>NC_134277.1:30359257-31644357 GCF_949628215.1 Phalacrocorax aristotelis | reverse complement strand
GAAAATAGGCTGTGAATGCTCTATCAGTAACTGCAGCTGGGTCAAGAGTGTCCCGAGTGTGGTGTGTTTCACCCAGTAACATTGAATCTTGGCTTTAAAAAGTACCGCTGTACTCGGAACTGAGGCCTCATTGTGTGAAAATGATCAGTCCTGCTGGCTTTAAGAAATAAGAAACACATTTTTTAGGCACCTTGCTTACTTTTGATCATCTTTTTTTCCTCTGCCTAGGTTTTCTTTAGCTAGTCTTCAAGAATGAAGTTCAAAAGGCTCATTTGGGTAGGATAGGAACCATAAATTGTTAAACTTCTGACTTTGCTTGGTCTCTCTGGTGGAGGCAAAAGGCTGTAATCTCAAGAAAACAAATAGCTTGTTCAAAATTCCTGTGATGCCTTATAGTAAAGAGATATTACAAGAAATATAAATAGGGGAAAAAAATAACATAAACCAAATAAACAGCCAAACTTTTTGGAACTCAGTTAATATTTTTATTGAGGGTTCATGTTTATTTCTAGTGATATTTTTTTTCTGGATTATGGGGGTGCTGTCCCTGGACATTACGCAGACTACAACAATGTCCAGCTTGCACACTGCCAGGCTGGACCTTGCTCTGCTGGTGCAAGGCATTGACTTGAGCCCTGCTATGGGCTGAACTCGTCTTTGAGAACATCTGACAGGAGCAGGGGATGGAGGAATTGCTCGAGACTCTTTGCTGCTCGTTCCTGAGAGGCCAATATGCCTCCATTATTACATGACAGCAAAGATATCCACTATGGCACTAAGACAGAGGTCACTGCTGGCATGCAAAGTGAACATGTTAGGCCACAATGGAAATGTGACTATACATTGGAATATGCACCTACTGCACCACGTGAATACCTTTGTTTTGCTTATGTTGCTGGAGAAAGTGTACTTTCACTACCACATACTGAAAAACAGATACAGTCATTAGTTCTTTTTATACTTAGTACTGCATTGCACAATATTACACATTTACAATGTGTGCATTTATGTACTTAAAGGGAAAGAGATTTTTCTTTTGAATAATGTTAACAAAATCAAGCTTCATATTGTAATCTGGCAGATGAACTTTCTACAGATCTGTCGTGAGGCCAAATATATTTTTAAGAAAATTTTTTTTAGATAATGACAATGATGCTGTCAGATTTAGCAGCTGATATGTTTCTAGAAGGAGCTCTACGTATGCATATGGGTGAGAAAGGGTTACAAAGAACAGAGAGAAGTTAGAGGTGCAAGACTGTTCAATGGGAGAGTCTCCCAGGCTCCTTTATTCCAAATAAACTTTAACTGAACTATAGATCCTTAACAATAAAAGAAACATGCAAGCCTTGGGAAGAGAGAACTCCAACCGGAGAACTATGTAGACTTATGAAAGGCAAAACTGGAAGGTATTCTACTTTTAGCAATTTTTTTTGAGAAGCAATCAACACGCCCCTGGTCATTTTAGGGGTTATTTTAGAATAAAAAGAATTGTTCTTCATCTTTTCTATCCTTTCTTAATTTCAATAGATAATTTTCAATATAATTACTTTTTTGAGGACAAAACTCAGTTTTTATTTTCTATCATCTGATTTAAAGGTCAATATGAGCTGAGAATGCTTCTGTTCGTGTGTGAAGACCACCCAAAGTCATAATTACATCCAGAAATATTTTTCAGGAATTCACTTTCTTGATAGCCTTTTTCCCACTTTCTTAAGAAAGGAAAAGCAGAATTGTGAGAGCATAAAAGACGTAAAGACTTTTTTTTTAATAAGGTACATGGGTTTACACTAACCTACAGAGTCACCTAACAAGATATTGAATAAATCATACATCAGATTAAGACAAGATTAGATAATGTATTTCTAAAATTTGGGGCCATTTTAGTAAATACTATTCTATTTCAGAAATATTTTTGTTGAGTCAAAAGACGTGACAGCTCTGCCTATTAGAAAAGCAGAGAGAGCTATGCTTCATGGGAAATTTCAGTGGAGCTTTTGGAGAACATGCAGTTTTAAGGACCCTCGCATTTCTTTTATTGGGCTTTAATGAGAAGGAAGTGCTAGTAAGAAAGCATAATGACTTTCACACTGTTGATTTTGGACAATAATAGTTGCAAATAAGTACAAGACACGCTACCTTGTACTATCTCATTCTCCACTCTTAATATTAGTTGATTAATTAAAGAGGCTGGAGGAACACAGCTAATCATGGTGGTTTTGATACACTTAATCACATTTCAAGGGCTTCCTGGAACTGTTGAACAAACTATATAGAAAGCTAAATTCTGCATCTTCTGGTAAGCATTGTCAGTATCATCTGATGGGTGGGAGAGCCAGATACAGCCATTATCAGACTCATAGACAGAATGTTCCAATTAGGGACAATGTTTAATAGTGTTTTCAGCTAGGGATGTCCAATTACAAGAGGGTAAACATATCTATTACATATTATTAATATAGTTCATCTATTTAGTCTCCTTCTGAAGAGCTATCTACATGTTCTTAGTTATTTCTAAGGGCAAAAGTAAGCTTAATCTGAAAACAGAGCAAATTTTAAGTTATCCTAAACCAGTCAATAGGAGTCAAGGAAAATACAAGGATTATTCAGTTCCCTGGTGGATAGGCCAAATATTTTTCATTTTTTCCTGCTCTTCATTTGTAAAACATGGAGTCAAACCAAATTATTTGTTAATCATCCACTTGTAGGATTGCCTTATTATTTTAAACTAAATGTAAAACTTAGACTTATCTTGATATCTGTAGAGTCTAATCGGAGTATGTGTTCTATCATTACTCCAATGATCATTTAACAGTGCACTCAGAGGTGTTCACCTACTTCAGCCATAGCTCATGATGTTAAGTGGTGACTAACACCACATTTTAACTGTCCATTATCTATTACCACCAATTTAAGTTCTGGGAAAAGTTGCTTTTATAAATGAACATCCTTCCTTGGCTTTTATGTAAAATACTACTGCTCTAATAATAAAGCAAGTCCATCTTCTTTAATAAATTAACCAGGACCTTCATTCTCCTTTAATAGCAAGATAGGAAGTCCAAAACTTATTCTCAAGCCCTTAAATTTAAGAGAACACTAAAGTAGATGAAAATTCTCAAACATAACTGTATTTCTGGTCAGCTACATAGAAAATTTCTCTAAATGGCCAACATAGAAGACCACAGTTTCTAACTAGATCCAGATAGGTCAACACTAGCTAATAAATTTTGATCGACTGATTGTTCTTCGGTGGGGAATGAACAAACCATAACGCCATGAAAAAGAGACATAAAATAAACTAAAACCATAACATTGAATGGCTTATTCTCATGAAGTGACTGACTGATGGATTAAAAAAATAATAACTTTCTTCAAGGTTCTCATCAGAAAAATCAATTTGACTGAGACACAAGTGGTTATTACTATTTTTAAGCAAAACTCTTATTGACAGGAATTTGCTTTATAACAAAATACCTTATAACATTATACCTCAGAAAATAAATATCAGAAAGTAAAGGTGAGTCTTGAGTTACATGTACTTCTTAAAGCACAATTACAAAGTCAAGTCATGACATGTAAAAAATGGCCAGGTTTTCTGGTTTCCACTAGTAACATTTTTTAACAGAAAATTTTTGATTCATTTACTCAGTAAATAAAAAATAAATAAAAACTGCCAAAAGACACAAGCACTTACAGCTCATCTGATGCATAGCTCTTCAGATTTTATATTGTAAAAAATAGAACAGACTTATGCAAGAAAAACTCACCCCAAAACACAGAGACTACAAGTTTTGGATATCTTGTATGGCAGTGCCACAATTTCCATCGGACAGAAAATGAGTTCTGTATTAAAGACTAATGCAGTTATATGTTTTCCCGCAGTTACGAAAGTATGTTTATTGTGAAACCACTGCTAAAATAATTATTGGAGAAAAAGAAACAACCTTAGAAATTCTTTCCACAAATTGAGTTGGGGAAATCTAGAATGATTATCTTTTTGACGGTAAAATCATTACTTTAATGAAGTAAATGAGAGCATTACTACGGATTTGAAAAGAACAGAACTTTGGAATAATTGTGGAGTAAACCACATGTACATTTTTAGATACCAAAGAAGATGAAAATGAAGAGAGATAACACAAATATATTTGGGGGAGTTTCAAAGGCAAAAAGTTTTCTAACAAGCCCTGCTTCAAAAGTACAGTAGGTGTTTCCTTCCCTTCCCATTACTCAGGATTATGATTTTCAAGGTTAAAACTCTGACACTTTGGAAATCCATGTAACCAGAACAAAATTGCTCAGTATGTACCTACTACCTCAATGTATAAACCCCCATGTTTTCCCTTTTTATTATATATGTTATCTGCAATTGCAATGATATGATATATACATTCAAAACTGTGCTCATGAAGACTTGGATATTGCTGCTTGATGCTATTTTTTATAATGGTGTGATTGCAATTAAAAGTATTACAGATTTCTGTCACACTTGATGTGATGCAGAGAGTTCTTGTTATAGAGTTTTGTTCCATATTCTTCACCTGACTCTTGACAGGGCTGAGCAATCTGCCTGGAGACGTGTCAGCTTCAGCAAAGTTTTTCCCACACAGGCAATATTTGCATTATCGTTTGAGCACACTTGAACCCCAGGTGCCCTTTCTATCACACTGCCTGGAAAGGCACTAGCTGTGCTGCAGGAAAAGATCACGAGGCAGGGGACATAAGCCAGCTTGAGTCTTTTCTCTTTCAACAGTGGTACCCTCACTTTCAGTGTGAATTGCGTGGCCCTTGATGTTTCTGCCCAACAAACTCTCCCAACTTGCGGCAGCATTTTGCTGATGTGAGGCAGACAGAAGAATCAGTATCCCTTTTACAAGGCTGTTGCATAGGAACTATGGACAAAGGAGCAACAGGTGCTCACACTGCTGCAATAGTGAGGTGCTTGACTTTAAGCGCAGGCATAATGTCAGTTATCTGCAAATAAGTGAATAATAGGCAATGGACATTAGTGTTGTTTACGAGCTACAGAAAAGGAGTTATTTTATGTGTGTTGTGAAATAGCTCTGCTTTATTTCAGGATTTTTTTTTCTTTTCATGACATTTCATCACTTCTCATTTCCCTCAAAATTAGATTGTAAACTAATTTGTTCATTCTTTATTCCAGTCCCACAGAAAAAACTCCCAAAACAACAAAGACCAACCCTGCAAAATAAATATTGCTGGTGTCTACATAATGCATATACTTCAATGCACAGCTTATGCTTTTTAGTATGTAGTTATGATGTATTGGTAGAAATAAACCCAGTAATGTTGAGAAAAGAACAAGAATATTGCTTAATATGTAATCAGATAAAACTAGATATGAAGTTTTGAAAATTATTACAATTCTTCTCACAGAAAAACTTGGTTACTTCCTTAGTGTTCATCCAAAATAAGGAAAATGAAGAAATAAAAAACAATAAAAGATGAAACATAGACCTTTGAAGTGCTGGCATAATATCATCCGTGGATGTCTAGTTTTTAACTGAGAATAGACTCCTAGTTTAATTAAAAAATCCTTCCCAAATTTCTATTTGCTTCTCATTTTTCCTGACTTTTCAATACAAGCCTATCTGTACACCTTAAGCTATGTCACACAACACATCATTATTTTGTGTGTGACACAGATGTCACTGTAGGCTTCCAAAAATATTTGAGATTACTTTTGATCTATAGACAACTGACAAGATTTCTTTCTTGCCCTCTGTGACAATTACAGAAATATTGATCTTTTCAGTGGCAGAAAAACATAAACCTCTATTTTATGTGAGCATTTGTAACAATTTTATTATGATGTTCTCAGATAGAAACACTTTTTCCTCCTTCTATTGTGAAAAGTTTACCTTAGAATTGCTTAATGTCTATGCTCATATCAAGGTAACAACAGAAGACCAGAATAAATTCCACATTCACCAGTAAATCACAGAAACAAAAACAAAGCCAAAGTTAAAATCAGCAATTCAATGGAAACCTATATTTCAAAACTTTTTTTATTTTGCAGATCACTGGCACCTGGAACATAATTTAAATTTCTCTTAATCTGCCATAACACTATCAGACATTACAGCAAAAACTTGAGGAACATGAGAGCAAAGGCACAGGAAAATGGAGAAGAAAAAAAGAATAGCATATGTAACCTTTTACAAATCTCCTGACATAGTCCTCCTAAATTGTAGTCTGAACTAACTGGTATTATCTGAACTAATTAAGCCTACCTTAGTCTCTTGAACGCTGTAAATATAATTATAGCATAGGAATGTTAGATCCAAAGGGGTGTTTTGGGAGCTTTGGACATGGCTATTTGAAGAGAAATAGTAACTTTACTTTTAGCCAAGAAAGCTCTCTTCTAGACTACTCTGCTGATTAACCAAGCTGTCTGTGAAATTCATGATGCCACCACAAGATCAGGCTAGAAGAGGATAAAATGTCCATTTGGAGATCAGAAAATTTACTTTGCTGGCTAGAGGAATGCTTTCCTTCACTGAATAAATGTATTGTGAAATATATTAGAACTGAGTTATATTCTGCAGGCACAGTCTTTTTTTTTTTAATACCAATTAGTATTTCATTTTAATTGCATGCCAGTATAACTCCTTGAGAATCTATATAAGCAGTCTTATAGAAAGTTGAGAGGGAGATACTGAAGACCATCACTTCTCTAACAGACAGTGCTGCTGTTATTTAGATTTCTTTTAAAAGAGACATATGAAAGGTCCCACACAACTCAGAGAATATTAGGAGCAGCTGTGCTCTATCTGCCTTTTAAGCTATTGTGGCTGAGACTGTGATTAGAGATGGGCAAAAAGTTTCTTCTGCTTTTAGTATGAAGGTCTGATTGTAATATGAATAGTTATTTTCTAGTGACCATTTTGCTCCCCTGACTCATCTGTTTCTCCGTCATATAACGTGTTCTCCTTGGTAGGTGCTATAAACATGTCTGTTGGAAAATCCTGGAGGTGACAATTTTCTTGCAGATCAAAAGGCTACTCAGTAATGAAATCTAGAACAAGTGTGATGAAGTTTCTTGTCTTCCTTGCAAACTACTTGCAAACCCTTTATATTGAATTCAACTCTGTAAGTTCTAGGTAAAGTTTAGGATCTATTCAAAGATAATTCTTAACCGGAAAAAGAGTTAGAAGCATCCACAGTCTGCTGTCAATAATATTGTTAAGAATTGTAGCTGAAATTGTAACATGTTTTATTAGGCCCTAATTAGTGTAGCTCTTTGTTGCCTGAGATTCTTTTTTTTATTATTCAGTAAGCTTGTCTATTGTAACAGACCTGAAATGGGGCTGGAAAGTCTAGAAATAGTGCAGTGGAGACAAGATTATGTGCACTATTAATTCTTACATATTTCCCATTGTACAGCCATATTCAGCCTGCAAATCCAGGGTCCTGCATCAGAGATGACCAGCTGTACCCCGTCATGCCAAGACATCCTTCATCCCAGTCCTCAGATGGGTGGGACTCGCTCGACTTTTTCTTCTTCCCTATTAAAGACAGGGGAAACAACACACTGCTGATAGAGAGCCAGTGATATATATTGACCTTCAATGCTGAGTGAGGAGACTAGGCAGACCTATGCCTCTGAAAATCAATACATCTGGGTTTTTTTTGTAACAAATATAATTTCATAACAGTAGCCAAATTGCAAAGCCCTCTAAGCTTATGCCTTCTCTGGCACTGCACCACCCGGTGTACTTTTGCAGCTTTTGGAGCCAATTATTTATGATGTTTTCCTAGTGACATGACAAAACCTGTCTGTCTTTTTTGCCACATGGTGGATGTTCTAGAAGGCTTTCAATCCTCAACTGTGTTCTATAAATTAGATATGTTATTGGCTCTGATAAAAGCCTAAAGAGAAACTACTTTCTAACCATAAAATATAATCTCAATTTAAAGTAGTACAAAATCTGGAGAAGAGGCCTCTATATTTGAGGCTTGAACATAAATGGAAAGCTGCCAGTGGGAGGCCTGAATGATAGATTTTGGCTGAGCCACTGAGTGAACTCAAGTATTTTTGCATTTGCTGCTTTTAGAGCACAAGGACATGGCTTGGGGATTAGTTAAAAGATCCTTAGCAACCTCAGGATAGGAAAAATGATTGCCTCTAGCATGATCATGAGAATGTACAGGTGACCCAGTACCATTAAGGTTTGTTTGGAGTGTTTCTTTTCCTCACCTAGTGGCACAATAATAACCTACACTTTTAGAAAATGGATGAAATAATGAATGCAAACTTTGCAATATGCTGTAAAGCTCAAGAGGTTTCTTAAAAGCAAAATAAAAATAAAACATTATTGCTATAAAAAGAAATAAATATATTTATCTGTAGTGAACTCCAAGAACTATGTGTAATAAAATAGTAGTAAAATGAACTAGCTCTCGAACACAATGGCTCATTCTTGGTTACACACATGCAGAGTTTTATGTAAATAAATCTACAAGAATTTTAATAACAGTATCTGTTCTGGAGAATAAGATTTTTTTAATTCTATTTGATCAATGTTGGAGAGTATAAAATGTCAGAACTATTATTTTCTATTAACTGTATCTGGCATTGGCATAAACAGTCAACTTTGTTAAAGAGTTGAGTGGGTAAAGAAGTAAGAAAAAGAAAGTATTTGCCAAACTTAGTAAAAACTTCACAATCTGTGTACAAAAGACCTCATTTGCTTGCACTTCATTGTTTCAAAAATATTTTATAAAACAAAAAATCCTTTTGATATTGTTGAGCTAAAAAAAATAAGAAAATCTCACACATGTACGAGTTTGAATGTCTGGCTCATCACAATTTTAATTGTAAATCCCAGGAAATGCAGAATATGAAAATTAAATTAGGAAGTGCTCAATGGATTGCAGAGTAGTAAATTTTATTAAATTTCTTTACAAAATAACATTTGGAAAATAATTTAATAAAAAGCTGTATGTGCCTTACTAAGAAACAATGAAAAAGATCCAAGCAGTTTTTAGTATATCTAGAATATTTTTACAATGTCTGTGAGCTTAAGCAAACTGTAGTTCGCCAAAGTGAATTGATCAAAATCTATGTTCCTTTAATCTCACATGTAATTTATATATTGATTACTGAAAATACAATTTATGACAAACAGCATGAGTCTTTAAAGCTATCTCATATGAACATTCTTTATGATAATAGAGCAAATTGTTAACAATTAGTCTTTGAGAGTAGCAATCTAATGTTTGTCACAGACAACACATTTAATTCCAACTTCTAAAAAACTGTAGTATTCCCAAACTATTCAGACTTGTGTAGTATTCTTAGCAGAAGTCATAGCCTGTTGTCCAGATCTGTTGTTGTGTAGAAATCCACATTCCAAGAAATGGGCAAAATATTAATTTTATGTATGCTTTTTTCATATTAAGGTATGTGGCTCTCTACACCAAGAATCTCATTTTTCCAATAGTTGGTCTTTGAAAGACAAATCAGGCACCTCTTATTTTTCCTTCTGTAGCAGTATTATAAACTAGGTATGAAAAGAAAGAAAACTAGAAAAATAGACATTTGCTATGTGTCTTGGAATAACTCTACAATGTTAGATCTTAGTGCTGAAATGTATGGGACTTCTGTCTTTTGGATAAGTATGATGAGGATTTCTGGTTTGATGGGAAGATAATATTAAACCTGAATTTAATCATGTTGGTCAAATCAATATTGCAGTATTGCCTTTCCCGTTGCAGTTTAATGAAAGACACAATGATGGCACCAATATGTCAGTCTTCCTTTCAGGACAGTTATTATCCTATAGGTCAGTTGCAACGTCCTCAGAGCTAGAGCTCCAAATCCTTCAAACCTGGATCTTCAAAATCTCTTCCACTAGCAATCTGTGGCAATATTTCTCTGTCACTGCCTCATGCAAGCCTACTGAGCCAACGGCACAACTGCTTTTGAGAGAGTAAAAAAATACATGAAGATTTTCCTTCAGTTGAAAAGAAAATTTCAGTATTAGATGGCAAAATCTGACTTTGTTTCTACAGGAAGCTATTCAGTACCAGCCATACAGAGTCCTTCAGCTTCTGTTGCTTCTGTTCTGAGCAGCTGGAACACTGCTCAGATTGATCCACTTGATTAATTTAATTGGTACAACTAATAATATTAAGAACAAAGAATTGACCAATACTTAATTATTTGTAACACTGTCAGTGAATATACCCAGTTAATTAAATATTTTATTAAAAGAAAGAGAGAAAGAAAGAAAGAGAGAAAGAGAGAAAGAAAGATAGCTTTCTTGTAAAATCTTAAGACCTCTGGCACTGCCAAGAACAAAAATAGCATGTGACGTCTTGTAGATCTCATCATCATGAACTCAGAGTGATAGCTCTGAGGATGTTGACGTCATCGGCTCAGGAGAGTGTGTCACACAGAGGGCTCACTCCTCACTGTGCTAGTGCCTTACTTAATGCCTGGATGCTCCTGTTTAATACAATGTGTTGCCTTACATTCCTGAGGATCAGCAGAGAGTGCAGGAAAACTTTTATTTCATGCCTCATTTCTTCCAATATCCTTGGAATGATTTATCTCACTTATGTTCTCCTGGAAGTTGTGGAAAAAGAAGAGTTGCAAATGAATTGATAGTTCCTGTATGTGGGTACATAGGTGTAAACGTCACAGCACCAGGGATACAGCGACCATTATTATGGTGATGAACACAGTCATCTTAGCTAACTAACAGGCACTTGGCTAGCCCACTTGTATGGTTTGGGGACTGGTGGAGGAGTTTTAGTCAGTATTGATGTGCTTCCAAGAAAAATACTGTTAATTTAATTAGGGTTAACTGATAGGTCATCAAGAAGGAAGGTTGCATGCCTTCTATGCCCCAGGGAAGCCAACATGTAGCCCCTGTATGAGACGCTGCTGAATTGCAGCACCCTAATGATTTGAATCGAGTTCTGTTCAGTTTTTAGATGTAATTTTAAGACTTGTACCTGTAAAGCACTACCACTGTCCATTATACAGGTATCCAGTAAAAATTTAATAAATTAAAACACTCTATAACTTTATTTTAATATAAAGTGTAATATCAATCAGTCAATTAAGTATAAATAATACAGGCATTGAAGATTCCCATGGTGAGCTTAAATTTAGTAACTTAAATCATCTTACTTCATGTAACTTTCAGTCATAGTCTGTTTTCCACCCCGGCAGACCATCTCAGCCTTTCATTACAAACGGTGGACAGCGGTACCTGAAACCACATCTTTTGCATAGCAAATATTGCTTCATTGCCAAGACCCCTCCATTGTTGATGGATCACAGGTTCCACTGGAAAGTGAAATTCCTGGCAAGAGTTTCTGTCAATTCAGCTCATTCCAAAAAGGGAAAAGTGTGACAAAATGTCCAAAAGTTATGATGTCTATTTGACTCTGTCTTCATCCCTGGTACGGACAGACATATGTATCTGTTAACTGTCTGTTGCCTTTTTTTTCAGGTAGATATAAGCTCACTAAATACACGCAAAGGTGAACAGATGGGAACCAGTTCTGTACGTAAAACTGCAAAGCTGCAATTCATGTGAGGTTGCTCTTACACTCCACGTTAGACTTTAAGAGTAACATTACAGTAACGTTGAGTCCACAGGAGAATGGCAGGGCAATAGACAAGGAAGCTAGAGTGAAACTCATTTTCCTACAGCAGCATTGTATGACAGTCTAAAGCTAACTACAATGGGGAACCGCAACCTTTAGGCTTTGACTACAAATTCACAACTCCCATTAGAGAAAAAAAAACATGAGGAAAGAAGATTTAAAAGCAAGCAAAAAAAAGACAAACAGAATGCAAAACAGAACCACCCCTGTTTCTTTTTCATCTCTTCTTCAGCATTTCACAGCCTTTTGTATTCTGTGTTGAAACCAGAATCAACTATGCAGTATTTATAGTGATGTTACTCTCCTGATAAAGTATTACAGAGGCTGTGGCAACAATCTAGGGCTCAGCAGGGAAGCTGTAAGACAGCTATTTTTGTAATGTTTAAAATTATACTAAATTAATAAAAATAAAATCTCCTGCTGGGCTTCCAGTTTTAAATAGCACATTGTGGTGTAAATGATCAGAGCATCAGGGTTCTGCTAATTTAGTACATATTATAACAGTGAAGACATTAAAAGATCATAGCATTTTTCATTTTAAAAACAACACTCTGTGAACTGGCTGAATAATTTCAATAGAATATGCTAGGAATTGCTAATGTATGCTCAATGGGACAGAGGGAAATGGGAAACCTGCATATGGTACCTTTTAGGGGTTTGAAGGTGTAATTGTTTAGAGCTCTGTCAGGGAGGACTCTCTCTTTTCCCCAGATTGTAACAGTCTAACTTACTAAATTACCACCTCCTAAAATTAGAACAGTCCTTAAAAAATAATAACTGTATTTAATCTTTTATTAAAGCAAGATGAAATATATCCTAATAAAGAAAAAAAATTGATTGCTTTAGAATTATAGAACTTCCAGTGTCTCATACCTGTCTGGAAAGCTTCTGCAAAGTGTCTTTAAGAACCGCACCCCAAAGCACGTAGTAGGTTAGATAGTCACCAAGCATAAGGCTGATTCTTTAGGAATCAGCCAGGAAGCACCATTAACTTACCCTAAAAGAATCTAATTTACATAGTAGGTATGAGCTGAAAGCATTAAGTCAGATGTTGGACAACACGAAGTGCTAATGTGCGCGCAAGACCAAGACCTAAGCAGAACAAAAGAGGAAGGTGATGACAGAAGTTTTCATAGAAAGGATGTAAAAAATGCAAATATTCATTTGACAGTAAACTCATCTATTGGCCCCTTAGATATTTTTCCCCTAACGCTGGAAACCTCTGCTTTCATTGTGGCAATTCATCCCTGGTAGAAAAGGACCAGAGTAACAGCCAGCAAAATGGCCGCTGGCAACCAAACTGTCTAATAGGTTTTGTCAAGGTTAGACAGATGGATGAGAGTTTTAGTGCTTTTCAAGTATGTATTGCCACGACCCGTAGGTGGAGCTATGCCCAGAGTAATGTCAACAGGACATTTATAGGGGAAGTGCAAGCAAGGTAACATACACCAAGACATCTCTTCCTTATTCCAGTTTTTCTCACTCTGGCTTTAAAATACCAGAAGCTGTGTTTGAAACATGGAAGACTTAATGACTACTTCTGCTAGCATTTATGTTTTCTCATGCCAGATTATTTCTTTTCAAAAATACTGCTTGTTAAGTAAATAAAAGACAATATAATTTTGGTAATTATAATGTTTACAGGGAGCTGGAACAAGGTGAAAGACACTGGTATTCTTGCTGAGCTAGCTGATATAATGTGACCTGAAATAATGTGTTACTAGTGAAGTCATGCAAAAAATCCTTAGAGCCAATACACTGAGAACATGTCATCCTTGTGAAGGGAGCAATATTTGCACTAGACTGTGCCACTATAGTGGATCTTAAAATACTGAACAAGCAAATAGAAGCAATATGACTGCAACTTCTTGAGATTCATTTTAAAGGGCAGTTTGTCAAAATGGACCCTCAAAGCAGCTCACTTTTAGGCACCCTGAAAAAAACACTTTTCAAGCCAGATCAAGTACTTCTCCTTTGCTGGCTCACTCAAATTTTGATAAAGGGCCGTCTGATTTCGCACACCATTGACTTCAATTAAAATAATAATATTTAAATCAGTCTTGCTGTTATGCACAAAGCTGATCACAATCTTTATATTTCTGTGTCAGGAACTGCCAACTTTTCAAAGCTGGGATTTTTAATACAAACTGTAATATTTGGCTAAAAGCTTGGATAATGGGGACTGATCAGCAGGAGATTTACATCCCTTTAGCCACTATCCTTGTGGCATCTCAGAAGACCACCTGGAAATTGGGAGAGCAACAACTGACTTTCTGGTCTGAAGAAGAGGAAGAATTCAAATCTGGGTATCCTATATAATGTGTCTGTATCATGATTGTGGTCTACAGTGGATTCAGAAGGTGAGTATGAATGTTACTTTTTGTGTATGTGAAAGAGCTCTATCTGATTTTCATTTTTTACTAAACTTCCAAACCCAACTTTTTTTTGTGAAACCAAATTCTGAGTTACTAGCCAACACCAATAATAGAGGCAGAAAATACTGTTCTGGCATAGCCTTATGAAAATCACACTTTCTGGAGCTTCACCGCTGTGTCTGCAGGTATGGGGATTTTCTACCACTCAGCAGCTCTGTGCTTCCCTACCAGCTGCCAGAGTTGGGGTAACACATTTCCCACCCTTCCCTGGAGGGCTACAGAACGGGTAAAGAGTTTTAGTCCATAAGACATTCCAGGCATAGAGACTATAAAGGTTACATCTGTACCAGTAAGTACATTGGGTGGAAGCCATGTGGCATGGCTCGACTGATGCCTTCTTCGCTCCTTGCTCTCTGGAGCAGGGAGGCTGTGCTCAGCCCGGCTGCTGAGGGCAGAGCCCTCAGATAGGAACTCTCTCTCTGCAAGCCACACCATGCCGGTATTGTGCCCGTGAGTGTGCTAATTATTAAGCAATATGATAAATACTGTATCTGAGTTGAACTTGTACCCTGGCTTTGGGTGATTTGTTAGTACAGTGAACTTAGAAAAGAGAAGCAGGCACGAAGGAGGGTAAAAGGACATGTCTAGATCCCTAAAGTTTTAGGTAGTTAGACACATAACCTCTTGACTCGTATATCACTTTTCTAAAGTTTCTGGTGAGTTGTCCTATAAGGCCATATTTTACTGACTTTCTTCCAGAAAAACCATGTCTAAATAGGTGCTCACTCAAATTTAGCTAACTTTATTATTAAGATAGCAGTATTTAATATTAATTAATAGTAGTATTTAGAACTAAAATAATATTTACTGCATTGAACACAACAACAGGATGTCAAATATTGATGCAAAGCCATGTGCCAAAGTTTAGGCCAAACATATATCAACATAACCAGATAAAATTGAGAAAGAACTGGGAATAGTTTACAACAATAGTTGACAAACCTGGTGGCCTTCTATGACAAAATTACTTGCCTGGTTGACATGGGGCGGGCAGTGGACATTGTTTACCTGGACTTCTCCAAGGCCTTTGATACTGTCCCCCGCAGCCTCCTCCTGGAGAAATTGATGCGTTATGGCCTAGACAAGTGGTCTGTGCAGTGGGTGGGGAACCAGCTGACAGGCCACACCCAAAGGGTGATGGTAAATAGCTCTTTCTCAAACTGGCAACCTGTCACTAGTGGAGTGCCCCAGGGGTTGATATTGGGCCCAATATTATTCAACATCTTTATAAGTGATCTGGGTAATGGCATCAAGTGTAGCCTGATGAAGTTTGCTGATGACACCAAGTTGAGTGGGGAAGTAGACACTCCAGAAGGGAGAGCTGCTCTTCAGGTTGATCTGGATAGGCTGGAGGAGTAGGCCAGCAAAAACCTTATGAAGTTCAATAAGGAAAATTGTGAGGTCTTGCAACCTGGGAAAACATAATCCAGGAGTCAGTACAGACTGGTATCCAGCTGGCTGGAGAGCAGCTCTGTGGAAAGGGACCTGGGGGTCCTGGTGGACAGAAAGCTCAACATGAGTGAACAGTGTGCTGCTGCGGCCAAGAAGGCCAACAGGATGCTGGGTTGCATCAAAAATGGCATCACCAGCAGAGAGAAAGAAGTCATTATCCCACTCTACTCAGCGCTTGCCAGGCCACACCTGGAGTACTGTGTACAGTTCTGGTCCCTGCTATACAAAAAGGATGTGGACAGGCTGGAAGGGGTCCAGAGAAGGGCCACAAAGATGATCAAAGGACTGGGAAGCCTGCCATACGAGGATAGGCTGGGAGAGCTGGGTTTGTTCAGCCTTGAGAAAAGGAGGCTCAGAGGGGATCTCATCACCATGTACCAGTACGTAAGGGGTAGCTACAAAGACGATGGAGACTCCCTTTTTACATGGAGTCACATGGAGAGGACAAGGGGGAACAGAAACAAATTGCTCTTGGGGAGATTCCGATTGGACACCAGAGGGAAATTTTTCACAGTGAGAACAGTCAACCATTGGAATAATCTCCCCAGGGAAGTGGTTGACTTGGCCACGTCGGACACCTTCAAGAGTTGGCTGGACAGGGTGCTGGGCCATCTTGTCTAGACTCTGCTCTTCCTAGAAAGGTTGGACCAGATGATCCCTGAGGTCCCTTCCAACCTGGGATTCTGTGATTCTGTGATTCTGTAAACTCTAAAATGAGCAGAAATGCAATCAACAGGCAGTGGCTGGTCAGTATTTCGACTGCTTTGGTTGTGGGTGCTGGTTTTTTTACACTTTTGATTTTTTCTCACAGCGACCATAGTCTTCATTTCCCAAAGCCTCTCATTCCTATTCACTTACACAGTGCCTGCCATACTTTGGGAACAGCTGGAATATAAATAACTGCAAATAAGGCATGCCCCTGCGAACACACAGAAGGACACGCTTCTGTGTTTTTTTCAGCCACAGATGCTCAAGTATTCCTAATCCTGGCTGTGGAAATGCACAGATGCATGGAGGAGACAATTTGCACCTTATTTCACACACTGGAATAACCTGTGTGATTGTATGTTTTTATCTTTATGAAATCTGGCATGGCCCTAAAAAGGCCTTTAGCTCAGATGTGTCCCCAAAGCTTTGCGTTGGAGGCTTCTGTCCACCCCACAGGCTGGTTGCCTGAGTCTTCACCATTATTCTGAAGGACTTTTTTTCTCTTTTTCAACCCTTTTTTTGGTCCCTGTTTCATTGCTTGTGCTGGCATGTATTCATATGGATTTTTTTCAGTTATTAATTACAGATGATGTTTCTTCTTCACACTTGACCGCAAAAAAAGACTGAAATGGACATTTATTGAATAGAGATGCAATGCACTGCATTACCAGTTCATGTGCTGCTCAGGCAGATTCTGAGGCCTTCCTTCCCCTTCTACTGCCCCCATTTCTCCATGTCCATAATTTATTAAGCTCAGCAGCTCTGTCAGAAACCTGAAACTATAGTTCAGCAGCACTAATTGCTACTTCCATCATTAACACTGATCCGTGCTCCCTTGATGCAACCTAACTAAAGAGTAGCAAGACAGACAAAGGAATCTTACGCTCCCTCAGGAAAATAACTACCAATTCTACCAAGCTAACTCTTTCAAAAGGTAAATAAGTGCAAAAATACAAACAACAGCAGAAAGCATTGACATATCCTAAGGCTGTGAGCCTGCCTATTATTCAAAGGATGATGAAAATGTTGGGACGAATATCAAGGTGGCCACAATTTACCATTTCGAGAAGAACATCTATTCAAACACCAGTTTTGTTGCAAGGAGTCTGAGATCAGACGAATGATGCTAAGAAAACGTACAGTACTCTGGAGAACCCATTGTTCTGGAGAACCCATTGTTCTGGAGAACAGCAGGAATAATATTACAAACAAATTTTCTGTTTATATGTAGAACTATGATCTCCATGGAGGTAGAATCATATGAGATATTTACGTGCATGAAACATAGCACAGCAAAACAGTTTGTTTCTTTTGTCAAGTGAATCAGACACAGTTCATTTGTGAAGAACAAACACAAGGCTCACACAGGATTACTACTGCTGTGACACTAAAAGCAAGAATAAAACACCTAGACAGAGCACAGGTAGTAAAATGCTGTGAAAATCTGAGCCAGCCCAGGTGCTCTGTGCTATCTCTAGAACCTGTTTCCAAATGACAGTATGTTTGCAGAGTTCTTGCCAAGCTCCAGATGATCCCAAAATCTTTGGGAAATGATGATAAAAATGAGTACTTGCTTTCTATAGAGGGAAAAAATGTCCTACTCTCCACTGAGCTTTCAGATATAGGAATGAGATGAAACAAATGGTAGAAATAAAGGGTCACTTTTCACATCAGGCAGATGCTCACCAAGTAAGCCTAATCAAAGTTGATCCTATTGTGTGAAGCTATCAGTAAGAACTCAGCACCAAACCACAAAAAAAGCAGTTTGGCTGGAGAATGGGCTGATAAGTGGCCAAAACATCATTAACCCAGCAGAAAATCTGACTACAAACCAACCACTTTACGGTATAAATATCTGCAGCCATCAGGGCCCATTGAGCTCTCTCTCCCTAGCGTCTGGCTGTGCAGCGGTGATCTCTCCTTGAGTAGGGACACCTCTCAAGGTTATCCCTCGAGGCTGAGAGATCGCTTATCTGACACAGACATTGATGGGTTGATAAGTGACTTTTTTTGCATGCATGTAACATTTAAGATATGTATAGTAATCTTAAACAATAATCATTGTATCCCATGCTAACTTTAAGTGGAGCAAATAGTATTGACTGCCAACCCATCTGTACTTATTAAATATGTTACATAGCTAAATTTACTGATTAGAACTCAGTAAACTAAGTACTAGATCAGAGCTGTCTGAATGATCTCTGACTCTTCTCCTGTGACAGAGGAGAAGTAAGCCCAGGGGTTTAGGATGCCTCCCTTTAGCACAGGCCTCCACCCCAGTTCCTCTTCTGTCCCAGATTCCCACTTCTGCCCCATAAGCAACAAAATATCATCTTGCTGATGCTAGCAAGCCTAGCTGAAATGTGTCACTAGGAGTGACTAGTGAACACATTCATTAGCGTTCCTGGGTTGTGTCTCAGTCTGGATATTGCAATGCGAGAATGCCATGGAAAATTGCTCTCTCAGCAATGCTAATAATCTGAAAGGTCCCGAATTTCATAAATGAAACTGAAGTTCAAATACCAGATGACATAGCCATGATAGTACAATAATAGTCTGTCTTTTTAAGGTAGCCAATGACTGGGTTAACCTAGCTTGCTTTTCCCAGATGAGTTAACCTTTTCAGTAAGTGTGGGCTATGCGAATTGCAGAGATGAATGGGATTTAATTCTCTCTGTGGCTTATAAAGCCACAGTGGCTTTGTAATACGATTCAGAGCAGAGATTTGAAAAAAAAAAGAAGAAAAATTAAAGAAGCTGAAATCAGAATTTGATGTAAATAATAAAACTTTAGGACATATCTATTCACTTGATCGGGGTGACATATTCTTGTCCATGGAGGTTTAAATCTGCAGGAGCAAAAGTAGGAAGTGCAAGCACTGCAGAAGCAAAAATAACATTCCGGTGACTAGGTTATAAAAATAATAAATTACAATACTCTGTTCATGGCATAATTTCACAAAACAAATAATTTGGGATATCAGCTTTTACCATTTTTTAGAAATGCATACACCCAAACAAAAATCTAAATCCATAACATGGGTAAGAAAGGGAAGGTCTCATAGATTATTTTGATTATGACATTCATAGCCAATTCTCTATTCAACATAAAAGAAGGAGCAATTTTCCACTGGCAGAAAGGTATGTTAGGTAAACTAACATAGTTATCTCAAAGTTACATCTCAAGATATATATCATAGTTAATATCTCAATATACTACTGTGCAGTTCTACACTGCTATCACAATTATCTTGCATGACTTCTAATATGACTCCCATCTTCTTCAGTGCTTTGTTAGGCTTTTTCTTTCATTACTTTTTAACATATATTTAAATAAAGTTAATAAACACAAACAGCTTTTGTGACTTTAGATTACTGTCTTTGGCCACAACACTGAAAACCTTCATTGCCTCAACTTCATTCCTGTCCAGTTTGCACTCCCACTCAACCATTTCCATGAACAAAGGTATGCTTCTCTTCTTTCTTTGGGTTTATGTCCTTAGCCAGCACCTACTTTTACCGATTTCTGATCCTTACTTCCAACCTACTCTATTTCATAATGCAAATTACTTTGAATAAATAATTTATTCAAGTTCAGACTTTTCTTCCTGTTGTAGAATATCTATGAGGCAATTACAGCTTTGACTAATCTATTTGTTTTTGAAAGTAGTTCCTAATTTTGTGTGAAGAATTTTAACCCTATGGCCCAGTCAGGCAAGAGCTTTGTCAATATTTTGACCTAAGCCTGATGCCAATGGCTTCAAAACAGAAGAATGTAGGAGTGTGAATAAAAAGTAAATAAAAAGTAATAAAAAGTATCCTGGCAGGCAGGATAGTAACTAGATGGGATAAAATGCTGTCTCATTTAAGCTAATGACAAGACCAAAATTTTGGGGACCAAATTTACATTGTTTGTCCTTCGCAGAGAGAATGAAAAATATATATTACTTTGTTAGGATTGGTAATGTGATTATAACCACATGGTGATTAAAGAAAGGTGAGGAAAAGAAAGAAAACTCTATTCTGTAACACTCAACAAAATGCAAAAAAGAAAAAAAGACATGTGAATAAAGAAATTTAATTACAAATAATTAGTGTATTGAAATTTTATTTCTTCATGAGGTAGGGCCATTGTATTGGTGCTGAAGTTAGAACTCTTTGAGTTGGAGCTCAGGACTTTTCTCTTATGGTAAGATCCCTAGAGAAGACCAAAACCATGTTCAGCTTCAAATACCTGGATTTTCTGTTAATATAAAGGAGAATACTCTTTTTTTGTTGTTGTTGTTTTTCTCTTTTTTTTATTTAATAGTATTTTAAGTAGTGGAAAACTCAGGCTGACTAGGAAAGAAAGAAATAGCAAAAGCTTTATAAAGAAATCTCTGCCAAAATCTCTCCTTCATTACTTTGTCCCTGCATGGAAAGTCCTTTGCAGCTTGGTTTCAGTCAACTTGGTGGCTTTTTGATTTGCAGCAAACTGCACAGTAGCCTCTGATCCCTGGGAACTTATTGTTTCTGCCATCTCTGAAGCTCATGCTGTTTCATCATTGCTTCTCTCAGCGGTCTCCAACTCTCTCCTTGAGATGCAAAGCCTAGCTCTGTGCTGTGACTCTCTCCTGCCTGCCACATCCTCTAATCCAGAAATTTCCATCCTGAGCAGAACCAGTTACTCCTGGAGACAGGAAGAATCTCTCCACCTAGCCCATCATGGTTTCTCTTTCCTCCCCATGACTTACTCCTACTCATTTGCTTTTCTTTCCCAGAGAGCAGCCTCTGATAATGCCCTCGATCTGCCTTAGCTATCTGCCTGTTTCAGAGCTTCCTGCTGAGTTTGTCTGAGAGGTGCTGGAGTTATAAACACAGCTGCCGAAAGCACAGGGAAACTTCCAGGCACTGGAGGAGGTGAAATTGCTGCACAGGAAAAGGGTAATTCTGCTTTCAGAACACTAAGATAGAGACAAGGTAGATAAATGGCTAGAAAAGGAAAAAGGCAAGCCAAAATCATAGCCCTTTCGTAGAATACACTAGTAAGCACCCAAGTCTTTACAAAAGTGCAAGACAACCAAAGTTTCATTAACTATGAATCATGGAGAGGAAAACAAAGTCCATCAGATGCTGAAGTGTTAGACTTGGCTTTGAAGAGCACACAGTTCAGAGAAAGGGGATGCAATTTTTGTTCAGGTACTTAAGAGCTGCCCTCTTAAGTAAGCAAGATTCTCACCATTCTTCTCCACTTAGGGATTTTCCTCATAAAACAGGGAAGGAGCTTTGCATGTTCCTATCAAAACTTTCACCAAGAGGCCTTGGAATGGTTACTAGTATTCAAGACTAAATAATGGGCTAGACTGAAGTCTAAATAAAAAAAGACCTAACAAACAAGACTTAGTTAACAGATGTGTATCCACAAAGCTGTCCAAAATATTTTATAGTCACAAGCCATATGAGACCACACAAAATGTCCTGCAGGTTACCCTTTTCTAGAAGCAAATTTCACACTGCAGTTTGCATTCCTTCTCTGTACACCAGACTCGATGACCTCCAAAAGAATGCAAATATATAAAGATGAGCCACATTTGCACCAAAAGGGATAATTAAAGAGAGGAAGGAAATTAAGCAAAGAAAAATACACTGCGAATTTCAGAAAATCTACCTAATAGTGGAATAAGTGGATTGAGAGATAAATGGTCTCCCAAGAGATACAACAGAAAGGCTATCTGCTTGGATTAGTACTAAATGGAATGAACAAAACACTAGAAATTACATTGCAAGGAATAATTTTGCACTGGCAGGGGAATGGTCAAGATAATCTAATAGTACTGTTCATCTCTAGCCCACCAAAAAACTACAGGAGAGAGTATAATGAACAACGCTTTTTGATTCTCTCTCACTTTGGCACTCCTCTGTACTTGAATTTTTTTTTATCCTGCCAAGAGCTGCTTCTGATGTGATGTGAAGATGGGTCCAGCCTCTAAGGAAGTGAGGAGAAGGACAATCCATGAAATATTCTGGGAGGAGTAAGTGTTTACCATCCTCAGGGTTTTTGGCAGGTCTAGTATTTCAGCAGGTATGACTGTTCTAGTGGTGCGACTGTTCTAGCAGAGTGGCTGTATTTTCCTTCTTTGCTGTTCACTACCTTGAAGGGATATCGGAGAGGGCTACAGAAGCCTTTGTTGTTTTGAGGCAGCTGTTTTGATTGCTCACCAATGCAGCACTTGTCTTAGAGAATCTGCTGACAAAGAAAATGTAGGAGACTCACATTTGTGGGTTTTGTTTCTGTTTTTCAAGGGAGCAGGCCCCTTGGGAAACAGCCTTATGACAGCGGGCCAGAGGGGTGACATACGTGTGAACATATGTCACTGCCCCCTGCGGTAATGTACATGCAAACATATGGCACTGGCCTCCTGGTGCATATTAGTTGTCAACAGACACAGGAAGGACCTTGCCCTGGTTATGTTTTTTATCATCCATATGGTTTTCTATTGCTCCTGATAGCAGATAAATTACAACTATTTCCAAAAACTCTGTCTAATAATAGTTTGTGTTTATTCCAAATATAGATACTTACTCTTTCCCTTTGGTACTTCCACAGAATTCATTGAGAACCAAGCAACATCTTTTCATCGCGCTGCAGGACTCTGATGAATTAGAAGCAGAGGAAGAAAAAAAGAAGAGTCAGCAAACACACAACCAATGAGGTGAATAGCTGGAAATGGCCATGCAGCTTGACCCCTGTAACTTGAAGGGGTTTATTCTCATGGGAAAGGAAAGCCTCACTTTCACACCGTGCATAGCACTGTGGTCAACGGAGAAAAATAGGATAGTGACCCAATAAAAGGAAGCAGTGTTTCCCTAAAGAGTTTTACAAAATGACACGATGTCTCAGAAGCAGAGTTGTAAGGTAACAAAATGGACTCAGTTAACGTATGGCCTTTTCTTTTTCCAATGAGAAATTAATCTGTTTGTTAAACAATATCCTAGTAAAGGCTCCACTGGCAAAAGCACATACCATCTCTAGATGGTGCTGAGGTTTATATTTTCCAAGACTAATTACATGAACTGTGCATATAAGGAATCTGAGGAGCAGCTAGTAGTTGTTCTGCATTTGTTTACTACCCTACTGTCTCTTCTCAGAGGTATCACCAAACATGCAGCCAGCCAGTTCACTTGCTTTAATAATGAATCCCTAAAATGTCCTCAAAACCAAAGTGTATAAAATCAGTTTGTTTGAAAGCAGTATTGACAACTCAAAGCCTGAGACACAGGAAAATCATCCAGCTGTCCTGCCCCCATGAAGTCACCCTCCTTGTCTCTTCCCTTCCACACTCCAATACCCCAGCCACACCACAGGAGCTGAAACAGCTTCCATTTGTTTGCCATGCATCCAACAACATATTGCTTCATTCAGTGTTTCTGCTGAGAACAGGGAAGACTACATATGTATTGCACTAAAACAAGAAGCAACATTATTCTTGAAACTCAGGTCTTAGCATATTGGCATACTTGGAGATCTGATCCCTCCTTTGCTCTTTGACTGGCAGAAGAACACCTGACCCAGAAGAATGGTTGTGGTGCAGATCGAGTTTGCACAAGTACAAAAGAACAAGCACAATCAATCACAACACCTTACATTTTAAAAAAATTGCTATGGGCTTGTACTGCTTCAGTTCAGCTTAGATGAACTTGTGACACTGAGAAAAGTCTTCCAACATTACATGCCAATGAAATATATTTGAATAGATTGACGTAGAAGCTCCCAGAGCAGTTTTGATGGGGTGTTCATAGTATGACTGCCATCAGACAACTCACCCTAGCAAAGAACTCTGCAATCAGACTCATACTTTGGGTCCTCAGGGTGATTTGGAAAGCACTTTAGTGGATCAGAACCTGTGTTACATCGTTAGCTGGATTTAGTACAGTAATTACGAATGAGCAAAAGCTGAAAGTTGTGTGCAATGGCAAATGCTACATGGACATAAAGATTTCTCACTTGGAGCTATGATGGAAGTGATTTGGTGGAGTCATGCTCTGTGACCATTCCAAACTGACTATATTTTTAACAAGCTAGGAATATTATAAAAATTTACAAACAGCAAATTCTTAGGACACATTGACGGGCCTGTCTTCTTCTTTCAGGTGGACAGAACTTTATGACAGGAACCAATGTTAGGCTAATGTAAACAACTTATTTTGCCTACCTTTGTATTTCAATACAGTAGTTCGATATAACCACATTTCTCCAAAGACTCATATTCTGTTATTGAAAGGTAATGGTGGGAACCAACTTAAGAACATGTAAAATGCAAGATTTTTTAATCAATGAGAAGCTATTAATTTAACCAAGCCTTCCTGTAATAATATTGAGACAGACTGTCTGCCTGTTTTTACATTATAGCTAGCTTTGCAATCTGTATGGAATCTAATGAGGTGTGTACTTTTTGTGACTTTATTGATTCAGAGTAGTCCTTAGGAATTTAATGCTGCCAAAAGCTTAGTATTTTTCCACAATTTTTGAGGGGCTGTTTGCTTTCTGGAACAACAATGTTACTATTTTAGTAATATTCATTGACTCTTGCCACTACACATGGAACTGATTTAGCTGGTCTTCACTAGATCACATTAAGCTCAGACCTGATGTGACCCAATGCATCAGAGATCTGACTGACACCCATGTAAACCCACACTGATGTGTCATTTGATAGGCTCATTAAAGTCATGCTGCACACGTGTTGCCCAGCAGCAGCGTGAATCTTCAAGTCCCCAAATAACAACAGTGATTCTAAGCAGTTCTTGACCCTACATATTTGAGGCGACTAAAAACTCAAAGCAAAAATTTGGGTTAGACAAATGAATACATTTTTAAGACTTACAGAAACTGAATAGATCTTCTTAATCTAAAAATATGCCTATGTTTCAGCATTTTTTAATCCCACCTTTATGGTGCATCACTGCCGAACTTCAGCAGAATAGACAGCAGCTGAAATCCAACATAGAATTGTGGTGTTTTGTCAACTGCGGCTTTATCATAGTCAGATTTTATTAAAAATTGCCATTAGCTCAGGAAACTTTTACATATAGTCATAGAAAATAATTATACTTAAATCACTGAAAAGAACGGTTTTACTTGTTGATTTCTTTAACTTAGTTTTGTAGTTATTTGAGGTATTTTTTATTTGCGCTGACTTTTTGGTGTAGTATCTGAATGTCTCCCATTAGGGCATTAAGCAATATGACTAATGTCTGAAATATGCTACATACTCTGGAAAAATTTTGCTTTGTGTATGGAAAACCAAAACGAATGTACTGGCATGTGGAAAAAATAGAATCAGTGATACATCCCTCACTGTTGAATAAAGCTTGCTGGAAAATAAGTATTCTGCTTTGTGAAAATATCCAAGTTTTACCACTTGTGTTCATCCTGCATTGGAACAACGTAAAAAAAAGAAATTAAAAATCTACCTTGTGGGTAAGACAGTTTTGCACTTTCTCTTGGAAATGGGAGAGAGGTGAAATGATTCTATGAAAATTCCACATATTAGCTACCAAAACCACTAGAGTTTTTTTTGCTGTGGAATATACATGTGCCATCCCATCAGTTTGCTGCGTCTTTAGTTTTAGTCTGAGAAATGAGGTCTGGGAAAGCATGGTGGAATTGGAATGGCCTGTCCTGGGGTCAGTCTGCTCTAGAGGAGCTCACCTCCCTTCCCACATGGCAGCAACACAGACAGAAATAGGAAAGAGCTCAGTCCTCAATATATATTTAGAAAGGTCATGTGTTATACAGTGTAAAGATGGATCACATGCTAAATATCTGAATATATTTACTGATTAGTAGGGGCACCTTTTTCTGTTAGTTGTCCAGTGCATTTCTGTAATTTCTGTTCTACACATGAGCTAATTGAAATATAGTCCAGAAGAACTACAGCTTAATGCAAATTTTTTTGATGAAAATTGTAGCTATAAAGCAGTTCCTAGTCTTGGAACACTTCTATTTCTGTTTGACAGAAAAAAAAAAAAGAAAACTTTGAGTTCCTATAGAAAAATGAATTCCTCCTAAAAATATTATGCTATTCCAAGTCAACAGTGGAGTTAATGTTAACATGAAATTATTTGTAAGTTGAAAGACTAGTTAAGCACAGGCTTCACTTGTAATCAAAGGAAAAATTACATCAAAGTCAAAAGCAGTTTTACTGACGTCTTTTTGGGCCAGTGATTTGAATGGAACAACTTGGCTGTTTGAAGTGTATGCTTTTAAAGACTGATTAATCAGGACCCAGGTAGATCATTTAATCTCGCTCTAATCACAAAGGTAAAATATTTTTTTATAAAGTCAGAATAAGCTGATCTGTATTCTCTTACCTGTATGTATCTGTAACCATTACTTGTAATAAATTTTAATTTAAAAATGGGGAAATAAATCTGTCTGTTAGTGATTTTCAGTCTATAGTAGGTGAAATTCTGAGTTCTCTGAATGTCTTCTAAAGGCCAGTCTAAAGCTTTTTTGGTTACAAAAAGTAATGAAGGATATGAAGTGTTTTGCCACACTAGGCTATAGTTCAGTGCAAAACTCTTCACTCCAACTGTACAACATATAGGGGCCTGCAGATTCATTAAGGAGCAGACTTTAAATCTGCATGATAACTCTTGCAAATTGAAATGTATATCCGAACTGAATCTAAGCAATTCCAAAATTATTTCAGTGGCCTTCCTAATTTTTATTAGGAACTATTATTTTTGAACACTCTGAGAGACCATAAATACATGTGTTCAGAGTAATTAATTAATCAAAAATGTTTGACAAGTTTCGCATAGAGCAAAGGCTTTTACTGACCCCTTTTAGTTAAAGTGAAAATAAAACCAAAACTATAACAAGACTTCAATAATCACAATAGAAATAAATACCAAATGAGAATACAGAAAACATAACCTAAGATAGTGTTTCGTAAGGAAAGGAGACCTAAGGTGATGGGATATGGATAGGTACCCACTAGCTAAGAGTGTATGACAAATGAAACATATTTAAGTAGCCTAATTTTCCTTCTGATTTAATAGGATCCAATAAATGGAAACTGTATGGCCAGAATAATGAAAAGAGCACAAAATTTATCTCATTCTGTTGCGTCCTCTCTGTGTTCTTTTGTCCTTTGATTGCACCGGTGGATAATATTATTTTGTTCCCAAGGAAATATGTCCCTTTGATTAGGTTGCAGATATTCTCTCATTTGTCACTGTTCTATCAAGCTATGCCATGTAACAGCAGGAACCCTTGATTATTTAATTGCTTGTAAGAACTCATTAAATCTTACTATCAATCATTGGACATATGGCAAATATCACCCAATGGCATGAGAGGTTTTAACAGTGATCTGTCACTGGGGCATACCCTTTCTTTAGTAGCACAGGCCCTTTGTTTAGTTCTCTGATCATCATAATTTTTAATTAATATTGATTTGCAAAAGAGTGTTCATGCAGTGGCCTTAATCTATGGGTACAAGGATAACCTTCTAACAGGAACATTTGTAATTCCATATAAATATCCAGAAACCTCATCTAAGAGAGTTCAACCTTTTTACAGTGTTTTGTAGATGGTGTTAGTCTGATGATGATCTAATTTAGTCTTCGAAGTGGATATGGCTTGTTAAGAAAAACCTTATAATAAGAAGTCACTCAATAGGTTTTGCATCAACACCTTGATGGGTTTCTATGAAGTATCTGTGAGGATATGAAGGAAAAATACATTTTCCAAAATAAAGAATATTATCTGTAGCTAATAGAGGTAGTTACCTATGCAGCTACTTATTTTGTCTACAACAAAGAGTAAGTCAAAGAACGGGATAAAAATCACACCAAATATTGTTCAGTTTCATCACAGATCCTTTAGGGTTTACAGATTATATATACACAGGTGAATGGACCTAAAATAATAAAAAAATCTGACTACTGCAAAAATCCTGCTCTAGATATGTAGAGTCTAATAAGAGGAAAATTTAGACTCTGCATTCCTTGGAATCAGAACTTTAGCTACAGCTAATTTTACCTGCAGAGAATCAAAATGAACAATGCTCTAAAGACAAATTTTCAAAGGTAAAAGTTTATAGCAGTTCCCAATGGAATTAATCCATATTTGCTATCATAAAATTTAGAGTTACTTTTGACCCTCTTATTGTGGTGAAAAGTCTTTTGCTTTACTGGACTTGCAACCTTTCACTATAATTTGTTCATTAGTATTACTTGGAAATTACAGGAAGCAAAAGAAGGAACCCAACCACAAAACACTTCTTCTTTGATGAATATATTCAACAAAACACTTGTCTCCATCCCATTATTGACATACTGTTACTTGGAGAGAAACCCATGAGCTCTAAGCTATGACTTTGTAATAGATTTGTCTAAAATCCTTTTTCTTCTGACAATTTTTTGTGGAAAACATAAGAATAATTGATAAAAAGAGAAAAGCAGAAACTGGAAGAATTCCTTCTGTAAGTCAGGCTTCTATTCATAAATGCTGCCTGTGACGTATTATGCTCTTTATTTGAGCTGTGCCTTTGTATTTTTTTAAGATGACATATAGGTTTTACCGTCACAACAGTTCAGGGTGGGTAGGGGGAGTTAAATTCTAAAATGATATTTGTAGGTTCTTGGAACAAATTTTTGGATATGGATCACAGCTGGTGTCAATTTGGTTTGCGGTTTTGGTTCAGTGGGTAAGCTCTACAAAAGAATTGAAGATTTGAGTATTCATAAATAGTGAAGAGCCACAGACACTTTGCTTTAAAAGAAAGTGGAAGGGAAGTTGTACGAAGTAAGAAAGAGCAGCAGGATCTAATTACCTAAGATTTGTATCTGCTTTTAGGTATGGAAATGGTGAAGAAAAGAGGCAGAAAAGGAAAACAGACTTGGGGGTGGATTTTTTTTTTGTTTGTGTGCGGTAGTATTTCAGGCTACATTTTCTTGGTTTATGAACTACTGTCTCTGTATGTTCCTGTGTATTAAGCCCTGTTCTGTTAATAGCAATATTGTACCAGATATATATTCATATTTTTTCTTATAATATGTTGTTTAAGGATTTTAGCATAGTTTTTGCAATAAAAAAATAGCAGCTTTACATTTGCATAAGGACTTATGTTAAGATTCCATGCTTTTTCAAACAATTATATGGATTTAGAAATATATAATATCTATTTTTAAACTTATTTTCTTAACATTTGATCCTCTTCCAAACAGAATTCATATGTGTCTAAATGACTGTATGCAGTCATTTATATACAGTCTGAGGACAGATTATTCAGGTGTTTTGTATTCTCTGTTAAAGTAAATTCTAATTCATTCTTTTGGAGGCAGAACTCAGTCCCATAACAAGGGGAAAACCTTCATGACAGATATTCAGCTGCATCTAATACATGTTTAACATTATTATAGCAGTATAAGGGATGTAAAAAAGTAATTTTCCTTTCCTGGAAAATGCCATAAGACTGTCTTAAGATTCCTCTAAGCAATGCTACCTATGAAAAACTATCCCAAGGAGCAAACCAGATACCATGGCTCATGACATAGTTGTTTGGAAATGTTTCAGTGAATATATTCAATTTAAGTACTGTTTTGTTTTGTAGTTTACATAAATACTTTGACAAAATGATACAGATAGATAAATCACAAATTGTAGTGGTTTTATAAGCATTTAATTCTTAATTTTGGTCCTGATTCTTCCCGGTTTTCCATGTTGTGCCACTGTTGAAGTATTTATTGTGCTTTTTACTTCCCTTTTACTTAAGTTTAATAACTGTCTGATGTAGATGATAAACAAATTCAAGTATCTTATTTAAAATTCTGAGCACAGTCAGACTATTTGGAATTTTTTCTCAGAATTCAGGGGAACTAAGAATTTCCTCTGTGTCCCCCAAACCAATGCCTTTATGCCCTTGCTACTCTTTCTGCAGGGCTGTTTTAGCTAAATGCATGTTCTGAATGTCAGACTGACAAATAAAATACTTTCTGATATAACGTTATTACAGACACAGCCATGAATGAACTTTGTTTTAAGAAAAAAAACCCCAGCACTACAGTTCCTAGGTCTGGAGTTATTATCTCAAAATACTTGTTCGTTATCTCCCAAAACAATTATTTCCTTTGTTGTACGGAAATGAGTCTCCTGCGTAAGACAGTGGAAAAGATCTCCTTTGCCAACTGACTTGAGATTATGCAAGCAAAGTACTCAGTTAACCATGCAGAGCAACTAGAAACACCTTGCTTTCCCAAGAAAATGCTTTAACTGAAGGGCTTCACAGATTTAGTCTATTAACAAGAACTACAATGTATTACAGTAACTTCGTTACTTCCAAGGTAGGTTTGAACCAAGTGTTTCATCTCAGGAGTAATGAATGATGCTTTAGAGTAACAGGCAGCTCTTATTTTTCTCCATAGTGATATTTTGGTGGAAGTGTACCAAAGAAACTGTGAGATTATGCCACAAAGTACAGAAAGTCTTCCAGGAAGCAAATGAATAAGCTTTGCTGTGTGAGCGTAGAATAAAACCCATTAAAACCCATTAAAGGAACCCAAACTGTAGACAGAAGGTAAAGAAGGATTGATTTGTTGTAGCTGTGAAGGCAATAGAATGTCCATTTATTAATTAAAAGTACATTTTATGTATTGTGATGTGATAAATAGTTTGACTGTTTAGGTTAATTCCCTCAGAAATGCACCTAAGGCTATTAACACTGATAAATTATGCACTACTACTTTTCAAATTTCTGATAGACAGTCTTCACAAGTGTGGTCCACTTTATCTTCAATTTTAAGCAGCAGTTTTGTCTAATCATATTCTTCATTTAACTATTTCCACTAAAAGCTTCTTGGCCAGAAAAAAAGACAACTTTCACAGTTTCAGCTCTGCTCTTTTTCCTTCTTTTCCTGTCAGATACACATGTATATGAAACACAGTTTCCTGGTTTGAAGGACTCCAATGAAAAGAAATAATATACTCTTAACTATATACTCCTTTGGCTTTATACTCCCTTTAACATGGGGGTGCTAAACCAAGTAACCCCTGCATAAACTAAATGTTTAAAATCTGACAATGACATTTTTAGATATAAATAAATACAAAGAGAATACTGAAGGTATATGTGCATACAGTTATCTGAAAATATATTAATCTGCTTCTTCTAGTAGGGTATTAACTAAATCAGCTGTAGGTGAAAAACACAAAATAATTTTTGCAGAAGTCCTGTGTCTTTGATTATGTAACGTTTGAGCTTAATACCTCTTTTGTACATGCATACATAAATACAGTGTCTATATTCTGATATAGACATATCTCTATATATTCTATGTATTCTGAGTACTTAGCACTGAGCCTATTTCTGAAAATCAGGCAACTATGTAATAACAAGTTAAAAAAATCAACTTAATATATTCGTCATTTTCTGTAAATTTGAGTATGTGAACATGTGTATACCTGAATGAGTGCATATGCTTCTGTATGTGTGTGTTCTGAAAAAAATAGCTTTTTTTGTCACTCTGATGATGATGGTGGAGGGAGACAAATACTTTTCTCCCACCATAATTTCTAAAGGCATTTAAAGGGTTCATTGTTTCAAGTCAAAGAGCTATTCATATAAGTTCCAATAAAATGCAATCCATTACAATTTTACATGAGCAGAAGCTGAAAGCTTCTGCATATTTTGTCAGGAAGGCAATTTAAAGCTTATAAACACAAATCACATCTTTGGGTTTTAACCACAAAACATTTACACAGTACTGACCTACCACCTACAGTGTCTCAATATACAGCCAAGAAGTAGAACACTCCACCTGAAATAGCAGGCAGGACAAGGAAGCAAGGACCTGGAGACAGCATTTTCTTTTGGGGCAGACCAGGTGTTGAGGTACCTATTCAGGAATTCTCAGAAGACTGGGAGAGAAAGGGATGTTTGTTTCCTTGTGTTTATATCCATTACCAAAATATTTATTGGATATAATAATTAAAACAGTTATTTGGTCACAGACGTATTTGAAAGAGGTTTCTAAATCCAGGAAGAAGGTCCCTGGGACAATTTATTTACCCCTTTTTCCCCACCTATATTCTCTACTGATGCTTGTGAACTAATACCTACCTTGACTAGATCCACAATTGCTATAATACCATAACATCTCTGATCACTAGCTGATATGGCATAGCCTGTGAAAAAAAACCTCTAATGCATAAAGGTCAATGACTCTTAAAAAAAATGTAAAGAAATATTATTCACTCCATTTTACTGGAGGAGAATTGAAGCACAGAGGTGGTCTATTGTTTGCCCAGGGTTACAGAGGTTTAAACAACTTACTCAAGAGAGTCTGAATCAACCATTTCTGTGGGCTAGTCTGTCTTAATGTGCAAACATTACTCTCTTTTTTCTTAGTATTTCCTATTCTGGGAATCTTGAAAGAACAGAGAAGATTTGTCTTGCTAGGGAAATGGTATTCATAGACTCATGAATCATAAGATAATCTTAAATGGACTGGATGTCTGTAGGTTATCTGGTCCAACCCCCTGTCCAAATCAAGGCTGACTCAGAAGTAAGATTAGGTTAGCTAGGGCATAGTATGGTCAAGTTTTGAAAGCTCTGTGGAAAGTCCACAGCCTTCCTTGACAGCCTGTCCAGCACTCAGCCATTCTCTTGATGAAGAATTTTCTCCCTGAGTCCACTTGCAATGTCTTGTGCTGCAACTTTTTACAATTTCCCCTTGTCATTTCATCATGCATCTCTGAAAAGAGGCTGCCTCTGTTTCTCCATAACCACCCTTTATGTACTTAAAGACAGAAAATAAATCACCTTTTAACCTTCTTTTTCCCTAGCTAAATAAACACATTCCTTCAGCCTCTCCTTCAGCATCTCATGTGCTCCAGCCCCTGACTATTTCAGTAGCCCTTCTCTGGCTTTGTTCCAATTTGTTGGTACCTCTCTTGTAGTGGGGAGCCCAACACCGACTGTGGCACTCCATATGTGAGTGCACACACAAGCTCTTGGGGGAATAAACACCTCCCGTGACCTGCTGGCTGTGTTTTTGCTAATGCAGCCCAGTACGGACTTTGTTTACCTTTTGTTGTGCATACTGTTGACTCATGTTCAACTCGCTGTCCACCAGGATCCCAGGGCTCTTCTCTGCAGGGCTAGCTGTTTTCCAGCCAGTTGGCCTCCAGCTCACATAGATGCAAAAACAGCACTTCCCCCAAAAAATAAGGTAACTAAGGGCTATATGAGATCACAGAATCCCAGGTTGGAAGGGACCTCAGGCATCATCTGGTCCAACCTTTCTAGGAAGAGCAGAGTCTAGACAAGATGACCCCGCACCCTGTTCAGCCAACTCTTGAAGGTGTCCAACGTGGCCAAGTCAACCACTTCCCTGGGGAGATTATTCCAATGATTGACTGTTCTCACTGTGAAAAATTTCCCTCTGGTGTCCAATCGGAATCTCCCCAAGAGCAATTTGTTTCTGTTCCCCCTTGTCCTCTCCATGTGACTCCATGTAAAAAGGGGTTCTCCACCTTCTTTGTAGCTACCCCTTACGTACTGGTACATGGTGATGAGATCCCCTCTGAGCCTCCTTTTCTCCAGGCTGAACAAACCCAGCCTATCCTCGTATGGCAGGCTTCCCAGTCCTTTGATCATCTTTGTGGCCCTTCTCTGGACCCCTTCCAGCCTGTCCACATCCTTTTTGTACAGTGGGGACCAGAACTGTACATGTTCTGATACAGTTTGTTTTATTTTAGGAGAAAGAAGCTATCCAATACCATCTCAACATGGGACTGCAGTCTGACAATTACTAAATATCCTGTGTTTCCCATTAAGATTAAGGGAAATTTCAGGTCTCAAAACCTTTAGATTGTAAAAAAAAAAAATAAAAAAAGATGTCTAGAAAACAAAAATCTCTTTGTAATAGAAAAGTGGATAACTTGCTAGTAATTGTAATGTATAGTGATGTATTCTTTATCAACAACATTATTTTATTCCAAACTTTCACAGGTCAGAAAATTGTTTTAAAAATTACACATTTACTATTACCTATAGTTTGATTCTGTTTCCATGTCCCTGGGATTTATAATTCCCCCAAAATTTTTTTATCCCTTTCCTACCATTAAATTGTTTTCCGCTCTCCTGGTTTTTTTGGTGTTTGGTGTGGATTTTTTTTTTTTTTTTTATTTTGGGTCCATGTACTTTTGGCATTCTTAAATGGCTGCATATTGATTCTGGAACTATTAGCTGTTACTAGCTTGTTTGCACAATTGAGTCATGGTCCCAAATGAACATTTTGTGTTATGAAATGCTTTCCAGTGTATTAAGGAGCCAACCAAAAATGAAAGGGAATGGTTATTCTAAAACCTTTTTCTCATTTGATATTAGCAAATTGTTTGAAAAATTCACATCTTCTTTTCTGTGCTCAAACTGCCTACAAAAATGAGTCTGGTGCCAGCTGGAGTGTTTTAAAGCACATATAACTCTAACCTTTCTTAATCTAATTTACATTTTAAAATGTTTGTGGTTCCAATTCAATTCATGCTGATCCTGCCATGGAAATGTGGGAGGACAATGTTTAAAATAATAATAATTCTTTCCTCCTTCAGACAGCCAAGCATAGAAGAGAAGAGTTCAGAGTATGTTGGGAGAAGAAAGAAAACAGGCCTGGATTCACTCAATTTTTTTGCTAAAGTAGAGCCGCATACAGAATCAGGATATTCACAGTAGAGGTTCTGGAACAAGCACAGATGGCCTGATAAATAAAGTAAAGAAAGTAGTGAGAGAAAAACCAAGCTACTTCCATGTTGTAGAACGTAGCTGCGGAGGGAGGAGATGAAGAGACAGAGCCATTACCGCTGGAACAGAGACGTTGCCATGGGAGCAGGGATAAGGATAGCTGGCACCCTGGAAGCAGTGACTGGGGGACAAGAACACAAAAAAAGAGGCGTAAAAACTTGGAATGCTCTATATATAGGGGACAGACTCTCCCTTTGCTGGTGTTTTAGGAAGCCTGAATTGCCTTATTCCCAATCTATGTAATCACATGTATAAGGGGGCCAAAGCCAGAAATGCAAAAATTTGCAAGAGGAATACTAAGAACCTGTTACAGAAATAGTAGGTTTTTCTGACCAGTTTGGAATTCATAGTTCTCTATTACCTTTGCACTTATTTAAAAATATACATAGTATGTGAGATGCAAGGTGAACATCCATGCTCACAGGCTGATACCTTGTGGATCACTAAGGAAAAGACAGAAATATTTATCCATGGGAACAGAAGATTCATTTTCTTCCTTTGATAAGTCATAGATTGGCTTACAGGAGTGTAGTTACAATTCTAATTCAATACAATACAATTCTATGAGAGTTTGACTTAGGGAGATATATAATTTTTAAAACAGTAAAATATAGCACAAAAATTCAAACACTGTCCTGGCATAATGGGACATAAACTTGGGCCAACAGGGATAAAATTTGCTCTAGGATTTTACCATGGGTGTTTTAGTTTTAAAGTTATTTTAAATTAGGTTGCCATTTCCGGTATACAAATCATGTATTGCAGTTTCCCGTTTTCCCAAACAGCAGGTATTTTAAATAGAAAATATCAGCAAAGGAACTTTTCTACCCTCTCTTTCTATGTAAAGAATAGGGGCACTGATGGCAGAAATGGTTAAATTTTTGCAGCATAGTTAAACATAAAACTTTGGACCCTCTGCGCCATGATTTACCTGCAAGATTTTGTTCTATTTCTTCCCCACAAGTCTGTCTTGCACTCATTTTCTTTCATTCTACGGTTCAAACTCTGTGACCAAAACCCCTATATTGTAACCTTTTTTGAAAGGGTGTATTAATAAACACAAGCAGGACTTGTCAGTGCAGCAAAAAAATAAAACTGCCTGTTATATGCAAAGTACATCTTTAATGATGTTTAAAAAGGAGCTAAACATCTCAATGGGAATTCTTAAAACACTTATCTCTTAGGCCCTTATTTAGTTTTGCGAGTCTTTGTTGTTTAACAAGCTGGAGAAATGGGTCATCTAATGTTATATTAATCAGTAAATTAATATTTTAATTTGATTTTCTTTATAGTTGAGATGCTTGCGGCATCTCCAGTGTTTTCTCTCTCCATACGCTGATGTTAAGCAGTATCATTATCATATCGTACCTTGGGGTTGCGAGATAACAGGGTCCAGTGATAGCTCTATTCTTAGGAGAGTGGGAGGTTTATGATGACACTTATACATTTTAAATTGCACATGGAGGCTCTCATGTAATGAAATGTCTTACAGCTGAGTCATAGACTTTTCTGCATTGGGCTTTTCAGTTCATATGCTTGAAACCGCAGCTTTCAGGTCCAAGCAGGTGTTATATTTTGCCAATGTTTTGAAGCTATCTTTACAGTGTGCTGGGGTAAAAACCTCACTCATTCTTTTTCCATGAACAGTCCTATTTTGAAGGTTTTTGATAAGTTGCAAAAGATATGACTATGAATAGATGAAAAGAAAAGGAAAATGAATTCATTTTTTTGAAGGTTAAGTTCTAGTTTAATATATTTTTTACAAATATTCAGTAAATCAAATGCAGAGGAGACACAAATTTTATTTAGCATTATGAGCTCTAGTTACCTTTTCGAAATCTGCTTGGAAAATCAGAATTTGTAATTAGATCAGGCCAGACTGTCCCTGGCCCTTACATGTCTATACAACAGCTCACAAAGAAAATGTTCTCCTTTTTGCTCTCTTATGCATGACCTTATAACAGGTCAAAATAGTGCTAAGATGGAAATGGTTCACAGGTCACTGTTAGGTGAGTACAAAGGAAGAAACGGTCTTTGTTCATTTTACCTCCTTAGACAGTCACAATCTGACCTTCTCACCTTCTCCTTTTCCTCCAGACTCCATAACTGAGGATATTTACTGCGTCAAAGATCCCAAGCCCAGTACAGGCCCCCTCTCTCTGTTACAAATACACAAATTACACGTTCTAGTGCATGTTCGCTCTGGTCCAATGGTAAGCTACATGTCTGAGTGAAAATATATGCTTGGTGATACTCTCACATACCAAGGTCAAAGCAAATCACATTCACACATTCTGTATCACAGCTGGTTTGCTGGCCATACTTCAGCACATGCACCATAACCATATATGACTGTACAATAGCCAATACTTCATTGTTTCTTCAGCTTCACTGGTTTTGTAACACGCTTATTCACAAAAATGCATCCAAATGCAGGTTCTGTTTACACTCATAATTATGCAAGTGCAAGACTGGCCCAGTAGGAATGTGAGCATGGTGACGCTTTCCTTCTCTCCCTCTCTCACTTCTTTTTTTTTTAAATCTTTCTAAATAACTTAAGGCCTGGGATGTGAAATGGCATTTTAAACATTGCATAGCATGGGAGTCTAGGTTTGGGGACCAAGTTGTGTCTGGCAACCCTTAGGTGTAATCAGAAGCTTTTTATCCCATCTCAGGAGAGTGGTATCAGCTTTCCCAAAGATAAGTCCACCTGGATTCATAGAATCACAGAATATTGGTTCGGAAGAGACCTCTAAAGGTCATATAGTCCAACCCCTCCTGCAATAAGTGGGGACATCTTCAACTAGATACGGTTGCTCAGAGCCCTGCCCACATAACCTTGAATGTTTCCAGGGATGAAGCATCTAACACCTCTCCGGGCAACCTGTTCCAGTGTTTCACCACCCTCATGGTAAAAAATTTCTGCCTTGTATCTAGTCAAAATCTATCCCCTTTTAGGTAAAAACCATTACCCCTTGTCCTATCGCAACAGGCCCTGCTAAAATGTTTGTCCCCATCTTATAAGCCTCCTTTAAGTACTGAAAGACTGCAGTAAGGTCTCCCCACAGCCTTCTCTTCTCCAGGTTGAAAAACCCCAACTCTCTCAGCCTTTCTTCATAGCAGTTAATCCCTCTGACAATTTTTTTGCCCTCCTCTGGACCCACTCCAACAGGTCCATGTCTTTCCTGTGATGAGGACTCCAGAGCTGGACACAATACTTGAGGTGGGGTCTCACCAGAGCAGAGTAGAGGGGCAGAATCACCTCCCTTGACCTGCTGGCCACGCTGCTTTTGATGCAGCCCAGGACACGGTTGGCTTTCTGGGCTGTGAGCACACATTGCCGGCTCATTTCCAGCTTTTCATCCAACAGTACCCCCAAGCCCTTCTCTGCAGGGCTGCTCTCAATCCCTTCATCCCACAGCCTGTATTGATACCAGGGGTTGTCCTGACTCAGGTGCAGGACTTTGCTCTTGGCCTTGTTGAACCTCATGAAGTTCACATGGGCCCACTTCTCAGTCTTGTCTGGGTCCCTCTGCATGGCATCCCATCCCTCAGGTGTGTCAGCTGCACCACTCATCTTAGTGTCACCTGCAACCTTGCTGAGGGTGCGCTTGATCCCACTGCCTGTGTCATTGATGGAGATATTAAACAGCACTTGTCCCAGTACAGACCCCTGAGGGACACCACTTGTCACTGATCTCCATCTGGACATTGAGCCATTGACCACTACCCTCTGGATGCGACTATCCAATCAATTCCTCATCCACTGAACAGTCCACCACCAAATTCATACCTCTCAATTTAGAAAGAAGGATGTTGCAGGGGACCATGTCAAAGGCCTTGCAGAAGTCCAGATAGATGACATCTGTAGCTCTTTCCTTGTCCACTAATATAGTCACTCCATCACAGAAGGTCACCTGATTGTTCAGGCAGGCCTAGCCCTTGATGAAGCCATTCTGGCTGTCTCGAACCACTTCTCTGTCCTCCATGTGCCTTCACATTCAGTCAAGCTTGAGGCCAAAAATGATATGTGGACTGTTGGCTGGATGACCGCACCAAAATATTTTGAAGTTAAAATGAATGGAAGAATCTAAATTAATGTGCTTGTTATCCTAACGCAAGAGCAATTGAGTTAATAAGTAATTTTATAATATAAGATTAATGAAAAATCTTGTGACGGTTCATTGAAAACTTGTGTGAATATTCACATTAGGTTCGATTGGTACTAGTTTCCTCTGAGGGAAGTACTATATTTCACCCATTTTTTCACAAAAGCTTATAAATAGGGTAACAAACTTCTGAATAGATTTTGTACTAGGGTGAAGTTCTAAGCCTACTTCAATGTTAAGATCCTTCTGAATGAAAGAGTAAATTTATCCCAGTTTTAATACGGAGGACTTTTAGACAAGTTTGAAACTTTGGAGGTGTTTGGCTTCATTGTGAACATTTCTCACATCCCTACCTATCCTGTTGTCAAGGTCACCACTTGCCAGTATCAATGGAATGAGATTTTTCTTTCAGTTACTCCTCACTGAAAGTTGCGGGGACAGGTTTGACTGCCTATACAATTTTGAAGCCCCACAACAGATAACATCTGTCTTCAAAGACAGTCTCACCAGCTCCGGAAGGCTCAAGTGAATGGAATACATAAGCAAGGACAGCAGAAGTTGTCTTAAAAACATGGGTGCTCCAGAAGTGAACGTGCATGAGAAAAAAAAGAGGGAGTCTGCTTAAATGAAACCAAATAACCTAAGGGGTCTGGCTACACTCTCATTTTTACATCACATGGAAAAACAAGTTAGGAAGCAGCTGCTTGCTTTAGCTACTTAAACAATATATTGAAATTCCAGTTCTCCTGTCCCAAAAGCACAGCAACATTTTTTCCCTCTATTGATTATCAGTCCACCTCGGTTGAAACAGTCCTGACTAAGATCAAAATCTCTTTGAAAAGATTACTTTAAACCTGATGAAGTACCAGCACCACTGCACTATGCTATCAGATGGGTATTTTTGGAAAATGAGAGTAAATCAATATTAATAATATAAACCAGAAATTGATTGATTTTGCCATTAAAATATGTAATGGTGAAAAAGCCCATATCTAATGATTTTTGTTAAAGTCTGTCAGTAACATATTAATTAAACTAGATAGGTGAAAATATTTGATGACATTTGTAAGACTTACTTGGGTCAACCAATTTTTAAAAGCAAAAGTTCTACCATTAATAAATTGAAGAAGGATCATAGCCGTTAAGCAATAAGGATGAAAGTCACATGAAAGGATGATTATGAGAAATTTGAAAAAAGAATTTGCAGTCTCCATCATTCTCTGTCTCTTACAGTCTAATAAGTTAACTTGTACTGACTGGCAAGAGAGGCGATAAAAACTGATAATTCTTAAAATGACACTAATTCCAGGATGTATGCAAAGCCTTACCAATGCCTTAGCATCTATCAAGGACATATTAAATAACTCAAGATAGTGGATTAATATTGTGTAACCATCTTCAGAAATTCTAAACCTTCCATTCCAACATCCTTACTAGCATTGATTATGAACCATTGAATCAGTACTTTATGTTCATTTCCTTTCATTTGTTTTATTTTACACTGGGGAATATTTGCATTTGTACTGCGTTCCTGCTTCAAGTCAAACACACTTTAAAATTCATACCTGCTTTAATGCAATAGTAACTTTGGTAGCCTGTTATTGTCTTTGACAACTATGCCCATCCCCTCCTCCACCCAACAGAGAGAATAAAAAAAAAAAAAAAAAAGGAAAATTTTTTTAAAGTAAGATTAAGAACAAAAAAGCCAGTGATTTGATAATGAAACCAACAGAGAAATAGCTAATTGGGAGATTTGGAAATTATCAGCTAACGAATGTCAGTAAAGGTCTAGTAATGATTTCAAAAAAAAGTTAACAAAAGGACTGCCAACAAAATGAGGAGTTAGAAAGCACATTACAACAATCAGTAAATCATTTTGAAAAAGAATCAAAATCACTACACAGAACTGAAAACCACTAAGTCAATCCTTATTGTCAAGCCTAATGTGATCCAACGTACTGTAGTGAGGGAATGGGAAGGAAGTGTCTACACCACATGTTGAATTAAAGGGAATCAACCAGCCATTTACTTTCATTTATTTAGTAACCTTCATGATGAGATCATCAAATATATTGTCTCCTCAGGAATCATAGAAGGCTCCTACCTCGCTCTTTTTTTTTTAGCCCACCCTTTCCAGTCTGATTTTTCTGTCAGACTATTCGATCTGTTAAATGCATAGGGTTTTTTACAGGGATGGTTGGTTTTGCTCTGTACAAGGGGAAAAAGATACAAAGACAATATTCTAGCAGATTAATTTTAAGTCACTATGAAGGATACATTAATGGACCTCTGATTACAGTATCATGTTTGTAAAGAGTAATGCTCACAGCAGTCTGTGTTAACTGAGACCAATAGAAAACAGTTTTACTGCAAGAGGTAAATAAAAGGAAAAAAGTTTCCTGTTCTGCAAAACCAAAATCAAACATAAAAAACATATGGATTGTACCACCTTTCCTATAAATCTAGCGATCACTGCAGTAAACAGAGAGGACTTCTCTTGTCCTTTTGTTTGGTAGGCAAGACATCTGCTGTAGAAGTAGATAGGCTGAGAGAGTCTACAGCCCTAGCTGCAGATATTTATTCTGTAGACACCTAAAGGAAGGTGAAATGGATCTCACAATAGGTAAGGAGCCTTCTGTTCCCAAAGGCAGTTGATATAATTGAAAATCAATGGGGCACGGGGATCTGAATGACTCAGTGGCTCACTGCAGTTCAGTACCACTTATCTGTGCTACCTATCAATGAATTTGTAAAACTTACCTGAAGTTTGCAAGGGCACCCAGAAATACTTCCTTTGGTCATGGTAGTCTCCTTAGTAGAGTTCTCTGTCTAGGCAACACTGCCTCATTCTGTTTAGTTCAGAATTAATCTGAGTATTGTTACAGGGCTTAGTATTGAGTCATATTTCCATTTTCCAACTGTTTATGTTATTTTGAAAGCAACAAATGAAGTAAGTGCTTTTAGCTTTGGAGTTTCCTTCATCTACTTCAAATCTGCAAGAGTGCTTGTGTATTCAAAAAACTGGCAATTTTTCCCAATTGTGGCAGTTGGTCCAATAATAGATACTACCCCACTTTGCACATCTTGACTCAATTATGTCAGAACATTGTGGCAGGAAGATCACTACTTTGAGAGTGTTTCCTTGCTTTGGTGTGTATACAGTGTAAAATTAAATTTGCACTTCATGTTATTTCTAATACTCCTACTCCCACATAGTTTAAGATGATTTTTTTTAAATTGAAATATGAAAGAGGTATCATACAGAAGGGATTTTCTTTGAAGAATTGTGGTTATATAATGTTTCTTTTCATATGGGTAAACTGGTTTTATGTCTCCTGTGCCCTACCTGCTCCTATGATAACAGCAGCAAAGCCTCAAAGTTAAAATGAAATAAAGACAACAATAGTAATAGACCAATTAGAAATGCACCATAGCATTGTTGAAACCCAAACAATTTGTAAAGGAAGAAAGTCACAGGTTAAGTTCTTTGTTGCTTTTTGGAATAATTTCAGAGACTTATTTTTCTTTCTTAAATAGCTTCTGTACAATTCTTTGTAGTTTTCATTTGGTAGCTGTGTTGATTATATATCTCAACAGAGTTGAATTTTGAAAAATAAACTGTTCATAGAGATTTCAATCTTTTATCAAACAAGGTCAAATTATTAATTTTTTTTAAGCAGAAAGCTTCCAATTAGTCATAACTGAATTATTCATAATGCATAAATTATCTAAAATAGTATATTACTTTATTCTGTTCCAGATTGTCTGGTAAAGAATTTGAGTTCCTATGAATTTATTCATTGTTTTCATTAGATCTGTGAACAGTTTATGTACTGAACTTCAGTACATAGGGTGATTTGCTGGCAATTTACTTTGACTATTCACAATTTGTAGAGCATAACTGTTAGCTAATTCATTTGGTTTTGTTTCTGCTTTCTAAATAAATAAATATTTTTTAAATGTGAAAGTAACAATGCTTAGCTGGTAACAAATAAAAAATAATGAATACTCTTTAGGTGATTTTTTATTTCCTTCTTCCTACCATGTTCATGCAAAAAACCTGTTTGAGTAAACATTCACAAATACCAAAATGACAGGACATGGGCACACAGGAAGAATGGGTTTTCAATTTGTTACTTAAAAGTCTTCCATTAGGTGTCAGCTGCTTACATTTCCAAACATTATATCCCACAATAATGAAAAAAAGACTTCCCAATAAAAGGAAGGCTTTTTAGAATGAACATTATGAGTACCTACTCAAGACTAAGGTTAATTTTGTGCCTTGCATGAGCACTTTGGCTTGCAGATACAGAAAGATCTTGATTTAAGAATGGGTCACACTCCTCAGACATGAAATAGCCATCTGTTGTGTGAAGAGTCATACTCAAGAGTGAATGAAATTTCTCTGACCAGATCAGAAGAAAGTAACTGACTATTTTGTGATACCTGATCTCTCCCCCAGCTGTGGAAACCTATTGAAGCAGCTCTACTTATAATACATTTGTCAGAATGCTAATTGGAAAAATGACTTCATTGCGTGAGTCATACAGTCACCTCTGCGGACCTCATTAGACTTAAATGAGCAGACTGAAGGCCAGAGCAATCATTCTGAGCACAGCCATATGTTGGTGAAGAAGATTTCTCAGAAACAGGCTCGTGGCCAACTTCGGGTAATTACAAATGACTAGATGGAAGATGGAGGTCTTGGTGGCAGGAAATACATTGGAAACACTCACATATGTAGGGTGTTCCCTTTCACAACAAAGGACAATTTTTTTAAAAAATCTTTGAAAATAACAGATTTACTAACTGGTAGATTTTTAAATAGCTTGCAATGTTCTGAGTTAGGACAATGGTATATTTAGGTGGCAGTAGATCATGCCACCTGAACTGTGTGCAGCTGTGTGGTTCTTTGCAGGACAGGCCATAGCACTGGTTGGAAGTCCTTAGGAACACAGAACTTTTTTCTGGGTGAAGTCATTCTAGCCTGACTTCAAAAATTAGCAGTGACAATCAAAATAAATTATTGGTTGAGACTGCGACTTTGCTTGAGAAGCTAAGCTATATTTATGGAGCTGCCGCTTACCTGCATTTGAGAATTAGGTAGAGCTGGATAAGGGCTTTAGCAGAAAATGAGAACAGCTCTGTCTCCCTCAGCAACTAAAAAGTAATCTCCATAACCTGAAATATTCTGCTAACAGAATAGCCAGATTCAGAAGGTCTGAGGAAAATACTGTTGGAAGACATTGCATAGTAAACAAATCTTCATAGTACAAGCTAAACAGAAGCGACATGGGATAGCCATCCCCTTCTGATGTCATCTAGTTTTAATATAAATTTGGAATGAAGCTTAGGGTGACTTACAAAGCTTGATTAACAAACAGGGAATTATATTCCATCTACTTTTTCAGAGGAGTAAAAAGTAAATAATACAGTCATTAAGATTTATGGAATAACCTCATCCAAAACAAAATTATTGAGATACAAGGCTTTCATGATTACAGTTACCTTACCTTAAATACATCTGTTTTGAAGCTATAGATTAAGGTACTTATGTGGTTGTGAAAATCTCAGCAGTCTGACCTTTATGAATTTTATGTCAACTACTCATGTATGTCTGAACTTCAGGAAAGTAGACATTTTGCTTCATTTTCTTACTGCTGTGCACACAGTCCTTCTTCTATCTGACCTTGAAACAAACAAGAATGAAGAAAACATTTTTGAAAACTGACAGCTCACTACAACTAAGCAGAAATAAAATAGGAGGCTTTTAAAAGCCGACATTGTTACTACAATGTTTAAACTAGCAGGAGAGCTTCAGAAGGCTATTTTAGGTAGAGCTGCCAACAAGAAGACTGAGAATCTTGACATTCCCATCATCACTTGAGAGACAGAGTTGTATCTACTCAACTCCGCCTTCCTGAACAATGAAAAGTAAATCTGAGACATGGCTTTGAAGTATCAACCCCGCCCCAAACTCTGCTCATGTGAGTTATGCCCTTCCAAAAGACTTGTTTCCATTATACTTCTCAGTGTGGTAACTGATAACACAGAGGTGAAAACCATTGCATAAAAATTGGCGATAAATTCCTAATTTCCCATATGAAAAGCAACCAAGTCACAACCAGTTTGTAGGAAAACAAGAGGATAAAAACTGGGAAATAAAACACAAAGGCCATTGTGAGAGCCCTCACATCCAACCAATGCATGATGCTTTTTACATTTACTTACCTGAGAGACAGGAAAACTGCCCCTAAAGCACAGTGTAAAAATAAAAACCCGAACAAAAAACAACCAAAAAACAAACAAACAAAACTTTTTAAATGTGTACAGTAACCCGGGTATCTTCACTAAAACACCTAAAATGTAGAAGTTCCTGCCCTGGTTTCATTAAAAGATTTGGGATTCACAGGGCTTCCCTAGCCTTTATTTTCACTAAAGCTCTATTCAGGAATGATAAACATCTATCAATTTTCATATAATTTTTAAACATACTTCCTAAAGTAATTTCTATGGTTGGCTATGGATTTAGATACTGCTATGTCGCTAAGATGACTAATCATTATTACCCAGGCAGGTACACCTTTCTAGTCATCTTCTTCAACTCTAAAGAAGTTTCATAACCAAGTCATCAAGCCAAAAAGCTATCATCTGAAAAATTCTTTCTTCCTTTATTTGAAGTCCCTTTCCACTTCCATGCACTGCCTACACCATTTAGGTGATGCCTAAAACCTGGTATGCACAGCTAATTTTGTCCTCAGTGTTTCCAGCTTTGAGATTTTTCTAGAAAACCAACCAAGCAATGAACAACATTGAAGTTTATGTGAACCAATTATTCTCAATGTCAGCACTACAACATTGTGGTGGTATCGCTCACCTAACCACGGTCTATGTAGTCCCTGTTTGTGGATGTTTGTCTTTGGTATACCAACAATTCCTTAATTCTTCCTTCCAGGGTCTGATTTCATGTCTGACCTTAAATTATTAACTCCTGCAGGAGTGTGTCCTCCTTTGAAAATGCGAAAACTATCTGCCGGTTTTTGAGTGTTACCATATAAAAAAAATATGCATTTTTCATAATCACATCATTAAAGAAAAATGTAAATATCTGCATGATAAACCTCTGCTGTTACAAATTGAACACTGTGATTCAAAAGCAGAGTTCTCATTTCTTGAACTGGATGTCCATGTTTAATTTTAGTACTTAAAAATCTCTGTTAGTCATCAGGAGAATTCTTAGGAGAACTTGTGTCATGTTCTACACATAATTTCTCAATGGTATTGCTTTTTATATATTTAGTTCTATATAACTGAACTGTGGCTCGAACATTTTAAAACACAGGTTCAAACATGTTCCATGTTTTGTTCATTTACACTATTTGCCAATATTCCTTCCAATGACAATAACACATTCCAACTGCCTTTTCATGAAGTCATCTTTCTCATTTATTTTTTGTCCTTTTGGCAAGAAATATCCACAAAGATGACTGTTTTCCTAACCTTTCATTATCAGGCAGGATAAACAGCAACTTCAGCCACATGTTTCTCTGAGGTATAGCTTAAGATTATTTGTTCCCAAGACTGTGTAACAGGTAGCAGTGCAGGAGGCACTTCGCAGTTTACTGGTTAGACTACTAGTAAGCTTGCATTTTTCTGAAGTAGCCTACTTTTTAACAGACCTGTTGCCTGTATGCATTTTCTTCAGGCATATTGCCACTTCGCCAATGCAGAACTTACATTTGAAAATGGCAGGAAGCATTTAGTCCTCTTGCTGGAAAACCATGAGCTTCTACCCAGTGCACTGTATCTGTATTTCCAGTTCTCCGTACTCTGACCCCCCACTCCCAGCATTGTTCAAAGCTCGAACTAAATGAAAACTTCCATTCCATGGAGCAGTAATGCTGCCCACACAGTGGATCAACTGTTAAAGACTAACCTTTACAAATATTTGAGCAAGTTTTATGCTGCATCAGACACAGAGAACAATACACATACGCAAGAGTGAACTCTGCCTCTGATTTGAATTTTTCTTCAGCCTGATCACTGTTTCTACCAAATTTAAACAAACAAGGAAATGGAATGCAAGAAGCTAAAAAGTCATGCACCATTAAGAAAACTAAATAGTTCTTTCAGAAATGTTAATTTTTTCACATAACATAAGCCGTAGGTTTAATTTATTGTTAGCTATGCCATTAAATTGACTGAAAATTCATCGTTATACCTTAATAACCCTATTGTAAGTGCAAAGCACATTCTTAACTGGGGACCCAAAAGTGATGCTTCCATAATGTAATACAGATATAGCCTACAGAATTAATGTATATTCCAAGTGTTCATAAAATTTCTAAATATGTGCAAATTAAGAATTACTAAAATATGATTCTGATAAACAAAAATGTAGCCCTTTTCAATGTTTCACAGATCATACCATATGCCAAATATAGTTCCTCTGCATAACCCTGGTGACATTTTTTCAGGTTTAATACAGTTAATTTTCTCTATTCAATAGTTATTTTGAGTCTGGTAGTCCAACTTACTTCATAAATCTGTGACATTCATCATGTAACCATGGCATACAGATACTACAGTACATTTTTTCCTCTTATCTGTCTACCTATTACCTACAGAAGAGCCATACAGCACACGCGCAAATTAATCTATGGGAGATAAAACAATTCCCTCAGATCATTCATTTTACTACATGGAAATTAAGATCTGCAGTACAGAAAGCTTCCTAGCCCTAGGGCTTACAGAGCGTTGCCATATGACATATGTTTTGGCATGTACTGTTTAACCATTGTTTAGGACTAATTTTAGTAAAGTTTAATTACATAGTAATAATAATAGTTGTATTTGTATATCCATATACATTTCAAAAGTCTTGGAAGTACTTGCTGTCATTACTAAAAAGTGTTTTGCAACATTTCCTTTCTCTTTTTTATTGTTTCTGCGTTACAGAAGTGCACCAAACCCATATCCACTTTTCTTAGCTAATGGCAGTTAGTGTACATTCAGACTTGCCGTGGAGCCAGTTTGGTCCCGTTCCCCAGCTGGCTGCTAAAACCTGCTCCTTCCAAGCTCCACTCCCCACAAGGCACTCATTCCCCACGGCTGCTGTGCCATTCCTGAGAGCCACAGCACTGCTGCCCAGCTCTGCACACAGGTTGTCCTCTCCCTTCAGCCACCCACTGAAGCCTGGACCCAGGTGTTGGCACCCTGGCCACCCACCTTCACCCCCCCAGCAGAAGCTGTTGGTATTTATTTGGCAGAGCAAACCTTGGCGAGCTCTGTGGCTCTGGAGCTACAGCACAGGGCTCGGATCTGGCCTTATCAGGCTGTGAAATTCCACTGAAACCAAAGGGATTTCTTCTGCTGAGTGGAAAGCATTCAGGGCTGTCAGGATCAGGGTACTACATATGAGTGGAAGAAGGAAAATGGAAATCTTTTCAATGAGCCTGTTTGCTTTGTAATATAAAACCATATAATGAAAGCACATTCACATCATTGTAATTTTCTAATGTTTTATACTTTAGTCTTATTTTTCATAGCAGTTTCTCTGATTTATCCATTTCAATTTTTTATGTTATTTCTTTTTTTTTTGTTGCTTGTTTATTATTCGCATATATTTTTAGTATTTTTCCTTCGGATTTTTTTTAAATTGACAAGATTTCATCTCTGTTTGTTAAAGAGAACCAGCTGTTTTCTTCAAAGATAATTTTCTGAAGCTGTTGTGCGCCATAATTACACTGCAATTACACAGCAATATCCATAAAAGCAGATGAGGATTCTATGTGTCCTTCTGACTCATTAGAAGTTGCAAAAATGATGGATGCAGTCTTTCCTAGCTTGACTATTGCCCTCTGTTGGCAAACCAAAGTCCTGTCAAATTGAGAAAGAACTAAAGCAAGGAATAAGATAAAACCTTTGAAAGGAGATTAATTTCAATTTTGGTAATGGTAACAGTGAAATAATATTGAAGCTAGAAAGTATTTTCTAGGTGTATTTTATGGAGAACACTTTGAGTGCTTTACTTAATGTTTGTAATAAATCAACATTATATAGATTTTTTGCGTTCCATTCTCTGATACATTCTTTCTTTTTTCATATAGTCAAATTACTTGAGCAACTATTCTCTTTAGTTTAGTCTCACATTCATGTAATTTCCTTATAATAACCTTCAAACAATTTCTTCTTTTTAAAGACAGGATCAGATTCCATTCAGTTCTGTTTTGCTTAGTTGTTCTGACATGGATTAGTTGAAAAAAGTCATAATATGCTCATATGGTTTTGGAAAACCTTAGATCTTCATGTTCTAACTGTGGAGATGAATAAAATCAGAGAGCTTCTTTCTTCACTCAGACAAAAACAGACCAAAGCCTATTCTTTCTGAATCAACAGACCAAAAATAATTTCACTCCAGAATCAGTTCTCAAATATTTGAGATGACAGAAGAGAGTAATTTGGGTGGGGAGGGGGTTACGGTTTGAAGGGTTGGGGTGGGGGAGGTGTTTGGGGTTTTTTTTTTCATATTCACAATATTGACTCAGGTGAGCTATTTTAGTCTTGTTAGTTCATTTTCTGGTTAGGGTTTATCTTGTTGACTTCTAAAGATCCTGCATGATGAGCCTAAGCCAAAGCTAAAAGGCAGTGAGGCTACCTGCACTGACTTTCAATGGACTCTTGTTCACCCCTTTCAGAACAGCCACTGAACTCTCACTGATCTTGATTTGCAAAAGGGTTATGGGTAGGGCAGAACTTCAGAAAACAAATTAGTTTCATTAAGACTCTGGAAACTTTAATGTGAGTTGCAAGTCAGCAGAGACCTCTCAGCACATTAGTTTCCCCTGCATTCCTTCAGTTTCAACCAGACCTGGATCCTGATACGGCTTCAAAACATTTACTTTGTCATGGGTAATAGGGAGCATTCTGGTTTTGTAGCCAACTGGTCAACCAAAGCATACAAGTCCTGTAGTGACTTTCAGCAAACAGACCCTGTTTAAACAGCAAAGTTAAACAAAACTCAGTTTAGAGGGTCTATTCTGAAAAAAAATGCTATTGGGAAATGAACATGTGTTTTATTTTCAGTTGTATTTAATAGAATCATTGAATCATTAAGGTTGGAAAATTCCTCTGAGAACATTAAGTCCAACCGTCAACCCAAAACCACCATGCCTCCTAAACCATGCCCTGAAGTGCCACATCTATACTTTTTTTTTAACACCTCATGGGATGTGACTCCACTACCTCTCTGGGAAGCCTGTTCCAATGTCTGACCACCCTTTCACTAAAGACATATTTCCTAATATCCAATCTAAACCTCCCCTGATGCAACTTGAGGCCATTTCCTCTCATCTTATCACTTGTTACTTGGGAGAAGAGACCAACACCCACTTCACTACAACCTCCTTTCAGGTAGTTGTAGAGAGCGATAAGGTCTCCCCTCAGCCTCCTCTTCTCCAGTTCCCTCAGCCGCTCCTCCTAAGACTTGTTCTCCAGACCCTTCACCAGTTTTGTTGCCCTTCTCTGGACACGCTTCAGCACCTCAATGTCCTTCTTGTACTGAGGGGTCCAAAACTGAACACAGTACTTGAGATGCGGCCTCACCAGTGCTGAGTACAGAGGCACAATCACCTCCCTGCTCCTGCTGGCCACACTATTCCTGATACAAGCCAGGATGCCATTGGCCTTCTTGGCCACCTGAGCACACTGCTGGCTCATGTTCAGGTGGCTGTCAACCAACACCCCCAGGTCCTTTTCCTCCAGGCAGCTCTCCAGCCACGCCTCCCCAAGCTTGTAGCATCACATGGTTGTTGTTGTAGTGACTGAAGTGCAGGACCAGGCACTCGGACATTTCTAGCTGTCATAACATCTACAAATTATCTCTTAGTCTGCAGAATTTTTAGATGATCAAAATTAAAGTGTTTCCTTCGACTCCAGGCAACGACCAGATTTTGCTAAGGCTAACAGAAGCAGAGGAATAAATTTTCTAATGCTCATATTTTTTTAGTATTGATAGCTAAGGCAACTTGAATGAAGATTCCTAGGTCAGTTACTTCTTGTTTAGCATCACTGACTTGACCTGAAGTTATTTTATTTTGTCTCTTCCCTCTCTTTTCAGCAAAAATCCATTAATATTTTTGATAATTTTTTCCCATGAAATTAGACTTGCACACCAAGGCACCGTGAACATAATACAAGACCTACATAATGAAAAATAGAAATGTGGAAAGACACCACATTTGTAAAATCCAGAACCAGCTATCTTTGTCCACTGCAAATGCACTGTCAATTTTCTGTTTCTGTGTAGGGCAGTAGTTCATTCAATATATAAGATGATTGCATAATTGCAGAACTTTCAGCTTTTCTTCCATCTGGTGATTGTTGACTGAACTGTGTTGATTAGCTTTCAGTGCAAGGCTTGACAATGGTTCTGCAACCGTTCTGCACAGCTCATACCAAGCTTTCTTTGTTATGAGAAACACCTGATGAAGTGTATAGGTGGAGTCACAGCTTTTAATCTACTGGTCTTATAGAAGACACCATTTTTGATGAAGTTGAAATTTTCTGCAGCTTCTTTGCATTTTGCTTCTACAATCACTTTCCATTCAATTTGTGGGGAGTATTCTTTTTAACTTAATTACTTAAACCAATAAAACAACAAAAAACCCCTCCCGTTTTGTTAAAGTAATCTTAAAACAGTACATTTAACGACTCTATTGAATCTCTAGTAGTGAAATAGTGAGTCACTTATCTTTGTAAGCTTAGTTTGAATACTTTTGCTACTGTATGTACTTAAAACATCAATATATAGGAAATTAGAATTCAGCTGCCAAAGCAGATACGTTTTAAAATATTGCAGAGAGCACAAGCACAAAAACCACGAAGAAAATAATACTTGTGCATATATAGCTAAGACAATATGCAGCAGTTAATGCTCATACTTTTCACTTTTCTCCATTTCTACAGAATCTCTACTTTTTTTGAGGCATACAATTCTGCTGGCTAAATTGTGACTGCATGAATTGCATAAAATTAAGACATGAATATTATCTCTCTGGATTCATTAAAATGTAGAGAAGAAAAAAGGTAGACCCTAAAGTCTATTTAATCATCAGTCTCTGAAAAGAATGATGCTATAGTCAAATGCAGGCATTTAAAAAAAAACCCAACCTGAACTGTGTTTACTGGATTCTAAGTTTTCCTAAATGCTAATTTTATTTGTGTTGTCAAATCAAAGGTTTCATGCATCTCATTGCAAAAAATATAAGAAAAAGAGATGGGCGATATATACTCTGGTTATTGCACGCAGGACCTGCAAAGGACTTGGCTTCAGAGATATCAGGACGTACTGTCCTGCTGTAAATATAATCACTATCAGGGAGTGAAAATTCAGGTTCACTTCTACGGTAGGTGATGTTTTAGCTTTTTTTCATTTTCCTCAGTGCTTGTACTGAGATGAATATATAAGCAATGCAATGTTTCTGCAAAAACTCTTGAATAAAATGCATACTGCCATTTAAATATTAGAAACTCATTTTGAAAAAACTGTTTCTGGTTTCCTGTACCTGAAATCCTCAGTAGAAATAGTTTGAAGATGGGAGAGGTAAAATTAAAGTGCCAGATGTTCAGCCAGTGTACATCACTGTAAGTCATTAGACTTGGAACAAGCAACAGTCACTTTTCACCAGAGAGAATGTGGTGAAGAACTTCCCAGATAGTTATATATTGAAAGTGTCATTTATATCTATAGATTATCTGATTATAGATGAAAAATGAAAGATGCCTTTTAACCCCTTTTAAAAGACTGTTTTAGTGGGACTAGCAATGACGCTTCCAGATGGACAAAAATCTGGATGCCATTTGGAAGTTCAAGATAGTCTCTTAAATATTTTATTTTTCCCTTTGAAAGTACATAATTCATACCAAAATCTTTTACTAAACTCTGCCATCAGATTATTTTCAGTTTATTTTTAAACTCTCTGTTGCACTGGTGTTATGTATTCAATGATGCTATATGTATGTATAGTACATTGCTCACGAACAATATTAGTTTCATTATTTCTGATTTAGGATTAAGATTTGTCTTTCAAATTCACAGTTTCTGTCAACTGCAATAATTTTCTGCCTGCCTTTACACATAAGATCAATGCTCTTAGAGTTCAGGTTTCTGCAAATGTCATCCTGAAGTTGATGGTATTTCAGGTTCTTTATTGCCTTCTGACATATCAGTACACTTAAGTACAATTTTTCTCCAGTGCCTGAGGCTGAGTTTACTGAAGTGGTCCTTCAGTTGCATTCTGTCATCTGTGTGTTGACCATGACCTTCATGGTTTATTTATGATTAGGAGGTTATGTCTTTCCTTAGTCTAGCAATAATATTTTAACGCAGTTCTTTTTACAAAATGTCTAGTTCTGCAAATACCTTGCAAATTTTCAGGCTCCCATTCTGCAATATTCTGCAATAAATAATGGGAAGCTGGCCTGGAATTTTAGAGAAACATTTCTAGGTGCATTTCCAGTATCGGCTTAGATTGTCACTCACGTTGTCTGCTCTCCTGCAGAATCAGACCAATAATGATTGATCTTTGCCATCTCTGGATCATACCACTGTACTATGAGTTCTTAGATGAGGTCTTACTGTGAGGTCTTTAGTGATCTGGTAAGTAATCTGCTCAATTATGTATCATCAGCCTGAGAGTGAATGTATCTGGTAGCCACAGAAAAGAATTAAGCATGAACAGTTTATGCAGGACGAGATCTTTACAGCTTTGAATTTCAACAGTTGATATAATATGAACTAGATGTCATTAGTGTTTCAGACTATGTATAGTGTTAATTGCATTTGGAGTTTCATCTAGGATTTTTGCTACTGTTTAAACTTACGCTATAAATTGAGGAATGATACTTCCTTGAGCAAAAACCCTCAATGAAATTAATGGCATGATTCATGTCAGTAAAGATAATAAGATGAGCTTACTTTCTAGCTTATTAGTCACAATATGATTGTTCTATCAACATCAGAGGAAAAGGATATAAGTCTTGCATCAATAAAGCTAGGGCAGATCTAGAAGCTGAAAGTTACTCGTCCGCACAAGTAAATAACTATGAGTAGCTCCTCAAACTTGCATTTTCACATGTGGATTAACAAGAATATCTAAAACAACAGAACCATATTGCTGTCCTAGAAACACAGATTTCCTTCCAGATAATGTTTGCAAAGCTGGTGGCTCATACCTTTCTTAGAGTCACTTCAAAGTTGTTGCCCTTAGGGCTGTTTGGCTGATACTAGTACTAAGACTTCCATCTAGTCATTTTTCACATGCAGGTTTTACTGTCACAATATCCTTTATGCCATGCTTCTTGTAAATGCTCTGGATTTAATTCAGCAACTTTGAAAGCAAACTAGTCTTCTAGGTAAACTAAATGAGATGATCATATTACTACTATGCTTTTTTTCTGTGCACTGTTTCCAAATTCGTTAGTGCAATGATACCTAAATCCTGCATCTCTTATAAATAAAGCATTTCATGTTACTACTTCCTTTGTAGTGTCCCTAGAGGTGTAACTGCTCATAGATTTAAATACTCTGCTGAAGACCTTAGCACACATTTTGATATCATGCTATATCCAGTCCAACTGAAAATAAATTAAACCCAATAGTTTTAGAATCATAGAATGTTCTGGGTTGAAGGGTCTGCAAGGCTCCCGTCCCTGCACAGGACAACCCCAAAATTCACACCAGGTCTCTGAGGGCGTTGTCCAAATGCTTCTTGAATATTGCCAGTCTTGGTGCTGTGGCTGCCTCCCTGGGGAGCTTGTTCCAGTGCTGCACCACCCTCTGGGTGAAGAACCTTTTCCTAATACCCAACCTTAACCTCCCCTGGCACATCTTCCTGCCATTCCCTCAGGTCCTGTCATCGGTCACCAGAGAGAAGAGATCAGCGCCTGCCTCTCCTCCTCCCCTTGTGAGGAAGCTACAGACCATGGTGAGGTCTCCCCTCAGTCTCCTCCAGCCTGAGTAGTATGTGTAAAACATTTAAGTAGGTTTACAAAGAGAAGTTTTCTTAAAGGCAAGAGTACACATTGAGACCTTGGCCTGGCAGTCTGCATTTACTTATCAAAGCACATAATCCCATTATTTTATTTTGGTAAATACGGAAAATCCTACTAAATGAGACTTGAGCACTTTTTAAAAGAAGACTAAAGGCATGGTTGCATTTTTTCATTGGACTCAGGGAAAAAAAAGTTGCAAATGAAAATGCCATAAACAAGAAATACATCATCACCTCCATTGTCAACTTTGGAAAGAATATTTGCATTCTTTGCTTGTTGGAAAATTATCTTCTCCTCCTCTTTCTCCCTTGCCCTCCTTTGCAGGTCAGCAGTAAGCAGAAGGATCATTGCCAAGCCTCTTTACGAGACTTGTGTGGGTGTGAATATGTTTTTCTGAGCATGAAGGCCATACCTTTTTTTGGAGTAGCAGCTTCCACACAACATAGATGCTCTTGCAGGAGTCCCAGACATGGATATGTTTACTCCAGCTCATAGGTTTACACTTCATCTGAATAAACTCATCACTAGTATTAGGAAAGATCTGCCTATATATAGATATATATGGTGGATGTGATTAGAAATGCTCACTTAATCTCTTCTATTGCACACACTGAAGATATAAAAGAACGACAAACAACAACACACCGAAAATGCAGAATCAGTTGATCCAGACACATTTATCACAGAAGAATGAAAATGACGGGACACAAGTCCGGTAATAAGTGTCAGAGTCCAAAGTACAAAATCACAGCTAATTTTTAAAGCTGTTAACACACATAACATTTACTCCTCTACTCAAAAATCTGAAGTATTCAAAAGGTTTAAGAGGAAAAGACACCAATAATACTTGATGATTCATTAGTTAGAGAAGCATACATGCCCTTGTTAAGGCAATTAAGGCTTTGGTCACAAATCCTTTGGTTTTATTGATTTGCCAGAAATCATACCCCTGGCTCATTTTGTACTTAACACTGAAGTGCTCTGAACAAGGGATAAGATAGGGTAAGCAATTATTCTGTGATATCTGCATTAAATTGATCCTGCAGTTTCAAAACACAGACCAGTGATCAAATGCTGTGTTATGATATAATGTGGCGACAGCAAATGCTGTTCATCCTGCACAGAAAGCAAAGACAAAGCTTCTGTATTAATACCTTGAAAATTTGATAGGGGAAAATGTCAAATAATTTTTGTGCAGGTTTCTCAGGAAAAAGCCTTATATGTATAGATGCTCTGATATGTTAGCCATCTAAACAGTACCCTTTGATAGAAGCAAAAATGTTACTTACAGAGAGTGCAATTTTACTTCCATTATAAACCCCGCTCTAAATAAACTGTTGAAATCTGCCTTGCAATCATTAGACTTTTCTTACAAAAACGTTCTACAGTTTAGCTTATTTAAGCCATCAGGTACATGAAAAGCTTGTAATGGAGACTTACCACTCAGTAGAGAGATGCCAGAACCATCGTGGACAGCTCTCTAAAATCATTGGCTCAAAGTCCAACAGCTGCCAAAAAGAAAAACCAACAATAAGATGCTGGGCATCATCAAGAATATAATTGAGAATGGAGAGAAAACATAGTGCTGTCACTATAGAACTGCATGCAGTACTGGTCTCCGTATCTGCAGGACATAGTGGAGTCACAAAAAGTACACAGAAGGGCAAATAAAATGATTAAGGGCATGGTGCAGCTGTCTTGACATAGAGACAGCTTAACTAGCTAGAACCAGGGTTACCTGCTGAAACTTGTAGCAGCTTGGACTAAAATAAGAAAGCACTTCTTTATACAAAGGGTAATGATTGTGTAACTTGGTGTCAAAGACAGAGTTAGAGCAAATAACATGTTCAAGAAGAGATTAAACAAACTGATGGACAAGCAGGTTCGAAAGCAGATACTAAAGGGACTAGGTGGGGACACATCCTCCATTGTCCCTCCCATTGATTATGGATGTTAGGGGAGCACACCACAGTTAGCGACCAGGCTTGTGGGCTTCTCCTACTGTGAATGTGGACCAAGAAGGATTTACAGATCAGTTCCAGTCAAATAACATGTTTCTTTGAGCTATTTTACAGATAAAGCAGGGGACATATTATTGCCATGAAGATTGTCCTTAATTATGAAAACTTTTTTATATACATAGTTGTGTTTCCTAGTCAAAAAAACATATTCATTTCAGGAAATTCAGTGAAAATTAATTTAAGCCATGTGTAAATATATTTTAAAGGTATTTTGGGCTATTTTCTAATGACAAATAAATTAGATGAATACTGAAATAAATGTAAAATTACAAAAAGTTCAATGTATCCTCTTTCTGAGTATTATTTTGCCCTTTCATATTAATTTTCCATCTTTTATGTTCACAATATGTTAAAATATGATTGTCTATCTAGAAAGTTTTAATCAAGCATTGTGGAATATTTCAGGAAGCTTATCTGAAATTAATAATTGCAAGTTTTTGCTCTAGAAGCCTGCTTCTAAAAGTTATATTAAGAGTACTGAAAAACAGAATAGTGTTGTCTAGTCAAGATAATCTGAATGTTTAAAGTTAATTTGAAATGCTTTTAAACAATCCATGTTCTTGTTATTTGTAGGAAATGTTTGGCTAAAACCAGAGAACAATATTCAGGAGACAGACACAGTTCAAAACCAGTAAACATTACCATTGTGTCTCCCAATATAATTGTCATGGATTATGAAACTAACTCTAAACTTCTTGTGTTAAAAGAGTTTTGAATAGAGGAAACTGACACTGTCCAAAATGTTTGGCATTAAAAATAGGGCCTACTTAATTTTAATTCACAGCTAAAAATATTCCACACACAGCATAGGGTCTTCACTAACTCAAGAAGCTATTATTTAAAACTTATCTAAAAACTTAACTAAAATTTCCAACACTTCCTGACATTTTAAAACAATAAGATAAGGTAAACATCTTGTCCAAAAAAGGTGGAATATCGCAAAGTTTAAAGCAAAAATGTAAGGAAAAGGCATTCACCTACCTCTCTGTAATGCCACTGTAAATCGATCTTGATTTGTGCTTACTTAATCCTTGCCGCAGGATGAACCAATCCTTTGACACTCTCAAATAATCCTAGCTAGTGAACCTAGCTAGAACCCTTACACAGAAATGTCCACAGAAAAAGGGTTGACTTAGTTATCAAGTTGACTGATAGTTTACTTAGTTGACTGATGTTAAATGTATTGACATCTCATGAGATGTCACAGTGATCGGTAATAGGTTCAGACTAACTCACAGCTTCATTCATGTTCCGTAAGAAAAGACCAAACTGCAGGCTTGTAAGATTTACAGATAACTGTAATTGTTAAGACATGATCATGGCCAGTAACAGAGAAATTATGTCAAGTTTAGATACCTGTTACAGATGTTATGTAATTAAAAACTAAATCTTACATAGACTGGCACACAGAGAATTTTAATCATGGCACTAATCAAGTTGCATATTGTGTTTGAGATTTACTCATGTGATCAAGTTTTCTTCTAAACACACATCTTGCAGCAATAGTTTTACAGACAACAGCTAATATGTGGCAAACTGATGAGCAGTTGGGAAATGTGGCTGCAGCTGAAAGTATTAGTCTTCATATTTGATGATACTTCCGAGTTTATTTTTTCCTAAGCTGCAGAAGGATGAAATCACGATCTTTCTGAGATTTCCCATACATATATAAAGACACATGAACAAAGGCTGAGGTTCCAGCTTTCTCATTCTGTCACTCCCTCAGCAAGACAAGGCCTCTGAGCAATACAGTATTTTAAGATCCTATTTAAGACTTAAGACCCTCTCAGTATCCTGCTAGAGATCTGCATGACAAAGTTTTCTTTAGTGCTGGTACTTGGGCCACCCTGCATCTTTCAAAGATTACATGAAACATTAAATCTCTTGCCTAGACAGCAGTTTTTCCTCTTGGCTGAATATACATAATAAAACTCTCCAACAGGTGCAACTGAGAGTCTCGCTCAGAACAGCCATCAGTCAAGATACTTTGCTTCAAGAATCACAAACACAAGTTCCAAGTTTGTTTGACTTAGTCAGTGCAAGGACTTGTGGTGTTTATGTACATGTTGTTCCCACTGGCTACTAGTTAATCTGGGTCAGAAAAACAGAAACTTCCAGCATCAGCAGTTTCACAGAATCAACGCTTTTTTAAACTTAAAAAACCCTGTTTCATCTAACTTTTAAAACTAGCTCTAAACACACCGCTATAAAAAGGGATATAAAACTGCAAAGAGCACATATCTGGTATCACTTAAAGCAAGAATAAAGTGCACTTATTCAGCAAAATCAGGAAAAACTGTTATGTGAGGAGAAACAATGCATCAAGGTAAGCAGGTAACAAACGCATACAAAAGGCTTTTGGGGAGTTACTTTTAATATAGGGGTTTTGTGTGCACTTTGGAGGAAGCAGTGCCACTTGTTAAAATGTGCTCTGTGGGTTAGTCATATCTTAGGAGTTAATAGGGAATTAATCATCCGTGCACCAGGGGAGAGTGGTTTGATCAATACTGAAAGTATAATCTTCACTAAGGCAACACATCTAATAGGTACATCTTGAATAAAATTCCTTCATGCACTGACTCATTTTTCTTAAAACATGAAACCAATAAGCATTAGGATCCGTTTGGAGTGAGGGTGATCTCAGCAACACTTCTGACTGGTCTAACCAAAGTGTACCCATCTATACCTCCACAGATATGCAGTAAGCACATCTCATACATTATTAACACAGAGTAAAAATAATAATGGATCAAGAATTAATCTTTGATGAGCAATATGAAGGTCTGGTGTTGTGCCTATAAAAAAGAAAAAAAACCCAACCAAAAAAAAAACAACCCCACAACCCAAACCTGACATTTATCTAAATTAACAGAGAGAGTGAGAGTTTTCCGTCTCAAGCAAGTAATTAGGAAAAAACAATAATCATGCAATTTGAAGCTATTTCACTGTAACAGTAACTATAGTAAATAAAATTGAATATTTATGATTTTTACAGGATTAATTTAGCTGACACATTCTAAGATGGGAGTTATTAGATCTAAAAAGTATGATGTAAGTTCAAGGACCTCTTTTGATTCATTCTCCCATTTGTCTTTTTCTTTTAAGAGCTGGATAGGGTCTTAAGTTGGAGTAAAAGACTGGCAGTAAAACCCACGCTTTATTTAGTATATCCACATGCACTTTACAAATGTATAGGTAAGTTATTCTCTGAGTATATCCAGTAGTCAGAGAAATTATCCCATTGATGTAGTTTCCCTGGGACCTACAACTTGCTATAATAAACTGTATCACCCTCTGATGCACCTTCTGTATTCTGTAATGACCAGGGAAAAAGAAAGAAGTGTAAATGTTGAAAGTTACTTAGAGATTTACAAACAGTAAGACAATAAACCTGCAAGATTTTTTAAGCAACTCCCCCATTTTCATGCCTTGTGAAACTATTTCAACTAATATAGATTGATTTAGTGGGACTGATTCAGTATAGGCAGGTGACCTGGTCCATATTTTTTCATGGAATAAATAGAGGAACAGAGATAACTAAGAAGAAACCATAAAGTCAGTTTGGAAGTTCAGAGCTGATATACTTCTGCCTGCCTCATCAAGACTGAAACATTCTATGCTACTTTGACAGAAGTAAGTAACACTCCTCTATTTCAGTGGAATCACTTGGTATCATACCAGTGATGCAGCTTAGAAATACTGCTGTAAGTACATTTCATTAAAAATGCATCTATTCCTACTTCCAGTGCCTTTTGAATATCTTGCAGTCCCACTCCAAACCATTCCAATGGAAACCCACCACTTCTACCAGACCTCTAATATACTGACCAATAGCCAACTATTTCCAAAAGCTTACCAAGAAGTTCTGCTCTGGGGGTTTCTATAAAACTTCATCCCCCCACTAATTCCTGTATTCATTCATCTTTGACAAAAACTGTATGTTACTAAAAATATACAACCAACATACGTATAGGTAGCAGTACAAAGATGGGGAAGCAATAACTTCAAAATAATACAGGCACAAAATAGACATGAGAGTTGTCCATGCCTTGAGATGTTTAAGAATAAACCACAGAAAGCAGTCTTGGAGACTGAAGTGAGGGTCTTCAGTCCATCACTGGGAATAATTACTTTGGGACAATTGTGTGGCTCTTGCCCCTGTCTGTTCACCCTGTTCATTGTGAAAGGACAGGTAAACTGTTCATTTAACTGAGAAGCATCAGAGATTGCAGCCTGTGTCTTAAATAAAACAATGAAATTGTTCATTTAACTGAATGAGCTGAATTGTTAATTGTGATGATCTATCTGTCTCTGTATTAACAGCCAAGGCAGGGCAGGAAACTCTGAAGGTAGGGTAGAGTGGAGAGCAAAGGAAGGAACTGCTATGGCTATCTGAAAAGGAAAGTATTCATAGTCATAAAACAATGCCTGTAGGTAGTGGAGACAAAGACTTTGCCCTCACGACACCTCAGGTGTGCTATACACAATGAAAGAGTTTTATGCCAGAGAAAAAGTAAGGATGTCTGGACTCAAAAAAGATTATAGCTGAGGTTTAATGAAGATATAGTTCTGGCAGAGTGTAATTCATGAAAACAGACTTGAAAACCAAGTTGTAGGTCCCAGCTTACCATTTCAGAGAAACACATGCATCAGAACCAAATTACTTCAGTGTCTTATTGTATTTTATTGAACTTTTTAATACATATTATTCATATGATCTCTGTGGTAGTGCTGTTTGGGAAATGGGAAAGCAGAGATTTTAAAAAGAAATTCACAGCATTTCTAAAACACTAAGAGGACTACTGTGAGCATATAAGCACCACTCCTTGGGTGGCTGATTTATTTGCTCCCATGAGACAAATGCTGCTATGCCATTTGTGCTCCACTTCAAACATTTATATTAATGTTTTAAACATTTATATTTATGACTATATACTAGCTCTTAAATGTTCAACTGTCCCAAACAAGTTTCTGTAATGTACTCTTGAGAAGGACTGTGGCTGGGCTGCACACGTGGGAGATGCCCAGCCAGCGAGTCAAGTCAGCTGCAACTCATGAGCAATTCAGATCAGTTTTCGTCCTGCGGCTCTGTTAGAGGACAGGCAGGGAGGTTGTGCTGCAATGGCAGATGCCAACTAAATTGAATCAGCCAGGAAGAGGAGATCACTTCCCATGACTCTTTCAGGTACACAATGCGTGTGCTGTGGTTCACAGGCCTGGGAAGAATAGAGCTTTGTATAGTAAGCACCTGCCATTAATAGAGTGGGATTTTTTAATTTGCAATGACATCAGGAGGCATCTGTCTGTACTGCAGGGATAGGTAAAGGAGCACTGGGACACTTTAAGTGTGACAAGTTATAGAAAGAAGATGCACAAGTTACAGCACGCAAATGTAAAGCACAATGCCAGGGTATGATAGTACATTACATAGCATTATTTGTGGATTTTTGGAGGCAGCTACAGTTTCATATGGTCTCAAAATCTCGAATGAAAGTAGCTGAATAGAATTATGTTATTCTATTATTTAAGTACAAAAAGGACAAATTATAAAATTAAATTAATGGAAGCAAGTAACAGTGGTCAAAAATCTTTTATTTTTAAATATTTAAGCTGCAACTAGTAACAAAGAGAAAAAAAGAAATGTCAGAAGATTATTATCTTGGTAGTGCCCCATCTAACAGTGTTTTCAAGCCCACGATCAACTTCACTATCTTGTGCTGTGGAGAGCTTGGCTTGCCAAGCTGAGGTTAATAAGTGCAGTAAGTGATGCAATGCCCTTACTGCTCCTGTTTTCTCAGCAAACAGATGATAAATAGTAATTATCATTTGCTGATAAGTCTAAGTGTGTCTCTTTTTAGATCCTGTATCCGTTATAAACTGATTTGGTTCTTACAATAAAATTTTCAAGGAATCAGTCTGTCAACATAATATGACCATGCCATTGCAGTATCTTAGCTTCTAACCAACCTTCTTGTTTCTTCCATATTTTAGATGAAGACTGTGTCATGTAAGTAATATCATCTTAATGCTTAATAATGAGCTACATACAGAGGGACTTAAACTCTTTTGGAAGGCAACAGACACTTGAAATGCAAAATCACTTTTTAGAAAGCTACAGAAATTCCTGTGTCTTTTAAAAATGGGATCTGAAGTAATTTGTCAATTGTCATACAATGAAGGCACAAATATAAAGAAAAATAAAAAGACCCCATAGTCATTGTTTCAATATTTACAGTTAACCATTTTTTCTCACATTTGTGTCAAAAATAATTTTATTGTAAATGCAGTCAGGTACAACAGCATTTAAAAAATAGAAAATTATGATGTCTGAGGCTCAGCTTTCATTTTGGTCTTGTCAAGGGTAAACATCACTTAGAAGACTGCAACAGGAGGAGAGGATGAAGAATTCTGGTAACTGCCAGAAGCATGTACACTGTAGGAGATATCAGGGTCATACAGCAAGTGTACACTGTACATTCAAACCTCAGCAGTTTTGAGAATACTTAGGCCATGTTTCTCACCTCCCCTTGAGGAATGAACTAAATATCCCCTACTACTTGGAAGGATAAAAGTGTTGAAAGGTGTGTTCATTTACACACCAAAAACATTCTTTTTTTCTTTTTTTCTTTTTTTTTTAATCCACAAGTTCAAAACCATATCTTTCTTTCAACTACTTTCTTAAAACCTTTGAAGCTTGGCAATGAGGTCAATGCACTTATGGAAAATACTAAAATGTTAAATCTGCTGTTTCAAAAAGGGCTATTTCCATGCTGATTAGAGTTTCTTTAAATGTAAGTCCCAAACTTGCGGAAAATGAGTCAACATTATTCACTGGCAGAAACCAATTGGGACACCCCCCCCTTCAATGCCAGCATCACAACCTTCTTAATTTATTTCTAACACAATATTTCAAACAGCTGCCTTGAGATGTCTTATTAAATTTTCCCTCATTTTGCAAAATCTGTATGCCTGAATCCACTATACTATGCACTAATTAAGCTATGCACTAAACATGATCAAAAGCCCATTCCAGAAATGTATGTTTGCACCAACACAATGTTTGGGTGGAATCACCTGCCTGAATTAAAACAAAGAAAACACACACCTCACAGACCCCAAATCACCATTTAGTAATCAATAGCATGTAGTCTCAGTTTAGACTCGGGTCTGGTAGATATCCCCTGAATGTACCTAAACAGCCCAGTTCCAGAGAGCACAGAAGAGTTACCTAGAACAGTCTCCAGTTACAGACCTTGAAGTAAAACATCCTCCTTATCTCACAAAGCTTTAACCCTGAGTGTCCCTGAAGTGTCCTGACTATCCTACTGTCTGATGGCCTAGAAGCCAACTGGTTCACCTCGTAGGTGAATGCCCTTGTAGGCGTTCACCACCCTTCCTCCCAAAGCTGTGCTACTGTGAAGAACGAAGAGAATTGATTCCAGGGCACCGATTTACAGGGAATGCATAACTTGTATGCCTTTTATCCATGACAGGATGATGTGAAAGACTGAAATACAGCTTTGAGAATGGACCTGATACTTCTTCTTCAAGCCAAATTCCCTGACTACTGGGTTATACAATTAGGCATACTTTTAGTCCATTCCTGTGGCCTAACACATTATTGATTGTCTTCTGCAGAGAAGAAACTTGAGTAGGTGATCTAATCTCTAGGACTTTCTATAAAAAGAGAATGGCACCACTATGCTATCAGTGTTTGACCATACTTTAAAAGAAAGGTATGGACCTTACTTAATTTTCAAGAGCAAAGCATAGATAACCACTTTCAAGGGAAAGGTTCTGAGACTTCTAGTCCTGTAAGCACTGAAGAAAGGCAGAATCTGCCATGTAGCACTGTTACCAGCAATTTTGTACCATCTAACCTAATGAAAGGATGGCCATGTTTTGGCAGGTTGGTTAATCTTAATCCCCACCAACCCCCATCTCCCCCTCAATAGTATAGGGCTCCTGACAGTAAATTCCTCATTCTTAGGGCCATGTGCCTGTAAATTTGGCATTGCAGTACCTGGTGCAGCTCGTGTCTCACTCGCACAGTAGGACAGCATGTCAATAACAGAGGCTTAATACTACCCAGTTACACACTTGCATGCCTAAAACTTCTGAATAGGTTTTAGTGGTTCACCTTAGTTCAATTCACCCATCTTCAGTCATCTGTGTCCAGACTTACAAGTGATGCTTTCCAGAACTCTGTAAATCCTGAGACTGAGAAGCAGGAGTTTGTCTTTGTCCATTATTACTGCATTATTTTACAGTATGAAATCAGAGCCTGACTTTATTAGATTCTGTCCTTTGCCTCCCATCGCTCCTTAAGAGTGGGAGTGAGAGAGAGCAAGACAGTAATTAAAAAACCCTAGAAATCAGAAGCATAACATTTCCCTTAGATAAGTTCATGAATTTAGACTTTACCAAGCAGAAAAATATAACCTGAAACACAGCCAACATTTGCAATCTTAACTTGTGTTCTAACGCAATTTTCCTAACTAACTGCAGGTCTAACTGCAGGTATTTGGAGCTCTTTTCCTCTCCATTTAAGAGGTTGTCTGCTGTGTGCTTGTTGCATCAGACTAACTTTGCTGAGCTACTGAGTTCCATTACACACACAAAAAGTACACTATCACCTCATAAAACACTTCCAAGCTTCATCATCTGAGCAAAGATATGACAAGGCTGTTTATCAGTAGGTAATAAGACAGATAATTTAACTGTACAAGCTCTAATTGGTCTAATTCACTAACTGACCTCTCACCACTTGATTCACTAGTACAATTGAGCTCTGATAAAGCCTTTAATTGTAAATTGCACACAGCTGTGAGCTGCTTCTCACGCTGGCACAAAAACACTATCATCGACTGTTTCATCTCTGCGACCTGCTAATTTGGAGCATATGTAACTGTTTTTAATGCTGAAGGCTTGACATACCACAAACAGCAGATGTTGCAGCTGCCCCTGAGACGCTTTATTTAATTCAATTACGTCTTTTGGAGATATGTAAAAAAGCTAGGCGAGATGAGAGAGGGCAGGAGAATGTTAAAAATGGAGCCCCTGGTTGAGGCCCAGGTGGCTCGATAGGCAAATGATTGGGTGAATGTCTAAATGATCTTTTTAATTGAGTAGACTGACGGCTAATCAGGGTCATGAAGTGTTATCACACTGATGAGCTGAGTGGAGCCCTGGGCTGCTCTGCAATTAATGCTGCTTTTGTGAAAGGAGAAAAAAGGAAGATAATGTATACCATCTGGCAATTGTTTATGATAAAAGCAGCAGTTTGCTACAAATTCAAGTTAAATGCTATTCATAACATTATTTCTCTGCTGCTGTGGAGGGCAAGGACATAGAGCCCAGGCCTTTGTCTGACTTTCGCATTCTCTTTCAGCAAGAAAAACATTCATTTGCTTCCACGTGTGTTGTTATTAATTATTCGCCTGCTTGTTAATGTATGGCCCAAATGATGCTCTCTTTGAAATGCCATGAACAAGTCCAGCAATCTACATTTTGGATGCTTCATGCCAAAGCATCCAATGAGGGAAAAACAAAGCTAGGGTCTCAACTTGTAGCTAAAAGCTAGAGAAAAGACTCAGTTGTTTTGGTGGCGGTGGGCCCCTGTTTCCCCTCACCATTTCATTTTAAAGAATTTGTCTTTTCGGCAGACACCTTTAAAAGTTCAGAAAAGAGCATGTTTTTGAGAAGGAGGGGGAAAATTGAAGGCTATGAGCACCTATGCAGAGAGTTTTCTCTTGACATAAGAAGGCTGGGTTTTACAAGAGAGAAAACCAGACAACCAGTAAGACAGGGATGTTCTTGGGACTTGACTCTCTAGCAAGTAGACAAACACCAATGACAGCACAGCACTGAACTAAAAACTAGCATCCCTGTAAGTAGAATACTATTCTGCTGTTGGGTAGAAGGACATGACTTTCTGTTCTTTAAGTTTTAAACCGGTTACAAGCAGGAAATAATACTGCTGGGGGCCTGCCTAAAAAGGACACCCAGCAGTCAAGTTAGGGAAAATTTAACAATATATAGTGCCACTTATTATAGGTACCCAGAGACAAGAACATGAAGCCTTGGCTAAGAGAACTTACATGTTAAGATCGTACTTATTGCTTAGAGATTAGTTCTGAAAATCAGGTGATACAGATTCCCTTCCCAGCTGTGTCATGAATACATTTTATGTCCTTAAGTGAGTCACTTAACTTGTATGCGCTTTACCTAACAGAGATATAAACCAATAATTCCTTAAAAACAGCAGCCAGTTCAAAGTTGATCAAAATTAGCAAATATCTAGTTTGACTCCTCTTTGCTTTAAAACTTAAAGGGCTAGAAACACAAGCTCTAGCCCTGCCAGAAAAGATGGAAAGAACTGGACATTGTAAAGTTTCTTTAGTTCTCGGCAGAGCTGGCAGTGCATTTTGTGTATTAGTACTTCCGTTGTGTTTTGTACCTTTTTACCTTGGGGCTGGGTTTAAGGATTTCTGTCACATCTGTCTTCAAAGGAAGATGTTGCTGGACCGTACTGTAGTAAAAGGAGGTATAGCCTCAAAAGAAAAAGACATCTCAGCATCAGCTTCAAGCTTAGATCTTAAGACTTTTTGTTAGTTTTTAGGTTCTGTGGAGTACAGTTGAATACACCACTTGTTACCGGTCGTCACTTTTTATTTTCTGTCCTTACTAAGCACTGTGTACTGCAGGTGCAATATCACTAACATTTGCAGACACCATGTATTTACATCAAAATATAGAAGATAAGAATATGGTGCTTTAGGGATGTCATTCTGCAGTTCTCACGTTTAAATGGTGCTTCCAATCAAACTTCTGACTATGGTTAACATACCCGAGTTATAAATATTCACTGCAGAATCGTCAGCAATTTCCCACCTTCTCCCTGTTCTTCCAGACACTGTAATGGCTGGGAAACTGTTTTCTCACCCAGGGAAAGTTTTACAAGATTCCCATCTATAGCTGACCTGGCTGATGTGGTGCACAGTACACTGACACTACCACCCTAAACTAGAGTAGGCATGAAAGAGAGTGGCAGTGTTTGTAAGCTAGCATACTGCAGTCCTCAGCACAGGTAAACCATGTAGGCCCAGCAGCAGGCTGACACAACCGTACTGCTGCCACATTTGCTGGAAGATTTGCTGCCCTGTAGAATGGCAGCAAATGTAGGCTCCACTCTACATGTAGACATGCAGTCAGGGCCTCCCTGAGTCATCTATTACACTCTGACTTATTGATACAAGTTGAAATGGTTCTACAATACTCAGTGAAATAAAGGCACATCAAATGTTGGCCTGTCCCCAGATTCAGTTCACGGATTTAAATATCCTAAATAAGCCAGCTGAACAGTGCATCAGTGCATCTGTCTGTTTTTCCCTGATCAGAAAACCTTGCCTTATTAAAACAGGTACACGCCGTCTTGAAAAAAAAGTTTCACTTTCAACAAACCAGCATATTCTGAGAGAAACATTCTTAAGAAAATTCCCAATTGTGTCTCTTCAACAACAGCTGTTCACAAGGCTACTGCAACACCATTGTAGTGGGAGATACAATAGCTTTTTTTTGTCCTGGATGATTGAAGTAGAATATTGCCCTACTTTATTTTTCAATAAGGGCAGAAAGAAAAAATACTAGGAAAAAATGCTGCGATAATAATACATTGTGAGTTGTGTTGGGAAGAAGTTCCTGCTGAGGGTGTTTTGACAGTACAGATAGTTATCAGATATTGTAGCAGGCAGCTACTCTTGTTAAGACTATGGTGTCAGGCAGAAACATTACTACTAACACCATGCTTTAGAAGATGGCTCAAAATAATATTTAAGATAGTCTTTGCGGGACTTGGAAGTCATTGTATTAAGCTCAGAATTATGGATGAATGCTGCTTTATTTTAGTTTAATAAAGGTATCACACTCTTTCTCTCAGACTAGTATTAGACACAATAAAAAAGAAACATTCTTTCCAAGATTTAATATGCTATTTGAGTTCTATTCTGTAATTACAGTTTCTTATTCCCTTCCTGAATTTTCAGATACAGAATAATGTAAAATCTTCACATGTAAAAAAGAATTTGTGGTAACACTTCTACGTATTTCTGGAAGAACTGAGGAATCCTATATTTTACATACATATAATGAGACAACATATGAATTCTACTGTTTTAATATCATTATAGTATGACAGAATTTTTTTCAGGATGACTGGAACTGTATGAATAACTGAATTTTAATTTTGAAGACTGGACCTAAAAACAATATCATTTTTAGTGAACCAGATAATTTGTTTCAGCTCAAATGAAGAAAAAGAGGTAGAATGACTCTGTGTTGGCACACTGAGAAGTCCCCTAGAAGTGTAAACCCAAATTCCAGGCCCTGCATCTAAGAATATTTGAACACTTTGTAAAACTATTTCAATAGAACATATTAAGAGAGAAATTAGGTTGGACATTAGAAAAAACTTTTTCACCAAAAGGGTTGTCAAACATTGGAACAGGCTGCCCAGGGAAGTGGTTGAGTCTCCATCCCTGGAGGCATTTAAAAGAAGGGTAGACGTGGTGCTTGAGTATATGGTTTAGTGGAGGCAGTGATAGGCTAGCGGTTGGACTTGATGACCTTAAGGGTCTTGTCCAACCTTAACTATTCTATGATTCTATGTTTCTATGAAATATCTTGAAATATTTGCTTCTAAAAACTTGGTTCAGAGTCCTGTTTCCATCTAAATAAAGAGAAGTATTATTATTCCTCCTTCCTTCATCTCAGCTGAATGGTAAATATTTTGACTATTGGACTAAAAAGTTTTAGATAAAAAAATTATCGACTTTTCACTTAACTTCCTATTACTAGGTCCTGATGTATGACATTGTTACCTTAAAAGTGAGGTTGAGATGTTGTCCTGCCATATAGACTCACCTTTACCATCCTACGAATATGTCTGTTGGAAAGGACTGCAAAAATCTCATCCGTGCCAGTTAAATCACTATATATTTTATCAGTAAAAATATGAATACAGATCCACAGGATTTTAGGATTTCATTGAAACAGCATTAACCATTCAAGTAGCTCTCAATGTTGTTTCAATGAAGGCAAGTACCTTAAACCTTTATAAAAATCACAGCTTGGCACAATGACTTACAGACTCTTTGAAGGAAAAGAGATGTGAAAAGTAATGATAGTTTGTCCTAAGTTCAAAATTCAGTCTAGAGTGCATTATGCTCCATCCACAGGCTTCCCATGTGATCCTTAGGTTGTAATACAAATAAATAGTAAAACAGACTAAGGCTTCTTGTTGGTAAGAGATTCTTTCAAGGTAGTGGTGTAGCCAATATTCCAATTCTAAAATTACCACAGCATTTGGCTGTAGGTATTGCAAGAGCATTACATCAGCAAGCCAATTCAGCACCACAATGTTCTTACATAAGGGACTGAATTCCAGAGGCATGGTAAAATACATGTGAAATGCTGCTAAATAGAGTATCTTCCCTCGATAAAAGCACAAGTAGGGAAATGTAAGGTAGACTTACACTGCTACCCCTCTGAACCTGAAAAAGAAGACTGAAGCTTTTTGTCATGTTTTCTTCCAAGTTTACTCATAAATTTGAATATCCAAAGTGAACAGTAACGTTAAACGGTGAGAAAATATTTGTGCAAAATGTTTTCAGGCATCTAACTTAGTGTGAATTATATTGTGGAAATGCCTACGTCCCTCTGTTTAGTGTAGACACCTGACTTTAGCCTACTTTAGGCTTCTAACTAGGCTGTTATTCAGAACAACTACATTAGATTACATGAATATTCCCCACGGGGTCAAAATCCAAAAGGTAACTTTGAAACACCTCAGTTGCTAAGTTTACATATTAATTTAATGAATTTAAATTGGGTGGAAAAAGACCAATTATGTTTTGCAATGCAGTGTACAATTCTAAAATAAATCCATGAATAAAAATATCCAAATGTAAACACAGATTGATATAACTCAGAACATCCTAAGCGCTCTTGGAAACATGAGTCTCATACAGTACATATAAACTGTGTCATCATGACAAAAAGCACTCCTGGATCCTGGAGTTTTCTACTGAGTTTGTTTTAACTTTCTGCTAAAATAAAAAGGAACTATTTTCAAAGCCACAACATATAGTTAGATGTCTAATTCCAGGCAAAGTCAACACCCAAGATGGTATATTATAATAAAATCTCGGGAAGATTTCCAAAGCCTCTAAAAAGAGATAAGCAGAATTCAACCACTGACAGCTAAGTGCGGTATTGTAACCTATGTAAGACAATTTAAGATTGTTCTTCTGCCAAAAAGGCTATTCCTGACTTCCCACTACCTCATGGTTGTATATTTTATTGTATCTTTCTTTTGCTGGAACTAGGCAAAACACAAAGGTTTCTTTGTGAGATTATTTTTCAGTTTGTCTGAAGCACAGAAAGGCAGGAATGTGTGGAGGCAAGCAGGAGTGCCATGACCTTAAATTACTTTTAAAGTTGAAGAAAGCAAAGCAGAAAGTGCACATCATAGTGACTGCTTATATTTAGAGATCAAAATTTCTTATGTGTCTTGGCCCTAGTTAGTTCTTCAGAGGGGCTATCAAGTATATGTTAGATATGCTAATTAGATACTAAGCATATATAATATATATTAGATATACTTGAAGCTTTCTAGCTATTTCAAGATAATGTGGACACAAATACATAAACACTTTGAATTTAATCCTTAGAAATTAATGTTCTTGACACAGATGTATAGCATTTGTTGAAATTCAAAGCAAATGTGGTTTCTAAGTAACTTAGAAAAAGGGGAGAGGAGACAGAGGGATCTAAAATGCTGATAAGTGTTTACTGAGAAATTCCAAGCTGCTTCTGTATCTATCCTCAATTCTCAGGTACACTGAAAATTTCTCCAGAGTGCCTATTTATATTTTTGTGTGTCATACCTTTTTAAACTGACCTTTATAATCTTTAAAAAAAAAAAAAAACCAACAAAAAAACAATTGTTAACAATTTGCCTTTTGATTTTTAGCCTATTCTGCAAGACATGACAATACTCAGATTGCCATTACCTTACAGGACACTGTCTCCTCATAATGCAAATGGAGTTGGAATGTTTCGCTTCACTATTTTCAAAACAAGCATATTCATTTTCAGTTCAAATGGACCTAAATTTCAGTTTTCTTCCATATTATTTTAAAGACATTTTTTAAAAGAAAAAAAAATCCAAAGTATCAAAACATAATGTTTTATTTAACCTCAAACAACATTTTTGCTCCCTCCCGCTTCTCATTCAGAACTGCAAGCTGACCAGGGCAAAAGAACAATTTGTTTTCCCACAAAACTTCAACCTAAGGTTGTCTGCATGGAATACAGTATTTCAAACTGTTTATAATGAATGACAGTTCAGTTCTAAAAAGGCAACTAAATTTTATTAAGTTCTCGTCATAAAATGAATGGTTACAAGTCTTCCTTCCCTGAAGAAAGTGTGTGCATTTGAAGTGACTGCTGTTTCAGCACCTCTGTTCTGCTCACTTTTAAATCCAAAATTCCTATTCACACACTGTAGATGAAGCTTAGATACAGTTTGCTTTCTTATAATTTACCAGGCAGTTTGGGAATTTCTTATTAATACTGACTAGGAATAAAATTTTAATGTAATAAAAGACTAGAGTGTATAAATAGAGTGTGTACACTGCTAACCAGATTGCAAAGTAGCTCCTATAGGCAACTTACATTTTTAGACAGAAGTTGGAAGTAAGCAGCACAGGGCTTGATTCTATTTCATCCTAGCATACAAGACCCACAGCAACATCCGTTCTCTTTCCAGGAGAGCTGATATTGGAGTACAGCTAACAGAAAGCAGTATCAACTCATGTTTAGCCAGTCTGATGCTCCTTGGAAAAGGAATATAATCAGGGTCCCGGCATAGGCAGTTTTCATGAGTCACTTCCAAAAGGGACCACTGGTGGAGATTACACAAGACGATGTCCTGTAGGGTCCACTACACCCAATATTTGCAGGGGGGAATCAAGCCCAAAGCCTGTTCTTGAACTGCAGTATTTCTTGGCGAGAAGAAACCAAGAAATACCCACATTCACATATGGGTTTATTTCCAGACCACAGAATTTTAAATAGCTTTTCAAAAAGTATCGTGAAGGAAAACAAGTGAACTTTTAATGACAAACAATATCTGTGAGCCTCTGTATATTTATGCTACTCAGTTCTCTCCAGGGTTAACGACAAAGGACCTGAATGGTCTGCAGCATGCCACGCTCTGCCACCCTGCAAAAGGTCTCAGTGTGAGCACAGCTCTGCTCCCTGCCTTCACCACCCATGAAGGGGCAGGGGGTTGGCTGGCCGCCTTCCCTCTCCCCTTAGTGATCCTGCAGTCTGGGGATGCATGATTTGCAACAGTGAGAGAGAGCTCATGCTAATGAACACTCCTCATCATGCGGATCTTTATGCCTAATTCATCAGGCACTTTAGAGAGCGATCAACTCATCAACAGCCACACAGTGAATTTTTTAGCTCAGGGTTGGTGTATGCTCTCTTTTCTCTGCACAACTGTGGTTAGACTGAGAAGATGAAGTATATGTTAATAAATGAAATGTTAACAAGACTTCTGCTCACTGACCTACTGCCTGCTGGACTTTTTTCCAATATTAACAACATTGAAGTTAAAAAAGATAAAACAAACAAACAAAAAAACCCAATAAAAAAGAAAATTCAAAATAATTCCATGTACCAATAAACATTCTTTAGAAAAATAATCTCTCCTGATATATCAATGCATTTAAGGTAACGAAAGATTTCCTGAACCCCTTCTTATTTTCCTGAAAAGTTTTGAACACTTTACCATTGTGATTGCATATGCATATGTCCATTCCTTCCTGCCTATCCTATCTTTCTTGCTACCCAGTACCTACTGGTCTGCTGTCTGCTATGCTCTGACTCTCTGGGATTCTTTGGGAAAAGACTCTCACCATCAGCAACAGGCTGAAGGTGCTGCCAAATGCACAGATGTGCACGCACACGTACACACAGAAAGAGAACAAATTTTCCACTCAGTTCTCCTTCACTTACTGGCTTTAGATCTAACACATTACTACAGTACTTGCATTACTTGAGTCTTCACATGGAATTTTGGAGGCTTTAACATTTCATTTGGTGACTTAATCTCATTTGTGTCGTAGTTAGCAAACTTTAGTAACCATTCATTAGAAAAAAAACACATTAGGGCACAAACAGGCAATTTATATTGGCAATCTGTATTAGGAAACTAATCTGATTGGCAGTAAAAGCTATGTATGCTTGGAAACAGAAATAAAAATTATCCCAGTTGTGTGTCCTGTAGACTCACCAATGACTTTCAAGTACAGTAAGAAACTTTGGATTTACATTTGGCTTTTGCAGTTCAGCAAAGTGCTCATCAAAAAAAAAGATATAAAACTAGATCAAATCTTATAGAATATATCCCCATCCTGAAAAAAAAAAAGAAACAACACCCCCCCTCCAACCCTCACAAGGCAATGTCAACTTTAGCTCTATAAATTGCATTAAATCCTTGATTCTCAAGTTTTTCTTGAAGTGCTTATATTCCTTGGTAGATTAATATATCCTTTGTTGCCATTGTGGTTTTCAAGTATGGCATGGCTGCAGCTCTTTCAGGAAGGAACTTTGGGATGCAGGCTTCTCTCAGGGTGCAGACCCACCTCTGATGTTCATGCTTTGGCTGCTTAGCACTGATGGGCAAGGGCAGGTTTGAAGTCAAAGATACTCCTAGCTTGCTGTCCCTCCTCCCCTTCTTAACGCAAAAGTGTATCTTAGACTATACAGAAGTGCTTATACTCAGAGGGACAGGAGAGTTTTGAACCTGTCTGGCCTGATTTGGTATATAAGATACATGTAAACATATATATATATATATATATGCATGTGTGTGATTTACAACTTCCTATGCGAGAATATTTTAACACCCTTCTGACAGTAATAATTCCAAGAGCTTTTAGTTTGCTCATGCACCCAAAGATCAGCCTGACAGAGAATGGGGTCCCACTGGTGAGGTCATGATCTGACTTGGGTTTCTGAAGATAGATGACGTCATCAGAAGTGCTCACTGCCCTCCCAGAAACTTCCACTCAGGCCACTTTGGGGTCTGGGTACCCAACATGACCAGCACATTTTTTCCACTTGTTGAGCAGTGCCTGACTTTCCACTGTGTCTGAAATCTATTGTGGAGGTGTAAAGATTTAATTGGTACCTTTGCTGAAAGTTTCCCTGAAGTCAAAGGAATGAGATCCTCTGGTCAATTCCAGGTGTTTGAATTAAACAAACAAACATGACCACAGTCCTTTGAAAACTGAAAATTCATAGTCCAGTTTTCATTTTGAAAGGGTTTGGATTTGGGGTACTAAAATCTAAGCATTTTTCAAAGTGTCTATGGAAAATGAAATGATTAGTTTCTGTCAGATTTTAATTGGAACCTGCCGTTACTGTCTAGCATGACCTAGCAGCCACTGGTAGCTACATATAGACACATGAGTTTTGTCTGTTGTTTGTTTGTTTCACTGAAAAGTTTACATTATGCTGTGCTGTCTGTGATTTAAAAACCTTGATCACATTTATAACTGCAGGAATCTTCAGTAAGGCATTTCTGAAGAAGACAGATATAAAATACAAGAATATAAGGGCCTAACAAAAAAAAATCTATTACTAGTTTTGTGTCTCACAGGCCTTTCTCAATGTGTTCTTTAAAACTTGAAATAACTTTTTATAATTTTGTCTGCAGAAGATCCAAGCAGAAGCACAACTGTTTGCAAAAGTTGAGGAAAAGCATTTGAGTCTACTTGGCATCATTTCAGTTCTTTACAAATCTATTACATGAAAAAAAATCACAGCTCCAGGGAGATAAGCTATTGTACCTGAACTGGAAGGTCTGACCCAGATATGGATTGTACCCATTATGTAGAGACCATCAATTGACAAACATTTGAAAGTGTTCAGATTACCAACAAGAATAACATAAAAAAAAAAACCATTGGCACAAAACCATATCATAAAACACCTGAGATTTAACAAAGAAGCTAGCGCTGGTTCATTGTGAACAGACATTTTCAAGAGTCTTGCAGTTTTTACTTTGTTTTGTAACATGCTTAGTGGAATTCAAAAAAGCACCTGGCTCTCAGGTAAATGCTTCTTTTAAAGAAAATCTAGAAGTTATGCAATGATCTGGGAATTTGGGGAATCCTCAACACTCATCAAAGTTTGGGGGAGAGAATGGGGGTTCTTTATTTTTTTTAAGTTGTAAATGATGAAGGTTGAGTTGGTTTTCAGTCAATGACAGCTGTGTTTGTGACAGATGAGCTATCACAAGTATAACAGCAGTGGTGCAAATGAAAACTGGATTTGCAGGAGAGTTGGGCAGAGTGTTGGGGAGAACTTGAGGATGTGGGCTAAGATGGAAGGACCAACATTTTCCTCTTTGACAAACAGATTTGGGAAATGGAGCTCAGTCTGCAAGTTAAACTGCTTCATAGGTTTTACATGTGTAAACCAGAGGCTCACATGATTAACAGAACACACACAGTCTGAGTCCCACACCAATTTAAACCAGGTGAAGATCTGCTTCATATATGGAGTTATTGATGATGCAACATGCCTTGTGCCTACTTTGAACTTCTTTGTGCGACAATCAGTCAGGGTCATACTAAAATGAAAACATTACCCCTCATTTCCTTCAATTCAGGGTAGAGCTAAAGGAGTCAGAGGAGTCTGCCCATTTATTTGACTAAGGTTTTGTTCAACATTTTCTAGAACACCCCAGATGTCAAGGTGTATAAAGCAACTTAACATACAAAATACCTCTTTTTTGATTATACTAGCACCATTCTGAAAAATATTAGAAGAAGATTAAATTTCTGGAAAAAACATCTCCTTTGAATTTTTCCCTGTGTAACTTCCTTGGTTGCAGTCTTAGGCAGAGCAATAGCTGTGTGCTTTCTGTGTGAGCACGATATCAAGCACCACAAATGTTCAGCTTAGAACTGTCAAGCCACACATAAAATATTGATACCTCACATTGGCAGGGTTAATACAGTGTTATTTTAATTGCAAACACACTGTGGGTGATTAGTCAAACTTGGTGCGTCTTGAATTCTAAGATAAAGATGCCTTCTGGCTGGACCTCCTATGCAATTAGCACTATGACCCTCATGTGCTCTTCTCTGTTATTAATATGATTGGTCTAATATGAGTATTAGATATCATTCATTAACCTGTTGTGAACCGTCTTAGAAACCATCTTTGAATAATAGACTACATTCTTTTTTCTAAATCCATTTACTAGCAGGGAGAGTGAAAAGAATGAAGACAAGCTTGCTCCATTAGACTGACTGGTACAGTGTTAAGCAATATATAGTGTATGAAATTATAAAAGAGCAAATTAAATAACAGGGCATATCTGGCTCATTAGTAATGGATGATCAGGTGCTCATTATGTTGAATTTCCACCCTGTTCAGAAGATGAATGCACATGCCAGAACAGAAATATGCTAACTGACCCTGCCTGAAAACAAACTAATGCACATCTGGAAGTTCACTGGTTTGCCAGCTCACTACTGTTTATGCTGGCTTTCTCTCTTTCTTTTCTTTTTTTTTTTAAGCCAAGCAGTTTCAATTTGAATCTTTTACTTGTGTTAAAAGTGCATTTGCCTACACACTAGTTATTCAAAAATTGCAGACTATTATTAGCGGTAGGTGAATAAAAGAAAAAAGGGAAAGCATTTTGGAAGGGAAGCATGCTTTTCTGTGGGGCCAGATCTTCAGCTGGTAGGAATCCAGTACTCCACCACTTTCAATAGAGTTATGTTGTTTAGATCAGTTGAGGAAAAAGCTCAGTAGAAGAACATTATCTATAATAAATAAGATTGGATCTTTAACAGGAACAGATCATAGTTTTGCTGACTTTCCTGGTTCAATATTTTGCCTTAATAACACTCTGAACTGAGTATTGTGGTTATGTTCCAATGTGAAAACTTGGTAATTTCAAATTATTCACCTATCTCACACAAGTGGATGGGGCAGAGTTCCTGGCTTCTGATGTGTGAGGCAACCCTTCCCTGTTCTGAAGACAAGGTCACACATGTGGCAGGGTGATTGCCTAAGAAGGGTGTTGAGGTTTATCTGATGGGTAAGATGAGCTCCATCACAGAGGAAGAGCCATGGATTTAAATCACTACAAGAGGGAGAGAGAGGGTAGGATGAAGGATGCTCCCTGGTCTCTGCACTGCATTAGGAAGAACACACTCCTGGTTTCGTGAAATTCCATGTGCTCCCTCCTACTTCATGGACAAGGGGTCAGCTGTACTCTGTGTGCTGGCATTGGCACTACTGGGTGCTGGGATGCTGCCCTGCAAATGTGTGAGGTGTAGTCATGACAGCAGAGAAGGATTCTCTCCAACAGGTCCAGCTCACAACTCCTGAGACTTGGCAGGTCAGTGTAAAAGTAAAATAGTCTTCCTGCAAAGGAGAAATCAGTGTCCGCGTTTCATAACCTATATTTAGTTGAAGTAGAACTCTAAGTGTCAGCCCCCACTAATATAGGACCACATTTTTTATGGTTTTAAAGGGGATTGAGCCTTCCTTGGTGAATATGTATTTATTCGAGACATTCCTGTTGGAAAGAGTAGGAGGCAGAAGATTTGCTGATTCTTTTCTCTGATATCCAGCATGCTGTTTCATTAAGGCAACTTGTTTTAAATCATGCTTCCGAATTACTTGAATAAGAGCAGCTCAGAGTGATTGCCTTTGACATCTGAGCAGGAAATACTCGTTAAAGAACTGAACAGTATGTCATCATCAAATGAATATTGTGGTGTTTTCATGGAGATTTCCAGGGCCTTTCAGAAAGAAAGTCATACCTATTGCTTAATTTAAACATTGGATCATATGACTTCTGCAGAGATCAGCTACTAATAACTTAATTCTTAATCATCTGCTAACAACCTGAAGATCAGTTCAATTGTTAGGAATTCTAGCAATACCAAAATTACCACTGTGTTGAATTATTAAAGGCTTGTATCAAAGAATGAGCTTAAGTTGCTTTGGTCTTGTATAAAAATTCCTCTGATCTTTGGCAATCATAATTTATTTACAGCTTCCATACGTTCTCCCTCTTTCACAGAGAAATAGGGTATCTTAAGTATGGCCAGGAGGCACTGAATTTTCATATGTAGTACTGTCTCTCAGTCAGAAAGACAGGGAAGAACTGCTGGCTTGAAGGTTCAGCAGCCAGCTTTTCTGTGTGAAAGGCAGGTTATCTAAACATTTTCTTCCCCTGAGAGAGATTTTCATAATATTTATTCTAAAATACAAATATTAGGGCTCTCTGCTCCGTGTGAATTATCCTTAGGTATAGTAAATACAGTTCAGGTTAAAATAAAATCAGGGCAGAGCAACAGCTAATGTTTACATTTATAAAAAGAACATTTGGAGATTATTGCAGGAAAATGTTTCAGAATTTATTAAAAAGTCCCCCTTTTAGCTGGATAAAGACCTTTTTAACATTTGGACTTGAACGCATGTTGGCTGTAACTGTGTATTGTGGCTTCTACAGAGATATTTCTGTTTAATGTGGACATCTTCCCAAAAGTTGGGACTGGTTCATTTTACAGAAGGCAGATTAATACCAAATGTCCTGGTTTATAAATTACACAGGACAGGTTTTTTTTTTTCTTCAAATTCAACTTCAATCTATCAGCTAGCATCTTGACAATCCTTTAGAGTCAAAGAGAGATAAGAACACCCGTTTATCAGTGTTACTTGTCTGTGTAAGACATGTAATTAGTTGAAGCGTCTGGTCAGCTACAGTGAAAATGGAACACAGAAGCATTGCAGATTGCACTTAAAACTGCAACATAGTTTTAAATGGTGCAAGACACCGCTTTACAACAAAAGGTATATAGAAATAAAAGCCTAATTTTTTGTTTTTGAAAATAATTGATGCTACATTGTTGCTTTAAGCTGATGTCCTCCTGTTGATAATCTGTTGAATTTCAGAACAGAGAGCACAAAGACCTGATTTTCTTTAGAAACAAGATGTAGTAAATGTTCCAAGTAAAATGCTTGCCAAATTTTTGTACAACAGTTCTCAGTTCTGAGAGTTTTTATTTAAAACTACTTGTACACAAGCAAATAAAAGGAACATTTTTTTAGTTGCTACGCCTTTCAGTCTCTAGAGATCAAACTAGCTGGGAGTGGACAAGAGATCCATTAAAGTGTGCTTACTAGTTTTGTAAGGCCTAACTGAAGACACACTCAGATTCTTAGCAGGGTTTGATTTTCCAGCAGCATAAAAGGGAGAACCATTAGGAGGCTAACCAGCTCTTTAGTTAGCGTATGCCATTATTAAACCAAAGTAATATAAAATGGCACCAGACACTTCCTCAGACCTTTTGCTAAAATGTTTGATTTTAGTCCTATAGTTAAGTTCCATCTTCTCTTTATGGTAGATTTTCCCACACAGTTGCACAGTCTAACTATATGGGAGGGTTGGTCTTAATTACAACCTCTACTGTAATGCTCATGGCCTGCTTATTTCCACTCTATAGCATTCCTTGGGAATAGATATAAAATATAAATTCATTCAGTTTTGCTCGCTCTCAAGCGAGCTATCTTAAGCCAGCCCTGAAAGGGTTCCCTGGTTCTTGGAGCAGAAATCCACTTCTCTGAATTTTTGTTTCACTGAATCAATGAATTCTGGCATGGACACATAGGAAAGGCACATCATTAACAGGCAAAAGGCACTGCCTGCTGATAACTCTAGACACCCGTGTAGCACGCATCCCTATAACCTAGTCTCACAGTGAAGTTCTTTCCAAAATGCTCACTGTTAACCCAGTGTCATGACAACTAAAATAGCAGCAATTAAATTTCCATTGCAAAGAAAGTATGAACAAAGCTGAACACTCTTGTTAAAAAAAAATGCACTGTTCAGATGGGGAAAGTAGCTCTGAATAACTGAGAACTCTGTCAAATCAACATCAGTTCTCATCAGACCACTCCAAGGTGCTTCTCATTGCAATAACATAATGCATTTCAATTTCTGTCACTAGCAGTTTTCCATGCTTAGAAAAACAATGGTACATGATTATTTTCTACCTCTAAAGACAGTGATTTTCCCATCTAGCTCTCCCCACTAAAAACTAGTAAAATTAAACGTATATAACAGCAAAATTAAAATGAAGTGCTAAACAGAAAGCAAACAGCAAGGATGTACTGAGATTGCATCTAAAAATATCCTCTCAAAGTTAAAGACCAGAAAGTTAGGAGTGAAACTGAAGGTTAGAATGAAAGCATTTTTGAAATGTTATCTGTAATGGTTATTGCACTGTCCTACAGTACTCAATTAGGAACCCACTTCTTATATAATTCCCTACCTTAAAACTGCATTACATATTTAAATCCTTTTGTTCATGTCTGCAAGAGGTAAAAAGTTGTTTTTTTTTTAATAAAATCCCTACAGGAGAATGACCTTCGTGAAGGTAGCTCCCTCAGATGCTGAAAGGAAATGGGAACACCTCTATCTCTTTATTAAAATATGCAGATAAGTTCAGGGTTTTTTTCCTCTGTTCTCAAGAAATACACTTTTTAATATATGCTGTTATATGATTATGTACAAAGAAGTATATTTTATTTCACAATATGTAAATATGCTGCATTTATCAAAAGCAATCCTCACCAATTTTTCTTTCATTTGGAAAAATTACAACATATATTTTACAGCTAACTGTGCAATATTATTGTATCTAATATGATTTCAGCTGAGGGAAACCAATGAATACAAGTTTTGGGGAAAGGTTTTGAAAAATGTCTCACCTAATTTTTAGTATAGTGCTTTGCTTACAATCAAGGAAAGTACTCTGATGAACTGAGAATGAAATAAATTCTCCTCCGTCACTTCAAATAGGATAGCCCTGCTTGCAGTTTTCATCAAAACTGCCCAAAAGTTTGAGTTCATAGAATCATAGAATCATTAAGGTTGAAAAAGACCTCTAGTACCACCAAGTCCAATCACCAGCACAACACCACCATGCCTCTTAAACCATGCCTTGAAGTGCCAACTCTACATGTCTTTTGAATACCTCCAGGGATGGCAACTCCACCACCTCGCTGGGCAGCCTGTTCCAACGCCTGACCACTCTGTCAGTACAGAATTTTTTCCTAATATCCAATCTAAACCTCTCCTGACACAGCTTGAAGCCATTTCCTCTCATTCTATCACTAGTAACTTGGGAGAAGAAACCAACACCCACTTGCTACAGTCTACCTTTCAGGTAGTTCAGGTAGAGGTGTTTGATCAGAGTCCACTTTCATATGCAATGCAATATTAGATGTCTGGAAATAAATCCAACACAAAACAAGCAATAATTGGCATCAAAAGCATGGGAAAAGTAATCATGGTGTGATCCTCCACTCACACAAAAAAAAATTTAAAGCCTTTAACAGGTGATCTTGCAGATCACCTGTGCAATCAGTCTGCTGTAGGATACTTTGTACTCAGGTTGTGGTGAGTTTTAGCAGACTGCCATTTCTATCTGAAGTAAAATTGTTGTCATTTCTGAAAATCAGAGGTAATTCTTTGTTGGTTCATGGGTAAGTACCAGTATTTGACTATAAAATACTGTATTCTCATTGGCACACCAAAAAGAGATCATGTGGAGTTAGTCAATTATCCATATCAGCAAAGGGACTAGCATGCCGTTTAGGGCAAGGAAGTACATTTAGGCTTAAATCCCAGTTTTTCTGTGAGCCAGCCACCTTCATTTCTGCCAATTTGAGACAAAATACTCCAAAACTGGTTCATAATATGTGCTTTAGTCTGACCTCAGTTATGATTAATTTATACCAGGCTAACTGTGGGGAAAGTTTGGACCAGAGCTACAGCTTTTTTAATTTTATCCTTTGAGATCAAATCTTTGCATCATGATGCATGTGCCATCACCATATTTCTAAAGAAAGGTTATCCCATTTTGCTGAAATACAGATTAGTTACCAAGAACAGTCTTGCATTCTTAGACATTTTCCATGGAGTGTGGGAACCGAGGGTGGCCTTATTAATTTTCCTTGAGCTGGACCACATAAAGTACAATCAGCATTGAAGTCTCACCACTTAGGAAAATTAGTAAATAAAATTTCTAATTTTTTGTGAACTGATTAATGACACAACAAGCAGGAAGAATTGGCCGTGTGCAAAACTGAGTTCTGGAAGCTCACCAAACTAAAGAATGAGTCCCATATTTCCCCAGACGCCTTTTCTCCAGTGAACTTTCTATGTTTTTTTAATAATTGCACAGGAGTTTGACATCTTCAAGAAGAGTCTTGGTAGTCGAGAGCTACCTACATGAAACATTCTCAGCACAGGGTAAGAGTGTCAAGTGACTTCTACATTAGAAGAACCACAGATGTCAAAATTTATCATAGACCCATTACAGGAATGGATATTTTCAAAATCTGCTCTTTATGGTCTTACAAATTTTTCCTACTATTATAATTTCTGTAGAAAAGTTTTATTTATCCATTAAACTAAATGAACAGGAAGAAAGTCCAAAAAACAGCCTGTGACAGCCTTTGTAAAATTAATAAGAAATTCTAGGAACAAAAAAAAAATGCTAAAAACAACCCAAGCAAAAAAAAAAAATTTTAATCCAAGCTTTTGATCATTCTTCAGCCATCCCTCTTGGGACTGGGCTTTACCAACACATCTCTCCAGTAGTTACACTGCAAAGCAATGTAGCATTACATTTATGATGACAAAGTAAATTATTCAATAAAGAAATTCAGGTTTCAGTAATGTCTTTTTTCCTCTTAAATTTATGCAGTAGTGTATATTTGCACATTGCTATTTATCTGTCTACTGAGCCTTTTTAGTTTACGAGTGCCTCCTAATAAGTAAATAGCCAAAAATCACACTAAGATGATGGTACACCTTTCCTTCTACTTTCTTTTAGTTGATTTAACCTTCTCTTTTCCTCCTTTCTGTATCTGCCCAACAATTCTTTTTCTCAGCTCTCTTTTTCTAAATAAATTCATTGTACATGCTTCTTATCCCTGTATTCTTAATTTTAGTTACTTTCTAGGGAACTGTAAAAAATAAACCAGAAATAAACTTTTTCTTCCATTTTAATAAGTCATATCTATGATGGTTTAAATTTCCTATACCAATAGGCTTCCTAGAATAGTAGTTCTCTGCAGAAACGAGACTTCTGCATTCTTCTACTGAAATAGCTAAAAATGTAACAACTGGAAGCCAGAAAGTAAAGATCACAGTGCCCAGGTTAGCTGAATGGGTTATCTGAACAGTCTGGAAACTGTCTTCTAGCCAGTCGCAGAAGACCATTAGCTATTTCCTCTCATACCAATTTGAACACACAGCAGCCGCACAGAATCCAGACAGGCTTTTAGGATATAAGCCACTGCACTGAACTAATGGGACCAAATATTTTTAAAATAATCAAAGTATGTCAGCCTTTCTAAGCATGCCTCATTTAATCTTTTTTGAGAACTGCTTCAACAGCGATCTTCACCCAAACTTTAATTTCAGGCAGATACGGAGATATTTAGTAAGAGTTATTTACACTAAGATGAAGACTAAGGTTTTCCTGGGGCACTAGGAAGGGGCAGCTATGCTGAGGCTGCAGCCTTCTAAAGTTACTGTGAGAGACCTCACCATGACGATTTAAAAATCAGCTTAAGCATTTTAGTGTTCCAGACACAAGTGAGCATGTAGAAAGAATGAGTCCATCCTCAAATCCTTGTTTTCAGGGAATGACTGGACTAATTCCTTAGTCTCTGCTCTTCAGATATACCTTCACGTTCTTGGAGAAGCACAAAAATACTTAAATCACATGCATGCACCATACGCAGAGATAAAAGTACTTCAAAAGCAGAAGGCCCATTCTAAAATTAACCACCTATCACTTTTATGGTAAGGTTTAAAATAATACTGCAAAGATCTGTAAATTTGATTGAAAAAATTAGCAGTCAAGTATTATCTTTATTTTGGTATTATTTTGTTTCAGAAAAAAAAGACCTTCCTCTTACCCCTGCTTAAATTCAAAGCTGCTGGTCCTTCTTTATTTAATCTCCCAAGAGGAAGGGAGCGATGACATCTCTATTCTATACCTTTTCCTCATTAGTAAACGTAGATACCTAAAATAAAAATGTAAAGAAAATATAATTTCTTTTAATCTGATTTTTTTTTACTTAAAATATAGCATGAATTTTACTTGGAATTCAAAGAATCAAAAATCTTATTTCTTGTGATTTATCCTTAATAAAAGATCAGCTTTTTTCCAAATTTGTGCATTCAATAAAGAGACATTATATTGTAGGAGAAAGTCCTGAAGGCATTCTGGCTTATTGCTAATGAAGTCTTATAGTGCAAGATAACCTTTTTTTCAGCTCTTACAGAGTTGTAAAGCAGACAGGTATATTCTTATTGAGACAGGTGACAACTAACAAGTCTAGTTCTAGATTTCTTGATTCTGTAAAGAAGCTGAAGTCAGAAAAATATTATTTTAAAAATAACATCTTGTTTTTCAATGGGGTTCTCTTTGGAGATAGAATGATGGTTATCCAGGTCGACATTCATTGTCCAAAAAAGCAGTTAGCTGAAGTAATCACTCTAAAAGAAATGTAATTTCTTTTACTATGACTGACATATACTGAATTGTAACTTGCCCTTGTTTTCTGCGTAGAACATCAAAGACTGTTTTACCTTTTCGAGTGTCAAGGGATATATGTAAACTGTGTATTCAATATTTGTGTTGTTTTTCTTTCTGAAACACCTCTTGCCCCCCAAGATCAGATGATCTTTTTCTGATTTTAAGATCTCAAGGAAATATTCAGAACAAAGTAACTCCCTTCAGTTCCTTCCTCCTCTTCTCCCACTTCAATATTTTAGAAAGAATAAAGAAATCAAAACACAGTCATGCTGTTACTGTTTATTAAGTAACTTAGCCTGCAAAAAGGCAAGAAATTCACTAGCTTAGAATAGAGACTCTGCATATACCTCCGTGTTACCCTGTCCCCTCTCTCCTGTATACTTTGGGAATAGCAGAGAAAAGGGGAAGAGGTGGCAGTGCAGCAAGTTTCTCTTCATTCCCCATTTCTTGCTCTTGGGGAAGAAATCAAACTGGGTTGCCAGCAGATGTGTGCTTATATGCTCCTCTGGCAGCCAATATACACTTGCTTGGAAGAATGAGCTGGACATGACCCGCTATAATTTTCATCTTCAGTCTTGCATAATGTCTTTCTGGTTGGGGATTTTGTAGGTGTAACACCAGCAATCATGTTAATGTTTCATGAGACAGTAAGCATCTCCCAGTGCTTCTCTGAGGCCATATATGTTTTTGCTGAAGAGTGTGAAACTGAGCCAAAATTTTAAGAAATAATTTTCAATAATTATTGAAATGGGATTTATTTTTTTTAACTAAGCAATAAAGCAAAATGCAAACCCGGGGTAGAAAAAGGAAAGGCATTCTAGTTCAATCAGATGCCTCCAGAATGGATGTCTTAATGAGTATATGGCACTAACCTCCCTTCCCCTCATCCAAATCATCCAAATCATCCAAATAAGATGAGAAGAAAAATTGCACTTTGATCCTTTTGGAAGCCATTTTTATTAAAAATAGGAGAAGGTAAGGATTTTTATAGCAGAATCAAATGGAAGTTATTTTTTGGCTTAATTTCACCAGAGGGAAGGAGAGCCTCACAGGACATGGAGGTACAAAATTTCAGCCCCAGGGTATTCCATAACAGCATTCAGGCAGTCCACCCAGGACAAATGTCTTTGGGACCCTGCCCAAATAAAGGTTCACTTACTACAAAAAGACAATATATGCACACACTCAGTTTTTAAAATTAGTATCATTTGTTCTCCCGGCACTGAACTTAAAGGCACATTTGAAGCAAGCATAGGGGAACCTTTGTTAGAGATACACAATCTGAATGCACGAAATTCAACTTTACAGTACTAATTGCCCCTTGAGAAAGTGCTGTCTGACAGTCAGTATCAGAAATGATACTAGAATCTACTGAAAAGTGGAAATCTTAGTATTTTAGAGACATAGAAAGTGTTTAAATATCTGATTGGGTAACAGGAATTTTAGCATTGATTTACTGTTTGAAGGTAAAACTTTAACTGCCTCAGTTTTATATAAGCAGCCACAAATTCAAAAACTCCCAGTTTTGCATCAAGGCAAACCTAAGTTTTTTTAAATTTGTATCATAAAAATAAATAAACATGGCATCCTAGAAAAATGGAGAGTTCGTAGTAGCAGATTCTGACTCCAGATGTTTTCCCCTTTTGGAATCCTGACTTACTTCCCAAGCTTTCCTACCCAAGTTACACATCCAAAGCACTGGAAAAAGAGGTCTGCAAATTACATCTGTGAAACTTTTAATTTTGCCCAGTTGAAAAAAAAACGCACCACACTCTAAAACAACTACATATTTTCACACATGTAAACTTCTTAGATATTCAACATTCTCTCAAAACTACTGTTTCTTGAAAACAAATACTCAGACACTCACATTCTTAGACAATGTGAAGAAATAATCCCTGAAGGTGGTAGTTTTCTTCTAGTTGTTACATCACGTGATCAAGCACAGCTAAAACTTTTACCTTTGATCCAACTTCAGGCTTTGTCTTACTCAGAAACTACATTATGCTATCCTTCAAGTGGCTGCATTCAACCTTTGCTCCAAAATGAAAATGAGCTTCGCTTTGTAAATTTTCCCTTGTATTATTTACAAATGTCTTACGTGCCCTTAAAATTTTTTGTTTTGTTTGAGGTAAACAACATGTTATGCACATGGAAAGACATCATTAACACAGGTGAAAGAGAATGAAGCTAACTGATAACTAAGGTTTCTGCTATTCAACTGCAGTAGAAGACCCAGATGAAGTCCTCTTCTTTGAAATATTAAATTATTTCTACAAAGCAAATAAAATAAAATTATTCTAGGCAGTCCACACATGCTGTGTTTAGGGTCATCTTGGCAATGTGAGGAAAACAGAGATTTGAACAGGCATTTCTGAGATCTGACATTAGCTGCCAAACTACTGTATAATTTTGACATTGGTTTTTATCCTTCTACAATTCGTTAAAAATGTTATCTTGGCACTGAATTGCCTTCTCCAAATCTTAGTGGTATTACTACATTGAATTAAAAGTATTGATTTTGACAAATTAATAGTGGTTGTAGAAAGACTGTTCACCGGAAGTGTCCCAGCCAGGTTCAATTCTGATTTGATGTTGATGGGTTTGCACAGTTTGAAACGTTTAAATCTGCTAGCTTAGTATAAACACTTTGCTATGTATATTTTCAAGCATGTGTCAAAAGTGATGACAGTTATTTGAATACACTATCAGATTCCAGAACGGATAAGATATTGAAAGTTGTTATAGCAAGTAGTACATACTGAAAAGGCAGTATTGCTACTAGGCTTTATAAAACGTGATCATCCTTTATAAATTCCAAGCATCACATATGGATGACAAAATTTAAACCTTTGGTGAAGGAATTATGCCAAAACAATATTCCAAGCCAAAAATCACAGAGGGTAACAAAGCATTCATATCTCCCCAATCAGTTTTCAAGGGCCACAAATAGGTGTATTAGAAAGCAACCGGAACCATTAGAAGACCCAACAAGCTGACTAGCTCAGGAAGAAGGACTTGTAAGAAAATAATTTGTTTATTGATTCTTAGTTCTGTATTAATAAATTATCTAACAAAAGATTTCATTCCAGCTACCATACTGTTCTAAATTATAAACAAGTCAAAGGGTTTACAGCCAAGAAATAAATGTCTTTAGTTCTGAAACTTTCATTGTTTTAATTTTCCATTTTGTACGAATTTACATCCCAAAATGCATTTTTGGTTTAAAAGGAAAGCCTGTTGCTTCACAATGTTAGGTGGAAAAACAGAGAAAAAAAACCCCAAATGATAGAGTGTGGGGAGTTGGGAGATGTTATATTTATTTATTTTTGTAGTTCTATATGTCAATGTTTAGTTCTGTAAAAGAGCAAAAAGAACTTTTACAGCACTAAAAGCATTAATGCCTATGCCACTAATTATTGATGTGCTTTAGGATCACTTTCTATGACAGCACCATACTACACTCTTAACAGGGAATTGGCTAGCTAGCTCTTCATTTTTGTTATTTCTTGAGATTTATTGTTCTAGCCTTAATTATATTGTGATGAAACCTCATGAGCACCACAATAGTTTAAACTTTGTGTATGTGTTATTGAGTAACTGCCCACAACAAAGAAATAAGGCATAAACCCACAGAATTAATCTCTGCATAAATCAGTTGAACAGCTTATCTGAAAGGCTTCCTCACTGACATATCCCCTACTCTGTGGGGAAGCGGGTACCTGACACAATTTGGGCTTTTTAGACATTTTATTATGATGTTACTGTTAATTTAGACACTCTCCTTATTGATTGGCAGCACTGCTTGTGATGAGAATGTAATTTCTTCTCTACTATATCCTGGGAAACTTCCATTTACCACAGCAGAGCAGTAGAGAACATTCACTCAACTACATGGTACCTGGCAGAGCTCAGCTAGCAGGTCCAGAGGAAATTCACTACTTCAGGGGATATTTCCTTATCTACCAATATGTAGCAAGAGAGGAGCATTCAAAACATATGTTCATGATATAATTTACTTTAGGTAGGTAAAAAAGCAAGTACATTTTAGGTGTGTAGTTTACTCAGAAAGGACTATTCACTTACAATAATTATCTTCACTAATGAGATTTTAATAATTTCAATTTTTTATACAAATATTTGGCTAAGAGATATGAAAGGTATTTATTTTCTCTTCAGTTGGCTTTCTTTCCTAGGATTAGTGTAACATGACAGATGGCTGATGTCATCTTTACTTGGAAGAACTCAGCTGGCAATAATAGCATGGTACATTTCTGGGGATTTGCGGTACTGTATGTCATGAAGCGGTTTTCAACCAAAAAGAGTCCAAAAGGGAATTCCCAGAAGTAAATATCTGCCTATGATATCCTACTGTGTCTTGTTGATGCATCACAAACAGAAGGAAGCATAGAGTCTTTATAAAACTCCATAAATATTTACAATATTGTTGAAAATACATTGGAAATGCTACAGATTGCAAATGGTATGGGCCCCCTTGGCACTGTATCTTTAATTTTGCTGTTGAGTGAGAATAACAAAAACTGGTGCTTTATATATATCAAAATCTGTTATGTATATATTTGAAGTTCAGTGATTTTTGTCATATTTGACATTTGTGTGCAATAGAGTGAAAGCATTAATGTTATTAGAGTGTAGATACCCTGGTAGATTGTTTTTCATTTTGCTAATGATTGCTGTGATGAGTAGACTAATGTCAGGGTCGGAGGGTTAAAGTTAATGAGAGCTTTCTGTTGCACCATTGATTAATGGTGGATACTGTAGCGAGAGATTTTCAGATTCCTCCCATGTAGAAAGAGTGAAGGTAAAAATGGACTGATGCCAATTTAAACACTTTTACTTTTGCTACTTATGAAAATGTTTCTAAACCTTGTGTCATAATTAAATCTAGGCCTGACACAGCCAGTGAGAATATATAAAAATATATAAATTGTGTCAGATGCTTGTAATGATGTAAATTAAAGCTTGGTTTGTAAATCTACACTTTCTTCATCTGCAGTAGGCTAAACGGTAATAGACCTTATATTCCTCCACCTAAATGCATGTTAAAGAGTAGCTTTTTCTATAGGTAAAATAAAAAGACAGATTATAGCATAATATGTGTTTTAATATTATAAAAAGGATTCCTGCAATAGCTGATTTTCTTATTATAGTTTAAATATGTCTACTCTAGTGATATTTGTCCCCTTTTAATCAAAGAACAAGCTTTACTAACTGGTTTCCAAAGACAGAAGGCATTCATTAACTTCCATAAAGATCTAACTCTTCTTGAAGAAAATAGATACAAATGCGAGAAAGCAGACCAATATGCATTACAAACTGAGCAAATATTTTTGACAATTATTTTCCACTTCAATGTTTTTTCCTACTCTTGGTTACAATGAGAAGGAAAAGCAAGGCTGGGAGATATTAAAAAGATGTATCTTAACAAAAGAAAGACCAACCCTCCCCCCCAAAAAGAACCCCCGCCCCAACCTTACTTTCAAAATTGTCAAAATGTGTAAGTTGGTTTTAAATTTCTACTAAGAGTTTTTCAAAATACATTTTTAGCAACAAATATTATATAACAGGTAGAGTATGAGAGAACTTAATGACTTAAAATAAATGTCTTTGCCTGTCATATTAACCTATCTTTATATACCTAAGAAATGTACAAATAAAATATGACCATGACATTTATATGAATATTTTTATTCCTTTTCCATTTTTTATTGGGAAATAAAATTAAATGGCTGCATGTGCCATGGTTAAGAGAAGTTAAATCTTGATCCATCACCTGAATGTTATCGCCAATGAATGATAATTGACCCATGATACCTATTAATACCAATGTAGGCTTTGCCCATTATACGAACAAATTTGAAATAGGCTGGCCTTATAATGGGCAGCATAAAGCTGTCATGTTCCACTGTAGTTATGTTGATGGTGCACTGAAGAGACTATCATACCCTGCAACGTGGAAAATAGTAGGCTGGTAGGATTTTTAATGTTTTTCTCTTGTGGTACAGTGTATTTCTTTCCTAAGTGTGATTAAATAATCATAAGAACTCCTCTAAAGGCTAATCTGCGTTATTTCCCAGATTTTCACCTTCGGGACATATTGTCCCTTGTCGCTGAAACCTCAGGGACAGAAGGGTACGCCACAGGGTGGCACAGCAGGAAGCTGAGATACTGATGAAACAGTGTTCAGTTAATGAAGGCATGGCCCATGGCCTCTGCTGGTATGCCATATGTTTGAAGAAATGCTAATGACTACAATCCAAATACCTTTTTCATCTTAACTATATGTAAATGTGTTTATAAATGCTCTCTTATAAATATACTATCACATTTTTAAAAGCTAAGTACTAATGTTGCTTTCAACATCTATAATACACAATAATTAAAACTTTAGCAATTCTGCTTAATTATACCTTATGGGAAACTGTACTGTAATTTATAGAAATTAAGCAGAAAAACAAAGATCAACAGAAATAAAGCAGCAGTGGAAGAACTGAATAATAAATCACTTAGATCATTAATTTACAAAAACAAAATCATTGTGAAATACAACTTAGGGCCCAATTCTCAAACAGCTGAGATCTGCAGGGGAAGATCAGTTAAAAAAATCAAGGCATTCCATTAAAAAACTCCTCCAGCAAGTTGAACTAGTTGTGACTTTTCTGAACTGTCAGATCATTTAACAAAAACCAAACAATAGAATTATACATTTAAGAGCAAAAATTGGGGAGATTTTAATTCAGCAGTGGCTCTTTTCTCTTTGCTTTACCTTTGTGAAAACCCTGAACACTGCAGGTGATCATTAGCCACAAATGGCATTTTGCAGTGAATCATCTCCTCCACAAGTGGCCAAAACAACATCTCCATTGCAACAGCAGAAGTGCTATTCAGGAAGAGCAGTTGGTGACCAGGTTAGGCTACGTGGGACACTCCTATTTTTGGCGCAAGACAGGACACCCTGTTGCAGCCATAACGATTCCAAAGAAGCTCCCTCAAGATCCAGGTTAAAGCATGGTGGTATTGCTAACCTGTGACTCTACTACTCCCTTTTTTTTTTCTTAACAGCAGTTGGACACCTGACTCACCCATATGCAAACCCCGCGTAACACCTACTACAGAATTTAAATAAACTTAAGATGAAGAAGGACCAACTATTTTAAGATCTCTGAGAAAGTCTACTTACATGGCATCTCACAGAGGCAAACCCATGAAATTTATTCACCAGCTAACTTCATTTTTTAACCAAAAATCCTTTTTCAAGCAATAAGGAAACTAAACTACTAACTGTAACAGTTGCCTTAGGGTTCGTTAGGACACTTTGAGTAATCAGGTAGAAAAACATCATATCAATATGGTTTTACTTACTTATTTTCTCTTGCACCTTCAGAATTAAGATGGAAGGAATTACATGAATGAGATTTACTTGACCTGTTTCAGCCAGAACTGTCCTATATAAGTGCTATACCCCCAGTGGAAGACTTTTTCTGCTTCTCTCTCACCAAAAAGTGTAAAAAATTTGACTTTAAGGAATGAAAAGGAGAACTGGAAAACTATACTATTCTGTGATCATCTTTCTTACAAATTAGGCAACTGTTTGAAAAAATAATTTCTAAGTAACCATATATTGTGGAGCTCTCCATGGGAATCCAAACCAGGCTTGAGTGTGTCTGGTTTACTTAGTGAAACATCAGAACCCATTTTATGGTCAATGCACTGAATACCCTAACTTCTATTAAAGAAAATTTGAAAACATGCTGCACAGGAGAGGATGTCTTGAAGGTAAAATATTAAAAAAATTAAGAAAAAAAAAAAAAAAGAGAAAATCACAATATCTCAATATCTTGGTGGAAGGTTCTTTAAGCTGAGTAAACAACCTCTTTATCAACTCTGCCATCTCTCCAAGGTGAATTTATCTTCTGCTGCCTCAGCCAAAGGCAGCTTTCTGCCCTATGTGCCCTCTTCAGCCAGGCAAGACTGTCAGTCAGAGTCAAGAATTTGGCCCCACATATTTGACACATAGGCTCTGAATGTCTTATTTTTTAACCATTAACACTGACTGGCCTGTTGAGGTGTCATTCTCTTCTGGAAGGCTGTTGAGGCATGGGCCATTTGTTGGCCCTTCATACAGAAGAAAATTTCATGCCTTGACTGTACATTATATTTTATTGACAAAAATGTAAAATATGGAGGACAGGGTAATGGACTAAAGAGTGCGTCCTTCAGCTTAGCAAGTCAGCTCCAGCTTGGAGAGCAGAGAATAATTTTGGCACTTAGCACTTGCTCACTGACCTCTGTGAAGAATATCAGTAAAATGATTTTAGGTACCTTCCATTACCAGAGTTAACAAACTCCAGCTCTCTAGAGAGCAAAAGGCATTCCTTTATTCCTGTTTCACACACAAGGACGTAAGGCAGAAGAGGCAAATGTTTGCATTTCTAAAAAAGAGGGGTAGCCAACTGAGTGATTTTGACAAGAATCAGAAAACTTCAGATAACTGACACCCCGGTTCAGACCCAGTAGATATTGAAACTTTAGAAGTGGGATTTATATAGAATTGACCTGCTTCAGTGCAAAACTATTAGGTTGGAAGCTTACATTCAGTCCTGAAGAGCATCAACCTATTCTGTCTCCTATATTACCACTCGTGGTTTATTTATTTATTTGTTTGTTTATTTTTAATTCTTTAGATTAAAAGTTCCTAAGTGCTATGGGAATGATTTAACAAGTCTAATATGTCCTAGCTGGTTCAATGTAGTTCAAAGTTTGGGTAATCAGAAAGGAGTTTTTTTATCATAACCAGATGAATATGTAATTTGTGTAGGCTACAGGGTTGCAGAAAGGGAGTGGCAGTGACAGAGAAAGGTTTTTGGATTTCAGTTCCCATTAACAGGATTATCTCACTCTCCTACAAAACACAGGAACAGTCTTGTGGGAAAAAGCTTGACACCAGGACTTTCCCTTTACAAGCCAATGCTCAGCATTAGAAGTTAAACTCCATCTTCTTCCCCTTCTTTCATCCTCAGCAAATCTCCAGTTGTCATCTGCACAGCATTTGAGCTTTATGAAGAGCATCTAAAAGTGCTCTGAAGAAGACAGTGGTTAGAGTACCAATCTAGGACCTGGGTGAGGTGATCTTGGAAGTCCTCAGGCAGGTCTCCTGTTCACAATTCAATTAGGAGCTATTTGGATGAGAATTACATACACACAGGGCAACGCTGCTCTTCACCTTCTTGTTGCATTTTAACAGGCATATGTGAGCACATATCAGGTACCTCAAAATAGGTCTTACCTTATCTACTGGAGAGAATTTTGAGCCTCAGAAGAACACAGCAGATGTGCTTTCCTGAAGATTTTATAAAGCTCGGGGGCTTGTCCTGTCCATTCATTAATTCTGCAGCTGCAGGTAGCCTCTCACATCATACATTTTACTTCACTTTCTGAGGTGTCTGACTTCCCCTGTACCCTGGGGAAGGAGCCTGGCTGCCTAACCAGAGATTCTGCCACCAGGAGGCATATTTGGCTTCACACCATACTAGATGTCACCACTGGGTAAAAAGACAAAATAGTGGCCCAAATCCTCGGTCTTCTCAAGATATTTCAGTAACCTGCCATATGGTTATTTGTAGAGAGAGGGAAACTTTGAAAAGCTGTATTCCCTGGGAAAAACAGCTGCTACAAAAGAGTGACCCTTGGAATGCTTGTAGGATCCTCAGTCAAACATCTGAATATTAATAAGTAACTCCTTTCTGTTTGCTTATTTAGGAAAAGTGGGCTATTCACTGGACTACTCTTTATAACTCTCTCTCTAGGTAAGAAACTGATTATGTGTCACTTCTTCCTTCCTTTCATCACTCACAGGCCATGTCTTCAGGCCTTCTTCCGTGGTATATCTGGAGCTTTTGGTGCCCTTTGGACCTGTCTGTATGTCTGCTTTTTTCATCACTAGCATGCTGCAGAAACCCAATTAAGTCTTCTTCCTTTTGCGGGATGATGGCTAATAAGGCTAAGGTTTTAAGACCAAATCGGATAGGCAATATAACCACTGGAAAACATAACTGGACAAAAATCCACTGAATTGGTTGGAGCTTTTCAGTTTGATCAACAGGGTTAATAACATGTGCAGGCTTGCATCATTGCACAATCAGTGCAGCTAGACCAACTGTCATGTTTCAGAAAAATTATTTTAAAAATTGATTAAATATAGAATTTCATAGAAAATTTTGGCCTTTGAGAAAAAATTTTGACCAAATAGAATGAAAATACAATCTGAAGTTTCTTATAAAACGCTTTATTTGGGGGGAGAAAAGCATTTAAAAGTAAATAGAAATAATAAGGCATATTTCAAAAATACTTAAGTCCTCGAGTATGGATTATATCATAGTAACCAGTGAACCTCAAAATGAAAAATAATTTTGAAACAAACAGCACCATTATACTCCAATAAGTGTAGTGAATGCTGTGAGCCTATTGAAATGCTTTGTTTCAAATTAGAAAACACCTTTCAAGCATATTTAATCAAAATTGATACTTTCCTTTAAAAAGTTCAATTTTGTCAAAATGTTGTTTCCTGACAGCTGCAGCTATAACTTATATTTAGAAGCTTCCAAAACATTTTAATTTTGAGGTTATTATACAGACACTTCCAGTGCTAGAAGAGAATATTATGAACACTGAAGGCTTAGAATAGCCTTTTCAAAGCAGGATCAAAAGCTTTAAAGTGTTGCACGTGGATATGACTGGGAAATTATTTCATGAAACAAAAAACATTTGGAAAATGTTTAGAAAACATTCCTTTCCCTTAATCTATACAAAGAACTGAAGTCTTCGGCATTTGCTAAGGAAAAATGCCATATCATATCCTCCTGATTATTCAGTTGTGATGTATTTTGTCTATTTACTCACACACAGCATATGAGACATGAACTCTGGGGCAGAGGTGAGTAGACTTCAGTAAGGGAGGCTGGTGCCTGCTGAACACTCTTTATTTACACCAGAAGAGCTGCCAAAAGAGGAAAGAATATAAAATTAGAAGACGGGAAGCAAAGACAATCCTGATAACAAGGAATAAATAAATAAGGACATATCTCTCTCTCTTATTTATTTATTTTATTTTTAATGTAGAAGACACTTAAGCTGTTTTTTGAAGGCATTCTCATGCCACCATTCCTTGGAGTCTTAGAACACACAGTATCTACCATTCCTAAGCCATAGTTCATTTCACTAGAGGTATCCAGAAAGCTAATTATCTCCTGAGAACTTGCTATAATTTTAAGGGTTATGCACAAGATGTTAACTAATCACACAGCTCCCAGATATTTGTAACATGCAGCGTGACTCTGAGGTTGCATTTAAATGAGAGACAGGCATGACTACTGATGTGTTGTTTGTTAGTGCTGCACAGCAAGCAAAATGCTACATTACACAGTGCCAAATTCACAATACTTCATCGGTTATGCTTCAGAGATAACAGAAAGCATACAACACTTAATCAGCGTTCAGTGTTCCACAGGCTATATTAAATAATAGTAATAATAATAATAAACTGAGAAGTACTTCAGGAAAAAATAGACTACAAAATTAATTACAAATTGCAAATATGATGCAAATGAATGCAGACAAGAAAAACAAAATGTGCATTTTTCTACCAAACACAGACCTGATTTGGAAAACCCAGGGTCACTGGAAAATGAGAGCTCACAGGTCAGGCCTTATATTACCTACACTCCGTCAAGACTATAGACATTTGAGGATGTCCAAATATTAAATAAAAAACTCATGTCCTTAAGATATTTACATGATTTCTGTTGGTAAACACACTCGGAACATATTCTTTATTTAGAACTGTTACTTTTTAATAAATACTGAAATCAAAACTGCTGCAGACAAGTATTGGACTTCCCACTTATTTTCAGAAATGGGTGCATAAAAAATATTGCTTATTGAATTTGAAAACAATAATATTGACTCCTTTGAAAACTATCAATTACACTATTGAGTGTTCACCCCCACTGTGAATAGGAGCAAAAACAACCAGCTAGTCATTTTATGACAAACCCTCACTTTTAAAAGTCACCATTTAAGGCAATCATTCAGTCAATACCAAAAAGTGAATATACATGTTTTCTAATGTATAGCTAAAATATCTATCTACATAAAGACAACAACAACAACAACAAATTAGAAAATAATAGTATAGCCTTCCTGAAAGAGTTAACATTTATGCTTCCTCATTCAGAATTTGAACAAAATTATGATAGATAAGTATGATAGATAACTGTTATCTCTAAACTTCTGACGTGAATTATTTAATTAATTGTTCCCATTTTATGCTACAACACTAAACATATTTCAGTAGGTCCATACATATTTCAATAGGTGCATCTTTTAAATTTAGGGCTATGTCATCACCAGACTAAATTAGAGACTAGATAATTAATATTTAACTTCTGTTAAAGCATCTTGACACATGTAGGCTTAACCACTGCCCTTCATTTAAGACAGCCACATGAAACATCTATTTGTAAACTTCCACTTAATTTTAAAGCAAATGAAACACCAATATAACCTCTTAGGGCAAATAAATGGCACACATTCAGAGAAACTAGGGGTTTAGCAACCCAGAGAAGACTTACATCTATGTATGCTGCTGAATTTTTTCCCTTCTAATCAGAGAGTTGAGGGGGAGAAGAGAGAACCTCAGATGAACTAGAAGAAAATCTACAGAGATTTATTTTCAGGGCATATCTAACGACTGATGTGGATTTCCAGTTTAAGCTCAGTGGGAAAAAAAAAAGCAAAAAACATTCCAGGAAGCTGTGGTATTTGCCATAGAAAATGAATCTTGCCTTGAAGCAAGAAGCAGCTGTTACTGAGAAATATGGAAATAATTTACCATAAGAGGCAAATGCATGAAGAAAAGAGATTCTAATCTGATTCATTATATTATTGAATTATTTTAAAAAGAAGTCAGAAAAACAAAAGAAATGGGAAAAAATGCAAGCTGTCAGAGATAAATGCTGACACTATGAGGAAAAGAGCATTAAAAGATCACTTAGTTAACTAGAAGGCCAGAGTGGAGGGTCTCAGGTGTTCAGTGAAACCTGCCTTCCAGCTCAGAGGGAGTCTGGTTTAAAGTAGAGAAAAGAGAGTCACAGACCTGAAGGATGAAAAAAGCTGTTTACACTCAAAGATAAAACTACAGATCGGAAATGCTGGAGAGCCTAAAAAGTCTGTGATCAAAATAAGAATCTCATAATTAGCTATTCCTATTTAGGAATTGTGCCCACTTAACCCAGATTTCTAATTTGTCTTTGAAAAGTGAACTAGAGAAGCTCAGGTAGCCAAAATAAAAAGAATGAACTGGTTAATGGCTCGTATTTCATTATGGCCAAGAACTGTAACCTATCCTAGGAATAGGACTTTAACTTTCAGTGTCAGACACCAGACAAAAAAATATCAAATCACAGAAATAAAGTCTTATTCAATGGCAATATTTTTGCCAGCTCTAGTACTCAGTTTGAAAAAGTCATTTTAGGGAATAATTAACTTTAAACCCGCCTCTCCCCAAAACAGAGATTTTCAGTATGTTATTTAAAGTCCACAGGCCAAATTGTCTATCAATTAACTCTGACTTCAGAGAATCAGCAAAAATGCAGCTGCAAAGAGCAGAACTTTGCTAGGATAAAAATTTTTTTCCAACTATGTAGTTGTGAAAGAACCTAGGCTTTTAAGGTCCCATTTTTGAGAAAAGACAATTATTAACTCTGCATTTCTACTACTAACCAGCCTACACTAATGCTTAAGTACTTGCTAAAACTCACCCACATCACTGAGATTTAAACACAGTTAAATAAATTCATTAATAAGGACCTATATGTACACAACAGGTTTTTATGTTTTTTTGGTTGTGATGATTTCACAATCCATTTTCAAGCTTTGACACGAAGAGCCATTAAGTTCAAGAAAAAAGCCCAGCATTACTTGCTCAAAATTTCCCTAAGTAACCCTATAATTTTAACTTCCACACAACTTTGCCTTGACTTTTTTTTCAGAAATCTAATCTAGGTCATCACATCATGCCAGAGCCTTCCTGTATCATACATAATTTGCCTGAAACCTTTTGGTTTCTGATGTCTTCCGTGCTGGATTATTTCCTTTTATTTGTGCATTCTTTTTGATCATTTCATCTCAGTTCTCTGCGTACATAAAAATAACAGCTGATGCACATATGAATTTGAATGCCATACTAAAATTAATATAGAAGATGGAGTACAACAGAGATTAAAAATGCATGTGCAAGAGATGAGAGTGGAAAGGTTCAGTGGGACAGTTCAGTGTGCAAAAGAAGCTCAGAATTTTGGATGATTACCTACATTTTAGTATAAAAAACATTTACATCTCATTTTCGGAAAGAGCTCAAGCTCAGCAAGACCCCTAATAAGATTATCACTTTCTAATTCCCTCAAAAAGTTTGGAGCTGAGTCAAAATTAAACTGTGGGTGTGTAACTTTCATTTTGGATGTCTACAGTAATTTAATTAAATGATCATAGTAGTGGTAACTTCTCTCTCAAAGGCCTAGCTGATATCTTGCAGAGTGAAGTTGATGTCCACTAAGAAATTCCCTTAACATAGCATCAGGAAAGAAAGCTTAAAATGGCAAACAACCAGAGCAACCAACTAACAAAAGGGTATCCACATTTGTTAGATAGCTGAAAAGTGTGGTAGGGACTAATAGGGAACATCAAGAAAAAAACATATGACAAGGCTGAGTGACATTCCACATTTGGGTGGCTAAGGAGCAAAGCTGTAAGAAAAACAAAGTGATTGCCTGGAGTGCAAAGATCCTGTCAACATGAAAACAAGTTAAACAAACAATTTTACTCTTTTAATTCATATTGAAGACTATGCCACCGTGATGTAACTGAACTCTTTAAAATCAAATCAATCAATCTCTATAGCACTTTGTGGAAGAGCAAGAAGCAGAAAATAGAAACTTGACAGCCCAATCTACCTTTGCCCTGATGTTAACTTGTCAACATTTATAACCCCAGAAAGAAAAATCAGACAATATATAAATTATTCTTAACAGCAGTGACAGCTGCTGTCCTTTTTTGCTCAATGCATGCAAAACTCGCTGGCTTGATTTCATTATTATTATTATTATTATCATCATCATCACCATCATCATAATTATTATTATTACTTTTTTAAAAAGTCTCCCTAACATCGTCTTCAACGGATAGATAAAAACTGCTGTAAATTTAAAAGAAGAACAACTGATGCTTTGAAGTGTTGGGGCTGGTTTCATTCCACCACAAGCAGACAAACAACAATCTTGTAAATTGTAAAGATGACTTTGAATAGAAATACAATCCCTCCCTGCTGGGGTCCAGAGCTTCCCAGAACTGAGATTACAGCTGAACAGAAATGACATCCAGTGCACTGAAATGACACTGCAAGCCTTCTGGACCATGGGAACCTCAAAAGAACCTCAAAAACAAGGGCAAACCACTATACCATTCAGGGCAGGAGTGATGGTGCTGACAGCTCTGCTTCGGAAGTGATGTCCTTCCCAGGCACTGCTCATTGGAAGAGACATGAAACAAATCAAACTGTTCTTTGTTCCCCTTCCAGAACTCGGCAAACACTGAAGAACAAATGTAAAAAGTTCCCTTATCTTGATAAAACAAAATCCTTCAGTAACTTTTTATGAATTCTGTCATGTTGAAAAGTCAAGAGTTAACTGGAAAAATCCACAAACACAGCTTGGCTCACTGCAGTATGGATGAAGGATGGCGCTGAGAGTCTTATTGTTTTACAAGTCTTTCAGTGTTATTGGCTGAGTGGGCTGAAGCCTGAAAAGAGAGGAAGTCTATTGATTCCCATAGTAGGCTGGGGCCTTTCAGATCTTTCAGGACCTTTCAGGTCCTCTGGGAGCCCAGTAAAACCTTCGGTGATTATAACCCGGAGCATCTGTTTCATTTCTCTTCCTGCAGACTGCAGTTGTGTGTTTTAAGACTTTGGGCACTTCAGACCGACTTGTGGATCTGTTTTCATTTTGGTGAGCTGCTGTTGTTGTCCAAGCACTCAGGTGAATAAAAGGTTTACAGTTTGCTTGGTAGTGTATGTAAAGAAGTCTTTTTCTGACCCTCAGAAAAAGCATTATGAATTAGATTATTATGTCTTTAGAGGTGAAAAGACCTAAAGCAATTGAAGGAGAGAGAGTGTCTAGGCGTGCTAAAGAGCAATATCACTTGGAAGCAGGACCAGCATTTTACAATGTCTAAACAATTTGCTGAGGAGGCTGCTAAGAAGTGTGAAAAGAGACATTTGGGAGGACAATTAGAGAGAATCAAGATGAAATACTAGCTGTCAAACTGCAGAAAGCATTTTAAACTAACATTAGCAGGTGCTTCAAATATTACTCAGAACAGGCAAAAGGAAAGAGTGTGTGCGTGTGCGCGCGCACGCTCACGTGTATGCACACGTGTGTATGTGTGTGTAGGACCTTAACCGACGAGACTTAGAAATGGATTGAGTGATAGGGTATAAAAAGTATACCGATTATTGATGCTGTTCTTTTGCTTCTTTCTTTGCAGAAGACAGAAATTAAAGCTATATGTCCAGTCTGCAGGTAAGGTTAGGTAATTATCCAAAAATATCTGAATTTCTAGTCTAGAAAATGCACTGAATGTCTCATCTAGGATTTATCAACTGGTTCTTAGGTACAAGAACAATGTATTTCCTAAGCGGTAGTTAGTTTTTTTAGTGGCTATGCCAAGAAAATTGAGGTAAAATAAAACAGCAGTCCTTCAATAGCTAGAAAGGATATGTATTTCTTTATCTACACACAGTGAATGGGGAAAAGTAAATGATAAATGCTCTTGCTCCCACATGTTCTCATAGCGTGGGGCATATAGAAGGCAGTATGACCTGTTGCATAGCAGGGGTGGGGCAATGGGGCAAGCCAGGTGGATCTGAAGCCGTACGCAGCACAGAGCTTTGCTATCTGGAACTGCTGGTATTTCAGTCTCCACTCCTTTTCACTGTTGTCTAATTCACATGTAATGCTGTTGTCTCCTTCATTCTTTCAGAGGTAAGAAGTTATCTGAAAGTATATTTTGGGGTAATTAACAAATATTAACATCAGCATTCTGAATGGCCACAATATTCTGCAGGTAAGAATGGCAAATTCCTTTATTGATTACTTTCAATCAATAAAAAACAATCCAGTAATAAGTATTTGCCAGAACAAAAAAGAAAATAAATATTCAAAAATTCTTGGGATGGGATTGAGCAAATGAAAACATGCAAACACATGTGATTCATTTTTCAGGTTGAAACACTTCTTTATGATGTCTGGTATAATTAAGATTGTGAAAACTTAAAGATCTTTTATACACTTTACACATTTTCAGCTAATCAGAATTGTTTCTTTATTGGCTGTTTTATGGGAACGCTGAATAGCAGTCCCTTCCTGTAGCTTTTTTTCCTACAGCAACTACTGAAGTCTTCATTTACACTGCACAAATTATCCTTAGCAGCAGGTAGGAAGCAATCAGCAAGGTGTAGCTGCCAATAGGTCTATTTTCATTACAAGATGGAGAGAGCCAGGGGACATGACATTTGTCCAACATAGTCAGAAGGACTCTATTAGGAAAATCGACTCTGGAGAATTGCAGTCTTGCTGAGGAGACTTTGAAAGAGGGAATGTGGGAAAGAGTAGACATTTTGTTTTGGGTTTTTTTGTGGGGTTTTGTGTTGGTTTTTTTGTTGTTTTTTTGTTTGTTTCTTTCTTATTGTCATAAAGGTAATGTAAAGACAGAAGTAAAAACTTCCTACAATATCATCAAATGCATATAATTCTCCTGCTCTTGAGGACTTTAAGTATTTCAGGCTACATGTCTGTGAAATGATTTCATGTTGACTCATTAGTGAAACTCTCAGTAACAAACTTGGAGGAAAACATGAGGATTTTAGGGATGAAAGAGAATCACAGCTAATGGAATTATATCACTCTGGATACATTTTTCAAGAAATAGTAGAATAAAACAGGGGTGGGTGGGAAATAGGCAAACTCATAAGTACCTAACTTGAGATGCCAAATTGAAATACACAAATTCAGAAACCGAATGTCCCAGAGCGTCCCTCGAAGGTGATTTCAGTCCCCCAAAGTTCTTAATTATATTTTGAAGGTGACTGTCTTTCCTCTTGAAATACAATGACAGGAATTTTCCCCATTATATCTTATTATTTCTTGTTTCAGTTTTCCTTTGAGTAACCACTCTAGTGCCTCCCTTCATTAAGCAGGAATGTTGTATGCTTTAAAGTATTTTCTGAATGTCTTACAAGAATATTTTTTTTTCTAGAACTGTAAATACAAAGAACTTCTTTAAGCAAATTAATGCCCAGCAGGCTGTACTTTGTTTCCTTTTTAAATAATATATTTGGTTGCTACTGGCCTTGGAACTAAACTTCCTACTCTACTATAAAGTAGGAATAAAGTGTCTTGTAAGTTTCAGAGTAATAACTCCTTTTTTCATTCTCAGTCAAGCAAAATTCCTAATATAGTAAACACCGTAAACTCAGACTTGGATATATGCTACAGTCTCTAGCTAAAGGTATTAAATATAGAAACATTTTGAGAAATTCTTATATATGTATATCTTAAATGTAATCCTCTTAAGACCATTAATATTTACATATATTTACCTGAATGAAATCCCCAGAATATAGGTGAATAGATGTCTTTTTCAGAGACAGGGAAATGAAACATCAGATTGCTTGCTCAAGAAGTCTGTTGCACAGCAGGATATTGAACCCTTCTCTTCTGAGTCCTAGGGCAGCATATGAACCACAGGAGGAGTGCACCACCACCTTCAGTGGATTATACCTTTAATTGAAAATGGAAAGGAGAACATATTAGTCCTCATTTCTTCACATGCCATTCACCTCTCTCAAAACCTGAGCAAGCTTTGAAGCAAGGAAATTCTCTCTTGTGCCCTTTCTGTGGGCTATGGGATTCCAGATCTTTCCCAGGTACCTGACAGTTAACACACACATATGAAGTAAATGAATATTAGGTGGACAAGGTAAATTGTAGCAAAACTATTTCTCTAAGCATTTTTATTTTGTTTTAAAGTCTAAAGGGTGGAAAGTGTAATGGTTAGATCTCAGATAATTGTATAAAATATTAACAACACTTCAGAAATACTCAAATGTGGTACTTCTCCCAGTAGAAAGCATAGTATGCCTGCATGTTCTATAGAGTAAGAGACATGAAGAAGAACTGCAAAGCTGGGTGCTAAAAATATAGAACCAACACCATTTTTATCTTCATGGAAAATCTCCAAGTTGAGGTGACTACCCTGAAGCGTTGGCTTGGTCCAGAAATGCAGTTTCACTCCTGATTTTAGAAAAAGAGTATTCTCAAAGAAATTTTTTTGTTTGGTGTTGGATGACATGCTTTGCAGAGGGCACTTGATTACCCTTTCATGCTCTCTCAAATGCCATCTAATGCCAACTGCAAGTTGCAGAAATTCATGCTGTGCAATGTTGGACAATTAAAACTCAAAAAATGAAACAGGCTTCAGACACAGTGTCTCCATGTAAATGCTGAAAAACAAAGAGAAGTCAAGTTTTAGTTTCATCTTTTTTTAACTGATCCCTTTATTAATATGTTTTCCTTTAATTACCCTTTATCACAATTAATTTTACTGACTAAGGCTTCACAGGGTTTTCTTGGGAACAAGCAGGTATCACTCACCCCACTTTGAGAAGAAGATCAAACAAGAAAGGTGCATAATTACCATGCCTTGATACTCAGTGTGCTCTTATCTCCAGCCTACACTAACTCTTTATGGCTCTACAGAGATACTTCAGCAGTATGAGATTATTACAGGATAAAGCTTCTTGCCATTCCTTCACATGTTTCCATAAATACCATTGATTTTTCACAGACTAAATTTACCAAATCTAGAGATTCCAGTCAAAAGTCTTGAAATGAGACATGATTATTTTGAAATTAAGTGGGTTTTTTAAATTGCTGCAGCCACAGACAAAGATTATGTGTAGGGAACTTCAGCAGCTTCATTTATTGAAGAGTGTTCACTCTGTTTAAGAATCTCCAGCCCAACCTCAAATACTCATTAATACAGGGTATGAGTTATCTTCTGTGCTCTCTTTGTCACATGAAACAAGGAAAAATAGTGAGAACAACGGTGTAAATCAAAAAAGTTTTTAAGCTGAACGCTGAACTTTCCAGTTAATTATTTTCTTGTAGCACTGAGTTAATGCAGTGCTATGAAATGAATCAATGGCAGAAAACATAACTACAGCTAAACCTGCTAACTTTTGTTTCTATTTAATTCCCAAGAGAAGAGGATTTTATTCTGCACTCCATGTCAACTGACTCAGGTTAAAAGCTTCTTTGTATTCTTGAGTAGGTGCAGCAAATTTAGCTCTTTGCTTTCATATTTGTTGTGATGTACATCTCTACTGCACTACAATATACCCTTTGTTGTACCAGTTTAAATATCATCCATACATGAAAGTCTGAAATTAATTCAGCAAGTCTTTTCTGAAAGCAAGCAGTGTAGGAACAAAATGAAAGCAGAAAATAAATCCATCCTGCTCCTCTCCAGCTTTCTAAAACTTTCTCAAGTTCTGGGAGATGGGACAGAAATGCAATTAAAACAATTCACTAAGTGCTTTATTTGCCACCTGCCATTCATTGAATACCTGCTGATAAAAGTGAGTTTTTTTACTTGCAGATTTGCCCTGATAGACTGGAATTATGAAAGTTCGTGAGTGCTCCAGGAGCCACATGAGGATAAATATAGATCCAATCAAATCAAATCAAATCAAATTTGGCAATAAAGAGGTAAAAAGTGAATTACTTTCAGCTTGTCCCAAGGATATTTTTGTTTAACAGAACCAGGATACTTTATGAAGGCAGTTTTGTCAAAAATGTACAAAACCTTGTACTGGTCAATTCTTCTGTTACTTTTTTTACTATACAAACCACAAGCTATCATAATTTTCATAAGTTGTTTTATCCAAAACATATCACACATCCAGAGATGCTTATGGAATATTATCTTCATTAAACCTTCTAACTGTCACTTTTTAGGCTATTTGCTAAGAAGAAGGTGGTTTATGTATTTGTGATGTAAGTGTGCATGATCTCTTCCTATCCTTATACGAACACTATCACTGACCACTTTCAGTGAATATGACAGAGAAGCAGAGACCTCAGTTGCAGGTGTGCCTACATCAGTTTTCATATTGGATCACCCCTGCACTTCTGAAGTGAAAATTCCAGTTGTTCCTCTTTCCCTTGCTGGGAAATCCACATAATGGATTTGGCTCCTTCTGAACAAAACTGATGCAGAGATGGAGGTCCAGGAGAGCTCTCACTTCATGGAACTGGGCAAGAGCTAACCTGAGGTAACTGATCTACCTCCATCCCAATCCATTTTTTGTAGTGTGGTCATTAGATTCTCAAGACATATCTTTTGCCTTACATACTTACTCTTACTGAGTTGCACTAATAATGTCAGTTACTGCACGTCTGTGAAATGAAGAGAGAACCTTGTATTGCACAGCATTGAAAATGTTAAAAAGCAAATCCCTTGCCAGACATCAAAAAAGAGAGTGAGGAGGAGGAAAAAGAGAAACTTTCCCATTAATATTATTGCTTAGGTATCTCCTTGTGAAGAATCATTTGGTACTATAATAAGGTGATATGTATGTGCAAACCCAAGGTACCTGGGAATGCAAATTTTGAACACTGAGCCCAACTGTTATTGCTAGTACAAGCAACTAATTATTACATTAAAATTTTCTTTCTATTTAAATGTATCCTCTTACTTCTTTCTGTTTGCCTCTACGTAACTATATGTTACTATAGACAAAATGTAACTGAAGACAAAAATGGTATGTCCTCACAATGTATCTTTTTTTTTTTTTAATTAGAGAGCTTTTATAATTAATTCTCACACTGTTTACTAAAATTCACCTCATCCTACTGATGAAAGATGTTGGAAGAGCTGTTATGTGCAGCATATCTGTATGTCATAAATCCATATGATCAGACAGGGTAAAACAGAAATGCTCTGTAAATGCTGAAGTATGTGTACAATTGACAGTAACTATTCATCTGACCTTATATGTTAGATCATGGAATTGATTCAAATTCAGAAGTCAAATACATAATGTAAGTTATTTTGAGAACTTAATGTAATTACAGCTTCAAAGCTTAGTTATACCAAGAAAAGGCGATTCAACTGCAGTAGTCAATTTTCATTGCCTTTAGAACTGGCTTCTTGCAGATCTGTGAGAGAAGAGCTAAAAATACAGACACTATCTGTACCACAGTTATGGTGCATGAAACAGAAGACTTCTGTGTACACATATAAAAGCATAGGAACTATTCTTGGTTCTTCTCCATATCCTTTTGAAGATATTAAAGACAGGCATCATGTGTAGACAGCCATACAGATGCAGATTCTATTTTTAAGTTCACCTGAATACTTTCAGATTTTAAGATCTCCAGGACCTGAGGGCAAAAATAGTGGCAACAGGTACTTGACACCATTGACAATCAAGGATAGTTTGAAAAAAAAAAAAAAGTCAGAATTAGCTAAGTAAAGTTTATAAACTAATTTATTTTATGTTAGTACTCTTATGAACCAATTTAACCCACTTAGTTTCTAATGTCAGCATTTACAATGCCAATAAAAATAAAGGTTTATTCTATAACATTGGGCAGAGTTTAATTTTAGTAAATCAGGGAGATGCAATATTTTCATTTCAGCAAGTCATGCCTTGTAAAAACAAGGTCATTATAAAGTCATTCTTTCAACGGACTGATGGGAGGCAAATCTAAAATGACCATGTAAGGATTTTAACTAGCATGTGGTAAAGACATAGTTAGGGTCTAAAATGTACTAATTACAAGCTGAACTGAAAACCAGTGATTTCTCTAGCTGAATATTTCAGGTCCATGATTGACTCAATTTCTAAATCTTCCATACTGGATGTTAAATGAAAACTGAGCTAAAGACACAGAATTATTGTTAACCCTCCAGTAAGACATTAATTGCTTTTACATGGACCACATGAAGGATATCAATACAAAAAGAAATGCAAAATAAGTATTTCAATGCTGTAAGTTTCTTTTAAACTTTAAAAAAAAAAACCTATGTAAAAAGTTGTGGGTTTTTTTTTTCTCTAATGAAATGAGCTCTTTACATATAAATTATATTGTAATAACAGAGCTCCCTGGTGGAAAAGAGTTCCTTCTCCTGCTGGCAAAAATTAAAATAATCACAGATGGCTAATGATCAAAAATACTGACTGACAGCTCTGAAGTACAAGGCATAGATAATATTCTCAGAGCTACAATTTATTTATACTCAGAACAGGCTTTAGGCACCCACAAAATCTGCGTTCATGATGTCCTATTATAAAAGAGATCTTTTAGCTACCACTGCAGTTTCTGCTGCCAGCGTTTTTCCTTAAGATTAAATTGATCTCCATAACAATTTCACCAACATACTTGTGTTTCAGCGTATGAGTTATTTGAAACAAACTATAACTAGCTGAATTTCCTCAAAATTATAGACGCCATTGTTTTTATTTGCTATACTTAAAATGTATATTGTGAATTTTTAGAAATACTGATTTATACTTCAGAGTTAATATACTGCAGAAGTCAGTCAGTGCAAAGAAAGGGTCCTGAAACATGTTAGTTTCTCCTGTTTGAACTACAGAGTGTCTTGTTTCTTTGGTAGTGTTCAAAAACCTGTGAGGAGTTTGGTCTTGTTCCCACTTACATTAGTTGCAGTGTTTAGTTGATTCAGCCAGGAGGTAGATGAGCTTATAGGTAATTCTGGTGTTCTCAAACATTTCTTATTTATCATTTTATGGCTCCCTTGAAAATTGTGCTAAACATTTTGTAGAGCAGAAACCTATCTCCAATTTCAAAGCACTGGCTGTGTGTAGGCTTGTGATAGTTATAATTTCTCAGTACACACGCAACTTGCAGCATCAAACGTTCTCTAAGAGAATGTCTGCCTTTTCGAAGGGTAATTTCTAGCTTCTGTGATATAAACAAAAAGCTGGAGAGATATTCCAGACCTATTTAAAAGGTTTGGTAATAGGAATGTAAGCTTTAAATACTCCCAAAATACTACCATTGGGTATTGGCAACATTTCCTATTAAAAATTATGTGGGAGTGGATATGTACAAACATTTCTACTTCATCCACTCAACTTTCATGCATATGAGAAGAGAGCACAAAAAGGGCAAAGTTTATTTGAACTCCACTACTGATTTTTTTTTTTTTAAATCAGCAACGAGAAAACATTAAAAAAGGGCAAGAGGGAGAAAGAGATGTTACTTATAGAAAAGCTACATAAAATTACACATCTCACTGGACACCAGAGAATCCAGAAGGAAAAAACCTTCAAATTCCAAAACTGCAGGAAAACCTACAGTCAGAATTTGCACTTGCTTAGACTCTGCAATTTGTCTCCACAAGCACCACAAATCAGGCTTCATTAATCGCAGAGCTTTCAGAAATATTTGCTTAATAAACCTTTCAATTTTAAACTAAGCATGAGTTTTGGACACCAGCTAATGATTTTTGTGCTGACAGTAGTAGCCTTGCTGATACGATGCGTAGCCTCAGACAGTATTATTGGTTCACATTCTTTTCATTCAAATGTCTGACTGGACCTCTGCTATATGAGCTGGAAGCTCTGGATATAAGGAGCACCATTTATCAAAGCAGCTGCTGTTATGCCAGGACAGTGTAACTTTTACAATGACAGGCATGGAGTTGTAGCAATGATTAACATAAGAACTTTTCCCCATTATTGTAGATATGTTGAACTTCATTTTAAACAGGAATTATTTCATCAAATAAGTGATGTTATTTCATCCAAACACAAGTGCAATTTATGTGATAGACAGTCTGTGATTTACCAGCATTCCAGCATTCACAAAGTCTTCTGCTAGGTAGCTTGATAATGACTTCTTAGGGCTAAAGCTGGTATACTATGTTACATTATACAGCACAGTCATCAAAAACAAAAACAAAAAAAAAAGAGAGAGAAAAAATAATTGTTTTTCAATAGAAGAGGTGTTAGAGCTACAGGGTCTTCACAAAACAGGGCTTTTAAAGAGCATGTATTTATTCTACTCCTTTTGAAATTCAGTTACAGCTAAGTGAACTATCACAAGTAAACTATTTCACCAAACTGAACAACAATAAACCAAAACGAGTAGAAGTACTAAAAGCATGCCTGAGGCAACAGAAACTTTGGTGTTAATTTCCATTTCTTTCAAGTGCATTTGATGAATGACGTGACAAAAGAATCCTAATTAAAGTCGAAATCCTGAATACTAAATAAATTAGAAGTGCCACTACATTCATCTTCTACAATGATAATACTGCCACTTCTGCTTCTTCTCTGTGCCCCTTTGCTTACATCTGTGGCAGTAACTCCGCAAAGGGCCAGCACAGATGGGGGAATGGATACTGTTTCCCCAAACAGAGAGATAATAGGAGAGACTGACAGACTGCTGTGCTTCCCTTCATGACCTTCAATTTACACAAAGAAAGCCTATCAGGCGTGTTCAAAGTATTTTTAGATATTTATTTTTCCTCTCAAATCACTTAAAACTTGACAAACAACACTGCACTCTCTGGTCTTTAGTAGCACCAGACAAGTTGCTGTGTTTATTGCCGTTAATTTTTTATTTCTTTTATTACTGGAGAATCATTAAGTACATATATACTTGGGGTAATATATAATCCTAGTGGGTTGGAAGGCAACACTGAAGGGATGAAATTCTATGGCTTGTGTCACACAAGCCAGGCAAGACAATCATAAATGACCTTAAAATCTATGAATCTTCCAAGGAGCTGCCCCATTCAATAAGCAGACTGGAACATGAATTATGACTCCCGAGAGACATCCTTTCCCTTCTCCCCTTTTGTTCCAGGGAACAACTCTGAAATACTTTAGGAGAAGTTTATATCCCCAGTGTGCCCAAGCAGTAGGCTTGTGTTTTTCCATTCTCTTTCCACTCCTTACAGAAAAAGGGCTGTCAGAGGAGGAGGCCTTTCTATTTGAATATATTCACAAATACACTCAAAATCTGCCAATGCAAACAAAATTGATGCTTCGGTCTCTCTAAGTCCCATTTGTACTGTCTAAGGCATACGACGAGAAGTCTTAAGAACAGGCTGTAGTCAACCAAGAACTCAAAGGGAGCCACTTAGTCCAATGTCCCAACTTTGTCAGTAACTAATAGTGGCTGCTTGTTAAAAAAAGTGTAAAAACAAGACATGTTTTCGAAATTATTCTCCCCAACCAGAGCAATTCATAGAAAGTTCTTATTTAGACTTCACGCCTTTACCTTTAATGGCCCATGATGTATTGCACATGCGCAGAACGGTAGAAGACTCCAACCCTACAATGGCATAGGACATAAAATACAGAGTACCTTCTTTAATCGTCTCACAGTGACACCACACTTCTGGGCTCCTATTTAAACAATATGGTTACTTTGTATTTTCTAATGCCAGAATGTCTTCTCTCCTTTACCCTTTTAATTTGAGGTTTTAAACAAGTTTTCAGATTTGTTCTATGAAATTCTTTTATTTTTCAAAGGAAATGACAGAGAGAATTATCTTAATGAAAAAGATAGATCACTTGCTTATATGTATGATATATTTTAAGACCTGATTTGACTCCTAATCTAGCTAGTGAAATTGTAATGGGCTACATTTTTTTAAGTCCTGCCAGTAAAAATGTAGCTTGTGTACACCCAGTATATAACTCCCAGAATTCTTATCAGCGTGTGAGTTTTGTAGCCCTAATTTTCTCCGATGGATTTTGGGTTGATATTTTAAAAAAGATATTTCTTGATCCTAACTGTAATAATGATCATTTCAGTGATCACCGTGGGTTGTTGTGCTAATTATTCTATATAGGTAGGTGTATAGAGATTTAATAAATTCCCTAAGTAGGTGAGACGCGCTGAGACACGTATTGCGTCTTATTTTATAATGAAGTGCCTGTCTTACACATGTAAAATTGCATATTTCCAGCACCAGCTCTTGAACTTTAACTTTGCATTCAGCTACTAACAGTAAGATATTTTATTTCAATTTCACTCTGTAAAAAGAAAATTTTCACTCCATCTGTAAAAATGCACAAAGATAGAACTAATTATTTTACTAGTTCTCTCTCATACACCCTGTGACACAGGCATGTGACCTGCATTTTCCCGTATGTTTAAAAAATTCTTACTGTTTGTCAGTCAAGTATCTGGCTTCCATTTTTTCCTGTTTTTTGAATGACTTCATATTTACATCTTGTGGAGCTGGTTATGGAAGAAGGTAAGCAAGAGGGGTTGGAAACAAATTATTGAAATTTGAGAACTTAGTAATTCAGGTACCGGCTTTGTAACAAAAAGGTGAACAGAAGCAAGAAGGACTTCTCAAAGCAAATGAAAGAGAGAAAGTTGAAGATTTAACATCTTTTTTTCATGTGGTGTCGCATCGTACACTACCTAGTTTAATGAAGCTACTGCAAGCTTTTCTTTCTTAGGGCTAAACTAGATTGCATTTGGTCTTTACCATCACTTTGACCTCCTTATCACTGACCTTGATCCTTTCTGCCACTGTCTGCTGTGATCTCTCAGGATTAAGCATCCAAAGGTTATCAACTTACATACATGTATATAAGTTGTCATCTCTGGATTCTTAATAATTGATTGTCAAAGCACTTTTGCACAATGCACCTTGCTTTTTTGCAGAACAAGTGCCCTTTCTTAACTCAACGTTCAGCTACTCTTCTTTGGGGTATGCGAGTGTCAACCAGTGTGATAAGGTGTAAAAATACAAGCTTGTCAGTGATGACCCAGCTCGTAGCACTCAGAACCCATGGCTAAAAAGCCAGAGAAAGCTTTTCCAAGTTCTTGTGCTGTTTTTTTCCTGGGACTAGTGAAAAATATAGCACAAATCATTGTCACTGGGAGAAATCTAGATATGACTGTGAATTTCAAGGGAAATTATCCTCTTACAGGGCTAGGAAGGAAACGGTATTCTGGTCAGTGTTTCCAAAATTGCAAATGATTTGAAATTAGTTGTAAAACTACTACTGGACCAAAAAGGAATTAAAGAATTCTACTCGTAGTCTCCGATCTAAGATTTATGTATCCTATAAACATATATGTGGTTTTCTTAAAACTTTTTCTTTTACAAGCTTTTGTTAAATTTGAAGTTTAGGAAGTGTTTTTACAGGCTGGTAGTTTTGCCAAAGACTCAGCTAAAATTGTGGGGCTTTTTTTTTGTTGGCTTTTTTTTGTTTGTGCGTTGTTTTTTTTGTTTGGTGGGGTTTTTTCTTTGTTTGCTTGGTTTGGTTTTTTTAAAAGAAGTTTATAAAATGCCCTGTCTTCAGCAGTTTTACTGAAAAATAGTTGACTTGAGCTATGGAATTCAGGTTTCAATCACTGTTGGTAAAGAACAGATTACATACAACTAGTGGCCTTGCATGTTGGTCAAGTTTAGAAAGCAAGATTATCTTGAACACCACCTTTTACAGAATCACAGAATGGTAGGGGTTGGAAGGGACCTTTGGAGATTGTCTTGTCCAACCCCTCTGCTTGAGCAAGCACACCTGGAGCAGGGGGCACAGGAGCACCTCCAGGCAGGTTTTGAATGTCTCCAGGGAAGGAGACTCTACAACCTCTCTGGGCAGCCTGTTCTGCTGCTCTGTTTCCCTCAAAGTAAGGAAGCTTTTTGTCATGTTTACCTGCAACTTCCAGTGTTCCAACTTGTGCCCATTGCCCCTTGTCCTGTCACTGGGCACCACTGAAAAAAAGTTCGGTCCCATCCTCTTGACAGCCACCCTTCAGATACTTATAAGTATTGATAAGATCCCCCCTCAGTCTTCTCTTCTCCAGGCTGAACAAGCCCAAGTCTCTCAGCCTTTCCTCATGAGGGAGATGCTCCAGTCCCCTGATCATCTTGGTAGCTCTCCGCTGGACTTGCTCGAGCCGTTCCCTGTCCTTCTTGAACTGGGGAGCCCAAAACTGCACACAGTACTCCAAATGTGGCCTCACTAGGGCAGAGTAGAGGGGGAGGATAACCTCCCTCGACCTGCTGGCCATGGTCCTTTTAATGCACCCCAGGATACCGCTGGCCTTCTTGCCCACAGGACAGGTCAGGGTCAGGGTCAACTTGGTTTCCAGGAGTACTCCTAGGTCCTTCTCAGTGGAGCTGCTTTCCAGTAGTTCAGCCCCCAACCTGTACTGGTGTATGGGGTTGTTGCTCCCCAGGTGCAGGACCTTGCACTTGCTCTTGTTGAACTTCAGGAGGTTCCCCTTGGCCCAGCTCTCCAGCCTGTCCAGGTCTGGCTGGATGGCAGCACAGCCTTCTGGTGTATCAGCCACTCCTCCCAGCTTGGTATTTTCAGTGTACTTGCTGAGGTTACACTCTGTCCCTTCGTCCAGGTCATTGATGAATATATTGATCAGGACTGGCCCCAGCATGGACCCCTGGGGAGCACTGCTATTTACAGCCTCCATCCAAACTCTGCCCTTTTGATCATAAGCCTCTGAGCTCTGTTGTTCAGCCAGTTCTCAATCCACCTCCCTGTTCTCTCATCTAACTCACACTTCCCTAGCTTGCCTGTATGTTATGGGATACAGTGTCAAGCGCCTTGCTGAAGTCGAGGTAAACAACACCCATTGCTCTCCCTTCATCTACCCACCCAAATTTTGTTGGATTTGTTGCATGCACCAGAAAGGTAATAACAGGGTGCTTAAGACAGGATTTTTTTTCAAGTGGCTTAGTCTCAGAGACATAAAAAAACAGCTTTTTGTTAGCAGACAATGTTTTCTGGACCTATAGTGTGCTACAGTCACTATAGGATAAATCTGCAATGTACTGGACAGAGTAAACTGTTCCTGTTGTGAAACGTTGCCCTATCCCTCTAAAGATTTATAACATCTTTTATCACAACAAGGGGAAATCTGGATCTTTTATCAACTAGTTTAACAAAGCAATCCATTTAAATAATGTGTCTGGAACTGTAGTCTATGGAGATAATCAGTAGCTTATTAACCTTAATCATAACAACACATTATCACTATTTGGTTTCCTGTTGACTAATTTGCAGAACAATGGGGAAGAGCACACTCAGCACATAAGGCTGTTTCTAGTTCTTGGCACTGCATAAATACAGTGACCCTCACTTGAAATGTCAGAGACTTAAGAAAAAGCTGTATCATATGATGAAGGAAGAGGGTCGGGGAAAAGAGGATCATGTAATCAGAGAGTTAGTTAAAAAGTAAACACTTGTTAAACCTCTGGACAAACTGAGATCATCATCAAACAGATACCTAGAGGACAGAATAAAGGTCAGTTATCTTTTATCATGTTTGTGTAGCTTCAGTTAAACTAACAAGCAGCAGCATGTGCTTAAGGTCATAGTTAAACACTTTTGCCTTGATAAATGAGCTGTGTATTCAGTGCTTCCCTTTCAAGAGCATGGCCATATTGGAACTCTGATCTACAAGAAAAAGACAGACACCAGAAAAGGAAGCAATTTGCCTGGGGACAGAAATCAGTCATTTCAGATGGTAGAGGGAAATAATGATAAGTCAAATAACAAAATAATAATAAGTCAAACAACAAAAATGCAGTGGACAAACTTCAAAATAAAACAGTTCACTTTAATTTTGGGGAGGGAAAGTGCAGATTTTTTTCCTCCAGATTTGTCAAAATCACCAGAAATGCTTTGCCTTGAATTATTTCAATACTAAAGGTACATTTCCTCATAGCTGCACACTTCTCACAGAAATTCTAGTTCTTGATCCTGATGAACTTACTATTTCATATGAATGCTACAGATAAACCTACACTCAGGAAGAAATATGGTCATAAGTATTTTTGAGAGATTTAGGTGGCATAGACCCCATCCTGAAAGGAGTGAAGGTGGGTGAATAAACGGCACCTTCTAAGACAATATACCATGCTATATAACTGTTCAATTTAATTAATTTGAAAAGGAAATTTATGGGGAATTAAAATATTTAATTTCTTAGATTATGTAGGGCTATAACAGTTTCAGTGTGAAAAAGTGAATACTAAAAATACTGCAGTATACATCTGAATAATATTCCAACACAAAAAATTCAAGCAGTTTTAGGTTCTGTATTATGAAAATAACTTTCTTAAAACTGTTTACAAAGTAAAATTCAGGTGACAACACCTCAAAATTTATTAGAACCAGTTCTGCTACAAAAAAAACTGAAGAAATCCTAACTACTTGACCTTCTGCCTCTTCACTGAATTATACTATGCCACTCTATATCTCTGTGTACTGCAGCTTAATGGATATCGAGTCACAGGATAGCAACAGTTTCCTTGCATGATTTGCACTTCATAGGAAAATGTGCAAATTTCAAAAGGCTAAAGTGTTCACACAGAATAGGATTCTGCTACAAGGAAAACTTTTTTATGATCCTTGGTTGTAGCTGTTTCTGTGATAGAGAGAATGGTAACAATATGTTTATGCTTTGATAAGAGTTTAAAAACTATTTGCTATAAATCAAAGTAGAAAGGTGAATACCACTAACACAGTGGCAGTGTTGCTGCAGCCATGAGGGCTAAAAGAAAAGGTTGTTAGACATTGTTTTTATTAGATCAGCTTGTAAAGTTAAAGTTGAAAAAAAGAATACAGAAAAGCTTTGGGGACCAAGTCTTCTTCAGGTGTCAAACAGAACCAGCAAGGCACAATATACCCAAAAACTTCTATAGAAAATGGAGGAAGCTCTTGTTCTTCCTTCATAACACAGGTTTTGTTCTTCTCTTTGTTCTTCTTAAAATTTATCTAGAGTAGAAAAATATAGGAAAATTTCTTAAAATGTCAAATCATTTTGAAACTCTGTAGTCCATGTTCCGATATTAGAAGAGTTGAAAGCATTATAGAGAGTATTTCACCAAGAATTCTCTTGGCACAGAGCATAATGATTTTGTAATGGAAGTTTTAAAGGAGGAGGAAGTGAAATAGAATGAGAGAGATAAGCATACAGTAAAACTAGGAACTGTAGCTGAGACCAATGACAAAGGTTAACTCTGAGGATGCTAGGTAACTAAACATAAAGTTAAGATGAAGCCTCAGCCAATTATTCTTGACCAAAATTAAACCAGCAAGGTTTGGGAGAGAGGGAAAATTACTTCAGTGAGACCTCATTGTTTCAATGATACAGATTCACAGTTCTGTAAATGAAATTGTTATTGCCATTTTGTCTCATAAATGGTGCATTCAGCAAAGGCCCTATGAAACAAAACTTCTCCACATTTTCCTCCTAGTATCAAAGCTCTCTGCCTGAGAGAGTAACTGTGCCTTTTTCCTACATGTCATTGCCCTATCAGTCCTAGACCACAATTGTGATATTGCGCTAAAGTATCTGATAAAGATCTGCAATGATTTGGGTTTTATATCTGCTAGGGACTAGACAGAAAAAAAGAAAAAATTCCAGTAATTCACACAGGCCGCGGGATAGGATTGAGACAGAAATGTCTCACATGTACTATACATGAAAAGACAATGACCCCACAACGAATTTTAGCTTATCCCAGATAAATAATCTTGCAGAATCAGGGCTCTGGAAGCAAATATCTGTCTACATTTAGATATCTTTAGCTTCAAAATGTCTAGTGATACTGCTTATAAGTAAGCACAGATTCACATTATCTAAAACTGTATCTTCTTCATTTCACAGCAGTGATGAAATTTGCAACTCATTTTATAAGGCTGTGGTACTTGAATTTTACTGAAATGAAGTGTGCTGTGAGCAGATTCCACTGTTAATGTACGTATGTTGGTCTGATCTAAAATAACACAGAAATGTATCTGATTATATGTGACTGTAGGCAAATATTGCCCATAAACTTAAGCAACTGTTTAAGACTTTATCTAAATGGCAAACAGTAAGTATAAAAACTGGAATTAGTTTTCTGGGTGTTATTTGGTATCTAACAGTGACAAACTATGAAAACGTATGTTAAAACAAAAGCTGATTTAATCTCTTATCCTCTTGCCTGACACTTAGTCCTTTACCATACATTTTGCTTATGTGGTTGAACAATATCAGCTTATGAAAAATTTGCAACATATCTTCACTTAATAAAGAAATTATGGTTTTATTCAATGTTTATGTTGATATCTTAAGTATCATGCACACTGCTATGTAGTGACAAGAGCAAATGCACTTTGGCTTAGTTTCAACATAAAAATTAGAAGGTGTTGATTTTATTACGACTCTTGCAATATATTTAAAAGCATATTAATGAGTACTAATGTTATATGTTTAGCCAAAAGAATTCCTGAAGTCACAGTGCTATTTTATCTGCTTTAAAGCATTAGTAATAAGGAGTTGAATACATATTTTGATAAGTATTTTATATCCTGTTAGCCAACAGTTGGATACAATTGAAAAATCTACCTACTGTACACACAGACCTTATGCTGTATTTTGGTAGAATAATAAAGCTGATGACAAAAGTAACTGAATTCCAATGAAATCTATCAAGAATATCCAGACAAAACCAGAAGCAATTATAGTACTCAGCTGAAGAATTTTCCAGCTGTCAAGATAAATATTGTTGAGTTTTTATTTGGATTATTTTAAGGAATCCCAACCAGTCTGCACAATTAATTATATGGCAATCACTATGAAACTTTTTATGTTTCCTTTAACAGAATGTTTTATATTTTTTTCCTAACAATTTTTTCAATCCCATAAGACACTGAATTCGTCAAGGAATTAGATGAGAAATGGAAGCTTCTGTTTCAGAAACAGAATGGCAGCTAGACAACAGAAAACAGATGCCAATTATTTGCCAGTGTCTGTTGTAGGACAAAACATTTTATGACATTTACTTTGCCTTAGCAAAGCTGCCGTTGATGTCAGAGAAGTACCAGTCAGGAGACTCTATATGATCTAGGATTCTGTAAAGATGACAAGATGAAAAACACATAGTACTTTATATAAAGTAGCAACAAAGTTAGCTACATTAGCTCAATCTGAAATAATACTTACACTGTAAAACCAGGGTGGCTTATTAAATTAAGTAAAACCAGAATTTGTACTGCTTGGACTTAGCAGCCACAAAATAGGATTTCTTTTGTCATACATTGAACAGGGAAGAATTCAAGCTGTGCAACAGAAAATAAAACCAATCTTCTGTCATTGTATTAGCTATTTTACTTGGCCTGTGTACATATTTGTAGGGTGGGCTAGTCTTCAGCAAGCACCATTGAGGGAATACAGGAGTTGGTGACACTCTACTTACCTTTAACAGACCAACTCAGCACAGTATTTATTAGTGATAAATATTAAGTCAGGCCAGAAGCAAATAATTCTCTTAAGCTAGGCCAACACTCAAAATGTTTTGTTTGATTCTGTAACATTTTTTATCTAGCAAACACATTAATTAGATGGTTACACTGACAAAACATGGCATACTGTTTCTGGTACACCTTATTTTATCAGCATGCAGCATACAGACAAAATGCTTTCTGGCGATGGAAATCGTACTGGTATTAGGAAACTATGCCTGTATCAGTCTGCCAGTCAGACCTTTCTAGCACTGACTAGGTATTAGATTAAGGGCAAAGAATGTCCATCCAAAGGAGCATACCTTGAAGATCAATGCTTGCAATGGAGGATAACGCAATTGAATTGTTACTTTTTGAACAGGACTATGTATACATCCAGTTTTTAAAAGTATTACAGATCATATTACTGTAATTTCACACAGGGAATATATGCTACCTGTGGAAAAACTGTAATACCTCATATGCTCCCTTAACTGAAGAGCTCACTGTGACAGTGCAATCAGTGGAGGTTCAGGCATTGTTCAATAATGAGCAAGCAGTTACACGTGACCTACCAAACACTATACTTCACATCAATCCTTCTAGGCCTGACTCATAAAAGAAATGTCTGTAAAGACCTTTCTAACCACTTCACCTGTGTGTTCAGTTCAACTTGTAGTTTTGGAGTCTTTTGTTACAGTGGGCCTATCACCACTCTGTCAGTGACTACCACTTACATGTGTGCAGCTTCAGTTCATTTTCCTCTTTCCACTCTTCCCTCTAAAACACAAATTACTTCAAAGTATTATGACATCCCAAGTACACCATACCCCAACCCTCTCTCTAACAGAGTATCTGATGATAAGAATAAATCACCAAGTCTCATTCAAAAAACTATTAGCACAAAAGTCTGGGGCTCACATTGAGAGTTATTGTTTTGGTGGCTGCATTTCAGAGGGGTCAAGTGGAGATAAGTGCCCATGAGATTTTAGCACAGATTTCTCAGGACCAATGTACATAATGAAATGAATCATGTTACAGAGAACAACCTAGCAGTGACCAAAGCAGCTCTAGGATGACATCATTGCAGTACAGTGCCCAAACTCTGTTAGTCACTATTTCACAGGGTCAAACTTTTCTGCAGTTTTAACTCACTGTTTTTCTAACATGGTGACTGAAACTGGAAAATATACTTTCTGTGGTTTTTTTCTCTCTGAATTTACTTGCTCTCCCATGAAAATAATAATCCACACAGACATTTTCATTAATATTTTCTGGAAAGAGAAACTATAAACTCAATGATATTGACATTCCTGGCAAAAAACGGTTCACCTAAGCATGTTAGGCATGTTAAGTCACAGCAGCATTAAGAATAGAACTTTTTGTAAAAAAACATATAAAAATTAAAGGTTGCTTTTCTACTCCTCGAGAATTCAGAATATAAAAATGTCACTCTTTAATTATTACATTCTTGCAGACTAAGCAAGAGCTAAACAACACTGAACTCTTCCTCCCTGGATGACGATGAGCCAGCATCTTGAGGAAGAGGGACTGAGAGGTGGAGGAAGACTTAATGATGTCATGGGGGAATATACTGGACTTATGTGGCCCAATAGTGTATTTTTTACTCCCGTGAATAGTTCCACTGATTTCAGGTGAATAGTCCTGCAGGATTAAGCCACTGATGATTAATAAATGTTTGAAAACAAGGCCAAAGCCTTGGTCTTATTTTAAGTCTCAAAGACAGGGTAGTTTCTATCTAACCTAATAGATCAGAACCACAACTTGCTCATTAGCTGAGAACCTCTGCCCTCCTTATTAGGTCCAACTCTCTCAGATGAACTGTCAGATGGGAACTGCTGCAATTGTACACAGGACAAATTCCATGTCATTAATGGAACAGGTGTTTAATGATTTTGGATGCATCAAGTTTACCCAGCTTCTTAAAAGGTCTCTTCTCATGTATAATAGTGGCTGTGACACGAAAGATCATTTGCAGAAAAGGTTGGCACTTCCCAGTCCATCAAACCATCAGCTTTATGTGCTCACATGGTGAATTTATTCAGGGAGTTTGTACTGGTTTCTTAAAACAGTGTTTAGGATTGCTATTATTAATACTGATGAGCCAGTAATTCAGCCTCCACTGAGATCAATAATAGCTTTAACTAAGACCCACAAAAAATTTAGGATTAGAATTGTTAACTATATTATGCAGTTTATACACAAGAAAGGTTATATTTACTTTAGAAATTTTAATTCAAGTAAAAGTTGATACGCCAAGAACATCTTAAATCATGGATATCTACAAGTAACTTTTTTTGTCTGTAAAAATATGAACTGATGCAAAATCAAGCTTTTTGACAGTGAAAACCTTGTATTTGACTGAAGTCGCATAAGCTGTACGTGACACTGGACTTTACCTGATCTTACCTCAGCTGCCTTATTTTCTATAGTGGAATAAGAGCCGAAGAGATGGGCAGAATGGAGCCTGCCAAGCTACACAGCACCCTCCCATAAAGTAATGGAAAAGGAAGGAAAGATTCCTGTACTGGGGTGGGAGAGACTTATTTTGAAAAACTTTTGCATGAAAATGTGGATAAAAAGGGTAAGAGATTTTCCAAGCAAAATTAGGCCAAGCGTATTTTAAGCACTAAACCTCACTTAGAAAGGAATGAAGAATTGTCATGTTTCTGTTAGAGTTACTAATCTTGGATTTTATTCAGGCTTTTGTGTTAGTGTAAAGGATCTTTTCTGTCAACAGGGAGTGGAGCCATATTAAGAAGCCCAGCAAATTTAACCCAAAAGAACAAATTTCCCTCTCTAATGGAGACTTTTTGTTCTCTATTATTTTGTCCTGTTCAAATTACAGTTCATTCAGGATAACAATAAATAGGTGCTCTCCATACAAGAAAAATTGTGCTATGAAATGAAGAAACAATCTTCTTTTTAACAGGACACCATCCAGGTACAGATAGGAGTTTTGAAGGCAACTACTTGAGGATGCATACCAGTGCAATGCATACATATCTCTAGGCTGCTTCTTGCAAAGTCTTACTGCTTAACTCAAGGTGCTAATGACATTTTAGCCAAGCCACTTTGGTCTTGGGTGATTGAGGTGTCCCAGCTGTCTCCTGATTTACCAGATTGGCCATGGGGGCAGCCAGAGATGGCAAATATTTCAGCCACCACAGCTAGACTCATTAATATTCTCCTGCCAACAACTCACCAGCTGCTCCAAGAGAGCACCTTACTGGAATTCTAGGGAACACTCCACAGAGGTTGTGACATTTTAGACTGCCTAGAGGTTTTGATACTTCCCTACAATAATAGCAGATGCAACACAAGACCTACAGGAGAGAGAGCTAAAATGTCATCATAGACCAACATTTAAGTATCTTAACTCTGTATCCCTGTATGAGGTCCGGTGGCAGAGTGGGTGGAAATCTTCTGTGCTTGGTGGTAGATATATTCTCATGCATCAAGTTATATCAAAGACACATGTTCCCAGATCTCACAGTGAAAGAATACTTTTGGTACTAGGCCAGCCGTCACTTTTACCTGTAATGTATCTGTTAGTTTACTCATCTTAGCATGAGTATATGGCCACACTATGTAGGACTGAACAGTCTGCTTTCTGAGAAACACCAGCACAGAAATATTTTGCTCCTTTTCCCCTCTCACAAACATTTAGACTAGATATTTGACTTCTGTCTTGGATTTTCTAGTGGAGTGTCTGGATAAAGAACTCTTCCAGATGGTCGGAGTTCATAGGTGAAATAGTTGATGTGGAAGAGTATGCTGTATCAACACCCTTTTAGAATATCTGAGTAAACTCATTAGGGGTCAGTATTACGAAGTGGCTTAAGACCCTCTTCCACCCACAAGCAGTTTTCCATAACTGCCTGTTATTGTTGCAACACCAGCTCATCAGTAGTAGGGATCCCTCCCACCAAAAGAAATGCATCTGCAAGAGGCAGCTATGCTATATGGGTTCCCAACCTTAGTGGGAGTGAGAAGGTCATGATCTCCACAGTTAAAAGTTCCTGCAAAGTAACACCAGCTATATCCCACATACCAGGTCCCCTGATATCCTAATTTAATAGAAACTGTGAGACCATATATCTAAATTTTCAGTGTGGCAAAATCCTGCCCTTGGCTGACCCCGCCTGAGTTTGGCAAGGTCTGGGCACACTGAGACACTTCTATGAGAAGCAGCACCTCAGCTGAGCTGACAATGAAGCAGGACCTGGCAGTTACCATCTGGGTTTTGGATGTTATTTTTCTCCTCAAAGGTAACACACTGCCTCAGAGAAGCTCCCACCAAGTTCTGAATGCAGATACTTTCCTTTTTGCAAAACCTAGACCCTTGTTACCCTGGTATTTTGAATTCACTGGTAACAGGACATGCTTCTTCCCTGCAAACTAAGAACTTGTGTCTGTGAAAGGCAGCAGTTTCCAGCCTTCCTCAGTCTACCCTGAAGTCAGCACTGAAGTCACAGGGCAACCTCTGACAGGCAGATGATCACCTTCTACATGAACTCAGTGGGAACAGAGATCTTTCCAGCTTAAAAACAGTATTCTGCTGATTGGCAGCAACCTGCCTTCTCACAGAGCAAAGGGCTGCTTTGAAACCATACTCTAAACTTTGTCATTACAGGCTTTTTTTCCCTTCCTTATAAACAAGCAGGAGACAGGTTTCTTGTATTGATACTAATTACATTTGTATGGAAAAGATTCCTACTCACAGCAGTGTACTTTTGAATATGGAAAAATATCTTTTTGTTGAATAGAAATGGTCAGCTCATGTTGTCCCTTTTTGCCCTGATCATTACCATCCGCTACCCAAAGAAGAATATTCTTAGCCCATTTTTCATAGCAATCATCTCCATCCTCACTGAAATTTGCCTTTAGAGAATTTAGAATTCTCTTCTTTCCTTCCTTCTTTTTCCAGACCTCTAAAATAAACCTTGTTTCACCAAGTTTCTTGGGCTATGGTTTGGCAGCTGCAATATATTTTATTTTAAGACTCTCATTAAATTAGAGAAAGAAAAAAAATTTATATTTAATATTTACCTTTCTAAATCAAATTTTCTCCTTCCTTTTTTTTAAACAAGAAAATACATTATTTCCAGGATGCATTTGCCCTGAAGCGTACTTTGCCAGACCAAATATAAGTGATTATAGTCATAGGCCAAACACAAGTCTTCACTGACAGTCTTGTAAATTAGGGTAGAAGAGCAATACCTCACACTTTGTTCATGACGCTTGATCTCTGATTGAAATACGCAACCTTTTCCAAAACACCTCTTAATAAGAGGTCAGCATGATCACTCTGGCATCTTTCATAAGCAATAAGTTCCCTGTGAAGGAGGAGACAAAAGAAGCTTCAATTGATAGGAATCATTAAGAGAAATCTCATTTGTAACTTTCCCAGTGCGACTATTTGTGTTTGCTGGTCCGGGGAGGTATGCAGCTGTTGCTCCTTCATCCCTTCCAGTACGGCACTGAATAGAGTTTTCTTTTAACTATGGCACTGATATTACAAAAACAGTTGAGAGATCACTTTTGGCATATCCTCTCTATGCCAGTGTTTTATTTATAGTTCTCTGTTATGCCACTATTTTATTTATGGTATTAAATATATAAAGAGATTATAATGCAGGAAAAAAAAAAAGGCTATTACAGAAAACAGAAGCTGTTTTGTTCAAGAGCCATGCTTATGAACAAGGCCACCTGGCTTAACACACACTGATGTTCAACCACATACAGAACAGAGACTTTCTTTTTTTTCAGTCAATCAGGTATTTTATCTGTGTTCCACACTGGTGCATAAAATACAGGACATTTCTTTCTAAGGAACTGACATGATTTAGATCTTATCTTTTAGGAGCGAATAGTGTTCTGATTTTTGTTTTGAAATCAGGCCCTTGAATATCTTTGCTGCCTGGAAGTACATTAGTATTAAACAGAGCGTTTATCCCACAAGTTATTATGTAACCATTGTAAATAATATATAAATACTTCAACTTTCTTTTAGTGCAGAACTCATTTTATTAACACTTTTTATTGGAATTGTTAGTAAATCAATCCAGTACCTTCTCTTTAAGGCAGTCAGCTCCTCCTAGTGGCTGCTTGCAACCTGCAACAAAACAGTCTCCAGGATTTTTTGCGTTTGTCCTTGGTCTTCGCTAAGCAGAGCAGTGAAGGTGGAGCTGTAAATTACCTTTCCTCCTGAAAATACAGAACAGAATGGGGAAATCTTTTGTTATTCAGAGTTATTGAAGGAAAAAAAAAATCAGCTGAAACAAATATGTTTGCACTGCTCCTTGCATTAAAGCCTCTCTTACTTTTCATAGCCTGAATCTTATGAGTCATACAAATGTGAGCTCTAAGAGTCTGTATTGCTCGATTACTCATATTCCTGCCTCTGCTACATCAGTACTTTCTGAAGTCTTTTGTAAAGCTGCGCAGTACAAGCCAAACTATTCTATGGAGGGAAGGCTAAAAGCCTGAAAAAATATTTGTAGTAGTGTCTATCCTCATTAGATATTTCCGTCCCTTAATTCGAGCAACACTGCTCACAGAAGTAGTAACACACACATTTGCATGCTTGTCGGAGTGGGTCCCTGTCACTCAGCCAGGAACACACCTGTGACAATCAGCCTGGTTTTCCTTCCTCAGTTTTACTGCTTAACTCACTATTTCTGTCATGATGTTTCACCTGTTAAAACTGCGCAACGAAACTTTTGAACAGCACCCGACATCGTCAATGCAGTGTCACTTCCTCTGCCTTACATCTGAATGCTACGAAAAAAATGCAGAGAAAAGCAGTATCTCTCTCTTCCCTTGTATCTGCACAGCAGACTTGGGGAAAGTCCAAATAAAAATACAGCTGCTGAACTGCAAATTATTAGTGCAACAGAAGAGCATCTCAAACAGTGATGCCTATATACTGAATTTATTATATAGGACCACATGCAAAACTTAGTCATCCCTTGACATGTAAATCTTCTTTCAGAAAAAAAATTAAAAACCATTTGAGGGAGAGAACATAAGTTTCAATAAAATCCACTGGCAACGAACTATCAACTGCATGGCAGGATTCTATCTACCCAGTTTTCAGCAAAGGGCAGAACATCTGCTGCCATTGTTCAGGTTACTACATGTCACCAACAATTTCCAGATTTTAGGTCCCTATATTAAGGCAGCACTCTCAGTTAACCAGTAAAGATGTGCTTTTGGGTGTCCATCTTAAAGTACCAGCAAAAGTCCCAATTTTCAGGAGCAGGTATTTAACACTTTGTGAGAAATAAGGCATCATGCCAGGCACCTACAGAGAGAGTGAACCCAAATCAATAGCTAGGATCTTAGCAGGAGGTTAAGAACCCACGCATAGCACAGCAAGCAGACAAGACAAGCTTCATTTCTGATATAAATACACAATGCATTGAAGAAAGCCTACAGGCACTGAGTCTTTTAGGATCGGTGTAATTAGCTTACTCAACTATTTTAGTATTGAAAGATAGAGCCTTGTGTGTCACAGCACACAGGCAGCAATTAACAAATAAATTTCATTCTTTAGCCACTGGAAGAGAGAAAATTGTAGGTATAATCTTTAATATCAGTAAAAGAACACAGTAAAGGCTTTTTGAACCCCTTACAATTTTGGGGAAAAAAATGAGGGAATATCTTGTGGCCTGAGGCAGGTTGCTATAGTTCTTAAATTCACGTGGATTCATGGTATTCTCTACAACAATCTAGATGTAGATGTGGTCCAGGGTTTTATTGTTACACAAATTTCCAAGATTGGGATTTTAATTTGTGCTATACATATGAAAGTCATCTGACTAATAAATCTTTCTGTAGTTGACTGTTGAAGATGGCTTCAGGCCAATGCTGAAGAATGTTCACCTTAAAGTAACCCCTTTTTATTTCTGTAACAGCTTATTTTCAACTGAAAAATTATTATTAGTTATTATGCTGGTGCTTTAATCTAAACTGTGATCAGGGACTTACTACATTAGATGCTACCCTTAAAAACACTGAGGAGCAGTGACTGAAAAAATTAGTTCGCAACTCATATAGGTAAGAGAGATTCAAATTAAATACATTCCACTTCCTATTAGAAAGTGAGGTTCAGGAAGCTTGATTTGAATAAGAGTCTTCATTCTCTCCTTTATCAAAAGACTTTCCATCTATTACGGTTTATTAATTATATTCCTAGAGTTACTTGAAACAAGGAGAACTTGCATTATTCAGTGTTTTAATATTATAAAATATGTAATAAGGTTATTCAGTGATTTAGAGAAAACAGCCTGCAATCTGAAATTTTGTAGTTTTCCACAAAATTTACAACCTGCATGAACATTTCACTAGTGTCATTAAGGAAAAATAATTGAACAGATTTACTCTTTAAGAAAACACAGAACATATTGAGACCATGCATATGGATACTTCCAGAAACTGGGTGCACAGACTATTAGCTTGTTAAGCTACTGAAAGTTACTTTAAATTCCAGTGTGGGCTCTTGAAGCCAGCTATTGACCCCATACTGTCTGGATAGTTCAGCTGTTCTTTGTTGGGAAAAAAAAAAAATTAAAAAAATCCTGTAGCTGTCAGGAAAGCCCGTAACGTATTCTGCTCAGTCCTGGAGTCAGGACAACTTCTAAAGTAGCAGAACTGCAGTTGACTCAGAACCTGATCTAAAGCTCCCCAAATTCAATAGAAATTCTTTCAGTGAGTCTAAAGGCCTTTGGGTCATGGCCTCATGCATTAAACTAATTTATATAGAAAAAAAATCTATTTCCTTTTACTTTCAATTAATCAGAGGACTGGGTGTGACCTATTGGTGGAATTGTAAATAATACAGAGAATGGGTCAGTTGTCCAAAGTGACTTGGATCTCTTGGAGAGGTCAGTTCAGATCCAAACCTAGATTTTAATACAGACAAATGCAAGGTCTTCTATCTAGAAACAAGGAATATTTGTAAGATGAGGACAGCTATTGTTGAGAGCAATGATTCTGTCTCCAGATAACAAATTACTATAATGGTAGATGACCAGCTGAACCTGATTTCCTTCAGTGAGCTAACATGATCCTTAACTGGTTTGCAAGCAAGGGAACATGATAAAAGTGATAAGGTAGCCTTAATAGCACCATTACAGGAATTCAGTGTCCAGAATTAATATCTGTAATTGTAAAAGGATATCGAGGAGCTGGAAGGGATTCTGGAAAGATGCAATGATGCAGTCTTCAAAATATGCCTCACTGTGAGAGACAGAAAAAGCATAGCCTATCTACTTGTTCTGTCAAATGACCTGGAGATAACTTGAACACTGGTTACATGGAAAAAAATATTTCTGATAGTAAGTAGGAGTTTAATCTGGCAGGAAAAGATCCAAAGTGAATCTAAACAAATTGTACTAGGAGCAAAGGGAGGGTTTGAAACAGTGAGAACTAACTTTTGGAACAAAAGGGATATTACGATTAACCAGCATTGTATCATTTCTGTAAATGTTTTTTTGTGGTCATCTTCTGTCTCAGAAGAACTGTGGTTTGTTAAAGAAATTAATGGATGACATTCTTTGACTTGTAGCATGCAAGGAGGTTGAAGGTTATAGGTGGTTATAATGTCTTTTCACTTAAAAATCTATCACTTTGCAACATGAGAAAGATGAATACATGATAGTTATTTGCTGAACCACATGTGGTACCTTTTCCACATTGAGTTTGGTAGATGGCCCATCTGCCTGAGACCATATTGATGATATAATGTCATTAGGTAAATGGTTTGCAATTCACCTGGGTTGTTATAATCCGTTATGTATGGAGCTTTGTACATCCAATGTTGCCAATGAATGCCAGATCTTATTCTCCACTTGTAGATGCATCCCACCACCCTGAGTCCCTCCAGCCTGAGCAGCCAGGTAGTAAGACACAGATGGAAATGCAGCAGATGCAGAGGACTGAGCAAGCTCAAGCATCTGTGTGAAGAAGTTTACTCTGCTTTAGTAGGAGGCTAAAGCTTTATATGGTGTGGATTAGAACTACAGAATTAACTGTCTATTTAGGCACCAAATGGATTAGCATCTCAGCAAGAGTTTATGCCTAGGGGACCTCACAGGGTTTCTGCCCTGGGACAGCAACCAACACAGTACAGAAGCAGGCCCACCAAAGGGGACCACTGGATAGGTCTCCACCAGCCCCTACCAGCTGTGAACTGAAAAATCCCAATAAATTCTGCCCCAAACACTCAGTGCAGTGGACCTGCTTTGTCATGGCCAGTAGGTAGTGTGGGAGTTTATTTCCCACTACAAGACAGACCAGTGACGGTTGTTGGGACATGCCACTGATGCCCTGGAACTTCTGCTTTTGGGACAATGGAGGAGGCTCAGCAGCATTTTTGTATGTCTGATGCACAGCTACTCTGCTGCCAAGGTGCCCTGACCAAACACCTCAACAGGTGAAGGACAACTACAGGTATGAGTTGCCACCATCACTGCTGGAACAGTTTTGCATTTAGTTACTCCCACCATAGTTAGAAATTTCTCTTCTAATTTACCAATCCTTCTCATAGTAATCATGATGAATCAGTGATGAGCAAATAAAAAGCTAAAACCGCTAAACACATAAGAAAATCAAAAGGGCTCTTAATAAAACTCTTTGATTTGCTATTTCAACTTTTAATACACTCTATCATAATTAATTTTGATGATCTTAAGCTAAATTAAAAGCAACGGGTAGCACTGCATGGAAGGAAAACTATAAGGGTAGCTTAATGGAGCCACCCAACATAGTGCCCTGTAGGCAACCATAACTTAATTTAAAAGCACACTTGATATGCAGCAATACACCCAGGTAAAATGGTAGGTGATCCTCAAAACAGAATAAGAAGTAGCTGTTGTACCCATCCTCAGCCACAGTGAATCTGTGTGAACGTGGTGCTTTTCATTAAGCAATCAATAATATATTTTATTAGTTCCAGAACACTGCATACAACCCACTAGAAGCAATCTCACTCCACAGTTTTGAGTGTGAATACCACAATTAAACCAAGAAAAAATAAATTAGTTTTTCTGAAATCTGGAGGTTTTTGAGTTGTAAAAGTCCAATTACAAATTAGCAAGCTGTGAATAATCAGATTTTAAAAACCCCACAGTTTCAAAGCTGCATGAGTTTTACTCATAAAATCCCTAAGGATTTATGAAGTTAAATAGTAATTGGTGGCAAATGAGACCACTGATGATATCTAACAGAATCACTGTTTTTCACCACTAGTTTTGGAAGTAATACCTGGCCCTTTGGGAGCACTACAATCTTTCTGCAACACAGATGTTTGAAATATACACAAATAATGAGACAGCTTTGTGCAATTCCAGGGTACTAACAAATATATCTGTGTTTGAAAACATCCGATCTTCCAGTCTCCTTCCAGTACAGCAGTGGACTAGACTTCCAAATGTGTTCATCCATCTGCTCCCAGTAAGAGGGGGAGATACCGACTGTTAAAAATGTTTGGTAATTTGGTTTACTTCATTACAGCACCAGACTGGAGATAACCATGTCTTGAAACTTATCCAGATCTAGGTGCTGAGGACTGCTGAAAACTCCTTCTGGCTTCATATTGGCATGCTAATATCAACTAGCATGTATATGTTTCATATAGATAAGATGCAGCTCTTCATCATGTCTGTAATTCAACCTTGGCATCGCAATTTTTAAGTTCTAAGAAGGAGATAATTTTGTAGATCATTATCCTTTTAGTATGTGAGAATATAAAAATCAAACACAGTGAATTTTTTATTCAGTTGCAAACTCTCACTGAACTGAATGACCCTCTAAAAATGTTAGGAAGCCAGGCCACTCAGAATATGAGAGGCACATTTCAATCTGGTTGCATCGGAAGTACTCAAGAGTAGGAGTGAATGGTGAGGAATGTATTTTCAGGCTTACAGAGCACCTGTATTCTCAGGGACTAACTGAAATTGTGAGAAAATCAACCCTATAAAGTGAAAACAGAAAAATAAGAAAAAAACTGTGTCCCAAGGACTTCACAGTCTACTCATTAAATCCCGTAAGTGCTGTTCAAGAAGAACCTTACATACTCATTTACTATGAGATGATTATTTAGAGACTTAAGGATTAATTTCAGGAGTAAATAACTGTAGATTTAGGACTGTAAAAACAGAGAAAACATCCTGTATGGAGCCACCACAAGCAAAAGAAAGGATGGCCCAATAACTAGGACATTTGCCAAAGACTTAGAAGACTTGGGTTTATATTTTCATTCAGCCATAAACTTTCAACAAATTGCTTAGGGACAGAACCTACTGGTTAATAATAAAATACAGCTAAACCCTCTTCTCTCCCACAGCAAGGGGATCTTGTCCAAACTATTTTCTGGGAACAGGCCTTGGTCCAAGCTATCTCCCAAACCATGTTTGAAAATTGTCTGGGAAAGTATTAGATGATCCAGTAGGAAACTATGCCAAGAAGCATGCTAATAATAGTTAAGCTTTCTGGGCAATTGGATGCCATTGCCTAAACCTGTATCTCATCTCTAATATACTACTGTAGTTAAATCCATTGAGAATGTGTGAAAAATGCAAGAAAGAGCACTCTCGATTGTGGAATACTCAAGGATTACAGGCAAGAAGAATCTGTGAAAACAGTAAATGCTTTCTGTAAAATACTGAAAATAATCAGTGATGTAGTCATGCACCCATGAAGTACAAGACCTTTAAGCTTCTCTTAGATTCTTCTCTTCCAACTACAAATTGCTTTTAAGTCATTGGACAAAGTTATACAACATTGTCAATATGGGTGGAGAGATGTGAACCTGATACTGGTATATGTGCCTTGTACCCCAATGCACTAAAGCCTACAATTATATATCACATAGCCATTCCCAGGTTGGTAGATCTTGTGTACTTTGAGAAAAGTAATTTATCCTTCAAACACATACAATTTCACTCTAGATCAGGCAATCCCTTCATAGGTTTGATTTCAAACTATGGTCCGTTTCAAGAATCACAGAGCAAATCCCATTCACTAGGACTATCAGGAACTCAGCCTCTCTGGAAATGGCCCAGAGAAAGATTTTAACAGGATTTTAGGACCAACTTCTTGAGTGTGATGCTTGTATCCTAATTTTTAGCAGAAATGGAAAGGCAGCAAGTAGTGCCCAACGACATAAGTGATATTTAGCATTTCTGAAAAAAAATAACAGTCACTTGATTTAGAGACTTCACAGATATAATTCCACTAAGAGTTATTAAGACTTACACTGATATAATATTTAGGTAAATTGTCACACCTCTAATCCATAGAGTTATATCAGCATAGAATAGAGGTATGGCTGTTTGAACATTACTCTTTTTATCACTAGTTTTCTTTGCAAACTTCGCCGATATTGCAGACAGAATCCATGCAGTGCAAATTATCCTCTACTTCAAAGATACCAGCTTTAAAATGAAATTCATTTTCCTGCATAAATAGGATACAATATAAACAAAAGTTCTTAGACAACTCAACAGCGAGACTGAAAAATACTTTCAATCTGTGCTAGTTAGCATAAAACAACATTATGTTTCCCTGAATGGCTATACTAAGCATTTAACAAAAAACGTCTACATTTAGAAGCCATAATTTGACTGGTTTCAGTTGCAAAGCCTTCTGATTACTACTATTAAAAAACTTACCATGATTCATGCCCATTTCTGAAGAAAAAAGCTGGCTGGGAACAAAAAAACACAATAACTTGTACACTTCTCATTAAATTATGTTTTTCCTATGAATTTGGATGATTTTAAAAGCTTTTTAAATAGAAATTATTTTTAATTTCGATTTTACTCCCACTGTGCAGGCTATTATTTTTATTTAACCAGCAAAATGGAGAGAAAAAGAAGAAAAATAAAATCAGGGTTAAAACATGAAGGAAATAAGGGAGGACATTAATGGATCTTTATGAAATAAATATATTTTAGGGGTACTTTTCAATAAAAGAATAATTTTAAATGAATGATTCTTCAATTGTGATGAAAAGTCAGGTGAAACTAAAAGTTATAATGTAAATCTTTTGTAGAAATCTACTTTCTTGTGAGTTTCTGGGGGGAAAAAAAGAGCAAAAATTAAACCAGCCAAACTACCAAACAAATAACCCCCCCCAAGACCCCAACAAAACAAATAAGTAACATTACAAAGAATCATATACATTCTCCAGTACAGCACAGTAATTTCTGGTGACACTCTGTAGGTATCCAGCTATTGCTTTAGGATCACAGGACTGAGGTTTTTGGAGAGGGCAAGCTCAGGAAGTCTCTTATCCAGGCTCCTGTTCAAAGCAGGCTTAGATATGAGTTAAAACAAGGTTGCTTACAGTTTTTATCCAAGCAGGTCTTGAAAACCTCCAAAGACGGAATCTGTCACTGACACTGCAAGGAAGATTGGCAGAGAGGATACTCTAGTGTGACAAATGAGTTCCTTCCTTCCAGTCATGACATGCAAACACACACACACACACACAGAGAGACGGGCTTTTGCAGTGGGTCGGTTGTTTCTCTTTCCATATTACAGACAGGTTAAGCATAGCTCATAGTTTAGGCTTTCCAGTGATTCTTAGATCAGCCTTAGTCAAATGCTACACATCAACACACACAAGGTATTTGCAGGTTCCTCTTTCTAAAGGATCGGCATCTGGTGTTAACTGGGATGTGATAAGCTGGAGTGAGAGGAAAGGTAACTCTGGCTGTAGGCGTGATTGTACAGGAGGACATTTTTTAACTTGTTCTTGGGCTTATATAACGTAGCTACCGTAAGCATTGTGATCTGTCATGTTGGTCCCTCATGGACACTTTCAGCTGTTGTACATTTTGGGTGCATTTCATCTGGATTGCGGGACCATGAGCAGGTGTTGCTGCCAAAGGTAAGAACACAACATCTCCTGATGCCAAGAGTTACTACCTCATTATTCAAGGACAGCCTCTTTTTCTTGCATGCAAGAGGAAAAGTAATCATATCTGGAACGTATCTGGCTTTGAGCTGGGGGAGCATCGTGTCTAATACTTGAGTACACAAATCCTAGACAACAGCTTGAAAAGAAACCATCTCAGCCTCACAGCTTACAGAGTATAATTACGTGTCTGAAGGACATAAATGATATGATCTCCAATTGACATTTTCAAATTAGTTTTAGTATGTATAATAGCCTCTTTTAAAATATGTAATTTAAGACCTGGTTTGTTCTCTGTGGAACTTTCAGCTGGACAATACTGTAATTTTCATGTTTTGGCTAGTCCATTTTACATCCATAAATGGAGGTATGGAGAAATGTAATAAATTATACTCAGTAGTTTTATGGCAGCATTATACTTAATCAATCTTCTCATATTGTTATATTTCTTGGGATTATGTGTATATGTGTGCATGTATCTATGCATATTTATACATTCATATGTAATGTTCACCCCAGTTCATCCTCTGCTTAAGGAAAGATTAATGATGAGAAGTACTGTGGGTGTCATTTCTCAGGTAGTTAACATGGGTATTAATATTAAATTTAATTTACTTATTGCCGAATCAGCAGCCTTTACTGAAACAGCAAAGTTATGTTAAGAGAACAAAGTATGGATTGTATTCCCTGGCAATATGAAGAGCTCAGGAAATGAAAAGTGCTTCAGTCATATATAACATATAGAGTATTGTTAGTGCAGAAGACCTGTATCAACTTCAGTGACCCATTTACTGGTTATTCTTTCATTGTTTTAAAGGCATTATGAATTAGAGCTCTGCAGTTTAAATAGCATCAAATACATGAAATAGAACCCCTGTGCCTCAGTTAACCTTAAACAAGTTTCTGAAAGCAAGGGAGACAGATTTAATGGATGTGATGTCATTACACTATATCATACATGCCAGAAAGAAAGAACAGAATATAATAGAATATCAGGGCAACATAGGAAAGCCATTTTTTAGCTATTTCAAGCACCAGAAAAATGAGCCAAACCTGTGAGGAAGAGGCTGAAGTGCATGTAGTAATGCATCCTAAAACATCAAGATACTTGAGTTTTTCCATCCTCTTTAATATTCGGTATTAAAAATCTGATGCTGATCCAACAACATCTGGAAAAAATACTTTAACTGCTTCTGCAGCCTGATACTGTACCCACTGAAGTTCACAATGAAACCTTCATTGACTTCATTACATTGTTCTGCTCCCCTTTCTAACTGGCTTCAGTGGGAACAGGCCTTCAGTTGCAACAACTATTTGTTTGCAGTATCAACAGTCCCTCCCTGCCCTTTTGGAAATTACTATGGCCTTAGCTTTAACTCAGACTGTCAATATATGAATGACTGTGTAATAGGTATGGACTCTGTATAAGTTTCATGAAGCCAGAGGGAGACTTCCATTGATTTCAGTGGGAGCTTACTAGATGATATTGAGGTACATGACCTTTCAACTGGACACTTTTTAATCCAGTGGTTATTTTTTCCTTTTCTTACTTTCATTCTAAAGTAAACATTCAAAATCATTACATATCAGAGCCCAGTATATGTCATCAGGGACACGTTCTTTGGTAGAGAAGTCTACAGGTTATAAGGCGTTAATTTATTTACCTTCTGCTTGCAAATCAGACAGATTGATAAAGTGCTCTCAACCGATATGATAATCAAGCCTGACAGCTAAAAATTCCTGTCAGCATTCAAGCAGAGCACCCAGGAAAAGATTAGCTGCCTTTTGAGAACAGGAGCAGAAACTTTGAAGACTGAGGAAAGAATTGTGAAATCTCTACTAATGCCACTGAGAAGAATGCTTTCATTTTGCCAGATGAGTCCACCTTAGCTTTCATTGTCATTTCCATTATCGAATGATCTCCATTCTGAAAAGGGATAACTGGTTATTGATTCAAATGTCAGCAGCTTAAATGCTATTAGCCAGGAGCAGCATCAAAAAGGAAGGCCACTGCATCAACAATATTGTACATTCCAGCTCTGCAGGACTGCATCTCCTTCTATTCTGTCTAGGCAGGCTGATGGCTCAGCATAACCATGGATCTCATAATCATCCATATATTTATCCTCACAAAACCTCTGCTGTTGTTCTTACCCTTATTTTAGAAGCAGGCAATACATGTCGAGGATGCAGACTGCAGTGGAGCATAGGATTGCCTGAGCTAGCCTTTTCTATCACATTGGTAGGATGAGCAGCAGTGAGGCTGCAGCACTGTGGAAGCTGGTGTAGGTCAATATGCCCTTAGGAAAAGGAAGGACACAAGATGTTTCAAGTGTTGCATTAACTCTTGTAAAGCTAATTCAAATACACCCTAAGCTGCCTGACAAAATCACAGTGGAGCTAGAACTGAACTGAAGCCACCAACTCAAATGATCAGTCTGTTCTTTCATGCTGTGATTAGCCTGACATGTGCATACATATTGTTTGTTATGTTTGTTATTTCTTTCTATACCACGACTAACTAGTAGTGCACAGCCTGGTCACAAAAGCAGGCACTAAGGAAGCAGTAGGAACATACACAGGCCCCTCTCTAAACAGCTAACAGCACAATATTGCAGAGCAACATACTCATCTAATAAATGAGAAGGTCGACTATGACAAAGTATAGTAATAAATACCTTTTATGCACATAGTTCTGTGGACTCCTAAGAACTAGCCCTCGTTTTTTTGGCCTCCAGGAGATTATTAAATCTCTAAACACCAATCCAAACCCCTTAGACATCGACACACATGATCTGGAGCCTGAGCTGTCTGCAAGCCTTCTGTTTCATCTCTAATGCAAAAGGTCACTTCCTGGAAGCTCTGAAAGGGGAAACAGTGAGGCATTTCTTTCCTTTTTCCTCTTTGAACCACCTCCTATGGAATGCACCACTGAAAGGCAAAATCTAGACCTAATTTCCTGCAAAGACAAGTAGATCTTTACCTTTACTAGAAAGTACTGATATACACTTTCTTGAAGAATTTAGCCCTATCAGAAGGAGACAATAAAAACTAGCAGATTTATGCCTCACAGAATGGGAGTGTTTCTATCAGAACTAAACGTCTTTTTCCCATATAACAGTCAGAAGAGTTAAAGGTAAAAATTTTTCTTCGTTTTGCTATCTAGTCCATCTCTTGAATAAGGGCTTCTTTTGAGCTGCTGAGCACAAAAGTGCATCTGGAAAATGTCAACTAATGTATTTCAAAGTTATTATGTGAAAATAAAACCCTTGAACATATTTTTTTTATGAAACCTTCCAAGAAAATTCACTTCCGAGACCTGGCTTGAGAATGAGCAGGAGACATTTTTCAGCCCAAAATAATTTTATGAGAAAGGTTTAAATGTTTGGAGAATATGTTGGAACTGTAATTTCTCCCTTAACCAATAACCTCAGTGATGGATTACATGACCAATAGAGTGAATCTACATGTAGACACACGTACACACATAATTTCATTTGTTTACTTTTGGATCAAAAATAGAACGTTACAACATTTGTTTTATCCTTTTCAATCCCCCTGAGGCATTGTGACATTTGGTACATTTGTTTTTCCTGTTAAGAGATGATTCTTTAATTCTTTGAAGCAGGTGGAGGAAATATTTAGCAGAATGTTTACACTATGACAACTATACATCGGGCGGGGGAAAGGGGGAGTGTGCTTGAACATGCACTGAAAGCCAGAAGTCAATTACATTTCTTTCTTCTGCACAGCCCAATGTACAAGCTGGAGAGAACCTCTGTCCCCGGTAGAGGGGACAGAGCTAATAACAAATACATAATTTCAAAGAGGCCAAAGACATTGTGTCATTAACTTTAGTTCAGCATCTATGTCAGGTGTGAGTACTTAAAAATACAGGCAGCATTCCTATTGTCCAGCTTTGAGCTCTAAGCTTGAAGGTCTTCCTCACAGTCAACAGAAAAATGTAAATTCCTCCACAATTCCTTTCAGGGCATCAAAAGTAAAAGCCCCCCTCCCCCCCGCTCCTTACTAGTTTATGTCAGGCAACCTAAAAGAAAGATCCCTGTGCATCAAGAAAATAGCTGCCTAAACGTAGAGCTTAAAACTCTTCTCTGTGCTTTGGATAATGTCTATGCTCTTGTTTGGACATGTTTTATGATTCACACACTGCAGAACAAACTGATGTATACAGGTGACCTCCTAAGATCCAATGTCCTACCTCTAAACCAGACAAAACTGGAGGAGCTGCGTTAAAACATGGCTGTGGATGATTGGCAGGGTACACTACCATAAGTTCAGCAAGGAAAACCTGGGAAAGTCAACTTTTGTTCTGTTAGTGAGGTACCGTTAAAAGGATGTGGTAGAAAACTGTAACTCACAGGTCTTAGTCACACAGCTATGGCTGAACCCAGACCTATTCTCTTTTATTGTTCTGTAATGAAAGTTTATGACTGCTCTTTCTGTCTTTTAGCAGATGGGACCTCAGTGTAACTGCATGCCTTAAACTCCTAAGGGATATATCAGGATGACAGTGGGAAAAGACTTATCTCTATCTTGCTTCTCCAGGGCAGCCTTTGTCTAATGACTATTTTCAGCAGACCCCAGTTTCTTGGGGAAACTCCAAAGTTAAATTCACTTGGCACAGGACACAGGTCTAAATGCCATATCAGGAGTTTTCCTGAACTGTTCCACTTCATAGGCCAGTGAATGGAGCATGGCTTTCCTAAGGCTCAGATGGGTTTTCTGGCCACTGGGCACTAAAAATAAGTTTGGTTTTTTTTTTATTCTAGGGTCAATGAATATTTAAATATTGATACCAGAACTTCAACACCTCTCATATGGAGAATGCCATACAAAATCAGAGCTTACAACGTGACACACAGGATATCTACTTCCCTCAGAAAGAGGAGGAATTTGGATGTCCAGCTTGTGGGAAAATTATCTGAATCTCCCTGGACTATTACATAATAGGGCAACATTATTTCCATTGGTAATACAGCATACCTGTTACTATACTTTTCTCTTTGGATATCCTATTATAAATATCATGGTTAGCACAACCTGAAATAATTTAGGTTTTCATTTGAATGAGGTAGAACAGAGACCCTTTTATTTGATCTGAACCAATTATGAATTTTTGTTGGTTTGTTCAGACATAAAAATGGTTTGAATATTCATCCAATTTGCTACTTACACAAACTTGCTGTTTGAATAATCATTACCAATTGGATCTTTGACCAGCTAGATGGTAAGCAAGTAAACAGTTAATTAGGTAATGCTGTTTATCTAGCATCCACCTACATAAGGAAGCCAAGACATATGGCAATGGCACCCACAGAGAACCAGTTCGTATTATCCACAATGAATGAGGGGATCTGTAGCTCTTCAAACTCCATTCAAAGTTTTTTGCTACTAATATTGCCAGGTCCATAATTTTTTCCATAGTACTTTGTTAGTAACAGAAGTTACTGTTTAACAGGAGTAAAACTGAAGCAATCTATAGCAGAACAATTTCTTTCTAAATCAGACAAGTATATAAATAAGAACATCCTATATTAAAAATTTAGTCTGTTCAATGATATGACACTTTATTTGCGATAAAGATTTTTGTGATAGAAATATTCTGTCTTGATATAAAGGAGATCATTATAACACCCAAAGAGCTGTCGTGTCACCCCTATTTAAAAGGTAAAAGCAATAATTTGCAAGTTATCCAGTTTGTAGCAGGATCTACTAGAACCCCAAGGATCTGCTCTATTTCACAAACCTCTGTATTGTATCAGATATTATATCACTCCACTCAATAGGTTGATGAAAATGTTTCCCTTGAATTTTAACCTTTTTGCAGAACACACACAGGAAAAGCAGAAAGGCATTTTCCTTTTCCTGCATAGAGCTGAATTCTGCTTTATAGCTCACTGGCAGTAACAGATTTTTTCTCTGGATACCATTGTATATCCCCCTTGCTGCTGAAAGGATGGGAGCTGGAAATTTGGAAATTTGCTTCTTTCTGTTCTAGCTAAATGTGTCTTTCTCCACAAAAAGAAAAAAAAGAATTTTTTTTCCCCATCCTGAACTAGTTCTGGGATGCCTAACTTCTTTAACTATCTTTACCTACTTATTTTTTCACCATTCAAAATCTTTATTTAGTAGGACTCCAAATTGTGATATGCCTGCTCTGTTTTGAAATAACATTTAACAAAATGACACATTAAGTCATTGTATCATGGAGGCCATGATGTAACAAGAAGACAAGAGTGAAAATCAGAAACCTGGATTCTGTCCTTGCTTTGTGAAAGACAATCCCTGTCATTTTGGACCACTCTGCTTTGTTCTTCAGTCTTCCAGGCAAGTCTTGTTTTCACCTACTTAAAAAATAAGTACCTTCTTATTCCTTCTTCCTTCCCACTGGGAAGGTACAGTCTTCTGCAGGACACTTGCACAGTGTTTAGCACAGTGGGGCTCTGATCCTATTTGAGTCCTTTAGACAAGATGGTACTACAAATAAATCATAACAATAATATTCTTATTTGCAGTTAAGATTAAACCTAAAGTTACCTTATTGGAGTGTCATTCTGGTTCCTGTGATATTTGTCTGAAACTTTCTTCTTACAGTATAACAAATGTGCTTCAACTCCATTGGTCAGCTTCTTCCTCTAATGCAGACAGCTTAATGGATTTTTCTTAAGCCCAGTACAGCTTGTTTCTCAGTATTAATTTCAACTTCAGGTTATTGTGCAAATTATGTCCTAGCTGGAAATTGAACCACGTTGACCACTGAAAAAGAAAAGCCTAATATATGACCTGTATTAGACAAATTTGCCCAGCCAGCAAAGTACAGCTGGATTGATTTTCACTCTGTCATAATGAGATAGTTTGTTAGACAAGTTCTCCACCCAGTGGCTGCAAGTGTCCATGAAAGCAAGGATATGATCCCCAGGATGATGTTATAGAAATGCCAGAGATGTAAATCCTGCATGTATACCTCAGTTGACTTGAAGGAAGACAGGCAAAAGGAGGTTTCCTTCATTTAGACCTAAGAAATCTATGAAAAGAAATGTTTAAATAATGTAAGACAAAAAAAAAAAGACTCAAGAAGTATAATAGATGTAACTACTGCCTCTTCCTCCCCCTCCCCAAACCCTAAAAACCTACAGTAGTATTCTCTACATTTTCTGCTTTTTGGAATAATTTATTAACATGGGTTTGGAACTGCATGGGTTTTTTGTTTGCTCATTTGCTTTCAGCACAGAACTGCAGGTCAAGCATTCCCTTTCCAACCTGCCATCAACATTTTAAAGTTTTTCTGAGAGTTACATGCAACAGGATTTAGCACTTGAGAAGACTTGCTTTATTGTAACAAAATGTACAGTCTTGAATACAAAAACTGGTCATGTCTTAGGTATATGAATGTCTTTCCATCATAACGCGAGTATCACGCAGGTTTAAGACTATGTAACTTAGCCATGCCCAGATAAATTTGGGAAGTAGTAGTATGGAAGGTTGTTTTTCAGAGGGGATGCCTGATGCATAGAAAGGCTGTGGTATTTTGCCTGATTTTTACCCACCGCTTATCTCAAATGTCAAAATCACTTTGGCTGAATTTCAGCCAGGACTAGGCAGCTTTCTGTACAATGACATTTGACAGCCATCCTGTCTCCCACAGCAGCAGGACCAGAAAAGCTTTGCTGCATTTCTTCTTCAAGCTAACAGCAGCATTGGAATCTATTCATGTGTCTGTGTTTTTGATAGAAAAAAACCCTGTATAAACAAAAAATAGAAATAAGGAAAAACGATTCAGCAGCATGGGTCCACATGTATATGTAACATGAGATTTACCATAGTTCATTTTTTCTTCTTATAGATCACTCGCCTCTGCTTTTAGCAGCTCATGCTTTCCCTCTCTCTCCCAATAGTTTAAGTTTTGAATTTGGCCTTGCCTCTTTCTCTGATTTTTTTGGGTTCTTTCCAGTCATTTTTATATATATGCAGCAGATGCATTATTTGATTAATTTAAAAGTTACTGCCTGTTTATATGCAAATCCTTGTTTATTGATGATGTAGTTTTGGGCCAATTAAGAATTTAAAATTCTCAAGGTTTTTTTCTTTTTATTTTCAGATTTATAATATACAAACTGAACAAATAAACAAAAAAGACAGTACATATTTCTTCCCCGCACCCCAGCTCTCACAGGACTTCGCACATTAGACGCCACTCTCCTGACAGAACTGGGGTTTAGTTTCAAAAACAAGTTTTAGCTTTTTTCATTTGAGAGGGGAAAAAGCACTACATATATATATAATGGTGTGAATTAAGTATCACAAAATACAGAAGAGGAAGTTGAGGTTTACAATTAGGATTTTGTCCCGCAAGTTTAGCAAATAAGTACAATGAACCTAGCAGGAAACATTTAAATACAATTTATTCTCAAAATAGTGTTTCTTTTATTGTAAGCTGTTAATGCTTTATAAGATTAATATTTTAGGCAGTAAAAATATCTTCTTTTTACGTTTTGTACCACTGCTCACCCAATCATGCAAATATTTATGCAATTAGCCAACAATTACAACATTCTAGCTCCCCTAAAACCAAACTTGAAGCTGAATTCTCACTTTGTTTCATGTTAAACACTGTTATGTTTTCCCAAAGCTTGTTCTGTCAAAAAGTGACATTTGGGTACCCACACTAGTTGTGATTAAAAATTAAAATAAATAGCTGTTTTGTTAAATATTTGGGAAACTTGAAATGGAAAGGTGGTGCTGAAAGCACAGTGGAATTTTCATAGAATCATTTAGGTTGGAAAAGACCCTTAAGATCATCCAGTCCAACTCTTAACCTAACGCTACTGAAGGATGGAACACTGACAATTAACCCTCTCCACCTAAATTCTCCTTTCCTGAGCTCCCCTCCCCCCAAACACATAAAAGTCAAAATTATTATCTTTTCCCCATATTTTTTGTTACCATTTTTTGATATATACAGGGGTAGAGGAGAGGGGGTAATTTAGGGATGGGAGTGGACATGGGGGAAGTAAGTAAATGTTTGGCTGTCTCTCAAAACTAAGAAGTTCAGACAGTTTAGAAAAAGCAGCTAGGATTTAGTTTTGTGTGTTGAATTATCCAGCTCTTCTACTTGTTTGTCTGTGGTTTTTTAGTGAAAGAAATTGTGGACAGGAATCTTACAGTACAGATTTTAAAAGTAAGAGAGATTTCAGTGAAAGAGAGAAGTAGTCTTACTTCAAATCTCCTTTTCACTTTTCTACTAGAATCTAAATTATGATTCATTTAATGCAAGGAGTTTAGAGTCTTTCAAATAATCAGAAAAAAGGTGCAGAAGAAATAACTGGAAGCTGAAATTTCATTTTGTACAGCTTGAGCCCATTCAAGCAGCAGGCTCTCGTTGACTTCCCATGCAGACTAGACTTACTCTTTTGGGGCGAACCAGCCCCAGATCTGCGCGTTCCCTTCCCCGCTGAGCCAGCAAGTGTCACCCAGCCTTCGGAGGACGAATCCTTTCCCCACGCAGGAAAGCACATTGATTTTGCAAACTGTTAGCCGACTTCCCCACCTAGTGGAAGCGCAGTGGAAGGTTTCGGGTTGTGGTTGAAATTAAATCCCAGAGAAAACAGTTATGAAGCATAAACACTCTGAAATAATACTATGCTTGAATTAGGGCTACATAATTCCATAGAGTCTGTACTCCAGTGCAAGTATGACCTCAGAAACATACCATCATTTCAATAAAAGCAGAGTACGTATACTGTCTGCTCCTTCCGTATCCCCCATGTTTTTGACAGATACTGATAGTTCACATTTATTCCCTGCAACAACCAACAAAGCTACTTCACATTCAGATGTCTTTCCTCATTTAACTCCGGGTGAGAGAGCAATTTCAACTTACCCATCAAAAAAAATAGGGTCATAATGCCTAGCAATGTTTTGTGGTGTGCAACCCCAAAGAAGGCACCGTATTTTTACAAACCGCTATTCAAAGACACAACCGAGTCATCACTGAGAAAATGCTCTAAGCCCTGTATGACACATTAATCAACTTCCAGTTGAATTTGGTACATCACAACAATATTTAGGCTTATCACTAAGTCTGGTAGCCTCTACCCACAATGACCTGCTGTAATCCTAATTTATATTATTTGATTTACCCTGTAAAGTCTAGTTAGCTGAGATATGGCTTCATGACCTCAAACAGATTTGTATTTCCGTCTACTCTGTTGCTTAAGAACTAAGAATTACTGTCCAGATTATTGTTGATTGGGACAGAATTAAATGGGTATGATATAAAAGAAGATATCATAGTCTCACACTTATGATTCTAAACACAGAAATCCAGGCTGATTTCTTGAAGGTTTTCATTGTGTTCAAACCCAAAATATAAACTCTTACATTCAAGGTTTTGTTTCTATGCAGAAGAGAGTTCTCCCAGGCAAAAAAGCTGACTTTCCCCTAAATTCCAAAGGGTGTCTGCTCACCTCATAAATTTATATGTTTCATTTTCTATATTTGTTTACTTGATTGAGGTTGCTGCTTTGGTCTTTGAGGGGTCCGAATAGTTGACCAGTTGCCTCTGCAGATGCCAGGTATTTTCTGTGTAGCTGATTTTGGGTAGTGTGCACCACCAGAGGCATCTGCTGTGCCATCTTTATTTCCAAACTAGGATTTGTAGTGGTGCAGAACTCCAGTTTTGTATTTTTTTCAACTGATCTCTCCTGCTTTTGTAACAGCGTGCAACAGAAAAAAATGGTCAATAGATGTTCTAGAAGTTAGCCAGTTGCAGCACAACTTAATCAAAGGGGGACAAACAAAGCAGTGGAAGTGAGAGCCACCTCTCTATAATATTTTATTACTTAGAATTTCAGACATGCAACTTTCCTTTGTTTGAATGGATCCCTGACTTTATTCTTGCAGAGTTTTTTCTATTAATACCTCCTACCTTATTATGACTACCAAAGGAAAGGTGCAGTTCTCATTCTTGCAGTTACATGGTATGCAGGCTTAGCTGAAAAGCCTTCAGCTAAAAACCCGAGAAGGAGTGAAGAATACTTATCGGAAAAATAGAACATCAGACAAAACACATGCAATGAAAGTGGACATTTCAGGTCTTTTTTGTCCCTTTTTTGTTTACTGACTGTACTTTTAAAAAGCTTTTGTGAGACATGTTAATACTTCCATGTTCATACATCTTTGACCAGTAATGTTGATAACCTCCTGGTGTCAGTATGGTTCTACTGCAGTTCAACTCCCTTTGCAAAGCCCTGAGCAGAGACTAAAAACTCCATGTTTGATTATGACAGATAAATAGACTGGTTAGAGACCGGGACTTCAGTATGCTAGATGAGCTTCTAAGCAGAATTAAACAGATTATTTCCTTACCCTTTGCAAAGATGCTTCCTCTACCTACACTATTTGGACTATTGCCAGTTCTGCTTACGAAGGTGATGCCTTGATAGTGTTGTCTGTAAATAGAGCCACTAGTGGGCATGTAATTATTCTAGCAAAAATATGCTATTTGCCACTGTATTTATTTCACTTACTGTGCAAGAACAATAGCAGTAAAACTAATGTTTGCACCCACCCTAAACCAGCTACTAGTATTGATCCACCTTCATGCCAGACCCCGTTAGTCAAAAGCAGCTGCAGCTAAATCAAGCTCTTCTGAGGTATTGCTCCTCTTTCACTCAAATGGCAGCAACATCCATCAAATTATGAGCCTCACTCATCAGTCATTTCTTAAACTGTGATTATTTATGGTCAAATGTCAGTCCAGCAGCATAGAGCAGAAGACAGGAGGGCATGGCAGATTTTGTTTGTCTGTAGGAAAGCTGACTTTACTTGTCCTATAACTTACCACCTGAACAGATTTCTACTTATTAGCAAGGGAATGTGCAGGAGTGTCCTTTCTTCTGTTTTACATATTGTCCCCTCCCTCTAGTAAAACAATAGACAGAACTTATCCCTCAACCCTTCACAGCAAATTGGGAAGTAAAAGAAATAGGGTTGGAGGGCTGTTCTTGCACATTAATCAAAAAGGGTGGGAAGGAAGAGAGGTATGTAAAAAAAGAAATAGCTATATGGGAAATAGAGGGGGATACTGAATCCTGAACAGAAATTGTTACAATAATTGAGGGAGAGAGAAAAGCGATTGGCTTCCATTCTCCTCCTTAAAGCCCTGAACCCATCCTAAATCCAAACCTCCCACTAACTCTCCCAGGCCAGTTTTTTCCCTTGCCCTTTCCCCCAAATCTATGACAGCATTAAATTTTACCAACGATACTGAGATATATTAAATCAGTTCTGGGACAGCCAGTTGGAATGGGAATATCTTATGCTTATTCTTCATTGGCATAAATTAATTTTAAGATAAGAAATGTTCTTACACGTGTCTTGCCTGAAATTCCATGTAATGGATCAGGCCGTAAAGAACTTTAAGCTTCTTTTAACACAGGAGCATATCAGGCAAGGCTTAGACAACCTTCAGTGGCAACAAGTCTACTACTTCTGGACCTTAACGAGTCCCTCTTTCACGTACTGCAGCACTCCACCATGAACGTAGCAGCATAAGTACTTTCTGAGATGTTTCTACACTGTTCTGCTTGAAGAAATGATTTTAAATCCCCTTCGCAAAATTTTCAGAATCCGCTTATCAAAATCATGTACAAATAAAGTTTAAGTCCACTGATCCTGAATGGCAACTCCTAGGCTGATGTGTCTTGTTGCATGGGGAGTATAGCATGAGGAGTGGATAGCACTGGGAAAAGTAAAGTGTCTTTTGCCTTTAAAACAAGCTTAGGACCACTTTAAATAAAGCAAATGGATACTGTGTTTGCTCTCAGGAATACTGTGTACAACTAACTATTGTTCTGAAATACTGAGTTGTACCTCAAAATTGTTAACCATTATGCAGTTGCTGTAGAATGATTCAATTTGATTCCTAAGCATGTTATGGAGAACAATTCTGTTTGGTTGGAGTTTTTTTTCATTTTTGTTACCTAGAAAACAAATGTTATTTTGGCGTTTAACAGGCCAGGCAGGGACTCCTGTTGGCAAAACCCACTGATGGTTTTCCCACATGGATCGTGATATACTAAGCTGAACTTCCATTATAGAATACTGTTTCCAATAGATCAATTTTTCAAAGAGACTTTAATAATGGTTTGGCTGTACATTTATTCAGCAGGGGTTTCCTAGACTATCAGAAGATCCCAGAGTCTGGAATTATTTTATTGCTTCCCTTTGAAGTAAAACAATAGTCGATGGTTCACTGAAGCATCATTATTGCCTCAGAAGCCAGACAGAAATCTTGAATAAAGCTGTAGAATAATTGGTACTTCCAAGAGGAAGATGATGAAAGTTTTGTGGAGGTACAGTCACGGTTGAGTATGTTCATTTGGATTTCAAAATAAGTCAAATTTGTTTGCTCATCTGTGCTAATCCTCCATGATTTTATGGAATTTTTCTGCCCACATAACTCATAGTTAATCTGCTGGGATTTCTGTCAAAACAGCAGGCTGCTTAGGTTGATGTTACGGACAACATACTTTATATAAAAAAGTTCATGCTCACAGATGTAAGGGAAATTAAGAAAAACACTGCGTTGCTTATGGTTAACTGTCAAGTGGCTGGTGGGAGAGAAGCAATTTAGGGATTGAAACTGATAAAAGTGTAGGTAGGATCAATGGGATAGACATAATTGAGGTTAGAAAGAATTTAGGGTACCCTTGTATTTAAACTGGAACAATAGGAATTCACTCTTCTGAAATTTTTTATAATCTGAATTATATTTTCTGTCTCATACTCACTGTCTACATTTGCTTGTAGTTCAGGAAACTTGTCCATAATTCTAGGACTGCTTATTTAGTTTACAAATCCCCCATTATAATTTAAAATATTATTTTGGATTCAAACCTGCTCAAAAGTGAAATTAATTTTTCATTTCCAACCATAAAAAACATCTACTATAATGGCCTACCCACCACTTAGCTGGAACCTCCAAATTTCTGTATCATAGTTCATGCTTATTTTTTAGATGAACAGGATAAGAAATCTGAACAGTGCTGATAAAACCTCTCTCTCCATCAGCTTCTAAATTATTGTCAATGAAATTACAAAGATTGTCAGAGATTCCAGCACAACAAACCAGATTATACTTAGAGAGAGAGAGAAAGAAATACTGCAATACAGTCCTGAGGCTTCAGCACCAATTATAATATGAGACCAAGTACTGGTACTTTACAAGTTAATACACAGCACTCCAGGTGGGGTCTCACCAGAGCGGAGTAGAGGGGCAGAATCACCTCCCTCGACCTGCTGGCCACGCTGCTTTTGATGCAGCCCAAGATATGGTTGGCCTTCTGGGCTGCAAGTGCACATTGCCAGCTCATGTCCAGCTTTTCATCCAACAGTACCCCCAAGCCCTTCTCTGCAGGGCTGCTCTCAATCCCTTCATCCCACAGCCTGTATTGACACCAGCGGTTGTCCTGATTCAGGTGCAGGGCTTTGCTCTCGGCCTTGTTGAACCTCATGAAGTTCACATGGGCCCACTTCTCAGTCTTGTCTGGGTCCCTCTGCATGGCATCCCATCCCTCAGGTGTGTCAGCTGCACCACTCAGCTTAGTGTCACCTGCAACCTTGCTGAGGGTGCGCTTGATCCCACTGCCTATGTCATTGATGGAGATATTAAACAGCACTTGTCCCAGTACAGACCCTTGAGGGACACCACTTGTCACTGATCTCCATCTGGACATTGAGCCATTGGCCACTACCCTCTGGATGAGACCATCTAATCAATTCCTCATCCACCGAACAATCCACCTATCAAATCCATATCTCTCCAATTTAGAGAGAAGGATGATGCAGGGGACTGTGTCAAAGGCTTTACAGAAGTCCAGATAGACAACATCCATATCTCTTCCCTTGCCCACTATCTAGCCACTCCATCATAGAAGGTCACTAGGTTGGTCAGGCAAGACTTGCCCTTGCTGGCTGCCTCCTATCATCTTCCTGTCCTTCATATGCCTTAGCAAGGCTTCTAGAAGGATCTGTTCCATGATCTTCCCAGTCACAGAGGTGAGGCCGACAGGACGGTAGTTCCCAGGGTCCTCCTTTCTACCTTATTTGGAGATGGGCACAATGTTTCCCTTTTTCCAGTCCCCAGTCACTTCACCTGACTGCCATGACTTTTCAAATATAATAGACAGTGGCTTAGTGACTACATCAGCCAATTCCCTCAGGACTCTGGGATGCATCTCATCAGGTCCCCCACGTGGTCATGAACCTGATCTCTTACAGTGTGAGGGACTTTGCTCCCCTAGTCCCCATCTTGTGGTTCACCCACTTGAGAGATGTGGGAAGAGGGTGAAGACTGAGGCAAAGTGGTTGTTGAGTACCTCAGCCTTCTCCTCATCTGTTGTTACCAGTTTGCCAGTCTTGCTCATCGGTGGGATACACTTTCTTTGACCTTCCTTTTCTGGCTGATGTCCCTGTAGAAGCCCTTATTATTCTTTGCATCCCCTTGCCAAGTTCAGCTCCAGCTACTCCTTGGCCTTCCTGACCCCACCCCTACAAAACTGGACAGCATCCCTATACTCTTCCCAAGATACCTGTCCCTGCTTCCACTGCCTGTGCATTTTCTTCCTGCCCTTTAGTTTAACTGGGAGATCTCAACTCATCCATGCTAGTCTCTTGCCTTCCTTTCCTGATTTCAAACCTGGGCATCAAGAGCTCTTGAGCTTTATGGAAAGCATCCTTAAATATCTGCCAGCTCTGTTCTGCTCCCTTGTCCCTGAGGGCAGTTTCCCAGACTAACTCCTTGAAGAGCTGGAACCTTGCTTTCCTAAAGTTCAGGGACCTGACTTTACACTTTGTCTGACCCACATCCCTCAGGACTGCAAACTCCACCAGATTACTGCAGCCCAGGCTGCCTCCAATCTTGATGCCACCCATTAGCTCACTTGCATTGGTGACTAACAGGTCTAGTATCACATCGCCTCTGGTAGGGCTATTACCTGGCTTAAGAAGTTACCCTCAATGCATTCCAGGAGTCTCCTGGATTGCCTATAGTTCACCGTGCTACTTTTCCAGCAGATGTCAGGGTGGTTGAAGCCCCCCAGCAGGACGAAAGCCTGCAAGCACAATGCCTCCTGCAGCTGGAGTAAGAAGGCTTCATCAATAGGCTCCCCTTGATAGGGAGGCCTATAGTAGACAACAACCACAAGGTTCCCTTTGGTGCCTCCATCTCCATTTCTTACTCATAAGCTTTCAAACTGCCCATGGCTATTCTTCAGAGACAGCTCTTCATGCTCTATCCATTTCTTGACATAAAGGACAATGCCTCCACTGCTCCTTCCTCACCTGTTCCTCTGAACAGCTGGTAGCCTTTGATAGCTGCACTCCCATCAAGTATTTTGGGATTCATCCCACCAAGTTTCAGTAATGGCAACTAGTTTGCAGCTTTCTAGCAGCACAGTGGCTTCCAACTCCTGTTTTTTGCCTGTGCTGTGTGCATAGGTGTAGAGGCACTTCAGCTGGGCTGTCAGCCATGTCACCTTCTTAGAGGAACACCCCTTAATTCCTTTGGGGTATTTCACTGGTGTTTCCCTGTTTGCTTCTATTACCACAGGAGCCCCTGGCTCATGTCCATAAGACTTCAAGTGTGCTGCTGTACAGCCAGCACATCTCAGAGCAACAGGCTGAGGGCCCTTGCTAGCACCTTGTCCCTCTAGCATTGACATGTCATCTCACAGCTTGTTGTGGGCAAGCCTGATATTATCCCCCTCCCCCTTCAAGTCTAGTTTAAAGCTCTATCAATAGGACCTGCTAGCTTGTGAGCAAAGACCCTCTTCCCCCTTTGAGAAAGGCGAATCCCACCAGACACCGGCAAACCTGGTGCTGTGTAGGCCATCCCATTATCAAAAACCCCAAACTGTGGTGGTGATGCCAGCCACGGAGCCATATATTAATAGAGTGGGCCCATCTGTTTCTCCCAGTGTTGCTGCCCACACCTGGAAGGAGAGAGGAAAAAATAACCTGTGCTCCAGATTCCCTTATCAACCATCACAAGGCCCTGAAGTCTCTTTTGATCACCCTTGGACTATGCATTGCAGCTTCATCACCACCCACCCACGTGGAAGAGCAGTAATGGGTAATTATGTGTGGGCTGTACCAGGCTAGGAAGTTTCCTAGCAATGTCCTTAACCCAGGCCCCAGGGAGGCAGCAGACAGAGAAGGGTCTGTCTGGCATATTGGACCCTCTGTTCCCCTCAGAAGGGAGTCACCTACAACACATCTCTTCTTCCTTGTGGAGGTGGTTGTGATAATGGGAGTAGGCCTTTCTGATCCTGGCAACACCTCTGGTATAGATGGATCATCATCCACAACATTTTTTGGCTGGTTGCAGCACTCCCTAGGCTGCTTTTTATAGGTGTAAAAATGTAGGAACACCATTCTTAGTAGAGAACAGTCTTTAGTACAGTCTTACTCTAATCATACCTTGCTCCTAGCTCTCAGAAAAGGCACTTCAGATTACATGGAGTCCACTGAAAGCAACTGAAGGGTGAAAACTATAGAAAATATTTGGGAATTGAATGTATTTCACCCACTTTAATGTAGTGATTCATGTTAACAAAAGGTTCACTGTCCCTACCGGATCACTAGCCCTGAAATCTGATCTACCTCGGGTAGTCATGTGTTAGCCTGGACAGAATAAATGGATCCAAAGAGTCCAGAGAGCAAATGTGTTTGTGTTAACGTTAAACAAGGCCTAGAGGGTTTGTCTACAGAGACTTTTTAAAAAACAACTTCCCATTAAGCCTTTCTTTTCCTTTTTGTGTTTTTGCTAATCTTCGCCTTTAGCTGTGTGGAATTTTTCTAAGGAAGAAGTCCCATGTGAGACTTTAAGCAGTTAATACTAACCTTTCTAGAGAATTTGGATTTACTAGCATGCCTATTGTGAAGTCATTTTATTTCCTTTGAGGAAAATAAGACCAAAAATTATGCTAAGTAGAAGAAAAGAGTCAAAGATGGTGAAGGTCCTCTTTCTATTGTAGATGCCCTGGTGTGGCCTCTGGTGTGAACTCACTGCTGGAGGGACCGCATAGCACAGCTGTGTTGCCTTAGCTAGCAAACCTGCACTAATGTTGAGGCCTCTTTGGCCCTCGTCCTGCACCACACTTAGTCACAAGATGCTCACTTGATGAGTTAACATAGACCTTACCTATGGCAGGCAAAAGAGGGAGACAATACATCCTGCCCTCATTTAGAAAACAAAGAAAAGTGGGAGAATAAAGACAACATCATGTCAAGGATGGCATAGCTCTTGCATATCATCATCCCGCTCTACTCAGCACTTGTCAGGCCACACCTGGAGTACTGTGTACAGTTCTGGTCCCCTCTATACAAAAAGGATGTGGACAGGCTGGAAGGGGTCCAGAGAAGGGCCACAAAGATGGTCAAAGGATTGGGAAGCTGCCATACGAGGATAGGCTGAGAGCACTGGGTTTGTTCAGCCTTGAGAAAAGGAGGCTCAGAGGGGATCTCATCACCATGTACCAGTACTTAAGGGGTAGCTACAAAGAAGGTGGAGAACCCCTTTTTACACGGAGTCACATGGAGAGGACAAGGTGGAATGGACACAAATTGCTCTTGGGGAGATTCCGATTGGACACCAGAGGGAAATTTTTCACAGTGAGAACAGTCAACCGTTGGAATAATCTCCCCAGGGAAGTAGTTGGCTCGGCCACGTTGGACACCTTTAAGAGTCACCTGGACAGGGTGCTGGGCCATCTTGTTTAGACTGCGCTCTTCCCAGAAAGGTTGGACTACATGATCCCTGAGGACTCTTCCACCCTGGGATTCTGTGTGATTCTGTGATATCAGCTGCTCTTCAAATCTTTTCTTCTTTGGCTATGTAGGTTTGTCACCTGTTTCCTCTTTCCAGCTTGGTGGTAGTCATCCTTAGTTCACTGGGATAATAGCCCACGGAGTTGTATGGTCCAAGAGACTGCAGAGGAATTAACCTTTTCGAACCACAAATCAAGTCAAGGTGGGAGAAGAGAACTCAAAAGACAGGAAAATGGAGTAGTTTGTTCTGATACTTTTTTGACTCTTATTTCCAGCATACTAATTCTGGTATATCCAGTTCAAGTTCTATGCTCCCCTTAACTGCTTGAAACATCCAGCTCAATTCATGTACTATACCAACCGGTGTTTTGTTTGAACAAACTCTGCTTTTTTCTCTTGAACTTCTGCCAAGTTGCATAAACAACTTCATATAAAACATACTAAGCCAGACTTCTACTGCACTGGAAATTAGGACCACAGACTCTAGCCATAAAGGTGAGGAGACTCCATGCTAACCCACACACCTACCAGTCCTGCTTATATGTACACTTGGGTCTGATGCAATTCCCAACAACTTCATCAGGCTGGGGTTGATTTAGCCACCTTCTAGAATGCCATTATTCTCTGGATTATATTTCAGAAAGCCCAGATATTCTCCTTTTCAGATATTGTGTCCCCATTCACTTCTGAAACTAAAAATGTCTCTAATAATCTTTAAAAGGGGATTTTCCAAATTTCAAGAGATCTTTCAAAGTTGAAGGCTATGAATATAATACCTAAGTGCATATTTATTCTTCCTATGATGTACATCTATTTTAAGCATCAAAGCTGTAATGTAGCTGAAGGATAACTACATGCTACAGTGAAAATATTGGCTCTCAAAATGTGAGTAGTAGCTCTTCCCTCTCCTGTATAGACAGGGTTGCTATAAATAAAACATCTTTTGTCACTGCAGCATTTCTTCCAGTGTAAAGAAAGCTCACATGAAATTTTTACTGCAGCTTGGGTAGTGTCAAAACTCTGCCATAGTGTTCCATATGAGTAATTTCATTATAATTAATCCATGAGGGATGTGCTTTCTGCAACACTGCCAACCTTTTGATCTCAAAGAATATAACACCACTGTACTATGGATGCCTCAAAGGCTACAGTGCTTAAATAATACAGTCCTTATGTCTACTGCCTCTTTAAAATCTAAATATTTGAAAGGTCAGTTTTCCAAAGCATTGGAATACATTAAAATAGCCTAAATAATATGTAATAGTAAAAGGAATCTTATAATTGTGTGCTAAAAATACATACATGTGGGAATATATGAACTGATTTAAGTTCATTATTCAAATCAAGATGTATTAGGTATTTTGCAAAAATATGCACCTCCTTTTCACAACCACGAGATTCATATCTTTATTTTAAGCAGCTACACAGAAAACTGCAGTTATTGATTTGACACTAACGTATTTACCCTCTTATAAATATGAATATTACATCCTTTAGAAATCTGGCCATAAAACTTATTACAGCAAACAGAATTATTGCTTCTAAGGCAGAGAGCTCTGAAGTTCAAGATTTGTAGAAGGAAAAATGTCTAGGCTGACTTAGCTGCTTTAAATTACTGAAATGTTTCAGAATTATAATAGATTATAAAAAATAAATATGGCCTTCTGTCTTAGTGTAGAGGACTTTGTATTTTCTCTTTTTAAAGAAGAGGTAGGGCAATGAAAACCCAAAGCCAATACTTCAGATAAAATTAAATATATGAACTAGAAACAGTGCTACAAGTGTCTTAGCCAACAAGTTTTTTTGAAAGCTTGTGCATGGATTTATCCTTTGAATCTGTTGTGTTCTTTTTGGGACATCTGGATTTTATTTTATTTATTTTATTCTGATGGTTGGTAGTGATATATGATGAAAGGAACACATTTTATTAGTCCCCTGCACACTGTACAGAATGTTAGACTCACTAATACACTGTTAGTGATGCTTTCTGATTTTGCTGTGTTGACATACTTCACCATGCTTTTTTAAGTTAACTGGAGCAAACTAATACTACTTAAGTAAACAGGAATATGAGAAGGTAACAATGCCTCTAATGAAAAAAATATGTGTCTTGTCTCCCTTTTGCTGAGAGTAAGAAGTAACTACTGTCCAAACATTGGATTCTTTTTGAAAAAAAGTGTTTTTTTGGCTTCTACTTGGGGGAAAACACTAACTTTGCTTTATCTGGCAGGGGCAAATCAACAGTGGCAAGAAGAGATCACTTGCCTACCCCTTTAGCCCTGAAACACTGGACAGTTTCTGAAATCTTTTGGCAGAAGTAACCCTGAGGGGACACACTAGACATCTGTCATGAGACAGGAGCTATTTTGCCTCCCTGAGCCGAGGCATGGATTGCTCTGTCTACCTCATGCACCTTTTTCCGTATCGTCTGTATCTGCTTTCCGTTGACTGCTCTTGCCTATATGCTAGTTAAAGACATACATCACATTCAGCTTGGCAAAACCAATTAAATGCTTGGTATTCCCTTTGCCTCAGCTTTGGTACCTTGGTGCCATGGGTTTGAGTTGCGCCCTACCTCTACTCATCTATCTTCCAAGAATACTCTCAGTAGTTTAAAATTCAATCTCTCTTGAATTATTCATGCTTAGTGCATTGGTGACAACTGTATAATTCACCAGTCTAGTCAAACAATGTTGTCTTAGAGCAGTAGGGAAAGGAGGTCAGACTAGCATACAACTCCATGTGCTCTTTAGAGCACAGGGAGAGCACACACCTGAGGACAGTACAACATGAACTGCTGTTTGCACCCAGAGGATAGGATGATATATTACCCATCCCCCTATCCCTCTCCTCAAAGAAGATTTCTTGGTTTTCTACTGTCTTCAAGAAAGTGCAGCTGTGCATGGTGTCCAAAAAGGGCCAGCCTGGCCCAAAAGGTATTGGACTGACAACCTATCATACCAAACTCCTTTTCAGCGAAAAAGGAGCAAATATATCCACTCTAGAGACAGAGTACATGCAGCAGCACTGCAAATATCTCCCTTATGACTTGTCCATTTGCCACTACTCTAGATTGCAGAAATCCTCTCCAGGGTTCAAAGAATAGCTCCAACTCCCAGCACATTAATCCTCTGATGAAATTAGAGTAACCATTACAGTTTACTGTGTAATTATCTAATTAAGAAGGCGCCTTTAGAGAAAAAGGCCCTTTCAGTTAGCTCAAATACAGAAGTTTAATGAATACAAGCACTATCTGGTATCCCAGCTTTTTTTCCTCAAATGAGGATATATTGTAGCAGATTTACAAGTCCTTCCAAAATTAGGTTTCTAGTAAAAATGTGAACATAACATTACCCACTACTATAAAAACTCCAGTCTTATAAAAATTCATACTTACACCTTCAAAGTTCTTTTATTATAAAGGAACTCCTTGAAATATTGTTTCCAGTAAAAGAAGCAGGATGTAAAATTCTTCCTAAAGGGCTAAATCTGGTGCAATACACAAAGTAAATAGCAAAGATGTGGCCTGGGAGTGGAAAAGATCCAGATTTCATTAACGAGGTCTGTTGTCTGGTTACCATTTTATTGGGGGTAACTACAATGCTCAAGAGGACAGCAAACAGCTAAGCATCAACAATACTTTCTTCACCTCATTAAGACTATAGAAGACAACCTATAGTAGGTTATATCTGCCCACATCCCTACCATATTCTCCATTAAAATCCATCCTACAAAATTTGTTTATTTTCTGGTTTAAGATTTTAATTTTCTAAACCTTCGTAGTGTTTTGCCTCAATAACACACATAGCTGACACTTGCCTCCTAGAGGAACAAAGCTGCTATTTTGGCAGTGCCAGCAATGTTCACTGGCTTAGAAAATGGAAGGCATTGTTAGGTCATGAGGTCTCAGAAACAAGAACATGGGCCAGCTTGTAACCTTGACATAAAGCCGAAGAACCATGTGTCAGGAGATACTGATGTTAGCAATTTGCTGTTAGCAACAAGGCCCTTAATTTACATGTTCTTCACCAAGCATGACTTATCCTCCCTGCTCCCTCTCTCTCAAGTGTTGCTGAGCGTCCCCTCTCTAGTGCTTAGTCCTTCCACCCAGATTTGCAGGGCATGTTGACCATCAGAACACAGGATTGGACATCAGATCTCTGATCTTTCCATTGCCATGACAACAGACACTCTCAAGGCTTCCTTTCACCTTTGACTCCCTCCTAAGATATTATCTACCCTGCCAACAGCCAATCTCTAACTTACAACTGCTTCCTTCCTGCTTGCGTTTTCAAAGTTGTTCTACAGAAATGGTCACACCAGGTTAATTTCTCCTGCTAAACTTGTTCTCTTTGTTTGCTCTTATGCCATCCTCTCAGCTAAAGAACTTGACTACTTCCATTTACACTGAATCTACAATTCCAGTAGAAGACATTTTCTCCCACTTAAGCTCTCTCCCAGTAATGGTACTTTTCTCTCTGCCACACAACTCTTCAATTTCTATCAAGAGAAATATGATCAATGAATGTAAACTCCCTTTGTCATTCCCTTTTTCTTCTTCCAGAAAGCATTTTTATTTATTATTTTATCTTTTCTTCTAATTCCCTATCTTCCAAGTTTCTTTATGCTCACAGGCTATTTCTTAGTTTTCCCTTACACATCACTATCTTTGGGTGCTTCAGTCTAATTCTAAGCAGAAATATAAAAGTAAAAACGCTTTGGGCAGTGAAGGGTCACCTTCACTTCATCCACTTATTCCAAATCCAAAAGAATGCAACATCTCAAGTTATGACAGAAAGTAAGCTATATATTACATAACCACCACCCACATGCACTCTTCTGCCAAGAAGGACAGTCTCAAATGTGACAGTTCATAAAGTGGTAATAGGGTTGGATAAGATGGCAAATTTATTTATGCCCATGGACCTGTTAGTTAAATGACAATTCAGTTTTACCCACTCTTGTATGTGATTTGGCTCACCTAGAGACACATCTGCTCCATATCAGCTAGAGAGGCCCACTTCTCCAGCTTAGCAGTTTGATCACTTTGACCCTTATTTCCATTCTGTAATTAATAATGACAGTAGGGATGTTACCAATTCTTTAGATAAAATCCCTAGTTAACACAATGAAAAGTGATGTGAATGTATAGCTAATAGTACATGCAGAGAAATCATACTAATGCAACCTTACATAAAGTACCATTTGGCTGAACACAACAGACAGACTCCTGACTTTCAGGTGGAAAATGAAAAAACAGACTTGATCAGTCCCGTGTTTGTTCTTTTAAGCAGAGCATATAATCTGTTTAGAGGTTGTGAGTGACACCTTTAAAAGATTTTAGTTCTGTTGATTTCATCTGTAAATTGACTATAGCAAATCAAATAAGGTCAAGATTGATCTAACTCCTCAAGCTGGTTAGTTCAATATTAATGTCCTCAGCAGGGATGATTAATTAAACAAAATCTCTCGACTTAACTAAACAGAGCTACAAAAATTATTTCCACACCCTTTTCTGTGCTATCAAAGTCTTTAACTTAAGACCAGAGGTGGGGAAGAGAAAAGCAACAATTTGTGATGACATATGATGACATATTGCATTTTAAAGGTAGTAAGATGGGGACATACTCTCTTCATTGAGGAAAAGCAATATTTAAACTCACTTGCAAGAAGGAGTTGCAAGGCACTGGAAGTTGAATCTGTATCATCCAGGTCCCAGTTCTGTGTTTTCTCTATACATGGTCTTAATTATATTTTCTCTTCCTGAAGGTTTCTTCTGGTATTAAAAAGAAAGTGTTTTTGAAGCAGCATTAACAGCATATCTTGGGCTTACCAAGAGAAGTCAGAAGGAAGGACCAGAGAAAAATGAACCAACAATGCTTTAATGAAAAAGGTAACTCCATAATACTAAAATATTTAATTAATTTATTCAGGTTCCATCAAATATTTAACATCAAAAATTACTTTTTCCAAACTAAACCAGACTAGTTTAACATTTTCAAGACATTTCCATTTTTTTATAGTTATATATGTAACAGGTGAACTGCCTAGTCTTTTAATAAATGTGACAAAAGAAATGTCAAATTGCTTTTAATTTCATGTGATAAAGCATTGAAAACTCTGATATTTGATATCAATAATTAAAATTTATATTTATGAATCATAAAAGATTTATATATTTTGATATCAGAGATCAAATCTTTGATCTTTGATACTGTCATCAATGTATGACACATACTAAGGTCCAGAACTCTGTTTAAATTCCTGAGGAATGTTTCTTCCCAGCACAATGTATTTCCGATCTGTAACAGACATACTTCTTTATTAACCAAACTTCTTCACTTCTCATTTTTCCTCCAGCAATTCCACTTATCCATGTTTTCTCTCACATGCTTCACTCCCCACCTAAGGCAGTTACACTATCAGCAGCTTCTTCTAATACTATAAAAGCAGTGACTTGGCATTTGTTCAGCTAAAGGAACAGTTAACTTCAGTGAAAATCTTTGATGTCAGGCTTAGACATGTAAGCTAGTTGGATCCAAATACTGGTATCATATTGTCCCAGATGACTGACAACACAAACATTTATGTGGCATATATTTTAAAGGCAGCAAGAAAGGAACATATTATGTTCATTCAGGAAAAATAATATTTAAACTCACTTACTTGCATTAAGATGTCCCTGCTCATTGCAGGGGGGTTGGACTAGATGACTTCTAAAGGTTAGGTTCTAACCCAAACTATTCTATGATTCTGTGATTATATTTAGTGATAATATAATTTTGATTAATATGCCAATTATCACTATCTATTATGCATAAAAACTATATATGTAGATGGATAGATACACATTAATTTTACTTACATTAATTCTGACTGAAACTGAGTTCATCTTCATTCTAAAGAGACAATATGGAAAATGAAGGAAGGAGATTAATATCTAACTACATTCCCAATTTCATGAAATTTTAGAGACCTCAAATTTTTTATTTAAATCTTCTGACAGAAATTCTTATATCTTCAACACAAACTTCACTTGACATACTTTCCATGGTTCAATTTATTTTTATACTATGATCTGAAAAGCCTTTTCACTTTTGATATCTTGATAAGAAGGCATAAACTATATCTATTTCTTTGGTAGTGTGGGCTTCATGATTACTGTAGGAGTAAGATGAGGGTCCTTTACCAAGGACAAAAACAGCACAAAAACTCAGTCAACATTAGGGGTTCTTAACCAATTTTGTCACAGATATGGGGAGTAATGAAGGATTAATGCAATGCTGATGTATTATTCAATGCTGCGTGCTAATACCAATGTTAATATATATGAAGAGTTGGAATTTGTCAAAAATAACACTTAATTGATATGAAGAATTAAAGAACAAAAAAAACCTGTGTGTATGTACTTCACATATAAAAAAATATATACAAATACTAAATATATTTAGTGTGTATATATAAATATACTTATGTGACAAAATTTGCAATGCAGCATATAAGTGTTTGCAAAACAACAAATGTTACAGTTAGATTGTAAGAACTGTCAAAGATTTCCATGTTGAAGAACTGCTGAATTCTAATTCTAGACACTGAGTTTTTACTGTATCTCATCCTTTAGATAGAAAATGTGTATCTCTTCAGTCTTTCCAGATCCATTTTATTGTATCTCTGGAAAAGTGACAAATACTATGCAAATTTTGCTGAACTTATATTTCTCCTGTACCTTTAAAGAATAAAGAAAAGGATGACCACCAAGTCACTTTTTGGTACACCTCATAACATAGATGATAAATATAAAACTTTGAATAACATATCTTTAAAGAGTTTAAATGACCCTATGTTCATTTCACTTTCTTTTTTGCTTTTAGTGAGTGTTCCTGTCACGATGGAAAAGTGTAAAATTATGCAAACAAAATTTCATCAACATCCATTAAAATTTCTGTAAGTTAAATTTAGCAGTAAAGAAAGAATACTACTTAATTCTTCCATGATGTTTTTTGTTCAATGATATCAGAATACTAAAAATACACAATTATACTGATTTTCCTCACCATATTTGTGAAGAAATTACATTAAAATAATGGATAATTCCATGGAAGACTTTATTTTAGGGGGTTTAAGATAATGAGAAATAGTGAGAAGGGAGAGATCACAAACAGTAAGTTGTTGCACAGTTTTGGAAAATTTGGAATGCTCATATAGTCATATAAATAAGTACGACTGAAGTCTAGTAATTAAAATATTGTAGCTGTTTCAAAGACTCTTGTGACCATGCGTAGAAAGTGGGATTTTGGTGAAGATTTATATAGAGTCATCTTTTTCCTTCCCAGTTTAAGCACAATTTACATTTTAAGTAATCAAAACAAAGTATTTTTAACAGAAACAGAAAATGTTCATTATAACAATTTTTTTTTCAAAATACTATTTATATATAGTAACTGGGAGTACACAAGTAAATGTTAAATAGGAATAAATTGATGAGTAAGGAGGTAGAAATTTATCTTTTACCTCTTCTTTAGAGAATAAAGTTAGTCAGTTAAAAGTGTATTACTTAGTTAAAAATCTATTATCCTCCAGTAGATGTAAAACAGCTGTGAACGCTGCTCTCCCTGAATCCTTCTTAAGATCTCTAGCTATTACAGTGCAAGACGCTGGCTGCTGAGACATCACTCCAACAATAGTAATGTTCTTTTCCAATACGAAATCAACAGCCAGGTATTTTCAAATCCCTTTAAAACTGTGCAGTAGATATTTTGCAACAGAACATGGCTACATGTGATTAAACTTTCATGAGTAAATCACACAGCATATCAGTTAAAAGACACCACGGATGTGAGAAGTCATTACAGGTTTGCAGCGAAGTACACTCAGGTTTGTAAATTGGAGAAGCAGTTCTGTCACTCCACCCATGTTGTTCACAATGGTGATGCTGTCAAAGGGCAAAATCCAGTGAATATTGAGTAGAGAAATCATCCAGAGGTGGAGGTATTTCTCCTTTTAGCACAAACAGTGAAAAAAATAAGGCTTTTTAATGTAAACATATTTTCTCAAAAAGCAATTAAGAACACAATATCATGGGTCAATGAAATCATGCCTCAAGCTGACTGTAACATAGAGATGAGAATGGCTGGAAGATGGGAGTAACAATCATTGTCTTGAATGGATCTTCAAATGTATATAATGTTTGCACCAAAACATTTTAAGTAATTCCTCCTCCCTCTTCACATTCACTCTACTACAACCACCATATTTGTCTTCCTATTCTTTTCAGTTCATCAGTGTGCATATCACATTTACCAAAAGCACTGCTGTAAATTGTTATATTTATTACAATGCTTTGAATTAAATGCTTTAACCTCCACATGGTGCTAAGCAACACTTCATGATCAAGAACTAGTAATTAAGACAAACACAAAGAGAACACATTGGTAACACAGATTTTCTGAGTTGCCCTAGAAAGACACAGATGTGCAACACCTCCATTTCACTTTGAAATTAAGTGATCAGCTAGCTTTGAGGGGAAACCACAAAGTAAAAAAAAAAGTAATCTCAGTGAGATATAAATAGAAATTGCAATACCTAAAATCAGCTGTGAATAGATGAAGGATGATGAATTTCATTCTCTATTAAATTATTTCTATAACACGGTCCTGAATGGCCATGAACTCTTCCACAAGGTTTTCATTCTTTTCTCAATTTTATAGGATGGTAAAAACAGGGGAAGCCTCTTGTTATGTTCTATATGAGTTACAAAGGAGAAAAAATATTCCTCCTGCGATGCAGAGGCTTATTGACTGCATAGGTCGTGTTGTAACTTCATTATTTTCTGGATGTAAAAATCCTGTCAAGGGGAAAAAAAAAGGTAACATGTCCATCGACTCTTCCAGTTTAATCCTTTCCCAGCTGAAATCATTATGGAGTGCACTGTGCAACACATGAAAAGAAATACGTCTTAGTGAAAATAAGGCAAGAAAATAAAAACAAACCCAGACCAAAGCAAACACTCAAAACACCCTCCACCCAGCTTTTGCTGGCTGTTGATGTATATAAGTAAGTTTATATGAAATATATGACAGCGTTTAGGAAGTTGTAAATATAGGGTATGAACTACTAGGCAGAAAGAAGTATTCTACAGCCACCTAGGAAGTTGAATAAGCTCATTGAGACCACTGAAAACTATATTATGTTTTTCTGATGAAGAGTGACTGCTCAACCCTACTACACACAGTCGCTTGAACCAATGCAGGGAGAGCAGCAAGATGGCCCTTTTAGCAAGGATCACAAATTCAGATCTGCTTTAACTTACTGTGAAACCACATGCTAAACCATAGAAAAACATCTTGTAGTCTGAGACAGCCTTCGGTAGTCTTATGAAATACAAATAGGGTGGTTCTGCAGCTGCTGGAAATTGGTGATGCTGCATTAAAATCATGCAATTCTTCTATTTATTTTTTGGTTTTGCCTTTTTATTAGGCTGTCTCAAAGTACTTTAGGAATCAAACCTGTAAACGTCTCTTATTCTAAAATCAACAGCACTCAGCATGACACAAATGACATTTCATGAGGCTCCAGGAGGGAGTAAAGTAGTACTGCCACACAGTTCCTTCTTCCTCTCTAAATGTCATTACACTGTTTGATATAGTAACAGAAATCACTTAGTCTGTCGGACAACACAGCAGGTCACTCTAGAAGTGATTTTAAACAATTTTAGAAAAAATATTTCACTCACACGGACTCAAAATAAAAAATTAATACAAAACAGTCCCAAATTGTTCCTAATAGTTTACTTAGCACTTCATTTGCTAAGATTATTGTATATGTGCATAATAAAATTGATTGCATGCTGCAATAATCTTGTTTATTGGTTCAACCACATGAACTCATTACATATTCACTTCGGTGTTCATCATTTTTTGTCCACGTGCTGTACAGAATCCAAAGAGTTGAAACAATATCATGTGCATACTTGGTGCAGTGTATATGAAGATTATGCTGAAGTTATTACCCCTTACCTGATTTAGAGCAGAACTAAAAGATTTCAAAGAATGCTAAACATGTAGTGCTGTAGTCTCCTGTGTCATTTAAGAGATCTGTTCAGTCCTTTGTCAGGCAAAGCAGAAATACAAAAGCATCTATGGATACAGATATAGATACCATTCAGATACAGATAGACTGTATCAATCTCTTTAGCCATGTAAACAATCACAATCAAGAAATGTCAGCTAACAAAACAAAACAATTTCCACATTAACATGCAATGGAGACATTAAAAAAAAAACACCAAACCCCAAAATCATTAACAGAAAAAGCATGTGATGTATGCTATAAGTAATGTTATTCATTGACCTTTGTGGCTGTTCTCGTTTTATTCACCTTGCTCTTAAAGTCCATTGTTTTTCACTCACTAGGTGGTATAAAGAAGAATAAGACAATATAGCAGACCATTTTCAAGCTGAAAAATAACAAAAATGGATATTTCATTCCATCTTGTCTGAGCAAAATGAAGCATGGTAGATTTTTCCAATCTCCTGTTGCATTCTCCTAGCTTTTGTTTTAGATTACCAAATCAAAGGACTTTTTCTTCCTTTCGTGACAGCTACTGAACATCTGATGTCTGGGCAGTTAGTATGACATTATTGCTTAAGGCACCAGCTGTAACTGTCTGAGTGACTCCTATATTCCTGTTCTTTTTGGCTCTGTTCTTGCATTCACTCTAGGCTTGCACTGGGAGCATGAATGCTTTTGGGACACCATTTCTTACTGAATGCATTGTTATATTTTGGAGACCAAACCCTGACTTGTCTTTATCTGGTGAATTTCTTGTGGTGAAAGGCACAGTTTAATAGTTTTAATAGCAAAGCACACATGTTGTGAATATCATCACACTGCTTTTAGCACTAGAGTTGTTATCACTCTGTGATATCTATGTTAAGTGGCACTGTGACAGTTCTTGGACATCAGTAAGAATCTGTTTATTACTGCTTGTTATACAATGAGGCAAGATTATGGTTTATTAAAAAACACTACAGTAGGCTGCAACACTGAGAGATCATAAATCATAGACTCACAGAATCATTAAGGTTGGAAAAGACCTCTAGGATCATCAAGTACAACCATCAATCCAACACTACCATGTCTCCTAAACCATGCCCTGAAGATATTATGAAGGAGAACAGGAAGAGAGTGTAAGACACTCCATACACACCCCGCCCCCCCCCCCCAAAATAAAAAAAAAAAAAAAAAAAAAAAATTCGGAAAAGTCATTCTGATAAAATATCAAGAGTTACATGGCAGTAAAAAATTTTTGCACACTTAACACATTTTACATTATAGTTTTCAGCATTTCAACTTTAAAAATATTGTAGGATCTACCTTTGAAACAGTGTTTTTAGGTACTATAGTTCCAAAGCACTTCGGATCTTCAGATATTTTTAAACAATCCATATAAATACCTTTGTTGCTTTCTGAATTAATAAACTCTTTGGAACCTTTGCAGTAATATAAATCTTTAATGTCTTATTTAATTGTGTAACTGATCAATATATTTATTTTATCATTTCATAAAATCCTCTTGTCCAGTTCTTTTATTGAAACAATTTACTATAATTGGGTTTCTAATCAAACATATGTGGTGTTTACTTAAAATATTAAAAAAAAAAAAAAATCAACTAACGCACTTAGAAGAAACATTTTAGCATAAAAGTGGACTCAAAATAGACTCAGAATAGACTTCAGGAGACCACAAGGATATTGTAAGTTTTGCAATATGTACAATGACAGCTGGTAGCGCAGACACATCTATAGGCATTAGTTAGTTTTTATTAAATTGTTAAATTTTATTATCAGGAGCAATGTATGACTCAAAATTTTCCATTTCTTAGCCTGAAGTTAAAATTAAGATCCTACTCAAAAAGAAGTCTCTACTTAGGTAGATTTATCAATCCACTTCGTTACTGTCTATTTAAAAAGCAATGGAATTATTGAAGAATGTGGTGTTCTACCCACTAGGTTTTTTCTTCTTTTCCACTTTTAATGTTGGCATATGATGTTGCCATAACCAGAGAACAGCTGTGCTCTTCCATGCTTTTGCTTCATTTAGCACCTGTTAGTGATACAGAGGCAGCGCATCTAATACCAACTAATAAAACCCATAAGACTTTCTGACTATGGTAATTATATTTTCCATGTTTGTTATGTCTTTGGCCTATTGTTCATAAAACAATAGTTTTACAAACTTAAATCATTAATAACATCAGCTTTACTCTGGTAAATTTCCCCTTTTCCAGTACTAGAATGCTGCCAGATTTTTGATGCATTTGTTTTTTCTAATGATGTTGATTTTGTATCATTTATATTTCTTTTTTGTCCTGATCACTACAGGACAAGAATGTCCCCAGAAGAATCTTTCATTTGCATGATTTCAGATAACTCACCTTCTATGTTTAGGGTTTTCCAAGGCTAATAATTATATATCATTTAATTGGTAACTTTTCATGGCAACATTTACTGAAATACTTTCAGCTCTGCTAATGTTACTACACAGAAATCACTGCTTTCTCTTCTAACCAATGTGAAGAATTGTCACCTGGGAAACACACTGGCAGTGCTATTGTAACACTTTTTACTGTGTAACTAATGCAGCATAAAACAGACTTCTCATACTTATTTAGTAATCATAAAAGTTCAGAGAAAATGTAGCAAGCATCAGGAGCACAGATTATTTTCTGTATGCTGTGTAATGACTACAGTACAGCTTTCCTTTAACAAATGAAAAATTCCATAGAATTCAGAAAGTAATTTCTTCCACATTACTTTTTTTACAGGATTTTCATTTCTCCTACCACGCAGGGTATCTGAAGATGGTGGCAGATGGAGAAAAGTAATGGGAAGACTAGAACCACTAGTTATATACATCTGTTGAAAAATGTACCTTGCTGAAAGAGTTACATATCTATCAACTGCTTAGGTGAAAAAGTTGTTGTGACTTCTGCTTTTTATAACCCTTTTCCTCATCCTTTCTCACCCAATCACACTGTACTTGTTTCCTATGGACGCATGGGCTGCAGCAGTCTTCCTTACAAGCATTGCACGCAGAACCTGCCAGAAACCCTTGGCATTAATTTCCTTTACATAATGACAACAGAGTACTAGATTTTAGACTGTAATTCTTTCCATCTTCTAAATGAGAATTGTGTTTTCATAACAAGAGGAACACTGAAATTTCCTTTGCTATACCAGTATTGAGCCTTTTTGCTGAATAACCCTTGCAATTCTTTTGCCACTGAAGCAAAACATTAAAAAACTGCTGTATGCTTTTTCTTTTAAGCTATGAGATGGGGAAGAGTGTATGACCTAAAATTGTGCTATTGGCTTCCTGCATTAATTTTTCTCTCCTGGTAATCCTTCTCCAGTTTATAAGTGATGAAATAAGGATGGGAACATATTTTCAATGTGCAAAGACATAAATGGAGATTTAAACAAAGATGACAAAGTCAAGAATGTGAAAAAAAATTTTGGTCAGGTCAGCAGTGTGGAGATGGACTTGGTGTTAAACAAATGTTCTTAGATGTATAAATCCTCAGCAATACATGGCTAAACACATGGCTACTCCTGAATTCTCAGTTATGTGGCTGTTTGTTGAATGACCCAGGTTGCACCAGAGATGGTATCACTATTCAAAGCCAGGAAGTCACTCATCAAGCTTTAAGAGTAAGAAGAAATATTTAACACAACAAATTCACTTTCTGGTTGTCACGGTGTGACAGTGTCTGTTGTGGAGCTTAGTAACAGAGTACAAATTGATATTCTGATGAGGAGTTGATAACAAGAAGTTTAGTGTGTCTTTGAAAAACAATTAGATGACAAAGGCTAACCTGGTGGATATCACACTCTAATTGCTGCATCAACAGAGAACCTGCTGAATTCAGATGGTCAATGTCGGCTCACATCTTATTTTCAGACCTTTAGATTTTCCTCTCAGTGCCCTGGAAACCCAGAGCCAGTACCTGGGGTATAAACTTTGCATTGCATAAAGAGAATACAGAATGTTCAAAAGCTCATCTTCAGTTATGCCTCTACAATGCCAATGACTGCAGTGATTAAGTGAATAGACTGTAAAGCTCTGGCACAGCTACATTTTTATGTGTGTTAAACCCCACAATTAGAAATGCAACTACCCTCCTATCTGAAAGTCACCAAAGGATGCAAAACTTTAGATGAAAAACAAACCTACAAAGATCAACATTTCATAAGAAACTGTATTAATTTATGATACCTTCTATTTGAGTTAAATTAAAACATTTAGTAGCCTTACTTTACAGTGTCATTTTCTCTTGCTGCTAGGTCAGTGTAAATCTAGCCAGACACTAATAGCTGGATTCCGTTATTTTATCACCAATAATATTAAGATATTGCTTTCACTATAGTTCATTAATTGCAAGATGAAAATGGTGTTCTTTTAGCTTACAGAAGACAATTGCCTTTGAGAACAGCAAGGCCCCTAGAGTGTGGTAGCCATGTGTTCACAACACTCCCTTCCACTTAGAAGGAAACATTTTATAATCTGGCACTGTTTTGGCCTTAAGTCCACATTTGATTGCATTTGAAAATCATCGTTTGGAAATAGACCTGTGAAAGCAATGTTCAAAAATGTTAAATGTCTTATGTTTAGGCTTTCAAAGATGAGTCTCCACGGAAGTCATGATTGCCAAAGAGACCGTTTTCAACCAAACACTTAACAGCAAAAATGTGCAACTGCACTTTAATTATGAGAACTCTAAACAAAGGTTCATTCCAACACCATTAACTTCAGCTTGAAGTGGATTGATCCACAGCTTTCATTAGAAAAGGCAGCCAAATAACAAACCTGGGGTCATTCACCTTATGGAACTTGAAGAAACTCTGTATTGTGGACTAAAGAGCAGTATTTTGTCAATTTGCCTCTTACTTTAGAGAAATGTCTTTTTTGTTATGGCTTAAATCTTCTGCCAGGCAGTCTTCACTGACTATGTGTAAGCCTCAAGGCTATTCTGCATGCCTTCTTTATTTTTATATATATATATGTATATATAAAAATAAAAACGATAGGAATATGTATTTTTTTTCTGACAGATCTTACCAAATGACTGTTCAGTGGTGCCCTATGACAGGACAAGGGGCAATGGGCAGAAGTTGGAACACTGGAAGTTCCAGCTAAACATGAAAAAAAAACTTCTTTCCTGTGCGGGTGCCAGAGCAGTGGAACAGGCTGCCCAGAGAGGTTGTGGAGTCTCCTTCCCTGGAGACATTCAAAACCCTCCTGGACGCGTTCCTGTGCCCCCTGCTCTAGGTGTGCCTGCTCAAGCAGGGGGCTTGGACAAGATGGTCTCCAGAGGTCCCTTCCAACCCCTGCCATTCTGTGATTCTGTGATGGCATAAGGAATTTCACCTAAGTGGTTTTATTTAGTAAATTAGTAATACATTTTAAACTTGAGAAACTTTTTTTAAGAACTGAAATTCAATAAAACGAAGGAAACTAACTGGTCAATAACATTATTAATTCAATTAACTAACTATGTTCATATCTGCACAGGTATTCTAAATGTCATCAGTTCTGCACAGAACAAATATTAAAGAGGAAAACCAAGTGCACCTGTACAGGCTACTGCAGCAAGTCAGCACCTACCGCAAGGTAAATTATTGGAGCTGCTCTAGCTTAAGTTAATTATTACTTTAACACGATTGTGAGAGTTATATTTTCCCATTCTAGTCTTTACAAACATACATTATAGTATTTGATAAAGTGTTCCGGCATTTGATATTTAAATACATTAGTCATACAGAAATGTTAGTGTTGTCTCCAAACTGGTTTCAGTTTCTGTGTACAATATGTGCTATGCTTATCAACAGGTGTAAAAATAAAAACAAAAGAAAACAAACCAAAATCATAGCTATACCTTAAAAAAAAAATGGAGATAAGTATTTTATTCATAAACAAAAAAGTTAAGAAATCCTAACCTTAAGAGGCTGAAAGTGCTACCTGAACCTTCTGGAAGGTTTGGTAATATAAATGAGAAGATTGCTTCATGTTTATTGAACCTTTCCCTTTTTAAACCTACACATTTACAGCTGAGAATAACTATGCAAGTTATCAACAAAATGGAATTATTAAACTGGAATACAGAAGACTGTATGTCTCTCAGAAAAGACTACACAAAAGGAGCTCCTTTGAGTACTGCTTTAGCAATGCACTCAGGTACACATTTGATCTTAATTCTGTTCTCAGCTCCCACTAACTTCAAGGAAATGAACACACACTTGACTGCTTTGCTGCACAATGATAGGATTAGTGAAGTGCTTGAAATAAAGCATGTGTTTATGGGCCACACACAACACGAGTTATGGTTTACCTTAATCAGACTGCAAATTATGGGAGTTCAGAAGAAACTCAGTGAGCTGTGCAGCTGATGACAAGGCAGAAAATGGTAACTTGGCCAAGTATTGCAATGTAAATTGTTCCAATTCATCAGTCCAAGCAATTAAAATACCTGCATGCTTCTTTGCTTGGGCTGAAATTCCCTAGGTAGCTGCAACTGTTCCTACACATGCTGCATAAACTGCCAGTGTCTGAACAGGTTGATAGCAGTCTTTTGCTTAAGCCTCACAGAATCCAGGACCTAGGGAAAACACGACTGAAAGTCTTCCACAAGTCTCGGTCAGAAGTCCTCCAAAGGCTTCCAATCATACTTAACACAATTTCAAGGGGCTTCTTTCTGAGGCTAAAAAGCTGTTCACATTGATGTAGAAGGTTCTTTATCTATCTTTTTAAAGGAATTAGTGTTTAATCCTGCAATGAGGGAGGCTGCTCTGTAAATTCCTGCAGCCTTTCAGACCTCTTGAGGATGAAGCTTTGGCATCTGATGAGAGACATTCAGCTGTGTCAGGACAGAGGAACACCTCAATATGGACACCAGCAAAACTATAGGTGCCTGGAAGCATGTACAGCAGCTTGGGAGCTAAGTGGCAGCTCAATGCAGGTTTCAGAACTTTTTTTTTTTGAGATAGTTGGAATTACAAGAATAAATAGTGGCACATCAATTCCCCACGTGCAAATGCGAGTAACAGTATTTCCTTATCTTTCATAGATATCAGAAGATTGCTCTCTGATACTTTGCAAAAAATAAGGGTTACTATCGATTCCCATTCTCAAGTGAGTATTGCAGCAAGATAATAAGAATTAGAAGAAAAGTAGAGAAGGACATTGATACTAACATCCACTGGAAAACCTACATCTTTATTTCCTGATGCTTAGAATAATATGATTAGTAAATGGAATTTGGGCTTCATTCCAATATCCAGGCATGTATTCATATAGGCAAAATACAGCTTGTAAGCAGTTTACAGTGTCTCGCACACCTGAGCAGCAGAAAAAGTTCTAACTTCTGTGTTCAGTAAACGATTCAGCATTTTCTTTCCACTATATTGTTTAGTAGAAGAGTTTTCTGTTTTAAGAACAAGAGACATTAAGAAAAATACTAGAGAATTAAAATTGCATATAAAACCCTAAGCAAGTTAAGTTTATAAATGAACAATCACGAGGAGAACAATAACTGTATTTGTCATAACTTTCATACAAAGTTTGCACATTTACATTGCTCTGAATCTATATATTTGCATCCTTCTTCAGCTAACAGTACATCCTCCGAAATTGCATTGCTGCCACACTACCTCATATTCATTTCCAATATGGCTTACAAAACTTCAGACTCTATGACAATTAAAGCATAAGTACGTAGCCACATGTACTTCCTTGAAACTTGTCCACATGACCAAAGAAAACATTTCATTTCTTTTTGAGTTTTAGCCTGTGCAAAGAATTGAATTAAGCGGGTACACTCATGCTAAGACTTAGATCCATTTTTAAATTGATGGCCTATTAATAGATGGATAAAAAGCCAGCTCATAAAGCATAATCAAAATGTTTTCAAGGCTTCTCTGAGGAAAAGTTACAATCTCACATATACCATATTTCCAGAAACAGTGAATACCCCACAATTAAGAGTTATGGTGAGAACATTTAACTACTTAATCCATGAAATTCCTGTCAAGCTTTCTCATTTATACTGGCTTTTGTTAATTTTTCATGCAATTAATCTTGTGCTCACAATGTGTGCTTTCAATTTTTACTCCTCACTAGATATAATTACATTACCACCAGGAAACAGTAAGTTTTCAAATTAAAAGCATGCACAGAATGAAAGCATAACCCACATGAAATATTCTACTAGAGTTTAGAAACCCTAAAAAGTCTAATAAAACTCAATTGTTTTTTGTTCTTGGTCACTCATGGATAGCTCCTATAACGTACCCAGTCTGCTCATTACCATGTTCATTATACCCTACTTTCCATGCCCTTGGTCCCTGGTTCACAAAGTGGTATTTGCATTTTGGCACAGCTTCACAGAGGAACTTTGGAGCTGTGGTTAAGTGCACCTATGGTTTTTTGCTCCTGGAAACACAACATCTACCATATCTTTCAACTGATGCCCTGAATAGCCTGCAGTAAAAGGCACCTCAGAACAGGATGCAAACTAGTCACCCTGCTGAGAGAGTCAGAAGCAAGCACTGCAGATGGTCTGATACCTTTTTGGCTGAATGAATGCTTAAGATTTCTATGCAGTTACCCTGCACACCCATTCAGCCTGGTAGGGAGGGATTACTGGAAAGCTGGAGATGCTACATTATGTCAGGAAAAGAAATGAACCCATGGATTTTCAGGTAGGTTTCCATGTGTTCTTACTACCAAAAAATATGATCATAACCACTGTCTGTTCATACTCCAGTAGGTATACTATGAGTATACTACGAAGTCATGCCTTCCCTCCTCCTCCTAGCAAAATAAATTGAGAAACATCTCATCTATGAACTCCACAAATGATGAAGTCAAGGGTTTCCTTAGTCTTCTGATTTCCTAGACAAGTTCTAGACTTGTTATGCCTGTTTATAGGGAGTAGCTAATCCATGATGTGATGATGGTATTCTCTCTCCTTTGGCAAGCAGACATCTAGCACTGAAATTTGCAGCTGTTCAAGATTTCTAAGACTGCAGTGTTGCAATGCCAAAAGCTGTGATAACTCTGGGACACATACAGGAACATAAAGGAACCTGGTGGCAAAACAGGAGAACTTTAGTCCAATCCCAAAATAGACACTTACATCTCTCCTGCCTAACATAATAGCTAGAGGAAATATGTACCATGTAAGGAATGATGGAAGGGAAAATTGCGCCAGCTAGAATATTTACCGTATTTCAATTGATGCTTTCTGGGTTTCTAATAGAGTCATAAATCCTTAATAGTTTCTAGAAATGTCCACAGATTATTTTATTCTTGTTAGATAATTAGAAACAGTTGCACATTTAATATTTTTATTTAGATTTCAGTGTAATCTTGAGCTAAATGCATCACTGTTATAGTTCCGCTCACTTCATTTAATTACGTCAAGTCTGAAGCTGGTCTTTTGTAATTGTTTCCTGACAAGACTTCTAGAAGACTAAACTATAAAGCAATATTTATAGTGATCACTGCAAGTGCAGATTCAAAATTACTGTATTGAGTTAAAAGCTAGAGGCCTGTGGTTGAGTAATTAAATCTCTTTGTTCCAAACATAATTGTTCGAGTATGACTCACTTTGTTCTATTTAAAGACTAACTGAAGACTTGCAATATTGAGAGCTCACTTCAATAAGCTGGTATAACACTTTTCATTAAGGAAACAGAGAAAGATATTACACTTTATTTGCAATTTGTAGTGCTAGAAAAATCTTTTGTCGGATGTTGAGTTTTCTGTAATTTCACAACTCAAATCCTTACACAGATTTTTCTTTTCATAAAAATGCATCTTTATATTATTTTACTCCATCTCTGCATCTTTAAAGATACATAGAAGAGCCAGGCATCACCCCTCCCCAGATTGCTATAAAGGACAAAGTACAAGCAATGAAAAATCTTAAAAGCTCCTATACGTTGCTGGTGACCAATACTGCCATCCAATTAGTTAAGCTTAAACTGTAGTAAAAAGGATGAAAGAAATAGGTCAGGCTATCCAAACAATAAGAAAACCATCAGGAAATGCACTTAGGCCACCTGTTTCCTTGGTCAGTCAACTCTATTAATCAAAATATTCAAAATAGCACAAAAGCAGTGTTAAATACAGTCTCTTGAGATCTCCCTCCTTTAAATCAGAACCCTAGATCTGGACATTTATCCTTGTCTTTGATCCAGAGCAGAAACCAGCCTGTTTTCTAAAAAGCAATCAATGGTGTGCAAGGCTTTTCCTTTCAAACCTCCGGCCAACGTCAGGGAACCAATCTTCTTAGACATGATCTATTAGCAGGGTGTCTGCTGTGAAGTAAGCCAACCATATACTGTTATACCTAGCATAGCATCACTTTTCTTTAATGCCAAAGAAAAGGAAAATGGAAGAAGTAATAAAAGAAATTAAGAACATCCACCTAGTGTGAGAAGGTACTGCCTCTAGTAATCCCTTGTAAAGGCACCCATAACATGGCAGCTGTGTCCTTCTGAATTTGAAGAGTTTTGTAGCAGGAAAGGTTCAGGAAAAGGTTTTTATACAGTCATGTATTCAGTGACAGCTGGTGAGGCTAAGTAACTGTATTTTATTTACCTTCAAAAATGCTGCTCTCTGTTTCCAGGTTGTGGAGAGCTAGAAATCATCCTGGTTTTACAAAGACAGGGTAAAAACATAACAACAGAATCTTCTGATACTGTAAAGCCTAGCAACAGCATGGAGTTTTACTGCTTCAAACTATGCTACTTATCAATATTAACAGGATAATTCAACTGGATTTTAAGAAATAAGTAGTCCTTGAAATCCACATCTTCAACTCTTTGCAATTTGAAACATACAGACATTGAGTAAAATGTTAAATAGATAATTCTTTCAAAAATAGTGCCTTGTGACACAAAGATAGGGTATTCTGCTGCAAAGCAGTTTCAAGAACACTTCAGGAAGTATTTTGCAAGATTTACAAGTAATACATAAAAAACGTCTGTGGAGGGAATTATCCCCTCCTTATATACCTCATCCAAAATGGCTGAAGTCCACTTTTTAATTTCTAAAGGCCTGTAGTTTAGCTGGTGCTGTAGGCTCACCCTAAGTCCTGACTCAGTCCCTGGTGTTAACCATTACATGAAGGTAGGTACAATTCAATTTAGCCTTTGAAATAAAAAACATGTCTTGCTTACTAGTATAAATTAGAAGTTTTTTGTCGAAACAGAAATTGAAGTGGTAAATTGTAACTATTCTGCATAAAGAAATTAGCAATACAGGAGGCTGGTAGTGTTGTATCCAAACCGCCACAGTTATACAGCTGCTTCAGCCTCAGCTTAGGACCTGTCAGCCAAATGATCAACAATGGACACAAAACCAAATCAAACACAAGATGTTATTAAGAAAGGAATAGACAACAAAACAAAACATTGTGCCACAGTACAAAATCTTTGGTATAAGAGCATCTTAGAAAATGCAGTTCTGGCCTCCATCTCAAAAAGATTCACAGAAGACAATGAAGCTTATAAAATCTATGAAATGGCATCAGAATTAGAAATAACCAAGCATATCAGAACTCTTCAGCTTGGAAAACCTAAAAAAACCTACCTCTTTGTCCACGTCTCCTACATTTATCACTAGAAATCATCTTTTAGCCACTGGCTGTGTTAGACAACGAACAACCTGCACCTTTTTTTTGGTACGCTTTGCTCATTCTTACAGTGCAGCTCACATAGCCCCATTTTTTGCTCCTCCTGTCTTCCCAAGTACCCACTCTGCTTCTCAAGCAAGTTCTGCATCTTGCATTAGCTCCTTTGCTGAGGCATCTGCAGCCTAAGCTAGCAAGTTTAAAGACAAGATGTGCAGCACAGTTGATTCACAAAACAGAATTGAATAAACACAGTGGAAGTGAATAGTTTTTAGTGCTGAAAATTCTAGCTTAGTTTGAAATATAAGCATATTTGACAATAGTTTTTCTGATCAAGATATGATACCATGAGTGTTCTGGCACAGGGCAACCAAGATAACCCACTGAAGCATTGCTGACCATTCCTATACTCAGTGATTTCTGAGGCTGGGGTCTTTGCAGCAATGCTTCTGAGTACTTGGCCCTCTTTTATGTCCTGAAAACGAACCAAAACAGTAATAGTGGCCTCTCCAGGAGTTATAAATATGTGAAAATTGCCCAGGTAGATGTAATTCCCTCACCACAATCCTCTCATGTGCCCACTATTGCCAAGTGGCACCAGTGCCCAATGCCATCCATTAGGAGTTAAGAGTTCCCAAGGCCACAACATTCTCAAAAAAGTGTTTAGAATTCATCCTGTGCACGCGATGACAGAAGCTAAATTAAATACAAAAAAATTAATCTTCCCTTATTAGACCTTGGAGAATTGTCCTTGCAGTAAACTGCAAGCAAAGACTATAAAACAGGCTGAGCTGTAACAGCAAAATTCCTCAACATTTTTTCCCGCTACCCACCCCCTCATCACACAGATTGCAATCATATCAGGAAGGCTGTAAAAAGAATTAAATTGCTTGGGCGGGCTTTGCATTCTAAATGTAGAATTAAAAATCTGTATCACTGGTTAGACACTCAAAAAGCACTTTGAAATTGCAAACACTCATTGGCTTTCAGCATTACAAAAGCTTTAAAGGCACAGTAGTTATTTTAACACTATCTCAAATATCCTTCTCTTATTCCAGAGGGCAACAGTGGAAGGAAAGAGCATTTGGTTTTTTCATTAGTGGATCACACAGCTGTGACAGCTGGAGTGATGTGAGGGCCAGCAGTGCTTCTCAGCTGTGTAATTGCAGACACCCTGAGGAGCATTTACCTACTTTCCAGATGCTTGTTCTTTTTTTACAGAAGAAGAAAAAAAGGACCCTTCTATCATTAGTCTCCACTATGCTTTATAACTAAATGAGCCAAATTGCACATTTGGTGATTCTACAAAAAAGAGAGTAACGAGGTCAAGGAAATCAGCAGGAAAGGTATAACGATATCAAAATGTGACACAAACCTTCAGGCTACTGGCTAATTATCTAAAACCTGATCCTGATGATGCTGAGTTCAGTGACTCTTCCTTCTGTGTAGTCAAACACTCTCAGCTGGGGTCCCCTTGTTCAAAGTCATTAAGGATCAAGCTACTACTTTCAGAAAATGCCCTGAATCTGGAAGGCCACTGATCTCAGCATTTCAAAGGGTATGGACTCCTCTACAGAAGAAAAGATTATTTTTAAAGCAGGATCTCACCTCCAAACCTTGGTTAGGACCAAGCTCATGGTTGTAGGAAGTCACTACAAAGATGGAAAAGTGATTATGTTTACACTAGTGTAAGAGAGGTTTCTCTGGGGAGGTTTCCCAAAGATACACACACACAGAGTGCAGGAAACATGGAAAAGGCAGTCATTTGCGTACTTGTATTGCATAAGTACTGACTGTACAGTTTCTAGTATTCCCCAGCCACCATTATAAATCAACACATGGCATGAGGGCAACGGGATGGTGGGGGCAAACTGCTTTGTGACTCTGAGGTAACAAGCCCACTCCCCTCAAATCTCACACGCAGATTACAGGGTTTACACCACAGAATCCCAACTCCTATTTCCCATGGTCCCATCAGCAAATCAGTCCCTGCACCTTTCTCCCTTTCTGTCATCACACATACTGTCCCCAGCTGGTCAGACTGGTGAGCGGCTGCCTGGCATGCCGTACTCCAAGGAATGAGGGAGGAGCTGAGATGCAGCACTGGTGCTGTGGGACATTTCAAGTGGTAGGACACAGTTCCTTGTTACAGCCTGGAACTGGCCCTGTGTGTGTTATCTTCAGTCACACACTCTGATATGCTATCGCCTGAGGCAGATACTTCAGAGACCTGCAAATACTCTTAGTAGTGTTCTCCTCCAGTGATTATTCCATATCTCCTGCTGTTAGTGTTCTGGCACTCCCCATGCAACTTGATGTGCTGCACACAGCAGCCATGAACATTAGATAGTTCACACAAACTCACAGGGAAATGATACTGGAGCACTGGTAAAAATGGGTTCTTTTAACACTTAATTCAATGCCGCATTTAAGCTCCTATGGAGACTTGACCATTGGAGTGTGACATGACCACAAACAAGGACTGGTAGAACATAAACTTACTCTGTAAGTCATCTAAGTGGAAGAATGCAGCCCGGGGTTACAACAAGCAATCACATAGGTGTCTCTCTGCACATGGCCAGATGCTTGCTCCACTGAAATTTTCACCTTTCTATACACGTGTAATTCTTTCTTTTGAATTAGGAGGTGGAAAAGTACTGAACTTTTTTTATGTACCACAGTCAAATTTAGATATCAAAGGCTGTTGAGCTATTTTGCAGTCTGACAGTACAACCACAGAGCTGCAATAAGTTTATGTGGGTTTATTCTTTTGTTTGTTTATTTCATGCTTTCTCAGACATAAAGACACCTTGGTGCATAATACAAAATGAACCAAAACGGAATTCTATAATTCAGTGTGTCATCTTAACTAATCAATCATTCTGACATTCTAGATAAAGATCCTAAAATATATTTTAGTGCAAATTGCACACACATTGCTATATTGGTGAAAATCTGAAAACCAGTTGTTTTTTTCATTCTATATTTATTAGGCTTTTTTTCTTTTAATTAAAGATCTGATAATTATTTCTGTGTTCCCATTGGCTGTCAGTGACCTGCACTTGTAGTGGTTCAGCATAATGGTTTTTGAATAATTAAACACCCATGAAAGTAAAACTAACCCAAAGCACATTTAAAGGAAAAACAAGTTCCTAATGGGAAAAGATTCCTTCAGGGGACAGAAGTTCTAATCCTATACCTAATGCAAGTTACAGAGAGTGAAGTCATATAAACTATGTCTTAATGATGTTATTATTATTTGCCACAGAGATGTCGCCATTTTTTAAAAAGATTTTTGTCACTGGGTGATTAAAAAGAAGTGGGAAGAGCTGAACTCAGTAGCAATAGGTAGTACAATTTTTATGCAAGAGGCTCTAAAATCATCATGACTAGAAACAGAAACTATGGCATGTGATAAGAGAATTGCCCTCCATAGAGGATCCATACGCTATCAGCAACTCTTTACATTCCATATGCACTTCATAAAGGATACTCAAAGAGTTTTGTGAAATGAGAACTAACAAATGAAGTCATTTTTTTTTTAATTGCTGATATGCTGTTGAAGGAGGTGCAGAGTCTTCAAAGCTTCTGACAATGGAGAAGCATTTACCATTATACTTGCAATTGCTTTTTAGAAAATGTGTTAATAAAATCTATGATGGTCTATACCTGTGTCTGGAAAAATGTGTTAGGCTGATATCAAAGTAATACCTGCAAGTATTAATGTTAAAAAACATAGATATTGATGAATATCAAGGCCTTTTTCTTCACTCTGCTTCTATACATGCAGAGGAGTAGAAAATCAATCAAAAGTGTCAGTTAGTTTCTAATCACTCTAATAATTAAATAACAGCATTGTCCCAGCTCTCTGATGCACTATTCAGAAGTGCACTGCATACTTCTGTTAAGAAAGATGATAGATCTGATAGCTCATTTACATTTGACAATTTTTTCCCGAGTAATAAATCTTCTGGCAGAGACAGAGAAGTCAAAATTTAGTACTTCAAAAGAAAAAGTAGTAGTAGTAGCAGTAGAAGAAGAAACACAAATTTTTGAAACTATCAGTTGCAAGTATGATAAGACAGCACTTACACTATCCTTTAATGAAGAAAATGTAAAAGTCAGTGACGAGGAATAGACTGAAACTATTTTGCCTTAACATCAGTTTTACATAGGAGGATCATAATGCTTATTGCCCTCAGCCTGACATGAACATGAATAGGAGTTCCATGAATGGTTTTACATCAGCATACTGCCACATTCCTGCAACAGGCCCACACAGATAGATTCCCTGCATAGACAGCCTTATCTAAGTCACTGGCACTCCGCAAAGTCTTCTATTTGTGTAGAGATCATTGCAGAATCAGGACCTGTATGCTTAAAAACCCCCAGTTTGATAGCATGTATTGTTGGCAATGTATGTTTCTTCCCTTCTCAAAAACCATAACTGAAAAGGTAGCACTATCAATGAAATAACATTATGCAGAGACTTTAATATTGCCTCAATACCTGATTTTCTGTGCCAGCTGCAGCTTCAGGATTCTGAGGCTTCATCAACACTGTTCATCAGAAATCAGGCAGGAAAAGTTGGGGGGTTTTGTCCTCCTGTGAGCCAAGCATCCAGAGTCTGTCAAGTACAAGAGATGGTAGGGAACATATCTAACTTTTGAGGAGCTCATACTCACACAAATCTTTCTATCATGGCTCCTTTCTACAGCAAACACCACAAAAAGTATTCCTAGAAAATAAAAAGGGAGACTACTTCAAAAGATAAATAGAAATTCTGCAGATTAAAAAAATCTAGATTATGATCTCCATTAAATATAATGCTTGAGGATGGCATTTGTAAGTTATCCTGAGTGAATACTTTTCATAAGATGCTCTTACTAATGACTCTGTCTAGTAAAATAAATATAAGGTATTCGGAAAAAAGTTCATATTTGTTAAATGCATCAGGAGTTTCAAACATTATATGTACTCTAAAATCCTTGTGGTAATTTTTGCAGTTTTAAATCACATTTCCCAGTATTTGGGTTCACCTTATCGCCAATGTTTCTAAACCCCAAAATATCAGAATAACCTAAAGCCCAGTCCTGAAGCTGATATTTGGGGCAGACTGATTTACAGGAATGAAATTCAATGAAGTTTTCATGCATATGTAACTGTGGCACTTGCCGTAGTTTCATGATGGCCCAGCTTTGAGCAAGTGCTTGGACCAAAATGTTTCCCCTAGCCTATATTTCTTTCTTTGAATACGTGGTCAGCTGCAAAATATTCTAAAATCAATGTGGCATTATCTATTTCCTGATATTGTTAACAGGTGTTGTTTAGACCAGAAAAACATCTATGAAGGCCACAATGGACTATCTGTAGAATGAAAAAATATGGCAAGCAGTTCCTGAGACAGTACAAATTAGAGTGACTAAATCCAAAGCTAGTGAAGAGTCGTGTTCATTAGCCTAGCATACAAGCTGCTAAGCCTTAATTACCTCCCCCCCAAATAAAAGAGGTCATCTTGGGTATCTTTAGAATGGCTGCCTAACATCTCTGTTTTCAGGATTAGTAAAGGTATACCAAGCCTCTGCCTATTTCTTTCCACAGCATAGATATACCTGTGAAGTAGTGCTTGCTATTTAGTGCCAGAACTTTAGTAGCTGAGAATCAAGAGGGCAGAATATTGTGGTGGTATATCAACACAACCTGAGTTCTCTGTCTACACAGAAATGTTGTACAAGTAGAGAGTATCCATATTATTCAAAGAAGGCTCAACCAACACACATCCCGGAGAATGCTAGTCTCTATGCGATTCCCATACCATCCTTCTTAGACTGTCAAAAGTAGTCATATTTCCCTTTACTGTGAAAAATATAGTAGTTTTAGTATTTTCACTTTAAACCTAGACCCACAGCCACTGCCAAGCAGTGCCTGAGTTAGTGCTTACAAAAGAAGTTCAAGGTCAGTCAGTATAAAGAATCATGTTGAAAATTTAAAGATCATCCTTACAGACCAGATTTTAGGCATGTTATCTGGGAAATGTAGGGGAGCCTATACAGCTGCCTGTCATGCCACTGCTGTCTTAAATAAGCATGCCAGTCATCAGAGCTCCATTTGCAAGCTCTAATGCCTTCTGTTTCTCAGATACTTGGCCATACTCTCTCCTGCTCTAACTGTGAGGAATTCTCACAAGCTTCAATAAAAAATGTTCTTACTTTGCCAAGGGACAAATCTGATGCCTTGAAAAGCAACCACAAAAGCTAGCATTAGTCTAACCTCCTCAGGCTCCCCTGCTGACAGGGGAAAGAGAGAGACTTCACCAGAAGACTGTTTAAATCTATGCTCAACTGCTTGTTGAAGAAATCTTTTTCTCTCCATTGACTATAAGGGGAAACTAAGGATTTTAACTTGCTGCATCTGAAATTAGCTTAATGCCAATAACTTATTACTGTTATCACATCACTCTTGATTGTGACCCAAAATACTGTGGTTTTACAAAACCGCTATACTCTGAAAATAATCAGAAAGTACATGCATGGACGACTAGTCAAACACTAGCTTCTGTGAAGCGTCTAAAAAAACCTAGTAGTGTACACTTTAACCTCTTATAAACAAGAAAGCTGGTTCTAGAACACAGAACAGGAAAGTGTAATGACTATCTCATACTCATTTAACTATTTCGAGAGTATCTGCTAATTTACTGACTTCTTTTATTCTGCGATATGTTCATAAGAGGGTCACTGGGAAAAGATCATACAAAATTTCTTCTTTGCTCTTTAAAAACAGACTAAGACTATGCTATTTAATGGTCCTTCTATAATGATATATTAGATCCAGATAATTCATTTCTACAAAGTGAAAAGAAATTTAAAAAGATAAGGGAAAAAAACAGAAGAGCAAGCCTTTTTTAAAGGGCAAAACTGAAAATTTGATGTTCCAGAGGTTCACTGACTCAGTGAAATTCTAATAATGTTAATATGCTATTGTTGTTGTTATTTAGTTTCAGAATTTGGTGCATAGTCCTGATAAGCCCATTTATGTGACACATCATAAGCAATAAAGCAACATAGACCATTCCTGTAACTGGACATGAGGTATCACTTTACTAAGAATGGCTTGCGTTAGGCAAGCACACAGATATTTAGTCAGTTATGGTACAAATATGGTTGGAAGGCTGAAAAAAACATCTCTGAGAGTACTTGACTTCTGACTTTTTCTTCATTTTCAACACGTCCCAGCATGTAAGGAGCCCTCTGGATGCAAACAGTGCCCATGTGCACTTCCCCACCATGTGCACTTCAGTCAAGTAGCAGTTCCTCTACATGCTTCTGTAGCCATTGTACACGAAAATGTTGCAGTGATCCCTATTGCTTCTTAATTACCTTTCAAACAGTTATAACACACAAAGCACTAGCAGAATGAGGACACCTCATGGCCTGTTAAATTCCTTATAAGACTCTGTAGGGAGTCATAATAAAGAAAGGGATGGGAGAGGAATCCATGCCATTCCCTCTATGGTCCTACACAATTCAATATCACCATCAGTTAGAAGTTCACCATTTTAGTCCAGATCTGGGTTGTGTGACAAGGCATCCGTTGAATAATAAATGAAAGAGAGTTTGATGCAAATGAAAGACCACAAACACTGCAGTCATGAATTTCAGAGGTTTATATTAAGAATCATCAACCCAAACTTAGCTATGTTAGCTAATATTATTATTAATAAAACATCCTTTTACAGGAGTGTGCATTTTCTCTTCTGCATCAACACGTTGTTGTATGAACACAGGAAATTTTTTTTTTCCATTTTCTTTTAAGCACCAACATTTCTAGGACCATCTTGTTTCCATAGAGTTCAATTTACTTCAATTGAAAGGCAGGATGGTTCTCTTCTGTTCAAACAGCACTGATCCTTTGCTGATATCTTTACATTATATTAAATACATGAGGTCAGTTCATCTATAGAATCTCTCTTCTCCCCTTTTATTTAGATAACCTTAACACAAGCAGACATGCATGACCAAATTAAAACCTCTTCTCTAAGGAACAGCATTTACTTCAGAAAAGTGGTATCGAGAAGCAGTCACAGAAAAAAAACTTGGCATACAGTTTTTAACAACATAATGCAATATTTTAAAAATTATTGCTTCCCTCAGGCACTATCTCAGCTTTAATATTTTAGTTTGCATTGTATTGATGATCTCTGATTTTGTGGTCTCTGATGTCTCAATACAGGGACCACTCACCATATTGCCTTCAGTGAAAGAAAATGACTGAACTAATAAATCTGTTTAAAAAATAATTTTCTATATAATCTTCTAGCTTACTAACAAGTGAAATATAGGCAAGTTTCATAACTGGGACACTATAAGGTTGTCCTTATTAGTCACAGCAGAGATCACATAACATTAAGATTGGCCAACAGTACCCACGTCCTGGAATAAATGGAGGACTCTGAGGGGAGTGGAGCAGAGGCAGCCACGGAGGGACCACAGCAAATTCCCTGCTCCTTCTGGAATCTGACCAGACTTTCTCATCCTGGCACTGTTGGGCTTTTTGCTTCAACTCTTTGTCTCTGTCCGTCTCCTACACCCTCTTTTCCCAAGCCCCACAGTCTTTCACCTCATCTTCACACCTCATCTACTTCTCTTGTCTTCTCACGTGACCCTCCTTCCCTTTTCTTGCCTTCACTTTTCCCAATTACTCACAATAACCCTACAGAAGAAGTTTCGATATAATACCATGAAATGTATTATGCTCCTTCTGTTCTTAAACCTTGGATGTGCTTTTCACAACATGGACTGTCTTGTGCTCTGTGTTAGTACAGCACACAGAGACCATTTTTTATTTGGCTTACAGGTATTTCCAGAACCTTATTATTATCATTAATAATGTTGATAGGATGAATCACAACAGCAATAACACAATCTAATAAAAGCAAAATATTCTCTAAAAAAAAAGGTAAAACTCCAAAATATTTAATTACCAAGAGCATCACCTGGCCTGAAAAACTAAGCATCTCTGAAATACAGACATTTTAGCTTTCATCTTCCCTGAGTCAGTTACATTTCTTAAAGGAGAACACAGGGATTATAGCATTATGCAAGGGAAACTGTTCCTGTCTGTGTCCTTAAAAAAAAAAATCTGTTAAATACTTTTCTAAAAGTGTCCTTCATAGTTTAAGTTGCTTAATAGAAGTGTTAGCCAATAAATTCTAAGGAAGACTACATTATTTTCATACTTAATTGCATGCATATTCCTAAATCAGTTCGTCACTAGAATGGCAGCTTATATTTAGTAAGCAGAGCATCTGTTAAAACTGCAGTTTATCTCTGAAAAATACTTCTGAGTGTAATTGAAACAGATAAATCTGCAAAGGTAAAGACAAGTTCATAGTGTCACAGTTAAGTCTAACTTGACGTATAAGGCTCACTGACGTTAGCATAAAATGTGAAGTATTTCCAGATGGTGTCTTCATATTTAGGAAAGCAGATAAATAGTTCTGAGGTCTGCATGACTATTGTTCCTTCTCAAATATTCCAGTAAGATCTTACTAACATAATCCTAAAATTAATTAAATGACATCACTATTGTCATGCTTAATAGGCAATATCTGGTAGATAGAAATGAGGCTCACCCCCTTTAACACTTGAACACTGCGTGTGAATCCAGAAGTACCTTTATTAAAAGACTTGATTAAAATGAATAAATGAAAAATATGCAGCAATTTGCTAATGAAAATTGTATCTCTTTTAACTAGCTTTACTAATTCTTTCTAAAAAACAGCAACAATGGTAAATAGTACGGAAAGACTATTGTGTTGAATTCTATTGAATTGAAACCTACTACTGAAATACTAGGTTTAAATATATGGAAGAGTGGAAGAAGGGTAGAGCAGAAATCCAGGACAGAAAACATATTTAATTATGCTGAATCATATGAAAATATTGATTTAAGGTGAATAAAACAATCAACTGTAACCTGGTCTATGACTGTTGTATCAGTGTCTGTGCAGTTCTTGCAGTGAAGTTCCTGAATTATTATAAAGTTGTGGTATTCCTCAGGCTAGAAATATCATTAATTCAAGTATCATATTTGACAATGACTGGATGACTTTTGACTTGTACATATGTTAAAAAACAAATGGTTAAAATGGAAAATCATTTTACATGGTAAATTTTAGAAAAACACTTGTCAAAGAACTCTGTTAAGATGGTTTTTTGTATGAAAAATTAGATAAAAACCAGTAATTTTTATCTTGCTTGCTTTTCCTCTCTTTCCTCATTTTCCCTTTCTCCCCATAATTTTTTAAGATGAAAGAAAAATAATACCAAACTAATTTCTAAGTGTCTGTTAGAAAAACTGCCACATTTTTATAAATGAAAGAACCTTGACATTCCAACAATTTGTCCATTTCCCTCCTACCATTAGTTCTTCTCACTGAAATCAGGTTGCATTAAAAGGAACAATGAGCAAAACTCAACAACAAGCTCTGGGCATGATTACAATAATTTTTATGCTAATATTATACCACTGTCAATGAAAACAGATTCAGATCTATTGTCTTTTCCAGTTTAACTACAAAAAAAATCATATCAAGGTTCCACACCTGGACTATGTACCCATTGAAAACTGCCTGCACTTTCTACATTCTCTGTTCTACTGCTAGTTTAAACCTGTAGTAGTACAGGATGCTGAGCCCATAGCAATACCTCCTGTGAAGTAATATGGGAAAATGAAGAGAGTACTTCACAAGGACTAAATTTTTAATTTTGTGTCTGCCCATAGGTCTTCTGGCCTCCTTTCAGATGGAATACATTCTTTGATGGTGCGCAGGAATCAAATATGACCAAAAGCAAGACCTAGCTGAATAGCTGACTTTGAAGGAAGTTGTCCATCATGCTAAACACATCTGCAATGAGAAGAGTATTCTGTGAACCCTCACTCAATGTCACACCAGCTTTGTCTTTTAGATATACCACAGTGGTAGCAGAAGAGAAAATCGTGTAATGCAATTGCAGTTGGAAGTACAGGTTCTACAGGTTCTTCTGTAGTATCTTGCATTTGTTTATGGTAAGAACTAATGAAAAAATGTTCAGTGCAAAGTTTTAACCCAAACTATTAGATTTTTGCCTCTAGGCTGTGTGACAGCCAAGTGGAAAATTCTTAGGAGAGGGGCAGAAAATAGAAAACATTCACCAGATGTCAGTGTATTATAATTTGTTATCCTGTTTTAGGTCAAGACAAAACAGACCAATGTTCAGAAGGGAACATGGAACAAGTTTAAACAAAGCAGAAGCAGCACATTGCCTCTCAAGGTCTCCTTTGGTTTAAACAAAGGATGACGCAGGTTGAGAAATGTTAGTCAGAAATGCCAATAAAACCATGATTGCCAAAACATTAAAATATTCCTTTTACTGTAAGAGTTCTTTGAATTTTTGCACTTTTTGAAGAGCAGGCTAGTCTAAATCTGAGAAAAGGGAACCACTTCATCAGTGCCAGAACAGTAAGTCAGTGCAATTGCATAGTAAAGCAGTAAACAGTAAAAGATCATAATACAAAAATTACATTTAAAGAAGAGCATGAAACTGTTTTAAAAGGGGTCTCTCTCCTTTTTTTTTTTTTCAAAGAGACATCTTAAAATAGCACTATTGGGATCTATTACTGAGGAATACTACAGTAATTTCTTTTTAATGGGAAAACAGCAAGAGTCTGAAGTACAAGGAATGAATAGTAAAAGATGGTATCTCTTGAAAATTTAACTGCCATGCTTTTTCTTTCACTTAAAAGTCTTGAATGTTTGATGTAATTCTTCTAATAACTCTTTATAGATTCTAGTAGCTGTTCAAAGTCCTGATGCCCTGTTTTTACCTATTTGTGTCCACACCTAAGTATGCTTGAGAAGCATTTGATACATGCTCATCTAGAGAACATTAGCTATGGTCAACTGCAGTCTGCACAGAAGACTTTGGACACAAGAGTTATGCACAAATACTTTCAAGGCCTTAAACAAGGTCGATCTAATTATCACTGTAGCTCCTGTGGTTTGCTTGCAATATGTGTCCGGGGATTAACCATAAAGGGACTTTGTTTCATTCTATTTCTTTCCTAATAGTACTAGATGGTGGGATTAAAAAAAAAAAAAAGCAGAGAAGCTTGGATAAAACTAACACTGTACCCTTTGTCTACCTGTCTTCTTCCAGAACCTCCTTGTCCCTGGAGTTAGCAGATGGTCCATATTGGCATGGGGAATGCTTGCTTTTGCAGATTTGGTCTGCATGCGCAAAAAAATATGCTCTTTTTTACTCCAATTCTGGTACAATCTAGACTTTCCTCCATCATTACTTTGGCTTTTGACATAAGAGGGATCTGTTGCACACTCCCTGTAGGAACCTATAGGCCTCACTCAGAAGACTAGACCTAACCTGAGGGATCTCTGAAGTTTTACACATTCTAGGGGACAAAAAGGGGATGATGGTGTTCAGCTGTTGAATACAGATTTCCCCTTGTCACTGACACAGGAGGTAAGCCATATCACATCAAATATCATCTACGTAACTCTTAGCAAACATTAAAACCCTTATTTGGGACAACACAAAATATTCCTCATGAGTGCTTTCGCCGAATCAACGAATTAGACCAGATGTTTGCAAACTTACACATCATCACAGTGTTTACTTCCCTTTCTGCACCCTTATTCTAACATGGTGATTTTGAAAATATTTTCTAGGAAATGGAACCTGTCCTACTGCACCAATGAGGCTGGGACAGATACCTTTCTTTCAATATGAGTTTTATCTTTTTCTTTCCCAACAACAGATCTGGCAATGGTGGATCTCAGGCTCAAGCCTATAAAAGGGGATCAGAGGATTCAGGGAGAACCACACTACCATTCTAAGTCATGTGCTTAAACAGTACTCTGTTGTTAAGCATGAGGCAAGTAAACAGTAAGTCCACTCATGTTTGCTGATATACTTCTCAGTCCCAGTGAGACCATCCTACAAGATTCCTCTATGGCTCACAAGCCATCTGTCCTACCTGGCATTCTGGCACTGCTGGAGCAGGCCAGTGAATGAAAATTAATTAGAACCAAGCTCGTTATAGAAAAAGCATTTTGTTCCTGAAGACAATGCAGCAAGATATGATGGTATGTGGGTTAGAATATGCCTTTGCAGTAATATCTTGATGGGTATGTGTCAGCAACTAAAGTTGGTCCAAACTGGGCTACTCCAGAGTGCCATTTCACCTAGATTGCCTATGCGTATGTCCTGGGATCTCCAAGACTTGGACAGCTCAGGATTTTCCCCCATGCTGTACCAATCGAGTCGCTCTTATAATGCCCCAGAAGTGATCCAAAGATAAGGTACTATTGAAAATTACAGAATTTTACCAATGGAGTTTCACAAGGGTACACTTGCAGGGGTTTAAATGCAATCACTGGGACACAAATGACTGTTTCTGAATCATGTTATTTTCTTGTCTTCTCTGTAGACTATTACCATGTATTCTGTATTTAATTTTCAGCAATAATATCTAGCACGCCCAATAGATAGGATGCTCAGTGACTTCTTACTGGTACAGTCACAGGATCCAATTTTCAGACAGAACATGCAAAGACATTACTTACTTCAGTGGATGGACATAACAATCAAGGCTAAAACTTTCTTTGAGAAGGAAAACAAAACAACATAGGACAGATTATTAGAACTGATGAGTAGTCTAGGGTATTCTGTACAGGCAAGGGTGCCTAGACACTCTTCAGAGTTAAATGCCTCTCAGGAAAGTGCCTTTCAAAGTGAAAATATTGAAACCTCCCTAAAGGATCTCATTTTGAGAGAGTGTGTGGTGGAAACAATATACAGAATATTTAAGCAGTGCCTATCACCACCATCAAGAGAAACAACTGACAAGACTTTTTTCTGAGTACACCAGACTGACCACCTCTCAAGGCATACCAATCCAAAACCAGTAAGATTAAGTAACTCTCTCAAATCTTTAAAACCACACAGTGGAATTCCTGATAAAAATGTTTAAAAAATACACTAGTTTGAGAGGACTGGAACTGCTATAATGAATAACTTGATAAATAAGACTACATGAGCTCTTTGTTTTCTTCAGTTAAACAACATATGTTTTCTTAACTATCTAATGAAAAGCAACTATAAATACTAGGAAAACCTGCTTTGGTCAAATCCATTAAGCTTGAACACACATCCCTAGGGCTTTATTGATTATCTCTTAGCCTATCTTTCAAAGGTGATCATTAAATTTGTTACTTGGGAAACCTATCCCACTTAACATGTTGGCCTGATTCAGGCTTTTGAGCACCCTATAGTCATTCAATTAGAACTATTTAATGCAAATAGGCTTTTAAAGAAAAAAGAATTGTATAAGATTATGTGGTCCAAATTCTAATCCTATTACTTGAATTTCCTCATAGGAAAGATTTATTCCTAAAGTCTTACCAAAACTCTATTGCTAAAACACTTTATTTGGAAAAAAAAGACATTAAAAGAAACTGTTTTGCTAACCCACCTAGCATTAAAGCCTCAGGAATCAATGTTCCTGTGTTTTATGTGTGTTGTTGTCTGAAAGCCATTTTTCTTTGACGCTAGTGTTGTGAACTGCATTTTGAAAGCTTTTTGAACTATTAACCCTGACAAACAGACCTCTGACTTCTGATACTGCCCAAGGAACCTGATTTCCTCCAGATTTAATATATTGATTTACAAGGCACTACAACATAGAGTCCTATCAAAGGGAAACTACTGTAATAAAATTTGTCAACATTCTGCCTAGACCAGCTTATAAAGGAAAAATCACTTTTAGAAAGTGTGCCTTAGATGAAGTTTTATAATGGATAAAGAGTCAGATCACTCCCATCTTGAACCTGAACAGAAAAGGCAAGAGCATTCTGTTCTTCTTTGGATTGCTTTGAAGTAGTTTGTGTTGTCCATGGCAGATGCCTAGGAACAATGACTCAGTTCCAGTTAAAATTAATTTTAAGTAAATGTATATACCTCAGTGTGTTTTCACACTGTCCAGGTCATTTCTTCACCCATAAACATCCAGTATAATCAACCGAGACTCCTAACCTTCTTTCCTGCACAGGTCTCTGTCCAAGAACATCTTGCCAACAGTCTGAAAGGCTATTGAATCCAATAACCATATGGACACAGAAACTTCACAAGATTCAGAAAGGAACACATCATGGTGGCTGGGGCTAAAAAAAGCAGGGAAATGGGGGGAAAAAGAATGGAATTAATGGAGAATTGTTAGCTACCTTGTCAATGCTTGTTAGTCACCCACATTTACTGCTTAGATGTACAAAAAGATTCTAAACCACAGGAAAGACACATTATTTAAAGAATACAATGCCGTGATCAAAAATTACTTTCTTTCTTTATTCAGAGAGATTCTCATGAATTGCACAACATGGTCTCCATTTAGACAGCAATTCTCCTATGAGAAAGGGCTGGCTACTTTCCAGTTCCAGAGTTTTCAAAAAGCAGATTATCCCTGCGTGAAATCTAAAGAGCACATATGAAAATGAAAGAGTAACAGCCTTGCAAAACCGTACATTTCTATTTTGGAAAAACAGCAACACTGCTATTCTAACCTCAGGTTCTGTTTATCCAAAAACTATCTAAAGTACCACTGCATGAAGATTACAAAAGCTACAGATCCAGGCTTTACTATGACTCTTATGTTGAATTTGTCTGAACTTTTTTCCATTACACAGCAGGTCTCATGAGATACTTTCAGGTTTGCTAGAGGGGCTTTTCTTCTTCCTGACATGCATTTCACTCAAGACCATTGCAGATCAACCTCTTTCAATCCTTAGGCTTAGTCAATTAATGAATTTTCCAGATTTTACTTATCTGAAGCAACATATAGTTATCATCTCCAATGGTAACACAACCCCAAACCTATCAGCTGAAAGACTTATGATACAATTGTGTAGGGCATTGGCCAGATCCATCACAATCAGTTGAAAAATTAAACCGTCCTTTGTTTCTTCCACTTACTGCTCTTAATTTCACTGCTGCTTCTGATTTTCTTGTTTAAAAAGATTTTCATCCCCTGTTTAATCAATACACAGGGAAATTAATATAAAAAACCAGGAAATATGAAGTTTTAAAGGCTTGTGGAGAGCTCCAGACTCAATCTCCAAATGATGAGAACTTGTGCCATCTTTAACCTGTTATAGTTATATGTGCATCTTGATTTTTAAAAATTTATAAGCAAAGTAAACATTTTCAATAGTAAAGGTAAGTAAGTAATATTACCATTCAAATTTTTAATTTATTCTTAGATTTGCCCACAAAAGGTAGGTCAGTAGGAACCTGCTATATTTAACTAATTTTCCTAGCTTCCTTACATAATATGCTTCTGTAATTCTTAGTTGGTTAAGCAGTTTTGATTCTTAAGCTTCAGTAAAACAGTGTGACTTGATAGTAAGTCAGCACTTACACTTGTAGGTAAATACAAAAATAGTTAGAGAACTGGTCCTGTATTTGCATAAGCCTCAAAAATACAACATTTCATAACTAGTGATGTTATTTGAATTAGAAACTTGTTGACAATAAAAGGATAGTATTTTGATTCTAAATATTACTTCCGTAATTCAGAATAGTGAGACACTATCTCATTTCCCTTAGATGGAATACATTTACACTGTCGAAAACTTCAAATCATCTAAATATGCAAAAGCATTAAGAAAAGTAGATTATCCTAAACCACTGAGTCCAACTGACTGAGAGGTACAACTCAGTAGACACCAAAGGAAGTATGCTACGGTTTTGAATTTACATGTAGAAAAATCACTGGAATATCTGCATCTGTGATTCAACTCACATGCTGCTTTGAAATGCGTAGAGGAGTATGCCTTTTAACAGAAAACAGTTACTTTGCACATACTACTTTTATGCTACTGATAATTTATTTAATTGCTATCTTTTTACCATCTACTGCGTAAATATTATGCTATACTAGCAACGTGTTTGCCTGCCAAATTATTGAACAAATACAAGCATGTTGCTGAATTTTTCTTTTGATAATATCTATCTTGTTTTAAAATATGCCGAGAAAACACCGAAATACTAAATATGTGAAAAGAGCAAAGAAAGGGAATCTATAAATCTAGCTAATAACTTTGTAATTGGTTTTGCTTAGTACAACTTATGTTCTTTAAGGGATAACCAATGACCTAGGTTAAATTATACAATGGTATTTGAAAACTATAACACTATGGGGCATTGCTGTATTCTTGTTTTCATAATTCATTGTGTTTTAATACAATTGAAAACTTCTTAGACTCTCCGTATACACAAAATTTTCTGTGACAAATGTACAGCATGAGAACTATAGCTTTATGCTTATCTTCTAATAGAAAAGCTTTCATATTATCATTGGATGAGTACTAGATTAATTTTCCAGTTCTTCTTCTACTCAGTAGGAATTCAAGTAGCATAGGTACCACTGAGGTGCCACCTATTCTTGATAAATTGATATGAGTCCTTAAGTCGTCTTCTGTAACAGTACTGTGTATGTTCCATTACTTCCATGTTTGACATTTACTTTTTAAAATGTCACAATGAACTCTGCAGTTAAGAGTCTTTGGTCCAGTCTCACATTAAAAGGTCAGTGTTTACCAGTCAGAGAAACCATAACTGTAACTGTGGGATTTATGTTCTCTTTGCTGGATTAACCTAAATAGAAACAGCCCCCAGTTGGATGGCATTGACAGAGAGTCTGAGAGGAAATCCATTGGGAGAGCAACTAGACCTTGCAGAGAAATACTGGAGCAACCTATGTAAGGAAAGCATGAGAGAGGGGAAAAGACATTTTTTGCTTTTCATTGGGCATTTTGTAGTGCTTATGTGTCTCAGTGCAGTGCTGTGCCAAGATGTCCAGCTACTACAAAACAAAGCAATGCAGCCAGTGCATCTCTCCACCTAGGCTGATGCAACACTCAGAGAAAGGGTTGCCTTGAACATTTCTGCAGGGTATGTAAAAATGCTAGATCGTACCAGCTGAGCAGATATAGTATATCCACAGGTAAAATATCAGGCTTTATCCAGATACATCATTACATTTTCACTATAGAAGAAAACTGGTCTTTCATGATACAACAACAAAAGACTAGGGGGACAACTTGGATTGTCAGCGCCCTCTCCACACCAAGAGCTCCATTAGTAGCCTGCTTTCCTGCATCTCACTGGCCTGTTTCAACAAGCTTTCCCCTTGGACAATGCCCATGCACATCTGGGACTGCATATGCTAAAGACAGTTCCCAGTAGTCGGTATAGAAGAGGAAAGACCAAGTTTGGGCTCTTTTCTCTCTGTGTAATCCTCCACCAGAACTTCAGTAGGATTTAATACCTTAAACATCCCCATATGCCTTCATGCTGTGTCCCACAGCATGCAACACATATTCTGAGTTTCACGCAGTCCTCACATTATTTCATGTTATTGATGCTTTAAAATGACTCCACTCAAACACACACACACAATTATAATTTTGTCTTGGGCTATTGAGGACTGGAAGAGACACAGGGCCAAATGCTATGTATATCAGGGAATGATCTCTGTCTCTGTTTTATTAGAAGTACAGAAATAGTGCCAGATACCAGTGTTGGATAATTATTTGCTCTTTTACCAGATATCATTTATAAGTACAAGTGCATAATATGTGTAGGTCAGCCAGATCATGTTTTCTGCGTATATACACTTGAGAGGGCAGTCACAGGTTTAGAAAAAGGAATTTCCTAAGTGGCTTTTGAAACAAGTTTAAGAATTATTGAAAAATATTTTTACCACTATTTAAAGAATAGTCCTCCACCCTCTCTCTGATCTTTTGCTGGCATACATATAATATCACTATCAGAGAAAGAAAATGATCTCTAAATATTTTTGAAACCATTTTGTTGTGAAGCACAACACAGACAGCATGGTATTCAGGAATGCCTTTGCTTTGACGAGATAGCGCAGATGTAGGACTATGTACAGCTGTATGCTCTTTACACTAAGGAACTTAAAACGGTTCAGAAAACTTTTGCTTCAGAATGTGTACTGTGGCATGCAGCAGATCAGGGCCTCCCACAGGGTTGAGGAAAACAGGGTAAATCTGAAGTATAGTGCTTATATTGGTAAGCATCTCAGAACTCAAGTATACCACAGCATATGGGTTTCAGTCAAGAGCATGTCAGCAGTGACATCATGTCACGACATGCTGTAGCCAGCAATAATGAAAATGCCTGATATCAGGTATCATTATTTAAACGATTATAGCTTATCACCATTGCTACTAGACAAAAATATTTTATGGTACGATACTTGACACTAATTCTGATAGCTTGTTACTACTGGTTTTAACTGTGAAAGGCACATAATGAGTGAACAAGGGCACCAGCTGTGCATACAAGCTGATAGAACATCCCTTTTTGTGAGAGTGTTTTGGAAATCCTACTGGATTTCACAGGAGTGTTTATATCATTTTTGTCAAGGAGAAATTCACGGTAAAGCCAGAGAACAAGTGAGACCATGACTCTAAAATATCAGTTTGATTGCCAGACCACTGTCAGAGACGGCAAAATTAAACCTCAGCTTCCCATATACTAGAGGAGCGCTTTGTATTTTATACTCTTCCATAACAGTATTCTCTCTGTAAGCTCTGTTTGTAGCCACTGTATTTTCCCATAAGTAATGTCAGGAGACATTTGCCTCAGTAGGCCAAGCCCTAGCAACTGAACTATAGTTACTCTGATGATTTTTCCTCTCAGATAATCTAAGGAGAAGCACAACACAGACCAGGAATATCTGAAAGCTCACACACATTTGTAGAGTGGAAGCAGAATCACCCATGCTCTCCATGTCTCATTTTCAGAGCCCAGGGCTGAGCTTATCACTTTCAGCAGGTCTCCATCAGGATGTCTGTCCTCCTGCTGACGCTCAGGCCATGAGTTCACAAAGCTCAGTGGTGACATACTATGGATTTACACTAATTTTACTAGGAGTTCAGCATGTCTAGAAGCAGGACATTCTAAGCATTGCAGCCCTGAGCATTTGGATAACATTATGGTGCAATAATGTTTTGAGAAAAATTCACCAAATCATCTTTTCAGTGACATAGAATATTTTGAAATTGCAGCTTTCTCAGTGCGAGCATCCTAAAAACTACATTACAAACAAGGGTTATGTTTTATGTGATGTTCTTTAGGTCTGTAGCTTCCAAAAGGCCAGTAATAAAGCAAGGAATGGTTGGATTCACAGACAAAATTAAAACATATCTGGGGCATGTGAATTACATAGCATGACTTTTCTAAGAGAAAGAGAACAGGTAATAAAATCAATTTTTATAGTTATTATTATTTATTATTTTTAAAGAAAATAAGACAATTATAATTTTCTAGCCTGAACTAGATATTACAAGAGAACTTAACACGCATTTTTTATCAAGCCAGGAACATGAAATTTATTTTGCATATACTAAAAAGACATTCAAATAACTGAACAGATAAAGAACTAAAAATCTGCCATCCATCTTCCATCAACTGTTTACAGACTCAACTAAGCCACTGACAAACTTAGAAATATTTTTCAATCAGTATCACCCAGCATCAAATTTCTGATAGCCTAAGTCCAAACCAAAATAAAAACAGTCCCTTCAGAGAAACAAACTGTCAAATTCAAGGGCACTATATAAAAAAGAAACATTTCATAAGCCAATACCAAATTTTCCCTAAGTTTGACACTTCTTAACTACAAAATAAACCAATTGCCACTATTTGTTTGTTTATTTTTATATCAGGAATTCATACCAAAAGCAAGTTTTGAATGGCTTTCTACTTGATAAGAATGAAACCTATTAATATATAGCGATATTACCTGACTCTCTCACAAGGATGGCTGAACAATCCATTTCATCAGCCAAGGTGACCTTGCCAGCAGCCTGTCTATAGAGACAGGTGGTAGCTACGTACTCCCAGGGCCTACCTCTCCCTTCCACATTTTGTGGCTGGAAGCTTTTTGGACATGACAAACACTCCTCTCTCTCTCTCTCAAGGTTTGATATTAATAAGGTTATATTAAAAACTCTCTGATACTTTCACACAGCCCATGTTTTTTAATGACCTCCCCAGCCTTCAGTCAATGAGTGAAACTAGAATCTCTCAGAGCACTCATCCAGAGGCTGACTAGAGTGAATGTGCACACCTAACCTATATTTTCAAATATATAACTTATTGAATCACATTATCTTGTAGTGATACAAGTCAGTACAAGGAGTAGTGAGATGTGCTTGTAGCAACATTAACCTTATCACAAGATTAGCTACAGCACTGTGACTAGAGGTCTGTCGGAAGTAATTTGTCTTGTTTTGACCTGTCATGAGATTTCTTAATGGGAAACTAAATAGCCCACAAAGCTTAGCACACTTTCAGATGATTTAGATGTTTGTGGTCACATCAATGCAGCCTTTCATCTAACACAATGCCTTCTAGGCACTCTACTTGCTCACCGCTTGGTATGCTTTGATCTTCACTTTGATTGTTTTTATGTATGTCTTATATCACCAAGACTTGAAGAGGTGTGAACTTTATTTCTAAAATGAAAATGGAAAATGTTTTGGAATTGCTTTAATTGATTTTGTCTGAGATCTAACAGATGGACACACAAAACAGATTTGACTTGAAGCTGACCAGCTGGAAGACCTTGGGAAGACAGTGAAGGACTCTCTAATAATTTATTTCCTCATAAAGAAACAGAGACGGTATCAATCCAGACAATCAGAACTAACAATGGAAGAGGCAGAAATGGCATTACATCTTCCTATTTACAAGCAAAGCACAATTGAAAATTTACCATCATTAAATAAAGAAGAAAGTTTGTTGGCAATCAGTTGTTGTCTTCTCACTCTGACACACAGGGTGGGTATGAACCTATCCACAATGAAAGAATCTTCCTTTCATCCTTTTTAATTAAGAGTAGCACTGCTATACAGTGTCTAAGACTGTTGTAGACCAACAGTATCAATTGTACCCTAAGAAAATGTCAGAGCAGATAGCGACTACCCTTCCTTTTCCAATCTTCTGTTCTCTCCCATACTTCTTTTTCATTAGCAACTGAAATACTAGTAAAGAAAGTAGTAATTCTGTACCTGTCCCATTGCTACTTTCTGTCTTAAGGTCACCAGTGAAGAATACAGTGTAACTTCCTATAACAAACCCCTTGACCAAGCCTGTTACTTCATGTGGCATTTTCTTATGCTATTTTGAAAAGCACTACCACCAGAAAACAATAAAAGAGTAGCAGCTTTCTCACAGGTAAAACTTGCATAACATTGCTGAAATCTAACCTCAGAAAAAATTACAAGACTAACATTTGTCAAGCAGGAGCTAGATCTGTTCTGGCAAATTGAACACAACCTAGGCATGTGCTCAAGGTGCTGAAAGGTCATTCCTCATATGATTAAATTTTTGGAACAGCCTTTGGTATGCTTAAGAGTCACAACGACTCTTTCCCAAACAATTCCCAGATGGCATTTCTCAGGTAATTCTTCCAAAAAGCATCAGAGATGAAACTATGCCATTTTGGGCATACTTCTCTGGCATAGTCCCTGGGCATTATGCCACCAGGGTCACTCCTGCACTCTCTCATGTCAGATCACCAGCAATGTAGAAGGCATGGCATTGTGATATCAAAAAAGTCCCATTTCTGACATGTCTCATCTTTCAAGACAACTTCATTCAGACAGTGAGGGCCAAGGTGTCTCACTCAGGAAAGAGGTATGTTTACTATCACCCAAAATGAGCTGGGGAAGATGTAAGAAGGATCTACTCGGACTGAATCATCTCCACTACCTATGCTGAGCTTGTGGCTGGAAACTACCACACAGCCACTGCTATATACAGGGGTAAATTTAAAAGTTAAAGCTACCTTACTCAGAGCATGAGACTGACAAGAGTCATTAGTTCAGCATAATTGTAGCAGGTTTCCACCATACCTCTCACACTCCACAACCCAGTCAGAGGGATGCTGAGGCTACAGTTCTGCATCCCTCTCTTCTTGTCTGACTGAAGAATTTTTAAATCTGAAGATCAGTGCAGAGGTGCTGAGATAAGCTCCCCTGCATGAGCATCTCAGCAGCCATCTGGTATCTAGCCTGGCAGAAGCAACTCTCTGTTGTTGCCCAGACATCCAGTTGATCACTCTTGCCAAGTACAAGGTCCAGGAGGATACACACCCAGTCCTTCTCAAAGCTTTTTTTTTATATATTTATATATAATGTTTATATAAATAAAGCTTGTACATAATTCAGATATGTGTTACAATTTTGTAAAAAGAAGTCATTAAGACTATTGGCTGTTAAGATAAGAACTGTTTAAGACTCTGTGTCTGGATGGCACCTGTAAGAAATATGGATGTTGAGAGCTTTGATTTTGCAAGTTTGCATGACAAGGGAAAGTATTTTGTAAAAATCCATCTCTAAAGTCTGGAGGGAGAAAATAGAGAGATGTCATGGAAAGACGTAGTAGATGTATAGAGAGAACAAGAACTGTGGAACACTGCTAAAAGTCAGACAGTGAGAGTTTAAAGTGCAGTGACTGAGGAAGAGGGGCTGTGAGTACCTGCTAGAAGTAGACTGGCACTGTGTGGTACTGACAGGGGACTTAAAGACAAACAAAACCCAGAGATCTGAGCGAACAGGACTGTTCTGCAAGTGCTGTGGAAGTGACGATGGTCGGAGATAATCAGGATCTATACTGTGGCAGTTCCTGGACCATGAGGCCTCATCAACACTGTTGGTGAATACAACTCCTCACTGTATGATCTGTTTACAGGTGTAAGTGACCTCCAACATAACTCTGCCTGCTGTAGACTTGTCAATCCTAAACCTGTTGCCTACTGACCAATAAAGTCAATAATAACAAGGCTACAGAGATTGCAACCGTCTTCTCTGCAGTGATAGGCTTGTAGAATATAGTACTTTGGTGCTGGATGGCAGGTGCTGGGTTGTGTGGGAAGGGAAAGTGGGCTCCACCCATAGGTTCAGCACCTTGTGCATATCACAGTACAGTCCCCTTGTAACATGAAGCTTGGTCTCAACCTCCTTTCCAGGACCTACACCTAAGCTCTGTTTTCTGCCACTGACTGGAGCTGAAATGTCTGCATGCCATTAAGACCCCCTTTCTCTATATAGTTCACAACCAGAACTAGGTACCTGACCTACATGGTGTGAAGACTATCAGCTCTTCTAGCTGCAGTTTGAAGGAAAAGAGTCCCCAGCATGGTCCTGAGAAGGTATCAAAAGATGTCTGCTGTAAGAAGTAGGGCTTAAGGTGCCTGAACATCCTGAAATCAGTTGGTAGCAGCTGCAAACAACGTATAATGGCACTTTGTTATACTGAGACTGTAAATTTGAAGGCATAGGTCACAGGGCTTTTTCTTATATAGCTGAAGGCATATCAAAGTGATATTCATTGGGAAGATGAAAGGGAGCAAGGCATGTATGATAGCCAAACATGTAGATGAGTAGGCAAAAAAACCTGTGGGACACATTCATTTCCATTACCTTTGCTACCTAACCTGCTGTTGGCAGAAGGACACTCTCATAAGTTTACTAGAGTAGATGTGGGCTATACCACGCCATCTGCCTTGTGTGATAGACTGTGTATTCTGGCATGCTTGGTTTACTAGTACAGTTATAGACAAATGTCCCAAGTACCTTATCCTCCTCTGCAGAAGGAACCCTAAGAAAAATTGAAAGATTAGAATTTTTATATGAGTTGCCTCTCACCTGATATGGTCTCTGAAGAGATGGAGCGGTATAGGAAGAACGATGGACTTCAGATACCACCCCAATACACACAACTGACTGAATCAGGGCAGCCTTCTTAGGATTTTTTAGTTCTTTTTAGATCCCTGCTATGTTAAAATGTGATCAAAATTACAATTCTGCACCCTTTGGAGTGCAGAATTCACCCAGCTTGAGGGAGAATATGCTCAGTGTCCTCTGATACACTTGAAAGAAAGAGAGAAGGGAATAGAAAGAAAGAGAAAGGAGAGAGGGGAGGGGAGGGGAGGGGAGGGGAGGGGAGGGAGGGAGGGAGGGAGGGAGGGAGGGAGGGAGGAAGGAAGGAAGGAAGGAAGGAAGGAAGGAAGGAAGGAAGGAAGGAAGGAAGGAAGGAAGGAAGGAAGGAAGGAAGGAAGGAAGGGAGGAAGGAAGGAAGGAAGGGAGGGAGGGAGGGAGGGAGGAAGGAAGGAAGGAAGGGAGGGAGGAAGGGAGGGAGGGAGGGAGGGAGGGAGGGAGGGAGGGAGGAAGGAAGGAAGGGAGGGAGGGAGGAAGGAAGGGAGGGAGGGAGGAAGGAAGGAAGGGAGGGCATGAGCACATTGTGTGAGTTACAGAAGCAGCCGTGATATCACAGGCCTCAAGGGAGGAGTGGAACAGAGTCACGGTGGAAGAGAGCTGGTGGCACCCCTTGGGGTGTGGCCTTCTGCATCCACAATGCATGGTTACATGTAACAGGTCTGAACCACCCCATAAACTAGAACAGTGAATAATTTCACAAAATGCAACACGCAGATAGAGAGAAACCAGCTAAATAAACATTTTTCTTTCTTTTCCATTCTACATTTATCTTATCTTAGTCTCACTTTTGATCATCCTTTTACCGCATTTCCTCTGCAGTGACAAATATCGGCAAACCAATACAATTTTGCTGCAATCACATTTCCAAGTGTATCTCAGGGAGGTCAAATTATTTTAGTCATGTGTGTTGTTGAGTGCAACAGCCACCTTTATTCATGTAATACCACAGGGCAGATGGCCTTTTTCCAAATGACCCCATACATACTTGACAAATTATGGAGGCATTCCTCACATGCCACAAAAAGTAAGGACTCAGCATAATGAGTACAACTTTGCATCTTAGTTTTCACAGTAAAAGGGTTTACCCTGTGTGCTGGTTTTGGCTGAGAAGGGGTTAATTCTCCTCACTGTGGGGGTCGGCTACCTTTCCAGCTTCCCGCGCTCTGCCGCGTGGCGTGGCAGGGGGGCTGGGAGGGGCAGGGCCATGGTGGGGACGGCTGACCCCGACTGGCCAATGGCAGGTTCATTCCATACCATGTGACACCATGGCCAATCTATTGAGGGGGGGCAGCAGCAGCGCGCGGGCGGCGCGGCGTCGGGTCGGCAAGCGGCTACAGCGCGTGCGGTTTGTTTCGGCGGTTCGTTCCCCCTCTCCCCTCCCTTCCCCCTCCCCCGGGGCTTTGCGCCTCTCGTTGTTCTCCTTTACATTGCATTTCTACTGTTGTTTCTTTTAATTTTAATTATTAAACTGTTCTTATCCCAACCCACGAGCGTTACCCTTCTGATTCTCTCCCCCATCTACCGGTGGGGGAGTGAGCGAGCGGCTGTGTGGGGCTGAGCTGCCGCTAAACCACGACAGTCTTTTTGGCGCCCAACGTGGTGCTCAAGGGTTGGAGATAACAACAGCTGCTGGTCACAGCACCATGTTGTCCTTTTTGCAGTTGGTGTTAAAAATCGGTGTTGGTTTGTTGAGTCTGCTGTGATTAGTAATGTTTTGCCTACAAGATTTGTTATACAAACACTCGTTTTCAGCTTTATCTGGTATTTGGGGTTTTTGCTGAAACCGTTACTGTACTTCGGATACCACCTTGTTGAGGCAAGTAGCAACTATACCTCCTCCTCTGAGAGATTTTATATGGAGGAAATAGAGAATAATACCTTTGCAACTTTGTTCTATGATGTCTGTGCCTTTGTTACAACAACGTTTTTGTATCTTGAACATCCTTGGGTGGTTAAGGTGCACTTATTGTTAGTTTTTGGGCATGTTGTTTTGGTTTTGACTAAGCAACTTAAGAATATCACCCAGAAATCTGCCCCGAGGCTTGACAGTTACGAGTGGCAGGGCATGTGGGATAGCATGGGCAAATACCTAGGGCAGTGGGCACCCCCAGTGTTTTGGAGTTTCACCCCCGAACAAGTGCAGAATCCTAAAAAACTAGTAGAATATTTGGAGGAAGTATGTTGTTACGCTGGGAACTCCAGAGAGACACAGATAACTGCAACATGCTGGGGTCTGGCCCATGCATACCGAGCCCTGCTCAACAGTATTCGGTGCCCCCAGGGGGAAGAGAATGTCTCTGGATTGAAATGCAAAGTGACTGGCACTGTAGACAATCCAGCCCTGACAACAGGCACTGCAGCCACTCAAACCCCCACAACAAGTACCGGAGCTAGCTCAGAAAATAAACCCGTACCAGTATCAGTTGCCCCCATACACAAGACGAAATATTGGAAGCGGACATCAACTCGTTTAGAACGGGATGATGAAGAACCAGGGCCATCGCGGGCAGAGGAGGGAGAAGTAATAAATGAAAATAGAGACCACCCGATCCCTGTCCTTAAGCGAGTTGCGAGATATGCGAAAAGATTATAGCCGTCGTTCAGGTGAGCACATTGTCACCTGCCTGCTCCGATGCTGGGATAATGGGGCCAGTAGCTTGGAACTAGAGGGAAAAGAAGCCAAACAATTGGGATCCCTTTCTGGGGAAGGGGGCGTTGACAAAGCAATTGGAAAAAAACCACAAGCCCTCAGCCTCTGGAGGCAACTCCTGTCTGGAGTGAAGGAAAGGTATCCCTTTAAAGAAGATGTTACATATCGCCCAGGAAAATGGACAACTATGGAGAAAGGCATCCAGTATCTCAGGGAATTAGCTGTGTTTGAGGTGATTTATGGTGACCTGGATGATCAACGGTCATCCAAAGATCCAGATGAAGCCGAGTGCACACGACCCATGTGGCGGAAGTTTGTACGGAGCGCACCATCTTCGCATGCAAACTCATTGGCAGTGATGTCCTGGAAAGATGACGAGACACCAATGGTGGCAGAGGTGATAGATAGACTCCGGGATTACGACACAAATATCTCTTCCTCGCTTGTCTCTGCTGTGGAGAAACTATCCCAAGAGGTCCAGCAACTCAAAGAAGATCTGTCCTACCCCCCACCTCGACAGAGCAGTGTCTCAGCTGTTAGGAATAAGCGTCCTTTGGCTCAAAGAAGGGGATACACACCACGGGCCACCCTATGGTTCTACCTGCGTGACCACGGAGACGACATGATGAGGTGGGATGGCAAGTCTACTTCGACCCTACAGGCACGAGTACATGAACTGCAAGGAAGAACAGTCACTCAGGGAGGCTCTTCCAGGAAAGCTGCTGCCTCAGTTTCCAGCGAGCAAGTCCCCAGACAGAGGAGTAGAAGCGCAGATTTTATTTCTAAGTGTAATAGAGGGACTCCTGATTCACATTTACAGGAAGTGAGTTGTGACTGCCATGATCAGGACTAGAGGGGCCCTGCCTCCAGCTGGGTGGAGGAAAGGGATAACCGGGCTTACTGGACTGTGTGGACCCGATGGCCTGGCACGTCCGACCCACAGGAGTATAAAGCTTTAGTGGACACCGGCGCACAGTGCACCTTAATGCCATCAAACTATATAGGGGCAGAACCCATCAGCATTGCTGGAGTGACAGGGGGATCCCAAGAGCTAACTGTATTGGAGGCCAAAGTGAGCCTACCTGGCAGTGAGTGGCAGAAGCACCCCATTGTGACTGGCCCAGAGGCTCCGTGCATCCTTGGCATAGACTACCTCAGGAGAGGGTATTTCAAGGACCCAAAAGGTTACAAGTGGGCTTTTGGTGTAGCTGCCTTGGAGACGGAGGAAACTGAACAGCTGTCTACCTTGCCCGGTCTCTCAAAGGACCCTTCTGTGGTGGGGTTGCTGAAGGTCAAAGAACAACAGGTGCCAATCGCCACCACAACAGTGCACCGGCGGCAATATCGCACCAACAGAGACTCTCTGATCCCCATCCATAAACTCATTCACCAACTGAGGAGCCAAGGAGTCATCAGTAAGACCCACTCACCCTTTAACAGTCCCATATGGCCAGTCCGGAAGTCTAATGGAGAGTGGAGACTAACAGTAGACTATCGTGGCCTGAATGAAGTCACTCCACCGTTGAGTGCTGCTGTGCCAGACATGCTAGAACTTCAATACGAACTGGAGTCAAAGGCGGCCAAGTGGTATGCCACAATTGATATTGCTAATGCATTCTTCTCAATCCCTCTGGCAGCAGAGTGCAGGCCACAGTTTGCTTTCACATTGAGGGGCGTCCAGTACACCTGGAATCGACTGCCCCAGGGGTGGAAACACAGTCCTACCATTTGCCATGGACTGATTCAGACTGTACTGGAACAGGGAGAAGCTCCAGAACACCTTCAATACATTGATGACATCATTGTGTGGGGCAACACAGCAGAAGAAGTTTTTGAGAAAGGAGAGAAAATAGTCCAAATCCTTCTGAAAGCTGGTTTTGCCATAAAACAAAGTAAGGTGAAGGGACCTGCACGAGAAATCCAGTTCTTAGGAATCAAAAGGCAAGATGGTAGTCGTCAGATTCCAATGGATGTGATCAACAAAATAGCAGCCATGTCTCCACCAACTAGCAAAAAGGAAACACAAGCTTTCTTGGGCGTTGTGGGTTTTTGGAGAATGCATATTCCAAATTACAGTCTGATCGTAAGCCTTCTCTATCAAGTGACCCGGAAAAAGAATGATTTCAAATGGGGCCCTGAGCAATGACAAGCCTTTGAACAGATTAAACGAGAAATAGTCCATGCAGTAGCTCTTGGGCCAGTCCGGGCAGGACAAGATGTAAAAAATGTGCTCTACACTGCAGCCGGGGAGAATGGCCCTACCTGGAGCCTCTGGCAGAAAGCACCTGGGGAGACCCGGGGTCGACCCCTAGGGTTTTGGAGTCAGGGATACAGAGGGTCTGAAGCCCGCTATACTCCAACTGAAAAAGAGATATTGGCAGCATATGAAGGGGTTCGAGCTGCTTCAGAAGTGGTTGGTACTGAGGCACAGTTGCTCCTGGCACCCCGACTGCCAGTGCTGGGCTGGATGTTCAAAGGAAACATCCCTTCTACACACCATGCAACTGATGCTACGTGGAGTAAATGGGTTGCACTGATCACCCAGCGGGCTCGAGTAGGAAACCCCAGTTGCCCAGGAATCTTGGAAGTGATTATGGACTGGCCAGAAGGCAAAGATTTTGGATTATCACCAGAGGAGGAGGTGACACGTGCTGAAGAAGCCCCACTGTATAACAAACTGCCAGAAGATGAGAAGCAATATGCCCTGTTCACTGATGGGTCCTGTCGCCTTGTGGGAAAGCACCGGAGATGGAAGGCTGCTGTATGGAGTCCTACACGGCAAGTAGCAGAAACTGCTGAAGGAGAAGGTGAATCGAGCCACTTTGCAGAGGTAAAGGCCATCCAGCTGGCCTTAGACATCGCTGAACGGGAAAAGTGGCCAGTGCTCTATCTCTATACTGACTCCTGGATGGTGGCAAATGCCTTGTGGGGCTGGCTGCAGCAATGGAAGCAAAGCAACTGGCAGCACAGAGGCAAACCCATCTGGGCTGCCACATTGTGGCAAGATATTGCTGCCCGGGTAGAGAAACTGGTTGTAAAGGTACGGCATGTGCATGCTCACGTCCCCAAGAGTCGGGCCACTGAAGAACATCGAAACAACCAGCAGGTAGATCAGGCTGCCAAGATTGAAGTGGCTGAGGTGGATCTGGACTGGCAGCATAAGGGTGAACTATTTCTAGCTCGGTGGGCCCATGACACCTCAGGCCATCAAGGGAGAGATGCAACATACAGGTGGGCTCGTGATCGAGGGGTGGACTTGACCATGGATATTATTGCACAGGTTATCCACGAATGTGATACATGCGCTGCAATCAAGCAAGCGAAGCGGGTAAAGCCTCTGTGGTACGGGGGACGATGGCTGAAATATAAATATGGGGAGGCCTGGCAAATTGACTATATCACACTCCCACAGACCCGCCAAGGCAAGCGCCATGTGCTTACAATGGTAGAAACAATGACTGGCTGGCTGGAAACATATCCTGTCCCCCACGCCACTGCCCGGAACACTATCCTGGGTCTTGAGAAACAAGTCCTGTGGCGACATGGCACCCCAGAGAGAATTGAGTCAGATAACGGGACTCATTTCCGAAATAGCCTCATAGACACCTGGGCCAAAGAGCACGGCATTGAGTGGGTGTATCACATCCCCTATCACACACCAGCCTCTGGGAAAATTGAACGGTACAATGGACTGTTAAAAACTACACTGAGAGCAATGGGGGGTGGAACATTCAAGCACTGGGATACACATTTAGCAGAAGCCACGTGGTTAGTCAACACGAGGGGATCTGCCAACCGAGCTGGCCCTGCCCAGTCAGAAATCCTACATACTGTGGAAGGGGATAGAGTCCCTGTAGTGCACACAAAAAGTATGCTGGGCAAAACAGTCCGGGTTCTTCCTGCCTCCGGCAAAGGCAAACCCATTCGTGGGATTGCTTTTGCTCAAGGACCTGGGTGCACTTGGTGGGTGATGCGGGAGGATGGAGAAATCCGATGTGTGCCTCAAGGGGATTTGATTTTGGGTGAAAACAGTCAATGAACTGAATGGCACAATGTGAACTGCTATATAATACTGTGTGTCACCTCTGTGTTGTATCAATGATATCAGAGTACGAGCCTCCCAACCCATGGAAGATCAACTATGAAACAAGCCGTGCAGCAGTGATGGAATGATGACTGACTCGGTATGCAGCAACCCAACGCCACACACCATCTCTCCCACCCGGAAAGACTGATACAACAGATGGAGCCCAGAGTCATGGACTGGGTGAACTCAATGGACATTTTAATGGACATTTTACAGGGAAGGTCCATGAACTAAGGGAATGATGTCTGTGTATTATGTTAAAGGATGGGAAGGGGAGGGGTGGTGGTTGGTACGGTTGTATTGCATCATATGGGACCTGGGCATGGTGTAAATGGTATGGAATAAGGGGTGGAGAATGTGCTGGTTTTGGCTGAGAAGGGGTTAATTCTCCTCACTGTGGGGGTCGGCTACCTTTCCAGCTTCCCGCGCTCTGCCGCGTGGCGGGGGGGGCTGGGAGGGGCAGGGCCATGGTGGGGACGGCTGACCCCGACTGGCCAATGGCAGGTTCATTCCATACCATGTGACACCATGGCCAATATATTGAGGGGGGGCAGTGGCAGCGCGGGGGCGGCGCGGCGTCGGGTCGGTGGGCGGCAAGCGGCTACGGCACGTGCGGTTTGTTTCGGCGGTTCGTTCCCCCTCTCCCCTCCCTTCCCCCTCCCCTGGGGCTTTGTGCCTCTCGTTGTTCTCCTTTACATTGCATTTCTACTGTTGTTTCTTTTAATTTTAATTATTAAACTGTTCTTATCCCAACCCACGAGCGTTACCCTTCTGATTCTCTCCCCCATCTACCGGTGGGGGAGTGAGCGAGCGGCTGTGTGGGGCTGAGCTGCCGCTAAACCACAACACCCTGCTCTCTTATAGGTTTTCATCTGTTTTCTATAATCCAAAATTTATGCTGCTACCCAGAACATTTGTGTTTTAATCTAGGACAAAAATTGTTGCTGGAATGATATCTTATCAGTATTGTTATTTATATAGTGCTCTGTACTTATCCAGGGCAAAAGATAGGTAGCAAACCAAGAAGAAAAAGCAGCCTATAAAAATATTCATCAACAGAAAATTATCTATGGCCTTACAGAAGGCAAAGATGGAATAGAAGGTCAATGAAGTGATAATTTATACCAATGAAACATAAACCTCACTGAGATTAAAAAAGTATAAAGTTTCTGTAAACGATATCTAATGCTTACAAGCATGTCAAATGCTTCTCCTCATATAAAATGAAATAGTCCTATCACTGTCTGCAGCAGTATGTAGTCTAGCTATTTCCAGTAATAGGAATCGTGCTACCAAAAGCAAGTGTTGAATGAGACATGAAAAATGCGCCATGGTTCTTGGCTTGCATGGAGCTGAATGGCAACGTATTTGGGTGTGATTCCTATGCAGTATGTGAGATTTTAGACTATAGTATTGTTATGCACTCCCTACAACAGATTCAAAACTGATTTGAAGGAAAAGGAATTATACAGATGTGTAACAGCTTGATGTCATATGGCAGCCCAGCGTAATGATCTTTATAATTGTTCTGCTACTGGCCTTCTCTTTCTGAACTGAGTTTCACAGAAGCAACAAGAGCACATTAGTGGGGGACAAATTGTTTTTCCAAATAAAAAACTGAAGTTGGAGACCAACCAAAAAGGTTTACTAAATCTCCTTGGATTCACTGATTTACTAACTAAATGGTTTCTAAAGGAATCTTTCTAAAATGTTTGCACTGAAATGTGTTTCAATTTACATTTATGGAAAATTTAAGAAAACCATCAAAACTACAATGAACTAAAAGAAAAAATTATTTTCCAGTCTAAGTAAAAGAAAACATGTTTTCTAGACCTATTTTCTCTAGCTAGTTTCTCTCTTAGCCATTATCTTTATGACTGCAATTTTCCCCTGCAATGCCTATTTCTCTCTCCTGACTAAATAAAAAGTTAGATATTTTACCTCTATTTGGTGAAATGAATTTCTCTATTTTTACTTACAAATAGAGATAAAGCACAAGAAAAGGATACAAAAACACTAGTAAATATAAGTAGTCTTTTCTTGATATAAAAATCATTAGAGAGGTTTTAGCTTTTTTCTGTTTAAGGGCCCAAGAAAAAATCTCAGTAGAGCTCTGGACCCTCGTGTAGCAAATATAAACCTACCGACAATAAACTATTCCTTAGTAACTTTTTACAGAACTCTTGTCTGGAGGTATCTACTGACCACAGGCAAAAAACTGTTGCATTAGAAAAAAGGAAAAGTTATATAAAAAGTGTTGCATTGAAATACACAATCCAGTTCAAAAAGCACAGTTTGGAATGTGATAAGCTCAAAGTATTGAGCTAGAATACGGATAAGCTTTTAAAGTCTGATTATATTGTGAATTTGTTCCCATATGTGCATAAAAGACAAGTGAATAACTGAATCATAGAGGCAATGTGCTACTAAAAGTAAATAACATGTCAGAATGTAAGTTTAGTCACTCAGTAATATTTGAAATACAAACATGGGACTATGGAAAACTGACCACATTCAATAAACCAAACATAAAAACTGCCACTGCTTCAATGGTGCTGCATCAAATCCACAATCTCATGCAAAGTGTAAATAAAATTAATGTAAAAAAGAAAACAATGAAGAGAGAACCCTTCATGTGGCATTTAAAGAGCATCCTGTTCTGCATCCATTGTTTGCAGTAAATACAGAGAGATATTCTGATAGCCTCCAACATGTTGAATGGGACCTATAGATCTGCCAAATAACCCTCACGCATTACTGTGTTACTCACTGTGAACGCACACCATAATTTTGGTCCCTAGACTCAGAGGGAAGGCAGGAAGGTTCTTTGAGAATACAGTAATATGAGTAACACCAGCATCTCTGCCTGTATCTACTTATTTCCCAAAACACAGTGCCAAAGCAGGAATTTCTATACAGTTTGATAAAGTCTGATAAAATCTGAGCTGGTTGCAAATGACCAGAGAATGCTATGAAGAAACCAACACTGATTGCTGCTCCGAAGCATCATGTGAAGTCAAAGAACAGGAAAAAAATCTTATGAAGAATACCTATATTATCAATCTTTTCCCTTAGTGCACTTTAACACACCTAGAATCCTCTGCAGATTTTAAATTCCTGTGTCAGACAAGCAAATCAGAGGCCTACAGTTAAATAGCATGAATTGTCTCCCTCCTCACCTATTATAAATACCATGGATTCAGTTTTTTCTAGCTAAGATTATCTAACATTTACCAAATGGCAAAAACTATGATAAATATACAGCATATATCTTTACATACTATATATATTAAATATCCTAACTCACAACATTTAAACATCACATAGCAGAAATAAAAGTGCAATTATTCTGACCTGGACCTCAACTCCATGAGTCCATGGATGAGTTCAGAGTACAAGTGTTCATTCTGTCAGATGTCAGCTCCATGCATATAGCCACATTAATGTGTCACTGAGCATAAACTAACATATACTACCTTTTTTTGGGGGGCTGTATTATCTCAGGAGCTGCTCCACAGTAACATGGCCTGCAGATCAAAGCTTGACTTTGTCCAGCCCAGTTTCAAGTCTAAATAAAGGGAAAAAAAAGACTGTTAATACTTGTCAATGCGCACATCTTCTCTGGTTCTTATGATAAGACATATTATCCTTTAATAGCTAAAAAACAAAAAAACAAACAAAAATTGTTTTCTAATTGCTGTCATTGCTCATATCTGTAAAATGTCGCTGAGGATGAATAACCCTGGTAGTATTTTTATACTAACCTCTCCAAGGAAATTATTTTTTTTAATAGTGTTTGTATCTATATATTTTCTCCAGAAACATTGCTAGTTTTAATTAATAATAATGAAAAAGGATTAGGATAAAATCCTTGCCTGAAGGTGAAAGCAATTTAAAGTTAATGGCCTTTTAAAAATTATTGGTGATTTTCTTACAAGACCCAGAGGAAATATATTTCAATAACATCTGTGGTTGAGCTATTTGGGTTTTGGTATTTTTGTCAGCATATTGTTTGTATTTCTTCAGAACATCAAAGTAATTTACAGCTGCTTCCATATCTCCATATTTGTGTGTGCACATGCACTGTGATTTTATGTAGGTAATTTTGTACATGTTTCTTACAGCTTTAAAAAACTGTAGTCAATATTCTTACAGTTACAATTTTTCAGCCAAACGGAACTCACGGATGAGACAAGGACAAACAAGCTATGGTTACTGAGGGCTACCTTCTTCAAATGTAATTTTAATTACCAATGACTTACTAATTTCACACATCTCCATATCTTCAAGTGTCAGCTCTGCTCTGTACCCTCAGTGGTGTGGCTGCTGTGGATTGTGGGCTTTCTTCAAAGCTTTATAACCAAAGTGGGGCTAAAGGGCACTTCGCTGAGAAGAACACGTAATGGTATATGATGTGTACATTTGCTCAAAATTAGGCGTTATCTTGATTTCAGGGCATCTTATAAACTGATGCTGGCCATAAAGAGAATTACGTACAACTCACAGTAACACCCATAAAAGAAAAAAAAACTTTAACAATGGTCAAGCACTTGGAAAAGAAGAAACAGGAGCATTAAAGTCAACCGAATCTTCGCAGTGCCTGGATCTGAGGTGGGAAATAGCTAGCAAAGGTGAAAGGTGTTTGATTTAGTACCTTGCACCAGACCATTCACAGCAAACAGAAATACCATTTCAATGGAAAATCTTGCTCAGGTCCACCTACATGTGTGGTTGTATGTACCCTTTCTTTTGTATACGCTGTGTGTAGAGTCTGCAGGCTGGTTGTAGACTTCAGCTCCAGAGGACAGGATATGGCTGCAAAGTAAATCTTTACTGACCATACTCGATTTTTCAGGGCAAGGACAGCCAAAAACAAACCTCCTGAGCCTGACAATCCTTGAGTAAGATATCAAGTCCTTACCAGAAAGCATGGATTTTCCCTAGCTTCTCAGTGAAATTGTTGTGGTTTTACATATTTTTTAACACAGGAAAAAATGTATTCCTTCATTCCATTTGCTCTCTCATGTCAACAAAGGACCATGTAAAATGAAGCATTTCAGGCAATATCTTCCTGTAGCAAATGTGATCTATGGGAAACTTTAATCCACACGCGTACTTTTTGGTAACATTAGAAGCAGCAGAAAATAACGTATTCTAACAGCAAAATGTCAAGTAAACTAAAGGATAAGCAAAGAGACAGCTCAATCTATATTTGCAATCATTCAAAGAAAAAGGGACTCCCACACAATTATGTATAATGGAGTCCATTAGAAGAGCGTTTAGAGAACAACTTATCAAATTAAGCTTGGATGTGGGAGACCAGGGTAATTGCAATGGTAATAATGTATATAAATGACACTTCACAAGGTCAGAAAAAACACCCTTCCTTTTGGTGGAAGTCAATTTACTGTACTGGTAAAGTTTCAACTCTGTAGTTCTAAGTTTAATGGAATGAGTATGCTGCTTGCTAGCAAATGAGAAAAGTTACTTGACTTTTCCTGACCATATGACATAGGAGAAGGAGTCATCAATCTTCTTCACAAAGAGCCTCATTCCAACCTTTTTCAGAAGACAACAGCCACACAAAATGGCTTACATACCACTAGGAGCCCCAGCGAGGGGAACTGTGGGCATAGTTCATGGAGATCCTGTGAATCCCTCTGCCTTGTTGAAAAAGAAGCTGGTGTGCAGCTGACTCCTCACTGCTCTGTACTGCACCAGCCCCTCTGACTTGCCTCGCCTGTTGTGAGAAACATGGGTATCACAAGAACATTTTTGCCAGTCCTTTAACCTGGCTTGGAAGAAATAACTGAACAGTTCAGACACATCTGGCTCGGGAGTCATTGGCTGGACTGTTGGACTCTCTCTTTTTGACTGCAGGGATAACTTGCGTTCTGCTGTGAAACTTGCAATAAGAAATTATGTGGGGATCAAATTCTGAGGTCCTAATTTTAATAAAATGCATGCAAAGAGAACTTGTGGATTCTTTCTATTATTTACAGTGCTAAATTTTATATTCTGAGAGTATAAGCTTCAAATAATAAAGGAAAAAAATTATCTTCTAAAATATATAAATACAAAATGACCGTAACTTAAACCATTTCAGACACATTCCAGGATCTCCAGAGTAAATTCAGTTGTGCAGGTAGGATAAAGTAGATGCTTATTCTCAAACATGATATAGACCTCTAAGGCAAGACAGTCCTCCTAGATGGAAATATAATCTTGAAGCACTTAGTTGCATCATTTAATGTGGGGCTGCTTTATAACGTTGTTGATTTGTACAAGCTTTAAAACCACTTCAGAGAGCAATCAGGTCCTTTTCCTGCCTTTCTAGCCTTTGCCTCTCTTGCTGTACTCTTTCCACAATGTATCAAGACAGCCATTCTCCTTATTCTTTTCCTTCTTTTAAATAATTTGTGATCTTTATGAAATGCACACACCCCTCAAATTTTTACAATTCTTTTATCATTATGATAGCAGAAAAGCAATTCCCACTTCAAATCTTAAGTCAATCGTTAATGACCAGAACCAACACCACAGACTAAGAGTACGAGATTTAGAGACCTCATCCCTCCAGGTAATGAATCAGCATGATTTGTTTACTGAATCTCTATTATGTTCTTGCGGTACCTAAAATCAAAAGAGAAAAGCAGCAGGGAACCTTTACTGATGTGTGTGTGTGCATATAAATATATTCACATATAATATTGCATGAGGCAAAAGTGAAGGGTTTTACTTTTAATGTCTCAGAGCATTGATTATTCTAGCATGCTGAATAATCTGAGTGAATTTGCTTTTTAGTTCCACTCTGGGATTTGGAGGAAGGTAAGATATTAATATCGTATATAGTTCAAGTCTAACACTGATTAAGTAGGACAACTGACCTCCCTCCCCACTTCGTTTCCCCCTGCACTTGAAAATTACCAAGTCTCTGTTCCTGCCTCACAGGTTGTAGACAGGGCCAGCCATTAAAGAGACAGTGACATTTTATACACTTCATCCTCTGACAATGAGAGTGTGAAAATTCTTAACTAAGTAATTTCAAACAGAGGAAATCGACTATGTTGTAAATCTGGGGGATTTATGTTAATCATTGCCTTGAAAGAATTCTCATTAGAGTACATCTGACAAAGGTGTCAGAGGCTTCTAATAAATTCATACTTTGGCTATAAATCTAACCATACAGCCATAGGGCAGCTTTTCCTATTCACTGGTGATACACCTAGAATAAAGTTACAAGAGAATCTGAGAAGAAACAGAGATGCCGTCATAATACCGTAACCTCAGTACTGTAGGTCCCTTAAATTTAAAGCACACTTTTAAAAAAAAAAAAGTCAGTTCTTTGATATCAGAAACGACTCCAGAGCAATGGAGACAAATCACAGAATCACAGAATCCCAGGTTGGAAGCGACCTCAGGGATTATCTAGTCCAACCTTTCTAGGAAGAGCAGAGTCTAGAAGAGATGGCCCAGCACCCTGTCCAGCCAACTCCTGAAAGTGTCCAAGGTGGCCAAGTCAACCACTTCCCTGGGGAGATTATTCCAATGGTTGACTGTTCTCACTGTGAAAAAAATTCCTCTGGTGTCCAATCAGAATCTCCCCAAAAGCAATTTGTGTCCATTCCCCCTTGTCCTCTCCATGTGACTCCTTGTAAAAAGGGAGTCTCCATCTTCTTTGTAGCTACCCCTTAAGTACTGGTTCATGGTGATGAGATCCCCTCTGAGCCTCCTTTTCTCAAGGCTGAACAAACCCAGCTCTCCCAGCCTATCCTCATATGGCAGGCTTCCCAATCCTTTGATCATCTTGGTGACCCTTCTCTGGACCCCTTCCAGCCTGTCCACATCTTTTTTGTATAGAGGGGACCAGAACTGTACACAGTACTCCAGGTGTGGCCTGACAAGTGCTGAGTAGAGTGGGATAATGACTTATTTCTCTATGCTGGTGATGCCATTTTTGATGAAACTCAGCATCCTATTGGCTTTCTTTTGGCCGCAGCAGCACACTGTTCACTCATGTTGAGCTTTCTGTCCACCAGGACCCCCAGGTCCCTTTCCACAGAGCTGCTCTCCAGCCAGCTGGATACCAGTCTGTACTGACTCCTGGATTATGTTTTCCCAGGTTGCAAGACCTCACAATTTTCCTTATTGAACTTCATAAGGTTCTTGCTGGCCCACTCCTCCAGCCTATCCAGATCTCGCTGCAGAGCAGCTCTCCCTTCTGGAGTGTCTACTTCCCCACTCAACTTGGTGTCATCAGCAAACTTCATCAGGCTACACTTGATGCCATTATCCAGATCACTTATAAAGATGTTGAATAATATTGGGCCCGATATCAACCCCTGGGGGACTCCACTAGCGACAGGTTGCCAGTTTGAGAAAGCTATTTACCATCACCCTTTGGGTGCAGCCTGTCAGCCAGTTCCCCACCCACTGCACAGGCCACTTGTCTAGGCCATAAAGCATCAATTTCTCCAGGAGGAGGCTGCGGGGGACAGTATCAAAGGCCTTGGAGAAGTCTAGGTAGACAATGTCCACCGCCTGCCTCATGTCAACCATGCAAGTCACTTTGTCGTAGAAGGCCGCCAGGTTTGTCAAGCACGATCTGCCCTTAGTGAAGCCACGTTGGCTTTTCCCAATCATGTGCTTCATTTGACTTGTGATGGCCGTCAGGAGCATTCGTTCCATAAATGTGTAGAAACGATGGAAAACATTACAGAGTGACTTCACAGATTGATGAAGTTCTGTGTTTAGAATAAATGGCAAATTTTGCCTAGCCTAATTTGAAAATCATCAAAGTGGGGAGTTTTTCATTAGGTGTCTGCTGTGAAATATATTTGAAACTGCCATACATAACTGAGCCAAAAGCCAACCATCTTTTGCAAGTACGATACTGGTGAACAAGATTACTGAGCAAGAGGGTGCTGAGAATTTTCCTTTTCTGGAGAGATAAAACTTTTAGATCTTGTAACACACTTTTTTTCTTGTGCAAAGGCAAAACCATCTTAAATTCAGGAAGGATCATTATAACTGGAAAGGTACATTTCCAATGCAACCAGTGCAAAGCAAGAGTTCTGTATCATCAACTTGCTACACATATAAAATGTGAAGGAGGAACAATGTTAGAGTTATGATTTAATTGAAAGGAGGAGTTAAAACGTGAGGTCTTCTTTTTCCATCGTTGCTACATAGCCTAATCCCTGATACTATCAGAAGTGGAAACGCAAGGAAGAGTCCAAGAACAGTGTAAACATTTTGCAACACTTCCCTGAATATTATAACAGTCTCCAAAATTTGAAGTTCAGTCTCCTGAAACCACATGCAGATTCCTCGCAGGTAGTAACTTCCAATAGATTTCCTTCTTGTAATGCTACCCAACACCTCTCTGAACCAGTGTAACTACCACATAACCAAACTGTGTGAATAATCAGATTCTTGGATCAAAACACAATCTAAATTGACTATAAATACATCACATGTTAATGATGGAAAATATCACCTAATTTCTAAAAATCTGATCTTTCATTTATCCATTTCTCTGTAGCTCTTAAAATGTGTTCTGAGGTTAAATTAATTTACATTTCTTAATAATTTGGTCCCTGAAAACAGAAGGTGCTATAAAAGAAAAGACTTTCTCCCTAATTGTTTGAAGATAAGGAAAAAGAACACTACAAATTTGTCCCTACATCTTAAATTGGGAAAAAAATACTTTCTAAAGTATTGGGATAATATAAAATAGTATTTATTTAGTAACATGCTAAAACACATGAAGACCTGAACGTATTCTATAAGCCAGTGTATAGGGCAACTTTCTTTTGAATTTGCCCATAAGGAAATTCAAAGAATGAAAAACAAATCCCCACCTTTCCATACTGATATTTGAGTAATTTATTTTGGCTGTGATCCACAGCAGCATGGAAAGCCATTTGTGAGATCTGGTCTTCTTTCAGGTTCTAAGAATTAAAATAAATGATTAGTAGTCTCCTCCTAGAAAAAAAAAATGTTGCACTCTATAAATTTTTTTGGTTTAGTTAGTCATTTCTACCTATCATTACAGAGTGCTAAAATATGTTTATATTTTGTAAAAAATGTTTTATGAATTTATTACTATTACAAGATTTTTAAAACTGCACTTCAATGAAAGACTGAAGTACCTACCCCATTTCAGTTTTTACCAATTCAGTAGCTAACTGACACTCACTCTAATGTACAAGATTGAGATGCACTTAATTATTTTTTTAGCAAGTAGCCTAAGAAATTTTCATTAGCATGTAAAGACATTATGCATTAGCTAATGATAAAGATAGAAACCTTAAATTAAATCCAGACAGGTGATAAAATAAATATTATTTTGTAAAGCTGTTATTCAAAGGCTTACTATTTTTCTGTGATAAGGTGAAGGCATTTTTTGTGCATAATTCATAACAGAGATAAATTGCATTAATTTATCTGCTCAGTGACGTAAAAATCTACATGTTTCTCCATTTTGATCTTTAATTTTCTGCTTTTCTTATTTTTAAATATTTAATAGGTTAACTGAATTTTAAAACCAGTCTAAAGTGTGAAAAATCAATTTTTTCTTTGAAGTTTATCCTCCATGTCCCCTCCACTGACAGAACTAAAAGAATCATAAGAGATTTATTATGATTTTTTTGAAACCTTTGCTCAGAGCTTGGACATAATATTTTTCATAGACCTGAGAAGAAAAGGTGCCAGAGAAAATAACTCTTAAAATAAAACAAAGAAAAATGGTTTTAAAAAGCGCACTCACACACATAGTGATCTCAAAGTGAAAGTAGAGTGGATTTATGTATTTTTAAGTTTTGACTCATTGCAAATTACAGTCAAAACAAAACAAAAAAAAGCTTAGTTCTTGTTATAAGCCAATAATAATGACTTGTTTTTTAAGACATGAAGGACATCACCTATGTATTAATGTTCTTTCTAACAGTAAGGTTATTGGAAAGATACACGAATGAGTACATTTTAAAAATCTGTTTTCTTTCACTCACAGAATTTAAGGTTTGCTACATAATTAATTTGTTGTGAAGTGATTCAACACAAACCTGTTCTGGTTATCAGATAGAAGTACATGAAAACAAGAAATACTACAGTGAGATGTGGATGTTATCATCATTAATGCTATCTTTTAATAGTGGTACCTAACAATTTGTGCAGATTGATGTCATTATGCAGAAGAGCCAGATTTGATTCTGATCTCTCATTCTTTTACTAGAATCAACCTGAACATGTCAGGTCTTAAACAACTGAAGCATTGGCTTAATTTCAAGTGCAAGGCTAATTCCATTAAATCAAGAGGCTCATTTACATGCCTGCTATTACAAACGTACCATGGAATCATGACAAACTGGTAAAGGTATCAACAAAAAATGCATATATATTAATCCATTGTTTTATAAGGGCCTATGAAAGATTTAAGGAGGCAATGGACAAAACTTTTACCCCCTGAATCTTCCCCTCCTCCCTGCCCTAATTTCTGATGAAACACAGAACCAATGAGATTAAGATTTTGGTCCTTACTTTAGGGGACTGGTGCTAATTAAAAAGTCTTTCCAGGGCAAATACAAAAGGGACCAATTATATGATATGATATATGACTATAATGGAAGTTGCAAAATTACAGTGTCCTAGAAATTATTTTAATATCATTTTCAAAGGACTGTGTAAGAGTGTAAGAGTGGGGAAATTTTACTATATGTAGAAGACTAACTTACATTTTTCTGAATTAATTCAGGGCAAAGATTCTTGTACAACATTTTCCACCCTTTGACTATTTCCTTGAATAGAGTCTTAAATGTCAATAGAGAAGACTTCTTCGATTACGAAGTCCTGAAGCATATAAACTACACACAACCAGACTGAAATAATACCTTGCAAAGAGCATATAGAAGATGCTGCCATGGGTTTATGTCTGTCCATGGAGCCAATATATTAATACTCTGTGGTAACCACACAAAGTAGGACAGGTAATAAAATCAGGTACCATCTCTGGCTGAACTACAAAATGGCATTTTATTGTTATCATGGAAGGATGGTTTTAAATTCCTCTGTGCTCGCTCAGAAACAACATTGAAAACCTATTTCAACATGTAATAAATATCCAACCTCATGAATTCTTCAAGATGTCTTTAATTCTCAGTGCTCCGTAAATAAAGTCTAGAGAGGGAATGGAGGGAGGTATTTTACATTGCATTACAGTACATGAAGTGATAGGGTGAGCAAAAATTTAATATTGCAGTTCACTCTCTTTTTTACAAGTCATATAACACTTATTTGCAAATGAGTTATCTAAATTCAAGTTTAAATGTCTTTTAGAAAACACCAAATGAGACACAAATGTCTGAGGTCACGGGTTGAATTTTTTTGCATTCAGAATTTCTTTTTCGTCTCTCATATACTTTGTGATTCTCCTATTTGTTACAGCAATGGGCAAAAAGTCTCACACTTAATCCTCTTGTGGATGACAATGTTTCTGAAGAATGTGATTTTAACCAACCAGCTTTGCAAATTTCATCTTTGGAAATGCCAGCATTGAGTCCAGATATTTTAAATGTGTCCACAGACTTTAGCAATATGTCGAACACTCCTTTTACTTTGGTTCATCAAAGAAACTGAGAAGGAATCAGGCTATCTTGGAAATCCTGGTCCTGCCTCTGACCAAAGCTATAAGAACTGACAAGTCACTCCTAGGATTCTACCTTACTCACATTTTGTTGTACTTTCCGCTTAAACCAAAATTTGTTTAGTACTGGCAGTCTCTTAGAACATGAAACACAGCAATGATTCTGACAAAACTTTTCAGAATTAAAAGCAATCTAAAGCTAGGGCTGGGAGGAGTTGTAGCACTGTCCAACCTTATATTTCTTCAGTTATCTTGAATTCTCATCAGGCCATTCAACCATGTTTTGTGTTACTGGGGTGTGGTGAAAAAATAGATACAAGGATCTTTTTCTAACTTGTTAAGAGACTTACTTGCATGCTCCTTGTGTCATAAACTTCAGAAGTTTATTATCCTGGTTTTTTCTAGTTCATGCTTCCCTGGTACCAAATCATGATGTTGCAAAGTAAACTGCATCTCTTTCCGTCAAAATAATTTTCATCAATGCCTATTTATTGGTCAACCTGTGATTTTCTTTTTCCTTTTAGTTCTCATGACAGTGTCTGGCTCCAACAGTTCTATTTGTTTCACAAAATAATGGGTGATGATTGGAAGACAGCATGGTAACTGTACAGTAATGAAACAAAAAAAATCACATCTAGTAAATGTGATTTAAGATACTGCCCCAGAAACCTAAGAAGAATCCTTCTGTCCGGGTTTGGAGAGACAGAAAAAAAATACTGTTTATGGTAAAGGGGGTTTGGTAAAGGTTAAGTGAAGTAAATGCTACAGCTTGTGCTTGATAATAAACAGCAGAGATCCCTGGCATATTCACAAACTCTTCCAAGGCTTGTTGGAAACATTTGCCTTGCAGGTGCATTTTTTACAGTCTGAACTGCTCAAAACACAGCTTCTATTTCCCAGGGTATTCTAAAAATATTGTATTTGTTGACATTACTAAATGGGGGGGAGAAGAAAATACATAGACATAGAATTTAAAAGTGATGAAAATTGTTATCTGCACCATGAGAATTTTGTGTCAGATCCACTTCGGATTATTACATATTTTTTCCCAACAGTTTAATGCACAGATGAGAAGGCAAATGACTTTTCAGCAGGTACCTGTAAGTCCTATCGTGACTATCCTGCCACTTTGGAAAATGAGAAAAGAGCAAGGAAATTTTCAGACGGTTGTTTGTTTGTTGGTGTTGGGTTTTTTTAATATAGATGTCAATGTACAGGTACAAAAGAAAAGCAAAGGAATAAACCTCAGTAAGAGGTTTGAGTAAGCACATGAAAATATGGATGTTTAGCTGACCCTCACCTAAATCTACAAAGATGACTGGAACCTGATGAAAATGAGGCAAAGCCAGACAGCTCAGGAAATTCTAAAACTAGAACTATCTGCTACTTACTAAGAGTGAGAACAGGGCATTTATGAATTAAATAAGTTTTGCAGGCGTATCACTGGAAGGTACTTCTTTCCAAAGGAGCTAGAGAAGCTAGGAGGCTAACTCCCATCTTTTGAATAGGAATAGGCTTCTCATGTTCCTTTGTCCCATTTGTTTTTGCTGGAAACATGGCTTAATTCTAAAAATTATACAAAAGCAGGAAATTATTAATGAAATATTCCAGTGCTGCACTAGGCAAATCTGAGACTGCTGAAGCTTCCTGTCAGAAAGCAGGGAAACCCCAGCCTTGAGTAAGTGTTTACGTTCATTTAAGATAAAGAAAAGTCAAGCTTCTTTTTCCACACTGCTTGAGTCAGGCTGGGAGTTCAATACCAGTTCCTAACATCCAACTCCTTTTGTTTTCCTCATTGCTTCTGGGTTGCTCTCAGGCAAACCTTTATCTCCATTTGACCAGAAATTGTATTTTTAATATGAGACAACTTTCCTGGCAGTTGCTGAAACCAGCACATTTGAATGCAAATTCAAGTTATAAAATGGAACCGATTTTTGGCAAAAATATTCACAATGCAATGTGATGGGCATAGGACCAGATGCAAGGGACATAACATGTCTTCTGTTTCACAGAAGCTACCAGTTCTTCCATTTTTCTCCTCTGTAACACAACACTTCTGCCATCTGCTCCAGTCATTAGTGCAAAGACAGCACCAACACAATTACTGTGTTCTCTCTAACCTTTTAAAATAAGCTGTAATCACATAGAAAATGTGAAAAGCCGTCACCCTGTATTCTCTTACAGACATTTGATCTAAACATTGAACAGGACACAGTTCATGCATTATCAGAAGTCCTCTTCTCCATGGATCCCTCTCTCAGGCATAACTTGCCTGTTTGACATCAGATTCCCTGCCCCGTGTCTGGTAGCTAAGGCTCATTGCAACACTTATGCTATCCTCTTCCTATCCCATCTGGTTCCCCTTGCCTCCCTTCCTTCTCCCATTCTTCATCTATCCACAGCTCTGGCTGGCAGCTCTATGACACTACATCATACCACCAGGCTTCTCCTACCTTTTGCTTGTGCCAAGCAGACAGGAATCTGGCTGCTTTTGCATGCTCGAACTACTCTTCCTCTTCTGTCTGGCTTTTCTACAATATGATTTCCCTCCACCTTCTTCCTCGGTGTATTTATCTGATCTGATATTTTTGAGTCACAGGAGTGACTGAACTGCAAGAGAAGACCATACCATTGACGTCTAGCCAAATCCTAAACACTAACATGCTCAAAACCTGTAACTTTAGTCAATAATACAAGTGATTTCCATGGTTCTTGAGAGTTCTGAATTGTTTGTACATATTAGGTGTTTTCACAGACAAAGTTGAAAAGATCTTGGGAATTCCTGGTAATTTTTGCAGTGCCACATACTCTGAATATATAGAAAAGCAAGATGGCAAGTTTGAACTCAAGTGGTTGATAAGGAGATCTTATTCAAATAACATTGTACAGAAAACTCTGTGAATGTGTTTGCCATAAAAGCAAATACAGAATAAAGAATCTAAGGACAGTTATTCACTTCACAGAGACCCCTACAGAAGAACAGCAATTTTTAATCTTCTACTTTTCTTTGCAGAAGGAAACCACATTGCAATAAAAAAGCTAGTTAGACGTACAGAGGAAAAGAAGCAGATTGTTCTTCAGAGCCTGCCTGCTAAGAAAGAATGGATTTTCTCCAAGGACTTTATTCTAAGCCAACATGAGATGAAAAGCCAATACATCTTAAGTAAACTATACTTTTACTAATTTTACTATACATTTTCTCTTGTGCTAAAGAAATAATATGATTCCAAAGTGTTAATCGCCGAAAAGAATCAGTCTATTCTTTATCGAAAGATTAAAGAGGAGATTATTAATATTTTTTAGGATAGTTGGTATTACTTTGGAATTTGTTTTCTTTATCAAATCTATTGCAGTGTGAAGAAGAATGTGATTTTGTTTTAAAGGTACACCTGCTACAATACTTATCCAGGTGTTATAATATTACAGTATGATAACATCCTTCTGTCTTAAATGTTTCAGCTTTTCATCATAAGAAGTCCTTTAAAAGTAATCTGCAAAGTATTCTAATCAGCTTATTGTCAACTCTCTCTCTTCATTGGCTCTGCTTCCTTATCATCCTTCAAACACACACACTCTCTTTCAGGAGTTAGCCCCCTTCATCTATTCTAGGGATGTGATTCTAAAACTCCACCAGTTTCCATTTTGACTGTCACTGATGACAGTTTCAACTGCTTGCTTCTTTGCTTCCTCCAGAATTATCTCTAGTCTTGCATGCAATCTGTACATGCAAAAACCCCAAACAAATAAAAAACCACACCATACAATTTAGATCTATGAAGCCTCAAACTCCCCTAAACCTACCCCTTCCTAGGATGATAGAAAAAACTTTTAGATATTAGAAAAAATTTTTAGATGTTAAAAAACTTAACTGTTTGATGATGACTAGACAACAAAGAACTTAAATTGTTGCCTTGAATGCTAACACATGCACTCTTTGCTTGTGACATGTTGTTGAAACTTCAGATTCTGCAACAGATACTGTCTTATGATATCACGCCTGTTATTCATCACACCTGAAGCCTTTGCTGTTAAAATACGGCTGTCATTACATTTTCTACCTACAGTTGTGTCTTTCATTGGTTCTTCTTATTGTTTACGAGAATAAGATCAGCGTGACAAAGCTGACCGTCCACCAAATTTCCTCACTTCTTTCCAAGAATACAAGTGTGATTTTAAAATCCATGGATCAAAAATTAAGCTGGCAGGGAAATAAAAGAATTTCAGATTATGCAAGAATTGAAGGCATATTGTGATACAATGTTTAATGGCAGCATCACAAAAACTTTTTTTCTGTGTGCTGTTCAAATCCTTCTGTTCTCCCAGAGCCTCATATGATGGCTCTCAATGAGAATCCAACAGCACTGGTATAATAAGGATGTTATCCAAAGATCTGGTCCCATCTATTTTGGAATATAAAAAATATTACACAAAATCAGGAAGTGTAAAAATTATGTATTCTTGTCTGAATTCCTCTTTGGATATAATTTCTCCTCAACCCTAGAACATTCGATATTATTGTTTAAGGCACATTTTTAACATGATAATTTGACTTTCAAACACACATTCTGGGTGAAACCCTGAGAACTCTGTACTTTGCTAGCTACATATCACATTAAAGGCTGGTTACAAGAAGGAGAAAATTAGGCACAATATGGTCAAGACTAAATAAAAACTTAAGCACAAGGAAGTAAGATATTCTGATTACAACAAGCTGTTCTCATTTTGCCCGGAAGACTGTTATGGAAATACTGGTGTAAAAGTTCTTGTGTTTTTGGTGTCTCATTCAGGACAATTTGATGTAATTTGTAGAAATCCAAATAGTTAAGATGTTAGATGTATTTCTACCCTCAGCAATTTCTCTCACCAGTTTAATGGTCTGCATCCTACATGGAGCTAAGCCATCATATTTCAAACATGCAGGAATTGCTGCAATAGCTATGCAGGGTATTATTCATTAGGGTACTCCTGAATATTATGTAAACAGAGATGAAATTCCCTGCCTGAGGTAACAGCAAATTCCTTGTTGTTTTCAGAAAGTCAAACAAACATTTCTGAGGTACAACTTGTGCTTATATTACAAAGAGACAAATTAATTAAGATTTCTCCTGAGCTGAGCCATCATTCTCATAATCCTCTCCCCTCTGGTTACACTGAAAGTAGACGTACGTTTTGACAAGATTTAGTTGGTTCTTATGTTGTGATGAGAGTTGCCAGATTCAGTCTGGAAGGTGGATGGAGTCAAAATGTATTTGGATTTCTATTTCTCTAAATGTTTAACCTCTTCCTGGCCAAAATTTTTTGCAGGTATAATTTGGGAATTTGGATCATTTGGCAGAGATTTCAACGTATCTTTGTAGCTACAACAGGGACATCAAATGTTCAGGAATTCTTTACATATGACTAGTAAGAATGCAAAAATCAGCTTCACAGCTCATGCACTTAGCTCTGCAGTAGACATCTTAAAGAAAAGCAGCTGGCTTTGCAATGGGGAACAGTATGGTATTGCTGTGAATAATTCTGGTTTCTAGATCAAAGTTTAAAACACACACCTGACACAGAGGAAGGAGGGAAAAAAATGTCCCTTTTTACAGAGTAAAGTATAACAACCAAAACCATCCAAAAAAAGAGAGACCCTTTCCCTAAATAAATAGTAGTTTTGAGATTATAGGGATTATGAATTTTGGCTACCCTGACAAATCCCAGGGCAAATGTCTCCTTAGTAAATTGTTAGCAACTCCTACAAAGTGACAGCTATTCACTGAGCCTGAAGAGCAGAGAGGCCAATCTACAGATTAATGTGTTCTGGACTCATTGAAATTACCAAGAATCCTCAGTAATTCCAGCCTTTCCTGGATGCTACCACTGATGGACTTCTCAGTAGACCAACAGGAGCTAGTTCTCCAGAGACCTTAGGCAAATAGCTAAGGTTCACCCTGGCAAAATTCCCAGGCATTTAAAGGAGATATACACCTTATCTAGAGATATATTCTTTAGAGAGATGTTGCCTAGATAGGATTATGGCTTCCTTAGAAGCAGATTACAAAATTCTTCAATTTTACTTTGTCTACAAAATTCATATAGTACCCATCATTCATCACATCTTTTCAGAGAACACCTGCCCCATTGAACATACAGCCCCAACGGTATAGCAAAGGGCAAGCAAAACTAGGCAGTGTTTAAACACTCATGATTTCGGCAATATACAGTTTAGCTATACCTCATTGCCGAGATTGGATCCATTTTACCTACTTTTTAGTTTAACATACTGTACTATAAAGAACATTATCCCTAGTAGGAAGATAATTTCTTTGTCTATAACAGCAATCTAGTGTTCTAGACTCATTCCAAGAAGCAAACAAATCCATGTGAATCTCTCAGGATCATAACCATGATGTTGTTGCCATGAGTCAGAAACAGATTACGCAGGTCATGTTAGTCAAATAACCTTGGATATCTGTTTTCTGAATTATGGCATGACCATTACTGAAACATATTTATTGGCAGTGTGTCTAATTTTAGTGCTTTTACTCTCTTAATTTCATTGCACTGTGCTTCCACAGATACTCCAATAAGTCATTTGCAGGGAAGTGCCTAATTTTAAGAGTTCAAGGTGACCAACAAGTAGTTTTTGAAATTCATGTGAATCTTAAATATCCAAACATAATTTCCATGATGCACTTATGCCACATAAGCAGCAGTATTAGGTGTTGATCAGATTTGGTTGAGAAGTCCCAATACCAGCAACAGAAGGAAGTACATTAGCCAGGCCTGCTGAGACAAACCTTGTGGGACACCTTCAGAAACTTCTGCACACACTGCCCATCTGTGATGAATCTGGGATGTCCTAACAACATCCTACCAACAATGACATTGTCCTTGAGTAGCCAATATCATCACTTCCTTGTACGCTACTATCGAGTTGCAGTTTCATGAGATATGTAATGTATCTTTTCTGAGTCTGGCTGTTGTAAAATGTCAATGTGTGGCCCTCAGAGCAAGAAAAGCTGGCTTCATCTGAGTAAATGAAAATATAATGGGCCCTGCTTAAAGTGATACCAGAATCTATACTTGGAAAAATCTTAATGAATTGTACAAAACACACATATCCATGTCCCTGTTACTACTACTACCACAACTATTATTATTTCAGTGTTTTCCCCTCAGCATAATGAACTAAAATAAAACTACAAGAGAAATAGGAAAATATGATGTATAATCAGTCACAGAAGGCCATATTTTGTCTGCTATCTTTGCCTGCTACTATAACACTAAATAAAACTAGTCCCTTGTCCCAACAACAAGCATTACAGCCTTTCTACATCCACATTGCAAAAGTCTTTCTTTCCCAGAATATGGTTGCAACGTCTAAATTGATTATTGAGAACCATGCCTGGCATGTCCTTTCCCCACTGAATTGGACACTGTTTGGGATAGCATCAGTAGGCACAGACAGAAACCACAAGCCAGGGATCCTGCTTCCCTAGTTGAATCATAGGAACAACTGTGGTACAGTGCTCAAGTCCATTAAGCAAGTACTTTGTTCAGTTTAGCAGAAGATGCAGTCTTTAAATGCTAAATTAGGTGCTGCAATGTTTAACATTAATTACCTAGTCTGTGCACCTTCTTCAGTAATTAATGGAGATCAAATTAATTATTTAAAGTTTACTGTTTCTCCATAAACCTATAAATGTGCAAAAAGCTCATTAGGCTATTTTACAATGACAGGAGCAAATCTTCAGAAGAGCTCATCAAGAATAATACAACCGAATCCTCCTAAAGCAAGCTTCATTTAGAAAAAAAATACCTGTCTTGATTAATATTAATATAACCTTAAATAAGGGTAAGTAACAACAAGCCTTTTCATCAGTAGAACTCAAATTGTCTTTCAAAGGAAATAAGGATCACTAACTGCCTACTGAGTGTTGTCAAGCAACTTGCCTTAACTCACTCAGGAGGCCAGCATGCAAGCCAAGAATAGAGTTCAGCTCTCCTGGGATGCAGTCCAATGACCCAATCATTAGGTAACGCTGCTTTGGTTTGGTGTTAGCAAATTATGACTTTCTTACAACCCCAGTCACAACAAATTTTCCCCCAGAATGATATAATTTTGGCCACATTTCCAGCAGGACTTAAAGCAGGTATACATGCAAACTTAGCTTCAACCTAGTCTGAACATACTTTCAAAAATAACTTTTAAAAAAATCTAAGAATTATAACATTTCCCAAGTAAACTATTTGGGAAGTAATTATTATTTATAATTTTTAATCCTAAAGCTTTTAGAATAATTTTTTAAATCTATTTAATGAAAATACTTGTAATCAGGCCACGCTGCCAAGAAGACAGGCTATGTCACTTGAAGTAATTTTCTTCCATGAAACACTTCCCAATCTGCTGTGGATTTGCCTGTCTGTAGATGCTAATGATAGGAAATGTCAACTTAAACATACTTTTCTGCCTGAAATCTGCCAGATGCCAGAATGTGCTTAAATAAAAGAAAAGCTCTGAAAAGAAGGTAACATTAATTTTAAATTCCCAAACCCAACTTACTTTCATTGAGGATTTGGGAAAGACATGCAGTGTACATACATGCACTGGTTGATGTTGAGAGAGACCAAAACCAGCTTCATCACATCTGACTTTTGAAAATGAAAACTTTTTCATAAAAAATAATTAAACTCTACTCCAGGTAGGTCATACTGCACTAATAACATTCCACATAGCGAGTTGACTGGTTTCTGATGTCTTCAGCTTTACAATGACAAGGCATAACCTCTAGAATATGTTGCAGTTATGGAAAAGTAATCTGTTCCCTCCAAAGCATGTGAAAGCCATTTAGAAGCACAGAGAAGATAGTTGCATATGACAAGGAAATCATTTGTACCAGGTGGAATATTTGATTAAATCACTAAAGTTAGTGTGCCAGATACATTTACATGATCTTAGCAAAGCTGCCTAAAGCAGGCTCTGCAACAGGGCATGGACGTCTCTGTTCACTAATACTTCTATGTTGTCATTACTAAAATTTGAATTTATGTGTATTTTAAAGGAATGGTAGGTATGATTCTAGTCATGCAAGTGAAAGACATCACAACCTTTCCATAAACCACCACAGAGTAAAACTCAGTTTAGATACAAACCTTTTACCTTCTTGTGGCCCCCCCAGACACTACAGCTCCTCAGAGCATCACAACGAAGATTTCAGCTAGGACTTTATTAGTCACAGGCCACATAATATTCAAGGATACGGCTATGACGCTATACAGTCTGCTTCTGTTCTGAGCTTTCAAAAACATTTGCCCAAGTCTTATCTGATCAATATGTCTTTTTTGCAGAGCCATGCTATCAGGTCAGTTTTCCCTTGTAACCATTTGGTAACATCTTCAGGATAGGCAATTTAAACAGCCACTCTTTTTCCTTCCTCCTGAGCTTCCCTCTCACTTCTTAAGGCTTCATGGGTTCTTAAAAGTTCTTACACCCTGTGCTTGAAAGTGATTTCCTTTGGAATAGAATCACAGCCAATTCCTTAGAGCCATCCTTCCCCTAACATTGCCAGATATGACAAAAATTTTCCATTCAGTAGCGCTCAGCAATTTAATTAGCATAGTAAAGTCTGAGTCTCAAACCTCTACAATGTTACTTCATCTGATTGCTAAATTGCAGCCTTGGTCCTTCCAAACAATATTTTTAAAAAAAAAAAAGTGGGCAAAATATTTTTGATTTTTTGTATTCATTGTGCTCACTGCTTAGCTTTCATGTGTTTTTTGATTATGTTTTCTCATAATTTCTTGCTTACTAACATGAATTTATAACCTACAAAATTTGAGATGGAAAAGAAAAATACATTAAAAAACCCCAATTTCTATTTTTTTAATCACAGCTAAAAATATTCCATTTTCCAGCTAAATTTTCTATTGATCCAAATTTTCAGGCTGAAATAACCAGCAATTACTGACCAAAATTTGCTTCCAACAAGAAATTTTACAATCATGAACTTTTGTTTGCATTTATGAAAATGTAAAAAAAAAAAGTTCAAATGTTAAGAGTTTTCCATAGGACAAAAATTTCATTTTCCAGCCATTTTTCCCCGTGGATGCATTTAAGTTACATTTTAGAGCCATTAAAAACTTACTTGATTTGTTAGGGAACATGAAAGTGTTTGCTTGCCTACCACGTAGGCAGGAGAAATCACTTTGCTTGTTTAAATCTGTGTTCTTACTGATGGGATTTAGTAAGGGTCTGCCTGGATGTAAGCAATTCCCCCATTCAGAGGTGAATGAATTAGAGGTTCTGGGCTTACAAAAGAAGCTAAATGTGAACTTCAGTTCCTTTTCTTTGAATGGTGAAACATACATCATGAAGTCTTTTTAATATTTCCTGAAAACTTTTAAAACTGCAACCCTGTGGGTGAGGGAAGGAAGTGCCACTGGGCAGGGGTACAATTCTGACAAGTGGTAGAAATGATAAGGCTGGTTTGCAAGCCTTAAGATTGAAAGTAAAAAAAATATTCTAAGGAGGGCAAAGAACCAGAAGAGATTCCCAAGCAGCTCCTATAGTTTGTAGAACACTGGTTTTTTTACCTCCAACTTGGCCCACAATTACATGCATTTTACTGTTAAGTCAACTTCATTCAGGAATGCTAATTTGAAGACACTGGATGCTACTGTCCGGGCCTGAAAGACATCTACAGAGGCAGCTCAGGAAACATAGCTAGGATACTAATGTAAAGAGGAACATGCCAGGCATTTCAAAAAAATAAAAAAGTAGAAGAAATAAAACATCCCTTGAAAGACAACACAAGGGTATTGGATTTAGTGAACAACTGTACCGGTCAGACAACAATTCCAGGAAAGCACAGCTCAAACTGTATTTCCTATTATGCAAGAACAGGTGCAATTATAAATAAACAGTATTTTTCCCCATAGTGATTAAAACATTTGTTTTTCTATCACAAAGCCAAAGAAAGTAAACAGACCCATTTTTAATGCAGTACCTAGGTATGACTTTACAGTAGCAATAAACGTGCAGTTTCCTTTTAAGATCACAAATGTAAGACAAAACAGATGCAAATTTCACTATGATTTCTCAAAAACAGTTTAAGCCAAGAGTGTTGAGGAAAAAAAGTATTTTTTCACAGCTTTTAATGGCAGTGATATCCTGTGTACGCAGCTGGCTGAATAATGAACTATACTTGTGAATAATTACCCATCATTGATTTGGTTTTTTGGATGTTTTTTTTCCAGCAGCCTGAATTCTCTCCCTCTAATGGACTTCTGATTCAGCTTGAAATAGAAAAAGCAATGTGAATTATTTTCTAGATGGAATGCGAGGATATTTTTATGAACTCGTGATGAAAGAACCCAAAATGTTTCGACATATGTTTACGGGAGAGATGCTTTTACCCTCTGAGAATACTGAACAGGGGCTTGAGAAAAAAAGGGAACTATGTCCAGACAGCAACTCTCATGCAATTTTTAAATTGCCCTGTTCTTCCCTGCAAGGTAATTCAAGGCAATTTACCACTGGACAAAACCAATGCATATAGTTGTAAACCAGAAAGTTACCACAAAGCAGAAGATGTGCAGTTAGTTTCTGCAGTAGCTTCACTCTGCTAACTTGTTTGGTGTTCAGCTCTTTAACCAGCCTATAAGTAACACAGGCAAGAAGAAAACCTCATTGATTCTCTAGTCTGTAAGTTGTTGGTAGTTGATTACCTATGTAATTGTTCTTCCCTTGAAGTGCTTATACTTGTTATTTTCCTGCTCAGCCTAATGGTCACAATAATCCCTCTTTTGAGGGTCTCACTGTATGCTACAGTGGGTGGCAAGACAGCTAACTTCAGAAGTTGAGGACGCTGCCAAGCATTTGCTTTTGGCATATTGAAGTTGACTCTTCTGAGTCCTTATATGTACACATTTATGAGGTCTACATAACAGTTATATTGATCTTTAAAAGTATCAGGCTGCCAATGTATGATCCCAGCATGTTCATTTCCATCTTCCTATATTATTATTGAGCTGCATAGCTACTGAGCTACCTATGGGTATTGGTTAGAAATTGACAGGAGAAACAGTCCAGAGAAAAGTGAAGCAGCAACAGGATTATTCTTTACCTCTCTGTATACTCATCTTGGTACTGATTATTAACAAGGATCGATTTGTGGAAGCCCTAATTATGCTTATCTGTTTACTAGCCTTTGGCAAACTAAGCAGACCTGACATAAACAACTGGAAAACGGCAGCAACCCCAGGATATAGCAGTCATTACCAAGTGTCAATGCACCGGTGACCTTGCAGTGCATACATTTACAATCAATAGTATGCAATTATTCAGTTTTGCTTGCTTTTCCCTTCTTAGTTAAAACATTTTCACTCTCATGTGGTTGCAAGACTTATGACAGTAAATGTACTTGATTTCTCATTTTTTAAAACACCATTAAGCAGATTTTTTTCACAAAATAACCTAGAAAGTACGTAACCAACCAGTTTTTTACACTAGGTGATCTCAGTTTTTTGCTAAGGCCAGTAATATACCACAAACCAACCCATTCCACAGAAGTGAATAAGCAGAAAGGAAGCTTGCTTTGATTTGCATTTTATTCTTATGATGTGTAGCTGTTAGAACGCCTAGAAAATCTTCCCTTACTACCATTTAGCCCCTCACTTAGCTGTGAATAGCAGGATCTAAAGGGAAAACAGAGTAAGAGTTACTGGTAGGGAGCATAAGCAGGTGGTTCTCCATCAGGCAGATATCATTAGGCTATAGTGAGGGTTAGGGTTCATATACCAAGGACTGATGAGCTATGCTTAATGCTGAATCCTGAAGGCTCCACAAGTTTATGATGATGGTTGCTATCAAATGCAAATTTCTGACTAATTTCTATTAACATATGTTTAGGATCAGGATTATACTTTTGCATGGCAGGACCTGAAAAGCTGTGTATATTGCTGGATCATGTAAACCATTAAGGCCAATGTCAGTAAATGCCTATTTTATCTAAGGGATACAGCATATATTTGTGCCCTATAGTTTGTCCTAGTCTATGTTGATCAGCAGCAAGAAAAAAAATAATCTAGATTTCCCTTGTTCATAATCAGTCACATGTCTATGTCTTTATAATAATTTTCTGAAAAACCATCAGCACATCCATCCAACTGTGATTACATGTTAGATACACTTCACAGAAGGCAGGGCTTCACTGACAGATTACAGAGATATTTGAGGAGACATCTTACTGGAAATGGCAGGGGGGTGTTTTGTTGGTTGGTTGTTTTTATACTGTAAAAAAAGGACAACTTTCTAAGATGACAAAATACTTCATCCATGTAAGCTCCAGATGGTTTGTTTTAGCAAGGGATGGGGGGCGGGGATATTCAGTCAGGTGTGACAATTTCTTTTTGTTTAAATAACTGCACCAATTTATTAGTTCATGGTAGTCAAATTCCACTGACATCAGTGCAGTTATTCTTGAAGAGCAAGGTGCCAATCAGGTTATGAAATACTATCAACTCTCCTGTATATGGAGGAATGGTTTTGTTGGGCTATGCTGGAAAATGGAATAACCCAGTAATACAAGTACTACAGAGATTAATAAGAAAGCATGTTACAGAGGATCCTCTTGTGGTCTTTCACAGATGTTTATTAGTTTGGATGACTTATCTAGGTGAGCTAATGGCTTCTTTCAGATTTGCATGAATGTCTTTTCCTCCTGTTTCTCTGTATTCTTGATCAGAGGTGGGCTGCTTAGCTCAGGTGCAGCCCCAAACTTCTGGGCCCAGTTTCCCATAGCCAAATAATATATTCTCCTAACACCTGGAGTGTTAGAAAGTAATGTAGTGATAAATACAGCATACTGTAATGGATACTGTACAATATACTCTATAAGTCCATGCTAAATCCAGTCTTCACACGGAGTGGCATAGGGGTGTCCCCACACTCTCCACAGCATTTCTAACCCTGGTAACACAGTTCAGAAATGCTCAGGCTGCTAACTTAAACCTAATAGGACTTACCAGGCTTTACCTTTGTGCTGTGCAATACCACATAAGCTGCTTTTGGATTTGCTGGCCCTGGAAACAATACAACCACTTCTATGAAGGACTGTGCCCAAATTAATAAGCCTACCTAAACTTAACCTGTCTCTGCCTGGAGCCAGCTTGGGTTTTTCTGCACTTATAACCAATCTTTACCTCATTTAAGCAGCTCATGGATAATGGATATTATATATTACATACTGTCATATATTATATGAGGGTACCCAGGCAGTAAAAGAATTGGCACTGTGTAAGATTTTATATGACCAAGGAGATTTTATTTAAATATGATTTTACTGGACCAGGATTCAAGTGGATGATGAGTCCATTTCTGTCATGGTCTTATGATTGAAAAATTGCAGCATCGAGTAAAACAGATTACATTTAACTGCTATTTTCAGAGGTGACACAGAAGTGCTTTACTTCACAATTCACAGACCTTTGCACAGAAATCCTTTCCTTTGCCTATGTCTTCTTTTGGGCCACAGACAGTTGCTCACTATGTCTATGCAAAAATTATTATCTTGGAAGGTGTTTATACTGCACAGAGGACCCATCCTTTCACTCATATATATTAGTACACTCAGAAAGTTGAGAAATACTGAAAGGTAAGGAAAGATTATTAATTTATTCTGGACTTTACAATGGTGTTCCCTCCAGCGAAGATGCATTTCTTATAGCAAACCATAAATATTTTATTTTAAATGGTTCCTGATCTCAAGTCATCAGTTAGATACACAGTCACAACTCCACCTGAAGTACCTGAGCAGTGCACAGATGTGTTTTCCTCTGAATTCAGGGCATTTGTGCATTTTCCAGCTCTGCCTTATGCTGAAAGCTGAGGCTGAGAATTTATATCAAACAACAGAAATTTACATTCCCCCTGTTTTCTGTGACCTGCCTTTTCAATATGAAAACAGAGATCAAACAAATATTTCAGACTCGCTTTTCTCTCCAAGAAATCATTTGGCTCACCTGGCCAAATCAGTTTATATAACAAGCCTGTGCAATATATAATAGTAACTTATTTTGTTTGGAATGAGGATATGAAAAAGCATTTTTAAAAATAAGAGCTGAAGTTAAGATCTTTTTATTCAAGTAAATATTGAACACATTCCTAAGGATAGCCCTTCAGATCTGGAATAGGTTCAAGAACTGTTACTTAACAGTCTGAAGAACAAATAACTCTGTTTTGATTTTTTGTAAGAAAAATATCAAAAGGCAGACTGAACCTTAATCATGTGATAGTAAAAGCTTTGGGGCTTTTTGCTTTTAAGGTTTTATTGTGGAGGGAGAAATCTCAGCAATGAAGAAGAATACTTAGCAGAAATTAAATAAAACTAGAAGTGATATCAGTTACTCAGATGCTTTGATTGGATTGTGTTTCCATAAAAGCAGTAATCATAGAGGAGCCCAAACCAAAACTCTTGTTCAGAGCAACACAGAGACAAGGGAACATCACATCCTGAGATTCCCAGTGGGATTCAGAGGCCACACTTCTAATGAGTGCAGGTGGAGTTTTGTGTCAGAATTCTTTTGCTCTTTGCCTTCAGACAAGTGCAACTCTGTATCTAAATTTCACTGCTGCCTGAAAGATCTGGGCAACCTACTGAACACCAGGCAGATTACTGGCCTCAGATTCCGGCTCTGCAGCCTAACTCGGTCTTTAACACAAATGGAAGTAAACACACCAGTGTACAACTGTATGTTCCTTCTAGAAAACAAAGTATACTTCCACAATCTTTTGCATGTTTTGAATTTTTCCTTTCTCAAAATCCCCACCTGTATCTTTTCCAATGTACTTTTTTTTTGCCTCCCTTAGCAACAAAGACTTCCCAATTTCTTCTCTAGCAAGTACACACAATCCACAAGACCTGACAGCACTAAGCAGTAGTGTCTAAATGTTATCTGCCAAATATTATGGCATGTGCAGGCACAATTCAGCATACAAATCCGATATCTCACCCAATATGCATTTCTATGTGTCCTTTTGATCAATGAGTTTAGATAGTAGTGAGATCACTCATACTGTACACAGAAGACCTGCATTCCAGCCACAGCCAAAATGAAATACCTGAAGCAAAAAAATACAGTCAAGCTGTCCCTCCTTTTTAGTCAGTACAGTGATTATTCAGCTCTAGTTCATGCTGCTCTTTCAGTGATTATCAGAGAGGAATGAATGAGAAGGCTCAAGTCAGACTACACAGCTTGAGTTTTTCATCATGTTCTGAAAGAGTATGCAAGCGCTTTCCAAGCTGCTAAAAGAAATGGGGGTCTACCCTTCCTCAGCCTTTTCTATAGCCTAGCTCTTTGGCCTCCTCACTCACTAGTCTCCTGTGAACCTGAGTGCCTAACTTAAAGCATATGAGTTCTGCAAAGCCACAAGGTTCCTTAAACATGGGTGTGGTTAGAGTGAATACCTTAGTCCTCCTGAAAAACCTTCCTTCAGCAAAGGAAGAGGCTGGCCTGTCTCCACAGTCATGAGGCTCTACTAGAGTGGGATAAGAGGCACACAACCAAGTTAGCTGTGATGCCCTCACTAAGAATGAGTAGCTGGTGCTCCACACATGATTTTCTAGAAGCAGCAAAGTACATCTCTAAGGTGATAATTCTAATAACAATGTGGCGGCAACATAAACACCAGTGTGAGAGATCCCAGGAATAGAAAAGGTCTCTTCATTATTTCAGGTGTCAAAACCAAGTACATTTATTTGCAGTTAGTTTGACTCAGAGATGCAGAATATAAAAAGCACTGCTCTGTGTTTTCATATGATCTTTAAGTAAAACCGTGGTTCATTAGTCCTCTTTTAAACTGAAGACAGGAAAGTTGGCAGACAAACACAAAATTTTTTTCAAGTTATAATCTAAAGCAAACGAGAAACCCTCTACCGCTTCACTGATCACAGAGAGGGCCTGAAGAAGATCAGTTCTAGTCACAGTAGGTCCTAAACTAAATGCTACCCTTACAGTTAATTTCCTCAAATTCTTCCAACTACCTTTTTCCTATAGAGGTTGATACAAAACAGCAGAAACACCTTTTTCCCAATTCCAGAAACGCAAGCTTCTGAAAGCGTGTGTTTTCTGAAAGAGCAGTACATTGTGTCCCCATTCAGACAGTCTAAATGATATAAAATGCTAGCATTACTGCCACTTTTGGTTTTAAACTCACAAAATCCAAAGAAAAGTTGTATGCTTGCTTCGGTAAAACACAAATTACTTCCATATGGCTCTGAGGTACAATGAGCACACTGTATGCATGGAGCAGCATTTACCACAGGAATAAGAAAATATGAAATTATATTTATCACATAAATATAATTCTGTACTATTAATTACAGTATATATTATGTACAAATTATATAAAACACATAGCCAAATGTTATTACATGAAATTACATTTGAATTATCAGACAATTAAACATTAATAAATGTGGGTAATCAAGGAAAAAAAATTTATTGTCAGTATTAAAACAAAAAAGTTTTATTTATGTGACCACAAGTTATTTCAGGGGTCTGCCTCATTTATTGTATGGGTGAACAGCATTTAGCTGGGCAGCTATCCAATATTTTGTTTACTCTTCGTTTTGCAAACTTGGTTTACAGCCCACAATTCAAACACTTATGAAGTCAGAGCTAGTAATTTCAGTGAGGACTATTCTGTTGTTACAAAGTGATTACTTCACACTGAAGGTAAAGGGATGTTATACCCATAAAACTAATAACAACAACAAATATTCTTATTGGCAACTGAGTTCAAAACCACTAGTACTTAGGATAATTCAGGAATCCCACTTTAACATATCTATCACCTGAATTTTCAGAGAATACAACATATTTTGTGATCTGTATAATCAAAATTCTGATAAACTAAGCAAACTGAAATTTAAGTCCCTGCTTCAAAACAAAGTAGCATAATATCTTAACTAGTCAGTTATTTAAAAGGAAATTGGCCAAAAGTCTGTCAACAAACCAAAGTTAATGAACAATTTTTTTTTTTTTTTTATTCTGAAAAAGAAAAGCAGCAAAGCACATTTTAGGCCTTACGTTTGTCTATGCTTTAATTGAATAAAAGAGCTTCTTACAGTAGAAAATTACAAAAATTGTTTAAATGTGGGAACTGTACCGCTCTAAATATGGACATCTGTGCTGTTTATAATGATGGAAAATATCCAGGTATTCTCTGGATTAAGTAGTTTAGAGTGCATTTATGATAATCTACTGAGAAAGTCTGGGTTTCCCACTGGCACAAGAAATAAATGCAGACCGCAAGCTTTTACTTGAGGAACAAAGCATCAGTTTGTATTATATCTAGGTTAAAAGTATCCCTGGAAATGGCTCTAGTCACATGAAGCAAGTCATCGGAAAGAAATGGTAGTAGGCTTTATAAACTACTCCTTTTTTTTCCAGTCATACGAAGATAAAGGAGCACCTCGTAATTAGAAAGAAACCTTAGCATTTGCAATGCTATAAGGAAATACAAGGAAACGCTGGCAAGACCTGAGTCCCTTGTTGGAGCAAGTGTTGAGATTTGTGGCAGAATACTGCAGTGAGCGCTGTATTTCATGCAGCGGTTTCTCCTATTAATTCATGTATTAACACTAACATTTTTACTATTCCGTTTCAAAGCTGAGCCGGGTTCTCCCCCAGTCTTTCATGCATTCAGAGTTATAACTACTTGCCTGAATAAAAAATGGTAACTTCACTTCTTTTTTAAAACTGCTTTCCAGTCATAAAAAAGGTAAAACAGATGAGATTAATAAGGAAGAACAGAATAAAGTAGATGGATTAGATACCCTCTCCTTTGAAAACACAGTGGACTGAGGCAGGGTCCTAATTTGACATTAAAATTACCAATTAATGATGTAAAAATCCCCAGAGATTTCCCCACTAGCACAATTTAGACTTCAAATTTACATATTTTGTTACAGACATTATTCATGTCAAAACAGCCACTTTTTAAGTTCCAACCTAAACTTCTGTTTGGTGTTGTTTTGGTTTTTTGGTGTGTGGGGTTGTTTTGTTTTGGGTTTGTTGTTTTTTTTAAGGGGGAGTTAAAGTTCCTTTCCCCTCAAGTAGTTCTGCAAAGTCTCTGTGCAGACAGGAGTTTTGATATTCCATATTTTGCAATGAAATGAAAAATTGCTACAACTTTTCAGACTTTGAAGTATTGTTTTTGACAAATTATAGAACTGTTTTTCAAATAATTGTGGTGCAGTCTCAATTCTATATTCCTGCATAAGTTCATTTTAACACTGCAAATGTGAGGTGGTGTATAAGACCTCTGCACACTCGTTCAGACATTTTAGTAAGGCATATTTATTTTATAGTGTCGTATCACAGAAAATTTAAGGAAACTATCCACATATGAGGTACCAATACTCTTCCTTTCAGTAGGTAGACTTTCCCTAAGTGAAATAAGTGATTTGAAAGATATTTTTTGCTTTGATCATTTGAATCAAAGACAGATAGCTGGTGACAGCTGTTTATAAAGTCATGTACTATAATCATGCTTTGCTGAATTTCAAGCATCTCACCTATCATTTGAGAGAAATTATAGGGAGCGCTGCCTCTAACCTGCACTCTATAAATCATAACAATTTCATGCATGCAGGAACGGTGGAATTAAGAAAAATGAACTTCTGGAGGAAGTTAATTAAAATATAATCAAAAGAGTTGGCTTCATCTGCAAGCTCCATAGCTTTAACAGTGTAATGGCTTTCTGGATGTTTCCATCTAAATAAAAAAAGTGTTCACCATTGTCTAGGTAGACATCGATTGACCACTACAGCTCAACTAGATAACCAGATAACTCAGGGTGAGACCTTCTCCTAAGGAACAATATAACAATAACAGTTCTTCACTAGATTGCATTATCTATATGGAATATCTAGCAAAGGACTAAGGCAAGATTGTTTGAGGCAGACTATACACTCATTCTTTTAGACACTCTCAAACCTCTTTAACTTTAAATTGCTTTAATACACAGCAAGTGTGTGTACCAGAATCTATTCAGAGAGTGCCCAACTCCTTCAAGTTCCTTGAGTCAATAGGCTATGACTATTATGTGCATCCAATATGCAGAGCTGACTGGCTTCATTCAGCAGAGTACTGTGAAGGAAGTAGACAATATTATGGTCAAATCTCAAGAGACTGACTGAGAAGCAGTGGCTGGCTGCTATTTATTATTCCTGGCTTGGCAACAAAGAACATTACTTCTGAGTATACAAAGATAAACAATACATTTTTGAGATTCTGGTACATGATAATAAAAGAGTTGCAAAAAACATAGCAAAATCACATGTCCATTAAAAAAAAGAAAAAAAAGAAACAGAAGAACGTTTTGGAGGACACACACAAAAAAAGGCCATTCATTACCATCAAGTGCTAGCTATGGAGAGTGAGAGACTGTTCTAAGCGATTACAGAGAGCAAGGAGCATGTTTCTTCCCCTAAAAGTCACTGCAAAGAAAGAAGTGTCAAGAATGAGAGGAGACTGCAGTCTTTTGGCCTTTCTTCACCTCAAATATTGATAATCTAAAGAACGGCTGGATCTCAGTGCAGTTCTGCATAAAAACAACAGATATCCACAAAACTCTGTTTTAGGATTTGGGGATTACGTTTCTATTCAGAGACAAATCTCAAATCCATCTTTACATAGAGAAGAATACAGAAGTATATGGAGAAAGGAAAGAGAAGTTTACAAAAAATAGTTGTCTCTTTCTTTCTCTGCAGAGTAACAGAAATAAATGGGAAGCTGAGTCCCTTATAGGGATCCAAGCATAGTAAACCACTGGAGCATAACTCAGGAGCATCAGCAAAAGGCAGAAAAAAAATTCCATTGTGTCTTCTCCATTAAGGAATTAAACTCTAACTAGGTACTAAGCAGGAGAAGTGTGTCTTGTTCCTATTAGTGTGGGGAAAAAAGATATGTTGTGGCATTAAGGACATGAACAGCAATTAGATGTTAATCAGGACAGAGCCAGCTAGTCACACTGATCATGCATTTTATAGTTTTAGCTACTAAATTTAATTACAAAAACACTTTCACTATTTTCTTTGTATTGTTTTCCCATGGAACTATTTGCTGTAATTGTCACACAGTTCCAGTGTGAATGCAAGGGACATTAGCCCTTGAAATGGCACAAGGAGTGGGAAGTACAAACCAATCTTTTGACTGGATCACTTTGAACCAGAGAAAAATTTAAACCTCTGGTCTATAGAAAAACAAATGTATATGTTTCACTTGTAAGACAACTTGCAAAATAAGAGCAAGGTTGCCAGAAGTAGTAAGGGATGTGAAGTGGTTTATCTTTGTACTACTATGGTGGTGCCAAAACATGTACTTTTCAAAAAAAATAGCTGGATGTGATTTGTATGGGAGATAAAGTTGTGGAAACTTTTGAAATTTTTAGGTCCTGTAAATATACATGTATGAAATATTACCATAGCAGAGTATTTATGATACCTAAGTGTTAAAAACAAAGGTATAACATTATAGTATATATATATTTTCCACAAATACTTTCAGAATGGAGGCCTTGCACTGAGCTAGAGGTCTTTTTGACAGACATTTTAATACATAATGTGACAAAAGGGGCATAAATACATAATCACATAATCAAATACATAATGTGACCATAGTAAGAACAAAGTTGTTTTCTTTCTTCTGAAATTCCTTATGTGCTTGGTCTCTTTCATTTACTGGATTCTCAAAATAACTGCACTTGAAAATTGAAGTCCTTCCTGTTTAACCATTCCATACCTTCTGCTTGTCAGTTGATTTTAACTGTCAAGCATTATGAGAAAATTATACTCCTAAGATCTGAATATGGAGGATGTCAGCTACATCTTAAGGGTCTTTTCCAACCTAAATGATGCTATGATTAAGCAGAAGAGTGTTCACAATGCTGACCACCAGCTCAGCATGATTCCCCCCTTCTATCAAGTCCCCTGGACAGTTGCCAGCAGCATGGAGTAGATGATGTGCAATGGAGACCAGCAATGTACCCAGAAGGAAGGCTGGCCCCTGGAGTGAAAAAGATAAGTGTTGTTTGAGCCCAGGATATGTTTACAACGGCTTTTCACCATAGAAAAGTGCCTCTAGAAATCAGGCCCTAGCTCTTCTATATGCAGAAACTGCTTGCACTGATACAAATTCACATGATGACTGATTTCACTCAAATGCACACTGAAGTTCAGTGCTTGGTCATCAGCATATTTGGAAATGCATACATGCAAGTGTTCATGTGGAAAATCGGATGGTTAAGAGAGAGACAGATGGCATATATATAAACGTACACCCTCACACTTGCACCACTCCCATACATATTATGAATTCTTCTTACAGAAATTCACCATATAAGAAGATGGTTTGGCATTCTGAGTAAAATTTTTTTGTATGCTAGAATAATAATTCACCTATTCAGATTTTTTTTCTAGAACCCTGCTGTCATTGAAGCGTACCTTTTAGAAGACTTCCCACAGAACAGATAAATAAAAAGCCTTAACATATATCTAAGTGCTGTATGTTGCTATCTCCTAGTGTGCTGAATAACAGCAGCAGGATTTTATAACATTGTATGTGATTTTTAAATTCAATTTTTAATGTAAACAAATAGTTAAACTTACTGCCTAGTGAAAGACAACCAAGGAAAGCTTTCAAAGCTGTTCTGAAATTGATTTTTCTTTTGTTTTGGGAGGGAGGTGTGAACTCAGATCATATTTGTGTGAGGATTCTTCTTTATCCTTCTTTCTTTTTATGGGCATCTAAATAAAACCAATGAAGAAGCTATTCACCCTAGGGGCTCCTTGTTTCAAAAGAACCAATCTCATTTTCTGAAAATGGATCCGCTTTCTTGGCTTTCACTTAGCTATTCATGGTACAGTAGGAGGGGAAAGCTAGTTTAAGGAATTTCATCTTACACCCATGAGTGCCATGTGTAATCACAATTTCTGTGTTTACCTTGAGAGGTAAGTTTAGACAAGCTCCAGCAATGAGCATGGTTAACTTTCTTTCACCTGCAAAAAGTAATTTTATGCATATATTTTTCCACACCAAGGGAAAAAAAAAACACTTTATGATGACAGTGTTGATGTGAATGGGAGTTAGCTGAATAAATACCTTTGTGATCCCTAAGACCAAACAGTGCAAAACTTGACCCCAAGAAGAGAGCAGCAAAGCTAGGATAATGGGCTCGTGTCAAAAATTCTAAGGCTAGTTAATAGTGAAAACATGACATCGTTGATTCTTGATGGACTGCAAGATGTGTGCAGAACTGGTTTTATGCCTGTCACTTTGTGCTGCATTCATCTTTTAACAAAGGTGCAGTGACTACTTAGCAAATTCAGTGTGAAGGAGGAGGACAGGATCCTGTGCCAAGTCATTAGAGGATGAGGAAGATAGAAGAGAGACTCTAAGAGGTGATTTCTCATTTTTCTGATTCAGGAAGGGTTTATAAGGTGTGAACATCTGAGACCCTTACTCACACTCAGTGTATCACAACAATGGTCTACCTCAGATTTCAATTATCCCAGCTTCAATTTTATAGTAAATCTCAGGAAGTTCCATTTATAGCAGAAGGTGAGGTCTTGACAAGCCAAAGGTTGGTGAATGTGTACTACAACAATAAAAAGCTGTCAAAGACAAAACATTTTCCAAACTATACCTTCATAAAGACAGTATAAAGGCATCTACTTGTCCCATGGTTTTCTGATAAAATCTTGGGCCCATCTACCCACCTTACCTTACCTTCCTCCAGAGCTGAAGCTTTATGCATACAAATATTTCTATGTGTCTCATGGATTAAAAGATCCACTTAGAAAATTTCAGATGTATCTCATAGTTACATTGGGCAAGAACTGGCTATTTAAAATCACTGGATGAGATAGTACACAGTAAAGCTGAAGAGACATTTTGTATTATATGTTATTAAAACTTTTTTAAAATCCTAATTTTGACTGATTGTGCAAGGGAAGCTCTCTTAATGCCCAAATGCACTTCACAGTTGAAATTAGACTATGAGGATTTAAAAAGGGAGGAAGAAAGTGTTTCCTTACCATTTACCCCACAGGGTACAAGCTAAATGTTGTACAGGTCATATTTTTTCTTGCAAGGGACAAATTTGTTAAATTAGCACATGTAAAACCACATGAAGCACCTACTTTCCCCACAAAATTATTTTCAGGTTTCCTTGTGCTAAGTAAAAACCCATAACCCATAGGGTTATCATTGCCAGCTCTGACATCCATGTTTAGGGGTTCACATTAATTTCTGATTTATTCTTTCAATATCAAAGCTTTGCTTTTGCCATCCAGACGCAAACCATTATGAGTCAATGATCCGTATGGGTCCCTTCCAGTTCGAAATATTCTATGATTCTATGACTGTAAAAACAAATAAACCTGGAGGCTGCATCATCAAGACTGGCACATGTGACCTTTGAACTTTAAGAGCAAATATTAGGGCCTACTGACAGGAAAATAAAAACTAAAAATCAAATACACCCTCAATAGAGGGTGCCCAGAGAACAGGAGGCAGAGCCGTTCAGGAAATTGCAACAAGTAGCATGTAAAAAGAAAGGAAATCTAGGGTAATGCAGCATGAAAGGGGTGCCAAACATGATGCAAAATGGGGAGAAATGTAGGAAGCAATAAACAGAAAACAGAAAAATATTGTAAACTGTAGTGGGAGAAAGTTAAAAAGAGAGCTATTCTCTTTTGTTGGAGAAGAAAATGGTAGAACGGTCATTTTTCAGAATCCAGGGAATAAAAGAAATGGTATATCCTTTCATGAAATGAACAGAATTTTTCTGTGTAGCCTAGATGGAAATTTAAACCTGAAATAATTATACTCAAATCTGGGACAGAATAAACAGAGAAATCAGGTCAGGAAAATGTGTGAACTATTATTTCTACATTTCCCATTTATAAGCTATGGGTTTGGAGCATTTTCATAGCTGTTGTTTCTGAAGGAGGGAAATGGCCAACTGAAAAGTGGGTGTTTTCTTTAGAACATGTTTAATCAACCCACCCCACACCTAAATATTCAAAAGCTAAGCACGTAAGAGATAAAAATCATAACATTTACATTGCATAACCTAAAGAAACAAGGACCATAAGCAACTGGATGAGGTGATTATAGAATGAATCAGATAGTTGAATCAGAGGCCAAGCTTTGTACTTGCAGGAGCCCAAAGGTGGAATTCACTATAACAAGTTCTGAATCAACTTTGTTTATACTGAGATCTCAGTGCAGTCCTCAGATTTTCCAGAAAGCTTTTCTCAGACTTAGAAATAGAAGGGCAGAAAGAGTAAAACATACACCCTAACTCCAAATTTCAACCATAGCCCGAAGGAAAAGACGCAAAGATATTGCTATGTGGAATGATATTCAACTTACATAGCTTTAAAGGTTTAAAAATCAGGCATCTAGTCTAAACCACAGTAGTACGGACAATGGAGACTGGCAATATCTAATGAGCATTAGTGGATGCACCACCCGCTGTGCCCCAACCCTTTATCAGGATAAGGTCTGTATCTGTATTATCACACCTTGTGTACTCTGTTCCCACAGAAAGCATACCTAATGTTTTGTGTGGAACAAAATAGAGAGGCAGCATGCTTTGACCAAATCAACTCGTTAGACAACCAGGAGATCTGGAGCACAGCCCACTTCACAGCAACATCAGTCTCTGTTTAGACACTGCTACAGTTGACTCCAAATAACAATTTAGACTAGGTGGATAGCTCTCTCCAGGTTTCTGAACAACAACAGAGGAAGCCTATGTGACTAACTTTGATCAAGTTTCTAACATTTAGGTATGTAATATTTTATAGACTTTTTCTAGTTTTATTAGGGGGCTGTCAGGAGTAGCCTAAATTAGTACTTGTGGTTCAGTTAGGTTCTGGAAGAACTGGCTGATAACTTTTGCTTTTTCTTTCTTCCAACCACCCAAAGCATAACAAAGCACAACCATGAGGTTATCTGGAGTGCTAGAGAACAGCTAGGCTGGAGTACTGTTTTACACACAAGCTAAAACGTAAAATGCTTCATTTTCTCAGTAAAATCCCTCTGTTGGTCTAACTTGCTTTACATTTAACAAGACGAAAATACATAAAACCATGGAAATCTTTAAAGGAAATGCAACTTAATAGAACAAAACAATTGTTGTAATTCCCTCTGGATCTCTTTCTCAGAAACATTTACAAAACAGATAGTAAAGAATGTTTGAACATCTTCAAGGAAACAGGAACATTCTAACACCTACCTATCTTCTGCTATCGCAGATACCAAAAGTAACAGTCAGAAACAGTAGTATTTAACATAAGTCTTCTCATCACAATGTTCAACCTTGTGTGGCAGCAGGAATGGCTCTCCTATTGTTTGTTATTAATTTTAAGTCATTAGTAACAATTCCTCTGTAAACAAAAGGCTTCAGAATAACTATCGCAGAATGCTAAAACAACTTCCAGTGTTGGGTTTCAAGTCCTGCTACTGATTTTGGTACACCCAGATTAGTTTTTGATGGACAAGTAAATATACTGGTGAATACCTACTACTGCTAAATGTGTGTCCTTAGTGTACCATTAACTGTTAGGAAAAAAAAGTATTTCAATAAATTAAATTGTCACTAAATATGGTCACATCAAAGCATCGTTAGAAAAATTAGTCAATCTGCCAAATGAGCTTGAACAGTCAGGAATCTTAACCTTATTCCAAGGAGCAAAACTGCAAAGAACTTTATTTCACCACTTTCCACAAGTACTACATCCCTGTCTCCATCATACATCCAAGCACTCCTTGTTTGTCTCAATGTACATTTATGAAACTAGTTTTGGTGTCAGGAAATGTAGTAGTATATTACACAGCAGTGATTTAAGATATTAATCTGTGATCTGTGGAGTTGTATAATGCAGCACCAAAGACATCAAAATGAATGAGGAAGGTAAACAGCCTTATCATCCAAAGATCCGTGGTGCAGCTAAATTAGTCACCCCATGGGACTGGCTCTCTGTAAAAGAGGAGACAAGCAGCACATCCCCTGACAAAATATTTGAACTCATTTCCCACGCTGCTAACCTTTCTCTATTCACACCCTCTCTTAACCTAGCCTATTCAGGAAGGAAAATCTTTCAACGAAAATAGAAAATTTTGTCCACCATCATGAGTTAAGAGAAATGGAGTAACATCATCACGATTTTAAGGTGTGGTAGACATTTTTAGAGAGGCCAAAATTTCTTGGAGAAGATCAAACGCTGTATGCATTGCAAGGATATAAAAATTAAATAGCTTTATTATTTTTCCCTCTAAAACACAAAAAATCCCTATAGCTACACTGTGTAATATGACTAGTATTCTTAAGTTGAATCCAGTACTGAAACAGTGACAGTGTTTTGGACTACAGGCAAGATAGGAAATTTTTACTTTCATTGCACTGGCTCAAATTAATACCATATAAATATTTGAATCAAGCTCAGATAAAAAGGTACCTGGCTAGTTCTTTTCTCTCTGGCTTTGGGGTTTTTACTGCAGTTGTGCTTATTATTAGATAGCTGATTCTTCTTTGGTTTTTATATTGGTGACAAAACTTCCCTATCAAAAGCCATCTTCCCCTATGATTTATAAACATTTTTCTATTAATTTTTAACCTTGTAAATTACTGTAATAAAAAAATTAAGTAACAATTATCAAAATTTGTAGGCAGATATGTACTGTTAAAAAAAATCAGAAGAGAGAAAAGTCATTCTTATTCCACTGAAACATTACTAGTTGCTGTCACTCTGCAAGGCTCAGAACAGCTTATCTGGACTGTCTTTAGCAACTCTACTCCTGCTCAAGTGTAAGTCTGCAAAGCCAATTGTGTCTGTATTGCCTGGGGAGCCAGCACATGAAAAGCAGCTACTCTCCCTCCCTTCACCCCTGCTCTCCTTTCTGTGACAAAGGTTCCTTGCTAGGAGTGCCAATACACCTCAGACTACAGCCACCACATAGGAAAAATTAAGAATAAAGTCATGATGTAGCCTGACCGTATAGATGTTGCTGAAGACAATAACATACATCAAATGTGTCTGAAGAAAAGCTGTGGAGTTATCAGAATGTATTTGGAATGCGTACCTATTTACTATTCTACTGCAGCATTACCCGCATTTTTGAGGTATGATTAGTGCATCCTCTCAGGGACACTAAAATACATGCTTCCCAAAGATGTCACTGTTAGAAGAATACAACATTATAAACATTGGCATGCTGAGCTACATACTTTTTTCTGTGTCATAAGGGTATGACTGCTGAATATAGATATTTCAGTTGCAGCTGCTTCCCTTTTCTAATCTCTTTTGCTAAGATTAAATGGTTTTAAACAAAGAATTCCTGCCCCTGTTGGATTAGAGGCAACATATCCATTTTGTTTGCGTTACTGTGAAAGCTTTGAGGTCCAGGGTTCATAACTGGACAGTATCATGAGGATTTCTACAATACCAGCTATCTTTCATTTCCTTAGGAAGTTTGGAAGCAGAAAGAATGGATGGATATAATGGATGTCCATGACCAAGTTGCAAAGTTTTTTCACATCAATTGTATATAACAGAACCATAGAATTACTTGAATTAAATGTCTAAAAGTTGTCAATACTGTACCTGGCATTCAACTGATCCAAGTCAATGTAGATTAATTGAAGGCAGTGGTCATGCTTTGATTTTCACTGATTGAAACCATGCCGCTGGTGTGTGGGGTCTTATATCTGTAATAGGATAAGTGGGTTATCACAAAAATAGCTTAGATAGCTGTACCTTCTGTGTCTCCAGCAGATCATTTGGCATACTAGCAGGGAGAAGAGCTTTAGGCCAATTCCATCATAATAATTTATTTTATCAAAGTCTTTGAGTCAGCATGTGCCAACAGTAATTAGGTTAGGTCCATTGCCCAAGAATACTAGTTAAAAAAATGATATAAATACAAAGAGGAATTTCTTAACCATGATAAATATATAGGGAATACAGTGGCAGAGCGAATTAAGCATCTCCGTAAAGCTCCCAAGTTATTGTTAGGAGTCCCAAGTAAGACCTGCAGCCCCTAGTTGATCCAACAGAAAAGCAGCACCTGTTGCTCAGCAGTGAGCCAAAGGACTCCTCCCACAGTGATATCAGAGTGCTTTGGTGGGTTTAGTCCAGGAAGTCAGTTAGACTTCTGTGGGCCTTTGAATTCCACCTGCTCATCAATTCACCCTTTGTGAATTTGTTCTGCTTACTAAACCTGTTCATTTGTAGAGCTTATGAGAAAGAATCAATACAGATTGGTACCTTTAGATCTTGATCATAATTTTGCATGTACATAATGGATCTTTCAAGCTAATTGAAATAATTTTTTCAGCTGCTTGCATACACTGGATCAAAATTCAACTAATAACATCCATTAAAAATCCAACAGTACAAATCCAGTTTATACAAACTAAAGATCTGGGAGGTAGCACTTTGGGAGCTAGGCATAAAATTGTAGAGCAAGAAAATTTTAGGCTTCCTTGAACATTTATAATTACTGTATGAGCTCTTATTTGCAGTTCAGGCTTGTCCTGTATTTTCAAGTAGGAACTGATAATGGGCATTTTCTTGTCAGCAAATAACTATCATTATCAGAACCAACAGCTGCTAAACACAGGTGCTTTTGTATCCTATCCTTCATGAATGTTGGTAGTTTAGAAGACCAAAACTCTGGAGGATGACACGGATTTATACTGTACTAGGCTATACTGCAGCACAAAATAAGACAAAGGAGTGCACGCTTACAAACAGCCTCATGATAACATTTGGCATCCACTCCTTAAAGGTGCAAAAGCTCTCCGAGATGTGGTACAATAAAAAGTCAGAACTCATGGAGTCTAATAGCTAAATGACATAGTAGGATACTACTTGAATTTCTGTCAACTTCAGAAGATTGAAGTTTTTTAATAGACTCCTCTTCATAACACTGACACTCAGATTTCATATAACACAGGCCTTCCTAACTATATTAGTTTAGTGAGATCAGTAATAAGATTTGATATAGCTGATAGCAGAGGTACATCATACCTGTTGATCAGAAAGAATATTTAATATTGCCTCACAGAGAGCAACAGAAATTACCTTCAGCTCTTACACACAACCACAGTAAAACAAAGGACTGGTAAAAACTCAAAAGTTAAATAGAGTGAAGATTACTGCAAACATTATCTGCTCAGATGAGAAACAGATATGAGAATACAAATTACTTCAGGGCTGGATTTAACAAAACACGACATATTGTGTTGCTGCAGCAAAATAAAGGGGGCAAGAAGGGGAAGAAAGAAAGATCTCAATGAAACTTCTGGTTTTTAGCCAGCCTCTCTTTCTCGTCAGTTAACAAATTCTGTCAACTTTGTTAGCAGCTCCTTCTCACAGTGGAAATTAAGAAAAAAGAAAAATAATTTTAAAATATTCTTACTGGCAGTTCCTTTTTCTCCATGTTTGTACTTGTATTAGGTAGACTTAATAGCTAACCTTCAGAAGTTGCTGTGCGCTTGTTATATGCTAAGCAAGAGAGATGAATTGTGAAAGATCTCTTTGATCTTACTGCCAGGAGTTCAGAATCATCCTGCTGAGCAAAATGTATGTATGGAGAAAAAAACCAGCCATTATTTTCAAGTGATGACTCTAAGCAGAAGTATTGTGAGTATCCTGGAAAACAGGCAAGCCACACTACAAAACATGGCTGGGGACTGAGCAATGGGGAAAATCTCCTGAACATAGACCTAAAGAAAATACTCCCAGTTGTTTTTTTTTTTGCAAAACAGCAGGACTTTACACTTGCCCACATACACAAGCCACCAAAATATTTGTTCTGGATAGGTTCAGCTGCTTTTCAAAGATAAGTAGTATTTTTTTTTCTTTAAATAGGTACAAATTAATCTGCTTTCAGAAGACAGCACTGATTTTCTTGCTCTCTCTCTTACATGCTTTGCAGTTATACAAAGAAAATGCTTCTGTAAAAAATAAAAAAGCATGATGAGCATGGGAAGAAACATATTTGTCACTGATAATACATTTCTAGCAGACATGTACTTCTCCTAAGATATATTTTTTAAACACTAAAATATTCTAGCAATTTTGAATAATGAAAGAATAGTGGAATTAGAAGTACTTGAAATTCTCCATTAACCTGTTTTTATTTCAGGCTGACTGGACCTTAATGTTTTTCAGCTTGGTAAATCAACACAAATCATAATATAACTTTGTTCTATTGTTTAACGATACTTCAAAACTAAGACTACATTTCAAAAGTTTCATGCACATACAAGGCCGAGGACATTCCCACAGAACAGTACCAATGTTTCTGGTTTTGATGTGCTAAAGGGAGCTGTATATTGCTAAAATTCTGGCAGTAAACTGCAGAGAGAAATCCAGTTTTCCTCCCCTTTATAAGGCTTAGCCTTCTGGCTATTGCTGAAACAGCTCTGACTTCATTGACTCATCCCTGGATGGGTAAGGGAATACAATCTTACCATTTCTAAAGTAATGTTTTGCCTTTTGATACAAATCTCAAATCTCTGAAGTATTTTACCAAAAAGATATTGTCAAAGATTCTATACAGTTTTTCATACAATAATCTCCTAAGCACTATTTTGTCCTTGTGTTTTTCTCAGGATACTCTTCAGAAAGTTAACGTAGGATTTCTGGCAAATACGTACCTTGCATTTTTGATTGCCCAAAGGGGTATGTCCTTACCTTGGGTGTAGTTATGAGTGGATTTTGTATATGCAGAAACCTACTCCCTCAATTTCTCTTTCTCAGGCTGGAAGTATGATTTAGTACATTCTTAAGTCTTTGGCAAATGAAATATTAACATTAAAAAAAGAGAGTTGTAATAAAACAAAAGCCAAATATTCTACTTTTTCTCTCCCCCCACACTCTAGTAAAAGAAGTGTTTAGCTGGCTTTTAAACTATTCTTTATTGACTGATTTTATTTTCTCTCCTCAAAGAAATGCAAAGGTATTATTTCACTTAAAATGTAGGCAACTCACTTAACTTCACCTGTCCGAACTATATGTATACAGTGCAAACCAGGCACTGAGCTTCCCTCTATATATAACAGTAAGAAAAATACTGTCTTCGGAGTTTGTACCATTCCTCTAGCTCCCTAGGTGGTCCCATACAGAATCCCAGATCTTCCCTCTGCCTAAATATAATGCAGAAAGTTAACCCAACTGACAACACTCTTCCATGCAAAACTCAGATACAATTTAGATCACTTCTCACACTGGCTTGTTTACCAGCTTTCCCTGACTTTTTTCATTGCAGGTCTTTCCTTGTTTCTTAGGAGCTCCTTCCCTGCTTTCAACAATAACTTCCTTTCAGGTATCTACTTAGACTGCCTCTCCGTAAATATGCGATTGCTATGGTTTCGGACCTATGTGAACACTATTCTTCGCAGCAGACTGTATTGATTGGTAAGAATGGACTCCTATAACAAGGATCTTAATGACCCATCAGCAGAAACAGTGTCAGTATTTACCTTCTTTTACCTTACTGTAATAAACAAAACCAGGAAAATTACATAGGATCCACTCTAGTGAAGGATATTCAAGTTTACTGTGTCAGGCCTCTGAAGAATGATTTGGGCATGGTGACACCAGGCACGGCTCCTTCCTCTAGGCCTGCCTTCTGTTTTTCTACAGTCTTCCCGCTTCAAAATAAAGGAAGCATACTGAATAAAATATAATTTCAGATCAACAGGACTATCTATGATGCAAAGTGTTCCTGCTCAGTCTATATAAGAGGGTCCCACAGTTTTATTCAGTTTGCTAATAGGAAGCATGCTATAAAATCACAACAAAGTAATCTTTGTGTCCAATCCCATCTTATTTTCTGAATGCTGGAACTCATCAGATCTTCATATCAAAGTTTATGTGGCTTTTCTGGACATCACTATGAACATGCAAACTTTTGCCTCAGGAACAATAAGGAAAGGTTGACAGGCAAAAAGCCAGCAAAGCTAAACAAGGAAAATTATTATTTCACTTTCAAGATGAGTTGGACGATGGTTTTTGTTTGTTTTTAATAGTCATGCCTAGTTAATTCCTTTCAATTAATAATTGTAGAAACTTTAGCTTGAATTCTTTAAAAAAATCATATTACAAATAAATTTAACAATGGTTATTGCCACTTACATCTTTCAGACGTGCAGTTATGCAAATCCACCAAGCAAGTTCTGACTATATTTTCTTTACTAGGTTGAAATCAGTTAGAAGAACAAATTTACGTCTTGGCATCTGCTGATCCTGATATAATGTCTATTTTTAAAATTAAATGTGCGTAAGGTAACTTGTACAACAGTTTCAGTATTCCAGATTTCAAGTAGTTGGCATATTGATGTTTTTGTCATTGTTTAGTAAGGACGTAAATGAAGAACTGAGAATGAACAAGGAATCAAGAATATATATTAGGATATTTGCCAGTACTGGTCTCATTTCCAAAACACATGATTTCTGAAATAAATTTTCTACTTCAAATTTTCCTTCTCAGTTTTAAATGGGAAAAATATCAACCCTTCTTTTAGAGGTTGTCAGCTCTTTCTGAATTCTGTGATATGTGTCCTTGTCTAGAGATATCTAACTTTGTCTCCAACTTCTGCTTTGAGCGACAAAATGAAAATTAGATCAAAGAATCTGAAGTCCAGCATTGCTGCTGTTGACACATTCTTTGTGAGTCCTTTCTCTCACCATCTTCACCTAAGATATTTCTTTTACTTATTCTCAGTGTTTTCATTAAAACATTTCATTTTTATGTATCTGACATATATCATGCTTTAGGGTTTCTCAGATATGGAAACGTTCAAATTGTGTGGGTTTTCCTATCTTATGAAACGAAATTCTTAAGCTATGAAACATTTCACAAAATGGTATTTCCACTTTTTGGAACTTTGGAACTTACTCTGATATTAAACTTGAGCAAAGAAATGCCTGCCATTCCCCATATTTCTCTGGAAACAACAAAAGGAAAATACTGTACACACATTCAAGGACTTAAATCCTATGTCAATATAGCTTAACAGCATCAATGTCCAGAATGATTCAAAGTCAACTGTTAATTGTATCACATCTCTACAATATGAATTACAGAAATAAGAAAAGACTCAGTAGGTGAATGTTGAGTTATTACTAGAGGTAGAAGTGGTGGTAGTAGTAGTGTGTACATATTGCCTTGGAAAGTATCAAGATAATATCCATCCTACAAACAGTACACAACCTAAATTATGGACACAATATAATGAGAAATGCATAAAGCCTTTGAAAAGCACATATGCAAATAAATTAATTGAAAATAACAGATATTTCATATGAATATTTTTGTGCTCTTTTTCTGTTAACGGCTCTAAATTGACACACCTTACCACATCGCAGCAAGATTGTTAAATTTGCAAAGGTATTAACACCAAGAAATTCTAGTAGGTGTTTATTTCTGCATGTAGCATACATTTGGAAACTGAGAGAAAAATGAGGTTGGACTAGACCCAGATTTCTCTGGATTCCAGAAATTTTATGGTTTGGTGTATCCGTAAATAGTTCAAAAATCAAGTTTCCTTAAACTCGAGGCTGATAGCTATCTACCCTCTTGTCTTTTGCATTCTAAACCATATCCCTAAAACCTTTTTTGGTTTTCTATTTTAAATAAAGAAAACTTGCATGACTAGTAATAACCCTGGATATTCCTTACTGGTTTTGTGCTTTCTGCAAGGGTTTTAACCCCGAATTTATTGATTTGATAATGGTAACTGGAACCACCTTCAGTATGACATCTGGTGAATCAATTACTATTACCATAGTGCTACATTACAACTCAGTCCAAGGATTTTGTATTCACTGCACAAAGTAAATAATGTTTATTGCTGAAAAACTACCAACCTCAAGCCAAACATGCTGTGTTATTGCATATTTCATTATAACTTGTGATATTAAACTATGCTTAACATGCTCATCTGCTCACTGGTTTTCCGAGGGAGGTAACGGGAGAGTCTCATCGCTGCCAACATGAACCATTAAGAGGTAGTCATTATAGCTAAGTCCATAATGAAAGATTGCACTGTGCCACCCCTAATTCAAGCAGTTCCTTAAATTCCACTGCACTCAGTTTTTAGCCTGAATATTGAACTATTACTTTTCTCTCTTACTGACAGGTTAGTACCTTTCCAAACAATTTTTAAGAAACCTGGCAAACATAATGCTGCTGTTAAATTTGCTCTGTACAAGCAGAAAATTTTTTTTTAAAACACTCTTCGAACAGCAGTCCAATACTTATTGATATGTAAAATCAATGAGTTTGTTTTCTCTAGAGTGCATGGCAGAGGCCACACAGGCTCTTTTCTCTAAATAATGCCTAATGCTACAGAAAAGATTACTACCTCCTGCTGCTGGACTCTGCCTAAATAAAACAAACTAAGCAGGTTGCACTAGGGACAACTGTTGAAGTTAAATAGCAATGGGTTCTCCAGTCTCTGAGAAGTTAGTATCACATTACATTTTGCACCTAGCAATAGCATGTTTACTAAAAAATTTATATACATATTAGCTCGGTAAAACCCTACCTAGGGCAGGTGTCCTCTCTTGGGAGGCAGGGAAAATACAGCAGAAGGAACTAACCATACAAAGAACAAATGCTGGAGCCACACCAAAGATGAAAATTGCCTTTGACATCAGCTCCATGGTTTCTAAGCAAAATCCCCCCATGTTACTGAACTTTTGCTTTTGTGTGGGGTTTCTTTAACATTAAGTCAGATATGTGCAATACAGATCTCTACATATCAGCTCATTCTCCTGAGATTCCTCTATGACTAACTGGGGGGGGGGGCGGAAGCAGAGTTGTAACTTGAGGCATCTACCTAACTTCAGATGCTTACTCCAGGATAAGATTAAACTCCAGCTGAAAGTGTCTGTTTCTCTCTACTAAACTGTAAGAGGAGACCAGGTGATGTATTGGGATGTAGGCTTCTACATTTGGTGTGGCGATTAAATTCAGTCTCTTGAGCCTGCAGATTAGAACAGCTTTTCATAGAGGTGTTCAGCAAAATGGAGTGAGATTTTATCTTGTCTTATCTTTCTATCTGTCAACACTGTAAAGAGAGCAATATACTTAATATAATATGCTGATCATGTTAAAAATAGGTAAGAAAGAAAAAAATTATATTTAAATTATTAAATCAGCTATGAAAGTAGAAAATAGCACTTTACTTATGGAAGTTAGTGAATCTGCTTAAGAAAAACTGAATTTGTTTGTTGCTTGCTGTCGACTTGGAAGGAGTTGATGTCATTGATTTCTACCAATGCTGACAGCACTTTATGCTGCCAGTATTATGTCAAGTGGTCCTAGTATAAGCAGAATTCATTTTCCAAAGCCAAAATGAAAATGAACCTTCATTTTATACACACATGTGTATTTTATACACACACGTGTGTGTGTACATGCACATGGATGCATCTGTATGTTAGTGAAAGTGTGTGTAGGCATGTGTATCGGATCTCTTTCATATCACACGAAGCTGCTTGTGTACAAGGACATTTCCTTCCTTGTTTGGGTTATGCTACTGTTAGATTAATTTATGCTTTAGCTTAAATGGTCTTATTTCTGACATGGTGATGGATGAATGTGAATGACAGTCCAGGGTGAAGGATTCCTTTGAGCCTTTTTAACTGTGCAAAGCAGAGAAAGGAACCTAATTAAAAAGTGTCTTTGATTAAGACTCCAGTATCTCTTTCTTTTTGATTGGTTGGTTTTGTACTGTGGAATCTGTCCTCACCATATGGACAGATGAAAAATTAAAACAACAACAGAAATCACCTGTGCATAATTTTCTTAACCTACAGAAGACAGACATGTTTGTTTGACATCACAGGTCCAGTTCTGATCTTCTTCAGAATAGTCTGTTCTTTACTTCTTTTTCTCACTTATTTTTATATTTTCACAGTAGTCCAGTATAGCAGATAATTTCATTGGAAATCCTAAGAAATATAAATGACTGCTGGTCTGGCCTGGAATTTAGAAAGAAACTCAATTTAGGAACAAAATTAATTTAAATGTCTCTGGATCTGGTACTGTTGAAAGAAGCATTGTTGAAGCTCTCAATTTATTCCACCACGAATTTTCAGAATAATATATATTAACTTTGCCTCAAAGCTTTGTAGTTAGATAAATGATCCTTTCTTTGTCTAAGTTAGTAAATTCCAGTGAAACGCCACAGTCTCTGCAACTCATCCTCTGTAACTCACCACTATAATCAAAACATTAATGTGAATGACCCAGGAAGCACACAATCACTCACCATCAACACAAAACCTCCTCTGTCAGGCCACATTGGTTTACAAGGTAGAAAAAAAGGCCACTTTCTCATGCCACAGTATGAAATATTAAGAAAGAAAATCCAGAAACATTTCAAGTTTCAAATCCTTTGTTGATAATTTGTACAGCAAAATGCGTCATTGTATACAGACAAGACTGTTTTTCTCGCTCACTGGTGCCCTTCTTGGCTGATGTGTACCTGCAAGAGTTTAGGAAGGATACAAGGGGTTGTATCTCCCATAAGTGTGAACTTCCCATCCTGCATGGAGAGTGTGGAGTCATTAGTCTTAATGATTCAGTCAACTCACCTGAGGATACATCTGGTCACGACTGCTAGGCAAACCTTGGGATGTCATTTCCCATTTTTCACAGTGCAATTTGTTTACATATAGATGATGAAAAATCAGCTCAAAAATTTAATACAAAGCAATAAATCATATAACCAGATACAGCTGTCTGCCACAAATAAGCACACCCCAATAAAGAAAAATCAGTGAAATATGTCTCAAACAGAAATGATCAAAAAATCACAGGACCCAACCACTTAAACTAAAATCGCTTCTCACTACTACCAAGATTTTACTCTATCTTGGGCTGCAGTCAGTAGAGACCGGGAAGATTACAAACATTTGTTCTGGTCTCAAAATTAAGGCCAGGGTTTAGATACCTGGATATCTGGGTTCTGTTTCTGTCTGGCCTTAGACAATCACGTCGAGATGTTTACACACTGACTACACTGCAACTGTCTCTGCAGTTTAGTGGGCAAAGCTTAGGGGCTTCAGTTTTCCATGTGTTTTAGAGGAATCTTTGGAAAGCCAAGTCATCTTATCTGAGGGGGATGCTGAGTGCAAAAGGTATCAAGTGCTCGTACCATCACTGCACTTTAACCAAGCTTCAGTTTCTTTACTGTGGAAACTGGGATATTTTCGTCTTATACAGGAACTGAAGGAAGCTAAAATAACTGATATTTGGAAAACATTATCCTGAATACTGCTAACTAAAACCTGATTCCTTAATCTGTGGAGAAGGACTGACAGAGAAAAGAGAGCATTGCTGTGCTGGTCCTTAAACATGAACAACATTGTATCCTGAGCCATGGGACAAGAAAGAAATGAATGCAGTCATTATTTACTACTCCATGGCACCATCAGCCACAGAACTCTCCCAAGCCCTGTGTCCAGCAATGGCCACATTTTCATGCAGCTTCCACCCCCCCTAAATAACCTAGATGAAGATTACGTTTTTCACAGAATCATAGAATAGCCCAGGTTGGAAGAACCTCAAAAGATCATCTAGTCCAACCTTTCCTGGAAAAGGAAGCCTAGCTGAGATTATCTAGCATTCTGTTCAACCATATCTTGAAAACGTCCAGCAATGGGGCCCTACTATGTCCCTGGGGAGGTTGTTCCTGTGAATTATTGTTCTTACTGTGAAGAATTTCTTTCTTATGTTAAGATGAAATTTCTCCCAGTGCAATTTTGCTCATTTCCCCTTGTCCTCTCCATGTGCCTTTTATAAAAAGTGCACTTTTTAAAAGTGCTCTGTCCCTTCTAACACCCAAGCTAATATTTAGGACCGTACATTTTAAGGTTCTGAAAAGTCAGATATTTATGTTTGTGCTCAGATGAAACCTGAACTTTGAACAAAACATGGCCCCAAATCTTCCCTAAGCAGCAACAGCAGCTGCTCAAACCATTAAAATCCACATCATTAATTACAAAATATCTAAAGGCAACTGATAGAGCGCATTTAAATATCTGAAGACCAGGATGCTCAGAAAAGGCAGCTAGATGCATGTGACACAACTTAAGCTGGCTAACAGGGAATTAATGTGAAAAATGTAAATATAAACTCTATCAACTTCTTTTACACCAGCTTAATGTACACTAAATCATAATTTCTTGCCAAAGTAGCAACAAGATCTTCAGAGATTTAATCAATGAAGCATGTGTGCATTTTGGTTTACTCTTTGCCAACCTTTCCCTCTAAACACATAACCAGGTTTAAAGGATCAAATAGTTAAAAGAAGGAGGTACAATGAGATATCTTACTGAAAGATATGAGGGGAAACACAAGTATTTAAGCCTTTCTTCTAAGTTTTGATATATTAAATGAGCATCAGTAGGCAGAACAGTCTTCATGTTACTTTAAATATCCTGTACATCTCCCATAAATACTTTGTGTAAAATCCTTCCCTGCATATATAGAAATGAATCATATCACATCACAGCTGGCTATGCATTCTTCCCTGAGCACACTGAAAAGAAGGTTTCCTGGAGGTTTTTGCATTGCATGTCTGACAATATCAAGTCTTCCTTCAATACATTAGTATAAAAATTGAGGATAAACGATTACATTTACATGAGGTCAATGAACAAGTACAGGAGACAGAAAGCCTAAAGGATTCATTGTATCTTCCGCTATAAGCCTGTCAGAGACTTCTTGATGAGCATACAGATGCACAAAATAAACAGCTAAGGGGGAAATAACTCCGATATGTGCTCAGATATTTTTCAGATAATCTTACTAATGTTTAGGTAAATAAAATTGATATGAATACATCCTCCTTGTTATCTGCCTTCTCACAATACAGCAACACACTGCACAGTTCTAGCCCCTCTTTTCCTTTGAGATGAGGTACTGATGGATTTTATCTCAAGCATTCTCCTCTTCAACTCTGAATTTCTACATGCCAATCAATGTATACATTCACAGCACACTAATGTAATAAAACATTAAATGTAGCGGTGCAAACACAGGATAATGCTTTGTCATATATGTATGTTTGGAAAAAAAGAAGAAAAAGAAGACAATAGTTGTGAAACCTATATAAAGTAGAAAAGCTGATCATCTTTTTCAGGACTAAAACACTCTTCAGGATGCTAAGAGAGAATCTGTAAATATTTAACATTACTACAAGAACAGGGATTAACAGAATAGAGCTCTTTTGATCAATACTTGCAGCACCATGTATTATTTCTACTGGGCATGGACAGTAAAATGCTATTTATTGACTAAAGGATGCTACACATCACTGAAGCTTAATATAAAGGAACATGACATTCTCACTTGATCAGGAGTAAGCCACTAACCTGACTTTAGCCTAATCAAACATTTCTTGCACCACAGTAGCACTTGATGGTTCCTAGCCTCATTTTTTTCTGGAAGCTTTCCAAACCATAGACAAATTCAGTCTCTGAAATCAAGAGGTTAAAGTATTGGATAACTTAAGATGAAAGTAAATAAACAGAACAAATGGGAGTATGAGCAGTGAGAAAGTAAAAAGCCTGAAAACATTTGAGTTCATAGACTAATGAGGTGTTCTATTCATTGTTCTGAATATGAACAATTTTACTTTTATTTTTCTAGCTTATAAAAATTATAAGGGTGAGTTATGGTAGCTTTTGTCCCAGTTTCATTTTATAAAGTGCCATGGAAGCCCAAAAGGGACAGCAAAGGGACACAACAGCCAGGCAGAATTTAGCACTTGTTATGATAAACCAGGAACCACCTAATCAGGTCGATGCTCAGTCTGCCCTAGAAAATGTTCTGTACCAGATATATAAAGGGAAAGTTCAAGAAAGCAAATTGTAGACATCTGTGAAACAAATGGCATGGAAGGAAACATTATTTGCCTTGTCATTCTGAGTCACTTAAGATATATTGCAGGATTGTCACTCATTAATCTTATTGGAGTACATGTGAAATTACCCAGCACTACTTGGGATAAATCAACCTGTGAACCTAATTCTGCTCTTTTAAATTTAACATTCTTCCAGCAGCTGAAATGCCTTGAAACAAACAGTATTGTTCCAGTCTTTCATGCAAAACCCTGCTGCACATTTGACTGTAAGGGACAAGCACAAACAAGGAATTTCACATCGAAGTGATTGCTAGTGCTTAGACCTTTTGAAGATAAATTGTCAGTCAGCCTCATCCTCAAGTCAGCTCCCACTCTCCACCCTTTCTGTTGTTGTAATATGTAACATTTATTACATTTACATGAAAGCTTAGACTAGATAATACACCAGATTAAAAACCACAACAAACCACAAAATACAAGTGCATTACTATAAAGCTTAGCAACTTGGACCTGCAGAGGGGCAATAGACAACATACTTAGAGTCCATATGAACCTCTTTTTTCTCACTGTTAAACATGGATTAAATCATCCCATGACATTATGCACCCAAAAATTGTTCTCATCTGCTACAGAAGAGACAGGAGAGGGACTTTCAGTGCAGGCAAGTCCAGCTCCCTCCAAACCCACTAACTCCCAAGGATGAGCTCATTTCCCGTAGTTCATAACCTATGTTCAACAGTGCCACACAGTGCTGAATTCAAACCTATATTGTTTTTTTGGAACTAGGTAATCTGAATAAAATTAAATAACTTCTGTTCAGAAGGGACATCTCTCAGTTTTCTCTTCACAGCTGCACTTTCTGTTACTCAGTTTCAAGGAAGCCAAAAGGACTGAACACTCCTGACCTAATCTTTTCAAAAGGCTCATACATGGCCTTCAATCTCTTCCTTGGTGACTGGTGCTGTATCATATCCTAGCAAAGAGGAGTTCCCCATGTAACTTCTGAATAAACTCTTCCAGAAAGTGTATTTCAACTCCAATTTCTAACAAGGAAAAAATTTAGACAACACTCTGTGTTTCATTTTTAATTTCATGTGTCACATACCTCCCATGAGGTTTTTAAGCAACACATGTCAAAAACTAAATGCGAAAATTCAAAGAAACCCAAGTAGATATAACCATATACAAACCTACATAAAATTTAATGTATTCCTCAAGAATAAATCAGGAAGATAATTCCTTAAATTATCATTTTTTTTCTTTTCAGATATGGACCACCTCTTCCTCTCAAAGCATTCTGAATTTTTTTAGGGTAATAAACTTTTTTTTTGTGATTCATCTAGGGTTATGATAACACTTCATGATTGTTTTTAACAATCTGATCTCCCTTTACTACTACTTTAATCAGGAATCACTACTTTAATCAGGAATCATTCATAATCCTAAACACCTATGAGGGATTTTAAAGAAGAAATTTCAGCAGAGTCACTTAAATAAGAATGCCAACAGAGTTCAGGTGCAGAAAGATCCTCCTGATACAGACAGGTCTCAGATCAGAAATGTCATGCACAGTTACCCTAGAGGCCTTGACTCTGAATCTCCAAATAACTCCCAGAATTATGCAAGCTCCTGTCCTCCCCCTGATAACTTTCAGGACTTGATTTCAGGGAAGCACAAGATTCATCCTGCAGAAGTACTGGCTAAGATGAGAGCTGTAATGTGACACGGAAGAAAAACCCAACATCCATTCTTATATGCAATAGAATGAAAACTACTAGGAAACAAATGCTAAGAATGCCTCACTATGCAGGCTATATCTAAATTTTTCCAGACTACTTTTTATTCAATCCATTGTTTGGGACCTCTCTAATCAGGACAAAACTTTCCTCTTCCTGATGGTGGAGCATAGAGAGACCAGTTTTGGGAATCCCACGTAACATCAAATATTTTCAAATAAGTAAATCTCATATTAAAACATTAAGCCCTCCTGCCTTCTCAGGCATGTTGGAGAGACCACAGACTGTAGTTCAGGACAGGCAGCCACGAAGTCTCCTTGGCGCTACAGGGCTGACACGCTCTGACCTCCTTCTCAGGGTTGACCTCCTCCTCCCTGTAACACCAAGGAGACTTGCAGCAAGAAGAGGCAAGTGGTTGCTGTCCTTTGGGTGGCATGTCAAAGAGGCACCTGGCAAGCCTGTCAGGGAAAGGCAGCAGCACAGGAAGAGGGGCATCTGGGACAGCATCTTTGATGAGACATTGGCAATGCCTGTGTAAATGACAATGGTGTGGAGCCCACAGAGCCAAACAGCAGGGTTGAACCTGTGGAGGTGGACCCACCAGTATTGCCAGCTGGTATACGTTCTCACTCTCACTGTACACAGGCAAGGGGGCTTGTCGTTCATGTGACTAATGTGTTAATCTTACTGTGCAACACCAGTAATCACTAATGCTGGTCTGAGCTGGGGGTGAAACATCAGTGGCCAACACAAGCCCTCCTTAGAAGAAGACTAAGAGAAGGTGGGCAAAGGTGATGTGCTCATGAATATAGGAGGTGACCACAGCCATTTTAAATAAAGCTGAACTGAGCTCAACACAAAGGGCACCACAAGTTGGCCTTTGTTTCAGAAAGATGGTATTACCAGTTGACCGGATCACCTGGTTGTATAAATGGCCTTTGTGCTAAAATGTAATTCTGTTCTGTATAAATATGATCATTCTACCTTACTCAAAAGAAGTTGAAGAATAATCATTATGCCTACTCTGTGTTTTACAAGCAGTCCTAAGAATAGGCTCTAGGCCAAATATACAGCCTCTGTATAGCTGGGGCACCTTTAGATACAACCTTGGCTGAGACATCTGCATTATAGGAGGAAAATTTTGAGATGCATTGTGCACTTTAGAGCACCAAAAGTAAATTTACCTGGTGTAAATGTATCCTTTATCTTCCCTAGCTGACTCAATTTATCTTGTCTGACCTTCACCAATTAGGGGGTCACTTGTCAGGTAACAAACTGCTTGACATCAGACAGACAAAATGTCACGTATGTCCTCCTAAGAAGGGCTCAACATTGCCCGTCCCATGTTGACATGGTATTTGTAGGTATCTGAAATTCATACTAACTTCATGTCTTTTACAAGATCTAGAGGATCTTAGGACATGAGCTTGGGGTACACGTCAAAATTCAAGCTACTCTTGGGAATAGCTGTCTGTGAGCCAGGCTTGTAGACTTTTCCTTTTTTATATAAAGACTTTCTGAACCATGAACAAAAGAGGCATCTTCTCAACAGCTATATATCTTTTAATATGGAATTATATTTGTAATTGCAGACAAGTAAACTTTTTTTGTATTTCTGATCATTTTGTTCAGAGGATCTTGGTTGTGTTAAGTACTGTAACTTCAACGGTCTCTTGTACACATTTACCACTGTTTACCATTTATTTTTAAGTAAGGTGGTATGTAATAAATCAGTAGCTTGACTCCAGTCCCCTGAAGTGAAACATGAGTAAGTCCCTTAAATGTATTTTGCATATAGACATAATTGGTGGTACGTTGAAGTCTGGCCCTACATATCCAATGGGTACACAAAGATAACATTCAGGATTCTAGACTTAATAGATTATGAAGGATATTAAATTAAAGACTTACTTTTGGTTATAAAATTCTGTCCAACTGGCATAATAGTTCTGCATGAACTTCCACAGCATGGCAAAACACATCAAAAGTAGAAGCAGAGGTAGAGGCAAGAAGAGATCGCTGGTTTCTACTCAGTAAAGCATGAACTCTGTCTGGGTCTTTTACATGCATAAAGTGCTGCCATAGCACTAAGAAAAAGACAAGAGATAGCTAGAAAAGTTAAAAATTATATCTCTGTAATATAGTTTTCCAGGGAGCCAGAAACTGTATCCATTATAAAAGTTTATAATTTTGTCAAGATGGTTATTCATAGCATTAACCCATTAACTGGTCTTTGCTAGAACTTAAATAAGATAAATACTTTTTACAGTTTCTGCTCCCCAAAGAATGGTCTTCGTCCCAGATCATCATACATGAAGGCAAAACCATGTTTTTCAAGATTATTTAGGATCTTCTGATAAAAGCCATTTACTGGAATATACCGTTATAGATTAGGATGGCAGGTAAGGATGCATGCAAACACATGTACATCACCATTGATTTGATCTGCTATAAAGTTTCTCATAGGAGACCAAAGATAATACATGCTTACCAATAAAGACACCATGAAGAGGTGAGTTTACTCTATGTCCCTTACATATCTTCATGGGCATGGCTATTTTGCTTGATATTGACCTATTACATTTTTTATTGTTGTGTGGATTAATTCTGACCAGATGATTTCAGAGGAAGTCAATTTGCATATGTTACAAATGACAGCTGTGTCAGTTTCTAATTTTTAGGTTGCTCTATATTGTATTTCCTTCACGAAAAGCATAAAATCAGCACGGCATTATTGTGCTTCAGAATGATATCTCAAACAAAACCATTATTTGCACATCTGCAAAACATTCCATCTCCTGATTTTTTGCTTCTGGTGCACAATTATCATTAGCAAAAGGCCACAAATCCCATTTGCTTATTGAATCAGATTTAGGTAAAACTTCCAGACAGCTGGTACATGCATTTAAGTCTGAACACCTGTCATGGGCAAAACAGTCTTAACTAAGGGATTTTTTTACTTAATTTAATTCATTGTCAGTTAACACCAACTTCTGATTACTGATTCAGGTACTGGGGGGAAAAAAAAGAACTTAAACAATAAAACAGAGGCTTATGTAAACACCATTCTTCCCTCTTCTGCAGGCTCAACTTAAGCCAAATATCTATACTTCCCTTTTTCTCCTTTCAACCTGTTTCAACTACAGGTTACAGTCAATCCATCCTCCTCCCTTTAGAGAGGCAATGGGCAGCACAGGAGGAAGTTATGTGCCTAGCAGTTTCTCTTTGCTGCTCCTCCATAATTCTAACTGGGTTTCCTATGCCCCAGTGTGGATCTCCTGTGGTCTGAAGTCCCTCACCTGGTGTGCATTGCCCATGTGCTGCAGACCCTCAGGAGTCTCCCTGTCCCAGCCTGTCCCCTCCATGGCCACAGTCCCACACCCTGCTAGGTGTGCCCAATGCACACATACAGGAATGCTAACAAACGAAAGATGCACTAGACTTACAACACATGTGCAAGCCAATTCTGCACCGCCAATGCCAGGGCTCCGACCTTAGTTTCACAGTATAAGAAGAACTGATCTGTGCGTGTGCACCTCAGTACATGGTAACCACTATAGTAAAAGCTGTGGTGTCTGTCTAGGTCATTTTAGAGCTGTGAGTCCTAACAGAGACAACAAGCATGTGTAACTATCCTTATTTAAAGTTTTCTATTATATGTTTCATTAAATGGGGAGTTTCCTGTAGCTGCAGAAGAAAGCAGGGCCACTGCTCTCTTTCTGTCTGCAGGACCTCAACCGCTTTCACTGGTCCCCTGGGGGCTGTGGTCCTGCAAGGGGGCTGCTCTTCACAGCAACAGGCACTTTGCACTTCCATCTGAACTAAGGCAGCCTGAGGGAGAACATGAACAAAACCTTACTCAACCTAACTGAGCCTGGAAAAACAGTTTGAATATTGATTTGTGGCCCCTTGACCTTTTTGAAATTACATAACTGGACCTCAGGAAGAAAAAGCTGCACACTGCTGACGTAAATAAAGATATTAATTAGGTCCTGACAGAATACATTCAATCTTCTCATAGCTCTACAAATTAATTTCCACGGCAAAGAGTATACAGCATAATCTCAGAGTTTTTAAGTTAATTTATAAAACGTATATTGGACTGTGATAAGCAAAGTTGAAATATTTTTTAAAAAAATCAAATTTTAACCTGGTTTCAAGCCTTCACATCTGGAATCTTTCTCAGATACTCTTACTAGAGAAAACAGAAATTTGAAGATGTTCTTAAAAGGTAATTCTACATTTACTAGGTACACTAAGATGAAAGAAAAATCAAGTTGTTGATATTAGTGAAAATGATTTATCATTAACAATAAACCAGCAACAGGTACATCTGATGAATTGTTGTCTTAGTGATGTCTGCGCTATATCAGATAGTGCCCCAACTTTATACAGTAGTAGTTAGAAGAAGTTGTTCCATAATAATAAAAGATATATATTTCTTACAAAAAAAGAGGTTCTGATCTGTTATTTGTATTTGATAACTTCTGATCAAGTGTCAGTTAGTGGATTTACTGCCTCCAGAGCCAGGCCCCAGTGACACCACGTTATCTCTCCTCAGCAGACAGAACGACAAGTGATACACCCTGACCCAATTACTCTGAAAATCGTAAGAAACATTATACATTCTTAAAAGTATACACTTTACAAGTAATTTTTGACCTTTAGCTTCACAAGCTTTGATAGGCATGGTGTAGAAGAGGAACTGACCAGGGCGCTGTCTGGCAGACAGCTCTCATCCTCCTGGGTCTTGGTTGCAGGGCAGGGGCAGCTCAGAGCTGGAAGAGCCGAGGGTGCCCTGTCCTGCCATGACCCTGGGGAGAGGCTCCCAGAGGCATGGTGAGGAGGCCATGGGCAGAGCTGATTCACAGCCCACAGGAGCTGCTCTCAGCTGAGGCCCCACTGGGGCCCTGCCTTGGGTACTGAGTCACAGCTGGGCCTGCTGTGGCCCCCCTGAGCCAGACCCTGGCCTCAACTTGCAGACAGGTTGAGACAGGCCTCAACCCAGCCTTGTTCCAGGTCCCACCTGCCCAGCCCAAGCCTGTGTCTGACCCTGGTTCCCTCCACCAGACCTGCGGGTGATGCCCCAGCCCAGTTTTGGCCCTTCCCGTCCCCAGGGAGGTGCCAGGTGGCTGGGGCTGGGATTGCCCTCAGCTGCCCCCAGCTTGCCAGTGGGATGCACCCTGGCTGCCAAGCCCTGCCCTGCCCCCCACCAGAGACCCCATGGCCCCTGGTCCACAGCAAACTGCAGACCCCCACTGCACCCCAAAACTGAGTCCCTGGAAAGCTTTCTTGAGATAGCCTCTCTTTCCTCCCTCTCCTCCCTTCCTACCCCACTCAGGAGACACTTCCTAATCTTCCACCACATACCTGAGTTTGTAGATATATATGGCCAAGTAGAGTTACCCAAGTCAATCTTATTTACTTCAGAACTACTCACCTGCTATAGGGCTTACAATCAGTTTGTAAATCCAAACATGCACTGTATTAAACGATGGGATAATCTATTTTAACTGAACATCTGCATGAAATTAAATGAAAGGTGAGATTACAAACTTGCAGAGGTAAAGCTCCACAGGCTCATTATAAAGGGAGTCCCACAAGAAAGAAGATAGTGATGTATGTTTCATACCACATATCATCTGACCGCAGTGGAAAACTTGAAGAAAGGAGAAAATAACTGGAAAGCACTATGGATTAAATTATGATTAAACTCTTTGCCCTTTTCTTCATTGGTGGGATCAATTCACCTCACACATAAATAATTTCCAGACAAGCAGAGGTTGGAAACTTCATGGGAAGCCCCGGGACAACTGAGCCTCAGGTGTGGAACGACAGCTCACAGAAATAGATCTATTTTCTGGTTTTCTTAGTTTGCAATCCAAAAAAGAAAATAACATTTATAAATTGTAACAGCTGTTGCTCCTTCTGTGGCTGCAGTCTAAGTCGGCATCATCACTATTAAAAATGGTATGTCTGTCTCCAGGAACGACCCCGATGTAGAACTTCTAGAAAACAAAAGCTGTTCTAAGGTTATTATGCCCTTTTAAAGTACAGTCTCTTATATTCACATTCTTTCAGGTGAATGTACTACTGCACATTCATTCAAGTTTTTAAAATCTCATTGAATAAAAACCTAAGCCATAAACTTGCTGTATAAAAAGATTTTGTCAGAGTCTCTGCTCTAAATCAGTAGTTCTTCAATACATCAAATGATAGTCACATCATATTTGCCCCATTCAGTCATTGAGACATGATTTTGAGCAAAGAAAGTATCATAAAGACTTATTTATTTTAAGCTTTGCAACATCTTAAGAACAATCACTCATCCTCCACATAAACCATCTCGCTACAGATATAACATAAATAGCTTTATTCATTTAGAAAAATTTCTCACTATACCTTACAACAATCATTCACACAAATAACATAAGAGCTGCAGTACATATCTCTTCAGTAGGGAAACATTTAGAAATAGATTTGGACCTTGAAACCCAGACAAGAGCTAAGAATGAATCACCTGAAGAACTGACCAGAATTTATAGATGGCAGAAAGAGATGGTCATAATAGCAGCATTGAGTTGTTGACCTGATGGCTACTGTAGTGTCATACATTATTAAGAAAATGTGCCCTGAGGAGGCAACAAAGGTATTTGAAATGATTGTTAAAGCTTCAAGGACTGGCAATGACTGTCCTCAGTAGTGTGGCCGCACAGCTTTTACATGTCTATGAAGTGGATTCTACCAAAGCTTTCCTAGACAACAATACTGAAAAGATAGTTACAGCTCAGGGTACAAGCAGTAATAATTGAAGTCACAAAAAAATCAGCCTTGATGTGACATGGGCTTTTGTTATAAGCAAGAATTTAACAATTATACTGATCACTCAAGGTAATTTGCTGGTCAAAAAATTAAAGTAATAGGTAAGTTGTGATTCAAGGCCATACCTTTTTCTTAAGGAAAAAAAAATTCCAAAACATTACCGCAGACTTTATTTACTTTGTTAGGGCCAAGACACATTTCCACTTTCTTTTTACATTTCCAGATCTTGCTACTATAATGCATACAGTAACTCAGCTGTGTCTCAGTAAAATCCTTACAGCTTGTCCTCCTAAATCTCTCTGGCCTGGTTCATGGCAAAGCACTGTACTGTCACCAAACAACTAAGCTCTTTCTTATCATCATAGCTTCCATAATTACACTCACTTGATAGGTGAGAGTAGTACTATTGATTAGACCTCTCAACCAGCTGCCAGACAAAAAGAAATCTAAGCCCCACCTGAGGGGATACAAATATCAGCATAGCCAGTATCAATGCAGAGTAGCAAGCAATCTGGCTACAGACTTCTGCATTTCCCCTGGGATATAACATATTCAGCTGCTTTCAGATCTAAAGGAATGTACAAATCCTACCCACTTCTTCAACTGGAAAAACAAATCAAGTCATTAAGACTTCTAGTCATTATTTCAGATATGTTCAGAGGTTAAAGACACTTTGGCCCAAATTCTATCTTATATATATCTCCATCTCAGCAAGAACTGTGTACCTGTTTTTGAGAGCAAAAATGAGTTTATTTACATAAAGCTTGGGAAATTACTTATTGTTTAAACCAATTTTGCTGTGACTCTACAATGTTAACTAACAGGTGGTTAATTGTTATACAAATGGTTTATAAATAGGCAGAAAGACAGCTTCTAATATTTAACTGATTTACCAGGAACTACCTACAAGTACACCCTAATATTGGGAAGAGGTTAGTCAGAATCACCTGGAAGGTGACTCACTTCAGATTCAGGATGGGTTTGGGGGGAAGAAAAGGCATGGCCTTGCTGACCTACAACAAACAGGCAAATGCTACATGCAGGCAAATGAATGAAGGGAACATCTCTGCTCCATTTCTAAAATAGAGGCTGCAGGCTCAAACAGAACAAAGTCAGAATGTAATCAGTCTCTAGATAATCTCAGCAACTAGAAACATGCAAAGGAATTTGGAGTTGAAAGTAGCTGCACATAGAACCAAAAGAGCTTTGTTATCGGCTATTACTGTATGTTCAGCAATGAGGGGTTGGGGAGGAATTCACTGCAATTTATTTTTAGATGGATATTAACTTTGACGAATGATGGATCTATTCAATGTAAAGTGCAATGAAAAGTATTTTGGAATATTCATACCACAATAATTTTTTCAAAACATTTCTCCTTTCCTAGTTACTAGGACTAATATTAGCTGCATACGAGTATCAACTGTAATTCCATTTCAAGTATTTTCTTCTTAAAGCAGTATACCAAATTAAATCTCTTCTATAAATGTTTCTGTTAAAGGCAGTTGTTTCAAATACCAACATACCAACCCACATCTCTACTGAGGAGGAGGAAGAAAGGTAGTATGAGCAGGGGAGAGAATTTATAAGCTCCAACTATAGATTAGGTATCCCCTCTTCATTCTTCCATTCCATCCCATTCATCTAAATATCTCTCCTCTTTTTCATTTGATCCTCTGTATCCTCTCTATAAGTATTTTAAAAAGAACTGAAAATAAAAGTGCTTAGGATTGCATTTGGCTATCCCAATTCAGACTGAGTTTAGCTCAATAAATCAATTAACAAAAAAAAAAAGGCTTAGTCCAACCAGAATTATTTCTGAAAGTTTAATTTTGTTTTTGACCTATTCTTTAACATGATGATAAATTAACTTCTGTTTACAGTTTCCAATTTTTTTCTTAAGAAGAAATCAACACTTCCTGGGCAAGAAACTCACCAACACACACAACTCTAACAAGCTGGCATTATTTTTTTAGTGTGAAAATATTTACTGTATAAATTCCTGATCAACACTTACTTTAAGTAGCACTATTTAGTTCACGCTTTATGAACCAGATTCTACAGCACTTTTAAACTGCTTAAATACTACAGAAAGGATGCAATTTGACTACAGGCAGCAACTGAAGATTATTTGTCAGAGGTACAAATAGTGCCAGGTCTTATGGCTATATTACCTATGTCTCTCCACTACTAGTCTGTCTGCCAAGTACGTCAGAGAAGAATTAAGTGTATTAGAGCAAGAAAGGAGTCTCCCCTGATGTGCCTTTACTAGGGATATTGCAAGAGTGTTGCAATTTAGAGCAATCCAGACGCTGCTCTATGTCAGTGAATCCACCACATTTGAAAACTGAATATCCATAAGGTGACCTATAACAGGAGCCTGGGGAAGTCCCTATCCCTTGTTTCTTTCACTTAATGGAGCATCAGTGCAGGACTTAACAGTGAAACTTCTCAAAGAACCTGTTAAATCTTGATTATAAGGATAGCATAAGACAGAAGAACATTTTAATATAGGAGGAGGTAAAGCTAGAAAGGAATGAAAGCTTGCCTGTGGGAAAGGGTTGTCTAAGAAAACCCAGTGATTTTTTTTTTTAATTATCCTAAATATTGCAGTAGTTTTGAGGAAGAGTCGGTCCGTTACAGATCCATGAACTTGAGAAGCACTAAAAATGCTTGATCTGGACTTCTTTTCAACAAACCTTTGGCTTTCACATCGTTGCCTTACATCTGCAATTTCTAAATCGTTATGCTATTGCCAAGCTATTGTACACATTTCAGGATGCCAGCCAAATTCTAATAATGGCATCATTAAGAGAGAGCTATTGCAATGGTAAGCTCTGTATTACTTTGCTCATTTTGCCAATCAGTGATGTCAGTAATATCCTGTTCTTTAGGAACCCTAATTAAATTCTTTCATTGAAATAATCAACATTTGTGTTTCCAACCACTTTGCAACTACAGTAATTCTTTGTTTGCCAGCTGTGAGAATTTCCTATCCTACCCTCTCACATCAGCAAACTGAAGGGGAAAAGTTCATTTCACACTTATATAATGTATTCATGGCTGAGGTAGGTAACAGACATATTTTGCTTGTAATACTAAAGCCTAAGCCACAAACTAAGATAGCTTGGAATAGACTCAAGTCAAATAAATAATTTACCAAATGCAGTCTTAATAAAGCGTCTTCAGAAACCCCGGTCATTTAATTAGTAGATCAAACAGCTAATCCATTCACTGATGCAGGAATAATATGATCAGTCTTCATTTGGATCTAAATCAACCAAAACTAACAAACAGTATACATTAATTATATCAAAAGTCGTTTGCAGAAGGTTTGCATATGAGTAGGACTCTGGTTCATGCATTCTAAAATATTCAACTAGCCATAAACCATGCCAGCAAATGAGATTAAAAACAAAGACACAGACTACCTGCAAGATAAACTTCAGAGGAACGTTCTGCTGTGCACTTTTGACCCTCTTACTACCAGTGTTACACTGCATAATGGCTTGAACCTAGAGCCAATAATTATTTTTCCACAATGCAAAGCCTGATATCCGAGCTTTAGGCTGAATCCACTGCCAAGGAGAGCCATTATCTCACAGTAGAAACCTAGAGAAGTGTTCTGGCTAAGCAGAAACCAAGCTTCCAAAAACTACCATGTAGAAAACATGAAGCACAGGAACATGAGCACCCTTATTTGCCTGGGATCCACAACTCATAATTCTCTTCTGAAATAAAGGAATCTATTCAAACAATCTCTTTAAAGAAAGGCTCATATTTCTCCTTCTACATAGCTTTATTATGGGAGATAACAACTAGAACCCTCCTTGAAAGCCCCATACCTTGGGAAGACTGAAATATTTGAAACCATTTCACAGGAGAGTGAAAGAAGCCACCCTGCACCCCATCCACTGAAGCTTTGATACTGTGCAGAAAAGGTTGCAGGATTCTACATGCAGAAGAAGCCTAGAATCATACAAAATTTTAAGCTGTAAAAGACCTCTGGAGGTAGTCGAGTACAGTCTCTCAGGGCTTTGTCCAGGCAAGTCTTGAAAATGTCCAAGGTTGGAGATTCCACAGCCTGTAACACTGCTTGGTCACCCACAGTGAGCACACTTTTCTTTCTTTAAGTTCAGTTTAGTACTGTTGTTTCTTGTCCTTTCACCATGCATCTCTGAGAAGAGTCTAGCTTTATCTTCATTGAATCATAGAATGGTTTGGCTTGGAAGGTACCTCTAGAGGTCATCTAGTCCAACCCCCCTGCAATGAGCAGAGACATCTTTAACAGGATCAGGTTGCTCAGAGCCCCGTCCAACATAACCCTGAATGTTTCTAGGAATGGAGCCTCCACAACCTCTTTGGGCTACAAGTTCCAGGGCTTCACCACCCTCACTGTAAAAAAATTTCTGCATTATATCTAGTCTGAATCTACCCTTCTTTAGTTTAAAACCATTGCCCCGTGTCCTGTCACAACAGGCTTTACTAAAAACTTTGTCCCATCTTTCCTATAGTTTGCCTTTAAGTACTGAAATGTCTCAAAAAGGTCTCCCTGCAGTCTTCTCTTCTCCAGGCTGAACAACCCCAACTATCTCAGCCTGTCCTCATAGGAGAGGCTCTCCAGCCCTTGGATCATTTTTGTGGCCCTCCTCTGGACCCGCTCCAACAGTTCCATGTCCTTCCTGGGCTGAGGACTTCAAAGCTGGACGCAGCACTGCAGGTGGTGTCTCACCAGAGCAGAGTAGAAGGGCAGAATTAACTCCTTTGACCTGCTGGCCACGCTTCTTTTGATGCAGCCCAGGATACGGTTGGCCTTCTGGGCTGCAAGCGCACCACATTGTTGGCTCATGTCCAGCTTTTCATCCAACAGTACCCCCAAGTCCTTCTCCCTCCGCAGGGCTGCTCTCAATCGCTTCATCCCCCAGCCTGTATTGATATCAGGGGTTGCCCTGACCCACGTGCAGGAACCTTGCACTTGGCCTTGTTGAACCTCATGAGGTTCTCACAGGCCCACCTCTCCAGCTTGTTCACATTCTTTCAAAGACATCCTGTCCTTCTGGCATGTCAGCTGTACCGCTCAGCTTAGTGTCATCTGCAGCCTTGCTGAGGGTGGACACAATCCCATTAAGTCATTGATGAAAATGTTAAACAGCACTGGTCCTAGTATGGACACCTGAGGGTCATCACTTATCACCAGTCTCCATCTGGACATCAAGCCATTGGCCACTACCCTCTGGATGCGACCATCCAATCAATCCCTCATCCACCAAACAGTCCACTCATCAAATCCATATCTCTCCAATTTAGAGAGAAGGATGATGCAGGGGACCGTGTCAAAGGCTTTACAAAAGTCCAGATAGATGACATCCGTAGCTCTTCCCTTGCCTGCTGATGTAGTCGCTCTATCATACAAGGCCACTAGGTTGGTCAGGAAGGACTTGCCCTTGGTGAATCCATGCTGGCTGTCTCAAATCACCTCCATGTCCTTCATGTGCCTTAGCATAACTTCTAGGAGGATCTGTTCCATGATCTTCCCAGTCACAGAGGTGAGGCTGACAGGTTGGTAGTTCCCAGGGGCCTCCTTTCTACCCTATTTAGAGATGGGCACAATGCTTCCCTTTTTCCAGTCCCTAGGGACTTCACCTGACTGCCATGACTTTTCAAATATCATGGAGAGTGACTTAGCAACTACATTAGCCAGTTCCCTCAGGATTCTGGGATGCATCTCATCAGGTCCCATAGACTTGTGTATCTTATCTATAACTCTCCATTAGGTACTGGAACTGCAATTAGATCTTCTCTTTACCAGGCTAAACAATTTAATTTCTCACAGTTCATCTTCAGCACAGATGGCCCCATTATCAGCCAGTGAGATATGCCGTTTCAAATTGCTTGCAATGGACTTTGATCACTATGCCTGTTGGTCTAGCCAGTTCTCCACTCACCTAACACTTTACCAATCCAGTCCATATGTCCAATATGGCTAAGAAGATACTATGGGAAACTATGACAAAAGTCTTGCTAAAGTCAATTTAGGTGATATTTACTGCACTCATACCCACTGAGTTAGTAGTCTGATCATAGAAGGAATTGAAGCTGGTTGGGTACAATCTGCTATTGATAAACCCGTGCTAACTGTTCCTCCTCTTTGTCCTTCCCTCACCATGGAAAAGACTTCTAGAAGGACTCGTCCCATAATTTTCTTAGGTACAGAAGTTATGCTGACCAAACTCTTCCTAAGGAGATGCTATAGTTTTTTGCTATGCGCACTCTGAACATGAACTGAGTGTCTCAGAGGTCTCAGGTGGTAGAACTCATACTTGGTGGATGTTGAGAAGGTACAGTAGAAGAGAACAGAAATCAATAAATATTTCCCTTTGAGAAGAAATAAATTGTATCTTAAAGAGATTATACAAATTGGATCAGGAAGATTTAAGATACAGGCTAGTAGTGGTGTGAGCCAAATGTAGTCTCCAGGTTTTAGGTCTAAGTGACAGACAGATGGCTGATACTGTCCACAGTATCTAGAGAAGGGAGGAACAGACTTTAGAATACTGATGAGCTTTCTCTAAGTTGATGTCTGGACATTCACAAACTGGTGCCGGAAATATATGTCAGGATTTTACACTGAACAGGAAACATGAGGTCAAAGACAGAAAATGTGTTTCCAGGTGTGCACAGTACTGAAAGATACCAGCTTTGTTAAGCATCAACACTGTTGTATATCTGTGACACAATGCGTCCCTGTCCACATCAGTCTGTTCAGCTTCTGCTCAGAACTGCCAGGTATAGGGGCACTGCAGCGATAGGTGGGTCCCCATGCAGACGGGTTGGTGTTGTGCCTTTTGATGGAGTGGTGAACAGCAGCATTAGTTCAGTGCCTCTAGCACAAACATGAGCGAAGGACTCAGCCTACAGAGACCATAAGCCCCAAACTGTGGTTGGCCCTGGATTCACTTGTTGCCTGAAAGGCCTAAAAATACTAATATGTTTTCAAGTGGTGTCAGGATGCTTTTTTGGTAACAGCAGGAGAAGGATTCAAATGGCATTTCTGTGACTGGCACAGAGTAATGGATTAAAAAAAAAGACAAAGTGACAGAAGAGCCAGACATACAGTCTCACTGGAACCAATAAGCTCAGAAGAAAAAGACTGAAACTTTGACTAAAAGAACTCACCAAAGATTAATTTGGAACTCCACCAGCCTCGGTTCCTATTAAAGAAAGACAAGACTTTACTCTCTTAATTGAGAAGCAGAAATAAAAAGGGCTCAAAGCACAATTCAGGATTACATATTTGAAAAGCAATTTAGAAAAAGCCGACATTGATGTAAAAATAGTCTCTCTATAGTCAAGAAACACCCTTTCACTTAATGTTCAGAGTTGTCGGCAGTGATTTTTATCTTTCCACACTTCAAGTAGAAGCACTGTTTTAGCGTGAGAAGAAAGGGGAGCAGAGAGTAAAAGATTTAGCGCTAAACCAAAGTTAGCTCTCTCTTTGTTACTTTAGTAGTGGTCTGAGAATAAAAATAAATACCAATGAAAATATTCACTAGATGTTATCAAAGCAGAAGGCAGGAGGCTATCAAACCATCAAATATCATTTAGTTCAAGTGGAACCTCCCTATCAATGGAAAGTTAGTTAATTAGCACTACGTTCAGACACTTCTTCGGATCATATTCAAATTAGGGGTGAAAAAAACAATGTTCAAATTGAGTGAGTCAGCTGTGAAGGCAGGGAAAGGCTGTTTTACCAGCAGTAGAAACAAAAGAGAATGTGTACTACTTAATGCATTTTTTCCCATTAAAATAATAATTTCACTGCATAATTAACTAATAGAAAGCCTGAAGAATAGCCACACATTTTGCCAGTTACTGTAGAAGAAAACAGAGATCATATGTTATTGCCTTCCTTTCTATTGTATTGTGTTTACATATATCCTTTTCATTTGCCTTCTATCTGACTGCCGAGTCTGTGTGTGCTTTCAACACACACAGGTTTCACCAATGTTATTAGAAACAAGAAAAAGTACAAAGTGAGACAGAATTTGCTTTCAGCTGTGCACTGGAAAAGACATATCCCCTTAACGTGCTTAGAAACCACACGTGAAAGAACTAAATTCTTTATGGCATGATTAGATTGCTTTGCTTTACCTGGCATTCCTTGCCATAATTGCAGAGTCCCCATCTGTGAACAGAGACACTGAAATTTGGCAATGACTTCATAAATAACTCTCACAGTGCAAGTGTTGTTGGAGTTCCATGTCACAGAGACAGAGTGATAATAACAGCTATTGTATCTCAGGGCAACAAAATAATCTTTTAGATTTGGTGACTGCTTGTTGTTGATTATACTGGTTATATGCAACTTTTATTTGAATTTCATTCAACTCAAGTGGCTGACTTTTGAAAAATATGTATTGCTTCCTATATATGCTTTAAGCAAATAAAAACATAGGACATTTACACAAATCAACTAAGAATTATTGGTGATCTTCCACAGAGAGACCAAATCTTTCTGGATTCATTCTAATAGCATAAAACTTGGGCAATATAGTTGCTGAGTGGTTCCTGGCCTGAAAGTCAAAACCGGGTTCTTCAGCTCTCTATCTAAAGCCTATTGAGAGATTTTCAGGTGGATACAAAATAGGACAGCCACATACAGTCCTTACATTCAGCACAGAACTTAAAATTTGCCAACAAAAAAAATGTATAGTTTATATTGTATAATTTTATATGATTTCCAAGTAGCTAAAGAATCTAACCCAAAAACGAGACTTGCACAAATTTCCTTCTCACTTTGAAAAGCTTGAGTCTATGTTTTCCATTTAGAAAAGTCTCCTAACCATCAGTTCGTACCTTATTTTGGATGCACAGAGGGAGTAACAATGCACAGTTCAACCCAGAAGTGGTCAAAATTTTGCCATGAATACATCATAAAGTGTATCTTTTTTAAGTTTTAACTTTTACCATTGATTCACAAAGAGATAATAATTTTGGGTTTTTTATAGCATTATTTATCACTTGGAAAGCACTGAATAAGGAGTTAATCAGAGAATGTCATATCTGTAATTGGAGCCGTCTGTGTTGGATTCAGTGATAACATGATAAATACTTGTGCCAAAGTTAGGAATGTTGGAATCATACTGCTGGCATGCAGAACAAGCAATGTAAATTTAAAATTTACTTTCCACATTTTAGAGTAGCTAAAATTTGCTACTCCATGGGATCCACTAGCACAAATACTCATGAAGCAAGTAAAACCAGTCAAAATTTTGCATATTTGTGGAAAAGCTGTGTAGTGTTCAACTACTGTTAGCAATTCTAAATCCTGCAGATTGCATGCTTTATAGTAGGCTAGAAGAATGAAATGTGGAAATAACGCCAGCAATTTCTTCAAATCTAAGCTAACTTGGAGAAGGAAAATTAATAATCAGAGAAATTCAGAAAGAGGATTCTTAACAGGGCCATTTTTTTCCTGGTTATTCCCTATTACCTGGGAAATCACCTGTGTATAAGCGTTGGACTAAAACAGAATTTAGTCGTGCAGCCTCAAAGAAATTCTTAATACCTATATGTCATGTTTTCATAAGCTGATAGTGAAATTTCTACAAATTCTGCTTGGAACCACTGAGTTCAACACATTAGCTCTCTGTGACAGATTGCATGATAGTACATACTACATCTGAAGTTAAACATTTTCCTTCTAGTCAAACCTGCTCAATTTTAATTAAAGGTGTGATTTCAACTCCACAAGACAAAAGATGTGATAAGTTTGCCTTCTATAATTCATTTCACATTTCATAGATATTTTAAAAGTCATTTTCATCTCAGGTTAAATCAACACATGCTAAGATTGCACTGAGTGCAACCTCAGGGACAGACTAACTCAAATCCCTTTTAACCAATATGGAACTACAGTGGTAAAACTTCAGTGTGGTATACACTAACAGGGCTGGTAGCTGTGGCAAAAAAAGGTAATATGTGGCTCTTAGATGACACAGCCAATTGTGAAAAATCTGTGTGTCTAAAAAGGAGGCTTTTACCTGTGGAAAAGGCAGCACAGAAAAATAGAATAGCACTACCTAAATAGCATAACAAAGATTTCCATCCTGTACCACCTGAACCTTATTTTCACAATCCCTTGAACATGCTTTCACTGTTCTATTTTTTATTCCGCAGCCTGTGTCAAGTATTAAACAGTTTAATCCACCTACTCTTTGGTATTGCACAGTTTTCATAGCTGAGATGCATAATTAGGCTTTGATTTGCAGTTTCTAATTAGTAACAGAAGCAGCATCTAAGTAACAAGCTGTAGTACAGAACTACCAGATTTAAGGAGGCAAGAGGCATAATAATTTAAATTAGTCCTACATATTGTTGGATCCTAAAAATGTAACTACTTAGGAAAAGAGATATGAACATATTGTAGGCAAATCACCAAAAAATACGATTATAATACAACTGAAGTTTTAAAAATGAAATTTAAAAAGTCTTGTTTAAAAATCTGGACTTGGAAATCATTTTGAAAATACGTAGTACTACAAACATATTTTTCTTCAAATATGTTGCTCTATCTCACAAAAGCTATAGCAGATGCAGTAGCAGTCATGGGATGAGAGAAGAAATAAGAATATATATTGAAAGGTCCTAGCCTTAACTAAATGGAAGATCTTTTGAGACATTACAAGTGTTTGCATACTGTCCGCATCAGGATTTCTTAAACTCCCATACCACAGGATCAGGCAGTCCTGGATCTGGCCTGAGAATAGCTCTAGGGCTTAGGAATGCGGGCAGGGATAATTTTACCTCCCAAAGAATCTTGTTCTAATCTTCGGTTACTGGAGAGGGACCAAATCCTGATTTACAAAGGTTTTTTATTCCTTGTAATATCCTTTTGTTAGTACTACTTATTCCAATAGCCTTGTTTAGTTTCTCCTTGAACTTTGCTAAATCCATCGATTTAGCAAATCATCACTCCCAAAGCAACAGTTACTTTTGCTTTGTGTCAAAAGAAGAGATAAAAGAGACAATCTGAATTACTAAATTATTGAACTACTGAGTTCACTATTATTTGCAGCTTTTTCTCAAGTAAACATAGCTAGGTTTTAAAACCATCTTCAGGCTAAATTGTTTCTCTCTGTACCACTTCTTGTCACCTCTATCTAACCTCTCCATAGTCTTTCAATATCCTTTCTGCAACTGAGTAAGAACTACAGTAACATTGCTGAGATCGGATTGTTGATTTATTAGTATAGCAACATTATAATGTATTCCTTACTACTGCCCATCCTATTCTTTATTACCATAACATCTTGCTTCCATTTTGTACAACTGCTGCTTATTAAACCAAACTCTTTATCCAGCTATACTCCAAAGCAGACAGGCCCATTTCCTGAGTTAATACAGGTAATTTGGAACCCTGTATGGCAACTCAAAAATTTATGTAACAGCTCTGGAGGTGTCTAAAGAGATCTTTTCTCCCCATCTAGAACAGTAGGGAATAAATACTGCTTTCAGATCTCCTACAGGCCATAAATATCAAGCCAAACATGTCTTCTAGCAAACAATGCAAAAAATGAAGACTGGGACAAAAAAAGTGAATGAACTTTTTCTTCCATAGAATTTAGTTCATCCGGGGATGAAGCCACATTGGGAGAAAACCAAAAAACACTTGTAGTTCAGGTCTTGATGAGGAGAAAAATTTTCACCAATAATCTTTCTATTCCAACAAATGGGATTGAGATCCTTTCCCATTGTCCTCTACACTACTTTGCAGTACCTGCAACACAGGCACAACCCATATAAGTTAGCATTACCTGAGCTGGCTCAGACGCCAACAGCGTTCTTAATGTAGCAAGAGAAGAGCTCATACACACTTGCAGCAAGAGTTCAGCTCTGGGCAACTGTGACTGTACTCTTACCAGTACCTAACACAACTAAGTTAAAGTAGTCAGGGTTTGCCTACAGTAACTTGGAAATAGTTCCTTTCAATAAGTTTGAAATAGATGTGCTCACTGTTGATTGAGGTAAAGCAACAGCAAAAATCAGTTTGTCATCCTTCACCTACTTTCATGCATTTGACATAAAATTATGTTCATGCCTCTAACAACCAAGCTGATTTCTGAAATATTTGCAGACAGAAAGATTGGTCCATTTGCCCCCAAAGGATGTCATATTTGTCAGAGGAAGAAGCACATCACATGGATATCATTGTGCTCTCATGTACCGTTTACTGTCTGAATGCCGTCAGGAGGCTGGTGTCAATCTGTGCTGCACTGAGAAACACTTGGAAAAACACAAGTTTTCCCACAATTGTGAACCCATTTCTGGCACTATTTTTAGCTTCATCTACTCTTACTAGTTCCAGTAAGGACATTTGAGACTCTCAGAGTGGGGGAAGATAACATGCTATCAAAAAAAGAAGTGTCCTGCCCATAGTAGTGTAGGTGAAAGAAAAGTAATAACAACACACAGAATAATCAGAGGCAGACTACACTAGTGACGAGCTTCAGTTGTAGCCTTTGTCAAGAGCTGTTACTCAGCAACTGAATTACCGAGAGCTTTCTGTCCAAAATAATGACCCACTTCCTTATAATATCATTATATGAATGTTCAGCTCTCCCTTTGCTGTCTCAGGCAAGATGCAACATAAAGAGAAATAAACAAAAGATTATGTAACCAGGTAACCATGTAATACAGTATTGTCATTGCTAGTAACAGGCCATAGGCTTTGTACAGAATTATGAAGCCTCAGGACTAAGGCTTGTGAGGCTTGCTCTGTCTGACCTTTTCTTGAACCTGCCTCCAGCTTTGTTTTATTTAGTTTAGCTGTGGCAGCAATTTATCCTATCGACCATGTGTCTATGGGTAATTTATTTTACTTTTATTTATCTTTGTGTAGTGCAACTTTATATACTTTTATACAGAAAGCAGTAACAAGCAGTTATCCTATGCAGAATAAGATATTTACTACTCTAACATGATGATGCAGTGCAGAGAAAGGCAAGCCTGGTATGACAGCAGAGCCCTTGAGCAGTGAAGACAGGATACAGTGAAGAGGGCCACAAACACAGTATACTGAAAGAAAGGGCGCAGGCTGGCACTGGAGACTCCTCAACTATAAACAACTTACCCATGGCCAGTTAAAGAAATGCAGGCCTGGAGGTGGACAGAACTTGTTTTAGGGGGTAACAAAGAAATAGTATCTAACATATGGAAAAAGCACATATATAGTACATTTGGGTCTAATGGAGAACTGCAGACCAATGAAGACAGACCAAAGTTATAAAAGCATGTTAGCAAACGTATAAAAATCTCCTAATCAATCTTAGACTGAGCAAGAAAAAAACATCCACATGAACATTATACTCCTCATGCCAAAGGATTCAAGATGCTGACAGTTCACTCTAACACCCCACCAGTGCCATCAGCATGAAACCATCAAGCTCAGCAGCCAGGGAAGCAGTGGAGACGTGAGCCTAACACTAGCAGATGAGGCAGGAACTAGGAAGTGTATGTATAACAGTTTTAACTGTGTTTTCAGTTTTTTTCTTTTTCTATAAGAATTAGAACTAGACTAATAGTTATTCTTGAATTAGACTTAAATTTTCAATTTTACAAACAAGGAGTTCTTGACTTTATATATAGGGGGTGTTTCTTCTGTGCCTGTAAAGAGGATTTTGAGTGTAACAATGAGCACAAATGAAGAACACTTCTGTATGTGCTAAGAATGAAAAAAAAAAAAAAAGCCAGCTCTCTGGAGTAGGAGTACTCTCTATTTTCCATCAATAGTTGAATATACACAGCTTAGCCCAGCTGGCTAATTCAATCAGAAACACAGATGATGATGATATAAATACTCTCACTTAAGATGAGCCATGATAGCAGCACACAAAACGTAGTGTGATACAGGCAGAAGGTAGGTAAGAAACTTCTGTTTACATTTTAATGGAACATAACACAGAAGGATTCAGTGATATCAAAGCATATTACATTTAAGTCTGGCCACTAACATAGCTGCATGTTGCACATAATTAATCTCTACTATTCATTGCCGTGATAGACTGTAGAAGCCAATCACTTAATAGGATTCACAAAAAGCATCGTATGTTTATTTAAAGCAATGAGTACATCTCAGGAAGGACAAAATGGACTGAAAACAAAGAGAGTCTATTCCTTCTGCCAAATATCAGATTCTCATCTGAAACAAAATGACATAAAGCTGCTGACTTCCATCAGGGGGTGATCTATTAGAGGCAAGACAACTCACATGTGGCAGGGAAAAAACAATTTCTAGTGGAGGTTAAGGAGAATCCCCATCTCTGATAATATTACTCTACTGTTGCCTGTTTTCTTGCCTCTTCCTCACTGACAACTGTTCAAGACACGATTCTAAACTATAGAGACAACTCATCCAGTTCAGCATAGCAATGACTAGAAATCCAAATAATAACCTTTCATTGGGTTTGCGTGACAAGGTTTTGGTAGCTGGGGGGGGCTACAGGGGTGTCATTTGTGACAAGCTGCTAGAAGCTTCCCTTATGCCTGACAGAACCCATGCCAGCCAGCTGAAAGACAGACTCACCTCTGGCCAAGGCTGAGCCCATCAGTGATGGTGGTAGCGCCTCTGGGATAACATATTTAAGAAATGCAGAGGGGAGGAAACTGCACAACAGCAACTGCAGCTGGAGAGAGGAGCAAGAATGTGTGAGAGAAACAACCTTGCAGACACCAAGGTCAGTGGAGAAGGAGGGGGAGGAGGTGCTCCAGGCACCAGAGCAGAGATTCCCCTGCAGCTTGTGGTGAAGACCATGGTGAGGCAGGTTGTTCCCCTGGCAGCCCATGGAAATTAATGGTGGAGTGGATATTGACCTGCAGTCTGTGGAGGACCTCAAGCCACAGGAGGTGGATGCCCAAAGGGGACTGTGACACCATGGGAAGCCCACACTGGAGGAGGTTTGCTGGCAGGACTTGTGACCCCGTGGGGGGACCCACACTGGAGCAGTTCATAAAGAACTGCGGCCCATGGGAAGGACTCATGTTGCAGAAGTTTGTGGAGGACTGTCTCCTGTGGGAGGGACCGCAGGCGGGAGCAGGGGAAGAGTGTGAGGAGTCCTCCCTGTGAGGAGGGAGGAGTGGGACAGACAACGTGTAATGAACTGACAGCAACCCCATTCTCCATCCCCGTGTGCCACTGGAGGGGAGGAAGTAGAGAAAATGGGGAGAAAAGTTAATCCCAGGAAGAAGGGAGGGGTAGGAAGAAGGTGTTTTAAGATTTGGTTTTATTTCTCATTACCCTACTCTGATTTGATTGGTAATAAATTGAACTTACTTCTCCAAATTGAGTCAGTTTTGCCTATGACGGTAATTGGTGAGTGATCTCCCTGTGCTTATCTTGACCCACAAGCCTTTTGCTTTATTTTCTCTCCCCCGTCCAGCTGAGGAGGGGAAGTGATAGAGCAGCTTTGGTGGGCATCTGGCATCCAGCCAGGATCAACCCATCACAATCCTAAAGAGCTAGAAAAATTCCTGGTTTTGATTAAGACCACTGTTGATCAGTGACATCCAGTCCATAGGTTCCTGCACTACACAAGCTCCATCACAGAAGAACGATCATTCCTCTTCTCAACTTTGAGTTACCATATAACATATTGTCCTTCTCCTAATGAACAACAGCCTCAGGAAAAACAGCAATTTAGCACATAACTGTTGAGAGGAAAAGGCATTTAAAGAAGATGGTGGAGAGAACCATTTTATGAAATCTTTACTTGAACCATAAGTAATAAAGCCTACATTTTAGTTTTATGTAACTGTTAGATAAATGCAGGATTAATTAATTAATTAAAAAAATAAAACACTTCCTGCAATTGTTACTACATAGTTACCTAGACGTCCTGAATTCTTTTAGGGTTCATTCAAACTATACCTGATAACAAGGAAAGGAGGAGCACACAGAGGCAGTAGCCGCTTCTGACACCAGCTATAAGGATCAGTGAGTATACAAGGAAGCCATAGGTGACAGAATTAAGATTTTTATATAAATCTGTGAATTTATATAAATCTGTGAAGAATTCAGATTGTCAGAAACACTGAGCAAAATTATTAATATCCTGTAATTAAACCAGATGTTCTATATATAAAAATGTGATCAGAAGTAAAGTACAGGATCTGTTCTTAGTTATATAAATACATTGACTTCTAAAATGTTGGATATTAACCTAGCAGAAGGTGCCCTCTAACACAAGGATACAAGAATTTCTTTTTCCTAACATTTCTCTAGGCTGGATATACGTCAGCTATCTTTTTTCCCAGATATAAAACTTCCACCCATGATGTTTCAATGCCAGGAGTTTCAATCCAGAGATAAACCAATGTTATTTCTGGAAAAAAGGGAATAGGGATGTCAACTTTCTGAAGCTGGATTTGACAGTACTGAAAAACAGGAAGCACAATTCCACTGATTGCTCCTTGATTTCACAACAAAAATAATTAAAAGACCACACACAGAGCCTTTTCCCAGCACTTATTAAAACACGGCAGTTTCTCGTAAACCTCTTTCAATTATCAGTGAATATTTTTGCCTTTGAGTTGTTGACTCCTCTTTGCTAACAAGCAACTGTAAAGCAAAGCTTTCTGTAACCTCTTGGTCTAATTTCATCACAGCTCAAAGGCAGGCACTTAACCAAGCTCTTGGGAACCTAAAATGCTATTTGCATACTCTGGAGAACAGGAAACCTTCAGGAAACTTTCTCTTTCTTGTTTAGACACTCAAGACACCTTAGGAACCTAACGTTTCAGGCTTTTAGAGTGCATCAATAGGGGAAAATAATGGTCTTCCAACAGTATGAGTGTAAGCTTGTTTTCCTGCCATTTTGCAGGCATCTCACTTTAGCCTCAGTGCTTGGACAATCACTTTGGCAGCAAGGTGGGGATGGTATTACTGGCACTCTCCTGCAGCTCATATTGGTACTCTCTTAGCCATCACAGCTGCTTCCTCTGCTACCTCCCTGCATTTTCCTCTGCTCACTCAAATCTTCTATTTATAACAGAACAAGGGATATAATTTATATTGAGTATTAGGAAAAACCAATTTTGTGGTCAAATAACACTAATAATCCAAAAATCCTAAGTGAAAACCATCATCTTCTATTTGTTCACAACCTGAAATTTGCACAGGGGTACTGAATTCATCCCCAGCTGTTTACAGAACTGGCAACAAAGTCAATTAAGGTTCTCCACATAGAAAAGAAGGCAGAATCTGCCGCTTAGCTCTACAAGCTTCATTTGTAAAACTCTGCCTTCCCTCCATAAGGAGCAATTTGAGTAAGTGGTTTCTCCATAGGCAGTCTTCAATGGCCTTGTCAGGAAGAAAAAAGCAAAACAAACAAATGAAACAAACAATACAATGAAAAATAATGGCTAATAAACAAGGAAGTGCAACAATCTAATCCTGTTGTATTTTCTATTTTTATACACTGGAGACCAAATCCAGAAGTGATGTGAATCTGTTAAGACTGAAATTGGTCCTAATTCTTGTTGTCAAAATATCTCTCAGTGAATCAGAGAGGCAATTGGGGGAAAAAATATAAAAAATAAAAGCTACCTCGCTGAATATTCACCTCCCAGTAATAGAAAAGGTGAAGCTGCTATTTTTATGTAGAAGGATTTTCTATGTGGAACCTTCTAAAACATTGTTTAAAAAACCTATATATGCGTATAAGTACTTAGGTATACATATGTTCATATATATATGTGTGTGTTTATACACACATACGTGGACGTTAAAATGTATTTGTTTCAAAAGCCAGATCATTGTTTTACTGTCCCCAGTCCCTGGAATACCTTATGCAGACAATGCATACAGTCCTGCAGGTAATAGATGATGATGAACAATTAGCATACCAGCAAAGGCATTGTTTTTTCAATGCACAGATGTTTTGTTGGGAAGAGCAGCAGAATTAAGACGTACCCCACATTTTGTCCAGCCTGCACTTACAACATTCACCCAGGGAATGGCCAGCTGTTGTAACACAACCAGATCTAGGGTATTGAGGCTTTTCTCATAGGACTCTCTAAAAGTAAAATAACTAACATTCCCAGCACTTGCCCTAATGAACGGGATAAAGAATTTTTGTTTATGCCTTCTGCTTCCATAATTGTGAACAATCATTTTACTTCAACAAAGGGATAGAGAAAGACAGCAGATAGCAAGTGGTATGTACTACCATCATCTTTTTGGGTTTGCATATCAGCGTCACTTCTGGGGTCTGATTCTTGCCAATGCAGTTCTGCTTGCGTGCCATTACTGCTTTGCCTTCCTCTTCTAATCTTGCTCTTATCACATACTGTGCAATGCTCATTTTGATGTTTTTAATTATGATTTTGGTTATTTATTTTGTAATGCTTTTTATTACCTCCTTAACAATAACAAAGCATTCAGCCAATAAGAACATTATCTCTTACCATTATAACTGTAATGGCTGTTAGCACTTCCTTTCTTGGTGAAGGCATTAAGCAAGTTTGGCCCCATGAGTGAATAAAATGTTTCACTTTTAATTCCTGAATTTCGTCTGTCCTGGGAAGAAAAAAGAAGGTGGTTTTATGTACTGCTGAGAGAAGAATAAGGAGTCTTTTTGTACCATTTTATTTCTGCTTTGTTATGAATCTTTCTCATTTCATGTAGCTAGAAGGTGGGTTTGGTGCTCTGAATGGTAACTGCAATCCTCTCAAAACTGGGCGACATTTTAACCTTCTGCAACAACACGATGTCCTGTCATTGGATTACCTTTGACTTGGGAGGAAAATAGCCCATCACTAGGTGATCTGTGTTTCTGCAAAATCAGCTATATTTAACAATGGCAAGTCAGATATTGAATAACGGGAATAACATGAGAAATTTTTCCTGTAGGAAGAAAAAATATGAGACTTTATCCTCTAGAAATCTATCTGTATAAAAGTATCACTCTTACATTACGTTACTTACTTTACAATGATTTTCCATACTATGATAACATTCTCAGAATACTGTAACAGTATTGAGAATATTTCCACTAGTCAAAACATTGTAAGATCTTAATATTTGTCTAATAACTTGATACCAAACATGTTGTATGTCAGCAGAATACAGCCTGCTCTTAATGAAACTAGTTCTTCAAAAGGGAGGTGAAGTCTGGACCCAGGTTCCTCATACTTTGGTGGGGTTTTCCTGGAGGGGGGTGGGGGTGGAGGGGTTGGGGTTTTTTTCTGTTTTGTTGGGTTTTTTTTAATTCTTCCCTGGTAACCAGTTATAAGTCTACCCTTATGTACATTTTATTAGTCAGAATCAGTCTTATTGAATTATTAGTGAATTCTCACGCTAAATTGACTCAGGAAGGAAACAATTATTTTTAAATATCTCTTTAAATACTTCCACCAACTATGCATCATTTCTTTGACTGAGTGTTGTGTTGATGTTCTTTTACTCTCTCATACTCATAATTTGGGAGAAGAGATATTGACCGCTGTTAATGAGGCCAGTGCGACAGGCAGATGTGTCTTACTTTTTAGTGCCTTTTTCTAATCTCAGACTACAAATTGCCCAGACAGGCCAGCTATTGATTAACATGCATTCATTTATGACTTCTAATTGCTTTTCTAAGTATCATTTGAAGTATTCAGTCACAATAATTTCACTAGATTCCCATTAATTAAACCACAGTCTTTTCTTTAAAACCAAATTAATATTTGTGGGAAGAGTTGGAGACTGGCCAAATTTCTTTCCTTTAACTTTTTTTTTTATTTTTTGTTTAAAATTTCAGCCAACAAAGAAGCCTAACCCAAATGTTTCTAATCACAGTTTTACTGAAATCAAAGAACTAAAGTTATCACTTAAATGTTTCCTCTCATGAACACAAAGACTTAATTGACTTTGCCCCAAATTTGTAATCTGATGTAGGATTCTCCTGTTAGCTTCATTTCAGTCCTCCTATACCTGGGTGCTTCTCATAAACCTTTTGCATGTATAATTAGTAGTGAGGAACATTTCTTAGATCTAAAGGGTGAAAGGTATGTTTTGGCCATTAAGGCAAATCTTTCAAAGGTAATATCATACATATCCATATTCAGTCTCGTACATAAAATTGGCTTAAATTTTGATACTGTATAACATCCATGACTCCTACTTACATTAGAAAGATTGTCAGAAAAATCATGCTACTTTTATTGAGACAGCATATGTCAATGGGTTTATTCAAGGCCCCTACACAACAGAAATACATGATTTGTTAACCACCAAACATTAAAACAATGCTACGGTTGTTAGAGACTGTTATAGTAATTAAATAACTCCATTGACAGAGGATCAAAGAAAACCACAGCTGTAATCCCTCCTGCAGAACCTCACCCACAGGCCAGGTGCAAGGGAGGCCACCTCAGTCTCTGACCCTCTGTTAATTAGAGTTTCCCAAAATCAGGCCATAGAAAACAAGGGTTATCTGTCTCTACTGGCATTTCCTTTTGCTTACCTCTGTCTTTCTAAATAGCAGCTTTGCTGGATACAGAAGACAGGTTAGTTTCCCTACCTCAGCTTGGTTTACATTTATTTTGTTCAGGAAATACTAATTCCATTTCCAAAGGAATAAAACTTAAGAGAGAAAGCCATACTGCACTCTACAGGCATCATATAAAGAAGTTAAGATAGTAGCTCTGCTTTTTTTGTATGACTTCCGCTACAGCCAGAAAGCCATCACATACCAGCAGTTGGTGAAAAACATTCAGGGCTATTGATGCCTGCAGACTGTCTCACAGAATTTCAACCGTGATCTTTCATAAAACATGTTTGTCTTCCTTTGTGATGGAAAACATGCTAAACTAAATAATCCAGAACTTCCTAAATCCATTTGAAATGTTACTGTTAAAAAGTAGAAATTATTGATTAATTATTAGTAGACAAGTCCATGGTATGAAAAGACATACCATAGTTACAGGTACACTAACTAAAAATGTTCTGGATTATTCATCATTTGAAGTACTTAAATCAAGGTACTTTCTAGGATAGAAAACAAAACCCTTCCTGCCCAGTCTAGCTCATGAACTTAGAAGAAGATCCTCCCAAGTTCATAATCCCAATTAAGAAGTCTGTAATTGCAAAACGCTTTTTTTATTCTCTGCTGCCTTTCATTTGTTAGTTTTTAGGAAAAGGCTAAATCATGTGTTTCGTTAAAGGAGTTGCCACTTACACACAAATGCTTATCAACCTCCCAAATAAAATTATTTCCCATTTGAGTCAGGAAAACTGGAACCATTTTGTGACAGGTATAAACAAACTTCGGTGGTTTTTTCCCTTTTAATTCACCTAATTCACTTGTTTTCTTTTTGATCTCTCACAGGTCCAACTTTCTGTGGTGATATGAGCTAATGAAAACAGGAACCGTTATCTTTTCACCTTCTACTTATTATTTTTAATAATAATACCTCATGCTTACATATAAAAGAACCAGTCAGAATGTACACTGGAATAACACTTATTCCATTAAAGTAATACATGCATAAAATCAGAACCTTCTGAATACACCATTTAAATTTTCTTCAAATCACTGGGATGTTGGCTGTTGTTATTTTTGTAAATGGGGTAGAATTTCATGATCATTTTCCACTTGATTTTAATCCAAACAAAGCTTATTAATATGTGGGAATGCTAAGCCTTTTGATGGATTTTCACACTTTCATCATGTTACACAGGCATACCCCTATTATGAACTTTCATAACCAAGAGTAAAAGTAATTTTTTGTTGAAAAAACTAGATTCTTAATGAACCTGCTTTAATACTGCAAAAACACCAAGGCAGAGACTACAGCGTGATCAACTTATAAGGATTTTGTCTTTAATTCTGCAGGAGAAGCAGCCTGCTGTTTTAATGAATAGCCACTCTATTGGCTGCTCTGCTAGTGGATATTGATTTCAGCAGGGGTTACTTGTCTCCTAGGCTGACACTTAATATCTGTTAAAGGGATTTGCCTGCTGAGTGACTTCAGCAAAAGCATTACATTAGGACTACAGCCAAGCTTGTTGGGATTAGTAATTCTCATTGAAAACATCTTTCAATCAGCACTGTGAAAAGCCAAAAGCAAGGCAAAGTTTTGATTTGGCAAAATTGGAATGAATGGCAGTAGATCACAGAAGAGTGAGAAAATCTCAACACTTAACTACGATAGTTTTATACACTGGACATAATATATGAGGTAATAGACCACCTACAGGAAAACATCCCGCCCCAATAGCATTGAAAATACACTCTGCACTCTCATGTCACTTGCTATGACTGTGTCAGCGTAGCTGCATAAACTCCTCTATTCAGATTAGGGATGAGAGCTACCTTGTCCTGTAGAAACAAAGAACCCACAGACAGAGTACAACACATGCCCTTGTTTCCCTCTGTTTAAATCAATGGAGCAACTTTTGTTTACACCAGTTTGTTCATGCTTTTATTACATTTGAAGTGCAAATTCAATCTTAACCTGAATTTCTTTCCAGAATTTAGAAGTTTTGCTTCAGCTTTACTTTCATTTTTCCCTCAATTCTGGCTACTAGCAACCTCCGTGATATGTTCACATATATAAATCTAAAACGAAGAATTTTGAATTGTTCACACAGAGGCTACCTAATTTTCATGAAATTCTTAGTTTCACTTCTGCTCTTTGATGCAGTCAAAACCATCCAACTGCTGTAATGAAGAAGTTGGCAGCAGCTTTTCCACTGAGGCATTCCTGCACCTAGAACTGGATTTGTCCACCTTCAAATTTTGATTCCAACATTTCTTACCATCTGCCACAAAACAGACTATGGCAGTAAATTTCCCTATTTTCACCTTAGAACAGAGAGAGTAAAAAAGATGTTACAGTGATATTCAAACATTTCTGTCTGTCATTGAATATGAATGTCTGGAACAGCTTTGACAGGAATGCTGAATCCAGAACACCATGAGATAGCCCACTACCAAGGTACCTGACAATAAAAGGATAAAAGAGTTATCTGAAAGATGAGGAGCCATGTTAAATACCACTTTTCCTAGTTTGGTAGAAAAGCAAGGACACAGGTCTTCCAAATTTGAGGCAAATGACTGAACCATAACCGTTATGTTTTAGGAGACACCACAACTCAACTTTCTCATTTCTGTTGTGAGAAAGGTTCAATGACTAACCAGAGCTGTGAAGTTTAGTGATGAGTGTAATAGGATTTGCTTATTTTGAGGTTTTTGTTTGTTTGCTTTACATTTTGATCCCTAATGGCTCTCTCTTCCCTAAAGGAGTGACTGGGTGAGATGGAGTGCTCTGGGACAGAGGCTGGGCATGTCTACTATTCCTGTCTGCTCAAGGTGACATGGGTTACAAGGTAGGGCAGATAGAAGAGTCACACCAAGGACTTGGGAACTGGGTAGAGGCAGCTGGCCTCAGGGAAGACTCCAAAACTGGAGGGCACAGTGCATAGTTTACTGCCTCTCAGAAAGCTATTGAGTTGGCTGGAAGTGTGGACCTTCTCAAAAGGTCCTATGGTGGGTAAAAAGCTGTTTATAAGACTCTTATCTCTGTTCTTCCCTGAGCTACTTTGAGTTTCCAACTTTAAATGGCTCTGTTGCTAGTTTTCTTTGAATTAAAATTGGCTTTTTGAGTTAAGATATCTAATATTCTTTAAAAGTCTCCTAGAAGCATACTATCATGCAAAGATCTAGGCAGAACCACTTTATACCTGGGGTCACCTTGAGGCATCTGGTCAGAATTAGATTAAATAACTCTCCACCTACTTTACCCATAGCTGACTTAATACCTGCTATTGTCTATATTTTCCCATGCACTTCATGAATATAAGCTTGACAACTAATTTACAACTGAAGATTCAGACTAAGAAGCAGGAAGCCTAAAAGTTCATTCTTGCCATTCTGAGACTAAGGGCTTGCAAGGATTCAGTCCAGGGTCTCAAAAATAGAACACTCAAGCTTTATTGTCTGTGTTTCCAGTAAATCTAAATGAACATCAACGTAACAACTCTTCCTAAAGCTGTGCACTGGTGCAAAACTCCTATTTAGATCACGTTCATGCTACCACAAAGCTAGTAGCATTATGACTCACTTTATGGTGGGCATGAATGATGACAAAATAGCAGGCAGTGACAAATCATCTCAATAGATAGGTTTCCTAGGAAAATGAAATTGTCTGAGCTTTTCCAGTATCAAATTTAAAATAAAGAAAAAAAGTCAATGGTTGTATGACTTTTTCCTTCTTTTATTCCCATGACTGTTCCAATAGGATTTCTTACAAGAATTATCCCTTATCATTGAAGTCCTTGCCATAAACCTGGATGAATGTCCTCAGAACATTAGTATGTATTGTGATAATCTCCTGCAGTTCTATTCTAGGTTAACAGGCAAATGGGAAAGGAAATTATGAAATATGTATAAACAGCGATATAACTAGAGGATTTGTTTTCTATCAAATTCTAAGAGATGAACTTCTGGGAGTTTTGTTATAAAATATTGCCATAAAGTATGTTTTTTAATTTAGAATAAATAAATCTTATGTGTAAAGCCCAGAGGAATACTGCACGTGAAAGGGTAAATTCCATTTCTAGGACATGCTGTTTCCAATTTTAACTTAATTTCACTAACAACAGTTGAAGAAGTTCTTAAAGAGTTTGACATAAATACATTTTACTGAGTTAGAGCAGTAAATCAGTGGTAAATGTTTTTTAAACATACTACAAAAGACCATGTCCTAAATTACATTGAACTGATGATGGCCATGATATCTTTCAGTATAACTCCACTGAAACAAACACAGTGTTCTTTTGTTTGTTTTATTTTTCCATGTATTTTAGGACCAGAAAGATTTGCTACAACTCTCATGTCTGGGTTCTTACCTAGGACAAGCACAGAGAGCCTCAATGCGGCATCAAGTTCAGTTTGAAGCTGGTTGTATCCTTTAAAAGAACACTCAGCCTTGATGTCAATTAATAATGGATTATCCACCTCACCATCCTAACAGTTTCTTACCTAATCTTCTAAAAATATGAGCACTTTTCTGTATTTTTCTAACTAGCTTTAAACCAGATCTTGCTGCATGGCAGTATTTATCACTAGAATAAAATGTCAGAAATTATCTACTTCCAGAAAGATGATCCTGCACTAACTCTTCTCGAGTCATCAGTTAAAGATGTCTTGGAAAAAATAAGTAATACTCGTTTTCTAGGTGTCTCAAGTAAGGTGTGGCTCATCAGGTAATTACCCTGGACCAGCCTCACTGTTCCTTCAAGAACCCCTTCTGGTTTGAAGGAAGGGGAGTTCCCACGCAGGAACGTGAAGCAGAACTGATCATATTCTACGTATGAGGCCAGACTCCATCCTGTGCAAGGACTAGTCCAGAGTTATGTTTCTGTGGCTAAAAAAACCACAACATATGATGTGAGTTGTTATTCATTGTGCTGTGACCACAAATGTGGCGCTCTTTGGCCTTTGCTCCCTTCTTGTTCTTTTGTTTCTTGTGTATGATCAGGATGGTTTTTCAGAACAGGTAAGGAATAAAGATATTTTTTCATTCATATATCATGAGTAGGAAGTAGGTGGAAAAAGGCAGATCATTTTTCAGGCACTTCAGCAGATCATTAAATAGCAAATAAAATGTTTATCTGAAATCCAACAGTCAAAACAAAAATATAATCTATATTTTCTGTTGAATCTAAAATATCAGTCATTGTAAAGATTGCATGAGTTTTACTGAATATTCCAGATTAGTTTTTTCTGTTTTAAAATACAATTACAGAGAGTTAAAACAAACTATCTGATTAACAAATCTGCACAATCTACAAGGGACAAAGAGGCTTACTGTGAGAACGGACGATCACAGGAGAAGCCCTTGGGTATTTACCAGAAACAGTGTTCAATGTTACTTTAAGACATTTTTTCACATCCTACTTCTCTGCTGAAGTACACTGCTCTTACAAGGTTTCTTATGTGCAGTTCTTCCTGGCACTACAATTTTAATCCAAAACCCATCAAATCCAGTAATAATCTATATATTCACTTCCCTGAGTCCCAGATCAAACCTTATGTGAGCAGAAAGCAGAGAAAAAGACTTCTGAATTTCTTGTAATGCTTGCATTATAAAGGCATCTCGATCTGTAGTACAAAGACACCCTAAAGAACCAGATATGATTTGCAGTTTCTAATTACTTGCTCTATGAGAGCTCTATGTCTCATTTTTTGTATTTGTGTAATCTTCTCCTGAGAGCAGTTCCCAACATGAGCAGCACTCGCCTATTTTCATAACACTTCAGAAATGTGCTGGGCTATTGCCCCTTCCACCTCTGTATCCTCAGGGCACCGTTCAGCTCAAATTGTACTACTGAGAGTGAATTTGGCCCTGAGCACTATGTTAACAATATATTAACTAAGAAGCACATGTTATAACTCAAGCATAGTGAATCTCTATCCTACAATCCCACTATGCCCCCGGGCTTGCAGCTAAGCACTTTGCCATCTCAAGCACTCCTTCCATTAGCTCTGGAGCTTGGGGTGCTTTGTTTTGGTTTTTGGTTTGTTTTTTTTTCGTTTTTGATGGTATGCAGCTTTGTCTTGTTAGGTTTTTTTTTTTTCTCTTCAGCTTCTGGCATCCTTCAGCTATGGAAAGATACAGATTTGTTTATGAGCAGTAAGGCTTCTGCTTTCAATGGGTAGCTTGCAGTATAGGGAAAATATGAGGGTCACAAAGTACTCCATTAGTGAAGCTTTCTTCAATCAGCTGCCATGCAGATGTAATACGCACATTGTCCCTTTTTACGTTTTTCCTCAGAGTCTGTGCACTTTGAAAACTGCTGTAACTTTCTCTTGTACTTGCCCTTGCCTGGTTAGGAAGATGGAACCCGGGAAGGATGCACACCACCATGAACAATGGTTTGCTTGTGCATTTCCAGTATTTTTTTACAAGAGGCTCTCAACATGTTTTGCAAACATTAATTAATTACTCATTCTATGAGGCTCACACACATTATGGTCTAAATTATATAGCTCAGGAAACTGAGGTTCACCAAATATCAAAACCTATCATTTGCAGAGGCTGGGTACCCATTGGTCCCAAAGAATCAGAATTGTAAGCATTTGGGACCTGCAAATACCTTCCCGCAAGATAACCCGTAAAAAGCACTGGAGATCTGGAAACAACACAAGAGCCCCGATTCTGAGCCTTTAGGCAATCAGATCACTGCCTTTCCCACAATTAAAAGAAAATTAAATGGATGGAGACAAACAGCATGAACAGGATTAGACAACTTCAGTTACTGACCACAGCCAAATCAATTATTGTTAACAGGTATTGAAGCATGGACTAGTTAATGCTTATTATCATAGACTGTAATGCTTTTCTATTATCAAGAAGAGCATCAAGATGCTGACATTCATGATTCAAGAAAATAGAAAAGAAAATTAAAACCCATCTAGTTAAAAAAAAAGAAAAAGGAAAAAAAAATGTTTTTCTAACCTCTCTCTGACAATATCCTATGTTGGTTGCAAAATACTCTGCTGGAATTCTACACCTAAAAATATTTCAAGACAGGGGAATTTCAAGGGGAGTTACTCCTTTTTAGGACTAGACAACTTTATTTTGGTCTTAAACTGCTTTAAGAAAAAGGTAAAACTCAGAGCAAAATCCTCCCTCGCTGCCCAGGAATTTGGATGTCAGCTGCCTCAGCCTCTTCTGTGCTGAGTTTCTTTGAAAGGCTGAACAGAAGATGAAGGACTGTGGTTTCTGCAAGTGACTTTTGTGCACCACAAGCACAATCAGCTACAGGCCAGGGAACGGAACCAAACATCTTTTAATTATGTTCACAAACTCCTCTCTGTTATGGTGGCCTCCCCAGACTGAAACCATATGCATGATCCCAATTCCACTCAAGACCGATACCCCTCTTTCAGGGCTGGCAGGACCCCAGGGCAAGGTGGCACTACTGTGTGAAGGGAAAGGCTGATCTCTCTCTGTGCCCAGGTGATGGGCACAACTAATAGATAAAACCACAAGTAATTCTCTGATACACGCTGGAAGGATCCCTCCATATATTCTTACAGGATGGGAAGAGATATATGCTTGGAATAAAGCCTGGGGGCTTTCTGCTATTTACACAGTGGAAGAATCCTCTCTATGTGCAACCATAGATATTGGGGCTCACAACATCCTTTTACACCTTTTTTTTTACACTGTGCAGTGATTTTGCCCAGATTTTCAAGCAGAGCACATTGAAGGTAGCGAGTAACACCCCAAGTAAGTCCAGTGAGAATAAAAGAAAAGGGATTTGGTCTTTGTGCATACTTTTTAGGTCTGATAGCAAAGAGGTTTATCTATTTGATTCTCATCTGATCAGGTAATTCCAGTTTTTTAATAAAAATTCCTTTCCCTTTTCATCTGGCAACAATACACATGGAAAGAAAATATCCATCACAGAGGTACTAGGATATGAAATTTCTGCAAACCCTGGTTCTATTCCCTGCCGCTGTGCTAGAGATGTAAAAAGTAAATATGATTTGACTATACATGCTGATAGGATTATAGGATGTATGTTGTTTGAAACCTAAAGCCTTTCCAGTATGTACGGTTTCATAACATATTTGGCTTAAATACATTTTCCCACTTCCATTGTTTCTACCACAGTCATGTAAAATTGTCTCCTTAGACAGTTGGAGTTTTTATCAGGCAGTCTTTTCCTTCCACACTACCCATCTACCCTGGCACTGTTTAAAACTTTTGTAATAAATTAAGAACATAGTTGTTAGTTTCTGCAGCAATTTTTTTCCCCTCAGCAAGAAGGTATGTGATTTTAGCAGGGGATGAGCTATAGTAACCTTTCTCATCTTTGTGTGTGGGGAGAGTGGAGGAAGGAATGAGAAGGTTGTGCAGAATGGAGGCTTTTATAAAAGCCAAATAATATTCATCCATTCACTTCTCCAACCTGATATTTGTAACTAAATGCAGTAAGAATGTGGATGTTATCTCTCTGCATGTGTGAATTTAAATGAATCCTTGTGCCATGGAGAACATTAGTTTAATTTTATTCTTTAATTTAAAGCCCAGAAATCCCTCAAGCTATTTATTTTGGTCTCTGTGTTATGAACTCTTCAGGCTAGATAGCATGATATCTGTGTCTTACACAGCACTGAACACACTATCAGTTTTAAGCAAATAAAAAATAAAAATAACACTAAATGTTATGCATAATAAAACACCATTTTCCTGGCTTTAAAGTGTATCTGGCAAAATTTCAAAGGTCTGGAAGTTCTGTCTGAATATATATATTGAGTCAAAACAAAACTCCAGAGACTTACTTTTAAGCAAATCCATCTCTCCAGAATGTTTCAAACCCAATTGTGAAATCCAGACTTCAGGATTTTGTAGCTGGATGTGTGTGATTTATTTCCAAGTTTTCAGTGTCTCAGTTCAGCCTGTTACAAAGGGAATGCCGGAGCTGATGTCAGTGTTGCAAGAACATTTTTCTATCGCATTTTTAACATGAAAAAGTGTTGAATCTTGGGATTATGTATTTTGTTGTTAGTTGCTTCTATTGAGAGAATCTATGGAAAGAGAATTAAAAAAAAAAAAAAAAACCACAACAACAACAACCAGGCTTTGGTTTTCCCCTTAGTCTGTGATTCAGAGACAGTAGCTGGAGCTGCCTAAACACACAAATGCAGCTAGAAAAATTGGGAAAAAAAGACTGTCTTCATGTGCTTGACCTACTTTGATCCAAGCCTCGTGTATATGAGTTTTAACATGTATTATAGTTCCACAGCTTCGTTTTTGCTGGTTGTGAAGCTGTCTTGAAAGATCCAAAACATCTGGTATTATCTCAACAGAGAGATAATATTGGCGTCGGTATGGAAGAACAGATATTTCTTGCTGAACTGTGCGACAAAACTCAAGTATAATTCTGAAGTTTAAATGCAGATTTTTTTCAGAAACTTTTAAGTCACAGTTATCAATACCACCTCATATTCCTTTTCCAAGCCCACAAAGGCTCACTTGCTATGGCCTCTAAACACGGGAAAACCTTCTCTTTTTTATGATCTTATGGCTGACATAACCTTGTTTCCTAAAATTCCCTGCTCCCTTCTGACAGGCACTAACCTAGCCTCTAACCAAGCATCCCTCTAATGTCTCCACTGAACTACCTCCATCATCTCCATCTTCATCATATTCTAATGGGACTCCAACCTAATACATACATCCTCCAAAAATATCCTAAATTCTACATTGTCTGTCAGTGACAAACAGACTTCTGTCAGTTGTTAAAGGGCATTAATACAAGAGCTAGCCTTTCCCCCATGCATTAGTTGCTACCCTTAATCTTACTGCTTACTTGGATTATTTTATTGATGAAAATTTACAACATACATTTTTCCTCTGCTGATTCAGTCTGTTGGCCATGTGGAGTGTTCTGGATAAGAGACTGTTTTTCATTTTAGAAATATAGCAACAAAATACAGGTAACTGAAGCTGACGGATACCTTAAAGAAAAACTACAGGCAGAAAGGGAACTACAGAAAACAATTAGAGGTTGTTACTGCCCCAATTCATTGTCTGAATCATTTTAAATCGTCAGCATGAGCTGTAACTAAAATACAATGGCAAAATTGCATTTTATTTAGCACTGAGTTCAAACAATTAAATACTATCCATGATTAATTTTTATGGGATTTGGATAACTAATTCACCAAAGCTCCTTTGAAAATCCCAGCCTGAGCTACATTAATTTACACTCGAACAAGTGAAAAGAATGTGTACACTGGTGCAAAGGTTAATTAGGACGTGATTTTATATCCCAGATAAATGCTGTTTTCTCTGGACTATATTGGATGGGTACTAGGAATATATGACACCCCGATTTTCTCCTGTATTGGGGATCAAAGCAGAACCAAAATATGTGTCTAATCATGCACTCAGCCACCAGGTCTCCTTTCCACAGGACTCGCTTTCACCCTCAAGGTTACACCTCAAGTTATAACCCCTCCAAACCTGTTACAAAATCTGCTTTGGTAAGTCTTATCGGCTGCATTTAAAAGTAAGTAATTTCTAGTATACTTTGCTCTTAGAGTAATACGATTTCTTGAATACATACCCCTGCCTCCCACGTCTTCAGTTCACAATTTTCCACCACTCTAATCTACAACAGTGCCTCTGCTAAACTCTTCTAAACTGAATTCCTGGCATTTCACCCAAAGGAAGCTTCTCCTTAACAAAGCAACACTGATCTATTTAGAACATACGCAAATCTTTAAGAACATATGCAAAGCAAACACAGTAAATGCCACTAGATTCTGGTTGCTCTGGTCACAGCATTTCAGAAATCCCAACAAAGCATCTGAGTAGCAAATGTTGTTTACAAGACTGAAATCACCAATAAAACCGAGAGACAAGAGACCTTTGCCAAACCAACATTTAATCACCACTGTAAAATAAAGATCCACATTCCCCTTCCGAGACCCATGGCAGGAGAGCAGGGGTGGGGTAACCAAATAACAACTTTTTGATAGTGTTACATATATGGTGGGCACTTCCCAAGTTTATCCTTCGCTCCAAATAGTACACAGAAAAGAGCAGAAGGTCCTTGACATGGCAGAGGTTGACTCAAGCGGTTTTAGGATCGCAAGACAATTCTGGCAGCTGCAGTGGGAAAACCCCTGAACCCAAATAACTTTGTAACCAGTGAGAAATACACCCTCAGGAATCCTTAAGGCAACCACACTGGGTACTCTAATAATTTTAGTGAGTACAGAACATGAGACAAGTTATATAAAAACACAGCCTAATTCCTTGCTGACTCATTATTGTGTTAAATTATGTCAGGCGTGGACAAGTTACTAATAAATCTGTGGGAAATTTGTGCAAGGAGCAGAGGGGGAGGGAAAAAAATTATACCTGTTCCAAGAGAAAGGACAAGAAACACCCCTGCCCCCCGCAAAACCTGTGTATGTCTAAGGACAAACTATTGTTTTATGCAGTTCTGTGTGGTAGAATCATACTGTTCCTCACTAACCCAGGTGCTAAAATTCAGTACGGGCCCTGAAAATCACAGCTCCTTCTTCATGTGCTCAGTGGCTACTGAGGGCAATGATGGCACTGACGGCCGCTGGGTCCCCCACCCTTCCTTGTGAAGTGCCTCTGCAGACATCGGGCAGGAGAGACTGGAAGGACACAAAGGAACACACACAAAGGAAAAAGCTCTTTCCCCCTTTTTCCTCTCTTGCACAGCCGTGCAGAAGCAAAAGGCAGAAAACAGCGCTGGGATAAATGATTTTATTATGCAGGATACAAGAATAGGAAAGGGCTGAGTAAACACATGCAAAGAATAAAATTCCAAAGCTTGGTGTCATTAAGAGGCCCAGACTCCCCACTTCATGTGTCTGTATATCATTTCCTTTTTCTACAGAGGCTAAAGTCAGTACTGTGATTGTCAATATAGGAAACTGGAACAGTCGCTTTACCGGGCAATTGTAAAGCAAAGCAGAGCTTTGTCACAGGGGCAGTGGACTTCATGGAATAAAGCTCCCAGTGCTTTTAAGAGTTTGCCAGTTGGCTAACACTGCAATGCTGGGTTCATGGAACTCTGATTTTTTTTTTTTTAATAGGAATTGTATTTACATGCAGAAAGGAGGAAGGTTTTGAGAGTGCAGGATAAAGGTGTGTTTATTTTGTGCCTGATTTCCACCATACAAAGGACTTTGTGTTACTTGCGTAGTCATACAATAGTCTGGAAGGTAATAGAAAACTCCTGAATAGAAGGAAAGAGAATGGCATTGGAGCAGGAAGACAATCAACGATTCAAGTGAAATACAAAGGAAGCACTGTGAAGGCCTGGTCCGTAACCTTGACAAGGTTTTACATCATCTATATTTGATTCAACTTCATGATTTATCTGTCCTCTGAAATGAAATTGGCTTCAATAATTTTACTTTGAAAAAGGAAGTTTATAAGAAAGGGGAAGGGGGGTTTCCAAACTCACTGGTAAGACACACCTTTTCTTTTGTCTTTCATTAATATGTAGTGTGCAGTCTACAAAGATATCGATTGTGCTTCTGGGTTTCCCATTTTGAAGAGAGAAATGTGATCACAAAAAACTTGTCCATCGAGCCTCTTAAGCCTGGCTCAAAACCATCTAGGTGTTAGGATACAAGTTCTCTTTCAAAATTACAGGCAGCGACACAAGCACAATCCATACAATTTTTTGTATATGTACAGTGCACCGATAAAAGCGGCAGCTTTATGCTGTGGTACCACTTCCTTTGTACATGCATTGACTGAAATCACAACTATAAGCCAGAAGAAAGGAAGGTGAGCTGTGTGATGGGAAGCAAAACCAAGTTCAGTTAGAAATCTATTTTATGATTTTTCTATTGCACAGAGTTTGCTACAGTTCCTGCTTTTGCACTTTTTAAAATACTTGATTATCTTCCAATTATTCATTTGCTGGACTCTGCAGATTAATGATTAAAAAAATCATGTTTAACTACAGTTAGTTCTTGCTTTCCCCAAGACATGCTAGAGAGAGTGTGAGGAGAAAGGATGTAAGCACTGCAGGGTAACCCGCAGAAAGGAGGTCAGCACTGTATGGGCAGGGGATCTATGATTTCCAGACTGGTGAAGTCTGACCTTTTTTCTGCTAGACTTACGGTTTTCTGAGCAGAAATCTGGCAGTCAATTTGGTAGCGAATGGGAGATGGAAAAGTTGGTTCTGTGCCAAAATCAACCTCTAGATCAATTAAACATGCTGTGTAACAGTCTGGGGATTTTGTTCAATCTATTGTGAATACCAACACCTACAGAGTTCCTCTCAGACCTGGTGTTTCAAAAGCAGCTGGCCAACTCCTGTTAAAGAGATGAGACAGAAGCCCTGTTTTCTTGGTTCAACATGAGCGATTGCTAGGTAATGCTGCAGTCAGGACTCGCACCTCACTGCCTGTTACGTGACTCCTGATCCTCACTTTTTGCTGCCCTGCCCTGGCACATTTCCCAGATGAGCATACACCATTGTCCCACTTCTCTTTCAGATTTAAAGTCACTGCAAGAGCAATAAGGAGATCTGCTTTTTAATTTCTCTTGTTCATGGAGAAGTTGTGGGTTTTTTGACTTGTGCCTATGAGTGACTGAGTTTTGACTTGTGCTTCAGTGAATATCTAGCCTGAATCTGTCTCATCTGCTGAGCACTTCAAGCTTAAAGTAAACCCCTGACAGGCCGTGTTGTGTGGGACTCCTGTGTTCAGTCAAATCTTTCTTGTTAAGACATGATTTGTTGAAAAATCAGAGCTTGCAATGCTGGTACTTTTCCACTATCAACAGATAACCACATGCAGATGCTAGCATGTTCCTACCTGGAGATATTGTAGTACTTGGACAATACATCTAAAACGTGTGCCAGGTTTTGCACTGCAAAATCTTGTGAAGAAAGGAAAAAGAAGATGGATAGTTATGGCCTGTTTATCTCAAAGACATGTCCTGTGCTTTTTATTCCCTGATTTTATATGGTGGGGCAGTGAAACCTCTAGACATGAGACATATACCTCTTGCCCATGTCTCAATTTTCTTCACAGAAACAGGGCACAGAAAGAGCAATGGTAGATGATTCAGTCTTGTTCCAGCATGAAGCTGATCCACATCCAGACTCAGAGATACAGTCTTGGAATACCTAGGTGTACAACCCTTCCTCATCAAGGAAAATCCAGGGATGAACTCTCTTCTGAATCTAGTACCAGATGCTTTTTGAAGGAAGAATCATTTGAGGAAAACACAACTTGAAACTGACACAGTTTCATTCACATTAAATAATATGTTAACATAACTATTTAACAACACCCCACCCCCCATGATTTACATCTCTTGTGGAAATGCATAGACCCAACCACCTTGTTTTATTTCCTACTATAGACAGGATTAATAAAGTCTATAGTGCAGAAAGCAATGGCTATAGTTATTATGAAATGCAGTCCCTTGCCTGAAGTGTTGTCTTACAGATAAGAAGCTACAAATTCATTTTGGCGTTTAGACCAGAGTGAAACAAAGATCCATAAAAATTTACAGTAGTGTAGTTGTTTCTCAGGTTTCATCCCAAGAGTCTGGGACAGACCCACTGAAGCACATAGCTGCAGTGGCCGGAGATATTACAGCACCCACTGATGTCTCCTCTGTCTCTTTACTTGAGACTCCTAAAGGCAAAATATCTGCCCACAGCTCAGACACTCTGTTTCACACAAATTGACCTTTGCAGGTAGTTTAATCTCATGTGTGAACAGCAGCGGCAGCAGCAGAGACCTGACCATGATCCTGCTACTGCTGCTCAAGGGCAGATGTGCAAGGAAATCAGCAGAGACAGGGTTAGCTGAAAGCACTGCAGCAGGGTGAAGGATGAAGGTGGAAGGCCACTGGGCTAGAGCTACGTGTGCGTAAGAAACCAACACCCACCCCCTGCTGTGCACTATCGTTGCTCTGCAGATCTGCTGGAGGGATTGCTTGTGTGAGGCCCCATATCTGGCTTTGGCTTCAGAGGACAAAGTTTAGCCATGATCTAATATTTAAACAGTTTAAGCTTAAAGATAAGTTGTAACTCAAGTGGCTTAAGGAGATCTTGTATAGGAACCTCAGTAAAGAGATCTGAGAGAGAAAAAATAGGAGCCCTGAGAAGGGGGAAAGTTCTGGAAAAGAGTGTCTATCCACACAGCACTAAACCTCACAAGGCATAAATTTTGACAGAATGAAAGCATTATGGCTACTAGCTTTTGCTGATGTGAAACACTGCACATCTGCAGTATTGCTGGTTAGCTAGCTAACATTTCATTAAAATAAGAACTATGGCAAAAGAAAACCCTGTGACAAATGGAATATTAAAAATGCAGAATAACAGCTCTGCAAAAGAAGAAATTAGTTTAATTTTTTTTTAAATTCTTGACAGAATGATTAAATCAGCTTGATTATTCATATGCTCCTGGAATAGTTTAGTATGGAAGGAACCTCTGCAGAAGACCTACCCTCAGAGCAGGGACAAATGTGAAGTTGGATCCTAGCTGTACATTAGACCAGGTTGCTCAGCTATTATCAATGGCTAACCAGTCTAAACAGAAATTTTTTAACCAGCTATTTTCTAATGGGCAGATTTCTCAGACTTATTATTTAAAGTGTTCACTGTGTATATTATTTTATTTCACAGCAGAATAAAGAGACCAGACTTCATATGTCTGATATTACCATGAGTTTGACCTTAAAAAAAAAAAAAGAGTCCTGTAAGAACTAGGTTGGGAGAGCAACGTGCACACCCATCCTGACCTTAAAGAATAGTAAGTACAAGACATGCTGAGGTAAATTGCAGCGTGCAGCTCTGACTGGGATAGACGTCAGTGAGCGTCTCTCACAGAAGAGCTACAGCAGCTCGTCATGGGATGACTCACAGCATTAGGCAAACTGAGGTAAAAATATCGCTTTTAATTAAAGGTCTTACATTAAAAAATGTACATAGAAAAATGTTTTAAAAAAAACCAACCAACAGTTCTGTACCACATGGAGAAGCAAGAAGAGACCTGCCTCAGCAACTTTGCTTAAGCATCTCAGGCTGCATCTGCACTGTTTTCTCTGAGATCACTCTGCAAATAGAAACTCATTCTGTGTAGTCAGCACTGACTTCCCCTTTATGCTCTCAGTTACTAGGTCAGAAAGTCAATAGAAAAAGACCTGTTATGAAAATCTTATATTTGACAATAAGCTTCTCTGAGAGTTCACTGGGATCCTTAGGAGAAAATTGTTCACTGTTATGCAGACCATGGGCACACCTATCCAAGCCTGGGGACTAGTGGAGAAAAATAAAGCTTGAGAAGTCATGCCTCCATGGATGACTGATGACAAACAAAAGAGCATACAGCGAGATATTTACAGCCTTAATGAATCAAAGAGGATTTGACACTGTTTGTGAGATCTTGTTTTTAAAGCAATGTTTCCATCTCAGAAATACTTACATTTTTATTAGGCCAGTGTTTGAAAAAAAATACTTCAAACAAAAAAGACATTTAAAAGCATATTTGTGTTAACAGTAATTGTATTGCTAGATGAAACTTACTTTTTTTATTTATTTCTCGCCAGTCTGAATTATTTAGCAACAAGCTGTAGTTCTTCTAATCTCTCTACCTCTCTGAGAGCTGCTGATAATGGGCAATATTTCTGGTTCTCCAGCTGCGATTAGGAGAGTTATTCTTCCCAAATGAAAGGGAAACATCTGTGTTTGTATCAAGTTATGTTAACTACCTCGCAGCTGGATCACAGCACTAGAAACACAGCCTAGCAACTGTAAAGGACTCAAGAGAACTAGTACCCAGAGAGCATAAAATTCTGACAAGAGTTGGGTACATAGCCATATCAGGTAGTTCTGAAAAATACCAGATTTTTAGGGGTGCTCCTTCTGGCATTAACATATGTATGGTATGTAATGATAAATCAGCTTTACAAGCAGATATGAAAAATCAGATAAACCTAAATTATACTGCAGGGTTTGAAACCACAATATCAAAACTTAATTTTTTTATTTTTTTTAAAATGCAGGTATATTTAAGCTTGCTAACAGAGGACTATTTAACTCCTCTCTCCAACAAGTCTTAGGTTCCTGGACAGACAGTTTCTGAAAAACCTTCCTGGGAAGGTTTAAGGATTGCTCTGTTAGCACTCTGCTACCAATCCCACCCTTCTGGAGGAGACACTGCCTGGCCGTGGAAAGAAGTGGTTAAGCCGTGGCACGTGTTACATGCTGCAAGAAGGGCAGCACAAGGAAGGCAACAGCTTAAATCACAGCAGCTCTTTTCTTTGCTGCATATGGTTGGGAAGCTGGAGGTTTATGAAGACCACACCTACTCCAGCCAAGACAACCTGGAAGATTATCTTTACTAGAAACTTTATGCTTTAGTAGTCCTGAATGAGTCTAGTTTGATGGCTCATAAGGCAGAGCGTGAACACTGATGATTATCCTGATGCTTTGATGCTTTCTCATATGTCAGCAAGGTTCACTAAACCCCTTAAAAGTAGCTTGATATTTAAACTGCTTATGTTTGTGCTTTCCAATGTTTAGCTTCCTGTAACTGTGACCTTAATGGTGTTTTTACCTTATATTTTAGCACTATTTTAATCATTTCACCTGTGAATTACCACACTCTCATCTCAGTTTTGACAGAATTAATGAAAAGTTATTTCTGATGGAATATACACCTTTTAATGGCCTTAAACTGTGGTTTAGAATAATACACAGAAGCTTGCTGGCACAGCGCACTGTGCCAAATTAAATAATAAAAAGTTGGGGGTTTTTTATTTGGTCATTGATTGACAGAGTTCTGAAAATCCCTTACAAAACATCAGAATGACCTCTATAACGTAATTTTGTATTTAAGTAGCTTCCCAGTTAAATAAAAAAAAATCCCTCTACCCACTCCCTGACAGCATGCTCAGAACAGGAATCTCCTCCCTATAGCCACAAAGCTACGTTCTCCACAGCCCTTGTCCTAGAAGCAGTTTATTCCTTCCTGAGCTAGCAACTACCAGGTACGCAGTTCTGCCTCTCCCGCAGCAGGACTTACACCCATCGTGGAAATAAATGTAAATGGCTCTATCAGATGGACAGCTGGAGAGATCTTGCCTGCTGTATGCCCGCTGGAAAGCATGAGGGTGTCCAGGCTGAATGTATGGCTGTGTGAATACCTGAAGATCCATGCTATGTCAGAGTAGTGACTTCATATGAAACTAAACCTTTGCTTTTGATAAAGCAACAGGGATCAAACAGTTTCAATGCCAGTTAAGAGGGGGAGGCATTTCAAGGCAATTACTTTGAGATTTTTTTAACTTACTTTTCCATTCTCATTAATAATTAGACTGAACCGAAGCACCACAATTGTTTCCTACGTCTTCCTCTACTCATAAATTAAAAATGAAAAAAAAAAAAGAACCAACAACATTTTATAGGTCTGATAACGACAGAAAACTGTGTTTTTATTTATGCACTGGGAATTTTACACACTGCAACAACACAGAATTTTGCAGGGGCTGGTAGAAAATTATGGAAAAAATTCTAAAACTTATATTGAGGTATCAACAGAAAGGGGTATATGACACACTTTTGCATTGGCGTAAAACATAAATTAAACCCAAAATTATTTCTGCTGCTAATAATTTCACTAATTATTTTAAATTCAAGAACTTAATAGTTTCCACTGCACCAAAAAAAAAATTATTCATCATCATATAGGCTTGAATAAAAGTATGTACTATATGTTGTTTTTTTCCTAGCACAATTAATATGCATTCAGTATGTGATATAGGTCAGCTCAGGCATATACATTTACTTCTCCTTTGGAATGTGTCACAGGGTCAGGTGGTGCACTAAGGAAAGTAGTTTGTGGGTGTGATTTAACATTTGTAAACCCAATGCACTCATCTGTCTGCATTGTTCTCATGTTTTAAATGTTTGTCATACATATTGCAGCAACACCCAGCAGCCCCAGACACACACCAGAACTAAGTGCTATACCTGACAAACCAATCAGTGACCCGTGTTTCAAAGACTAGAGCTTGTCTTCTAGGTAAAAATTTGCTTGCTTTCCCTCACTACCACCCACCCCAATGTTAAGGCTCAGTAGTTCAGCTAACAGTTCCAGGGAGGTCTATTTTCATGATACTTCAGCTGCTTGGAGGTAGGACTTGGACTTTATTATTCTAAGCTCATCTCACACGGCTGTGTTACAGTTGATCTAGTTTCACAAAACTGGCCAGTACAGTACCAAAAAACTATTTCCAGCAGCAGTCCCACAGACTGCCATTGCACAACCAGTGGATACTGACCTGCTCATCACAAAATACCCCAAAGATTCAAGGAGTGAGTTGCTATGAATGTCAAGAAAGTGAGCTAGCCACTGTGTGCACCAAGGAAGGTAGCCTTTACCAAAAAGCGCAAGAGAAAGACTAGCTTATTTGACATCAGACTGCTTTGAAGCACTTCAGAAAATCATAAGGACAATATCAGAACAAAGATAACCATGAATATTTTTCAAGACCTTAGCCATTTTTCCAACTGTGACATTTCCAAATGTGGAAATATTACAGTGCTGCCATCCAAAATCCATTGCACAGACTGCCCAACTGAGAACGCTGCTCTGTTAGGCTTTGTCATAGAGTAAAAACAAAGCCTAGACACTCTAAATTAACTTTTCCTCCATGACCAGAAAGTATTGCTGGCAAGGCTTTAGGCCAGATGACATCACATGTGCAAATACTCTTGGTGGTCACACAGGCAACTGCCTGCTAACATTCAAATCCACTCTTCTGGCCTTTCATATTTGTGTTATTCTCTTGGGCCTGTGCCTACATAGATATTATTTAAGATCAGATCACATAGTCATGACATGCAGGACACTTTAGCCCATCTGAGTAACTGAACATTTGACGTCATTTCTGAACACTAAAAACACAGGATCCCAGGTTGAAAGGGACCTCAGGGATCATCTAGTCCAACCTTTCTAGGAAGAGCACAGTCTAGACAAGATGGCCCAGCACCCTGTCCAGACGACTCTTGAAGGTGTCCAAAATAAAAAGACAACAAAGGAGACCAAGGCAAGGCTAGAACTCACTGGGTAGTCTTTGAGATAAAGGGATGGTAGAAAGAGTTGTCAATACTTAAAGGTATGTGCAGAAATGTCTGAGGTTTGTTCTCCAGGTTGGCATTTTGACTACATTTTAAAAGTACTACTTGCCAGGTACAAAATCTCCGTTGTCCTCCAAAGTCAAACTCATCTACTTCCTCTATAACCGAGACTGACCTTAAACCATCCAGCTACCTGAAGCACAAGTCTTCCATCCTTCCACATTCCTTTGAAATAGGTTCCTCTTTCCCTTACCAAATGGGAACTATGGATTCAGGCTTTTTTTTTTTTCCCCCAGATGATTTGTTTATGGTATCGACATTAAAAATACCTATTTTATAAATGTAGTTCTGACTCTTCATTAAGCACTCCAATAACTAAATAAATATTAGAAGGATAAGCTATATATTGATTGGAACATCTATAAATGGATCAAGTACTGATAAAGATGAGATTTCCAGTATGGACTCCCAGTCCATGAAATGTCTGTTTTTCTTAGCATACAGGATCAGCTCTTAGAGAGCTCCCTAGCTTCCCTGAAGATTAAACAGGTGGGTGAAATGATAGTGAAACACTTTGACAGAGCTCATCTCTTTCTATGTGTAATTTAAAATGAACAACAGACTGCATTTTTCATGTCAGTGAAGATTTTGGTTAGGATTGTCCTCAGGTCTGCGGTTACTTTCCGATATCTTTTTCTGAACAATTCTGTCATTCTTCACTCAGGACACGAATATCATGCAAATTCCTATACTGCATGTAAACTGTAGAACCTGTGCTTGGAATATATATTTACAGCTAAGCTCACAGACAGCATATTTTCCACTGAAGCTACAGAACATCTTCTAATGGCTATTTGTTAAATGGAAAACTTGACCAGTTCAGGAGGAGTGCCACTGTCCTGTGAAAGGGAATGCATGTCTTACAGGGTCTGGCAGAATACCCATAAACGTGTCTTTACAATCTGGTCTTTCTCCACTTTAGAAGAATAGAAAGAAAATACACGTAGAGAATATCAGATTTAGAAGTTTCTTCTTGAGTGCATGAAGATATATATCTCTCCACATATTTATAAATAAGTGCTCAAGCTCTGCAGAGTATCATCATCAACTGCAGAGTCAAGAAACATTTCAAATTAATAAACACCACAAGATTTATTGTTCACTAGTATTTAATTAAAAACTGTATTATTGTTACTTTAATTGCTGTGAACCTTTCATTGTAAGATATACAGAGCTGATTTGGAACATGTGTTATAGATATGTGGCAATAATCTGCATGAATTATTCTCTTAGTTCTCGTCAAGCCTCACTCTGTTTTAATCTTGATGCCACAATAAAGGCTACTTTGAGAAAAAGATTATATATCAGCACAAGTGTTATTTATTACAATTTATTTAAGGAAAGGAGAACTGTAGAGAACTTGTGGATCTAAGACTATTTTTCAGAATACAAAACTTTCAAGTGATATGATAGCTATTAATTAAATATAATGGAACTCACTGTAATTTTAATACTTAGCCAGTAATAATTAAAATCTAGGTACTAATAAAGCAATCTGAAAAAAGTGTTTTTTCATTTTTCATTATTACTGAAATAGTTCCAAACTCAGATCTGCCAGCAAAAGGAATTTTCCATGCGCTTCCAACAAGTTAAGCAAACTATATTGTCCTAACAAACTTATCAGTTTAAAATTACTTCGGTTAAGCCTTGCAAGCATTTGTAGAAGTAAAAATAAACAAGGCTTAAACTCTTTTTATGAAACAAGATTGCTGAAAAAAAAAACCAAGAAAGAAACCAAAAACAAATCAAAAAAATAGGGTGGTCCAAAGCACAGGCAGACTGAGCAGGCACTTAAACCATGTGCACAAAACACTGGTTAATGGCACTGTGTGTCCCTGAGGAAAAACATGGTAATCACAATAAAAGCAGCCATGACATTCAAGGGAAGTTGGTGGTCTAAGAATGTGTGAGGAAAGTAGTACTTGGCTGGGTGAGAATGGTGAGGGGGAAAAAAAATGGTCTTTTACTTTTATTCCAGATGTGTTCAATCAAATATGAGATTGCCCATCTTTTGCAAGCTAAGAAAAACTATATTAAAAAAATACCTGCCATTATCATTATTGATTCGTCCTCATAACCAACACAGAAGTCATAAAAGAGGTAGTCTGGTTAAATGAAAAGTTCTGTGAGACCAGACTGAAGCCTAGTTCCAAGCAAGACTGGTTCCCTGTGGATTTGCAGCTCACAGACGTCTGATTTAGCTATTGAAGAAAGAGGCAAGCCTCAATTAAGCTTCCCTTGTGGTTGAGTTACAGGATTTATCTGTTCTTCCTAGAGACGTGCTTTTCGAAAACTTTGAAGGACCTAAATTACATCTAAGAACTCGACAACCTCTTTGAAACCAGTCAAAATCAACAACGCTCAAAAGTGACTTGAGCACACACACATACAGTGGGAATTTTTAACACATCTTTCTTTGACCTCATAAACTTGGTAAGCCTTGAGTTTTTCCGGCTGCAGAAAAATACTCAAAAATATGTTAGATAAGGTGAAAATTTACAAGAGGATTAAAAAAGAACCTTTCTTTTTATGATTTCTCACAATTTCTGGAGTCCAATTTTTGCACACTAACCACAAACAGTATTGCAGTCATGTCACTCACTTCCTTCTGCCTTATCATCTTCAATTTTCCACCCTCTGTAGCATATCTATCTTATTCACTCTCAAGAATATTCATATGCATCTGCCGAATTAATGTTGTAAGGGTTACTGCTTAAGTTAGTGATTGCTGAAATCCAGCAAACATTACACGGGGACAGACAAGCCTTTTACCCATGTATGGTAGCTCTTAGATGCTTTTCCACACAATGGAAAATATTTCTTTGAGCAGTGTCATGCCTTCCCTTTTCCTTCCCTCATCTCCCTTCTTCACTGGACTTCCTTTCACTGGCTCCGAAAGACTCAACTTTTAGATTCTCCAAGCTGGCATCTAACACTTGAGAAAGTTGAGGCAACTAGCATGTATGATCAGTGCCTACTACATTAAGCATAAATATGTCACTGCTACCTTGTACTTGCTGTATCCACCTCTTCTCTCTTTATCTTTAGATTTGAGGGCATTTCAGGCAGGTACTTTCTTTTCTTATCTTTGCCTGTACAGTGTTTACCTCAGTAGGACTAAGTATGTGAATGAGTTTTCCAGTGCTACCACAATATAAAATTACAGTAATAGTTCCTTGCAATTTCAGATCTTGTCTACTCTGAACACAGACAAGTAGCAATTAACCTAAACATACTGACCAGCAGTAGTTCTTTCCTTCTTGAACTGTATACAATCATGGGCTGCAAAACATGTATGATGCCCAACCGTTCTCTTCATTTGTTTCTTAATTCCTAGCTCACTGTGACAGCAGATGACTTTGGTACTGTTATTAACTATAAAGGAATATGCTAAATATGTAAGACTTGTCATCTTTGTCATCTGAGCTATTCTGCAGCCATACAAGCAACCCAAAATACAAACTAACACACAGGCAATAGCTGGCTAATTTAGGAAGGACCCAGGCTTTCTCAAACTGCAGAGAGTCATGTAACACCCACTTTTTGCCCTGGAAGGAATACAGCCCTGGCCAGCAGACTCCAAACCATGCCACGTGTTTCAGCAGCAGCTGCTGTTGTGTGGCTCTCACAGACAAAATCCCCCAGATCTCTTCCTACTAGTTTGGCCATGCCCCTGCATGTTTCTGCATCTGCCAACGAGTTCAGTGCCACAGTCATGATTAGCACAGGTCAAAAATCCCCAAGTCTTTTTTTTTTAAATACATATTTTTTATCTTCTGTGACTGAAAAATTGGAAAGAAAAATATCTCTTTTAAACAGAAATATTTTAGCTTGAGCTACTGGTGAATTTCCACCTTTTTCCATTGAAAAACCCAAACCGTTAAAAGACAACTAAATAAATGATTCTCAGTTATCTATAACCTACACAGATCAGAAACTACCTATACTTTGGCCAAGGCTGAATCTGAATTTTGAGAGTAGAAAGGGTTCCTAGATGTAAGAAGTACAAAGGAAGGAAAATACCTACAGCTTTGTCGTCTACATAAGGAAATCAAAAACAAGCTGGCCAAATTACCTGCCTTCTGCAAAAAAAAAAAAAACTTTACTAAGTATAAGTACATTCCCACTGAAGCTGTTTAATGCATACAGTCAGTACATTCTGAAATAAAAGGGTTTCTGTGGGAAAAAAAATTATCCAGCTCAGCTGTTTCCTCTCTGCCACCACCCACCATCCCCCCAGCCCCACAAAAAGAAAAAAACAAACCCAATAAATGAACAAACAGAACACTACAATGGATTACCTAAATTGCCAGATCTAGAAATTTGGGGACTTAACGGGTAGCAGACAGTTTGAGATCCTTCATGAGAGAAGAGTAACCTGTTATCAAACCTACAAAAGATATAAGCTGAGCCAGAAGAAGTCCTCTTATAGAATCCACAAGAAGTTAGACTTAGAGTCTTGTTTAACTGGAAGATAATCAGTTTTTTAATTTATTAAGGAACATTCTCTGAGATATGCTTTTTTCTGAAGTATTTTAACCCATACAAAAAATGATTTGGTCTACAAATTCCACCTGGTCATGAAGTAGCGGCTGCTTCATCTCCAGAGACAAAACCAGTCTTGCTGGGTGTAGTTTTCATTTGCCATGATATCAATGGCTGTTGTACAGGGTCTGGCATAAGACTGATCTCAGGTGATTTCATGTCAGGAAAAATGTGTCGATTACAGGTTTCAAAGACAAAGCACTAAAGGCACGCAGGGAGAGAGTATTACAGTCACTGATACATGGTTCCTGGGCAAAAACCCAATGAATACGATATTTGCCAGTAAGCTCTGCATGGCTTGTCTCTTTATTCTCCTTGTGAGGGCTGGGAAAAAGTGCAGTCCTTATAACACATAAAACACAAACAGGAAAACACATAAATAGCTCAAGGCAAGAGTCCAGTGATTACTGGTCTCTCTGACAGCAGCAGTACAGTGAGATCAAACTAAAACTCTTCCCTGTACTAGCCAGTGGGAGAGAACATTTCTATCTTGGCATTTCATCTATTTCATGATGTTTGTTCCTGCTGTGCCCTGGACAAATACATTGAGTTTTGTGAGTCATTCTTGCTTCACTGTTGGGTGTTTGTGTTTTTTTAAAAAAAAAAAAAGAAAAAAATGGAATAACTGGTCAAATCAAGCAGGTCCTAGTTAGCACCTGTACTTCAACTATTAATCCTGTTACCTAAAAAGCAGGTCTGTTTGACATATAGGTAAGATAAAAGCACACCTGATTGAGTCCCTGCGATCACCTAATAGCTGTTTTGAACATTATAAGCAAGATAAAGGCACCAAGCATCAAATTTTAGAAGAAACCTCCAAATAGCCTTCATTCTTTTGTACTTATAGTTAACTGTGGCCATCAGTAGCATTACTTTAAAACACATTTCCCAAAGCAGTCTGTAGTTCTTGATCAATTTGTTTCTAAATCCATGGCTTTCAATATACAGGGCCCACTTTTTGGAGATGTGTAGATGAATTGTGACTTAAAAAATTAGCGACCTAAGATCAGCAGAAAGACGCTTGAGGATAAATGCCACTTTTCACAAGGGCAGCCTGGAAATGGGTCATCAGCTTTCTGCTCCCTGTCCTTACCATTCTGCAGCACCAGTCTCTATGATCAGTTACTTGAATCAGGCGTAAGACAGTAGTCTCAAAGTATCTGTTATGAAGTCTTAGGTAGTAATACACAAGCGCTTGCTAGGATGGCCTAAATAAGTAGGTCTCTAACCCTACCCCACAGAAGTCAGCTATTGACTTCAATTAGGACAGAGGCAGAACCTACATAAGAGAAAGCATGCTCTGCAAGGAGAGTCCTAACCAAGAGCTAAGTTTATTTTGGAGATGAATAGGTTTTGGTAAGTACAGATGACAACTTAATGCCTAACAAAACCTACATCCATTCCATGACAGCCTCCTTGAATGACACAGTCAAAGGAGGCTGCATTATAAACATGCTGATTTGTTCCCTCCTTCTTTTAAATGTATTTAGGGCTGGGCATTTACAAACGCACACTTATGCACACCATGACAAAAAACTGCATTTCAGGTCCCATACAAAGAGATATTAAGAACAGTATTGCAGCCTGTCCTTTGGGACAGGAATACCTGGGCCAGCAGGTACTTCTGATCAGCACAAAGCATCACATTCTACTTTCTGTCATCTGTACTACTGATTTCAATGGTAGAAGATCAATCCAGTAAAAACAAAAATGACCCAAGAGATAGCAGAGAAAATTACTTCATATATGAGAAGAAACAACAATATCTAGAAATCCCTTCTGAGCAATTTTATACTTTGTGACAGCATAAAATAAGAATCACAAACCTGGTTTGTATACAGAGGATTAAAATCTAACATGGAAAACATCTTTTGAGGTAATGCTTCTGTAGAGGGTGCTGCTTGGTTTTCTGCAGTAGCAAACAGCCAGATTTTCCTATGCTGCCCGCCTAATAAACTTAGTAAGTAAATCACACAAGCAGTGTAGATGCAAGTTGGAAAGTTCACTGCTCCTCAATCTGAAAGGAGATATGATGTCTTTAAAAAGGAAAAAAATAAATAATACTCCTGGGATTGCTACTGCATTAGCAAGAATATCAAAAGCTGAATTAGGGCCAATGTTTGGTATGCACTGTAATTTTGAAAAATTTTGTGTATATAATTATATATGTGGTTATTCTTGGCATCTAAGGTTTGTTGAGAGCATGGCCTCTTTTGGACTGCTTTTCATTAACTGGAAGCTTTGGCCAATACAGATAAACACATCAGAAACACAGGTTTCTTTAAACACACAGGTCCTTGAAGCATTCACCATGCAAGGAGGATTCAGCTCTACGCAGGCACAACAACTTCCCATGTATTTTTGCAAAGGCCATGCAGAACTGCAATGAGCAGAGCTCGACGCAGAAACCTGTCCTGCATGAACAACCCATTACTCACATTGTACTGCCCTGTGCTTGCACGAACAAGCAAAATGAAACAATTTACATGGGAAATCAGACAACTACTCTGCACTCAGAACCTATTAGACTTGTGTAAAGGCTAAAAGCATTGCCATAATATTAAAATTGCCAATTGCCACTGTTCCAGCCTGCACTGGTGAGGGTAAGAAGTTTATAGGTACTCTGCTTTTTCTAAAAGGCAAATACGAAACCAAGTTACACTGTTTGTATATTTAGATCTAAGGCGTGTGCTTCTATTTGTGTTTTAGCTTTAGGAACCAAGTGGCAGCTGTAGCAGCCTTTAGTAAGAAGTTTGCTGAATTCCAGTCATGCTTATTTCACAGCTGTGCTTCCGAGTCCTCTGTTACTCTCACAAGGCAGTTGGGCTTTATTCACGCTGCCACAGATGACAGCCCTTCCGAGGTACAGCTCTCACTGCTGAGGCACAGCTTTTCTCTTTGGACCAGTTTCCTATCTTGTGGCAATGAGAGCATATGAAAGACTAAGTAAGAGAAAATCAGCCGAACAATACAGACTTTATTTCACTCCCCTTTAGGTCATTAGGAAATGGTGTAATTGCTTCGACAGAAGCACAGTGGATGCCATAATAAAACAATGGATTTTATATATTTAACACAGAATGGATCCATTACCAGCTCAGGGACAGGGCACGTATTTATGCTGTTTATAATAGTACATAGAGTTAATGAGAAACAGCAGTCCTAACATTGCATTTACTATTTAAATTACTGAAAGTCTAAGCATAATGCATGCACAGCATCCTTATATCCTGTGACATACTGGAAACTGTGTGTAGAAGTTTAAAGGGACTGTTGAGTTTGCTATTTCCCGTACCCCAAAGAATTTAATTATATTGGAAGTTGAATAAATTGTTTTCTATCCATAATTAAATTCTTTCATTAAAGACATATTGAAATTAAGTCAGTCCATTACACAAAGGGTATAAAGCAATCTACATGGAGTAGCTTTGACATTATTTCTAACCATGGTTACGACTACTTGACTGAAATTAAAATAACAACAACAGCACTGCACTTTCTTATGGTAAGAAAACACAAGTCTGCGTGCACGGTACAACTGCACCCTGGTGAACCTCTGGAGAAACACTACCACCATCACCTACCACAGGAGGAAAACCCTCTAGCAGTAAAAAAATCCCATGTTCACAACTCTGAGAGGGAGAAATGGTTGTCTGTTTTTTCAGAAACTAATAGAAGTCCTGAGCTCATTACTGTTCCTTAACAAGAAAAACGTAAGATGAATTGGGGCCAATGTTTGGTTTGTATTATATTTTTAAAAATACTGCTTGAAAAAAAACTGGCAAAGTATCTAATGATGCTGAAGGTCCTTAAAAACTGTTTATTCCTTTTTTACTGGAACTGTATGTTCTGGCCCCTATACATAGGTGTGACTTTTAAAGCCTTTCATACATGGCTTTAGTTTGTAAATACAGTCATTACCCTGTAGTAACCAACAACCAGAATCCTAACTATGCAAGCAATGTGAATAATGATGTGTTGATATTAGTAGTGAATGCTTATTTCCCCAGAAGAGCATGCTGAGCTTCCTGGGAAAGGCTGCTTGAAATGTCCTAAGTGAAGAACATAGGCTAGTTAAAGTTAAGAGCTCCTTCAACCCCAGAGAACATTTTGTTTATGGGTAGGGTTTGGAAAAGGAACATTTTGATCTTTTTTTATTAATTTATTTGAATAGCAAACGTAACTTTTAATGACATTAACACATTTCAAAACACTGTAAGATTAATTTCTCCTCACAAAACCTTCTTTCCAAAGCCAATTTAGTAAATAGCTGACTAAAAAATCTCAGAAATTAAATCATTGTAAAAGAAAGATGTTTTTTTCAATAGTCAGATATCTTTGCACCAATTCTTACAGACAGCTCTTCAGCTTGTACATGTCAATGCAGCTCCCAAGCCCATGAAGCTGTAGCTGGGGATCTGGCAACTGTTTACTGCAGCTTTGAAAAATGGATATCAGGGAAAATGACAATCAGTCTCTCCCTACTGCTTATAGCTGAACTTCAGCCAGGTGGTCAATCCACAATTAATATTTTTCAAAGCTTGAAGGGAGGGGAGATGAGCCCAGTAGTGAGAAAGGGAAGCCCAAACAGAAACACAAAGCTTCACCTCCTGAAGAGGAAAGATCTTAAAGGGATAATAGAAGAAAAAGCCAAACGTATTGAGGCATCCCTCACATGGGGTAAAATCCTGCAAGCATATAACACAGTTGTCATGTACTTCACTAGAGCCATTTACTTTATGACTAAAGGAAAAACAGCAAGCCAAGCTTTGCAAAGATTTCCTGGTACAACAGGGTATAACTGAGCATTACAACTTTTCAAGCACTCTTCACCTCAGTCTAATCTCCTTTTGAATAGACCCAAACAAATCCCAAGGGCTTTCCCAGCACCCCAGTCTGCAGAGCAGTTCAAGGCAGGGTGAGTGCTGCCCCAGCTGTGAGGACGGGTCCTGCCCCCCCCTCCATGCCCAGACACGCTCTGCCACCTGCGCTCCCTCCCTCATGCTCCCAACCGACCCATGCCGAGCTGTACCAGGGCACTGAACCAGTGCTTCTGGGAAAATATATTTGAGTAGTAACCATTTCAGAGCCAGTTCCCCAATCTGCTTCCCTGCAGAGCCATGGAAATTGCTGTACCAGCATAAGGAAGGAGGAAATAAGCAACCAGGAAGAGGAAAGAGCAAACCATCCTTTTTAACAGCAGTCCCAGCTTAAGCTAACTGGGATGTTATAAAAGAAGCCTGTTCTTCTCCTTTCACTTTTTTTTAAAAGAATAGAGGTCAGTCCTCACATTCTCTCACAGACCTGAGCAAACCAGGGGAGACTGTTAGGTATGATGTGCTTCTAATGGATTTTCTTGCCCAAAAATCTCCTGCTGTTGCTACCAACACTATCCCTAGAACAGTCCAGGCTCCAGGAAGATCTGCCTGTGTTTTAAACATGTGATGCTTCACAGACTTCTTGACATGCCAGTCCACAAAACCATTTGTTTGAATTTGCTACAGTATTTGTAAATTTTATTCTAACTAGAAATCAGCCTGCTTCATATGGCTATCTTGTTTATATTGTGGCATGATGCAGCAGACACTTCCCAGTTAAATGGGAATTCTACATGAGACCCTGCCTCAAAACCCTTATTTATTCTCCATACACGTAAAGGACAGAGAAAAGCGGGAGGGACAGGAATTCCACAAAACCCACATAAAATAATCCACTAAGACAGCTGAGATAAAACTTAAGATTCTAGACTACTAGGGACCTGATTTCACCTTTAGGTTAAAAAATACCTTTAATAATCCATCCTTACTAAAATTCCTCTCAAATAGGCTACAAAAACCATAAACTGAATGACATTGGAACAGTATCTCTTCCCCCTTTGCTTACAGACTTGGAAAACCTGAACACATTAATTTCAACCTCATTGTTAAAAAAATGAAAACAAGTCAACAAAAAAAATCCCCATACGAATAAAGGCTAGAGTTCAGCTGATTTTTATGTCAAATATATATCTGAATTTTGTTAGTCATTCATTTATTTCCCCAGAATTTTAGTAGGAAAAGAATAGCATAACATAATACTGCAACACTATAGCATTATGTGCCATATTTAAATCAGGTCTACCCCTTGAGATTAACAAAGGGCATACTGCAAAGCACTATGAAGTCCAAGTCTAAATATGAAGAAAAATTCAATGACTTGTCCATGATCATACACAGAATGAAATCATAGTACAACAGCATTACTTTAAAGCTTCAGAAAAATATTATATTACTGTAGCTTAGTTCCAAAAAATATCAAAACAACAGAGAGGATACTGTGTAACCAGAATAATTCTTTCCTAAATTTTCATATCATTATAATAACATTTTCACAAGAGTTCAAATTAGATTTAGACATATTTTAATACTGGTTCCCTTTATTCATACACTGATCAGATGGAGAAAACAGAGAAGTTTATATGTTTCGCAACACCCACCACATTACCAGTCAGCAGTAGCACACTGACTTGGTTGCCTAGGGAACATTTACAGGCTGCCACCCTTCTGAGGGACTTCTGTTTGTTTGCTTTATGTTTATTCACTGCCTAGCCACTCCTTTGAAAGTTTTGTGCAATTCAGGAATGGTCAGGCATTTTTTCAAAAAGATGCTCATCAGATAGTCACATACATGAGCTAGTGAGGGAAAAAGGAGCACAGTCAAGGCGGGGTGTCTGCCAGTCACACAGTACTGAGGCTATTTCCCTATGAACCTTACATTTCAAATAAATATGTTCGTTCATTGCATAAATTGTCTTGACAAAACACCTTTCCAGCTGTGCACAAAATGTACATCTCAGTACTACTACTCATGTGATGACTCTTAAAAAGTATACATCGTTTGTGTTTCCCCAAATATTTACTTTTGTTAATCGTTCTTGGGAGAATTCACAGTAGATCCAACTTTTATGAGAAGTCTGGGGAAAAAAACATATTCTGTCCATAGTTTTCTTAGGGATCCAGAACTACAGAAAGCAATGATTGTATTAAACTCTTGCAAGAATAAGCACAAAAGCTAAATATCTGAAGTCAAACAACCTACACCAGTTTATGACATTTGAGAACCTGAAACATAGGTTTCAACCATTATTTTCAAATAGCAATAAAGCAGAGAGCGTCTGAAAGTTCTGAGTCCAAAGCACAAAGTATTGCAAAGATTATGAGACTTAATGTATTTTAGCTGGGTATATGTATGTTTATGCAGATGGGCTGTGGATTTGTAGGCTTCTGAAGTAATATGAGTTAAGAATTTACTTCAAGCTTACAAATTGCACTTCTCAACAGTGTTCCTCAGTTTCCTTGGAACACATCAAGAACAAATTTAATCATTGTGAATTTGTCCCATTGGGTTAACCTTTTATTTTTGCTCCACCAATGAAAATCTAGGCTCTTTCAACCAAAGGCAAATACCATTATCAAGGTGTACACCTGTGTAAACATAATTCAGCCCTTCAAGCTCCTATGCCAAGATTTTTCTGTTGTAATAACTGAGTGATGTTTTTTGTTTCTTTAAAGCTACTCTAAAGCCTGTTGTACAATGTATTTCTGAAGTAAGTAGCAGCACAAGCGGGGTCTGGGGGTTGACCACCAGTGTGATAGACTCAATTATTTCTAGTGATTCAAAAGGAAACAATAGTATATAATTGAAATTTAAGAACAAAGGATGCTAATACTCTAATTCTCTATTATGTGTGTGCCTTTATAAACCTAGATTTCACAACATGATTAAAGACAACCTAAAATATGAGGGAGTACAGCTTATTATACAAGCACATTTTGTCTGTACTTGAACTAAATGGCAGCCTTTGATTCTGCTTAATGACAAATCACTTTTAACCGAGAACAAAGAAGTCTAACTGTAATTACCACTTGGACATTGGTGATTTGTTTTAGTAGCTCCTGCCAAAGAACAAAAATAATAAATAAATGGAGCAGCTACAGCCTCTTGCAAAGTGTTCATGTACTTATCGTCTGTCACATTTTTAAAAGTCACTTCAGGTACTGCATGTAAAAGTTCCTTTTCTGATTCCCACCAAATAACAAGGAATTTTGTGTAAAATTTATTTGTGAACCAGCGAATTAAATCAATGTTGAATGTTCAGCTATTCTTCACAAACCAATGAAACCTAACAAATCAAGATTTTTACTGACATGAAAACTATTTTTTCAGGATTATTTTCACTCATACATTTTAGGTTTTGGGGATACATGATCTAAACTAGAGTACCAAACTTGGGGGCTATGGGAGAAGTTGACTCTCTGGTAGACTTCTTTTGGGTAATTGAAAAGTGACAAGGATGAATATCGAGGTCACTCTAAACTTCCCTTACTTTGCTGATAATGTTCTATAGGATATCGTGAAGGTAGGTTAATGACTGTGTATTTTCCTAACTGCTAAAAATGATTGCTGCTATACCGCTAACAGACTATCACAAAAATGATTGCCGCATTAGCTCAGATGGTATACTGTCCTAGGACTGCTTGGGATGGAGTTAATTTTCTTCACTGCAGCCTGTATGGTGCTGTGTTTTAGATCTGTGCCCAAAACAGTGTCAAGACCTTCTCTGTTTTTTCACTGTGCCCCGCAGCGAGTAGGCCGGGAATGGGCAAGAGGTTGGGAGGGGGTCAGGTCAGCCAGAACAGCTGACCCCAACCGACCAGAAACTCCATACCATATAATGTCATGCTCAGCAATAAAGCTGGGGAGGGGGAAGTTTTTCCAAAGTAGCCATTGCCTGGGGACTGGCTGGGCATCACTTAGCTGGTGGGAGGTGGTGATTACCTCTGCATCATTTGGTGGGGTTTTTTTTCTCCCTTAACTTATTAAACTGCCTTTATCTTGACCTATAAGCTTTTCTTGCTTTTCTTTTCCAATTATCAACCCTATCCCATTGCAGGGTGGGGCTTAGCTTCCAGCCAAGGTCAACCCACCACATATTCAGGAACCACAAATATGCAGTGTACAAAGGTCTTAAGACAGAATATTAAATGTGACCAAGCAGGGTATATGTGATCTTTAGGTATTGGCCAGTAGAAGGGTCAATGTTAAACATCAGTAATACAGCAGGAGAATGCTTTTTAACTCTCTTCTCCAGAAGAAAAACCATGAATCTTTACTCAAACTTGCCTCATTGTCTCGAAGAATAAATGTAGTTGAGGGTACTCTGAAGTGTTTCCAAATTTGTACACTGAATTGTGAAACAGAAAAATTAATACATAGTGCCTGATGGAATAAATATTGCACAATACATGAAGATGACTACAGGAGTCTAGGAAGATGTCTTAACCATTTATAAACTTTCTGCCATGCAGCCATACTAAGATGCTATAACAAAGCGCTTTTATTATATCGGCCTTTAATATCTTCCCCCTATGCCAGACAGCCAGTCATGCAGATTTTTCTCTGCCTTGTAAGCCTTTGAAGCTTGACTACTGAGTGAAGTAAATCCAAGCTTCTTATTTTTCCCATTTTCCAATGCCAAAATGCATTTCTGTCAGAAAACTACAAAAACCTTCTGATTTTATTCTGCTCAAGTCTGCTACTTTCATTTTGTCTTTCCTATGACCGATATATAGCAGAAAACCAGAGACAGTTCTAATACAATCTATTAAAAGAAATATCCCCCAAAACATAATTCTTTCTTTGGAATACTTCAAAGAAGTAGCACCACTGCTATCTTGTGGAGAACATGAAGTTTATAGAAGACCAGGATGCCATTTTCCCTGAACACGTTGAGTAAATTCTTTTAAACACATTACTGGTCAACAGTGTCAGCAGCATCACTGGAGAAATGGAAAAAGAGAACTGCTGGACCAAAGGACTATATTCTTCTTGTCTAGCGTTTATTGTGTAGAAGTTTGTCATCTAGTCTATGCTAGTTACATCATCTCCTTCTATTGTCAGTGGAAGATAATGTAATTTTCTGGAGGTGATTTCAACATCCCTATTTAAGACCACTGTAGAATGAGGGTCCTGAGGGAGCTGGTGGATGAAGTTGCTAAGCCACTATACATCATATCTGAGAAGTCATGGCAGTCTGGTGAAGTTCCCACTGACTGAAAAAGGGGAAACATAACCCCTGTTTTTAAAAAAGGAAGAAAAGGAAGAAAAGAAAGACCAGGGGAACTACAGGCCAGTCAGTCTCACTCTGTGCCCAGCAAAATCATGGAGCAGATCCTCCTGGAAGCTATGCTAAGGCACATGGAAGATAAAGAGGTATTGGTGACAGCCAACATGGCTTCACTAAGGGCAAATCATGCCTGACAAATTTGGTGGCCTTCCACAACGGGGTTACAGTGTTAGTGGATAAGGGAAGAGCAATTGACATCACCTACCTGGACTTGTGGAAAGCATTTGATACTGTCCCACATGACAGTCTTGTCTCTAAATTGGAGAGACGTGGATTTGATGGATGGACCACTCAGTGGGTAAGGAATTGGCTGGATGGCTGCACTCAAAGAGTTGCAGTCAACGGCTCGATGTCCCAGTGGAGATCAGTAATGAGTGGCGTTCCTCAGGGGTCAGTATTGGGACTGATGCTATTTAACATTTGTCAGCAACATAGACAGTGGGATTGAGTGCACCTTCAGCAAGTTTTCTGATGACACCAAGCTGAGTGGTGCATTCAACATGCTGGAAGAAAAGGATGTTATCCAGAGGGACCTTGACAGGCTTGAGGTTGGCCTGTGCAAACCATGTGAAGTTCAACAAGGCCAAGTGCAAAGTCATGCACATGGGTCAGGGCAAATCCAGGCACAAATACAGGCTGGGCAGAGAATGGATTCAGAGCAGCCCTAAGGAGAAGGACTTGGGGATGTTGGTTGATGAGAAGCGCAACATGACCCGGCAATGTGTGATTGCAGCTCAGAAAGCCAACGGTATCCTAGGCTGCATCAAAAGAAGCGTGGCCAGCAGGTCAAGGGAAGTGACTCTGCCCCTCTACTCCACTCTGGTGAGACCCCACCTGGAGTACTTTCTTCAACTCTGGGGCCCCCAACCTAATGAGGACATGGACCTGTTGGAGCGAGTCCAAAGGAGGGCCATGAAGATGATCAGAGGGCTGGAGCACCTCTCCTATGAAGATGGGCTGAGGGAGTTGGGGTTGTTCAGCCTGGAGAACAGAAGGCTCTTGGGGAAACCTTATAGCAGCCTTCCAGTACCTGGAGGAGGCCTACAAAAAAGCTGGAGAGGGACTTCTTACAAGAACATGCAGCATGTAGTAAAACGACAAGGGTTAATGGCTTTAAACTGAAAGAGGGTAGATTTAGATTAGATATAAGGAGGAAATTTTTCACTCTGAGGGGTGGTGAGGCAGAGGAACAAGTTTCCCAGAGAAATTGTGGATGCCCCATCCCTGGAAGTGTTCAAGGCCAGGTTGGATGGGGCTTTGAGCAACCTGGTCTAGTGGAAGTTGCCCCTGCCCATGGCAAGGGGGGTTGGATCTAGATGACATTTAAGGTCCCTTCCAACCCAAACTATTCTATAATATGACACGAAGCCTAATGCCCACTTGCCAATGCTAGAGAAGGCTGTCACTCTCCACTGACCAAAGAAACTTATGTCTGGCTGTTTAAAAACTGGATGTGTTTTTGGGGGTGTTATTTTGTTTGGAATGAATCATACTCAAAATCCTTAAAGATCCTGGGTGCTGTGCATGTCCCTGAAGTTGCAGGACTGGATTCATAATATAATCTGCTAACTGTTTTTTTATTTGCTCTACTCACTTGTTTGGCAAAACATTCACCTTATACCAAAATTAAATCCTGCAGTCACAACACCCAGATATATTTTGCCCAGCAGAATAGTCAGCAAGCTAATGCATTGGGTTCTTCTGATGTAGGCCTCTGGGCTCAGAAGGTGTTCTTCAGCTGAGCAGGCTCCAGGACTCATTTTAGCATCACTGTCATGCTGTCATACTTCCTTATCTTTTTAAGAAAGAAGACCTTGCAATTGCTGTCAGCAATTTCAGGAGCAATGCAATTCCCTGACACCATTTCCCAATTGCTCAAACAGCTCTTACTCATGGTTCCTTAAGTACCAAGTTCCTGCTGCACTCTCATGTCACCTACTCCCATGGACCTAAAACAGTGGCAGCAAAAAGATGCTCATTTTTTATAAAATTACTGGAAATTGCCCAATCCTTTAGCTACGACCATAAATATAAACACCCAAGAGAAAAATACCAACATACCTTTCCTGGCCACCTCATTCTTGAGAACTGTCAGTGACCATGTCAGAATCCCTTATGGATTCTCCAGGATCTTCCATTTTATCTTGTCCCTTGCCTCTGGCTTTCTGTCTAACAGTGGATTTCTTTCTCTGTGTCCCACTTTACAAGCTAAAAGCTGCTTCTTGCTCTTTGTGGACAGTGCTAACTGATCTTGATGATCAAGTTGGCACTATGTAGGGGTGAATCTGTTAAAGCATTTCAAATACAACCTTCCATCTTCTGTATGTGGAAAGGAGAAATAAATGGAAATGGGAATACTAAGTTGTTTAGATAAAACGCTGTAAAAGCCAACAGCACAGTTCTTTAAGTTTACAACAAGTAGTAGCATATGACATATACATTGGTCATCATGGATAGTAAGCCGTGGAGATTGGATTAGATGGGACTGGACCAGAAAATGAGAAAAAACACAGGAAAATAGGTAGCTACAAAAAAGCAAAATCCGACAAAAATCTGGCTGTAGAGCAAGATTTGGAATCACATGCTTTCAAGGGACTCCCTCTGGAAACATACATCATATTTCCCTTTCTCATTTTTATCTTTCTTCTGCAGAATCAGTGGCAACACTTCTACTTCCCAAGCTTGTTTGCAGGCATGCAAACTTTCCCCAAGAACAAACTCCAGTTTTGTTTCCAAAACATAGGATCTCTGACTGCTATCACTATTTGCCCTCTGATTCCTTACAGAAGGCCTGTCAGTTTGAGAGCATTTTGAGCTGCAAGTTGCAGAAAAGTAGGGCAATGTTTTCTAATGAGGTGCCGGAATTAGCAGAAGGCTCTTCTGTATGCAAAAGACTCAGCATGAGCTGAGATACTTTCAGAAGTCTGCCCCTCTTTCAGCTTTGCGTGCAATGTCTGTTCCACTTTGGGAAGCCCCTGTGCTGCCATGTGCAAGCTGACTTTGAAGTAGAGGGCTCATTCAAGACTCCAGGTAATCATTCATGTGTGCATTTACCTCCACCCTCCCACAAAATACCTCTGTTACTCATTTTGTATAGAACTAATTAAGTGATAGACCACATCCTTTCCTAGTATTTCAGCTGTGTTTTCTGTACTTCTGGTCAAGCTAGTCAACACTTTATTTGAAACTTCATTCAGTCTGCTTTCACTCCTGTAGTGTTAAGTAACCCCAGGACCTAATTCCTGCACCAGCCCTGCTCGTTGTTGGTATGCCACCAGTCTGAAAGACAGGTGGAGAATGGAGGTTTCTGGGGCAGCCCTAGTGAAGTGCCTCAAACACTAACCTGTCTGAGTTTTAAAGGACAGTTCCAAAGCAGGCACTCAAAAGCACAGAAGTATCATCACAGAAGATCACCACCCAAGCCTTCCTGTCCCATGGAAGCACACGACAAAAAGCTTGGCTCCCCAGCCCTGCCCATCCATCACAACAGTTTGTTCCATGCAGTTGAGCCAGTGAGTCAGAAAATTCAGGTGTATCAGTCTCCAGAACAATACAGGTCATCTTTTTCCAAGAGAGACAAGTATCAGCCTGTGTTCAAAATGTTGGCTTGGTTCGGGGATGTCGCCTACTTCTGCAACACTTTTTTGCCTAAAGTTCAATTGAGTTTTAAGTAAATGGTAAACAACTGTGGGTTTTTTTTCTTTTTAACTATACTCCTCTTCAATTAGTTGAGATTGTAAAAAGTTTTTGATCTCTTTAATCTGACTATGCTTTTAAGAAAAAGTGTGATTAAATCCAAGAGCAACCCCTCAAAATTAAGTGGAGATGGGTTGGCAGCTATAGATTCATAGGAATCAACAGGTATTAGAAGCACCTATCCCATCCTTAGGCTTTATAGGAGCTGTGCATAAGTGATTCTCCTATCCACTGTTTTCTCCAATATATGCATTTCGCAATGACTTTGTTTTCATATTAAAACATTCTTATCCACAAGGAGAATGTACATGCCTGAAGGTATGACAGAAAGTGATCAAGAGAGGCAATACTGTCAAAACTTGCACAGTCCTGCTAATACACAAGGAAAATCCAGCTGTCTTTTTCCTAGTGACAAAGTTATGAACAGTCTAAAACTGCCCCAGGCAATAAATTTGCTGCACACTGTACCACTACATGCTATAAAACTCAGTTTGAGCTAAAAGGATGAAAATAAATCAGTTTTGTAAGCTTAGTATATAAAAATATTTTCCTTTCAAAAAATATAGTTTAATGGTGCATCTTGAAAACCAATGCAACACCAAGTTCTAGATTAAAAACCAACTGATTACATTACAAAAACAGCCTGCCAAGTCTTCATCATAACTAGGGCTTATATTCCAGACTGTAGCTTCAGCTTTAGCATGACTGATTTCCAAACTAAAATAGTCATCCTAAAAAATTTCCAAAATAATCCATTTAAAGACAGAGAAGTACATGTGCAGGTGTCATGGCAACCCCACCAAGGCAGTGCAGATACTGGCATTGCTTTTATTGAAGCGTTTCATTTTCCTTCAGATCAATGAAGTGTCTAACTAAATGCTTTTTACTTCATCAAACTAAATGTAGACAAATGTAGCTGTTATCAACAATGCATAGTATGAAGGCTTTGCAGCAGGTCCTATTGGATCCTTTTGTAAATCTCTAAAGAAACAGTTTGCTGCCTGACTTAGATGACTTGGCATCAGGTTAAAAACACACAAACAGACAACAAAATGCCACTAACAAAAAAAGACCCAACATCCATTAGTTCAGCTCATAGTTATAAATTATAATAGTGCATAACCATGCTGGGTCCATTGTGCTCAGTAAAGCACAGCACAGCACTAGCATTCACTAAAAAGCATTTATCTGTTCTTCTGATGAATGCCCAAAACCTGTATGTTTGAAAGTACTGGGTGACACCAGTCACCCAGTAGCTGCACTCAGAGCACTGAGTGATCATGTAACACCCCATGGTCAGTGGCCCCTTCCTTCAACAGAGTTCAGGGTGCAAACACACGCATGCAATGGCACTTCTCTCAGAATTAATTTCTGATCTACTTCATATTAAAAAGCACTTTTTTAGAGGGAAATAATGTGTTTATGTTTGACAGATAAAGTTTAGTAACACAACACAAATCAGCAGTGCAAACGAGGAAAGCTCCATCGTGGAGCACACAGATTTTTACAGTCTCCAAAATTCCACCCTTCCTTCAGACTTCCACTATCTTTAAAAAGCACCACCTTATCACTGTAAGGGCTCTGATAGAGCACAATAAAGATAATTTTGTTATCAGAACTGTTATGAATTCACAGCACCAGATAAAATCTGCAGGGACAATTTGCAAATGAGATGTTTACTAAATGTGGTTAATTTCTTTTTAGGCTTTCCTGAAGACTTACTATAGAGCTAAATGCATCTCTATCACTTACTTATTTCTGAGAGATCAAAAGGTGAGCAGAAAATCCTGCTTTCCACTTTGCAGAGTGGCTCTCGTATGCATATACTGCACTTCCTCTACCTGAGAAACAACTTGCCAATGAGGAAATTTCACAAATAGTTAATTTGGACAACATTCAGTCCTGTGGACCAGAAATGGGAATGCTTTTCCACATTATGGAAGAATTCAAACATTGGGTCAAAGCTATAGACTGTGGTGTTTTGCTTCCTTTTCTTTTGCCACCATCTAATAACTTGTATCTAAAATTTAACAGGAACTTGGAAAACCCCATGAGGCACACTTGGTGTTAAACATTTATATCTGCACTAAATATTTCACAATAAATTTTTTAATGCAGTGCAAAGCTAAACACATTCCTATTGCCTTATTTTAAACATTTTCCTGTATTTCATGGGCAAAAAATTCTATTACACACTTTTTGCAGGTCTGCTAACATTAACTCTCAATTCATCTGCAACTTGGAAGGTTCTCTACTACAATCTGTGGTCATTATTATGCAAAGTTAAAATAGGTTGTTTCTGGGGTTCAGTGCTTTAACACAAGCAGACGTGCAGACATTAATACACAGCCATACCGGTATGTCAGAACATGTATGTTCTAGTACAAAGAAGTATAAAGCAGTCAATCAACTGGAAATTTTTGGAAATTTTATGCAAAGCAAAAACAAAAGTTTAGACCATTAAAAACATACTATAGTTCATTCACCTGGTTGTATTTTTCAGTAAATAGCCCCCATGCCCCAAAATACAAGTTCAAGAGAAGTAAAAATACTGCTGCCAGTTACTTCAAAGGAATTTTTTTGGTAAGGCTGAGATTGTTGTAAATCACTAAACTAAAATTAATGTACAAAACTCACAACAAAGTTTTACAATTTAATTTTGCATGCAGTATATTTCTCTGCCTATATCAGAGTAGGAACCAAAATGTTGCCTTTTTATTTCTGCATCTTTCCCCATGTGAGAATAAGATTCTGCATCACAAGAATGAGTAAGGGCTGAATAACTGAATAACATTATCCAAAATCCAGATGCCATGTGAATAGAAACAAAATAGTCATTACTGAAACATCACAGCATTCAGTTATTTATAGACTCCATTCAGACATCACCACTAGTAAGACAGCATATGCTACAACGCTCTTTTTGAATAGCCTTTCCGAGTACTTGAAAGACCTATTTTACAAGCCTTGCCCACCATCCAGAGAAGAATCGTGTATATAAGGATAGGAGTAAAATACAACTGACAAACACATACACTTGAAGGAATAAAGGACATCTAATCACTTTTCATATAAAAGGAGTCTTGAAATGTTTTCCTGTAATGTTGACATTCACTCCGAGAGCCCTTCTCGTAGAAGATCTACTTCCGTCAGCGATGCAGTGTTTCTGAAACATGTGCTACTATTTTTTAAGAAACCACTTGAAGAAAAAGAAAACTGCTTGTCCCCAGCTGGCATAACCATTTCATTGTATGTGGTTTTCTGGCATTAAAGGCTCCAAGACAAACTTCACCAAGAAGTATCACTTTCCCTTTTGACCCAACCTATTAATCTTTTCAGTGTGGTCCTGCCTGTAGGGTAAACCGATGGTGTAATGTCTTTGCAAGTAAGGGGACTGCTCAAAAGAGAACATATAAAAACCTGTTTCCACAGGCAAGAGAAGAATCAGGCAACAGGATCTTATGACTCCTGATCTCCAAAAGCTTATTCTAGGCTGTTCTTTGCCCAAAACCTTTCCCTATCATAACTCTTTTTCAAGGTGGGAGGAAGATGGAGACTCCCAGACAAGCACAGCATCACCCCCCTGAAAGTACATGTGCCTGCACAGCCAGAGCAGCCTGCGCTGCATTGCACTATCACTCCTCCTCTCCCTGTCTCTCATATCACTCTTTTTTCCTTTCTCCTCCTAGTGCAGACAAAAACTTGCCTACACAAGCCAGTAGCCAGGGGCCACTATCCAAAAGGTAATTCGGATTCCCAAACAAACTCACACCTGTGCTTCAGCTTCAGACCTGCTGTGCGTGTACTCTTCGCTTCACAGACACCGCGCCATCCTCCTGACGGGCCAATGCACAGGTCCTCTGTTCTGACTGGTCCACGTGCAGTAGAGACCAAGGGGAAAAGGGCCTGCAAAGATCTTTGTTCTGACAGAATTGGAGAGATTAATTCCTACCAGTTTTCATGGAAGGCACAATGTTTCCCCAAAAGTGGCAGAGGAGTCAGTGGCACACCAATTTCAGCCATAGGCATAGAGCTGTGGTGGCATGTTATAACAAGGTAATGGGGCAATGTGAATAATACCTTCATCTGCCAGGCAGCTTTGCCATTCATGTGCCACAATGGCAGCATGCCTGCCTGCCAGACCTGAAGGTGCTTTGCCTCATAAACACACCAGGCTCCTGGGAAAACAGTATTTGATCCAATGGTTCTTTCCACCTGGATTTTAACATGCAAAAGAAGGAAGTAGTGACTTGCCCTTTGTTGTTTGTGTCACTTCTGTTGTCCACAATAAGAAAGATGCACAAACACCTGAAGACAGGCTGACACAGCAGCAACAGTTGCAGCATCTCTATTCAAGGATTAAATGATGACAGAGAATAATCACTGGTATTTGATTCTTCTCCCCTTCTCCTTTTGGGATAAAGTTCCATATGAGCAGACTCCTAGAATAGCAGTAGTCATAATACTGAAAGTAGGACTGTGAGATCATTTGATAAGAATGATGCTGTGCTCTACATCTACCTATTCCATGAGCCACACATGGTATCCTCCATTCTCTTTTTAAGTTGCATGTTTGTAAACACTGGTCTTCCATATTAACAGTCATTCAGTAGCCATGGTGTATCTTAATCTGTATATGAAAGCCCATTAATAAAGGTCAGGAGAGGAAAAAAAATCACCTTTTTTTTCTTTTGTAATGTTTTAATTTAACAGCTGGTCAGACTTTGACCTAACCTTCACATCCTTGGTTAATACTCAGATTAACAATGAAGTCTGATATATAATATATGCCATCAGATTAGCTGTGGGGAGTTTACAATTCTTAGGACAGAACCGCTGATGAGACACTATTCACCTAACTCAATGAACTCAAACATCTGTTTGAGATTTCAATTTCATATCTGCACCTCATACATATTGCTCACGTGATTTCCTTATGTTCCACATAAGTATTGGTCAATGGGGCTATCAGCTATGGATATGGTTTGGTGCTTCAATTTTGCATAGGTCTAGCATATACATGACACCTAGAACAATACCTGTAACAACCCTATCAGAACAAAAACTGAATGTGGTATCAACATTTGCACATTTTTCTAGTTCCTTTGCCTCCTAGAGATAAAAATTTATAAATTGGAGATGCTGCAGAGAGTTTAAAAACCAAGTCTTTGTCTTTCCAGTCATTAGATACATTCCTAAATGACTGTAAAAATTTTAGGTTCTATAAAAGCCCAGTGTTATTCTATGCTATTGTTTCCAAAGGAAATATGTAGAGAGATAAATTAAACATTAAATGCAAAGCTTCTCTGTGAGGCTACTGAGTCAGAAACAGAAATGCAGATAACTAATTAGAATATCTGTCTTTGCATATTTGCTTCCCTCCCTAGTAGAAGCCATTAATCTTTAAATGTGTATGAAAAGGACGCATAAGTCAGCAGACAAAGAGCGTGTAGCAAGGACACAAAATAAATTAAAGACACCTCATGTCTCAGCATGAGTAACCCATTTTATACTTTTTATCTCTCCAGGCCACTTCTCCACAGTCCACTTCCTGCTCCTGTTTACAGGGACAACCAGGGATTCCTGGGACAGAGGAAGTAGTAGAATCCCAGCCTCTATTCAAAACAGTTTTAACATTTTATAAGTGATATTAAGACACAGAATCATAGAATAGTTGGGGTTGGAAGGTACCTTTAGAGGTCATCTAGTCCAACCCCCCTGCAATGAGCAGGGACATCTTCAACAACTAGACCAGGTTGCTCAGAGCCCTCCTCCAGCCAGGCCTTGAAAGTTTCCAGGGATGGGGCACCTACCACCTCTCTGGACAACCTGTTCAGGTGTTACACCACCCTCATCGAAAAAAATATCTTCCTTATATCGAGTCCAAATCTGCCCTCTTTTAGTTTAAAACCATTACCCTTTGTCCTATCACAAGAGGACCTACTAACAAGTTTCTTATAAGCCATCTTTCTTATATGCCCCCTTTAAGTATTGAAAGGCTCCAATACGGTCTCCTCAAAGCCTTCTCTTCTCTAGACTGAACAACCCCAACTCCCGCAGCCCGTCTTCATGGGAGAGGTGCTCCAGCCCTCAGATCTTTTTTTGGCCCTCCTCTGTACCTATTTAACCTATAAAATATCTTGTTTTCTAGATAGATATGCTTAAATGTCACAAAGGGGGAAAATCATAATTATGAATGGAGTCTTATTATGGCAACTTGTCTTGCTTCTGGCAGCAAGTTCTTAGAGTCTTTTTGTTCCCACAGTCCAAGTGTTTATAGTGAGGAGGAGACATATCTGTGCTTTGAAGCTAAACAGGGTTTTTTTAACAAGACTAATTCTATTGTAAAAATAAATAGTAAAATGAAGGAATGACAGTATCCAAGTGCTAAGTGTTCTTACTTCTTATCTCCCCCAAGATCTTCAAATACTTCAAAACGTGGTAGACTCTGTTATGCCTCAAAGCATGCTTTGTGAGGATGGTTTCCAAGCAGCTTACTGGGACAGCTCATGGTTACCTGGATATTTGAAATTCCTTAGTTCTTCCCCATAACAAACATCATAATTTTGCCATGTAAAACAGTTTCAGTATAAAAAATATATAACTCAAGCCAAAACTTTTTTCTGAGATCCAAGTCTTTCTGCCTAATTGCAACAAGCTCTGTCTCTTCACTGAAGGGTTAGGCTGCACTTCACACACTTGGGGAAAAACACTTCACTCAGTTCTTTTAGTTCCTTCCAGGACCCTCACCTGGATTTTGAGAAATCCTATCTACATTTTTAGTCAAAGTTGAAGTCACGAAGTTCTGCACTGCAAAACCGGTGTCCTTCCCCAAGCTGCCAAACCTGTGGAGCCTGATGACTGCGTGCATTGTTGCTTCCTCTTCTGTTCCTTTTCAGCCGTCTTGTGGACTTCCACATGACTATTTGCAGGCTCCAGTGCCACATCCTCTCTACAACAGAATGCTTCTTAACCCTGGAAAGTTTCACATGTAACTAGTTTTTTTATTGAATTTCTCCTGTCTGAAAAGAGCAGCTGTATCTCCTACCTCTGGCCTCAGGTCACACAACAGCAGCCACAAGTCACACAGATAAACCTTTGAGAGAGTTCTACCCTGACTTAGAGGTTAGAAATTTAAGGCAGAAGGAATGGGGTTGACTGAAGATGTCTCTCAACTGCTTTTCAGTAAAAGAATGTTTTTTCAAAAAGTACCTGATATTTGTGATATTTTGTCTGAAATACTTCAAGTTTATAAGTTTTTCATGAACTTGAAGGTTATTAAAATATAATGAATTCTTACTGTGGTTGGGGTTTTCTGGCTGAAAATTTCCACAAGAGAAAAAAAATACTGTCAAGTTAGTCTTATGCACAGATTAACTAGTGATAAATGGAAACTATAGCAGAGCTGGAGGGCAGCCCTCATACTTTCAGACTTTACCTTAATCATAAGACCATCCCAATGTAACCGTCCAGGCATGCTAATAAACAAATACATAAATTATCTGGGAATAATACAGTAATCTTTGTTACCCTGAAAACAGGAAAGGCGCTTCAGAGCGGGGGGGGGGGGGGGGGGGGGGGGATCAATAAAGGTGTAGGGGTCTTATGTACTGTAAATAATACTTCAAATCTGTTTACTCAGATGTATGTGAAAACACTATCTGTTTTCCAGAAATATCTTGTCTCTTTGCAATGAAAAAGCAAACATGGCTTCAGAGTGTTCCTCCTTAGATCCATATTTCACGTTAATGCAAAAATAAGGAAGACAATGCTACACATGGTTGGGAATTTTCTGAACAAAAATGGGAAAGTGGGAATAAAAATAACATAGAAAAACATCTTAAGGATGTTTTTTTGTGGAGGTGCATACGTGTTTGCGTTAGATCTCTAAGCACTAGGTAGGCTTACTAGTCCCATTGGAGCACTGTTTGGCCAAAAGCAGAACATCAGACATCCTCTAACATAGAATTAAACAGCATTCTAGTTGTTTACAGCTCTATGGGGAATACAGAGAAATAAGATGAAGTCGTCCTGCTTAGGCAGCAAGGACTTAAAGAAAAATAAAAGCAGAAAATATTGGATTCTGGGATCCAAGCATGCTACAGGAGTTCTCTAACCATAGGGTGATTCTATTTTTAACAACACTAGAGAGGATATGGTTTTCTTTTATTTTTGTTCTCCCTCAACAAAAGACTTCATAAGCCACAGATTTCCTTTACTCAATGTTAAAAAGAAAAAAAAAAAATCACTGAAAGTTCCATGGATTTGAAAGCTGATTTCAAGAGCTGAAAGCTCTTTTAGCATGAACTGATACTCAACAGAAAACACAGCTGCAAAGTTTACGTCTCGCAGGACTGTAGATAGCAGCTGTGTTTAAACCAGCAGCCAGCAACTGCCCAGAAAGGCAGGTCCCGCTCTTTGAGAACTGCATTAAAATCTTTTTGGTAAAAGCTTATTCCTGAGCTGGCGTTCAGGCTTTCACCTCCTGCTACCCAAACTACATTTCATTAATAACCACCCCAAAAATTGTAGCTCTAAAGGATTTGCCCTGATCAGGGAATAGTGGTTGAGCAAAGTCTTAGCTGGCCCTTGCCAGCTCAGGGGTGAGCTTTCACTAGCCGGCTCAGATAATTTCACAGTTTGCAGCCACTGAAGAGGAAAACTTCCCCCCGCGAAGTTCTCCCCACTCATGTCCGCACACTCCCTCCACTTCCTTCACATCTGTTCTGGTGTTTCTCAGATCCCTTTTTGTGAATTAAATCAATTTGTTAACCTTGCAGGAAAGTAACCCAGCGAAACAACTGGGTAGTTTTCTATGGAACTATTGAGTTGAACGGGTTCACAAAGCACAGTGTGAGTGCAGAGCCTCTAAGGAGTGGGGCACAGGGGTCAACCTGCAGGAAAAGGCAAGACAAGAGGTGGAGCCACACATCCCCATTGCAATAGAAATACTACACTGGATCAGCTTAGTTGCTCCTGAAATGGCAAACTAAACCTAACGCTAACAGATTCTTTTCCTCTGCAAATAAACACAGGGCAATGCTCATAGTTCACATTTGAGTAGTCAAACTTTTCCTATATGCTGTCAGATCACTAACTTTAGGAAATATAAATTGTTGTAATGAGACATTCAATTTAGCAGTTTCTAACTACTCAAAAGTTAATGGACCTAAAGGGTTACATCTCCTTGCAAGACTTCCACTGACTTCAGGTAAATTAAGATCAAAGTCTGGAACTTTACCATTTTACTGTAATTACTTAGTCTTAGATGCACACCTACAAAAAAAATATTGCCAGTATCTGATATGGAGAAACAACTTTATACAAATAAAGTGCTGTTTTGATATGCATTGCTAGCATATTCTTATTTCTTTTATTGTTCTTGATTCAATCAGTATCCCTGTGGGTTTCACCAAATGAAAACATAAAGCCACTTGCACTAGAACACTTATCAACTCAGTTTTGCATGCAGCATAGCCACAGAAAAATGAAGTAGAATATTCTGATTTTGATGCCAGGTTTAGTTTTTCTCCTTCAGAAATACGTAAATTAAACTTTCACTTATAGGTCTATTTGTATTATCAGAAAATACAGTACAGTCATGAAACATTTAAGAGCAATGAGCTAGGACATAAATGAAACAGGAACACTGCAGTACAACATTTACAGTCAATAATTACTAACAAGAAGCTTACAGAGCTTGCAAAACAGCTGCAAGGTTTTTTTTTTTCTTAGCTAACTGAAAGTCATGGTCACAGGACTGTTAGAAAAGTATTAGTAGAATTAGAGTTTTGATGCACTCTCTAAAGCCAGACAGACTATTGTTTTTCTTTGATAAAAGCTTTATTGAATTTAAGGATCTTTTTAGCAACCTTTAACTATTCCTTCCTTTTACACTGCCAAGATCACAGGTATAGATCAAGTCCTCTCAACAAGAACAGGAAGACTCTATATTTTGAAAAACAAGTCATTCATTTTCCCATCGGTTATCACACTAAACAGCACTGCTCTGCCTACTGTCCAAGAATACAATCTGTATTTGTTTCTTGGCTTTGTTAGTCTGGGTGGCTTTCACTAACACAAACTTCATCAACCTGTCCAGGGTTTAAATACAGGCAAACTAGAAATATTAACTTGCTGGTGGAAACTTCTGAAGTATAATTAGAAAATTAAGTTTCATATTTCAGATATCGTTCAAAAAAAACATCAAATTAAATGAGCAATGCTTAACAGCCCACCAAAACTCCAGCTAGGATGGAATTCTGCAAAAAAGATTGCTCATAAAGCAGAGTATTGGAGTATGGTGAATGGAAATGATCTTGCCTTTACAGCAGCACAATTTTAGCTCATCATAGCTTTGCCACGGGTTTTCCTAATTAATGGGGAAGTTCCTGAAATTCATCTTTATCATACCTTTTTTTTTTTTTTTTTGTCAGTGTTTAGCAAACAGACACACATCATAGAGCACATGAGAAGGTTACAGAGCACCCTGGCCACAGGCAAAGCACAAGGTCCAACACAAGGGCTAAGCTGACATAAAGCCTGCACTGCTGAAAGTGCCACTCTGCTTTTCTGCCTCTGCCAGGACATGATCTTCTGCCACTTCCTTTCCATTACATTAAGGGACCTTGAAGGTATCAATAAATATTTGAGGAGAAAATTAACCCTGCTTAAAAAAAAAAGAAAAGGTATCTTCTCTTCAATTATGCAGTGAGCTGCTCATCCTCTCACCCTAAAGGTAACAATCCGCAAGATCTGTGGATCTATAGAAGGTACGTCACCTGTTGCAGCAGAGGATGAGCAGCTGGCCCCTACCAGTGTCACCTCCCATTAGATCAACCTAAGTGTAGGGTCACACTGCATAAATGGTGTAGTTTCATTCAAGTTCCTTTTGCTAGGGGATGAACCAAGACCAGGGAGCCCAGGAGGCCAAGATGTGCATGGGACTTGCAGATCACTTGACACCAGAGTCAGAATGTGTGCTGTGCCTGAGGAAGGAAAGCAGACATGGGACAGTCTCATGGCTGGGGTGACTGAATGACCCTCTCTAGACTCAGATTCTGTCCCACTCACCTCATGTGTGACGACAAAGAGGTCATTAAGGCAACTCCTCAAATCTGGTTGCTAATTGTGCACACCCCATTTTTAAGTGCCTAGATCAAGTGGCTGATGCAATAAATGGAGCTGCAAAATTTCAGCAAGATATAACTTCTGCATAAAAAACCTAATCCACTGAGAGAGAGATACCAGTAGGACTTTCCCCTCTAGCTTGTGTGGGTGCACAGCCCAGCTCCCAGCCCCTGCCTGAGCTCGCCTCAGAGCTGCAGCCTCATCTCACCAGCCAGAGCTCCCAGCTCAGACACCCTTTCCTCAGCAGCCATCTCACAGCTCCTTCAGTGTCTCTCCAAGGTGGGGGTTTCCATGCCTCACCAGCCACTGACACCAAACTACACACAGCTGGGTCTTTTGCACCAGAGCTGTCCAGACACTGAAGGTCTGATTCACCACCAGGGTACTGCAGACTTCTGACAGGATGATTTCTCAGGAAACCTTTGCCCGCAAAGCAGTAACGCAGTCACAGATTATTCCTCTGGCCTTTTCTAAGTGATATTATACACCATCTAAGACAAAGATCCTTCAGATACTCTCTGTACTTGACCAAGTGTGCAAATAGATCAGCTGAGCCCCCCTGATACTGCTCTTGACCATTCCCTTGGAAAGAATATTTCTGAGCTCACAGTACACTGATTGTCCATACTAGGAAAAAGGAAACGGTGAATTATTCGGAGACTCTATTTAATACATTAAGGTCTTTAGTGGCCATTAACTGAGAAGGTTATTTGTTAGTTTATTTATGAATATGGTTGTGACTTAAGGGATCATCCATCCAAATAATCTATGTATACTATGGCCAGTGCTTATAAATACATACCAGAAAACAATTTCGGTACAATTAACCAGCTGTATCGTCTGATATAACCTGAGCAAACAAGTCAGAAAAACTGGAAAGCCTATTTCCAGTTTTATTTTGGAGCTGCATGACTGACTGACCTTCAACAAACTGTTCTGGTTAGACTGTGATAATACAAAATTCAGCACTTTGTTCCTATAAAGTCCCAATTATTCTTTAAATTGATTGATATTTTTTTTTTCCAGATTTAATATCCCTATTTTCTGCTTTTAGCTTTTGTTTTAAATTATAACCCAGATCAGGTAAATCATGCTGGTTACATGTATATATCCACTATGAAAAGAAAGAAGAAAAAGTGACTAGAATGAAGAATATGTCAAAGCCTAGAAACATCTCTCCTTTCCCTTATTTCTCTAGAAATCACTTCTGGAAAGGGAAAGGATGGCATTTTAGACTTGGCCAGTTCTGGATTCAGGGGAAGTTGGTGCTGGTTTAAAGCCAGGGCTGGTTTCCCTTCTTGATCTCCTAAGATTTTTGTTAAGCATGTGTATGTGCATATGTTTAGGGCAAATAGGTTGTACTTGCTGTAATACAAACCAAATCACTCCAGAAAATTATTGGCATAATACTTAACATGGATTATGAAAATAACTATATTTAGTCTGCAGCTCTAAATGCTACATGCTTTCCTCACCATAGTAACATAAATGTCTTTCAAAGGAAAAGAGTAGAAGGAACTTGGATTCTTGCGCTGCAGAGACTAAGAAAGAGTTGGGGGAGGGAAAGTGCTCACTTCACAACCTTGTAAACTTCAGACAGCAATTAAGAATTTACTATAACTGCATTTATTTTGTTTAATGTTTTGCCAATACAGCATTATAAATTTCTAGAAACCTGTTATAGAAAGAGTGAATATTCAATGAAAAAAGAAAATACCTTGCTTTTTCCAACCTAAATTGAGTAGGTGAGTTATGGAACCCCATTGTATCCCAAAATAATCCATGGTATCCCAACAGAAGCATCTAAGGAGGGCTTCTTTTTCACTATTTTACCCTTCACAGAGAGCAATTCAGTTACGTTACAAACGGACTTAGGAAAGAAAATAAACAAGAACTTCAGTATATCATGGTCACTTAGTGATGGACAGATGGAATAATATCTGGTACTAGAACAGAAAGATTCTGTTCAGCAGAGTGAAGGTATAGTAATGAAGAATAGGTCCTTCACAGCTGCCAGAATAAAAGTTGCTGCAGAAGCAAAAGAATGACAAAGTTAACGGCCTTTCAGTGCTGTGACCAGCTAACATAATTTATGTTCTGCTGACTTTCATTGACAGATGTCATGTACAGACAGTCAAGACCAGGAAGGGGAATTTTGCAACTTAGGCTCAAAGTTAACGTTTACACCATATCCTTAGTGGCCCAGCCAGGGACCAAGGCAGTGCCCAGCCCTTTGCCTACAGTGATTCTGCCTGGCCACAAAGTTAAGGCACAGGCAGCCTGTAGGTCAGCGCACAATGTCCTCAGTGTACAAAGGCAACACCAGCCAACCCCTTCTGCCCTCCTATGAGCAGATGGCAATGCTGCCAGGCAAGGACAGTGTTGCCCGTTCTCCTTAGAAGAACATACAGGATACATGGGGGTGCTCAGGCTGCTGGTAAGTCTGAGTTCACAATTATGCTCCGCTGTGCACCAGTGCCTGCTCTGACCCTGTATGTGAGCATGGGCTTATAGACATGTCACATGGATGCTGAGATCAGATGGTCAGTTCAACTGCAGACACCTCCTGTGTAGTCATCTAATATCTAGAGATGAAACCCATGCAGAGACACTCTAGACTTGCCTTTAAAATGCAGTATTGATTTAGCTGATAGGTTTCATTTAGTGTTATTACTTTAAAAGAAGAGTCTTTTGTCTATTCTTTCACATACTTCAGTTTCAATCAGTAACTCCAAACTGGCTACATAAAATTTTAAAAAAAAAAAACCCCACCACACACAAAAACAAAAAACAAACAAAAAAAAAAAAACAAACAAACACAAAAAAACCCACCAACCTGCAGGCAAACCTAGGAAAATACACATCTACTAACTACTTCTTTGAAAGAATGTGGTGGAGCTGGCCATCCATGTTTGGCACTAGACCCACGCTCTCAACACAAAGCAGCATGACTCTATATGGCCTAAGAGGGGATTAGAGTGCTTCACAGTACTGCATGCTATTATTATAGGATATACTATGAGTATGTAAAGTATTGGATCATGACCACATTACACGCCCACTCCTGATGATTCTTTGTTTACCTGTAGATTATCAGCCCAAATTACCATCCCAAATTCTTTCTAATATATGTGTAAATCCTTCATGGCCTTCTCTGTACAGTCCACGTGTCTAATATTTATTGTAGTGGTAAGTAGCAGAGCAAGAGAGGTGAGCTCAATATATCAGGTACTTCAGCTATACAGATTCCAATTATTTTAACATCTCTTCATTAACACTGTAGGACTACAAGTGCCTTGTAAGGGACATAACTTTTCCTTGGTGTAGTGTTATCCTCAATAAGCAAAGAAAATCATGGTGACATACAAGATGGTGAACAGTCATTTAAAATTACAATAATACAATATGGCCCATTTTGTAAGATTTTGTGGTTGAAAGGGAAATGGGACTAGGAAACAGCTTTAGAAGAAGAGAAAAACTCAACAATCTATTCTTCTTTACTGAATTTCCTGTTAACATTGCTAAGGTAATGAAGACAGGTACCTTATTCTTAAGTACAAGTCCTTTGAAAATAGGCCTACAAATACTTTTTGTTTTCCTTTTAATTTCACTGCATTGTAAGCAAATCCAAGCTTGAAAGTACCAGGCATCAGGACAGCCTGTGTAGGTGTTTAGTCTGCTGTAGAACTGGTCTAATTAAAAATAAACACACAAATAAAATAAACATGCCTCACAACAATGTTTTAGAATAGCACATTTGTAAAGCAGAGGTCTACCCTGCCCCACTCTCATTCTTACATACAGCTGAGGAGGGGCAAGACTCTTCCTAGACTCGCACAGATAGTGATTTTCCCCTTCTGCAGAAATGTGTCTGCGGTGTGATGTCTGCCCCGCTAATCCTATGCCCCTGGTTGACAACAAACAAATTTAAAAAAATAAAACAAAACCAAAACCTCTTCTTAGCTGAAGTATGGCTACTTACAAGCTTGTTACACAAGAGTACCTCTGCAGGAGTCTCGGGCTATTCCAGTTTCTGCTACAAGCAGCACACTGGTGGGTTTGAGAACCTGAGCACGGTTCCATGCCCTTCTCTTAGTCACAAAACTGGCACGAGGAGTTGAAACTGGTGTACGATGGTTCCTGAGCAGCTGGTGCTCCTCCCTTGCACAAATCTGGCTCAATGGCTGGTTAGTGCTTCTGTGGTGGCAGTACATTAGTAAACCAAGTTGGAAACCGCTTGCTTTAGGATTTTGTATTATAGCTGTATATGCTACAGAGTCTCTGGAGAATAAAGCAATGACTGCTTGCATATTCTTTTAACATACTAAATATTGGAAGAAGCCTTTATCTTTTGTGAATACACTTTAACTTGATTGAGTAGGTACTATATGCCACATATGTTCATATACTATTCTTGCCAGGAAGAGTAAACCACAGAAAGCCATGTTGGCATAAAAACTCATTTCAGAATTGTCCTGTATCATTTAAATGGTAAAGACTATTGTTTCTTTAAAGGATAATCACCTTCAGGGCCTGATTATAGTTTTCATAAAATTAATTCAAAATACACCTTCTACCCAATCTAAGCATTACTTGGAGAGACAGATTTCCAGAAATTAACTCTGATTGTCCTTCCATGATAAATTATTTTCAATCTTGGCTTTTTTTTGTGGGTGTGTTGTTTGTTTGTTTTGGGGTTTTTTTTGAGGGGGTGCCATTCTATTTTACAGATGTTTTATTATTATTTCTGAGCAAGGCTGGACTGTTTGAGGATTAAATTTGGTTTTCAAACAATGCAAAATTTAACATTTAGGAAATCTTTATTCTTGTTCACCAAACCACTAAATCAACACTATTTCTCAATTTTACTGAGAACAGCTGGCTTGAGAAACATTTCCTAAATTTAGACTACAAGTAGATTGCTTGAGAAATAATTAGGTATTGTTACATGGTTCAAAAAAAAAATAAAAGATGGCTGTCAAAGACATCCCACTCTTAGTAGGGGTGTGGATAATTACATACTCATTTCAAACTGAGTTGGATCAGTTACTGCAATATACAACATCCTGGAACAAGAGAGATCTGTTTCAGCTAAGAATAATAGCAAAAAAGTCCCCATGACCTCAGCATTTCGGGTAACTCTTCAGCCTTTTAACCTTTGGAAAACTGGATTCTGTGTTCAACATATCTTTATCTTGTAAGTTAAATTTCTGTTTCCCTCCATCTATGTACACAGATCAGGTCAATATCAAACTGTTGTACATTTCTCTAGTATTTCACAGAATTGAACATGGATACATGGTCTGCACAGCATTGCAAGCCTGAGTATTCTGAGGCACATGTAAGCTTATGCACACAGAGCAGATCTGACACAATACAGAAGCACAAACACATTAGAAGAATACCATGAAACCTACCTGAGCACATTCAGTGCATGTATTTGGATTTCTGCCTGGCTGTAGCCCAGTTAGGTATTTAGAAATTCCAGCCAATGTACAAAAATCCTGACTCTGCTTCAGCAAAAAGTCCTAGTACAGAATGAGCAGAGTTCAAGGACAACTATGGCATATGGGTATCCCTACATCAACAGGGGTATGAACACATTTTTTCATGGAATAGAGATCTAAGGTTTGGTCTGTTATAAAGAGTCAAAAACTATTTGGTTATGATGTTTAGGAATATTTAGCTCTAGTACTGCTCATGGTAGTGTATGCCACATATTAACAGTATGCTATGTGGAACAGCCCTGATACCTAAAAGGGACTTTAACCTGGGAATTCAATCAGCACATTTAGCAAACTTGCTACAAAACTTTTCTGCTTTTGAGTTAGTATATATTTTTAAAGATAAGATCATTGTCTAGAATAGTATAACAAGCATAAAAGAGTAATAGGATTGCATTTATGCTAGGGAGGAAATAAGAAGCCCATCCAGAAAGACTGTGGCTTCTGTGAACACATCTGCTAGGACAATCCTGCCATTCACAGGCTGTAGAATTGGTGTTAGTGTGAAACATGATAATATGAAAAACATGGATGTGAAATCAAAGAAAATTTTAGTACAAGATTACAGCAGTGTTTCAAACATCACCATGTTTTGACACAAAAGGTATTTCTCTGAAATCCACAATTGTCCTTTGAAACATACCCATCAAATAGTGCTTAAAAAAATGCAAGTGGTCTCATGAGTCCAGAAAATAGAGTAAGAAGCATATTACCTCCTGTGCAGATATAGATATCCTGCATTATTTTTCATTTAAGTGCCTAAACATTCCCAGTCCTTGTTGTTACCCATACACTTTTCCTATAGCATTATTGTTCATATTAAAAAGAAACTAGATTATTCACATCAGACACACATTTCTAGGCCTATGATCCAAACTACGTAAGACACTCATTTCAGATTGGGACTACCAGATGGTGGGAAAATAATGAACCTTCCCAGGAAAGGAGTGAATCTAAATAGGTACATAGGAATACTGCACAGAAAATTTCTCCTACACAGGGAGACACTGCCTCAGTCTGCTCCCACAGCAGTAACTATACAGCCCTGGATGAACACCTCTGGAAGGGGGAGCTGAATGAATTTAAATCTGTTATTTCCTGGGGCACAAACCTAACAAGATTTTCATGATTTAAGCAAAGGAAAAATAATTGGATCCTTACAGTTCTGTGAAAGGAAGGAAAGGCAGAAGGAGACCAGAAAATTAAAATATTATTGTGCAGAAATAATGAAGGTAACTACAATAAACCTAATTTTTAACCCAGAAGCAATCAAGGTTATGCATAACGCTTTTTATTGGATTATATTCCAGACCCGTTGACTCCTTTGTCCATTCACTTTACCTCCTCATGTACAGTTGAACAAGCACAACTTCAGGGATGTTATGCAGGTCGCAACATGTGGCTAAAGGTTATGGGTGGAGAAGACCCTCAGTGTGCACAGGATTTCCTTAAGACAAGCTACATCACTAAAATAAATGTATGTACCTTTGAACACTGCTTATTGTTCCTTTCCACAGCTCAGGAATGGGAGTGGCATTTCACAGATCAGATGGCTTGCTGTCAACCAAACAGGGTGATCTCACTCTCCTCCCACCCCTGCCCCTGGTGATGCTGCCCCACTGTTTGCAGTAGCTTGGAGATGGTTTATCTCACTAACCTGGCGGAAGACTAAGTAGCAAGAAGAATGAAAGATATGTTAGATCAGGGCAGCTGGCATGTAAAATCTCAACCCGAGTGTCTATTTCTGACACGCTTTCAAAATCTATTAGTTGGTTCAGGTATTATTCAAAAATGCAAAGGAGAAGCAGATTCTCCACCCTGGCATTCCCGCTTTCACATAGTTTCCATGAGATTTATGTGGAATTGCATGTCCCTCACCTTGCACTGTCAAGTTTGATGACTGAGTTTTAAATGCGTGCAATCAATGAGATGGGTTACGGCCAGGGCACAAGCTCTGCCCTACCTATGGTTTGCACCCTCTACCATCTGTGCCTCTCCACTGGTTATCAAGGGCACGCTCTCGTGCTCCCTGTTCGTGGGGAAGGAGGGGAGCAGCCTGCTCCCAAACTGTCCTTCTCAGATGAAGCCACCTTCCTCTCTCTCTCCTCCCTGTGCTGAAGGAATTCAGTGTTTTGCTCATGCAGGAAAAAAATGTGCTGACAGCATCCAAGGAAACAGGTCCAATGGGTTCACCAGTTATCCAAAAAGAGGTTAAAAGACTGAAAAGATTAAAAGTAAATGAGAAAGACATTTCTATCTGTTTCAGTCAGTTTAAGGTAGATCAGGAATTCTGCAGGTGACGTGCTATATCAGCTTGGGCAGATGGGTCACTTATGGGATTGTAATGCTAAATTCAGACTTGCACACAGTGCTTTCAGATCTCAGAGCCAAAGGGGTGCAAAGTGCAAGTATTCTAGTGTTAGACTGATTTAAGACCCAACAATGCGAAATGCTGGCAGGCAATTTCAAATGCCTCCAATTGTAAAGCCTATACAGCAGCTGTCAAAAAGCGTAAAGTAAAAGCATGTAGCTAAACTTTATCAGCTGAGGTGGGGGTAAGTGCTGTCACTGAGAGAACATGGTGTGAGAACAAGAATGCTAATAAGCACACCAACTAGTAAAGACTAAATGCAGAATGGATTTTTCTCCCAAGTCTGGGAAGTGATTTTGCCAGTTCTTAAAACATTTTAAACAATGTGAGGAGTTTTGACACTCGCAGAAAATCAGAAGTTTGAAGAGTGAGAAAATATTTCCTTTTCTTAAAGGACAAACATGCACAGAGGTGAAGGAAAGTCCTGTGACTGAAATCTGAGGAGTTACTCTGTGAGGATCTCAGGAGAGCCTAAGGCCGTTCCATTCCATTTCAGTAAACAGGCATGTTGGGTCAGATACCTTACCTGTTTCTGAAGTGTTACCTGCCCTTGTGTAACCTCTATAACCTGTAAGTTTCAGTGAGAGTCTTTATAAACTACATTGCAATTGGCTCTGTTTATGCACTGTAAGATTTTAAATGGTTTAGGAACTCTGATACACATGCCTTTTTCTTTTGTATATATCAGCCATTTGTCATTTTAAACTTTCCCTTCCTGCCTCTACCACAATTCAAGCAGGATCAATCCTTAAGAAACTGTTTTGTTCCATGGGGTACTAAAGACAGGAGAAACATGAGCTGGAAATTAGAACTATACAAGTGATTAGAGCAGAGCAAACCCAGGGTCCTCCTGCATGATAATAAGAAGCAATCCATCTCCTTAAAACTAGACATCTAGTTCCTGACCATTTCCCTGGAAGCTGGGTATTACTGTGTTCATGTAGCTCATTTACCATGCAACATTGTCACCTAGTTACTCAACAGCACAATGCAAGAGCACTACAATTTATGCAAGATTTCTGCAACCTAGTTCAAAAGGACAAAGGTTGGTAGGGCTTTTCCACCTGACAGCATCCCACTCACCGCCACCAGAAGCTTTGAAAATGAAGCAGCTCTGTTGAGCTAGAACAAGATAAACACCCAGCATTTTATTTATTTACTTATTCAAGAGAACAGTTATGGGTTTCACCCCAAAAAAAGCAACTTTTCATCAACACAACATCAAAGTAGTACCTTGTGATTCCAGCTTTTGAGTGCAAGATGCCCTTGAAATGTACAGAAAAATAATACAATAAAATCAGAGTCTGCAAAACCCTGACTGTCAGGTCTTTGAGCTACTGAGCTGGAAAGATTTTATTGGGACAAAGGATGTTTCAAAACACCCTTCTATAACTGCATATTCAAGCCTAATTTGAGGCTTCAAGTAACACTTATACTTGGCTTGACACTTGTTTCTTACACGTGTTCCTCAGATGGAGGACTGCCAAAATACGCTTATTATTCCAATTATAAACAAATGTTTCTGCTTGGGGAACAGTGGGTCTGACACTGGGAAACTTCATGCACTCCCAGGTGTGTGTGATGTACTCAGGAGTTGTACATGCTCATTTCTTTCTCGCTTTCCCTATGAATAGCATTAAAACAAAAGCTAACCACGACACACCCACTCCACTAGAAGGTAGCGCCCCACAGGTGGTGACACAAGGACAGTAATTAGAAGGGTTCTGGTAATGTTTTGAAGGCCAGCCAAATTTGTATGTGTCCCTTTAGTAACTCCAGTGAAAGCAAAACGAGTTCAAAGCATACACTTCACTCTTCAGAAAAATAAATACTGCAGACTATTAACTGAGCAGACTATTAACTGAGAATTACCAGGAGAGATATTTAAATTCACAAATATATGTGTGTATATCCACCTATATAGACATACACATACATATGCATACTCACATAAATTGCCCTTTCATACAACAGAAAGAAGGCTGAGACAAAAAGTTTGTGACCAAAGACAGTGGTTGGCAAACATGCAAAAGGGATAATAGGGAGCATTCATTTCCCAGCCTTCTGTCCTGCAGGCACCTGAGGAAGGCAGAGAATTAATTTAGTGTGTTTGTTAAATTCAAAATAAAGGCCTAGAGACAGGGTGTTGACTACTGAAAAAGAAATGAGTTGTAGAAAAAAAAAAGACACTTTGGACTGGAAAAAGGGAGTGATAATGAGAAACAGAGTTCAATATCTAAGGGGAGGCAAAAACTAGAGCAGAACTAATATAATGAAATACATATAAATACAGTGTAGCTTGAAAGCCAAAGGTTATCTATAAAAGAAAGAGAAACCACAAGAGTATTTTCCAAACTGGGGTGCTAACCACCAACCCCAGTGTATGAGGTACCCCGTGGTTTTCAAACGGAGCACATAAACAAAGCAGCTCTAGAGTTAAATTGTGGCAAAGAACACATACCAAAAAACATAACCCAACGATGCTCTATGTACAACTGATTAAACAATAGGAGTTCTCATTCATAATACACAAGAAAACACAAACATACACAGAAAAATCAAACACAGATTTGGGAACTCAGTTTGGATCTAACCTTTCCAAATGTTTTGTACAGAAAAGTGAAACAGCACAAAACAAAAATGAGCAAAATGGCCATTCCCAGGAAAACCAGCAGCCCAACAGTTAAGAAAAATGCTCACTTTGTGTTAAACAATTTTAAATTCTCAGCCTGCAGGATGGATTCTGACATGCCAGCAGGCTGTACTCTCACTTCTCGGCTATGGGCTTTCCACCCTCTCTTTCCTACCCCAAATTCCAAACAAAATTTTGTCACATTTTATCCCTTTCAGTTAAATACTTTCACAAATTAACATGTGTCAAAACCAACACAACTTTAACCAGGGAATTTCTAACAAGCTCTTTCTATTATGATGAAATAACCACCAAGACAAAGATGAGGGAGATGTGAAGAGATTCAGAAAACAGCTAATAGTCTAACTTTTATTAACTCTAGTTAATTACACATCTTCCCTTTGAAAATCTCACCTTTGGGGCATACTGCTTTTACTTTTCTTTTACTTCCTTACTGTTTTTCTCACTTGTCTAGACGTTTTTATGTCTCCAATTGTTTTAAGTTGCCCTTTTCAACTTTCATTAATATTCTCACTTATCCTTCCCTTCTTTATTCTTCTCACTATCCTTGCCAATTTCTATTTTCACATTGCATGTTTAGTTGTTTACTGTATTTTCTTCTTTCACCCAGCTCTACATCTCTCTCCTATTTATTTCCTTCACTAACTTCAATTTGGAGAATCAGGACAGATCACCTGTGCCACATTATCTCTTAAAGAGATAGAGCAGTTTTACTGAGAAAAAAGTAGCTCTTTATTTCTTATACTTTTGAGAAAAAAGTCAATTTATGAGTAAATGGAAATACAGATAGTGTAACATCCAACTAACGTACACAGTCAATGTCTTTGATTACAGGGCGAAATATTTTTCTTTCTTGCTTCATGTCTCTCTTTAAGTGATTGCCGTTTATTTCCTGAATAAAAAAAAAATGCTGCTTCGGGCTGTTATATATTTAACGTCAATCCATAAACTAGAAGACATTAGAAATATTTCACTTATCTTTTGTGACAGGTTTTTTTCACCTTTGAATACCAAAGTGGAAATCAAGCTAGGTTATCATATGGTTGCAATACAGGATAATCAGTATTTTCAAATTTGGGCAGCCAAACCCACAATGAGACAGCTGATGCCTGGTCTGAAAGTGTATTAAGGCCTTATATCTACAGCTAAAGTAGAAGCCCTAGGTACAATGCATCTTAAAGTTGGGTATAGTTAATACAGGGCAAAAATGCACCACTCTTGTGGAAATGTGAGCTGGCTGTGCTGACCCTCAACAGGAAAGCACTAAGGACAGCAGTACATAGACGCAGAAAGTATTGCACTCAGTGAACATACCAACACTTTAGTTTCCCCATAGATTTGAGATTCCTGCACCACCACTCTGATGCAAGGCCTGCACATTTTTCTGATACTTGAAATATGGGGTTGCCTGTTTCCAGAGGCTTGGGCAGGAATTGTCCAATTTGTTCCCATTTGGTTCGTGACCAAGAAGGAGCGGCCAACCTTACGCCCTACACTAGGCTAACAGGTTTCTGGGTTGTACTCACAGTAAGGAACTATGGGTGGGATTCTTGCAGAAGCTGAGTAATATCTGGCCCTCAATATGGAAGGCTTTGGAAAGAAGAATGAGAGGCACTTCTTGTCCTGGAGTCTACGTTGATATTAAAAATGCAAGAGGACTGATCTTGGAAGATCAGCTCATCACATAGAGGACACATTTTGGTGTTGTACTTGGTAGTTTTAGGCTAATGGTTGGATTCCATGATCTTAAGGGTCTTTTCCAACCTAAATAATTCTATGATTCTATATAATAACTCTGTCTAAAGGTCAGCAGAAGGTGCATTAAATTTCCAAATACTTTAGATCCCACTGCTCTGCCACAAATGGAACTAACACCAGCAGATTTCCCATTTTTCTTCCTGGGAGCTCTGTAGTGTCAGAGCTTCTCAGGAGATACACTTCATCCCTTCACAAAAATGATGGGCCTTATTATACTACCTATGACTTGCTGCTTTATCCTTGTCCCTTGTTTTCTGCTTTGGTATTGAAAGAGACACTATTTCTTATAGTGGAAAAGTGAAAAGCCCAGAATAAATGCTGTTAAATCAGATACTAAAAGGTTTCTAATTTCTAGCTTATAGTGATAAACAACCGTTACAGATGAAGCACAGTAAGGAAAAGAGAGCTGCGGACTAGCCTCTACTTTTCTCTGGGAAAGCCCTGGGACAATTTTCAAGGACATTATCTGTATTCTTGGTATTACCTGCTGTATAAAGCAGGTAATTTCTATAAATTTTTGATAGCTGCATAACCGCTGCTAATTTCTACTGTATTAGTCCGTTTCTTCTTCTTACATTTTTAGTAGCTTACACATGTAAATTTGTATATTGAAGTTGTCTCTTATTTTGCCTTCATACTGGGTAGATTTAGGGCAGAAAAACATATTTTCAGTGGCTACATGTCAGAAAGTACAATAAATTATGATGAAGCCAGTAATTTATGTAAAGGTAAAGGTTATTTTTCCACAGAACAAAAAAAAAAAAAAGAATAATAACATCCCAAAGCATAGTTTTTAAGTGGTGTGTTTGGAAGAATCTTCATCATAACAAATCACAGACCACAGCTAGTACTTAGAATATCTTTGGTTTAAATGAGAGCACCAAAACCAAACACCTTATTCAAACAGGTAAAAATAATTCACTATATGATGCAGTCCTTCTTTAAAACAAGAACATTTCAGAATTCAGACTGTACTCTCTACCAGATTCATTTCTAACTTGCAATTTTTGCCCCAGCAATCTGCCTTGGAATTAATAATTATGCTGCACAATGCAGCTTTTTTTTTTTCCTTTTTTTTTTTGTTGTTTTGTTACACACACTTGCTCTACAGGATAAACACAGGATCAGCAATGCTTATCCATTGATTTCTATGATGACAGATGATGACTAACAATGATAGATTTTTAATGATGTGTCAGCAAGTATATGAAAATGTGTAGTTGTGAGGTAGCAACTGCTAAAAGAAGCTGCTCTGAATGTCATATAGAAAAGATAGGTCGCAGTTCCATTTTTGTCACTGAAAGCCAATTCTGATGGTGTACATTTTACATAGGGAAATTCTTCCTTTCCCTGTAAGAGGCCAGACGATAATTCAGAGAACTGCTTTGTTTGTTTTAATTTATAAATAAGATATTTTAAGGAAGTGAGCAGAAACTCCCCCCCCCCCCCCCCCCCCCCCCGAACTATAACAATTAACAAAAAAGTATACAGATTTGTAAGGGAATTTTGTACGGATTATGAAGACAGTAAAATGTGGACCAGTACAGCAAGAAAAGAGTGGAAATGAATTTTTGTAAATAGGCTAATTTGTGTATTTAATACACCAAAATGCCACAAAGATCTTTAGTTCATTATAACGAAAACTGTAGAGTCGCTAGAGACACATTGCAGCATCTTTTTATTCTTGAAAATAAAAAAATAATATGACAGCTGCAATACATGCTGGTCAACAATGAAGATTTCCCTCAGCCATGAAAAACTGCACCAGCTGTCTCTTTATCCCAATTTTACACATAGTTTGCACGCTATCCTACAACTACCAGGCAACAGTCCAACATATGCCACACTGAAACTGATTTACCTATTAGGTTATTTGGCTCGTGCCATTTGCACAAAGAGGCAACAGATGCATTTCTCCACAATACATTGAAAAACAGTTCACAGAGGGCACCATTTCCTGAAACACCAGAAATCATGTTACTATGCCTCTAAAAGTCACTGCACCACGCACAGGGAAGCGGAGGAGGTGGAAGAGTACTGCTGTGTGACTTGTTCCCACTACACTCGCTTGCCTTCCTCTCCTTGCTGTCAGTGCATTAGCACTCTGTAATGTGCCCCTTCCTTTTAGGGTAAGGTAATACTGAGTCAGAGTTTGGAGGAGACCGCCTTCTTTTAGATATGCTCCAGGACTTCTCTATAGCAAGGGTGTAAATATAGTGGCAGTTAACAGCTAATTTGCAGCCTTGATATAAGCATACAGGATTTCTAAATACTGTCTTGTGTACTAATACAATTTATCTCAGCTTAGAACAGAGAGAAAATGTCCCTTGTTACTCTGCAGGTAACAGCTATTTTATCTGTTCATGTAAAGAGGGTAGAGGTGGTACTATTCACGTGCTGATAGCTTACATGCAGCAACTTCAAGCAGGGTCTAACATGACCTGCCAGTGCATTTTCAGGTCATTTATTATGTCTTTCAGGAACTAATCGTCTCGATAGAAGAGCTGATCCACAGCACATTGTATGTCTGAACTGAATGTCTTCTCCACTGAATGTGCCAGAACAAGCACATTGGAAGATGCAACCATTGTTTGATTATTGCCACAGCAGTACAGGAGATTTAGTCATGTTAAGTCCGTTAAAACTAATGCAGCTAAGTGGCCTGGACTGCTTTAGAAAGCTCCATCAGTAGTAAATTAGCCCTTGCCTTCTTATGGCATATGTCATCTTTTCAAAGCTCCTTCCTCTCTCAGGTAGTTCAGCTGTTCTCCTGTGAAGGGGCCTACTTCTCACCACAGCTGCTAAATGTTGAATTTAAAGAGTAAATACAGTTTTCAGAGGCTTTAATTAAAAAGATTTCTGAAGTGCAAGATGCATTTCTCAAGATGCACTTGAAACCTAACAAGCAAGATTTTAATCTTCTCACCTACAGTAATCACTTCACAGCACAGGTGCTAATGAAGGCAGCCAGGATGGGAGTCATGATGATGAACCAATGCAAACCAAGAAGAAAAAAAAAAAAAAACAGAATATTTTCTCCTAAACAAGGTTTGCCTAAAGATGAGATGACAGTGAGCAAGTAACCACAGTTTTCTGCGGTCATTCTGATATGACCCAAAGATGTTCACTGAGTCAATACCCTACCTAGTAGCACTTCTGTCAACTTGCCCTGCTGTACTGAGGTTTATTTCAGTTTGTGCTGCCACAAAGAAGGACTTGGCCAAAGAAAAACCCTGAGGCTCCAAACACATTGGTGGACTTGTCTGAGTAAGCTAATCTCATTAGCAAAAGAAACGATGCAAGTCCCTCAAAGAACTGAATCTTTTCTTTTAGTTTAGCTGAATTCTTCTTCCAAACCATCTAAAAAGTTGCAATTTCTAATATGTGTCTTATCAGTTCATTCCAAGGCAATACAACAAAACTGTCTTAAAATAAAACATATATCCAGAAGCTTTCCATTCCATCCTGTACCAATGCATTACCTGCAGTGCAACGCAGAGAAGAAACTTGTGAGAAAAACACAAAACACACACAATTAACATCTTGGCAGCCTGTGGTTGCTCTGGCACATTTGGATTGAAATTCCTCCTCTATAAATCCACAGCCATTGTCATATCTGCTGGGAAAGGAGAAGTTACCATTTGCTAAGTCAGACAGTCTATGTTTTAGAACATTCTTTCAGGTCATCACCTGGACATCTGCTCTAAAAAGGCTAAACAACTCTTGAATCAAAAGTTTTCGAACTCAAAATAATCCTGGCTGATAGCACGTGCATACGTGCCTCTTATTCTCGACATGTAGCAACCTTTATCAGTGTCTGCACTTTATGAGAAGCAGGGACCACCAATCCATTGTGCCATACTGGAGACCTCAGGAGGCAGCACAGATACTGAAGCCCATATAGTCAAATATGGTGTGGAAAAGCACTTCAAAACTAAGGTTTAATTACTTATTGAATAAGGCTCTAGGCAATGCTATTTAAATATTGCATGTTTTTTTAAAATATACATGGCCTTGAAACAGAAGAGAGCATGAGCATCATCTCTTCACTACCTGTACAGTACAAGTGCCTGCCGAAATGAAAGTTCAACAGTACTCTTTTGTTTATTGTTAAGTCAGCTGTGTGGAGGATCAGTCCAGAAAACATGTACTTCTAGTTTTAAAAGTTTGGGGTTCAAATATATGTGGAGGACTCCCCTTTAACTCCAACTTCCTTTGAAGTAATCTTTAATAGCAGATATCTCTGGTAAACTCCATGGCAAGCACAGAGAAGAGCAACAAAGCCCAGAATGAGAAATAATAAAACTCCAGCCATAAAATCTTCAACACTTTTCCTCTCTAAGGAAGTAGTTAGTCCTGCAGATTAACACTTTTATTTATAGAAAAGGGTCTTAGTAATCAAACTACTAAACAAATTGTATTCAATGTTGGATATCATTAACACCAGTAATTTAGTGGGGGAAAAAAGTGCCAACAAAACAGAAAAAAAACCCAAACAACACGATCTAACAATATTTAATTAGCTTCCTTATCGCATATGTTCAGCTCTGCATTTATTGACTCTCATATACAATGAGCTAAAGAATTACCAGTCATTCCACATATCAAATGTAAAACACTCTGCATGTACTAAGAAAAGATCTATGCAAAGACAAGCAAAAATGGCAGATCCCTTTTCAGTCATCATCCATATAGCATAGATGTTCTCTTCTGGTTCTATTTCATGAGATATTATTTAGGAGAAAATTCACAAACAAATTTATTATTTTTTAGAGTCATCCATTTCATAATGAAAGTCTTCATATTCGACAGTGATGACAATATTACATGGTTATATATTGAATATTTAATCATTATTATATATTAAATACTTAATCAAAGGCTGACAAGTCAGTACTAACACTATTTCAATGGCTAATAGATTTCAGTAACATGTTTTATTGCAAGTAAGTGGGAATTACATTAGTATTTCATGTGCCTCTCCTTTCCTTTCAGCTCTGCAAGTCTTTCTATAACACCAGATGATGCTAGGTGCACTGTATTGGACAGTACTGAAGGCAACTGGCTTGCATCTTTACATCTGTATTTACTGAGATAATATTCTCCTAATGCCGGTTATTTTGTGTTCATTTAGGTTTTACTTGTATAGTAAGACTCAATTGTAACACAAACTCAAGAAGTTTAGTTCACAAAGTTCATTTACCAACATCACTAATCCATGACAGAAAGTTAAGCTGATAAAGCACTTCTGTCAAAATTGCCAAATTCACTCCCTCGAACTGAAAGTTTTCTCAGGAGACCAACCTTTCTCAGAAGAAAATATGCTGCTAGCACATTTTAGAAGGTCTCTCTCCCTTAACCTAGTTTTTCATTAAGACATTTAAAAGCTGCCAAACTTATCCTGGGTGGTGAAACAGGAAAACTGCAATTACATTGTATTTTGTAGTATCAGAAACCACTTCCTGCCCAGCTCCTCTGATACATTTGGAATAGAGAAAATAAAAATATAAAAAACTGAAAAGATCCATTATCACACAGATCCCATTTGCAACAGAGAGGCAAAGTTAAGGGTGCAGATAGACCCACATTTGTTTCTAAATCAGGAGTGCACTTTTGAAGCAGATCTCGCAATCATGCCCGTTTCCTGCATTTTCTTTTGCATTGCAAAACCATCCCATTAATTGGGTTTTTTTCTGAGAAAATAAGCTGGAAGATGTTCTCCAGGAGGACACCTAATATGCTCCATCTCTACTGGATGTTCAGCCTCAGGGGCCAGGCTAGAGCTACCCAAAAGGAAACCATTACAAATATGCATCGTGCGACATCCGTTCCGCACAACCGGCTGGTTTGCTCTACAGATCCACATGTGTAAGTGGTAGGATTTTCCCCCTGAAAATAGCCTGTAATAGAAATGCTGGCAACTATACAGCCCTTAAATACCTTTAGAAGCATTTTGAACAAGGACTCGACTCAGGGAGACTTAATCTAAAGAACGGTACTGACCGTTATCCAAAGTAGAAAAGTCCCTATATGCTTATGTAGCAGCACTAACACGCTGATCAAATCCTCATGATCAAAGTCAGTTTAACTTCTATTAAATTCGGACCCAGAGACATGATACACATGCAGAAGCACAGAGACAGGTTTCTAAAATTTCTTCTGGGGAACAAACTACCCTCATGTATGCAGTGCTTTAAGTTGCTATTCTGCCCTTATTCAATTAAATCATAGTAAACAGACGAAAAAACTGCTAGTACAGAGAGTGTGTTTCTTCTCTCCTCTTGACACATTATTCTGATGGAAACACTCCTACTAGCACGGGGTGCATCTGTTAACAAAAAACACTGCAGCTGCTCCTTTTTAAAATAGTAAGGTTTTCATATATCATCTTTGTGATTCAAGAAATAATATTCCCATCTGTCACGCACACATATTTGTATAGTTTTATAAATATATGTATTTACATACATGTTTTTTTGAGATAAACTCTTATATCAGAGCTAAAACCACCGTGTCCTCCAGAAAACCCAAAGCCTAAGAAAATCTAAGAGTATATTTACAAGGACCATCACAAGCAGAAATATGCATGTTCTTCTGATGCTCCATGCTGGCCAGACACCAGCCAACCTGTTACAGGAGCTGTTTGCACATCTTTATAATCAAGCCAGCAACCGCTGGGACAGGCTGACAACCTCCAAGAGTCAGGGCTTAACATTTTATGGTATAACATTTGTGCACTATCATAGGCAGAGGGCTTCCAGGCTTGGGACAGTCCATTCCTGTCTGCATCTGGCCATGTTTATACATTCTAAAGCAATGAATTACAAAGGTATTGAAAGCAACAAGTGTCAGTAAAATGTTGCTCTGTCATGCAGACATCATGAGACTTAGAGCATCTTACAGGCTATAAGGATACATATAGGAGATTCTCAGTGCACTGAAGAGTTGAAATACAGGATTATACCCAGAAAACACTATGAACCTTATCCAATTGCTAAAGATGTATCTTTTTATAATTAGAATCATAGAATAGTTTGGGTTGGAACCTAATCTTTAAAGGTCATCTGGTCCAACGTCCCTGCATTGAGCAGGGACGTCTTCAACTAGACCAGGTTGATCAGATCTTCATCCAGCCTGACCTTGGATATTTCCAGGAATGGGGCATCTACCTCCGTGGGCAACCTGTTCCAGTTACATAATTATATGTAATGAAAGCTATATCAAGCAGAGCTGACTAAAATACATTTGAAGATTCACAACCACATTCCTAAAATGAAAGTTGTGTTTTTTAAAAAAAAAAATCAGAGCTGAATTTTAAATAAATTAGATTCTCTTAAAGACTTGGTGTTTTGAAACTCCCACTTACCCACAGAGCACAGAAAATTAATAATGTACATTTCCCTCATTACTTTGCCAACCTATTTTCTTCTGTGCTGGAGGAATATCTTTAGGAAACCAAAAGATCACATGACCTCCAGGCTGTTAATTTGAGGTTTCAAAACAACAAAGCAAATGAAAAATTATAAGCTATCACACACTGTTTTCCTTATTTTTCCCTCTCAATTCCATTATGCACCAATGCCCAGCTGTTTGGGCACTTACTGAATCCCAGGCCCAATTCAGACAAACCTGATCTTGTAAATTTTAAGCAATATTTCCATTTACAGTCCAAGGTGGTTGACAGCACATTACATTGCTGTAAGGATGTCTGGATATGCGAGACATGAGGAAGGGCCTGTGAATGCTGTGCTATTTTCTTGGGGAATATCCTGTAATAAAATCAGTGTCTAAGCTTCCTTTTTTACTGAACATATTTTGAACTTGGGAATCTGGGGAGACGAAACCATTTGTGAACCAAGTAACATCCTTGTAGAAAACTAATTGTGCTCTCTCATTTTCTCTATATTTACTCTAGAACATTGTTCTTAAGAATTCTTCTTTTAAGAATCCTTAAAGAAATCCTGTATGCTATATCAAGTAATTCGCTGACAATGCGAATGTCTATGCAAACAACTGACAACGGGGATATGAATAAACTATGCATGTCTTGTTTCCTGGCTTCCACTGTTAAAAAAGGACTGTGGGATGCAGACCTTGGAACTAGGGATTTTGTACAAAAGTTGCTTCACATTACCTAGATAAACTCTTAATCCAGGCTTGAGTCTCCAGTATTGGTTAGAAGCAGTTGGAACATCTACAAAACATATAATTGTCATCAGCAATTGAAGCAGTTCAAAGATCCTTTTAAAGGTATGGAGACTAAAGGTCTGTGCAGATGGAGCCATTTTACCCCAGACAGTGTAATCCAAGTGAAGTTGTACTGTTTCAACCGGTATTGACAGTAATAACTTCACGTCCTGCAACTGAGGGAGGGCAGGTACTGATTATGTTTATAAGGTCAAGCAGCCTCACTAAGTAACCATCAAGTTAAGAAGTGCCTTTCATGATGTACAAAATGAGCTGTCATAATTTTTTCCCTACATATGAACATAATAATCTTCTCAGCAGTGTGATAAAGAATTATTTTTCAAAACTAACTTTCATATTTCTATGAAGAGTAAAGACTTTTTAAAGGTTAGCATAGGAATAATGGCCATGGTGTTCCATGCTCAAAGGAAAAAAAAAAAGGCAATTATGCTTAATTAGTTTGATGAGTAATGCTTACCTAAATTAATGGTGCTGTCTAAAGTTCAGCTCACTCAATCTGTCCCAATTTGTGTGGCAATTACTTGTTCTGTGGACAGACAGCACCAGGTCTTGACCTTTATAAATCAGGGCAGTGGTACAACGGTTCCCTAGACTATTGCCTGCTGAAGGGTGTCTTGGCATAATACATAGATGTAGGTAATGAAAACTGTTAAATACACACAATTCCATGAGCACTAAGGCATAGACAGTTTTCATCCAATACAACATCCCAAAGTACTTCACAAACAATTAATAATTATATATTTGCTTTGTTTCTACACGGTTTTCATAAAAATTATGAAGTCAAGGGTTAGCCAATATGCTTGCATATGACATTAGTGGTAAAATGAAAGCAGGGAAAAGAATCCAGCCTGGTCTGAGAGCGAACCTTACACATAACACTGGTTCTTTGGAGCAGAGGTTGAGAAACATCTGCAGTTTTTCTGTAAAAATATTTATTAAGGCATTAATGAAAATAAATCTGTTAGACTTAGGTTTCTCCAAGATGACATTGTGACATAGGGGAAAACTCACAGGAAAATAAAACAGTCCATTTAACAATCAGATGCAGAAAATAACATATTTTAAGAGGTAAGGAAGAAAACCATCCCCATTAGCATCAACATGATGTCATTTGCATACTCTGAAATATTTGTATTTATGTATTTTCTTTTTGTTGTTGGGTTTGTTGGGGTTTTTTCCCCTTAAACAAAGGCCCTGAAAGCACTTTTCATGATGCTTTCACTTTTCATCTCCTTGCTTTTCCAGTTACTAAAGGACATAGGTTTGACTAGGCTGCAAGAATGATTGATCACTAATGTTGTAATTCAATCACACTGTAATCTAAAGAAGTTTTATTGTTCACATTTCTCTCTAAGTTTTTAATATTATCAAAACCCTTCAGCCACATTCCAGCTTTGTTATTAACCTCTCTTCATCTACTATTTCATGGAGCTACATGCTGCAACAAATGCATTCCTCCTATATGCTCACCTACACACACCACGGCTTAAGTCGTCTTTGGATACCACCAAAGGTTATGTCATGACTGCAGCAACAAGAGAGAGAATTTAATTTGGCTAGTACCAGTACTAGACCCACAGACTTCACTGTGTGGTGCCTGTATTCATAGCCAGGGCCCTAGTGGCCCTGTGTAGCATGCACTGATGCATTTGCTGCCTAAGTATGGCCCTAACGTAAAGGAAGCTCAAATGCAGAAGGTGTGGGGTCACACTGTGTGCTGTAACAGCTCACCACCACCACTGAAAGGTACAGTTCCTCCTGCCTTTTCCCACTTTCTTTTTCTCCACCACTTATTTTGTATCAGCTCATCAGGCAATCTTTGAGAACCAGTTTGTTTGCTGCCTTTGCTAAACAGGTAGGAAACCCCACAGGCAAAAACCTCAACCAAAAAAGCCCCACCAAACGACAGGGTATTTTGCTGCTTTTTTGCTGAGTTAAAGCAGATCAAAGAAGGATCTGGAAATTGTTAGGGAGGCAAACTAGTGGGACCAACAGAGCTGAAGATCAGGGAGAGGAATGGAAGGAAAGTCATGTAATGGGAAATCTCTGAAAAATATTAGCTAAAAGGTCTAAGTAAAATATTCTCTGTTACAAGTGGAGGTGGATGAGCTTTATGGTATTATTTTAAGTGATGCATAATCGGGATGAAAGTGTTTATAATAATTAAAATCAGTATAATGTTTTCTTGGAGGATTCAGTCCTCCCTTACAGCTCAGCTATGTTTGTTGAAACAGCCATACACCTGTGTCTGGACAGAGTTTCACATGAGTCTTGGTTATTTATTATTTATAAATGGAAAAACCTATAAAACTCAGCAATTCCTAAGGTTTCGACCACAAATCCAGAGGAACCGAAGCATTCAGAACACTGCCAGATTCATTGAATCCAAGATTCAGGAAATGGGACAAGGCCACAGTTAAAACATGATTGCATAACTTATATCCAAATGCAGCATCACATTTCTCAGAGGGAATCTCTGAATAATTCTGGGTATCCAGGGGGTATCCCTGGATAACTTCTGGATAACTCCATGTATAATTTTACATCACTCGTTAATATTTTCTGTGTTTTCTTAACATATATCTTAGACCTAGTTAAGTATCTGATAGTATCAGAAATAAAGACTTACTCTGTTAAAAAAGCACATTTTCAAAGACTTTCCAAAAACAGATAAATATCATTTACATTTACTAAGCAGAGATAGCCTGAGAACCTGTCTTCCTACTGTTTTTTATTTTAGTATTTTAAAGATTTAGCTAAATCCTTTAAAAATTTTTATATATATATTTTTACAATCTCTGTAAAGTATGAGCATAAGTAACTATACTGCCCATAGAGCACCCCCTTCTCTTCTTTGAACTTTGTATTTCATATACCTTCATTCACAGCCTGAATCAGTGATTTCAAAAAGCATGGAAAAATCCGAAAAGAATTCCACTTCTCCCCAGCTAGACATAACCAGCAGAGAGAAAGCAACTTGTATCCTTCTAAAAACATAAGTATCAAAATACAGTTTAAAAGCCTGAACACAAGCAAGGCAACGTGCTCCACTCAGAAATCAGACACATCAGTAAGTCCTAACCCTCTATGAAACATGCAATACATAATTATTAGTAATTTCTTATTGTGACTGGACAAATGCAGTAGAATAAATTATTTTGCGTAATAGAAGTGAGTTTCATCCTGTATTTAAGCACATGCAGAAGGGATCCCAACAAAAACATAGTCTTGAGAAAGAATCAGGATGTGCAGGAGGAAAAAAAAAAAAGGTGACAAATCAAAATTCCATGCAAAACATCTATTTGGTCTCTGAAGGATGACAGGGTCACAAAATACATTTGAAAACTAAGGTATATCAAAACTGGAGCACAAATGAAAATAAAGGAGACTTATTAATTTTTTTATCCTAGTGAAGGCAAATAAATTGTGAATAATCAAGAGAGGGAGTTCAGAGGATGGAAACACACAGAAAATGGAAAAGCCTATTGCCATTTAAATGAGATGTTACAAAAGGTGTCTAAAACAACCTATTTCAGCACAAATGATAGAGGAAATGGGATTGGTTGGACCTAATTAGGTTAGTAAAAGAAGCACATGGTTCATCTTAAAACTATCAGCTTAGTAAAAATAAAATCTATCAACCTAGATGTCTATAAAAATATTCTGGGTTTTGTTTACAGTTCAATTTTACTGCGACTTCTGTATACAACACCAAACTATTTTAAAATTGATTTTGATCTATGAACATAGTTAAGATAAAACTTTCTGCCTTCTCAAAAGGATTTTTTTAATTGTTTGAAATCAGTATTTCTTCATTCTAATGGAAATCTGAAACTTCAGGATTCAGTTCTGATTTGGACCAAAGCATGTAAACCTTAATTTCCAGTCTAGCTTTTCATTAAAACAATTTGAGAAACAGAAAATCAGTTTAAGCAAATATTTGTCATTCCTTTGAAACTTTTTGAAGGTCTGAGATATTTGAAAGAATATGTTTTCTTATTCCCAATATTCTTTCTGAATCAGAATAGAAGTTGTAATACTAAAAAGACCAAGCCTTTCTAAATATTTTTAACCAAATTTTGCCTGCTTAGGGACTGTGAAAGTTTTAGATAAACATACTGTGGCTTTTTAATTGAACCCAACCTTCAAGTCTTCTGAAACGCATCCCTCCCTGAGACTAAATCTTTGTACACCAAGCTAAACATTTAACATGTTGTTGTGGTTTGGGTTTTTTTGGTTGGTTGGTTTTGTTTGTTTGTTTGCTTTAAGAATGTGATTGTGATCTCATTTTGAATGTGACTTTCAGGATAGTGTTACACATTTCAGGAAGACTCACTCACCCTCATTCTACTTATAAGGCTAATCTTCCTACCGTGCAGATGATGTGCCACGACCTCTGAGGATTTGTATATTAGTTTTTCACCCCAGAATAAGTGAATCTACAAAGCTGTACAGCAACAAGGAGCCATCCAGGCTGGAGGAGAACAAGAGCAAATTGCAGATCTCTAAAGGAAACAGTCTTGAATGTTGCCAAACATTTTGAGTATTTCAGTGTTCTTATACAATACCTGTGTTCTCACAGGGAAGAGTTGACTCTAAAGAAAAGTAAATGCAGCGTCAAAAGTCACAGAGATTTAACACATTTGCTGTCTGCTCTCAGATGTGCAGACCGCACAGACCCCAAACATAAGCTCTTCTACCACACAAGAGAAGTCAGCCTGTGAAACACAAGGTATCCCCTCAAAGACCTGAGCTACCCAGCAGCATTAGCATTGCCTGAAAAAAGAGCTAAGGAGAATGCAAAATACTATATGCTTCAACTTTCATTTTCCTTCGCTAAAGCTAGTGCTGTCATCATCTATACGACGTCTGTGGAGGTGTTCCCGGGCATAGGGCTGCAGGATGACTCAGCTGCAGCCCTACAGGACAGTTATTTCTCTGTCTTCTTTTTCATCATCTCCTTGCTACAACCTGAACTATCCAGGCTGAGAAATTGGCCTTTGCCACTAACAAGACTTCTACTCTCTTCAAAGATCTTTGGGATGGATCTTTGTGGAATCCATCTACAGACCAACTCAGACATGAGGAGCACCATGAGGAATTATCAACCCACTGACAAAAGACCCTTCTCCATTGAGTTTTATCATGACTGTTAGGTACATCTATAAAAAGAAACACTGAACCTCACAATTGCTTTACCCACAATGGTAAAATAACAGATTAGTGGTCACATGCTATAGACCAAGGTATCGTTAACCTTCTCACCTTAGCAAACAAACCAATCTGACAGCTGTTGACGTAGAAGTGATTTGATCAATAATATTAATGAAAATTTAATTTTAATTTGGCAAAAGGACAGATACTTAAGAACTAGAGGAGCAAAAATGGCTTGTTCTTCTCCACTGACTTTTACCAAATTCATTATCATGCAGCCTTCAACTATCAACTTCACACCTTGAGACAAATAAATTTCCAATCATGAGTAGCAGTTTTTTGGTTTCTTCCTTTTTTAATACCTTTAATGAAGTTTTATGTCTCAGTCACACACTACAAAGCTGGAAAATGATAGCATCAAAAAGATTTCAGCTAGCCCCATGGAATTAAATTTTTAGTTTTTCTTTCATGACATTAACAAAAAGTAATTTTTTTTCTATTTGAGTGATCTTTTCATTTATAGTTTTCCTGCTACTACAAATTAACTTTCTCTGAATACAGAAAGGCAAAATCAGGGTTCTATATTTGTTTCAGTTGAAGGAAAAAGATTATAAAGATGACTTTGTTACAATATTATTTATTTATAAAATGTAGAAAAAAATTCTGCTTCCAAAGTTGTGGAAAATAAACTGATATTCTGTTCCTACATCTTAAGCCAGCTGCCAGATCATGTTGTCTGTTATTGTAGTACCTGTATATCATTTCTTTGCAATCTTCATTCAACTTCTTGCAATTTCCTTTTCACAGTTTCCAGCTCCAACCCAGTCATGGCCCTACCCCTGTTCTTCACCATCATAGGCCCCAGATAATTCTTCAATGTCTGTTTAGCTTCTTTTCAAGTCTGCTTAGTCTGCTGGTGACAGCATCTACGTTTCTGCCTACTTGGTTCTATTTAACAAATAGGGACAACAAAGGCAACAACTGTATTATGCTGAGTTTTACCTAAAACAGAAATTACTCTTTTCTTTCAATTTGTGTTTTTAGCTGAACTACTCACATGGCAGCTCAGAATATTCATTTTACAGCATCTCATCTTTCTACCTAAGCAAAGGCTCAAGCTCCCACAACTTTATTTCTAATACCATCACCAATCCACCTGTTAATGCTCATGGGGTTCTTGAATTGAGACAAATACTTGCTCCAGCCTTCCTCTGATGTTATGAAAACAGCAGAAAACACTGAATGGCTCTGGCCAGTTTAGTCCTTCTAGAAAATGGCTACATATATCAGTACCTCACTATGCTGGTACTGCTTGCTGAGGGCTCCAAACATCTGAAATACTTTTTTTTGATGCCTCATCTATGAATAAGTGAGTGTGTAATGATTTCTTAACTTTCTTGAGACAAGATGAGCTCACAGGTCAGTCCAGACTTACAGGATCCTTGTTCACTTACCTCCAGTTGTCCATTGACCAAGTCATTTAAGTTTCCCTAGACCCTCAAAAGCAGCATCTCTGCAGGGGAAAGCCTCTCCTTCCTCTTGGAACTGAGGCAGCACATCCAGTCTTGATTTGGTGATGTTAGTTCAACATGGAGCCAACAAAACAACTTGGCTTGTACAGCTGCATCTTCAAGCAAGGAGAGGTGGGATGAAGCACAGTGCAGGCAGCCACATTAAAATCTAAGCCTTCCTACCTTCTTCACTACCTTTAAAGGCAACAATAGGGCTCAGCCTAAATCTATTTCTCATATTTGTCAATACTGCAAAGGTTATTTCCCTGTAGTTATCCAAGACTGAGGGTTCCAACCTGACTGCTCCTAAAATACCTGTTTTCAGTGTTTCTGTCTATAGCCTTACATTGCTGAATTTTTTCTCTTAGCAAGTACATTTTCTCTTTCTTTATCCCCCCCTCCCCAGGAAAAGCTGTGAGTTTTTCCAGGTTCAGTTTGTCTAACTCAGATTCCTTTATATTTCTGCAGAATTACTCCACAGGAAACCTGCCAGCATTCCTTGCATATGTCCAGAAATAAAGATTACTGGAGTACAGATTATGTGTCTGATGGCAGATATCCCAGACTCAAGGTGATAATGGTAATCACATGAAAAATACTAGTTTTTTGATCACATGGAAAGGGACCACATTTTGCATGTTCCCTGCTGATTTCCCATTCAGGTCTGTACCAAACCCTAGATGTGTAGTCTTGTCATTGTCATCCCCAGAGTCAGAAGAATGAGAGTATACTAGTTCTCAACCCTTTGATCTTGCTCTGCCAAGACAGTAAACTCACCTCCTTGAATCCTTCCAAATATTTCCATCCTCCTGTTGTAGGTATCTAAAGACTGCACAAGTTTGCTGCACTCTGAAGGCACTCAAAAAACCTGCTGAAATGCCCTGGATTCAAAATTTGTGTGTGTCCAATGGAACTAGGACTCTGCATATGAGGAAAGCACAGCCAGTCAAACATTTGCTACTGATGCAGCCTCCAATTCCTTACAGGATTAGCTTTGGACCATTTAGTGAAAAGGCCAACAGCTATCAACTCTGCTGATCTCTGTTTCAGGAAATGACCCAAGCTACTCCCTTTGTGATCACAAAATATATAGCTGCTCTTCCCCTCGTACAGGAGGGACTTCTTCCACATAATTAAGATATTTTCTGCACACATCTACATTGTGCCTGCAGGTTACCACACAGACACTCAGCTCTTATCTTGAGCAAGATTAAAGTCTCCAGGACATATGTATTTTTAAGATCATGAGACCCTTAGGACCACCTTTTTCATTTTATCTGGTATAATCATTTGGTATATTATTTGGAGCTAACTATTAGTGTAATCCAGACGGGAGAGTTGAAAGATGAAAGGGAAGGGGAAAAAAAAGATTTTAAATGGACAGAGAACATTTTTGAATACAGCACTCAAAGCATTAATTGTCAAAATTAAATTCAAAATTACATTCAAGATTAAACATAATTTTCCTGTGAGTAGTCTTATTGTGTTCATGTTTAAATGAAAACCAATACATACCTCAAGAATAAAAAAAAAAAAAGTGAAACTGACTAGAAACAAACGTGAATGTCAAATATTGAGACTTTCGATTGCACGTTTTCATTAGGGTGCCAGCTCCTAACAGATGAGATGATCTGAAAAGTTTAGCTTTCACTTTCAAGTGATACACACTTAGTTACTTGACTGCAAAGGAAAGACTAAAGATTTGAACTATTAAAGGCTTAGAAACTAGAAAGCAAATAAGAACTCTGCAACAAAGAGTAAGAACAAAGAAAAATGAAAGAAAAAGAAGACGTCTTCACCCTTTGGCAACTATCTCAAGATTTTCTAATATGTAGTATCGATGATAATGAAGATGACCACGTCCGTCTCCCATTTCCTAAAATCTACAAGTAAGGCTATGGTTACCTCCGTATGGAAGACTATGCAAAATATAGCCAGTGTTATAGCACTAATAGCACACAGAATAGCCTGGAAGAAAAATCTCTGAATTAATTGAAAGTCTAATTAGCTATGTTGTTTATCCTAAGAACTTATAAAATTACTTTTTAGGAATGATAAAACAAGTACAAAAAGCACAGTGAGGAGATATCATGGTGATCAGTGAAAACAATTAGTTCCTGTGATCTCTCCCACTCATTGCAGCACATGACAATAAGCTGCACCTTCACAGAGCCCTAGCAAAACTCTCAGAGGTTTACATAGGTCTATTCTAGCTGCAGAATAAGTATAAATATACACCGAGGAGAAAAAAAGAATTGCCTAAATCAAGGTTTAACTAAAAGATGACAGTGGACCACTCTGTGATTTACTATCTTCTGACAGGACAGTTTCTTTCAGATGTGGTTTTGTGCCTTAGAAACATTCCTATTATCAGATTTTGCAATTTTTAATCATTTGACATTAAAGATTCAGACAGTTGTGCCACTTAAGGATTGTCAGTAATAATGTTCATACTGTATTGATCAGCACAAGCAATGTCGCTGATGTGGGCAATAGCTCTAAAAGGGCTATTGGTCCAAATCCTCCCAGAGAAATCTAATAATTAAACAGGAATACACTAACCCCTTTGGGATATTTTGTGGCATTTTAACTCTGTTTAATTCTCAACTATTTCAATTCCAAAGGAGTTACACTTTCGTATTTATTGCATTAATCAAACCTATTGAACCAAATTTTTTGGAATTATGTAAGTTATCCCACACTGGTTATTCAGAGTGAATCTAGTTTATTTTTGCCATGTCCACACTATATTTCACCTCCCCAACTGGATTTACTTGAGTTTCAGTATGGAAAGCCTGATTCTTAGCCTCAGTTTCTTGGTGTGGTTATACCCAGGTGAATGAAGTTACAACACATAGCTCCCAAGACCAGATAACACTGCTTTTTTTGCCCTTACCCCACCCACCACCTCAAACACATTCAGTCCTAGTCAGAACAGACATCCTGGATCACAGAGCAGCTGGCAGACTTATGGGGATTATACACCCTAACTACTTGTTTGAATTAGGCTCATGATTAAGTCATATATTAGAGCACTTCTCTTACTGCATAAGAATATTTTATCTACAACTTTTAATCACTTGCGCTAAGGCTTCCTTATGTTAAAATTTTGCTTGAACCCCATAAAGACAACCTCCAAAACATAACAGATTATAATGGTGCCTCAAGATACAGATCACAGGTGATAGCGTCCTGTCTTCTACACCCAACATTTGTGTAAAGTGGGACACCTCAGAGAAAGAGTTCAAGCAGATTAATTGCAACAGATAAGAATCAACTATGAGACTAAGCTGAATTGCCGAGACTCTACAAACATTATCCAAAAAAGGCTGACCTGGTAAAAATAGACCTCATTCTCCTCTTACACAGCTGACTACACCGGAGTTATCCTGATTTACAGAGTAGTTGTACAAGTATCAAACTGATGCCAGTTAGATCAGAATCTGGCCAAATGCCTAAAAATGCAGTAGCCTCAGATGCTGGCTTAAATTGAAATGGCGGATGTACTATCACATGGCGATGAGAAAATTTGTTCTGCTTTCATTCCCAAATTGCAACTGACCCCAGCCTTATCCTTATGTCAATAAGGACATGTGAAAACAGGAATCTGGGGAAAGAGTAGACTATTAAACAGCTTAGAATGTCTTTTATAATTGGGTTTGTTCCAGCAAAACTTAAATATCCAGTAGCCTTGCTTCAATACCATTTTTATGTTGCTAAAAGCAGTTACCTAAAATCCTGGGCTCTTTCCCCTGCCACCTTCCTCTGTCTTCTATTTTAATCATATAAAAAATAAATAAAAATCTTTTCAGACACAAAAGAAAGCTGAATGCACTGTAAATAACTAACCCATTTCAGGCTTTCTCTTCCATTGTGGCTAACTCCATCTTCCAGGATAAATGGAGAAAAGATTGACTAATCAGAGAAGCTTTTTAAGTTACAATGGGCTTTTATGATAGCTACAATGTATTGGTGCTTCTGTAATGGAAGGGGTTCAGGACAGCACTGAAAGTGCCTTGCATCCTTCCCAGATGATAACTCATTGACCCACTGGCAGAAGAACTATAGCAAAGCAAGGCACAGCCTTTCAAAAAGTGGCCCTTTGTTGGTAAGAGTAAATGCACAAGTCAGTGAAAAGAAGGTTTTATAAACCTTGAGACCAGGACTATAGCAGAACCACTTTGCCAGTGATAACGTTTTACCACCACAAGAATCTCAGTGTGAATGCAGCTAATACCAGAAACCTGGAGTCTGGCTCACGTTGCTCTGCAAGGCTTTTTTCCCGGGCAAGAAACTACACTCACAAAAACAACAGTTTTGACAAAATAGTTTTACCTGCTCCAGGTTCTTTCATCTGAAGAAACCATATATTTGTCAGGGATTTTGTCCTTAAATATTCCTGCCTAATATTCCCACAGGCAGAAATCTTTGTTTTCTATAGGAAAGACAGGTCTTGAATGTTCCAAGGTCATTGCTGAGCTGCAAGCAAGCTAGAGAAATTGAAAATTTTTAAGCATTGTTTGTACTACATAGACAAGACACCTTGGAATAGAGGCATAAACATGTCTCAGCTAAATTCATAAATCAAATGAATTAGGTTAGCTACGCCTTTGCATGCTCCATGAAGACCCATTGTCAATGGCCCCACGTTGAGCTTCTACTACTTCTTGAAGGGCAGTTACAGATGACAACAAAGTCAAACTCTTGTGGGTAGTGGTAAGCAAGATAAACATGGACAGGAGCCACAAGCTGTGCATTGCGACACTAGGAAAAACTTTAAGAATACAAAAAAAAGACCCAAAAAACAAACCAAAACAAAAAACCACCTAAGAGGACCATGCAGCACTGGGGCAGGTTACCCAGGGGGACTGCAAAATCTCCATCCTTAGTGGCTTTCAAAATTGAAACTAGCGGTGGCAATAAGTCCTCTTTGAGGGAAAAGTTGGGCTTTAAAAGGTCCCTTTTAGACACCTTTGCTGTGATTCTGGGAGAACAGAGTGCTGGGCATCCTGGTTCAAAGAGAGTTAAAAAGCTTTATTAACCTGTTGTCAGAGCTACGCAAAGAAAGGAGGCACAAGACACCCCCAAGCTGGACACGCAATGGCAGTGCTTCCACCAGACCAGGGAAAGGTAGACTCCAGGGAGGTACAGTGGGTCTCATGAAAGTAATACAAGAATGGTAGTGAGACCTGAACTAGTGGGGCAAAGTGAAAGGCCAGCAACAGGTAGAAAGGGTTAGGCTTAGTGAGATGAGGGGCATAATTAGTTTTTCCAGGTTCACTTGAAAAAGGAGTGGAATACACAGACCTGTTACTGAGGTGCAGCATACTGACCAGCATAAAAGCTGCCTTATAAAATCTGTTCCTGGATGGAAGATTTGTTTAGCACCATCTGTAGGAAGTGTTGGCTGGAACAGCCAGTGACATCTTGCTTTCCAGGGTTGTGGCTTAAGTAGTCAAAAGATTTCCCAAGACAAATAGGTAAAAGATAATTTTGAGTTTAACACAACTAGAGTAGGTATGAGTCACATTCAGAGGGATTTTTCATATTTTTAATATTCTAAGTTATAAGTTAGGAATATTAAAGAAAAAAGAATACCCCTTACTTGTTTAAACTGTTCCTACATAACACCTGTTTCAGGTAATAAAATTAATAATGGTAGACACCTAAACCAGTAATTTTTCTTTAGAGAAGTCAAGACTTCTCGAACTTAGAACTAAGTCCCCGTCTTGCTGCGTATCATGGAGGTATCATGCTTACTCCGATGTTAAATAGCTTTTAATAACTAATCACCTTTTCAGTGTTCAGCCCAGGTCCTCTTCATTTCAATTTTCACTGTATCACCCAGACTGAGTGATCTAACACAAGTGTGACAGAACCTTGAGATTCAGTCTAGCATCGAGTGATTTTCTGATGACACAAAGCAGTCACGCCAGCCAGCGTAGCTGTGATTTAGATGAGTGAATGCTCCATTAAGTTGTCCCTAACCATTTCTTCCAGATGCACTGGGAACTGCCCTACAGTGGAAAGGAAGAGCAAAACACCCTCAGGGACAATCGTACTGGAAAATATGAGATGTCTCAGCTTCAGTGATTGTAAACACGAGATAGAGAGACAGCACTCCAACAAAATTAGATTGCTCTAAAACAGTGGACCTGGCTCCGATCCAGGGTGCTTTACAGTCAATAGTACAAGCTCGTTTTTTGTATTACAATGCTTTTGTCTCACACATGGTTACTAGCCTATTACATAATAATTATTAATTTTTTAAGAAAATTAAGAACAATAAGCAAAGCAGAGGTCCATCCTAAGAGAACGGGATGTACTGTGCTGAACTTCCTGCAGGCAGGGAAGGGGAGGAAAAAAAAAAAAAAAGAGATGATTTCCAGCTAATTGTTTATGCCCTAGTCTTTGGCAGCTATGCCAATAAAAGCACTGAATAATGATCCTAAAAGGACCAAAACAGGAGAAATTACATGTTCAGCAGTCCTTTGTTATTTGAAATCCAGTAGTGTGTTTTATGTGCTTTTCAGCTGTACTTTGGTGTGGTCTTTCAAAAGGAAATAATCCTGTGAACAAAATATCTGGCCGAGAAACAAAGGGGCTGCCAAGTCCGATCCACAGGTGATGAGTACTTGGCCAGCAACCAAACTTGGGCTAAATTAAAGACAATTAAAACAGACAAAATTGTCCATCTGCTTGTATAGTTAATATAGAGAGTGTAAAAAGGTGCTAATAATCTCCCAAGAAAAAATATTACACTACATGCTGAAGACCAGCAAAAACCTCTGCTGTACAAAACAAGCTAAAGCAAGAAGTCTGTACAAAGGAATTCTAGCACAACACTAATATGAAGAACTCCCTAATTTTTTCATGTTTAGTAGCAATAAAAGAATAGACAAATTGTTCAGATCCACTGTGAACTACAGAATTTGATCATTAAATCTAACATCTTTTCCATTTTACTGTAGTAGCTAAAGGGATAGCTAGGAAACTCTCAGAAATATAAATCAACCTGAGACTAGAGTGTGTACTGAAATAATGCGTGTAAGCATCTTCCAAGTCCTACACACGTGGCGTGCATAAATGCTAGTCCATAAAAAGAAGCTATGTATCAAGGAAGGGTATGAATAATAAAAGACTATAACCACTTAGCTATGCCATTTTATATAACAGAGGTTCAATCTCTGCCAAAAATATAGCACAGTTAAAACCAAATTGTTTGTTGGTCCATCCCCCCTCAGTTGTCACCCACATGCATACAAACTCATTCTTCAGATTAACCAACGGTTAGATAGCTGTGTTGATTAAAGGCAAGTGGGACACCCAGATTCAATTCTTGCTTTGAATCAAATCCACAGAGCTAGCTCTTCTGTCTGCATTTTACCCTACAGCTAAATGTCTCACTGTTTTCCGCATGTGTCCCATGCTGCTTTTTCATACTCCCGTGCACCCACAACACACTGGTTCAGGAAATAAAAGCAAAAGACCATTAATTTTCTTGTAGGTGTTATATGCTGAGTGAGATGCCTGAACAGGTCCACAGTGGGGTCAGCTAAGTGCTAGTGCTGGAACAAGGGGATCAGCTGAGCACATGGTATAGCAGGAATGAGCAGAGGAGGACTGCCTCTTTCAGCAATAGCCTGTAGATATATCTCCTTAGTGCTATCCTACAGCTATACCTTCAGTTTCTTAACTATTTTGAATGAGTGGGTTGTGGTGTTTTGTGGGTTGGTGCCAAAAACACAGTGGTCCCACCCTTGCTGTCTTGGCTGTTCAGGCTTTTGCTTACCCCTTCCCTCCTGCCAGCACTAGCATTCAGGCAGCCATGCAATGAGCCACATTTGGAAACTCGCTCTTAGGTTTGGTTACATTTTTTCTCCTGTTAAAAACATCTTTATAAAGACTGAAAAGTATTTCCATTCTTTCTGATACTCAGGAGTTTTCACAAAGTGATATTATTAGTTTCTTTTGCAAAGAAGAGATGTACATTTTTAGCATATACTGTCTCACTAGTGAATATTCATAGCTATGAACACATTCTGCATTCTGATTACTATTAGAAAACCTGGGGGGTTTTGGGATTTAAAATATTTGTGATAGCTCCTTTTTCCCTTTTTTTTTTTCTTCTTCCTTCTGCCCCATATAGGAGGTACTGATTTGACCCTGGGCACCACAGGATGAAAACGTATTACAACCTCCAAGAGAACCACTCATAGGAATTAGGCTACCAAGTGTCTACAGACACCTTAAGCCACTCCTAATGTCAATGAAAGTTCAAAACACTCAACTTTATGCAGAAGCAGCGCTCCTGCAACCTGAATCCAGCTGTAAAGAAAAGTGTCACAAAAAACCAGCCACTACTAAGACATTTGGTTTTGTCTCATAAAATGATTAAATGGAGATGGATTAATTTATCTAAGGAAAGGACATTTTGACAAGCACGTTTAGCTTGATCTCTCTTGGTAGCTGAGCAGACTACATCGGCTCCCCATTTACTGAACTCAGCGCTACTCCTGTCTGAATCATGCTCCACAGTGCAGCAGGAGCCAAACTCACTGTAATACTGCCAGACCAGCAGCACCATCGGTTTGGGCAATCCAGCCCTAAGTGCCTCAAAACCACCTTTAACCCACAAGTCTTTTAGGTCTTGATCTTTATCAATTCTTCCTCTAAAACTCAGAGGGAAGTAGGCAGAAGAAGAAAGGAAAGGGGAAGAACTGCACTTGTTCCCCAAGTAACCAGCCCGAACATAGTAGAAAGTGTTTCATTAGACCGGGTTGAAATTTTATACCCATTTAGACAATTATCCTGAAGCAGAGTAGCAAAGAATGCTCAATATGAATGACAATTCATTTACACTGTACAGATGTCACTCATTTCACTAAAAACACACAAGGCAATAAAATTCAGGTAGTTCTCTGGTTACATCCAAAAGCTGTAGCAATTCATCAGAGATTAGGCAAGATCAATTAAAGGAAAGTAGTTGGACAACATAATGGGAAAAGGGAATTTTAGGAAGTTTGTTTCTGGAAAATCCATCAAAATATGCTCCCTCATACCCAGCCTTAGTGGAAACAGATACATTTCCTGGATCATTTAAAAAGATCTGTACTGAGTCTCTGCAAAAGGTTTCCAATGTACCTTTCTAATTTATCAAGTGCTCTCACAACACAAAAGGCATAACTTGTGACTCCACTAATCAACAGCACGTTTAAAAGGTACTTTTCCTGAAAAAGGGGTTGGGCCTGAGAACTTCAGTACTCACAGAGACCAAGCACAGAGAGCAGCAAGTATATGACATGATTTTGTTTCCTGAAAGACAGATAATTTAGAATATTACCCATCCCTCAGGCTAGCTATTAACCCTCATTTTTGAGAAGAGTGAGGTTCTTATCTGTCCATATGCTCCAGAGGGGAGAGGGGCAAGGTTGGTTGGGTTTTTCCAAGTTTTTTCTAAATGCGCCTATCTTCATGCACGCAACTAGCTTACCAGAGGGTTTAATGCATTCCCTTAACCTCAGAAGGTCTGAGCTTACACACAGCCAGCTGCTCCTGAACTCTGTCTTTCCAGCTTAAAGCTGTTTGTAGCAGTGAAAATGCAGAGCAAGCACACCAATCATATCCTTATCAGTCCTATCCCTCACAGCTGCGCATCATTCATTTTTATTGCTGAACTGTTTGGGCTTTTTCTTTTTTTTTTTTTTTTGGTTAAGCGACACTAATTAACACAATCCAATGAAGTACATCATTAGATTTCTCCAGCAGAAACCCAAGGGCTACTATTTCAACTAGAAGGCAATCTTATAAGCAGAGTTATTATTGGTAGGGAAGATTAGTGTGCCTCCAGCACCACTGGAACACTGATAGCCAGAGGTACATGCACAGTGAGCACACAAGCATGGCAAAAGAAACCAGCCAGGATTGCAAATAAGGCTGTGCTGCTAATGAGGAACTGGAGGAATCGGAGCATAAGGAACAGCCAATTTACAATGCCTTCCTGTCTCAGCACTGCTGAATTTAACTGCCTCAAAGGGCCAAGTACCTTCAAGTACCCACACCAACAGCATTAAACTTACTTCAAATCTCACCGGAAACTTTCTGCCCTCAAACCTGAGTCTGCAGCAGGTTCTTGCATTTTATAGAAAATAATGGTTTTTAAAAAAAAAAAAAAAACACACACACACACCACAAAAACACACAAAACCAAACATCTCCTTGCAATATCTTATTGTAGTAAACAAAGGCCTAGGTGGGCTATGTACTGATCTTCTCAACTGCCCAAAAAATTTAACACTACACATTCAGACAATAAAAATAATTCAGTGCTGGGATTAACCAAATACCTGAAACCCTTTTTACTTTCTTCTCCACAGAAAGGTAGATAATTAACTGGGAAAAAAAATGTTAACAGTAAAAACCAATACACTTTTAATCATCATGAACTATGTTTTACATCTTCTCTACCACAGAACCTGCAAGAATGCTGCCAGTGAAGGAAAAGAACAATATGCCAAGAAGAAATAATAGCAGGGCTTTGCCTGAGGGTTTTCCAATATAGCCCTACTTGGTGACATGATGACTCAAGTTATGTTTAATTTTTATTTTGTATTGAATTTGGGACCCCCAGAGTTACTACATGCTGCTTGCAGTCTGTTCTGTTAGGCTTTAAGTTGATAATCATATTCTGAGGCAGTAACTCGAGGGGAAAATGAACATGATGGAGAGTGGCCTCAGACTTTCTCCCGAGTGTGTATCCCTTGCTGGGGGGAGTAGGCAAAAAAGGATATGTGTGTTTGATTCCCTGTTCACAACTTGACACTTGCTGAAATACCCTCTTCATTAGCAGACCACAGCTATCAGCCAGGCTGTGACCTGCGGTGCTGCAGAAGCTATGCATGCATTCTCCTTCCCCCTCTGTTAACCTCCCCAGGAGGAGTAACGTCTTCCACCGCCTTAGGTAAATACCAATCAGAGATCAGGCCTCAGAGACCCCTACTAAAATACTAGTGTCACGTTATGAAGCAACTAATGGAAAGACAGAAACTATGAGAGATTTAGATAGGACTAACCAGTATTTATTATTTCTCTGTAGGCTTCAGATGAAACCACGCTGATCAAGGAAACTCCCTCCCCACCCTCCAATGCCTAATAGCGTCTTACCTCAAACACGTCAGCTAACAAAGCTCCATGTCAATCTAAATGCTTTCATAACGCTGGTCTGGCCAAAGCTCTAACCTGCCTTTACTTTTGCAATGGGAACAAGGGACAGCTAAAGTGCCTGTAAGCAATCTCAGACAAGCCTTTTTGAAGTGAGGGGAGAAAGGATTGTGTTAATTCACTGGGAAACCCCAAAGACTGCATAAAAACAGTTTAACTTGAAGACCAAGCCAGTCTGTACAGGTAAGCAAAAAGAAGGCTACCTAATATTGCTGAACAAGGCCTAAAATCCAAATTCATGGAAAGTGTTTTCTTTTTCCCCAATGTATATGAATTCTATGAACACACTTTGAATTGTTCACATGGATTTGCTATTTACCAAACTGGTCAAACACCATTTTAATACATAATTTTGGAAAATGTTAATGAGTTATACAATTATTAGAGCTACAGCTGGTTAAATGTTAGTCCCCTGTGAAAACAGAAGACATTCAGTTGATACAAACTGGCTTAGTTCCTTTCCAACACTTGAAGCGACACTGATTTATCCAAGCCAGGGCTCTTTGTAGAGCTCAGACTTATTTCCAAACCTTCTGCTGTTTCTGTCTTCTTCCTTAAGCCAGTCTTTTATTAATGACAAACATGTTTCAGCTAGTAGATTGTTCACCAAATTTTCATCATTAATACTATTTTTCACATTAGCTACCGAATGACCACAAAAGAGAAACAGTTTTGTTCTATTTCCCAACAGGATTACTTTCAAGTTCAAAAAGCTTTCAGGAATGTGACCTGAACAATTTCAGTCCAAGCACTTGTGCATGTATAGGTTTGTGCAAATACTTGCATGTTGAGGTATATTGACCAGAATTTTTACAACCTGTTTTATTGACAAAGCTTTATTAAATAACAAATTCTACTGAGAACTAACCTGATCACTATGATTACTCATGGAACAAATTCAATTTACATGAAATATATTTGCTAATGCTTTCTGCAGCAACTACCAGATGCTATTTTATAAGACAGAGGCTGAATTATAGGCAGGAAAGAAATTAAACCCATGAAGCAAGAGATAATAGGTAAGCCTTCTATGATCTCCTATTTTTTTCTGTCTAAAGCTGAAACTAAGCATTAGTCAGTTATTTTTGTCCTAGGACATCATATGGCAGTTACACAATACTGGACTGAACAAGTCTAACATTGCAAGGCTGCAGAAAGACAGATGTCCTCCCTCCACATTGCCTCCCCCTCACTTCCAGCTGCATGTTCCCCTGGTCTCCCTTGCACCTGCACTGGAACAAATACACCTAGCCATACAACAAACCATTTCAATTCACTAGTACAGAAAAAAAAACCCAACTAACAACAACAAAAAAAGTGAATAGTTTCTTTGTTGGGGTAGTGAATTTAAGCCAACCAGTCTGGTGAGCCCGAAAGCAAGGGCAAAGCTGAGCAAGACGACAGATCCTCAAGGCTGGGAGCAGGGGACAGGCAGAAAAAAGACGAAGAAGCAAGGACAACCTTTTAGTGACAGCCACTAAACTGGCTTAATGTGTGTATCATCTCCCCGTTCTATCCAAAAGGAGTGCAGTCTTTTTGCTTATACATACACTGTCAGCAGCTGTAGTGCATACACCTGCAACATAGTCGCCCTGGCAAATATTAAATGGATGCTCACTTACAAGACATTTTCAGGAGATATGCTTATAAAATATTTAGACACACACCCGTGCTCATCCAACAGAAGCTTTTTGTGTTGTGCCCTGTTTGCATGACAGGTGGTAAGGTAATCTACTAGAGTAAAAATTACTCTGGAAATAAGGCTACCTCTGTCAGTCAACATTAGTTATGCTTCATCGTTTCTAGGGCCATTTTGATATATGAGTACGTGCAAGATCCATGTATACATCAACAGCTATAATGCAGGTGTTACCTAGACCAGCCAAGCGTTTTTCCCATCTCCCCACTTCCATAGCCAAAAGAAACATTTGTCAAAGCATCATTGCTTTTCTTGTTTTCAAGCAGAGCAACACTAGGCTCCCTTCACTCCAAGAGTCACATTTACTTAAAATCGTTCCATTGCACCTGAAAACCCTTTTGAAATAAACATCCTCAATGCTCAAATTGTCCAGGGGGCACAAAACAGAGGAGCAGAGTGCAGCACGGAAGGCTAGAAGACACAACAGTGATGACATTTTTTTTTTTCTTAAATTTGCCCTATGAAGCAGTAAATTGCTTAGAACAGAGGTACCAGCCACCCGTATGAGCCCAGCATGCACCATTTCTATAGGAATAAAGCAGCCAAGAGCAGTCAAATTAAGAGGAGAGGAATCAATGAGCCGAACCCTCAACAACCTAGGTCTACATAGCACTGCCATTTTCAGCTCTGCCATATGACTTACCTTGGCTGAGATTCAAATTTTGCTGGTCTACAGCAGGAGTTTTACATGCAATGCCAGGGTCAATGGCCCAGATGGAGCACAGAGCTGCCCCCTCTGCTCCTCTCCACTCCCTACCACAGCATTTCCCTCCTTGACCCTCTGGCAGAACCACCTGCAAGGCCATGCTATACATCAGGTGATGTTTATTGATCCGCTACCAATTTCATTGGCACAACTGACAGAGAAATATGTTTCGGGATTAGGAAACTGGTAGTTAGGATTGGCCAGGAACTTTCTTAAACTATTATTATCATCTAAGGTGCCACATGAAATTGCAACCTGCACTGAGGATGTACATTTCTATTGCCATATACCTTTCTTAATGACTTAGGCTTGTCCAAAGCTGTTGTAATAAGTTACTGTTACGACCGACATAAGAATGCTCCTGGTTGGCAACAAATTTCAAATTTTCTTCTGCTTTCTCACAAAAGCACGTCACAAAAGCTTTCAGATGATCTCACAAAATGGAAGTTCCTCAGAGGATCTATTTTTCAGAACAAAATGATCAGATTTCTGTTCAAATCTTTAAGTCATAATTTTCACACCTGTACAATATGGGTAAAATATTTTAGGGACAATTGGCCTTTCTTGTTCTTTCTAAAGTAATCTTACTGCTATGACAGTGCTTCTCATGGAGCTCCCATGGCAATGAAATGCCAGCCAGAGTTTCTTTCCCAAATGGATTCTGATCTTCTGCAGGGGGGTGGGAGATGGTCACCTTCAATGTTTTCCCCTGGGATTACACTGGGAAACATTTTCTCTAGCACTAGTAGAGCCTGAGAGCGTTTCTGAGGCACAGCACGTAGTCCCTGGGTATTACACCACTACAGTTTGCTCCCAGTTTCATTAAAATAACTCCACCCTGTTCCAGCAAAATAGACCAACGGTTGATCCTGAAAGTACCACAAACAAATTCCTTAGCACTGATCACATCAGGAGACATCTGTCCTTAAGCACTTTATAACAACCCAGCCTGAAGTACTTTCTTATAACAAAATCCTTGGTCCTTCCACCTTGTAATGAGAAAAACAATTGTCTGCATTAAAGTTTTAAAGATAGGGCTTAATAGTTTTTCCACAATTAGAGGTTGGTTACTGCTTTCTTCAACATCTTAACAGTGTGCAAAGGAGACTACCACTTGATAACCAGACATCTTACAGGTGCCAGGTGAGAAGCCTGGAAAAAGGCGAACCTGGCTTTCCTTAATTAAAGAGATCCTACTCAGCACACAGAACCTCGGAACTTGAGGATTGCTATTCAATCTGTATATTGTAAAAATAGAGGATCTTTCAGTCACCTGTTCAGTCTTTAAGTGTTCATTGTGCTTATCTAGAAAGCCTCATTCTGGATTTCATTTGACAAACAAACTGCCACCACTTATCTGGTTATTCTTGTCACTGATGTGACAAAACAATCCATAAAGGGATTTTAAACTGTATCCCATTTGCCTCCAACAGAAGTAGTCTCTAGCAGTTAAGGAATATGTAAGTATGTATGTATATATAAGTATGGAAGTACCTGAGGCAGAAAAATAAATGTAGTTTAATAACAACAATATTATTTTAAAAGCCTATTTGAAGAGCCTTTAAAATTAGTCTGCCTGTGGAAGTGCAACATTTCTAGAGGAAATTTGGAAGAAGTACAATTCTACCTGTATTAATCAAGGGAACTAGAAAAACTGGATTTTCAGTGGTTTAGAAGGGTCAGGTAAAATGTATTAACAGAATAAGGATAAAGATTAAAAAAAAAAAAAAAGTCTGAATTTTGAACTGTAGCATACCAAATTCATAAACATATTTGTTTAAACTAAGAAGGATACATAGCTGTCACCTTAATCTGAAAAATAGTTCTAAAAAGGCCTTTAGAGCCATTGGGCTAAATCAGATAAAGAATCTAGGTGGAAAAGAAACACTTAAAACCCAAAGCTGTAAACCAGACAATAAACCAGCCCAGTCACTGCCTGACCTTACCAAGTGCCCCATGTGTTGCTCCTGCCTGGGCACAGGACTGCTCTGGGCTGAGCCATCAAGTACCAGGCTCCCACCCATTCTGCACAGAGGTCTACAGCTCCTCTGCATAAAATCCCAAAGCACGTGGCATAGTAGGTAATCTCAGAGCACATTTTTTTTTGACAGATTCAAGTTTCCCTCTAAAAAAAAAATATATATATATATATGCTTTATTTAGGGAACTTTGAGGTTCTTCTATTTCGTATATTGGGTCAGAGACTTGCATACCAACTGAAAGATAATCAGAGGAGCTAATAGATTCACCAAGTACATGGGTGTTATCTCATTCAGGACAAAAAAAAAAAGCAGCAAGATCCAAGGGAGCAAGAGAAGACTTATTCTGTAGATTGTCATAAAACTCTCATCCAGAAGCAGGGAGGCTCCTGGCCAACCTTTATTCCTAGAACAGTAAATGCATTTCATATGGTTTTCATAGTCATTGGATAAAATAATTGAGCCATACCTGAAAATTAATTTCCTAATTTTCACATCAAGATTAGCCATAAGTGTGTTCATCTCTTGGATTGCCGGAGAAGGAAGGGCAAGGGGACTGTAGCCACCTTCACCTCCTGGGCACTTATTCCCAGTCACACGACATAGTCATCATCATCCACCTCTTGTATAAGGAAGTTTAATGGAAAGAGGTTACAACCTAAAACAGTACCAAATATATGTCTGAGGACCCCCAGATCCAGCAATCAGTCAGATGCTAACCCTTGCAAGGCTGTTCAGCAATCCTTGATCATAAATGTTTCCAACATGGTAGAATAAAACCTACCCAGTTTACAGTTCTTACCCCTACATATGATACATAAGATACTTATTAGGCATGAACACACAGTTGTAATCGTTTTAATAGAATTACTTCAATTATTTAAACTCTCTGTTTTGTTTCTTATTTATGGCAAAAACCCCACACCTGGGGTAGTATCTTTTTTTCCTCCCATTGTTAATATTTCATGCTAGAAAACATAAATATTTATGCAAGCTGGGAAAAGTAGAAGTTATTTTCTGTAAAAATAGTCTCCCTTCAGAAGAACAGCATGGTCTTTATAGTAACTTCTAAAACAAACTAGATTTAATACTTTTTACTGTAAAATATATTCTTGGGCCTTATTTCCACTGGCAGATATAAGACAAGAGGGTTAAGAATTCAGCCTAAGCCATTTCCCACACCTTTGGTTCAGAAGGGTTTTCTAAGTATAAAATTTTGATTGCTCCTTTTTTATCATGCAATCAATTTCATCAGGTTTTCATGCAAAATTAAGTACTAATCAAAAGAACCATATCATTAAAACAGAGAGGTACAGAAACTCTGCCACTAGTTTTCTTACGTTGACCACAGAAACCCTTTCATTCTGATACACGCAAACTAAGGACTTTTCTGTTGGTTAATAAGAGTCTATATAACACACGTTCCAACATAAACAGTGCGAACAAATTCAAAATGTAAGTAGAACTTTAAGTACTGCGAATATGAGAATAAATAGAAGGATCGAGTTTTCCACCTGTATTTTGCCAGATAGCACCAACCCATGCTTCTTCATTGCAACTCTAAGAGTCTAGACATGTTATCCATGAGCAGCCGAGTGGATTACTCAAGAAGGTAGTCTTTCCCTGAGGCCTTGAAGGAGAACAACTCCAAATTGAAGGACTTCAGCAGAATTTATGTTGTATGGTCCCAGATTGTCATCTTGAAACCTCTTGGTCTGAATAGACATGTGACCAGCTGCATTCAGAATTTCCTCTTCCTCAGCATTACCTGTTGATGAGTTTTAAGTAGTTCAACACTGGTGACTATAGACAACTGCCTGCTCCATACACCATCTACTTGCAGCCTTCTGAGACACCTAGAGATGCACAAACAACCCCTGCTGCACCTTTCTGTCACAGTTAAATAATTTGCCTCTTGCCTTCCATCTTGCACGCCCTATTTATTCTACCTGTCTGTCAAAAGGTTGCCTTCCCAAAGCAAGACTGGTAGACAGGAATGTGTACCTGCACCATAGCCACAATGTTGTATGGTCTGACGCAGCATGGCTCCAACTCCTTTTCTTAAGCAGGTTTAGCTGGGCCTGCTAACAGGGATATCTCTTATTGCCCAGTGCTTCCCTCTACTAGGGCTGCTGCCTTGTAACAGGGGCAGCTGCAGAGACTGTGCATCCACACCTCAACTGGCAGATATTATCAGTGTAAAACAGGACAGTGCAGAAGCAACTAAGAGTCCTATTCAGCTCTCCTTTCCAACATTATGTATGGGGACAAAGCAGACCCTGTTCACCAGCAGCAGCTAAATCTCCCTGCAAACCTGTGTCACAGCCACTATGAGTCTAAGCTACAATGCCAGGTTATGAACTGAGGTAGCTTTGGTGTGGGTACATATTGCCTTTGCCAGCTCTGATACAGAGACTACAAATTCCTACAGAAGGGCAGAACAGACAGTTACTGGTAGTAACTTTTTTAATTGCTGCAGCACATTCTTCAAAATAACGCGTACCACCCTTTATCTCATACATATCAATCCTAGGCACATGATACATAATGCTCTGGATTGCATTCAAGAGAAGACACATCTAAAACTCAGTTACCATAGCAGCAAAGAAATGTACTGCTTCTTTTTAACCTAAGTCAATTGTGGGAACAGCACAGTCCAGAATCCAGCATCATTAATACTACTTGAGTTGGAATTTTATTCTTGCCATGCCATGCCACCCCTAACATTTCAAGTTTGCACAGACAGAGACCAAAGTTGTAACTACACCCTGCATAGGCTTGCCTGAGTCAGCCTGAAACCAGCTCAGGGCACTGTTGCACTGATGCTTTAAGACCACACTACTGTGAGAAGGGGCAAGCCACACTCCCTGCTGCCAGTCCAAACTAATAACTAGCCTTCATCTGTATCAGCAAGTGGATTGAACCTAGCAGTCATTTGTACAATCACTGCTACTGGCTCAAGAAAAAGGCTAGGACTGTCTTAAAGTTTTCTTGGCAGGAGAACGGACCTCTGGCACCCAGGAGATCTGACTTCCATCAGGGTTAGCCAAGCATGAAATCACACCAACAAGAACCAGCAACACTTCAACTACACCAGCTTTCATGTGGAAACCTAGATAAAAAACTTTCTGGAAGCTAAAGATGCTTTATGTTGCCGCATCTCTATTTCTTAAGCTAGTTTGGCTGCTTCCAGACTAGCTCAGGTGTACCTGAACCAGCTGCAGCCACTCTTCTGACTACAGTATGGGTTGTGGAAGTGTGAGAAAAGGCATGGTGAACTAGAATGGAGTTCATATGCCACAACCCAGGTTAGAGATACTGTCACCTGCAACAATATTTAAAAATAAAAAAAAAAAAAAACAAATAAAACCCAGAAACGCAAACAACTCCTCTTGCAGAGGTCAAGGTGGGTACTGTTCAGAAGTCACTTTCATTCCCAAGGGTTGGGCTTGTTTTTTGGTTTGGAGTTTTTTGGTGGGGTTTTTTTGTGGTTTTTTGTTTGTTTGGTTTTTAAATTATTATTTATTTATTTAATGTTACTGGCTCTTCACAAATCTCTTCATTATACTCTTCCATTACATGCAAAAGGAGATAGACGTATCTTGTTAATGCCCTGTTCAGGCTTTACCAAGAATCAGACAAGGAATGCGGATCAGAACTGACACTCCTGTTTGAACACACACTGGTGAGTCTCTTCTACATAACATTATGTTAATTATGTTCTAGCCAAATTACATTTTTCTCCCTAACAGAAATCCTGTATTCAGCTTCCACATCAAGGTAAAAGTGCCACGGCATTTACCTTTTATATCAGAGGAAGCATTAGTAAGGTATGAACCACCTATGAGCATCTCTTCGGACCAGGCCTAGAGCTCTAGTCACACAGATACTGAACTCAACATCAAAACTTTGTACATCACAGCTTGAATTCTAAGGTATTTGAATTTGATGGAGTCAGACTCCCCAGAGCTTAGAAAGGAGTCTTTTTACAAGCAAATTTTCTTTTGTCAGTTTCTCCATAACAGAAATCCTGTATTCAGCCACCACATCAAGGTAAAAAAAATGTTAATACCTTTGTGAATACAAGAAAGGGACAGGGTCTAAGAGACATGGAAGCTTCAGTACTTCAGCTGTATGAGTTAATTTTTGTGTATTCTAAGAGATCTTTCTTGATATACATTTTATTTCAGAGTTCTCTACGAATTTTAATGGATTTTTTTTTTTTTTTGCATAGGTGATTTCTAAAGGATAACAGGTGATAACAAGCACAGTTCCAGACGTGAGTAGAAAACTTGTAACTGCACAAAACCTGATGTGAATGGAGTTACATGGGAACCTTTCTGAATCAAGTTTTCCATAATATCTATTCTAGTAACAGAGCCTACTCTTTTTGGTGAACAAGTGATTAATCCAGGTCAGTCATCTGTGTTTCTACCCTGAAGTATCCTTAGCCAAAAATTTGGTTTTATATAGTCTTTTTCATACAGCAGTTCTTGTCAACTGCTTGAAAGTGTGTACCTTGGAAAATAATCCAGGCATAGGTAAGTCTACACAGCCCTAAACAAGTGCACTAGCAGGTGAAAAAACGTGCAATTTGACATGAGCTGCCTGAGGTTTTCCATGTCTTCACCATAAATTGCTGATAAATTCCTTTTTTGCAGGCTTTACCAAGTGGGTAGCTTGGCAGGTCTGAACACATGAATCAAAGTATAGAAAATCTTGGTATAAAAAAAAAAACTGTGCTTGGGGTTTGCCAGTTCCCACAATGTTTCTTCTAATTGCATTTTTACCCCAACTGATTTGCCTGCAATTAACAATTCTGCCTCCCCTGTCTCTGACACTGACTTAATCCCTCAAGAAGACAGATTATTACAAAAATTGCTCTTGGCTTGAGGGATAAAGACCTGAGTGCCCTCAAAAAAGGGCAGGGAGAAGAATTCATTCCTCTGGCTTTTTAGTAGTGTAATAATATATTTGTCCTCATATCTTTATAGAAATGAAGGCCAGGGACTTCCCTAGTGGGTAGCTCTTATCAGTCAGATACTATCATTTTCCCCCAGACACCTCATCTAAGATCTACGTGATAACACGTGTTAGTCATTTAGTACAGCCTCATTTACATAGAGCACAATGAATTACATTGACTCCAAGGTCTCAGCTATTCAAAGAGCAAAACTTGACAAAGCCATGTTCACACGGAGTTTGGCTGGCAAGGCTTGCTTTAATAAAATAGCTTTGGATACTTCCAATTATAAAATTTCAGCTTTCCATAACCCTTACCAAGCTGTGTTGATGTCAGGTACAATTAATCCATAACAAAAGAGCACAAGTGGCAAAAAGCAATTTTAATAGCTGTGTCACAAGTAGCTTCATTCCCCTTCCTACAAACACAATAGAAATCACATCCTAATTTCCGTATAGCCAAGACAAGTTAATTGCTTCCCGCAGTGTGTTATTCTGGACAGTGGTGCTGCCATGCGTATTGCAGTAGAGCAGAAAGGAACAACGACGACAACAAAACCTAAGTACATCCCTTGACCAAGTGTCTATTAGTTCATTTTATTATCACTTCCTTCTGTCTTACTTCTATTTAACATGCACAAACACAAGAATAACCAAAAGTAGCACTTCAGTATGTTTTGCATCTGATATTCATGTTAAGGCCCATACAATGGCCTCAGATGGAAACCTTAATGGAAGAGAGATCCTCCAAGCTACTCCTGCCCATCTTGCAGTTTATGTTCAACCCACAGTTCCCAAACTCAGCCATGCTTCCACTTCCTCCTCCAAGCTTCCCATCCCACCTCAGATAGCAATCTGCAGTTAAGGATCATTGTTTAGGAAAAACTCTCTCCTGGAGAGATGCAGAAAGTAGAAATTCTTCCCATGTCCGATGTTGAACAAGCCTGTGAATCTGTAGAAGCTGAGCAAAGAACAGACTTTTACAGGTCTGTGACAGAGCAAGTATGAAATCTGAATGGGATTATACATGAATGGCAAACTCCCTAGTTGGCACAAACAGGTCCCTCAGAGAACTGGGCTGGTGTCACCCACCTCCGTTTCAGCCATAAGAGCAAACTGTTTTATATGTAACTCAACACCATAAATAGTTTCCCTTTCCCCTAATAAAACTCCATCGTCAATCTCTCCCATGCACCTGCGGTTACTTTATTTGCAACACTTAGTTCTTCATTCAAAAAGAATAAAAAGCAGTTTTGCTAAAAGATCCAAGCCCATGTTATTTGTGTAATGAGCCCGCATCAGGCAAGAGCCGGGATTAGTAACTAACCAGATCAGACACAGCAGGAGTCAGTCCTCCCACACCACAGCAGGCCAAAGATAGGAGATACTTGTTTAATGAGGTTGGCAGTGACAGCCACGATAGGGTGGGGGAAATTTAATCACTCACAGCGCTCCAACTTTGTAAGCAAACCCCCCAGGGTAAACATACAGGTAAGTAACCTCTTTCAATTTTGCATACCCCCCAATTTTCATCCCAGGACAGCCTGCTCTTTCTGCCTATCTCCGTTTACCTGCAATGCCGTGACTCCCTCCTCCCTCCCGTGCCAGTGGTGTGGTGCTGACAGTGCTGATGGACACCTTCCAGCTACACCTGGCTAAAACACACTGCTTAGTGGTTCATTGCTATGCCAGCCACATTTTTATGAAGGGCGCTGCCCATAACTCCTTATCACAGCACTTAGATTAGAAGAAAATTGCCCAAAAATGATCAATTATCTCACCAGACCCAGGGCACACATAAAGACACCAGGAGAGAAGAAATCCCTGTGCTAGGCCTGAGAAAAGTTTTGTTGCAATACTTTCCCTGTCCTGCACTGAGCTGGAAAGCCAACCCACGCTCGCTAACAGCCTGATGGCTCAGAGCCACCGTCCCACGCAGGCTGCGGGGTGCGTGGTGAAGCATGCGCCTCTGAGAGCGCTCTGGTGCTCTCAGGGGTGAGATGCAGGCCTGGGTGCCCCCCGCCACGGCTGGTACGGATGGGAGCACCTCAGGGTTGGAAATGGAGGTGAAGCGGGGCCTGGATAGATTACTTGCTACAACACCACACCATGAGAAGTGTCAGAGCTCAACTGTCCCAGCAGAAAACACAAACTCAGAAGTGCCCCAGATACTGCCAGCACCTGTCCCAGGGGGCTCCAGCAGCTCATTAAGCTGAGGCAGAACCACCACTGCCATGTTCAAGAAAACATTTACTACCACCACGATACCATCCCTGGCAGGCCTAGCATCCAGTGATGGACTTTCTCCACCCTTTTCCACAGAAATGAAGGTGGTCTTCCACAGCATGATCTTACTTTTGGTGTTCTTATTAATGAAAGGTAGCCCTGGAAACTGCTGTGACCTTACAGTGCTACATGGTGTATGTTTGGAATAAAACAGTCACCCTCTCCCAACAGTTTGCTGGCTGACCTACAAGGCACATGCAGGGCAGGTGAGCGGGAAGCAACCTGACATGTCTGTATTCACACATGCATGAGGAACCGCTCAGGGATCAGTCAGCTCTGCCCGGGGTCGGACAGGGAAGCAGAGGTGGCAAGCCTCCAGAGGAGCAGTCCTAAGCTGTGCTCCCTGCAGAGACAGGGTTAGATGCACCTCGCAGACCCCAGGCTGCTCTGAGGAGCTGGCTCAGCCCCGGCCACAAGTTACGGCCATTTCTGGAGATGCAGTAGTCCAGTCAATAGATACCACCTGGTAGAGGCCACCAAGGGAGCCCATGAGTTTGGAGTTATGCAAAACTGAAGCTCTGCAACCTTTCCCTTTCCCACCCCTGCAGCACTGGAGTGGGAAGAGGCCTGAGAGGTGGAACACTGGTATTTCCTTAAAGCAAGGCTTTTCCCAATAGTTTCATACACTGAAGCGTACAAAAAGCAGAGGCCAGAACAAGTGCCTGCAGTGAAACATCTACAAAGAAATTTAGAAGAATCCCCGAAGGTGGCTTTCGTATTTCCTATGCAACATCATATTTCACCTCCACTTCTGTTGCTTTCAAGACCAAAAGCAGAAATGTCTCAGTGCCATCAGCCACAGCATTATCACTTTTATATTAGTACCTTTTTATTTCAACATCCTCCATTGGATAGCCTTTCTCTGAAAATCTATACTGCCTCAAGAGTGCTATATTCTGTTCAAGTTCTGTTGTAAAAGTACTTGAAATTTGAAAATAAAACCCATACGAGTAAGGATCCAAAATTACACAGCCACCCCAAAACAGAGATTAGTATTGCTTTCTTTATATTTTTCTTCACTTTTTTACTGAATATAACTGAGCAGTTCATAATACATTTTGATGTTGAAAAGGAAAAATTATTTTATTTTGCTGTACTTGTGGGGTTAAAAGAAAAAAGAAGTATTTTTAGTTAAGTTTAGGTCTGTTTTAACTCAACTCCCTACTCTGCAAATGCAGATCTGGTTTCAGGATTCCTCAGTTCATTCCAATAAACATCAATGTAGTAAAAAATTCTCTGTCAAGACCAGAAGTAGCAATTTAAGTGCTACATAGAGGCTCTTTGTGGGAAAGGATATTGAAGTGGTAAATTTCTGGATTTTTACTTTCTTAATTAAGAATCTGGAGACCGAAGCACTCAGCATACTATTGAGCCTTTTACAGTGACTGGAAGACGTAGTTCACATTAAAAGCCACCGACAAGATTAAGAGCTACATTTGTTAGTAGATGACCTGCCCCAGGCAGACAATCCTTTATAAATTCCATGACCTCTTTTGGAGGTTTTAGATGGGAGAAACAAAGCACTAATCAGTCACATGGTATTGACATTAAAACTTCAAGAGGAACAAAGAAAACAAGCAAATTTAACATCCTTTTTATATGCAAACTATGATAAGTTGGGAGATAGCAGAAGTGTCCCAGTCTGAATCGTTTTTTGGCTTTTAATGCTGGCTTCGTTACTTTGCTGCTCAGTACAGTATGTTCCATCCTCCACTTTTTTTTTAGAAGGCACATAAGAACTTCAGAAAAACAGCACATGCTCACAGTGAAAAATCTTGAAGGACTGGCAGATACTTGTGATTTCTGAGCATCAGTGGGGTTTTCTAACTACAAATTTCTCAGATGTTGTGGGCTTGACAGATTCTATTCCAAGCTTGTTGTTTCCCTGCTCTTTTTCACAGATTTAGAGTCACTGATGAATGCTATGTGTACCAGCCCAGATGCTCTGTTCTAGCTATAAAACAGTTTTAGTCAACTAACTGGATAAGAGTGCTTAAAATAGCACAGCCCTTTACTCTTTATCAGCTTAACATTTTCCAGTACACAACACTAGACCCTGAGAAGTACAAACCAGCCTGTTTATAATTTACATACATTTTCTGGGGCATTGTTTGATGGTGTTTTAATATGGGATTGAAAGAAAATAGGATTTAACTCTTTGCATTGTCGTTCTAAATAGTGACCAAAGATCTCTCGCTAACTGAACACTTTTCCATTACAGCAATTACTTGCAAATTAACAGACCATTTTCAAGGATTTCGCCTTTCTTTCAGTTTTAGAAAAGACCGTGTTGTGGGGGTTTCTACTTTCTGTCCTAAAGCCAAATTCTATTTTCTAGACTCTCTCTAGACACTGGGAAGTGTCTTATTGTTCAGTCCTTGTCAGCTTTTAGATTAAAAGGCTGAGTTTTGCCTTATACCTCAGCTGCATAGCTGACACAGTGTTATGCTGCCATTACCAAGACCATCTATCCAAACTTCTAAGATTAGGAACAAACACCAAAACCTTTTCCAGGTCTAATCATTGCAGAATAAAGTCTCAAATGGCCCTTATTTAAGACCAAAATCATTTTGACATGTTGAATCTCTCAAATCCCCAGTGGCACCATGCCTTTTGGCAAAGCTTGCAACACTAGTCATGCCAGTGAAGCAGTTTGAATTGAACTGCTTTTTTGCCCAATCCCACTAAAAACCTTAGTAATTGGTTCAGACATAGAGGCTCAGCTGCCTCAGTGAGCACTAAAGCTACCAGCCAATCTTGATAGTGGTCTTTTTCAAACCTAGCAAAATTAAATGTAAAGCAAATGTTCCTGTTCATATCACTGGAAAGTTTTTGTATTTCCAACCTGTCTGGTTTTCCATGTGTGTTCAGATCCCAGTATACGGTAGCCAGTTTCAACCAAATGTGCCAGAAGGGGAGAAAGGTGTTTAGTTCCTGCATATTTATAAGAAAAAGAAAGGAAAACCTGATTAGCTCCTAACTGAAGAGGGGTGTATGAGTACAACCCAGAAATCCTTACAGAAGGGAGACATCTCAAAGAGAGAAAAAGATACCCTCAATTTGATTGATTCCTGAGGAATCCAGATTGACTGATGAGGATTTGATTCCCTCAAAACTCAAACCACTTTACGCATCAGAAAATTCATCAAGAGACACAGAATCATAGAATTATTTAAGTTGGAAAAGACCTTTAAGATCATCAAGTCCAATCATAAACCTAACACTGTGTAAACCTGACACTGTCAAGTCCACCACTAAACTGTGTTCCTAAGCACAACATCCACAGGTCTTTTAAATACCTCCAGGGATGGTGGCTCCAACACCTCTCTGGGCAGCCTGTTCCAATGCTTGACAACTCTTTCAGTGAAGAAAATTTTCCTAATATCTAATCTAAATTTCTCCTGATGCAATTTGAGGCCATTTCCTCTCGTCCTATCACTAGTGTCTTGGGAGAAGAGACCAACACCCACCTCACTACAACCTCCATTCAGGTAGTTGTAGAGAGCGACAAGGTCTCCCCTCAGCCTCCTCTTCTCCAGACCAAACAACTCCAGTTCCCTCAGCAGCTCCTCATAAGGCTTGTTCTCCAGACCCTTCACCGGCTTCATTGCCCTTCTTTGGACACATTCCAGCAGCTCAATGTCCTTCTTGTACCAAGGTGGCCCAAAACTGAACACGGTATTTGAGATGCGGCCTCAACAGTGCTGAGTACAGGCCATGTAAATGAGCAATTAATTCAATCTAATATTTTAGCATCCTGATGAAATACCCTTTTCCCTTGCTGAATTCTCATCCTCTGGGACTTATTCTCCAGTTCTGCAGTAATCCCTTCCAGGACAGACAATCCACATTTGGAAGAGACATTAAAAAAAGAATAAATCACTTAAAAACAAATTAATTTTTCAGTTTATGTTACATACTAGAAAGAAACAAGAGAGCTATGAATTCAGAAGAGGAGGTATGAATTATTCTTCCCTTTTACAGTCTGCTTTGACACTGTTGTAAACAAAGGAAACAAGATTCTTCCAGTTCTCCCTTATTTGGGGCTGCTCTTTAATTTACTTCTTACGGAAACTTCTGAAGGTTTGAAGAATCCAAGGATTCTGCAGGTATGTTGAATTGTACAGCTGCACATTTCTAACTTTCAGAAGTGCATTTGGTTGTGCTACCAAAATCTTCTCTCCCTGTATCTGTGTAAATAATGTTCAACAGCATTTTAGTAACTGAAGAGTTTCCAACTTAGCTCTGATCTCTTGAAAGTGTCAGACATCAGGATTTCCCCTGGCAAAACTCCTAATGACGTACTAGTCTTACCGTAACCAGATAGGAAAGCAGAATAATTTCCCTCATGTATACAGTAATAGGCAGTATATATCACAAGCTGGATTCTAATCTCATTTACATCTCACTTGTTACCCTAGTTATACCGAGTTTACTGCAGTCAGTGAATGCTTTGTGAAAGCATGCCTGCAGACCCCTCAAACTGCAGCAAATTATCATTCCAAATCCAAAGAAAGGGAGATTCACTATCAAGAATGATCATAAATCTCTTTTCGTATAAATATGGAAACAGCAAGTAGTTGTGTTCTATTCACAAATACTTATACTCAAGTCGTATACATAGTATTCCTGATAGTTGAACTAGTGTGAAAGCTGGCTATTATCAGGGTCCGATGCAGTCATAAACACTGCTGTCATGCTCTAGTAGCCAAAAAAAATAAAAAAAAAAAAAAAAAAAGAAAAACAGACTCCCCACCCTCAAACCAAAAATTTGATTCCAGATTTACAACTTTAAAAAGTTCGTCTAGTCTCTCTGAAAGATATAAATAGAGGTTCTTGAGTTACGCGGAGTGCACACACTCTCTGTATGAAGGGGGCTGGTACTATCAGGATTCAGTGAGGCCACGCATACAACAGTAAGTCTTTTTGTGGTTTTAAGCATTTGTCTCAGATTAGTCAACAACATGCAATGCAGTTGCACATGGTTTCACACTTTCCATTTTACAGAATCCTGTTCCTTCAGTTACCATTCCTTCTGCTTAGAGAGCAGGGAGGCACAGGGAGGTGGAAGAGTCCTTGACTGAAAAGGCATTTCTTTCAAAGTGCTTACTCTGTAGCAAGTACCTTAGAGGACATAAATTGTAGTCTGCAACAGAGAGGAGGAACACGTTGAAACTCCTCATCTCAACACTTGTGGGTAGGACATTAAAAAAAAAAAAAAAAAACAAAAAAAACCCCAAATACTAGTCCTAGAGAATTATTGATGTATCCACTGTTCTGCACCATTTCCAACCTTAAAAGCAGGAGCACGATCCTATCCCTTTCAAGCTTATAGTTTAGTCTTTGGGACATTCTGTGTTTCAACAAATTAATGTGGGTTGATACAGCACCTAGAATCTGAACTTCTGCTTCCTGTGTGAAAGCTGGCCATGTTCTCTTGTTAAGCACATGCTCACCAAAAAGAAAAGAAAAAAAAAAAAGGAGAGAGAGAGTGGGAGGTGAAGCTACAGATACCCACTTGACAGCAACTGCAAGGGCCAAAGAGGACATTTGCTGCAAAGAACAGGCTTAGACTCATTATAGGGTTTTTGGCCTTCTTCATGGCATCAACACAACACGCCTGGATGCCAAAGAACAACATAGCCTGAGATTTATTGCAATATGGGCATATAAGGCATGGTAAATAAAATTAGTGGTGAGGCTTGGCTGTCCTCCATCATCTGATTAAGAAAAACAAGACCAAAAGGAAATAACCAGGAAACCAGTTCAGAATTGGAAAGATATGCCTGAAGGCCACAGTGCAATGAGATTCGGAAAGGTGGAAGAGACTTATGCTTCTTACTACAGGAGTCTTAACCTCATCTGTTCTAAGAGCAGCTGGGACTTGCTAGCACCATACTTCCAGTTAGAAGGATAGTATAGACAACCAGTCCCTGAGATGCAGTATAGAAGCAGCTGTCAAGTCTGTTTGAATGCATTAGGAAAAGGCTGAATGTCAAATCTGCAAAGGAAACCTGAAGTAGTTAGAAAAATTATGATAGGGGCGGTTATGCAGAGCACAGAGTAAGGAATATGATTTATTCTTCTTCTCAGTGCATTTTTTCTTCACAGCAGCCTTATTCCTGTTTGTAACAGATGGCATATCAAGCATATGCTGGGTGAGCTTTGCTAACGTTTAACATTTTGGAAACTGGCTTCCTTTAGGCTAGCTGTTCATGGAGGTATGTGCGACAGTTGTAGTGAGTGAAAGCTGCAAGGGTGCCTTCCTGGGCTGCTCATAGCTTATAAAGAAAATGCTCTCCCACTAAGGAAGGCTTAAGAGAGAATTGAGAATGGGGGGAGCTGGGGGTGGAAGCTAATGCAAGTAGTTGTCCCAGAATCTTCAGGGGAAAATAGCTCAGCAACCCCACAGCCATGAATAAAAGCAAGAATAAGTGGATGGGAAACCTATATAAGGAGAAAAGCCTACAGGAGGTCTCAGGCTGTAGAAATTCTATATAGACAAGTGTCTGCTCTGTACTTAAAGCCTTCAGTTAGAACAGAGGGAGACCCTCTACACTTCCATAGAATTATCCAACTGTCAGTATGTAAAGTACTTTTTGATGAAAATAAAGTACTGTTTTCCTAGCCATGTTAGAGACGTCCTTACAAGGCAGATGTATGGGTCTAAGTCAAGAAAAGGATGAACAGACATTTACTTTCCACATCCTTGCTTGTCTTAGAAGAAAGACTCTTTCTGAGCTGTCTACAACCTTGAACAACCATAGGGAAGCAGAAGAGACCAGTAATACATAAATTGAAACTGAGCATCAGGAGCAGCTGAGATTAAGATTATATAAAGTTTGACTGGATTAGATCAGAAAATATGAACCTGACTCTTACTGCTTGCTAAAATAAGAGTGAAAACTCCTCTGGATGCTGTGCATCAAAAACAAGCTTCAATTTCACAGCTTCATTAGCCAAACATCACTTTCAGATATTTTTATTTCAATTTTTATGCATCTATTTTTTAAATGTAAGGTATAAAAGACAAAAGGTCTTGCATTAAATCACAGTTTATTCATTCTAGTGAAGATGTTGCGTTATGTAAATGGTACCTTTTGAAGTTGGAACAGAAATTACCGCGAGGCCCTTCTGGGACCCATTCTGATTTCCTAGGTATTTTCTCTATTTCTATACATGACTGATGGAATTGCACTGAAATAAGGGTTTCTTTGTTGCTGTCGATGCAAAAGGGAGAAAAATGACAAGTAACAAAAGAGCAGTGCAACAAAAGGCTCTAAATCAGGCACTTCAAAGAGTATGGGCTGGATTCAGCACTGCAAAGGTACACAGATCAACAGGGTGACTCAAAGAACTTAAGCTAGTAATTCATGTTCCCCCGATGGTCTGTAGAAAGAAAAGGGTGCCTCTGCAGAACAATTCTGTGTGTTTAACTGAGGCAGCTTTGGCTCCAAACATAGGTGAAATTAAACTCAACCATTTGATAGGAAATCAATAAAGTAGCCCATAACTTACATTAAGCTATCAAAATACATGCATACAGCAAAACCTATATTCTCCAGTGGACACCTCAAAAACGAAGCACAACACACTTCTTAGAAAAGGTGCTAGGTCATCCTTTTTATTTGACATCATTACTGCAAGAAGCAGCTGACACAGCTGGAGGCTCAGGACTTGTCTGCGCTGCAGAACTGAATACCTGTGAGGATGCCACAAAAATCAGACCCAAGGGTGTTCCTTACAGATGTGCGTCGTGAAGAGGCAGGTGTTTCAACAGTATGACCACATTCCCACAGTGCTCAGTGTGGAAGAACACATAACCTGTGACCAGTTATGCCAACCCAGCATCTCCCAGATGTGATGTGAAAAAATTATTCCAAACCAGAGCTAGGAAATTAATTTGGCAGATTGAAGTAAGCACATGCCAAAGCTGTGGAAGGGTTTTCCTAATAGCAATAACACATCCTACAAGAGGAGCATCTATCACTGAGAGTTTCCATGCTCCCAGTGAGACTGGCTGTCTGTACAGCAATAGCTGCTCTTCTGGGGATGCTGTCCTTTGGCATGATTAAAAAAATGGCTCAGTCTTGCAGCGTAGATGAGTCTGATCTGCTGATACTGACTTTACTGAGCCCTTCTGACCTTCCAATGAGAAAACAAATGTTACCACAGTCCCAGAAAACCACATTTGAACACTCTCAGGGGGCTACTGTTCTGATTTGTACCAGTGCACTGGTACAATAGGCATGAAGAGACCTTTGTGTTCAGAAGCAAATTAAGAAGGCTTTTACCCCGCTATTTCCTTTCCGTCCTCTCAGGGACAAGCATGAGACTGACATGGATGAGGAAACACACAGTGGCACTGCCAGGACAGAATAAGGGAGTATGAAATCCTAGTTCAAATACTGCTACTTTTGACTGATTATGTGACAAACACAAAAGAGAATCAGCACTGCACACAATAAAACTACAAAACTTGGCAGGTTTCTCTGACACGTCTGGGAAGCAGCCTGCTGCCATAGTGATTTTGCTCCTCCCTTAAACTGACACCACTAGGGCTAGGAAGGAAGATTCAGAAATACAGAGATCAGGGACCATTTGCAAGGGGATTTAAGAAAAATCTTCTCTTTAGGCAGAAAAAACGTGATTGTTTTCAGCAGAAAATGATCGAAGTCCAGCAAAAATTTACTAGCTCTTTTTAAAACAGCAGCGTGAATACTAAATCTAGAATTGCTCTATATTCACCTTCTGAAGATCTATTTAAAAGGGTAGTTGCAGTGTGACCAGCATTTTCTTTCTCTTAAAATGATCCCCGCTGCTGCTACCTCAGGAACAGCTTGAGGAGTGAAAGAAGTGGGACAATGTCAGGTGCCTGCTAGGCTGTACCCCTAACCTCATGTAAACCTTTTTGGCTCATCTCCACAAAGATGACAGTGAAGTGCTCAGTGCAGACTATGCTAGCACCAGTGGAGATGCATTCGTACTGACAGTGAAAGAAAAAAGACATTGTGCAGCAGGAAGGCAAGACAACCAAGACTCCCTTTTTAGCGTGAATCAAAGGGTGATGGGCAAGGTTAGATCCAGAAATCTGTTCGGTTTTGTTTTCAAGTCATTCTTTTTTTGATTAATAATATTTCCATGCAGTTAAAATTATTCTTTGGATCAACATACAGTTCAGCAGGTTTGAAAAGCACTGTTTTTATGCCATTATCATGAAGAACCACCACCAATAAGGACTTCTACGTATGTAACATTTTATATGCACATTAAAAAAAAAAAAACTTAACTGGAGGCAATCATTTAAACATTTGATTTTCTATAATGCCTTGTAATAATTATCTTGATGCCAGCACTTTAAAGGGAAAGGTCAAAAGGCAGAAGCCAGTCACATGTTATCAAGAATATCCTCTAGAGACTTAGTCTGCTAAGAGTCTTACCCTAATCCTTCCAAGGTATTCCTTGATGCTAACAAATCTACAGCTAACCCTCTGCAGGAAACTCCTGTGCAGAATGTAATGCCTACTCAAGGAGCTATTTCTTGCAGAAGAGGCAAAATAAAAAAAAAAAAGGAAAAATATTTTGCTTCTTTCACACAATGAGATTTTATCCTCTCTTTGTTCAATCTCTATGAGCATCTTTCAACTTTGGATTTCAGATTTTTCTTTTAGACAGCTTCCAAACTGTACTTTCCCAATACAAAATGAAATAACATTTAGCCCGTGGCCTTCAACCACAGAGACTCCTGGAACAGACAGCATAATATCAATGTTGCACGGCAAGATTTCACACTGACTATGTCACATATGTGGCTCTCAGGGAAGCTTCCACGCTCCGAATGAAGCAAGGAACTAGTATTTTTTTCCTCCTGCTTTTTTTTACTCTGGAACACCAAACTTCAAATAAATCCTTGAAAAAAGCCAAACATATAAAGGATTAATGACTCTTATGTTTTCTCCTTCATAAGAACATCTGCCTTTTGTCAGTCTGATATCAATATTTGCTAAGGGAGTGGTTGGTCAATATTAGAAACTCATACATTGTACACGAATCACTGATGTACCAATATTATCCAAAAGTTGATGCTTTAACTGAGGAAAATAAAAATTTTACACTTGCCGGAAGAGAGACATAGGCCATGCATGGAGATTATAGCATTGACCCAAACACGTTCGGTCTTTTCATAAACCGACAATCCCACCAAGAGAGCAAAACGCGCATAACAGATAAACACCAAAGCAAATGATTTGGGGGAGACCTTACAGCAGCCTTCTAGTACCTGAAGGAGGCCTACAAGAGAGCTGGAGAGGGACTTTTTACAAGGCCATGTAGTGACAGGATAAGGGGTGATGGCTTTAAACTGAATGAGGCTATCACAGGGTAGGTTTCGATTAGATATAATGCAGAAATTCTTTACCCTGAGGGTGGTGAGACACTAGAACAAGTTGCTCAGAGAAGTTGCAGATGCCCCATCCCTAGAATCGTCCACAGCCAGGTTGGATGCAGCTTTGAGCAACCTGGTGTGGGAAGGTGTCCCTGCCCATGACAGGGGCGTTGGATTCGATGATCTTGAAGGTCTCTTCCAACCCAAACTATTTTATGATTTTATGATCATCGGAGACAATATTTGTAACTTGTTCTCAATTCTGAGAGCGCAATGCAAAAAACCTTAAAAGGTCTAAAGGCCATCAAGAATTGGTCAACTGTAGCTGTGTTTACTCACATTAATAAACAAAGTCCTTATTCAGATAAGTAAAACTACAGAATAAATATATATAAGGGGGGGTGGAGAGAGAAAAAAAGAGAAAGAGGATTTCATTGTGGATTATCGCGGTAAGAAAATATCTCAATTTAAAAGGCAACGCTAAACAAAATATAGAAGTCAGTTAAAAAAATACTGCTTTTAGTCATATCTGCGTTGTAGTTAGATTCCTTCTCTTATTATGCTTGCAGACAGGTAGCATATTTTTCAGATTAATAGACAGGAAAGTCAACATTGACTGACCATTCATCACCACTATAGCCAGACAAGTATCCCAAGACAGGGCAGAATTACAAAAGGGTGGGCTGTTTTCTTCCTGCTCTTGCTGCACTGGTAAAATATCACAGTGAGCCCCAAATACTGAAAAGCTTAAGAACTCTTTTCTCCCTGTCTTCTGCTTTTTTATATATATTTTTAATTAGGCAAAGAGGGCTAATACAAATCAAATTAAATTGACTATTAAAATGTGTCTCTTGGGAAAGATTTTCAGCATGGTTAGCAGGGAATTAGGCAAGCTTCTCCTTTAGCATTAACGAGAGTTTTGCTCCCAGTTCCTCTGCATTACAGTTGTGACAGCCCCTGCCCCAGCCAGCCCCTACCACTTTCAGCATCACATTATGCAAGCTTAGATTGGGGCTGTTAAGGACTGTGAAACGTGCACTTTGCTCATTTATAACTGTGGACACAGGCAGAGGCCCAGGGAGATTCCAGAGAGATGTTTTACTGTGAAAAAAGGAAGCAGAAGGTGTGCAAGAGTTGTTACTGAAGATAATCTTGTTTTCTTCACTGTATGAAAACACATTTTTCAGTGTTAAAGAAGATATCTTCTCTGGAAAACTTCACCGTTGCCAGATGGTCAGGACGGCCCAGAATAAAGCACAGATATACAAATAGCATGGGTCCTCAGGAAGGCATCCTGCCTCCCTGGCAGACCAGACATGACCATGCTGCTACCCAGGGTACTCCCCTTTCTCCACAGCTCCTCCAGGCTAAAGGAGGGCAGAGCATGAAACTACCCCCCAAGCAATGTTCGTGGTGGTACTGATTAGCTTAGTGACATGAAAGCCCTCCAACAGAGCCAAGGGCTCACCACAGCATGCCTGCATCACACCATGGTTACGTGGAAGGAGGTTACTACAATGCCCACATTCCGCATTATAAAACAGTTTTCTGCTGTAAGACGACTGGGAAGTAGTCACTGGGTTGTATTTTTTTGTACTACACACAATTCATTAAAGAAAAGCAACTGCCAGAACTGTGTTTTTGTTTATTCTGGGGCTCATAATACTGTCAGTGAACAGTTTTGCTGGATGTTGCTTTTGCCCTTGTGACTCACTTCTTTGATTTTGAAAGAATTAGAAAATAGGGAAAGGAAAAGTTGGTACATGCTCCTCTTTCCTTCTTGAGCTCAAAAGAGGCTTTAAAAAAACCAAACCTTTTTAAATATCGTGATTGAGCAAAAGCATTTATGAAAGCACACACAGTTTTCTAACACTACCTGGAATGTATTTGGATTTCTGATTACTTTTTATTACTACATGCTATCTAAAGCTAGTTTACCCATTGGAATTTAGTAAGAGGAATAGCAGAAATATTTTAGAAAAAAAATTGTTTATATCTATGGAATTGAAAATTACTCATAGAAAGGACATTTTCTATTATTATAGAATTTCCTAGTTAGAATACATTTTCTGCTACTTTTTTCATCTATCAAAGGGGGTATTAAAAATCCATCTTTTTTCGCATCTATAAGAATTCCCTGTAAGAAAATAGACCTCCCTTTTTTTTATTTTATTTAACTTTGTATACTGCATACATAAATAAATAACAGTTCAGAAACGCATCCCTATAAGCAGGCAAGAACTGAATTGATAGTGTGGTGTAACCTAACTTCACATGCAATGCAGAAAACATTTATATGAGTAGAGAAAATTGAACCTCAGAAGGAATAAAAAAATTGTAAAACTTGGAACCTGAACACACAACCTGAGGTATTCAACTGTCTGCTTTGCTGGAAACTAAAAGTAAATAAATGAACATAACACATAACAGCTTTTACTGGTACCTCTTCATAAAGAATACTTTCCTACCAAAACCAGCAAGAAACAGAAACGAGCTGGCAGAAAGATGAAATCCCTTTACACACAGTGTTTACGCTGAAAACACAGGCAATAAAGAGAATGTCAACTGCAGCAGCTCCAACCTTGTTTGTCACTAGATTAACTAGAGAGCCAACAAGGACAATGACTCAACCATTCATGCCCATTAGGCTTGCTGTGAAAGGCTCCATTCACTCACCAGCTGGCATGGTGGAAAGCTATCTAAAGATGTGAACAAGTGCAAGGGGTAGAGGCAGCCTGGCCCCACTGCAATCTGAAACCAAAGCTGCAATTAATTATACATGGAATGTGGCCAGGCACTCCTAGCATTGTAATCAAATGGGACCACACAGAGAAAAGAAAATCCTTCATCACATAACACTCACTACAGAAAGACAGTTGGGGTCCTGCAACAGAAGAGATTTATTTCTTTTAATTCTTTACAGCACTATTCCTGTTGACAGGCTGTGAGTTTATGCCTTGAAACTTCGATTTTGTCGCTTCTGTTTTATTTCCAATAAAAGGCTTATGTGCCTAACTCTTTAGGGCATTGGAAGGGACCCCTGGAGATCACCTTGTCCAACACCCCTGCTTCAGCAGGCACACCTACAGCAGGGGACACAGGACCGCATCCATGTGGGTTTTGAATGTCTCCAGGGAAGGAGACTCCACAACCTCTCTGGGCAGCCTGTTCCACTGCTCTGGCACCCTCACAGCAAAGAAGTTTTTTCTCATGTTTACCTGCAACTTCCTGTGTTCCAGCTTGTGCCATTGCCCCTTGTCCTGTCACTGGGCACCACTGAAAAGAGTCCAGTCCCATCCTCTTGCCAGCCACCCTTCAGATATAAGTATTCATGGGATGCCCCTCTCAGTCTTCTCCAGGCTGAAAAAACCCAGGTCTCAGCCTTTCCTCATAAGGGAGATGCTCCAGTCCCCTGATCATCTTGGTAGCTCTCTGCTGGACTTGCTTGAACAGTTCCCTGTCATTCTTGAACTGGGGGGCCCAAAACTGCACGCAGTAGTCCAGATGTGGCCTCACTAGGGTGGAATAGAGGGGGAGGATAACCTTCCTCGACCTGCTGGCCACACTCCTTTTAATGCACCCCAGGATACCGTTAGCCTTCTTGGCCACAAGAATTAGCCAATTTTTATATAATATGTATATATCAACCACAAAAATCAGCCACCTTATAGATTTTTTTTTTCCCTTTCGTATATGCTTTCTGTCCTCACACTTATAGCAATAATTTTATACTATTCCAGTGCTTGTACACTAGAGATATTTAAATTTTCTGGATCATCACTCAAACTGCTTGCAAATCACAAGTCTAACCTGGGAAGTTCCCAACAGTCTCAACGACACATTGCTACAGTATCTTGAATTCTGTAGACTGTGCCATGTTTCAGATGAGATCAGCCTCATAATTTCCCTTTAGTGTAATTCTCCAAGACTTGACAGCCATTCTACCCTTGATGGAGAGTGATTGTAAAAAGTATGCCTCAAAATAAAACAATGACTGAAGTGGCTATGGCCAGCCAGAATGATGGTATCCATCAACATCACCCACATTACAAAAGAAGCAGCATTCTTAAAATTTATCTGAGATGCGTAGTGCTCAACTTGTATCTTCCCATCGTGATTATCATTAACCACTATTACAGTACTATTTTGAGTCTTTAACAAAATTAGGACCCCAGGGTGAAGAACCTGGCATACATACTAATAAGATAGTCTAGCTGAAGAACTTTGCAATATAACTTAGAAAAAAAAAAACCTCAAAACATAAACAAAAGACCCAACTACATTATCCATGTCTTTTGCTAGAGAGGTGGACACACAGACAACCTGTGGCAGGGCTAGGAAGCAAAGATAGATGACCTTAGGCAGGGATTTAACCCCATATGCATCCTTCTCTATCTTCATCCCCCTTTGGTCATTATTTCTTTCTCTTTTTTTATTTGCTTGATTAATATTGAATGACTAATTCCAATGTATTTATTTATCCATCTAATTCCTATTCAGAGTGTAATACTCTAAAATGAATGGGAAGCTGATTGTTTAAACAGAAGCAAAGTGGTCTTTGGTCTTTGTGGAATGGGGTACAAATTATCCAAGGAGAGGATATTACTTCAACCTTATATTTTACAGTGCCAGTATGGCTTAGATTTCAAGGTACTAAAATATTGAACAATAATTAAACAATTTTTATGATCAATAAAAGTTATGAAGGCAAATTAAGTTGTGTTACCATCAAAGGTTGTGAGGATATGCAGCTCTTTTATTACAAATTACACACAACCAAACTGAAAGCCCTTAAAAAAGGTAACACTATAACTGCCATTGCTTATTATGAAGGTATGTTATGCATTGATTGTGCAAAAAAAAAAAAGTATGATTCAATGCCATACTGGAAAGCACCAAAGGCTGAACCAAACCCAATTCAGTGCTTGAAGTATAATGCTTCTTTTACTGCCTAGCATACTCCTTGTTGGCAGATGTTATTTTCATGAACTGTCACTACGTATTTTGACTCAGAGAAAGGGGCTGATTCAATGTGCATTCATGGATACATACACTGCTAAAATATGCAGAGATCTAAATCCCCACATAATACAGCATATAATAGAGTACCAGTTCGCATCTCTCAGGAATATTGGGCTTATTAGCAGGAAAAGACATTCTATCTGGGGAGGTTTTGGTTGATGGATTTTTTTTTTATTCATGATTTTTGCTTATTTATCACTGAGTATTCAGAGTCTCCATAAGGCCACAACATGTCAAAAAATCAGGAAAAGGAGGAACAGAAGTTGCACTGACCATGTCTGGCAGCACCAGCACCCAACCAAACGCAAGAGGATCCTGGCAGAGGACCCTGCCAATGAGCTAATGCAAATATGTATGCCTAAGTTCCTCTCTTCTGTGGCTAGTCAATGTGCAGGTAGGTGGAAGTATAACAAGCAGCAGCAGAAAGGCACCCCGTGGGAGTGGAGGGCTCCAAGCTGCAGCCGGAGCACAGCCGGCTCGGTGCTCAGACAAAAACCCACACGAAAAGGGGGAAGGAATCACACAAAAGGAGCCTTTTGGCAGCAGCCTGAGGTTACATCATCTCTGCTGTATTATAAAATTTGAACTTCTCCTTAGAGTCAGAGAAGTGTAAACACCTCCACAGCATCACTGGGCAGCAAAAGCAGGTACCTCCCATCAGATGGGGAAAAGACTCATTCTCCAAGAATGACTGAGTGCACTAAAACGAACCCTGGTAAGCAGACCTTTTGTTTGGCTGGGTTTTAACCTGACTTCGGGTATTACTGGGGCAGCCCAGGTTCCCCCAACTGTGCAGAATTCCTCCATTAAAGGTAAGAAAGTACTATCATCCTTCACAGATGTAAACAGGCTAAGGGCTTTATTTTCAACATGATTTCAAAAAAGAAAAGTACCAAGAGGGATTTTCAAATGCCTGTAGGTACTTAAGACTACTGATGATAATGCAGAAAGGAGAAGCAAGGAGAGAAAATAGCACTATAATTATAATTTGAATTGGTTGTGGTGGATTTGAAGCACATGGAAGAAATGGATCTACCAGTTGACCATTGTAATCGTCTCCCCAAGGGAGCAGAAGCAGCATTTTGGCTGTATAACCATCTATCTATACATATATACACGTAAACAGACACACCTCCTTTTCAGTCCTATTAAATTGGACAATGTACAATATAACATGGAAAACACTTTGAGACCAGCTGTCTAGTGATGGGGGGGGAGGGGGGAGGAGGAGCAAAAAAATCCAAAGAACCCACATATAATACAAACATTTAATTTCTAAAAATTGAAAAATTGTCATATTCAGCTGGACTGACCACCTGAATTCAGGAGGTAGAAACTCCCATGTTGTGCTTTAGGATTGAAGCTCTCATTAAAGTCAAACATCAGGTATGGATACCATGGGCAAGTGTAGCCCAATCCAATCTCTTGCATTTAGTGAAGAAGCTAGGAAACCCGCAAGCAGCTCAACACAATGCCACTGTGGGGCTTGTCTGCTTTGTACCACCTGCATTGCTACCAACCACCAAACTGAAAAGAAAGTGTGACACTGCATGGCAAGTCTGATAGAGATGGGAGGTCAGGGGAAGGAATGTAGGTAAGATGATGGAACCAAACACCAGATCTCAGACAACTTTCAGCCGCTTGAAGACGTCGTTGTTTGGCTGCAAAAGTCACATTTATATTTGATTCGTTTCTAGAATGCAAAGTTAAATACTGTACCAAATGGCCCTGTTTTTCACACTGGATGCAAAGCTGAACCCAAAGCACTGTAGTCTAGGGCCATTTACACACTGCTGAGAGACCTGGTCTACAGCCAAAGGCCTCTGCAGGCAACACTAACATTTTTCATTGCTTTCAATTTACAGTTATTTAATCATTTTAGTTATCCAAAGAAAAATGAACACACAAAATCTGTGAAGACTGAGAAAAAAATTAAAAAGGATGTTCTACTTTGATAATACACTATTGATAATACATTATTGACAGTAATTCTTCCTCTAGTTTTCATAAAAATGGCTTTCTTGGTAATCAGAGCAAGAAAAGTCCATTAACACTTCACAGAATCCTGTTCACACAAGATTTGCCTTTCTTGTGCCCCACAGAAGTTACTTCGGGAGCACTGAGAGCTGTGAATACCCCGGGATGCAAAATGCCTGGCTCCCATGGAAGGGAACTGTCCTTCCACCCGGGCAGCAGCTTCCCATCTGCACCCTGCCAGGTGACTTATTGGCATTTACGAGGCTGGTACAACCAACCCTGAATAACGTGTTTATAATATCTAAAGAAGAAGAAAAGAAGTGCTAATGAGAAATCAGCTCATTGTCATCTCATTTTTTTCCACATATTCAGTTATTTGTCATTCACTTATGTCTTCTGACAACATTCATGCCAGCTGCTAGCTGAATGGGAGCTTTCCAGCCGATGCCTAAATAGACTGTTTGTCTTCATTAGTGCTTTGTACAAATGCATTCAGCAAGGACTTGCAGACTGTCTTTAGGCAGGTCCAGTCTTTCAAGTTCTGCAGCCACAGTCCAAGATGTTTGCTCTAGCAGACTTCCCCCTGCTTTTGTTAGTTTGGCATAGGAGAACTGGTTTCTGTTACCCTGAGTTAGGTTTTTTTGTTGTTGTTGTATCTCATCACTGGGGCTTCCAAGCATACTTTCACATTGCACTACAAGGGGAGAGGGGAAAGCACATGCGCACACACACGTGCGCGTTGTTTTTGGAGTAACAGATTTCATTGTATTGTATTTACTTGATTGCCACTTTTCTTGCATAAAACAATTTAATAATGAACACATATCAACTAGATGATTGAACACAAAGTAAAGAGAGACCTAGCCTGACCTTTGATTTTTTTGCATCATCTCCAACTGATGAGATGACATTATAGTAAGTGGATAAAAATGGCACATAACCTCAGTAGCTGAAGTTGAATGGAAACGATTTTTAAAGTGGGAGTAAGATTATTGTTGTATTTCAAAACAAACATCCTTGTCCTCCAGCATGCTTTGGAAAGGGCATGCAAAGCTGGAGTCAGGCTTTAGATGCAAAACACTGATATTCAAGAGAAGCAGCAGCTGTTTTTTCTATGGTCCTAATAATTCAAAGAAAAGCTATTTTATTTTTTAAAGTTCTCAACAGCAACAGCAGAAACTACTTCTACTTGTTCTCCTTCTAGGATCTGACCCCTTACTCCTACTTATAAGCATGGTCCTCTGGCATCAAGCTTTTGCCTACAATTTACCACCTTCTTAGACTATTTATCATAGGGAATATATGCTAACGATAGGATATATGTTATGCATTTCCCTTTCAGGTGTCACTCTTCAAAAAGAGTCCATCTTCACCACAGTTCAAAAGCAGTACCAAGAGAAAACAGTCCTTTAGGACATGGCCACAGTCTGCTATTGTTCTATGAGCTTATATGAGGCACCAGGGGTTTGCAAGGGAACCATACAAGAGGTGCTGAAAGACTATTGCCAGCAATATTTTTTTTAAAAAAAAGCAACAAACAACCCAAACCAAAAAACCAAACCCAAAAACCCCAAGTAACTTACCTTGCTACCCCCAATTTAAAAGTGTAGGACTAGGCCATTGAGTCCTGTCTCTCATTGTCAGAAACAAACATACCACACAGACAGAACAACAGTTACCTTAAACTAAGTTAGGGTTCTCCACTGTATTCCAATATATTTATTATAGGAACCTATTGGAAGAATGCTCTAGGGTAATTTCTAGCTTGGATACTAACTTGTGATCAGTCCTTAAATTTCTTCTTGCCAACATTCTATTGAAAACCCTGTGATATCTGGAGTCTGCTGGGGAGTGAAAATTTATTTTCAAAATATCCTCAAGAACATTTCAGCATTCATTTAGCTTTGATTTAAAAGGAATCACTTCTAGCTTTATTATTTTATGGTTGTGAAGAGAAGTTTGAAAGTATCAAAGAGTGCTCAAGGTCAGAGGTAAACAGAAGAACACAGATATTTTAGGACATTTTCAAGGAGGACCTGCATAAATTATGTCTCATTAATAAAGAGGTTAACACTTTAAACATTTCTATAGCTTACTGTCACTTTAAAGGACAGAAATTTCAGTAGAAATAAAAAAACATAAGAGACTTCTAGAAGATAAACACCAATTAAGTCTCTGAGAAAAAGGGAAACAGTGAAATAATAGTCTCATTCTTAATAAATTACAGCATTTGTTGGCAATGGTAGATTATCCAGAAGAACAAAAGCATTCCAAAAGTTCTCATAATCAGTCTTAAAAAAAAAGGTTTAGAAACTTCTTATTGGACTTTGAGATCACAGCCTGGTTGTTAACAGTATTCTCTCTCCTTAGTCTAGTTTAAAGTACACCAAATTAATACATTTATCAACAATAAAGCCTCCTACAAGTAAAAGGCTGAGAACAGTTTTCAACAGGAGTCTTTAGGTGTGTAAGTCTCCATATATATTAACATCTGCATCCAAAAGCTCTGGATAGATGTTTTCAACACCAAGTATAATGTCTCATTAACATTTTCTTTCGAATCACTTAGCCTATAATAATTCTTCTACGTTTGATTTACTGCATGACAGATATAATTGTGCTTCTGAAAGGCAAAAAAAAGTAACATCTTGTCAATGGAGGAGATATATACTCACTGAATGAACTAAAGTTGTTTAGAAAAACAGCAATAGCAACAGATTATGTCTATGTGAAAATTAAAGCTACATTGGTATTATTTTGCAGTTCATTCAATTTTTACTCTGGCAAAAGGCTTTGAGTTAAAAGCAGAGCATTTTATTTAACTGCAGGACAACTTCAACATGGATGGCAGCAATGTAGGCTTCTATGCATTTCCTAAGCTGTTGTCTACTCTCTCTTGGAGACACTGCTTTGGAAATCAGTTTTCCATATTTCCATATTTGGTGCATGAGCTAATTTTAGAAATACCACTTACACTTTTTTTTTATTCATATCAGTTTCAAATCCCTTTATTTCATCATCAAAAGGTATGAGCAGTGAAAGCATGAACTTCCTGTTGCTACTCAGCAATATCAAACCATCATATCAGCCATATCAACTCTTCACTGTTTTAGTCCCATGGTAGATGAAGTTGCTGCATGCTCGTTTCTTTAAAGATCACCACTTCTTCCCTACTAGAGACAAACTACATGTGCAGAACTCAAGCTTTCACTATGTAACCAAAATCACAGAATCATAGAATGATTTGGGTTGGAAGAGACCTTTAGAGGTCATCTAGTCCAACCCCCCTGCAATGAGCAGGGACACCTTCAACTAGACCAGATTGCTCAGAGCCCCATCCAACCTAACCTTGAATGTTTCTAGGGATGGGGCCTCCACCACCTCTCTGGGCAACCTGTTCCAGCACTTCACCACCCTCATGGTAAAAAATTTCTGCCTTGTATCTAGTCAAAACCTACCCCCTTTTAGGTAAAAACCATTACCCCTTGTCCTGTCACAACAGGCCTCGTCTTATAGTCCCCCCCTGCTTAAGTACCAAAAGGCCACAATAAAGTCTCCCACAGCCTTCTCTTCTTCAGGCTGAACAACCCCAACTCCTTCAGCCTGTCCTCGTAGGAAAAGTGCTCCAGCCCTCAGATCATTTTTGTGGTCCTCCTCTGGACCTGATCCAACAGTTCCATGTCCTTCTTGGGCTGAGGGCTCCAGAGCCAGACACAGTACTGCAGGTGGGGTCTCACCAGAGCAGAGCAGAGAGGCAGAATCACCTCCCTCGACCTGCTGGCCATGCTTCTTTTGATGCAGCCCAGGATACGGTTGGCTTTCTCGGTTGTGAGTGCACATTGTTGGCTTATGTCCAGCTTTCTGTCCACCACTACCCCAAAGTCCTTCTCCTCAGGGCTGCTCTCGACCCCTTCAACTCTCAGCCTGTATTGATACCAGGAGTTGCCCTGATTCAGGTGCAGGACCTTGCACTTGGCCTTGTTGAACCTCATGAGGTTCTCACAGGCCCACCTCTCCAGCTTGTCCAAGTCTCTTTCAATGACATCCTGTCCTTCTGGCATGTCAACTGCACTGTTCAGCTTGGTGTCATCTGCAAACTTGCTGAGGGCGCACTCGATCCCAGTGTCTGTGTCATTGATGAAGATATTAAACAGCACTTGTCCCAGCATGGAGCCTTGAGGGATGCCACTTGCCACCAGTCTCCATCTGGACATCGAGCCATTGACCACTACCCTTTGGATGCGACCATCCAACCAATTTCTTGTCCATTGAACAGTCCACCCCTCAAATCCCCAAGAAACCTTAAGATTATTATTATCTCTTATGAATATTAACCTCTGCAATCTTATCACAGCACATAAAATCATGAAAGAAACAGAAACCACTTCCTTCAATCACAAAGGAAGGTCCTGCTTTCTCCCAGAGGAGTTCCTGTATCGCACTGTCTCCTGAGCCCCTGTCAACAGTCAGACCCACCTCTTCGGTGAGAAAGCATAAGGTTTTTCTGACAGAGAAATGCAAAGCCTGAGAGGTTATGCCTGGGATTCATGTTATTCAGCAATTTGGGTAGGTTTTGACAACTTAGGTAGTGAAAAGTGTCTACATGTTTGCAGAAACATACATCCATTTTACTGTCCAAGACCAGATGTATCACTTCTACCATACAACCTGAAGAATGAAACACTTGTATAGAAAAGATTCCAGGTACTACCTACAAAGAAAATCACAACACTCAGCTTAGTTCCTCTGGGCCAAAAACACCGTATTACTGGAGCAGTAGACTTTTTTTTCCTGTAGTCTTTGATGTTACGAACACTTTTTTCCCCACCAGGAAGTAAGTAATGCATTTTTTATTACCTTATTTTGTTCAAGTTTTGTTCAAGAAGATTCTCAAAGCAGAAGAACATATGTGTCCTTCATGCTTTCCAATTATCTTTTCATACTGTCTCGACATTGTCTTATAGATTGTCATTGTATGTTAAGTAGTAGAATATCCATGAAACAGAAAAATGCTTCTTTTACTTATTCTTTTTCAATATCCTCATTTAACAGGACAAGCAATAGTAGGGTATGTTTCCAGTATTTTTAGAGCAATATCGACTTCCTTAAAGAAAACAGAAAGGAAAATAATTTGCTGGCTGTTAAAGAATACCACGTTTTACCATTCATTACTTATTCTTTATCTCTTGGCCTGATATTTTTTTCCACCCTTTTACCATAAAAGGTACAATTTAGGAACAGTTTCTTGTTTACAGAAGTATAAATACATCTACTCTTCCATTATTACAAGAAAATTACAAGGTTTTTAGTGCTGAAGTCAAAGACTTCAGTTAAACTCTTATAAGAACACTCCCAGAGCCTGAGCTGACATGAATAAGCAATGTATCAAACAACTCTCAAGTCACAGAAGCAAAACACACTCTACCACCAACATAAGGACTCTTTAGAAGAATTTTGACTTTATTAGGAACCAAACTGATTTTTTAAAATATTTTAGGATGTATAGGTGAACTGGAAGAACAGGAGGGAAAAACCCACCTCCAATTATTTCAGTAAATAGATCAGGCCAAAATTGTATCATGAAAAAAATCTCTGGAAGTCCCAACAGAAGAGAGGGTGTCAGAAGGAAAGGGTCATTGTTCAGGACCTGGGAAATCTTAACAGAAGGTTTAGTGATAGCAGGCTTAGTAACCTCATAGTTTAGGTGCTCACCTTCCCCCCCCAGTTCTGTGGCTCCTCCATGAGATGATAAAGAGAAAATGTGTCTAGAAAAATAAAAAGTATTGGTCTTTCCCTTCTCTTTTTCTATGCATCATATGATCATTTGCACCCAGACAACAATGTTCTGAAACATCCTGTCATGATATTTCAAACAATACCCAGGCTCTATTTATGCGGACACTTTGAAAAATAAGCTTTGCTGACTTTCACTGCTCAACTGGAAGATGACCAGGAGCACACCACACTGACTAGAACTTCCAAGAACTAATTAACCCTATAATTAAAAGTGAAAAAATAAAGTTGCTACTTCTTCTAAATTCTTATACTAGTTATTGGGTTGCACTGTGCGATGCCTAGAAAGTTTGATAAGGGCATTACATAAAACTGTCAGCTCATCCTTAGCTCCTTTGCTCCATGTTATGAGTTATCATCCCGCTGAGATAGCACTACATATTGTCCAAGTAAGCCTATGTTTATTATATAACCACAAGTAAATGCTTTAGCACAAGGAGAGGATTAAGTTGTACGTTAATGAACCTGAATACACTTTTCCAGACAGTATTTCCTACAACTTCTTTTTATAGTTTTTTTTCCCCTACTCCTTATGTGAATGCCATTTTGCCTAATGTAATGCCGAGCCATTCTAGTCGCCAGCAACAGCTGCACTCACAGCACCACCCTCTAAGTTAAAACAGCTTTACAAATGCTGCAATGCTGCTTTCTCATTGCTATCTGTGGTAGAATAGTTACAATAGACTGTGGGTGAAACTTCACTTTCTGCAGAAATAAGAGCTCCAAATCCCTGGCAGTGTTTAGCATGACACTGTCTGATGTGACCCATCTGAAACCTGCATCTTCCACGCTACAGTATGCTATGCTACCAACTGAGCCTTCAGACAAGGCTTCTGCAGCCATACTTTAGCATAGTTGTCAGGTGCTGTTATTTAATCTCCAAGACCTAATAACACAACTAACTTAACGTGAAGAATTAAATTCATTAACCAGTTGTGACTGCCAGCAAAGATACATGTGAGGCAGCAGGGTAATAGAGAGGAGTCTCCAGGACAGTAGACACTACAGACCCTTTCCTAATGCAATGAGTGCAGTCAACACCTTGAGCACTACTGGGTAGTATCCACATGTTAGGAAGTTTCACAGCTTTTCTGTGATCTGTCACTCTGCACCAGCATGCCTATCTGAGCAGTTACTCAGTTAAGAACCTTCATCTGCCCTTTCCTTCAGTGTGTGGGTCATTTTCTTGCAGGCAGGCAGGATTATTTAGCTATTACGTGTGGCAAGATGATTGAAAGCCTAGGAGACCTACTTTTAGCAGGTCAGCCCCAGTGTTGCAAGGGGTGCCCATAAGGATTCACATGCAAATAGCTTTAGAAATGACTGATGGGGATGAAGGGGGGAGGGAGGAATTGCTGTTGACATGGCAAGGTCCCACATATCCATGAGAATAAAGCCAGTGTAAGAGTTATACACATTTAGACCTCAGCATTATTCATACCCATCACCTCTCACTATTGTAGGAAGCAAACCACAATCAATGATTCAGCAACGCTGGCCCTCTAGCACAGACTCCTGCTGAATGCAAATGCAACAAACAATGAGTAATTTCAGTTCAGCTTTGTGCTTATTCTCCTTGGGAGAGAAACTGGCTGTTCCACTCACACAGCATAAATGAAATATTTTCTTCAGTTCAACACTTAGGAGTGTAACCAAAATTCTTAAATTATTCTGCTCTCACTACAGCTGCTGTTCACAGCTACAGTGACACAGGGATGAACAAGGAAGAGATGTTGTTTTGGAGAGACAGCCACTTAAAGGTCATTTCTGTCAATTTTCTTTGCTTATCGCTTGGAATCTGTTGAGGTGTACCATTAACAAATGTTAAAACTTTATGAAAAACCTTGACTACAGATAAGGTGGGTGATCTCCTGGCCTTTTGACTGGTTTAATAAATACCTGTGGTAGGAAAAAGCAAACTTGTTTGCTGCTGAACAGCCATAAGGAGCGCGTGACATTAGATCGGAAGGGGGTACAAAGTAGCTGAACAAAAGGCAAAGGACTGGTGGGGAATCCTAAACTAGAGATAACATTGTCACTTTTTTCAACAGCAGTATTTAATTAAATAATCCACATAGGTAACATGATAATATCAATGTTGATAATACATTGATAATAGAGGTGGCTGTAGAAAATACAGGGTTACCTTTTCTAGATGATCATAATGGTCTGACTAGTGTTCACACCTGAGTCCCTCCCACATTCTGTAGGAAAATCTAGTGTACTTTTGTTTGTTTACCTTTATGCAGGAGTCAAAAAGCTGGTAAGGAATTTAGTTTCCCTTTAGCATTTTGCAGCCTCTCCCTCTGCTGTCTTGATTGAGCAGCTGTTAAACCAGAGGGACACTACAGTAAAATTCAGTTTTGGGAGGGGTGCAGGAAAACCAAATGAGGAATATGCAAGAGGGCTCTGGAAAGGACAAAGTAAAATTAAATAGTATTTGGATATCCAGAATGGAACCTTTAAGTATATTGTCATTATACTCTTATGTGTATTTCTCCAGTTTACAGCTCTAACAAAACTTCATCAAAACTCTGGCTGATCTGTTAGACCCCATTTCTACTGCAAAAAAATTTCATATAGGAAGTTCAGAAGATAACAACAGATGTGGTGGAAAAACCCAACTGCTACATTTGATTAGCAAAAAAAATAATGCAAGAGGCAGATATAATACCAGTTTTCAAACTAGAAGACAACAGCAAGAATTCTTTTTCATGGCTGCTGGTAACAGGAAAACTTAATTTGCAGTAACTAACACTCAGCTTAAATAGTGGAGGAAATTCTGAAGGTACTGAGAAAGAGACAAAACAGAAAGTTAGACTAGCTAAGGAGACAGGAAAACCATCCCTGAAAGTTTTCAAGAGCAAACACTAGCAGAACATGCATTGGGGAGGGCTGAGTACACCTGAACTCACATCAACACACAGGCACAGATTAACTGGTCCCTGGGATTCCTCCCAGCCCACAGCACCAGACTTTGTATAAGGGCAGGGAACAGAAACTGTCTTATCTAAAGAACAAAGCAAGTTTCTGTTCTTCCTTTTTCTTCAAGGGAACACAATATGCCTGTCTGCAGTCAGGATATCTTTTAAAGCAGTCACCAAACTATGACTACTTCCAACATTGTTGCTGAAGAAGGGAATGGAAATTTCTGCTTTGATTTGAAGTCACTCTCCACCAGACACTCCTACTCATTAATCAAAAATAAATAAATTCAGTGCACACTCATACTGTAAACTTCAATTCTATTTACAAACATTGCAGAGAAACCTTGGGAAAGCATCAAATAGTTTGTCTTAAGTAAGGTCTGTCTCATTTACAAGCTCTGAAAGAGTCAGTGAATTTCAGTCTTGCTCTGTTGTATAGTAGTTTTGGCCCAAGAGAAACTGCAGCTGCCCCAGGACTGGAGCTTATTCTCTGAGGCAATAAAGAAGAGAACTAAACTAGGGGGGATCATACAAAAAAAGAAAAATTAAGTCAGCTTTCTGTCATGAAGTTAATCACATACCTACAGGCTATTTAAAAAAAAAATCAAAATTATTTCTTCTGCAAACAGCAAGGAAGGAAAACAGAAATAGTTTATATTAGCCTGACCAACTGTATTTGGGAGGGAAGTGTTCAGGCCCACAGCAAAGATAAACAGGCTTTACACTGAGGTCATTATTTGTAAGCAGAGAAAGGTCTCAAACTCAGTCCTCTTCTCCCTTCTTCACACACTCCATTTAAGTTACACACACCCTTTGGCCTATGTAGAGAGGTATCCTGTGGACCTCTTAGTACTTGCATAGCATTTCCAATCATTACTCCATTCCCAAAATGCATTTTTATCTCACCCAAACCAGTTCTTTCAAGTTATCCTTCCAAGGACTTAGGAACAAACATGCCTAAAGTTACTCAGCAAAACTTTCACATTCCTTGTTGTTGATATCAGGATCATCATGAACATTTGCTTTCCCTTTTTTCATTGTTTCATTGCGAGTGGAGTTCCCAGCGCTTTGCTGAATAACAAGTGTTGCTTGTTGGTTTCATGCCTTTTCCTGCTGTTTTCCTTCTGCCTTGACCTCCTGCCCTGCCACTCACTGCTGATGTGCATTTCTTTTGTAATTTCAGCTCCAGGCCACCTCTTTTGCTCATATTAGAAGTCAGCCTTTCCAAAAAGGTCTCTCACCTCCCATGTACTACTACAGCTCCCGTCCAACCCCACGCCTTTCCCACCACCAGCACGAAGCACGCCAAATCTATGCAAGTCCAAAAATCAGAACAATCCACTTGTGCCTACACTTTTATACTAAATATGCACTTTACATATATTAAACACGCAGACTTTTATAATTTAACTTTCTAGTTATTTAAGAAGTCCTAGAGTAATATTTTTAGGATCCCCTCTGCAATGAGAGAGGGTTTAAAAAAAAAAATAATCAACCAAACACCCCTAAAAAACCACACCAAAAACACAACACCCACCCCAAGATTCCTAACTTCCAATCTCTGTATTTTAAAAAAAATTTATATTTGAGATTTTTCATAGGTAACAAAATCACCTAAACTTACCATAATAATTTGTTTCAGAGGTTTATTTGGTAAAACAGCTTCTGTGCCAAAATAGGCTTCTACACTGATTGAAAACACCCCTGCTAGGCAGAAGATGCTCTGTGGTTTGTTTTCAGCTCGGTAAGCACCAGGGAAGCCATAACTCTGACAGGGACAGCTCTACTGTGACCCAAATGGCATCAGCTGTTCTATCTTTCAAGTAGAAAGGTCAATGACCTGGTAGGAAGAGTGCTAAAACAAATGTCATGAATAATCATTCAAGAAATTTACAGCAGGGCAACAAAGAATGTTGAATATGTACTCAAAATATCCAGTTCCCATGCAAAGGAGGACATGCAGCCTTTTAATCAAGAGCCCCCCTTTAACAAAGGCAAATTTTAGGATAAAGCATTTCTAATTCTCACAAGTATCCTCAAAAACTTAGTAGCTTAATAATATTGGGGGGGATATAACAGTTATCCATGCAGAAGTAGAGACAGATTCTTTTATTTCTGCACGCTTCTTTCTAGCCCATCTCTATTCTCCATACTTGGGATATAAGTTTTTATTTTTTATTTTTAACCTTGAGTCTCAAGTGATGAGGGATGCTTCCAGAGTGACGGGCAAACAGCATTCCATTCCTAGGGGAGCGGCCACCTCTCCTAACAGGGCTCTGGATCATTCAGCAACTCATCCCTGTAAAGAGTAAGGGAAAAGACAGGTGAAAGACTATCACTTCATCTGAGCCAGCCTAGGCACTGGTAACTCACAATGCGTGCACTGAGCAAGGGTTTCTGTTGACAGGTATTAACCAGGAACTCCTTGGCATGCAGGCATGACTGCAAGTAGCATGTCTGAACTCGAACAGAGGGTTGCCAATGAGCGTTTAAAACCCAAAAATGTGTACAACAGTAAGCTGGCAATTCAGGATTAATTTATGTCTACACCTCTCTGGAAGCAAACAAAAAACTACCACTTCAGTGAACATTCCTTCACTTGAAATCAGCAGACCTTCTTTATGCAAAGAGGCTTGCAAGGCTACACGGCAAAAATAAAGAATCCAACTCCTTTACTGTGCTGGCAATAATTACAAAAAAAAAAAAAAAAACACACAAAACACACAGAATAACAGTTGGATGGTCTTCCGAGTCTGAACTGCTGCCAGTTACTACCTTTCCAATTAATCGGCAGAGTTTCACCTCGTGTCTATGCAAACTACACTCAATTTCACACATAAGACCTATGTGAGACCTCAGCTCCATGGCCCCTCACACTTGACACTTCTAGCAGGAATCTAGATACCTGAATGAGCTAGCATGGCCAAAATATTGCTCCTGATCATTTAAAAGAAAGTGCCTTTTGTAAAGAGCTGCCAAGGGCAAGGCTTAAAATCTGTTTCTGAAATAAAGTTCTGTTGCGTTTCTGGCATGGGGTACGGCAACAAGCTGCAGGCTTCTGCTCTGGTCCCAGCCAAGGTGCTGCCGCAAGGCTGGGTGCACAAGGCAGCCGCCCCCAGCACGCCCCGCTGCACTTTGTGTGGGGATGTTTATACCCAGCATGCCAGCTCATGATTTTGCAGCAAGTAGAGGAGTGTACAGTGCTTTCCTTTAAGACCCAGCTAATACACACAAGGGGGAAAAACCCACCAAACCTCTGACACTATATTTCAGGTTTACTGCCCAGCATTTGAGTCAGGGAGGTGAACTGAAACAATGCAAAGCTCTTGCATTTCCAACAGTACATCACAAGACAAAAGCCAAGCCTTGCACTAATTATATGTTCACCTAACTTGGGAAGCTGGAGCTTTAAGGACAAAACCCAAACAGCTCTTGACTCAGCGGTACAAGCGTCTGCCTTCTGTGTAGGGACGAACTGCCCAGCAAAAGAGCTGGCTTTTGTTAGCACCCTGCACTTTAATTGTTCCTGTCCCTTCACACTAAAAGCTGAAATATTCTGCTCATGAGCCTTCAGGGGAAAGCTTAACTTAAGCCAATGACATAGAAATAAAAAGGTGCTTTTGTTTGCTAGGCAAATACTGTTTTGCCCAGTGCTAGGCTGTCCATTTTTATAGGCTTTATTTCATTCTTAAACTCGGGAAACATTATTTCTGCTAACAGAGAATAGCATCTAGCAAGACCAATAACACCTCATGCAGGAGATAAGTAGCTCTTCTGACAGGCCAACTAACATGAAAACAATTAATAAATTGGCTGCAAAATAGACTCCCCCTGGATGCAGTGCCTGAGCACATTTGCTTTGTAATTTATTTTGCTAATACACACAGAATTACTCAACCTTTGAGACAAAAGTTAGCTTATTTGTTTGCAACTGACTTCTCATTACACTTGTCTTGATTTTCTTTTCATAAAACAAAACTCCTGAGGTCTTAATTCATTAATTCTTATTCAAGTATCTCATGGCAGCAATCTGGAAAGCATGGACAGGTACAGACCCCATGGATCCCATATCGACGCTTGGAATGGGAGAAAGTACAGGGCAGCTCAGACAGCATGTTTTTATGAAATCCATAACCCAGTTTCTCTGGACACAAGGAAGACGAAATTGATTTCTTTAGTCACAGTTCCTCTATACTCTGCCCTGTGTTCTTGAGCTGCAGACCAGAAAGGGGTGGGGGGGGAAATGCTCCAAGCCTCCGCCCCAGCACCTTAATAAAAGGGAATAAACCAATATAAGGCAAATAGAAAGTAAACACCATTCAATGAAGTATGCAAAACTTTTCAGTTTGAACCTCAGGGGTTTGTTTGTTTGCATTCATATTTTATAAATAGTTGGCAGAGTAAGTTGCCAGTGTGGACATTCAGAGTAAATTAAAAGCAAACATGGAAGATCATTCATGAGAAGCAAATTTTTCTGCAGTAAACCTAATAGGTATAGGATTTCTTACAGTTACCTAATCCAAAACTGAAGTCACAGACTACATAAACAGCTCTGCTGAAAAGGACAATGAAAGAAAGTGAAGCATTTTTCAGCAATATTATCTGTCTAACACTGAACACTTTTGACTGGCTACTCATATGATTTATGTATCTGATCATAACAGCTCAGTTTTCAAACATCAAAGGCTTTCAGCTCATTCCTAGTGAAGCAGCAGCAGACCAAGGCCTTTTCTATAAAATCAGAGAAAATACCTTTGAGAATAGATGATCTTTTTCTAGAAAGCTGCTCAAGGAGCAATGTCATAGAAGGAGCCACATACTTTGAGGCTTGTAGCCTGGGCTTCATGCAGCCAGAAGGGGATCAAAACCAGTAACACCAGTGGGACTCTTGGAGGCAATGGTTACTGTTGTCTGGGGCCAGGCCACCCACCGGAGCATTAAGGACGAGGTGGGAAAGATGCAAAATAGAAGTGGAAACAAAGTGCTGCAGCACAGCCCTGCTTAGGCCCTCCAGCCAGGATTTTCACCTGTATATCCCTTCCCACCCCCTCTCTCTTTCCCTGTGTAAGAAATGGACAGAAGGATTAGGCAAGCAAGCTCTCTCCTCACTGCAGGGATCACTACAAGAGGTGGCACATTGTCAGGCATCTCCAAGACTCGGCAGACAGTAAGGGGTTGAGACAATGGGGCCACATCAGCAAACTCGCACAACCGCGCTGTCCAAAAATTGCCATCCACAGGGCACTTCAGGCACACCAGCGTTTCTCACCACCACCAGTTCATTAGCAGAATGTTTGCCTGCAACAGAGAGGAAGGCTTTCAGCAAAACCCAGCTGAGTGGCACTATCAGCAGGGGCCACATGAAGGGAACGTGCCAACCTCCAGACTTTCAGTACTGCCACCCTGACCCTACAAGTCCTACCTGGGCAAGCTAGCAAACCACAACCTTCATGCAGCTACAAAAAAGGAAGCTGTTTATTTTTAAAAAAAGTTATAAACAAGTAATACTATCAGTATTAACTTGAAAACAAATTTCTCTGGGGAGGGCTGCTCTGAAAAAAAATTCTTTATCAAAAGAAAACATTTTTCAGACACGCCTGAAGACATTGTAGAAGAAACCCTACTTACCTCCACAAATATTGCAGGAAGCCAACCTCAAAAAGAGAAAACAGCTCTATGAAGAGCAAGCTGTGGATGAGAGATTCACACAGCCCTTGGAAACTGCAAGAAGGTAAGACTATTATTCAGCCTCTTGAGGTTTCCAGGTAGCAGAAAACTACTGAAGCTATGCAAATCATTTTGGAGCTGCCCTTGGTATAAATTTATCCTTGTTGAAGCACTGCTATGTTTCAGCTTCTAATTCCATCCATCTCTATTAATAAATTCTCTTCAGGGAATTTGACTTTCCATAGAAAATTAACCAAAAGTTACTATGTATTCATAAACTTGGTAGCATGTATGCATATGTGAAATAATGCACGCTGAGATCCTGCAAAAAAAAGGAACCAAAACCAATGAGTTTGGAAATAGGCAGGAGGATCTCTACATTTCTGTGTGGCAGTCAGTTTGAGACAAACTTAAAATTTAGGATAAAAAGTTTGCTACAATATGATTTTAAATACCTAGTAAATTGGTGTGTTTGTTAATTTTGCTCATTGAAATATCCCCCAAAATTGACCTTTCAGAGGCTACAAGCACTGCCACTGACACTCACAGAGAAAAAAGAAAAGAGAAAAAACAGCAACAAAAACCCCCAAACAAACAAAATAGTACTTCCCCCCAGACCTTTTTAGGAAAATCCAGTCCTGTTCAGTAAAAGGTTTGCAGTATAAAAGAATGAAATCTTCAAGAACAGTTATCTGATATTAACGAAGACAGTTGGGTCTCAAGGACAATCTCTACATGTCTCACCTCACAGACTCATTCTTGCATTTTTCCTGAAACTGCCTTCCTCTACAAATATGTAAACACACAAAGGTAGTCAACATTCAAATTATATCAACTACCAAGAATTCAGCTATCTGTACTTTCCCTAATTTTACTTTTCTGTAGTTAATATACCAAGGAGGCAGACATGTAACAAAAACACCCACAAAACCCCCTTTGACCTTCAAGCCATCCTTTGAATTTGACATTGAAGAACACTCTGCAAGCAGGTGGGGACTTTGGCTGACACACGCTTACCCCATCTTCAGTCATAAGGAACACCTGCTTCACACCTGCATCAAGTGGGAGGCAGTGCCCTGAGGAAAGCAAACTGGGCAACAGGGGAAAGTGAAAAAAGAACCAATGAACAGACATTTACATTCAGAGTAATGATTTTTTCCTCCAGAGCTGCAGGGAGTATTACCTTAGTCTTTATATTTTCCCCTAGTTATCCGCCATCGGCTTCTGTCCATCTTGACAACGTAGGAGAAAAGCAAGCAGACATATCCTAATAATAAGTCCTCACCCAAAACAGAGAGACACCTTGGGAGCAGGGATCAAACATAAAGAACAACAGATGGTGGGGCCATGTGGAAAGGCTAAGGGTCACAGCTTTCGGAGGAGGCAACTTGAGTAGAAGAGAGAAAATACGAAGAAAGAAGAACATACCTGATCATTACTAAACAGCAGCCAACCCTTTCTGAAGGCATCCTGGGGACCACGCATTCTCCCCAGGAGTGACAAGTGCTGCCCAACCCAGTAGACAGGAGATCTGACCAGGTACTTGTACACCGACAGAGATGTCTGGAGCCCCCTCCCTGCTTGAAAGCAATTAACAAAACAAAAAGGTTTAATGGCAACAGTTTGCCTCTGGAAATGTTTTGCTTGATCATCATCTTCAATCTGTGGCACTCAGCCATACAGCACAGTCTTTGGGAGGAAAGCATGCATCACTTCTCTCAGATATACCCACTGTCAGCTTTACCGAGCTAGATCACCTTTTCTTGGACTCTATCGTTACCTCTATTCTTCACCCCAATGAAACTGAGATACTTTTAATTATATCCATAACTCTATAGAAAACTTCTTTTGCAATGCCATAACCTCCCTTTTGAGGAGATTTCCCACCACAGGACAACTATAGGCCATTACTAGAGCAGAGAACATTGTCATAACTGACAGATACAGAGTTTGAACTACCCTTCTTACCCATTTACTATTTAATCCTTTGGAATGAATCTTTAAAAAAAAATAATCAATATCACATTCCTGTTGTATACCATACTGTTTACAGTGCACCAAGCAACAAGAAGCTCATGTTGGATTTATGACAGTATGATTGGCTCTACGTTCTAATTTGTGAGGATAAGTAACCTAGCTATAACATCGTAACAGCAGTAGGAAAGCAGAGTTACACTGACTAGGAATCATACCTCTCAAATTAAATCTTGCTTGTAGACAACTGACTGTAAATAGCTATCCCTTGATTTTGTTTTTGATAAAAAATTTACTTTACAGATTGCAGCTGTCAATCCCTACTAATTCACTTTTCAAAGATGCAAGATTTTGCTAAGTTCAGTCTCCAGAGTCTTTCCTCCCCACCTTTACCTTTCCAATCTCCTCCCAGCAGGTTTGAATATCTGCCTGCACAAGTCTCCTGCATACTAATAGCTGACAGGGCTGGGTTGAAGAGCTGATTATATTTGTGACCAAATAGTCAAAATAAGGATTTTTTACTTAATTTTTTGGTACCTAAACCTCCTGCAGATGCATTTTGCTATTGTGGCAAGCTGGGTGTATCTTTAGTCAATATTAAGACATAACAGATCCTTAGATAATCATAATTGATGCAGTTCTGCAGATAATCTTGACTTTCCACTAATGGTATCAAGCTGAAGCAGTTAAAAAAAGTCATTAAAATAATGGTAAATGTCTTGTCTAGCCCCTCTTAAAGTCGGGGGAAAGTCCCTCACTCACATAATTTTAGAAATAGTTTCTACTATGAAGACAGTAAGGAGACTAACCAGAGTACAATGATGGCTTAAATGTATGATCTAAGTTCAACTGACTTTGAACACAAGTTTAAACGAGTTCTCCTGTCATAAACACTACACATCAAACCAGTTGTTAAAGAACAGCTGCTCGGATTTGCAGTTGCATGGTGCTGGAGTCCTGCTATGATCTGTACAGCAGCGCAATGCAGAAGAACACACAACCCATGCTTCCAACTACGTGCTCTCAGACAGGCTTTCCAGAGCATGGCTTACTGCTGCTATCTTGCGTAATATAATTCTGGAAGGGAGCCAGTGCTACAACTTGGTGTAGATTTTTATTAACACGCAGATCTCAAACAAGAACAAAGTGAAACAAAATTAACTGGTTTTGTTACCGATTAGAACTTAAGAAACAAATTATGAGATCAAATGAAGTTATTAGGTTGAGGAGGGGTTGATTTTTTAATATCAGATCCTAGACAGAAATTTATGATTGGAGATGCTGAAGAACATCTTGCACTGAACAAACAAAACAAAAGAACAAATAAAGCATTTCCTAACTTTGGAGCCAATGTACTATAAGTGAAGAGAATTTTTAGCTGTTCAAGCAAATAAGAGGTTAGAAAAACTTGTATTTTAAGCAACTGAAAACATCATCTTTACTCTACAATTTCCCACAGTATTGTATTAATTCAGGAAATCAATTCCCAGATGCTTTAGATTTTTGTTAGAAGTCTTTGGACTCAGTTCATTGGGGTATCCAAGACACCTGCCTAAGGCTGCATATTCAATCAGATATTATGGGACCTGTACCCTCCTGGAAGAGCAGCTAGAGGCTAGGCAGGAATAACTGAAGTGCCTGGTGCTGTTTGAATTATCCTGTGTTATTAAGCAAATGAACTGAGGGCTTTCTGGCAAGATTATCTGAAGAGAGAAAAAACCCCAAACAAAAAACAAACCATCACCCCACCCGCCAAAAAATAAAACACCAAACAAACAACTTTTCTGCAACAGAGCCTTGCAGTTTCTTTTCCTAGTAGTTCCACAAATGACTGAAGTATATTCCTACAAAATATACTGTTTCTTTTTATACAGATGATGTTCTCCCACAGTTGCTTTCAAGGATGTCAGACTTTCTAAATTTATCAAGCCATAGCTCAGAAAAATAGATGTGTACCAGATGTAGAGGATACAGTACAGTGAATTAGTGGTATCTAAAGGTTTTACCTCTCTGACTGTCATACCCTCAGCCATTTTTTTTTAACACACCCTATACTGTTAAAGGTATAGCCTGCAGTTTGGCATTGGTAAAGAAACTATATACACCCTATGCCAAATATGTAACAAATTAGCTACTATTGTGACTATTTACACAAGATTGTGTATGTGCTGGTATAAAGCTAGCATTTGGACCACGAATACATTAATCTACTTCCAATTCAATTACTTGGCAACTCTGCAAATTGCTGTAGTGCTTATCAGGCATTAATACTTCCTTATTCTTGCTTCAACATCTGCGTCATAGCTTATAAAATAGCAAGCTGAGCCAGTGAAAGTGAGAGTCACGTAGGTTTGTAAAAGTCCCGCGGGACTACTTGTTAAGTCTTTAGTCTCCATCCCAAAGCCCGGTTTGCTCAGCTTTAAGAGATCCCTCAAACATTTGAAATACCACAGGGGCTTTCCTAATTAACCCTTGGTTATATGATTATACATAATAAGCACCTGAAGGCTGCATTTCCCTTAATTCAGACACCTTCAGGGAGACCCAAATTCCATTTCTTTCTTCCTGTAGCTGCTGGCAGATACTAGATAATGACTCCTCTCATCAGGTTCTTCCGGGATTTGCCAAAAGCAAACTGCTACTCTGCAATCCTAACAGGTCCCTCACAGCAGCACTCTGCAGCCACAAGGCCGGGGGAGAAAGGAAAAAGAGAACTAGAAAGGATTGTTTACAAATTTTTATTTATTCCAGTAGAAGGTAACATCCCTCACTCCTTACCACTCTCAAGACCTTCAACTCTACCATCAGTGTCTTTATGAGAAAGGAATGCATAGGAAATAGAGAGTCCTGGAGCTATCTGTGCCACAGACTAAAACCAGCTAATTAAACCAGATGGACACTTAGAACTGCAGTACATACCTTCTAAACATACTGTCTGATAGGATTTTACTTAGTGCCTTTGAGGCCTCTGACCTCCCTCAAGAATACTTTTTTGGCTGAAAGCTTTCCTGGCCAAAAAAAAAAAAAAAGCACAGAAAAAACTTTTTGGTTAAAGCTGAAGACAGGCTACTGATAGCCTCTAGAACAAAATGCCATCCCCAGCTTCAGTGAACAGTGTCCCCATGAGGTAAAGCCACCAGGCAGAGAAACCTGACAATGTCTCAGGTACAAACAGCTCTGCTTCTTGCTAGGAAAACCTCCTAACTAAAGGCAAAGTCTCAGTTTTACTGAAGACTTTCTGTATTCTGACTATAACTGAAGTTAATCCAACATGTTTAGAGTTGCCAGACAGAATCAAAAGTTACTTTTCTTGTCAGGATTAGGAAAAGCATTAGTACCATTAAGGTTAATAGGGTGGTAATACAGCAGCAATACCATGAACTCAGGGATATCACCGCTGAAGACCAGTCAAAACTTGTTCTCACTCATTGGAGTAATGCCTAACAGGAAAAGAATTGGGTTGTATGTCAGCAGCATGAGCAGCTGGAAGCGACGAGGTGCATTCCTAACAGTAACACTTTACATCTGTTAAACACCTTTCAACAAAAGCGTCTTCCAAAAAGAAGAAAGAATTACTCTTATTTTAGAGAAGGACTGAGGAATGCACACTTGATCTAATTCACTTGGCTGGATCTGTGGGCACTGCTTCTGCCAAGCAGATGAAATTTTTTCAGTTATGTGCCATAGTGGAAAAGAAATGTCTGTGTGAGCATGTTAGGACAGCACCAAGCCCAACTTAGCAGAGCAAGCCTTTCACCATGACTTTATAGGCTTGATCATGGCACTATCTCAGCTAACATATTCACCTGGTTTTGAAGCAAAATGTATAGGCAGATATGTGCTTATATCTGCATCTGTGTCAGAGGCTGGACAAAAATCCCAACATTTACAAGCCTGACTGTCTAGAAAGTAATGAGAGCTTGGCTACTAACTCAAAGCCAGGTGTTTACCAAACAGCTCTGACTTGCATTAGCATTACTTAAAGTCACTTTGTGGTGTAACATGCAACGGGCAGAAACAAATTTCCCAGTACACAGCCTAGACCACACCAGAGCCCAGGAGTAACTTAAGTGTCAGCCCTCTAGCATAAAAAATTGGAAGTGGCAAGAGTACATCTTAATTTTGTCCAAGACCCAACAAATTTGCACCTGCGCTATCATACCTTGCTGGTATGATATGGTCAGAATCCCAGGTTGGAAGGAACCTCAGGGATCATCTAGTCCAACCTTTCTAGGAAGAGCAGAGTCTAGACAAGATGGCCCAGCACCCTGTCCAGACGACTCCTGAAAGTGTCCAACATGGCCGAGTCAACCACTTCCCTGGGGAGATTATTCCAATGGGTGACTGTCCTCAATGTGAAGAATTTTCCTCGTGTCTAATCGGAATCTCCCCAAGAGCAACTTGTGTCCATTCCCCCTTGTTCTCTCCATGTGACTCCGTGTAAAAAGGGAGTCTCCATCTTCTTTGTAGCTGCCCCTTAAGTACTGGTACATGGTGATGAGATCCCCTCTGAGCCTCCTTTTCTCAAGGCTGAACAAACCCAGCCTATCCTCGTATGGCCACCTAGTGCTAAAATGGGAAAACCCACTCAGAACACCAAGTGCAGAGCAAGTTTATGGCATAAACATAATATACACTATGAAAAGAGTTTTCAGTGAGAACTCTTGGGTAATTATCAAGGGAAGTAGAGCAGAAGCTGGTCAGGAAGCCCAGTCCATTATTAAAAAAGTCCACTAAACATAATCAAAGCCTATTGTTGAATGGTGATGTATAAAAATAAAATTAAAAGTCAGGTCACAGGATGGGACAAGTAGCTACAGCACTTGGTCCCTACTAGCAATACCGTTTCCTAAGAATTTGCAACTACCTACTCCAATGGAAGACGACATTCAGATGAACTGCCTTTTATTTGATGACATTCTGATACAGTCCGAAGAATTCAAATTAATTTCTTCCTACACCTCCCCTCATATGATCATCGTATTCTGGTTGTTGCATTGGACTGTATCACTAAAATATCCAATTAAAAAGAAACAACAGGTCTAAGAGTAGATGTGCATAGGGTTTTGGCATTGGTGCTCGACTTTGATTTGTACTGACCCCGGGGAAGATCTCGAAGATGCTCTAATGCAATTTACAAACAAGAATACAGTGCTGGTTAACCCATTGTGTGAAAAGAGGCTGCACTCATAAAAAGAATAATGTTATCTGAGAGAGGGGTATGGCAACACAGCACAAAACTAACACACTGACAATTTTAATTGCAAGAACTTTCAGCTAAACTGCAGCAACACAACAAATATGTCCCTACTGGATCCATAATATATTTGAGCCATGCTTAAATTCCTCCACTACAAACAGGAGTGAAAAAGTATTTCCATCCCAGTGGGGAGGGGGAATTAGATTATTATTTGCCTACAGAGTCTTTCATAGCCCAAACTAGCTTCAGAACACTCCTAAAAACGTGGGCTTGTTTTTACAAAGACAATCCACTCTACTGCTGCTCTGTATCCTTGCCAAGGAGAGTGTTTACAATTCAGAGGATGACAAAGCTTTTGTATCTGACCGCTGTGTGTGTTTCAGGATGTGTGCTATTCAGAACAGCACATTTCAGAGTAGTTCAGAGATGCCACGGTCCATCATGTCACCCTGAGTCACCTTGACATTTCTGAGATTATGCATCATTGAGATGATAGCCTCAGGGCTACAAACCTTCTTTTTAATACATTATTAATGATAATGGCTTTTACAGTCTGACTGCATAGTCCTACCACCACCTTTTCCTCTCAGAAATCTAGCCAAAACTATTGTGTGCACTTAACACAATATCCTGCAGGTCTAGATTAGGTTTTTCAGGATCACAGAAGACTCTCACAAATCTCAAGTGTGTCAGCATTAGCTAGTGTCTGCACAGGAAAGTGTAGTTCAGGTCCCTTGCTCAATGAACCGAAGGACATGGGAACTGCAAAGGCACTAGTAGCCTTATATATCATCCAATACAGATCTTGGATGTAAGCTTGTTGTTTCAGTTATCCCTGCAGTTAACCTAAGTTGCTCCTGACAGTTGTAGTGAAGAAAATCTAGGCAACATACCTGATCTACAGCTAGAAGAAAATGTTTGAGAGCTAGGCAAACCATACCCAGAACTAAAGGGTACCATTAACAGATTATAAAGGAGACTACACTGAAGGCTGACTTCAGTGTATTGAGCACACCTTAGCTAGGTAGTTTTGTTTTGGTTTGTTTTTTTTAAAAAAAGTCTGTCCTAAGACTCCCTCCAAAGCAGTGGGTGGTTTCCAGGAGCAGAGATGGCATTCAGCTGTAGAGCCTCACATTCTTGGTATGAAGAAAATGCTCTGAACACATCACCTGATTTTTCCACCTACCTCCTATTGCCTTAAAGCAAATCCTTCTTAAGGGCTGTGCCCACCCAAGGAGTATGAATCCATGTAGTTTATTTTAAAAATTTAGTAAGCTGGTCCTATTCCTGCCTGTGGTTTGCCTGCACACAGCACCCCAATCCTATTGGTAAAAAAGCTTACAGATACCCTCCCCCCCTCTGTAATAAAAACAGTAGTACTGCTGTTTACTCTTCTAGGGCGTTTTTAGTCCATCACAGTTTCCTCAGCACCTCTGTTCATGAGGAAGAAACCTTGTCAGAAAAGTACCAGCTAAATTCCTGCTGCTTGCAATTACTTTGCTTAGTTGTGGGCAGTGATAAATGTTTGTTTGATGTGGATCCTCCTCTTCTTTTACCTGCCTAATTGCAAAAAGAAGTACAGCTGGGTTCGGCTGGTTTGTTATTTTTGGTGGGTTTGGTTTTTTTTTTAAGCTATCTTAAATAAAGGCCAGAAATTTCATATACACCCCCTTTTCTCAACGGGCTAGCCCAGCCTACGTGAGTCAGTGCTATCTGAATATTAACAACATTACATGGATATTCATCTCATGCTCTGATAACGTTATCTCCCAAGCTCTCCACTGTAGAAACAGGCAGCTCATACTCCCGCTCAGCTTTGCACATCAAAGGAAAAGCGACAATAGCGCGGCTTTGAAAAAATGCCTCAAACTGGCCAAAGTACAGAATTCATAAGCAGACAGTGTGTTCTGTTTGTCTGGCGGTGGGTGCGGCCCAGCTACACGGCAAGAGCCCAGCCACGAAGGCAGCTGTCAGGAACACCCCTCCGCGGCTCTGACTCAGCGGAAAGCGGCAGGAAAGGAAATGCGCTCTTGAGATTTCCAAACCCCACCAAAGCCACGCTCTCACTCCTTGATGCCGTCAGAGCAAAAGAGGAAAGGGACTCCACCAGTATGAAGAAAGAGGGGAGGGGGGAAAAAAAAGGGTTTAGAAAAGATCCAGGAGAAGGAAGTAAAAATAAAAGTCACTTGGAAGAAAAAACATTGTATGGCATCAACGTACTTGACTCTTTCTTTAACCTCACACTGATGCTCCTCTTGCACCATTCAGGCAGAGTGAACCGAGCCATACAGCCTCCCTCCCCCAGCAGGGCCACAGCAACCCAGTGCTGGCACTGGGAACCGCTCTGCCCCGGTGCTTTCAGCGGCTGTAGGACACAGGGTTCACAGCAGAGGAGTGAGGGGCAGGCATATAACACACACAAAAACAAATACACGTGTGTATTTGTATTAGAATATTGCTTGTGAAGAGCTCTCAGCTCATTCCTATAGTAGGTTTTAAACAGCTGCCAAGGTTCAGGAATACGAGGTAAAAAAATATTTCCACCTTTTCCTATATTATTCCAGAAAGTCTCATTCCACTTTTGACAGGTTTTCAGTGGCTACCAGGCAGAAGATGTTCAGCTATGTTTTCTCTACACTATCTACAGTGGTTTTGATATATGTTATGCAAGCAAACACAGAGGCATGACTTTGCAGGGGATAAAGAAAACAAACAGGATCATGAAATAAGAGCAACATAACCATGGATTTCCTTCTGCCTGCATTTGTTTTGCTCAGTAGAACACCAATTCTCAGGTCCAGCTAATCAACAGTCATCAGTAAAACAAGATATCAGGGAGCAGCAAGAGACCTAGAGATGTTTATCTTCCTTACCTCTAAATCACAAAGCTTTTCGGTGGGTATTTTCACAAGACAATAGTATCTTGTAGATCAGCAGTGTGACTTCAGAGGGATTGTTGAAAAGCAGAAAGGACGATAGAAATGCTGCATCTCCCAGGAGCCTCTAGCCTTTCCCTGTCTCATTCTAGATATTTGTGATCTTTTTTGTCCCATATCAAAAAGAAAGGCCTGTTAATAGGTACCTGGAGAACCTGGAAAGTTTTTTTTTTGTAACATTATGAGTAGCCAGAGAGGTTCTCTGGCCAGCAAAAGCAGCCAGCCCTGTGTTTATACACAAAGAATGCAGACAGAGGAAGATAATGGTTTGTTTTGTTTAAGGTGGAATGACTTTGGCATAGAACAGTTGTATTGTTACCAATTTTTATACAGTTAAATACAACAATAAAATCTTAAGCATATTTTTCAAGACAGTTACAACACAGACTTAACATATGAAATAAGGCTTGCATATGCAGCCTTCAGCATAAATATATAGAAAGGGTTACAGCAAGTGTTGCAGAAAAGGGCTTTTTTAAAAATTATTATTTGTTTTTACTGGGGCACACCACTGTATGGTAGTACTCTGAACCTTGTATTCATACAACAATCTTGCAGAGCTGGGTTGGAGCAGCATGTTGCACATATTTGCACTGCAGTAATGTTACCTACTTCAGAAGTCTGCTTCTGCCTAACGCCTAACTTCCTCTCCTCTCAACCGCTCTCTTGTTTTCATCCATTCACCCGTCCACAACTGCTTGGCACAGTTTCAATTCTCCTCTCCCTTTTTTTTTTTTTTTAAGTCTGGAATAGGCTTTGTCAAGTCCACTGCTAAATCTTCCTGTTCATTTTGATTCAGGTTCATATCTGAGGTGGTTTAATTAAAACAAAAGAAAACCCAGAAGTTACAGGTCAGTTGTTTTCAGGTACTACTTACTTCATGAAGTCAGCAAAACGAGTAACAGCTCAGCTAACAGTACATGCCACCATGTGAAATATGCCACCTTCCTGAAAGGAAGGGGACACGCAGTAGTCTCACCACAAGTCCACCACTTCTTACCATAGCTGCAGCTTTGGGGTTCTGCCTCACTAGCTCTGCCGAGTGCAGTATGTTTAGGGGCCTATAAAGAATGGTTGCCATAATATTGCAATACGTTACTCTAAAGAAGGCATGAAAACCCCTACCCCACACACACCGCCAACCCCCAAACCAGCAGTCTGTGGACAGAAAGAGCCCATAATGAAATATAGTTTAATAATCCCACCCCTCCAACTGCTGGTGTTGAAAGACAGCATCTGCTCTCTGGTCCAGTGCCTGTATGGCTCACAGGGGATTAGCTAAATCTGTGGGGCCATATAAGCCTCCTGCCTCCCAGCCCAACCCTAAGCACATGCTATGGGCCCAGTCTCAGAGATCAGATGCCCTCTATCCCCCTTCACCTCCACCCACACATGCTGATTTTCTCCTCCAGCAGAGTAGTATCATCTGACTAACATAATAACACTTTAGATTAGCCCCAAAATTATAAATTAACACTTAGACTCAATGCCTTCAAGCCATCTTATACCAGATGGCTTTATCCAGAGGGGTTCCACCAAGACAAAGAAGAGACCTAGGTAGAACGGGGGGGGAGGGGGGGGAAGTCAAAACAACACATGCATTTACTATTTCCCAAGATGGTGTCCCTGTTAAGAAGAGGGACATGAAATAGCAATAAGCTATACCTTGCCTCAGTATGTGTGTATTCACTGGTATGTACAGTTCTTGATATATATATTCAGGAATATATATCCTGATTAGCTAGAGCACCTTTAGTTAGAGAGCTATGTCAGCCAGCTTCACTGTGGTCAGCCTGGTTAGCTTTGCTGGTAGACAAGACATATCACTTGAGGATAAGGTAGCTATGCTGTATGTCACTGAAGATAACATGGGTTGTATTGTGCTGTGTGGATGTATCAGCCACCTCAGAGCCAAGTAAGGACTCTAAACTTCACTCCAAAGAGTGGATACACCCATATGTTTGCAGATTGATGGGAGCAAAGTACATGCAGGTAGTTAATTCTACAGAAAGGCTTTGGAATCCATCAAGCACTTCCACTGGGGTTACCTTAGTAAGTACTGTCTACAGTTTGTAAGTAAAATGAAATAAAGTTACACAATTAAGAAAAAAAAAATCCTTCACCTCATATGGACTCCAACGGAGTAGTGTGCGTTAAATCTTAATCTCCAATGGTTTGAGACAGGGTCCTTGTTTGTATGTACACACATGCCACTACCCCTTATTCAAATCCATTTCCCACCGTTCAGAAGTACACTGGTCAGAAGTACACTGGTAGTTAAGAACATGTCTTGGCTTTGTTATATTAGCTTAGATGCCAATATGAAAATAAAAAGGTAGGAGAAAGAATAAGCAAAAAACAAGGCTGGTGACATCTAAAGCCAAAACGGGATCTAGGTTTGTGGGGAGGGGACACGAGGGGACGGGGGGTGGACACAACAGTAGGAGTTCTGGGAAATTAATTTTCTGTTTAAGGAATCTTTAACCAAGCATTCCTCTTATTTTGACAGGTAACAGAATTGATCCTTGAATTACTCCTTCTCTATTTATTGTACCAGCAGAAATTTACTCTTATGCTACTGCTTCTAGTACCCTACTAGGAACGACAACCCAGGTCACCTCCCATGACTCAAAGCAGAACAGAGGATGCTAGATACAATACTTCTATTTATGGCAAGCTCCAGCCAGGACTGTAACAGACAAATGCAGCTGGGCACATGCCAACATTTAATATGTTGCTTCAACAGCAGAAAGTACAAAGCTAATCTACTTCCTAACGACAAGCAAAGCCATGCACTGCAGACTACCTAAAGCACTCTAGCTCGTATGACATAGGCAAAGTTCATGTGAACTTCTACAATGGTCTCATTCATTCCATGTTGGAGTAATTCACTCTGAAGGCAGGTTAATTACAGCGGGAAGTGACAACATAAAAAAGGGACAGAAGACAAGTGTGTAAGCATGAAGTGATTTAAGCCAAACACCACCCACCAATGCATTGCAGAGACCTGTGCACCCAAGAACTCATGGAGCCAGACCTCAGATTGGAGTCTAGGAAAATATGCCAGTTTAGAACAAGTCTGACTCCATGCATTTGTTTTAGTTCCAAACTAACAGTGGTCACTACCTGGCAGGTAGTGAAGGCAGCAGCAGCTGGAAAAAGAAAATCATAGTTTTCGTAATAACTTTATAAAATGGACATCACATAGTAGTCTATCTTCCCAAGCTAAACAAAGCAAAAGTCATCAGTGCCAGTGAAACATGTCCTGATATTAAGAGGCACACTATAGCTCCAGAGTCTCATTCAGCCAGTCAGCTCCAGCAGATCTGTCAAGAAACATGCAGCTTAGTTTGAGGTTCATTCTAGCTCAGAGAAATTTTACATTTCTGTCATGTTCTACTCGCAGGAGATCCTGTGCCCAGAAGTGCTTCAGCAAGGTATACAGAGACCAAAATAAAGTTACTGGGTTAAAGAGGGCACAGGCTAAACCCCGCCTCATCAGTGCTGGGGAAGACATGAGCAGTGACTGGACTCATAACTAGTCATCAGAATCTTGGCTATAACACCTACCCTGATGCTGTCATGTACCACACCGGTATGAGCTGCCTGTGCTGTGGATTTTGACCTGGAGCACTTAGAGTTTACATGCTTTTCCTTCCCCCTACCCTCCAGGCTAATATGAATAAGGCCAAAAGAATTCAGGTAATATAACCAGGCAATTCCTTTAATCAGAATGAGACTGCTTGTGAGAGTTGGCAACACCTGAAGAGTGGGAGTAAAATATATCCCCAACAATTCAATACACAACAGGCTGCAGTAGGAAGAAGCTACTAAAATTGAGAAGGAAGCGAGTGACTATTCATAAGTTCATCAAAACTAAGATCACCTTTAGCACTGCCTTTTCATATCTGCAAGTACTTTATCAGCCCACACAAGACTTCAGTCTCAAGCTCTGCAAGTTACCTCAACCATGGATATTCATATATGCTAGTAGGATACTTTTTTTGGTCTTAAAAATATTGCCTTTATGCAAGCAAAATCCCAAGGCAGGTATTTTACTTTGTTACTTAAGGCAGACAAACAGAAAACCCCATAGCTCATATGATAGCCCCAAATGAGTTGATGAGATCTCTCAGAAGCATGCAGAAAGTAAAAGGATGAAGGGAAACAGGAACATTGCCTGAGTATATAGGGATGGTCCTAAGGAGACTGAAGCCCCCCTGGAGCCAAAAATTAGTAAAAGCTGTAAGAGGCAACAACAAGGGTTTCTCCTAGTACAGAATCAGCAATTTTTTAAAAAAAAAAAAAAAAAAAGAAAAAGCAGCCAAAAAACCCTGACATGGTTCTGTTGCTGCATGGGCTGGGGGACTTGGTAACAGGAGCAGAAAAGGCCTTTACTGGTAAGGTTTGCTCTCAGACCTTTTTTGTTCTTCTGCCTAGTGGAAAAGTCCAGGAGAACAGACCCTGTCTGGTCCTATGGATTCATGTGACAAGTGAGGTCATGGCAATTTTGGGACGGCCCTGGTAACTATAAAAAGGCAAAAACATCACATTCTTCTTCAAGAAGGATGATCTTGGGAAACCACAAACTTAATCACAGTCCCTGAGAGGGCTGTGGAGAAGTCTTCGAAGCCAGTTCTAAGTACACTGAGAAGGTCATGGGGGACTGGCAACAGAGTTACCAAAAGGAAATACTGCTCAACTGACTTGATCTCCTTCTACAAAGAGGAGGGTGACTTTGAACAAAAGAAGAGCAATGGATATAATTTACCTTGACTCTAGCAAAGCTTTCAACTGTCTCCCTTAGTATTCAGATTAGTCAAGTCAGAGATACGGAGTGGATGGGTGGCACATAGGGGAAGTGGAGAACTGTCTGGACCATTAAGCTGAAAAGGTCAGCCATCAAAAGTCCTTGGCTCTCTTAGGGAGTGGGGGATCAAAATAAGGATGGCCAGACACTAGACCAGGCTGCCCTTGGAAGTTGTAGAATCTCAGTCCTCTGAAGATACTCAGAACTTGACTGAACAAGGCTCTGGAGCAAAAGTTTGATTCAATGATCTCACATGCCAAGACCAAGGCTGTTCTTGTCCAGGGAACAAGATGTTCAAGTACAGCCTCACATGAATTTTCTTTTACCTAAAGGAGGGAAGAAGTAACTTGCAGTAGGATTTTCAGAGGCATTCAGTTCCCCTTACTTTCCATTTATTTTGAAGATGGAAAATTCCAGTCTCTTGATTATTAGCAGAATCCACAAACCGGTATAAGAGACTATAAACTGCCAAGGTTAGAAGAGTAACCTGTGCAAATAGCAGAACAGCTTGAACTTCTAGCTTTCCTGCATTAGAGATGTCTGCATGGTCAGGCTCTAGCTGCTCTGTTAAGCCAGCTTTTCAGGAAATACCTAAACACCTAAGCAAACAATACCAGCAGGAGAGGCAAGAGCCCTCCTACCCTATCATTGCAACAAGTTCACCTCAAGATGGTCTCAGACCATCTATGTGCAAGCCAGTCAGTCAAACAAATACTATTAACTTAAAGTGTTTCAGGGAGCAGGGATGAAACTTTCTGCTTTCAGAACAGTTCTTTCCTGCTTAAGACCATGGCCTCTCCAACTATAGCAATCTTCACAGAGTAACAGTATTACCAACTGCTGTGGCATAAGGCAGGTGGCCATTGTAGTTATTGCTTTAAGCTGCTGATAAATTATTTCCCAGGGGAGACAGTGGAGCCATTGCACCTGCATAAATTCTCAGACTACCAACACCTCTTTCCACAGTCAGCAGAATTAGCGTACAGCTAACAGAAGGGAGCATAATCCCCTACTTTCTTCCAGTATGTCCTCTGGAAATGTCTTACGCATTCCAGCCTCCATGGAACAGAAGCTATGGAGAGGCTTCAGCATGGTTTTTGTAAGGCATTTTAAGCTTAAAGTTGGAAAGAATTCACTATAGTATTCAAAACACAGTATGCTCATTGGAATGGGTCTAGTTTAGATAACAGCACTAGGAAGCCTCAGAAGCTAGGGGTTATTGCATTTTTTGTTTCATTACAGTAAGTTATGGTTGCATCCCAATTCTGAAGGATGCTGGTCTCACATGAGGCCATATAGCACACCAGTATCTGGTTGCTATACTCTTGGTTTCCTCCTACTTCCCATCATCCTGCATTCATCTCCGTCAAATTACAAGGGTAAGTACTGATGTTTTAGTTTGTGTTTACATAGCCCGTTTCACAATGATGTGCATATCCATAAGTGGGTCCTAAGCACAATGTTCATACAAATTAGACCTGTTAGTAGATGTAATGGGAGTAGTGTGCTCCCAGTTACAAGTACTAACATACTTTCTTCAGTGATTCTAATTTATTTTACAGGAAGAGTAATGCAACTGCTGTCCCAATTCTAGGAAGTTACCAGCAATATATCAGGAATTTGTAGTAAAATAATATTCCCACACTCTACAACTGAACTCTCAAAAAAAGAAGTAAACAGGCTGGCTTGGAAAAATTAAGCAATTCAGTCAGCAGCTAACCAAGGATAGGGATTTCAGAGTCAAAAATTCCTTCCAGGGAAAGCTAGTCTTAGCCTTCAGTAACCTGAGAGTCCTTCTGTTTGACTGTCTTCATCAGTGTCAACCATGGCTGCTCATTAGTATTCCTAGTGCTCGACAAGTTCGGTTAATAGCCTAAAGCTCCATCTGTGATAGGCAGCATTTACTTAACAAGGAGATAGCCCACAGGCTTCAGTGGGATTGCTTATTTCTGCTCATGCCGTAGCAGGCCCCAGACACTTTGTACCAATGGAAAGGAAGGAGATAGGATCTGGTCTTCCTTAGCTTGCATGAGAGCCTTTCTGCTAAGAGGGAACAGAACAAGAATCCGAGTCACCCACTGGAATCAGTGATAAGTCTCCCATCCTTTTCTACACAGTCGTCCCCCCATCCCCCCCGCCTTCAAATTCAAGGCTTGATCCAAGCATATGCAAGTAAGTAAAAGACATGTTTTACTTTTTGGCTGCATATCAGACCCAGAACTTAAGCTTTGCCTTTTTCAGTTTAGTTCATTTTCCAAACCAGAGCAAGACAATCAGTTTAATAGCTTTTATTACTTGGCTGTATGCAGATATTTTAGACACCTAGCTCATTGTAAAAAAAAATAAAAACAGTGACAAAATAGTCTTCAAACACCACCTCCTCCACACACACGATTTAGTAATATTTTCAAGTTTGTTGTAATAAAGCATCTTCCAGTGTAATAAATTTCAATTTTTACTTTTAAAAGATTCTTAGCCAAATCAAGACTGTTCACAAGAAGCTAAATATAGTTTTTAAGATAAACACATTCTTACCAGAACATTCAATTACAGTGTTACTGTAGTAACCGGAGTATATACTTGTACGTCTTGACAGCTAAGAAAAAATAAGACGTCGACTGTGAGGAAAGTGCTGAAGTTAAGTTCTCGGATCACATCCAGAAAGAAGTGGTCACATCAGCTGAGGTGGCATCAGGCAGTGTGACTGTATTTCAGCAAGCAAGGAATGCTGATTCATGTATCCAGCTGTCAAGTTTAGCCAGCTAAGCTGCTGCAGAATCATTTCCTCAACTTAAAACTGCTCGTGGACACAGTGCTGGACACTAATAGTAGTCATCTGCATCAGGCGGAGCAAGGAGGAGTCAGAGGGATCAGTCCAGAGCCTACTGCACTTAGAGACGCACACAAAAGAAAATTGACTTCTAAGGCAATCTGAAGTTCAGCAGCAAAGAGACAATGGACTTTTACCTGTCCATCTGAAGGAAACAATAACAAAAATCAATTACTTTAAGGGCATTGACAAAGGATGAGTGAGAAGCCCAGTTTTCCTAAAATCCAGCTACATTACCTATTTTCTTTCAGGCTCCTTACTGGCCCCATTTGCCTTTGAAACACATAGTGCTTGGCCTTTCTAGAAAAGGCCTGGACTACTACAGCCAGCCTGTGATATTGCTGAAAGGACTTTGCCTGCACCGTGCCCTGGCATATGCCATAACATATATGCTATGGGGGAAGGTGGCAACCCTTTCCTCCCAGGTGTGTTAAAGCCACCCCAAAAGCATTCCAGTGGGTGATAGTAGAGGGTTGGTCAACAAATGAGGCTTGGAGAGAAGCTCCAAGTCCACTGCACACAGCCAGGGAGGCAAGCGGTCACAGTGGAGCAGTAACATCAAGACAGTAACAGCTCAAGGGACCAAATCTTTGTAGGCAGCACAGCAGATGATGGGTTAGGGATGTTGGAAAGGAAAGAGCTGACGTTTTAGGCAGTGACAGACTCCTCCATACATGCAAGTGGCTGTAGCCATGCTAACAGATGTGCCAGCTTTAGTCCCATACACCTTTACAAACTGTAGAAGAAGTCCAGATAAGCATTTGTTTCAAGCAGAAGTGACAATCTTTCCTTTGAAATTAATCTTTTCTAACTGTTTATCACCATTAGTTTATATGATCAGATTAGGTAGAATGAGAAAGACCCACTAAGATCACAGACATACCCAAGATAGACTAGTAAAACTGGAAGGTCCTTCCTTATCTGCAACTTCACGTTATGAGCAAAAGCATTTGTTGTGGTATAATGCTTTAACTTCACTTACCTCACCAGCATAATTATACCAGCACAAGCACTTTTTCTGTTGTGATCAAGTCTACAACACCAGTACATGCAACAACATTTCCAAGGCATCATTCTGCATTAACACTTTGCCAGATAAATTTTCCGAGAGGGAAGAAGCAAAGCCCAGCACGTAACAGGAAAAAAAAATAGATTCAGAGCTGCAACTACATCCTTGTTGGATCTCCCTTTTTAATACCCCTGATCCAAGAACGATTGCTGCAGAAAAGATTACAAAAAGAACGGGTGTATGAAATACTAACTGTGCAACTGTAATACTAACAGCTGGGGACAGCAAACAAAGAAGTCTCCCACGAGAAGGAGCGAGGGAAATATTCCCAAAGGCAGCACTGATCCCTTACATTTGATCTTATCCCCTCATCACAATCTACACATTTTTTTTTTTGGCAAGGTGACAGGTAGATAGAGAACAAGTTAACTTCTCTATCAGTGGGGTGGCTTGGCATGGTACAAGCAACACGTATCCTTACAACTACAAAGTCAGAAGGCTTAGCAGAACCACCCTGTTTACTTAACGAAGTGACGTAAGCTACACAACCACACAAGCATAGCCTTTGTTCTTTCTTCCAGCTATCCCTGTTTTTCCTCAATGCCCTCCCACTAATTTAAAACCTATTAAAGTAGTCTGTAAACCCTAAAGTAGGTACTGCACCTTTTTAATGTCCAAGCATGGTCTGAGTAGGCACCAAGAGAGTACCTAAACATGATAAACCTGACTATAACTGTTGGCCACTGGAATGTTCCTAGAAATTCTGTTTTTATATATGTTTTACCATTAATAAACTTTGCAGGAAGTTGAGTGCTTTGAAGAAATGGTCATGCTTCACAATGTATATATGAACATCTTATTCTAAGGAGTTGTCAAACATTTAACAGATGGTGCTATATATCATAAGTTCAATTCTTTATAGTGATGTACATAAAGATGGTGAAGCCTTCTATTGACATACTTAAGACATGCTACTCACGTGTGTAACAAGATTATGGCACATATTAATTCTATTGAGGATAAATTCCTGATTTATGAAGTGTGACAGAAAAAACAATTACCTCATACAATAGCAGACTAAGCAGAACATAGCTCAACTGAACTGTAAGATATTTGCCTGTACATCACAAGACAGGCAATTAAGATAATCACACCAGTTTTTATTATTATATTTTAAGTCTCAGTAGGCTTGTTTTCAGTCATTCCAAGATCTTTTGTCATTCCACTACCCAAAGAGACACAGAAATCACAATGAAGTTGGCCAGATTTAAAGGCAAGTCACATCCCTCAACTAAGACTGTTTCACTTTAGACAATTGTCATGGTTTAACCCCAGCCAGCAACTAAGCCCCACACAGCCGCTTGCTCACTCACCCCCAGTGGGATGGAGTAGAAAACCAAAAGAGAAAAAGTGAGAAAACAGGTGGGTTGAGATAAAGACAGTTTAATAGGTAAAGCAAAAGCCACACACACAAGCAAAGCAAAACAAGGGAGTCATTCACTGCTTCCCATGGGCAGGCAGGTGTTCAGCCATCTCCAGGACAGCAGGGCTCCATCACACGTAACGGTTACTTGGGAAGACAAAATTCATCATTCCAAATGTTGCCCCCTCCCTCCTCCTTCGCCCAGCGTTATACCCTGACCATGACGCCATACGGTGTGGGATATCCCTGGGGTCAGTTGGGCTCAGCTGTCGCGGCTGTGTCCCCTCCCAGCTTCTGGTGCCCCCCCAGCCTGCTCGCTGGTGGGGTGGGGCGAGAGGCAGGAAAGGCCTTGACTCTGTGTAAGCGCTGCTCAGTGGTAACTTAAACATCCCTGCATTATCAACACTGTTTTCATCACAAATCCAAAACATAGCCCCATACCAGCTACTGTGAAGAAAGTCAACTCAAAACCAGCACAATAACGCAGCAGAACATCATAATCTATTTATTTTTGTCTAAGTAAATATACAAAAACCAAGACTAGACAAAAGGTTATGAAGGACCAAGTATGAGTTGTGTTTGTTTGTGTTTATTAAGTAACTCCTGTTTTCTACATATAAGTCCAGGTTTCCAGCCTGATGCCAGGAGCACCACAGGAGGCAAGGGGTTGACCCCCAAGTCAGCACATGGCTGGGCAGGGCAGAGAGGGAGGCTGTGGGCTGCAGGCAGTTCCCCCGGACGGCAGCACTACCAGGGAGGCTGGGGAACCTGCAGCATCTGACCGGGACAGCCCAAGCTCCTAGTGCTGTCACAACAATGTATCAATTTAGAAGGGAGTGAAGAAGCTGAAACTTCCTTGTACACACACACCTTTAAACTCCAATAAATCCATGCACAGGAAGTCAGAGGGTGATTTACGGTGAAAGAGGGAGCTCATCTGTAAAAATTCCAGTTTACGTAGTCAGAGTTGGAGATGCCCGAGCAGCGAGTCGTCGGTTCCCGTGGGTCAGATGTGACCAGCAAGACAAACAGCTGCTCTCACCAGAGCACCTTCTCACAGGATTGGGGGGGGGGGGGGGGGGCACCCAAACCATTCAAGGAACCTTGCAGGCAGCTATTTGGCCTGTCCAGAAGCCAAGATGCAGTAGTACACAGGTATTTCCCAGCCCCCAGAGTGACCACTGCTGCCTCTTGCCTTTTGGTCTGCCTGGCCAGCAGGGGAAGGGAGGGAATGGCAAGGATGTTGTGCCAGGGTAGATTACCTAATAACACTGGGGAGGAGGATGCCATCTAATTACTAATCTAAGAATTTGACAGACTGACAGTAGCCAACACTGCCATTACATCCATCCTAAAAGAAGCTATAGCTCACCTCTTTCTGTAAGGAAAATGAACACTAAGCCAACCAAAGAATGTTTCACCTCAAACATCCAATTCAAAAACATAATGAAATTGGAAATAAAAGTGACATTTGTTTCATTATCATCACAAGCTTTCCTACATGTCTAAAATCCTCTAGCCAAGAACCGAGTTGACTGAGACTGAGGAGCTGTCAGCAGAAAATATTACTTGAAAAGTTGAATATGAAATGAAGACAAATAATTTCACGTCAGAATTTAAGATGCAATATTGCTTGATACTTAAGTTAGGTATTGCGTATGTTGAACAGCCCAACCAAGTGAGGAAACAAAGGTTAAAGATTAAGGTACCTAGGAATTACCTTAGAAAGGTCGTGCTTGTTTAAGTATCATATTTTTTCCCTACAGCATTGGTGGGAGGAACAGGAAGAGAGAACGGAAGAAGCATAGGTACCATTAAGATCAAGGCCTGTCTTTCTTATGTACCACATCAAGAAATAGTCAAGCAGGCAGAGGTCCTGTAGAATGAATCTCAGAACAGATAGTTCCTTGTTCTCAGCCACCACGAGATCTCCAAGCTTTATTTGCCGGCCTTCAGAGGAGGCTGAAGTTCTCATCCTTCTGTCCTTACAGAAGAAACACACCACACACAAAAAAAAAGCCCCCAGAAAAGATAACACAAAAAACACACCCAAAACATTTTCCAACTCTTTGACAGTCATCACATCTTGTAATTGACCTCACACACTTCCTGGTATGCCAGAAGTTATCAAACATAATAAGGGGTTTCCGCACTCCAATTCCACTTTTTACTTCCCAGATAGTTGTTTCGAGTTTTAAAACAGGCTTGTTACATTACAGCCTACAGAATTTCCCTGTTCTGCAGAAACAAGCTTGTATTTTGATCAATGAATCAGAGTGAGTCACCATAAATAAGTATAGCAATTGCATACCTACAAAGTTTTCAGAAACTTAGGATAATTGCTTTGAGACTGAAAAAATATCATCGGTACAATGTACAGTGATGTAGCAGATGTGAGTGTGTGTTAGAAAAATATCAAAATGGCAATCATAAGAAGCCTTTGTAGATTAAGGAAGATACTGTTAAGAACAGAGCTTCACCTCTTATATTTGCTTGAAGCAATTTTGGCTCTTTATTTTCATGATGGCAGCCAGTGAGACCAATGACACCTGTCTAGGAAGCCTTTAGAGACTGAATTTTTTTCCAGCTTTTCAAAAGCAAACAAAAAGCCACCAAACATAATTCAGTAAAATGGAATGTTTTTATTACTTAACAAACATCAAGGCTCTGATTTCACAATCCAGAATTCTTCAGCAGCAACAGCACTAGTTTAAGGTAGTGCCACCGTTCAGCCCCATCTTTTGAATCTCCACATGGCCCCCTCCAGTTGTGCTGGCATGCAAGTCCATCCAGCTGCAGTCGGAACTGATAAACTGGAAGATAACCAAAAATTTTACTGAAGCCAGATAGCTGACTGTACGTGCCATAATACGGCTGCACATGCAACTGTGCCAGCAGAACTACAGGATGCAAGGCAACTGTTTTACTGAACACTTCATACCATAAAGACACAGCCAAAGAATGCAGCAGTTCAGTTTATTTTTTTTTAAATATTCTGCCTCACCCTGTGATTACAGGAGTCATATAGATGTGTCAGATTCTGCTTTTAAACAAATTCCAGCCTTAATATTGTAAGAAAGCTTGATAAACAGATAGACCATAATCCAAGAAGTTGAACAAAAACCCCAAGACACACTTAAGGATCATTAAAAAACTGACAAGAAAATGCTAATACTGGAAATAACATTCTTAAAAGACTGCAAACTTTGGCTACAGGAAAGTCTTTATCCAGACAACGTTCCCCTGGGAGAAGCAGCACTCCACCAGATTATACCCCTTTTGCATAATCACAGTGAAGAAATTGAGGAGTAGTTAATACCTGGAAGCCACAGAAAAGTTTCTCAGAGGAGACACTGAAGGAGCTTGCTATAACAAAACCAGGCACACACTACAAGCCACAAAAATAGCACTGCGTTTTGTTCAAGTGCTAGAAGTTGTCAGGTGCATACTGCCTGGATCAGACACCACCCCACCACCATCTTGTGCAGGTGGTGGTGAGCAGCAGACCCATCTCCCCCTCTCTTCCAGAGGATCCTGAGGCAACATCACACCAGCTATGGTGCCCAGGGCTTGCAGACAAGGAGGCAGCAGCCCCGATGGGGCTGCACTGTGGAAGTGTTATGCAGCCATGAGCTGCAAAGGGACCCACTGCTCATGGCAAGGCACAGGCTTGACCCGTCTCTGCATTTCCACCAAAAGAAGTTGTTTACTCTCCATTATCAGAAAAAGAAAAAAAGGTGGGGGAAGCCTCCAGCTGTGCCTGCCAAAGCTAGGAAGAGGCATTACACAACATCCACCCTGCCCCCAGCTTGTTGCAGCCCCTCACACTGCTCAGGCTCTTGAGATAAGGCTGCCAAGCGCTGAGTACAAAGACTGGCCTCTCCCACCCCTCCTAAGGCACGACTGCTCTACAAGAGCAGAGGACTTTGAACCGCAGGGCTGCCTCCTCAAGCTGCAGCTGCACATGACTGTATACTGAGGCTGCACACCAGGTATGTTGGCAAGTGACTGCCGGGAGATCCAAAGCCTTGCTGGGGACAGGAGGAAGGCAGGAGAGCCTGCTGACGCTGGCATCACTGGAATATACCATGGGACAGGGCTGCACCTCCAATCCAGTCACCCAGAGGCCGGGGCTTCCTGGGGGTCCCGTTCCCCAACTTCGCACTCCTTTTCCCTGGAGGGGAGCACGCTCGTCTGTAACCAAGAGCCTCTCCAAACACCTAGCAGCCTGAGAGTCATCAGTGAAAGTATCCAAAGACATAAGACATTCACTGCTTTTTCCATGCCAACTTCAGCAAAAGATAGATCATTTCACCAAACCAGCACAAACTGAAACACAGCACCACAAGACACAAAGGTAAGCATCGACACCTACCACTGGCAGTGATAACCATCCCCCCACCAGCCCTTTGGAGAGGCAGAAGCATTACACTGTTTGACTCTTATCATTATGCAACAGCCTCTGTCAAAGTCACTTTAATCACTTTCCCCAGGGGAGACACTATAAGCAGTGCAGCACGTATCGGAGCCCACAGAGGTCAGACGAAGCCTCTGGCTGGCCATGCAGAGGAGGGCGATGAGGATGGCATTGCTGTGCAGGCCCAGAGACACCAACACTGACAGTTTCTAGCTCTAGACACCACTGACAACTGACCAAAGAAGTGCAGCAAAGGGCTCTTCAAACACAGTAACAACAAATTAGTCATTAGACTCCCTATAGAAATATTTCTCAAGAGATCTTATCCTGTTTTTACATTCCTTATAGAAGAGTAGCAAGGTTATTGCAATACCCTCAGTGTTTTCTTTGAGCTCTTTTTAAGAAGTGAGAAAGAGGAAAATTCAGCAGCCTGCTTGGACACAGGATTAATTGGTCCACATCAGGATTTAAAACAAGCTTTTCAGAATCACAGTACAGGAAATACGTTAGAGTCCAACACCATCACTGCAGGGACAGGAGTACAGGGTGTTGGGGTTAAGAAATTCACAAATTGGATCCCCATTTGCATTGAATTGCTATTGGCACTGTAAGACCTTTCTAGTGCATAGAAAATCAACTGTTTTGGGGATTTCTACCACTGAGCTGGGTAAAGGGGACTACCAGAGTTCAAGTGAGCCTAGAGCTTGTTGCAAGGAGGGATCTCGGCTGCTAGCACACAAACCCTGGCTTTGCAACAAAAGTAACCTAGTACCTTATCAAATCAGCATGCTGAATAGAAGGGGCTCACCCATGTTTGCTGCATAGTTCACCAGCCCTATTCCAGAGGGCATCCTAAGGGCTTTACTGCTGAAGGCCACCGAACTGAACAGCTTGACGGAAGGGGTACCAGTGTAATTCACTTTGCACCAAGGGGAAAATAAAAAAAACCTCAAACACCAAACCCCGCACAAACACACAACACCCTGAGAAGTATTATTATTACCAAACAAAACCTGGAGTTGCTTGTTTACTGGAGTTCATTTATTAGAAGGCAGTTATTAGGGCCAAATAAAGAGATATGAGAAAAGTATCTATAATTAAGCATAAACTTGTCACCTACCAACTAGTGTTTACAACCATGTTCTATAGCTTTTTTTTTTTAATAGCTTCCAAATATTGTATTTTTCTTGCAGACTGCATTTGGGGTTTTTTTTGTTTAAGTCTTTGTTCATATATCTTTACATTTTAATGTGTAATGATAATCACAGCAGGCTCAAAAGAGAAAAAAGGTCAGTGACCCACCAGATAACATTACTATACATATTAAAAAGGCGATGACCTCTTTCCAGGTTCCCGTTCCTGGAACATGGATATTTCTAAACACAGTGCCTCAAACATCCAAATCTAGACCTGTTGGTCCTCTAGTCCTTTACAGGACCATAACCCTGTACCAGTCTCCTCTTCTTCAGGACTGAAAACTCTCTGAATCCCAGCAAATTCAGCACCAGTAAGTGGTTACACTATGTTACACATTAGTAACTCACTGCCACAGGCCTGAGAAACAATAGGTAAATACTTTCTACACACATCTGCAGCAAAAAGAGAAAGCAAGCTACCAGGCACAGTGCAGCTTTTCAGCAGCAGTCTCAGTTCTACCTTAGATGTCTTCATAACCCTGGTTTAATCCACACAATATGCATAGTGAACAGGATGTTTACAGAAACAGATAATATCTGCTTTGGAGCCTATGTACAGTTATTTTCTCACTAGAGATAAATGATAGGACGTCACAGCACCTGGTCTCACATCAGAGATAACAAGCCTTCAGGAGGTACACCCTTACTGCGCTTTCACATGATGATACAGTGATATAGGGGATGCAGATCTCTCACTAAGTCTTCACACTAGCTTTCTTTTAAGATCAAACAATACTTCAACAAAACAGAGTCTCACGCTTTTCCCCAAGACTACAAAGTACACAATATGCTCAGTTTAGCATTCACCAAACACCAAGGCTCATAGCACCATACCCTAAGATCTCTATGTTCTAGGTCTCTTCCTTCTACTACACCTCCCAGCATTTCAGTGGGGCTTCCTAAAGAAGCAAGTTATATGCAATTTCAGAGCATTACCTTTGGTGGCTTCTGAACCCTTTAACCAACAAAGTTTGACCATAATAGATATTTCAAAAAGTATTAAATTGTAATAATTTTCACAACACAGGAAAAAGGGAGACCCCTTTTCATACCCCGTCCTAAGTTCAGGTTTTCTCATCAGAAAGACTATCAGTTCCTCATACCTCATTAGACAGAAGGGAAGCTGGAAACAACAGAGCAGTTCAAAATTTCCTCTGTTTACAGACCTCCTTACTCACCTCTTGTTTCTTCACTTAGGTCACCCTTAAATACCAGCTAGCAAACTTTCTTTTAACAAATTTCTTTCATTCTCTAACAATTTCAGCCTGATTGCTGGTAGCTTTTCTATAGTCACAGCAGGGTGATTGCAACTCCCAACACATGCAGAAGCAGGGACAGGTGTTGCTAGACTCAATTACAGTATCAATGAGTAGGTGGGGATTTACTTACATTTTCAAAAAAGAAACATAAAAGTTTACTATCTAAAAGCTTTTATAGGTGGCAGTTTCGTTGCACAATTCTACAGCCTTATCTCACTCCCACTGAATTCAGTGAAAAAGCTACCTTTACATACACAAGTAGTTTGACTGAGCCATAATACACTATAAGAGGAAGTAATTTGGTTTACTGATTCCTCTAGTGAGAATATCTGGACTGTGAAATATAGCATTCACTCTGAATAAAAGCTTTCCCTTCACTTTTTCTTAATATCTATTATTTAATACACCAGTCTTCATATTTTCCTTCTGCGAGCAGTTGTGGTCATTGACCAGTACTCAGAAGCACTGGGGTGGCTTTGCTGCAAGAGCCTCTCACCTGCTGTAGATTGGCACAGATTTCAAATGGCAGACACCTGCATTTTCCAGCAGAGTAGCTGGCACAGATCTGGGGCTATCATTTAGGATATAAATATAGACAGTTGGTATAAAAGGAAGGTGTCTATATTTGAGTTAATCAGCTTATACTTTCTGTAGAGCAGAGAGACAAACAAACCACACCATGGGGCAATTTGTCTGCCTTAGATACCCCTCTTGAAGTAAGATGAATCATACCCTAGACAAACATGTTTATTTCCATGAACTGTAAAAATATCTTGGACAAGAATGCCTAATTTTTGGACGTCTAATATTAGGTAAAATGAATCCTGACTGTTGTGCCTGTATTATACTGAAAACCCACACTGCTCCTGGGAGGGCATTGTAGATGTGGTATACTTTCCTTAGGGAGGTGAATAAGAAAAGGAAACCAGGTTGAGTGGAAGGGTACTCTAAACTTGACCAAAAGAGCTTGAAGTGAGTACAGATTTTCCAACACAAAGCAGATGATTATGGCCATCCCACTGAAAGTGAGAGTAGCTATTTGGAAGGAAGGAAGGAAGGAAAGGGGGAAAAAAGTGCTTTTGTTTGGGTTCTTTTTTTTTTTTTGCCTTTTTTTTCCCCTATGTAGCATTTGTGCTCTGTATAAAAGTGGCAGGGCAAAGTAAGAGTGCAGAGCATGTCTAGTCCTCTGAGCAGATCAACCCTCATTGGTAAGGATGTGCAAGAGCTGCTTTGTGCAGGCATGTACACATGGCTAAAATGAATGCAAAGGGAGGATAAAATATTGCAGAATCAAACAGCTGGATTCTACACCCCCTGTGAATCCATATGGAAAAAGCCAGAAGTGATTTAGGTAGGTGATTCTGTGTATGTCTGATCTGCAAAATGTAATGATTGCAACTTTTAAGTTGGACAAAATTTTCAAAGACTTCCATTTGGAACTGTGAGTTCATGTCATTTTATTTCAATAAACAAAATGCACTTTGAGATAGAAATGGCAGCAAAACACAATAAGCATTTTCTTTTTTATTTACATGCCCCTCAAATATATATTTTTATTTAATGTGGTAAAATGCGAAGTTAATAATCTGTGCCAAGTTTCAGACAAGTGTGAAATTTCAAGGCTTATTAGGTTATTAAGCTTCTGAAGTAAGGACTTATATTTATACAAGAAGTGCTGACAGAACTTGAACTCTGCGCCGTGGTAATGCCACCACAACAGCATGGTTTGTATGCAGTGTGAACAGCCCAGATTACCTTATCCTAGTAAAAAGAAAGATTTAAAACAGAGGAAATGATTTCAAAGAATCATTCTAGTGCTGTCATGTTTGCAGTCACATTTGGGTTTAAATGATGGGAAAACATGAATCTATTTATATATTCTCAAGCTACACCCACCAAACAGGATCCCAGAGAAATTCTTGCAAACAGGGTTTGTAAAATACAACAGAAGTGTGTGTAGGTAGGTGTGTGTGCGTAGACGGTTTATGTATGTAATCAACATGTGAAGCTCCATAATGCTGAAAATAATGAATTGTTGTGAATGTGTAAGGGTGGAAAGTGCATTTTACATGGATTATCTGCCCTAGTTCCTGTTCTTATTTTTGGAAAGCAATCAGCTCTTCGTGAGAACTCAGCACCACGCTGAGCTACCCTGGGGCTTTTCATGGCCCAGCCCTTCACTTTGCATTATCATCTGTTAGCAGCCACATCCTGTGCAGACTGATTCATTGCAGCCAAGAAAGGCAGAGAGAACAGGAGACCCTCTGAATCCTGAGGTCTGAAATCACTCTAACATATTTCTCTCACTGTACCACATAAAAAATATATTTCTTTTCAAATGAATTTCCAGCCTTTTTTGTTACCAACTATTCCAAACAAAAGCTTATTTTAAGGTAACGATAATGTGTTATATTAACTCAAGATCTTTGCAACTCACCTTTGCTTGAAAACTTTCATACGCCTGATTTGGAACACCATATATTCATCCCAATTTAATTCAAACATAAAACAGAATAATTTTGACTAGTTTTACTTAGTAGCTACACTCAAATGCAAACAAAAATCAAGTACAGATTATCTGGTTTATGAATATTTATTTACTGATGAATATGAAATACATCATTATTTTCAGCTATGGTAATATTTTTGTTTTCTGTGAAGCAGAATCTCACGGGGTCAGAGATAGTACAGTATGTTGAACTTGTATTTCTAAACTCCCAAATGCATTACTTTGGAAATGGTACAATTTCCTGACGTCTGACTATTGAGCACAAATACAAGTCAATCAAAAAATCCAAATTACTGTTACAGTCTTTCTATTACTTTCCATTACACTGTACTTCTGTAATATCTTAATATCTCATAGCATTTTTAAGCATGAATTTAAATGTAAGAGCAACTATGAGATTCTTGCTTTACACACAGATGAGGAGACTTTGGGGATAAAAGGACCAGCGCTCAGTGCCTGGGCTGGATGTACCAACCTCCAGTCTTAAACTTCCAGCTTTCAGCATTAAATCCAGTACTTAAAAACTAAATTACATAGTTCAATGTATTTGTTTTAAAGTTGCAGTGTACAGCTGAGTCTTTGTACAGAATTTTTTCAAACAGTCCCATCATGATTACAGCAATAGCAGGACATAAGCAAACTTCGTATATAAGCAAGCTATATGACAGGGTGGCAGAAATACAGATGCTGAACCATATAGAAATATAGTCTGCTGGGTCCAGTGCTACCATAGCACACAGCGACAGCTGCGTATTGATGTGGCAATAGGAGATCTGTCAAAAAGAATCAGTGTGGGCTCAGTCCATGGATCCCATTTGTCTCCAGTGTAACATGACTGATTACAGCTGAATTACAGTGACTTTAAATGTACAAGTCAATTTTCTCAGCTAATTAAAATAGGGAGGCTAGTATTTCTAAGGTTAGCACAATTCAGTACCTATGTGAAATACAGTATAAGCAAGAAAAATGGAATATATCTCTCTGATTCCAGTAGAAACTCAATAGCTGGAGTTCAAGGGAAACAGTGCTACTAATAATCTGTAGATTGCCATTTTACTGTATCACTTATAACAGGGACCACATAGGAATAAACCCTGTTTTCAGGGATGTTGATACAATAATCACAAAGTATCAAAAATTTCTTTAAGAAACCAGATCGACCCACAGAAGCACCTCAGATGGTCAGCCAAAAACATATATCATGGATATATAAGTTCAGTATTACCATTTAAAACTGTAGAGACCTTATGCTGATCGTCTGCAAGCTGTTGAAGGCATCTTAGAGCTCATCACACAACTCGTGTGAAAAGAAGAGCAGGAGCCCATGCCTACAACAGCATCCAATAATTATAAGACCAGCAGAGTTCAGCTAATGTTAGAAACAAGAAGATATTTTTAGAAAATTTCCCTTTTATAGGTCATCTTTGTCCATGTTAAGCCAGCTTTACACAAAGACTAGGTTTAGCTAACCAAGTCACTTCAGCAAATGTTAACTCTCTTTCCTGACCCTCTTCGCTCACAGACTCATCCTTGTGACGCCCAACTCAATGATGTTCCAATATCAAAACCTGTTAAAGCTTTCAGGACAAATAACATTGGAATGGGAAAGGGATTAAAATGTTATGCTCCAAAGGAGATTATTCTTACTTTTCATTCATAAAGTGATAACAGAAGATAGGCAGTTATAGGGTTGGTGGTACCTCTGGACTGTGTGTTTGCTGCTTCCCACCTTTACCTCGCCTGACCTAAATTCTACCATTCTGCTATTTTTAGAAAAGACCTTGAAATACAGCAGCTTGTGCGCCAGCCAGGAGCCCTCAGCACGTTTAACAAGGCTCAACACCCCTGCTAACCTTGTCCTTTGTCAGCAGACCCAGAGATTAATGCAGTGATTAGGTAGCTTTCTTAAATGACGTATTGTTTCATTTCAGCAATAGGAAAACTACAGTGCATAAAACAATAAAGATTTTAAACCAATTAAGCAGCCTAAAAGCATATCTATTTCCCTTAGGGCTCAATGTGTCTTGAAAAGCTAGGAAAACCCTCAACCCCTTCCAAATCCTCTCCCTCCACACACCCCACAGCCAACAACTGTACTCAACCTTCTCCTTTCTAACTATTCTGTCACATTTAGCTCTTAATTCTGGTAGAGCAGCTGTGTAAATATAGCTGGAACTAAGAAATCATAATCTTCACAGCTCAGGGATTATCATCTCTTACCTTCATGAGCTATTTGCAAACAGGTATTTAGTCTGGAAGCACTGTCAAGCCTCCCTGCCTGCTTTTTCTCCTTAGATTTTGGGTTTGCCTTTAATAAAACCAGTATGTGAATACTCAGTGACTGTGCCATTCGCCAGGTCCTGCGGTGAGCAGGCAGAGCGCAGGCAGCATCACCCAGCCGACGCACAGGTGCCTCAGATCACTCATAGCCAGCTCCAATAAAATGGGACACTGATGGGGAGGAAACTCAAGTCCTTAATTTGCTGCTTGGGATTTTTTTCACCTAGATCTTTGAAACTGCATTTCTTTGCTTCTTTACAGCTGGTTTAAGAAGCGCAGGGTACCAGCTATGTAGCACCCCCTTATTTTGTGCTCAGATAGGTAGGATGGCTGTGGGAGCCCATATGACAACCCCAGGCTTCACCCTGCTGTGAAGTCAGGCTGTGTATTTCCCTGCAGTTTAAAAACGCACGCAGGAGTTTATCCACAGAGCTCTGCAGTCTTGTACTGCTCCTAAAAATAATCACAGCCTGCCGAGCAGCGTGAGAGGGGCAGGCCTCCACATACCCATGTCAGTCAGGAGTAAAAAAAAAAAAAAAGCTTTCGTCAGACTAAACAGACAGGAGGCAATGCCTACTCACAGCTCCCTACACATCCCCTCCAGCAGCAACAGGAGTTGTTCTGGCTCAGGGATGAGGCTATCAGCTGTCAGAGCAGGGCTGTAGCCTCGACCCTCACAAAAGATGATTCACCCAACAGTAAAGTGAAAACACGTATCCAAAAAGCACTGATTCATGCCTAGGTTTCTCTCCCAAAAGAAGTTAAAGGAAGCTAGCACTATGAGCACACATCTGCTAGCCTTCATGCATTCTAATCCGCACAGCTAAATCAAGATTTCATGTGCCCTATATATAGTGTACGGAGATTGCCTGCATTTTCCACCGTCTGCCTTACCAAGTCCTTTGTTGTAGTATCAATGCATTATCTAAACCCTCCTCCAATGCCAAGAATGACACTCTCAACAAGAAGTTTCAGCCAGACACTAATTAACACCCTGCTATCTGTAAACAAATGGTCCAAGATGCAGATAATCCCCCCAAGAAGGCAGAGCTGCCTTCGTACAGACCTGCTGGGGTCCAAAAGGGCTCACCAGCCCCCACCTGACCAGGCTGCTTTTGGCTCCCTGCTGCTCTGGGACCACCGTGTCCCAGGCAATAAACTCCTGCAGGACCAAGAGCTACGTAAGGTGGTAGAGAATCACCTCTCCAAGTCAGGCTGCAAACCGTGGACTGGCTGCCGGTATTGCTTTCCACACAGAGGATCAACTGTGATAGGATAAAACATTAAAATTTGAAGAGAGAAAGGTTTCACCTATCACCTGGCTGAAAACCAATATTTATATTTTTTTCAAATGTAAATGCACATTCAGTGCAACGCAACTTAAAAGCGATGGCAAGAACTTGAAAGATCCTCACTGTCCTACAGCACTTTTTCTAGCTGGAACAGTCACAAGCTAACACAGAGCCATGCAGCTAGGAAACAGAGACCAGGTCCTGAAGGCTGGTTAACTTTAAATGATTGCACATGCATAAACTGCTGAGGCAATGCCATACCAACTTTTGTAAGCTAAGACAACAGTGATAAGGTTACATGACCTTCGTGGTTTGTTTGTTTTTAACGGCGCCCCACCGATTTAAACGCAATTCCATACCTCCTTAAAGTAGTACTTTAAGATATTTAACTTATCTATTGTCTTGAAGCCAATTTCAGCAAAAAATTATTTTAAAATTTAAGTTGTGAAATTCCAGCATTGTAACAAAATTACACCTGCCTATTCAGCTCCTCTAAAGGCTTTCTTACACATAGCAGCACTTAGGCCAGAACTGTCAATTCATCGCATGGGCAAGAGCGATCCCAGGCTGACAGAACTATGCCCGGAGAAGCTCAGTCAGGTAAGATACCAAATGCTCTACCGCAATTGCCATTTTGTTCATAGCTGAAGTCTTTGTCACAGTAATACAAAACACAGTTTCAAAGGTACAGCTACTAACAGTTACTGTAATATTCCAGCAGAACAGTTCTAGTACAGATAAAGATATAGCTTGAATGTGACACTCATATTCCCCCCCCCACTTTTCTACTTGCAAGTCAGTATGAAATATCAGAAGGTAACAAGCATGACATTTCAGAAACGCTACTCTGCCTCTTCTCTCACTTCTTCCTCCAGAGTGCTCGAGTACAGATCAGTCATGTCTTTGTATTTAAAATCAGTCACTGAAGTTTCTATACATAGAAGAGTTTAGTGGGACGGTCACCAGATAAACACCAGCATGTTTAATATGCAGAACAAAACACGGTTGACTTTTTCAAGCAGGATGCCTTTCCAACTATTCCCCCGAGAAGCCACATGAATACTTGAAGCAATTATTACTTGGTATTATACAGTTTGCTTACAGGGTACTAAGAGCCAGGCTGTCATCTCACCTTCCTCACCCTAGTAGCACTGTGCACCCGATAAGAAGGAAAATGTTAGCCAGAGTATACCAACTGCACCCCAAGTTCATAGGGTTCACAATCATTAATATAGCTTTTCCTCAAGACTGACTGTTAGTAACCTACTTTTTGACGTGCCATCAGCTACATAAACAGAAATTAAAATCTCAAGTTTTTGAGAGGCAGGTTTGGATATTGTTCAAACCTAGCAATTCAGATTTGCAGGCTAAATATCTTGCCAGTGTTTGGGCCCTGAAACTAACCAGAAGCTTCCGTAGCCCTCGCTACATTCTACTCACTGCCATATAATCCGAGGAGGAAATTCACCCAAGGCTTAAGTACACGTGAACCCCTCAGATGGCTTCACATGAGCCTGAAGATACTAAATTAAGTACCACCTGTGAGTACATGTGACATACGCCCAACATCGCCTATTAAACATTGCACGTAACACAAAATAGGTTCAGCTGTAGGAAAGATCTTTCGAAGTATGCAAGACCCATCACTTCAGAAAGGAGTCATTGCAGTTAATATTTCTTCTATGAATATACAGACATGCCATTGATTTAAAGTTTTTAATGAGATACCTGCAATTTATAACACCATGACATTTATGAGCCTCACATTTAGACGACTTTGGTTTTCAACAGAAATAGCTCTACCGTTATTAGAATCAATACGCGCACAGAGGTTGATGAGAACATACTGCTGCAGTACAAGAAGTCAGACACCTTCTCTCTGCAGGCTTGTTTTGAATTGTTTATTTATGTTTAAGAAGTCATCCACATTTCTATAAATATAGACATTACTTGAGTAAGTGACTTACAATGTCACTAGTGCAGGTACATATATAACCAACATACAAAAGCTCCACTGGAAGCTACTTCAGTTTATTCAAAAAGGACCAAGATGTCATAAAAAAAAACAGCTGTCACTTTCAGTATTGAAGACACTAAAGTGCATTTTTGGTTACCTCCTGGACAAACAGCTGCTGGTTAAAAACTCTAATTATTTTTTTTAAACTTATCTAAGTTACAGTGACTGACATTCAGGTTTGTAGCTGTCATCCTCCCGATACGTGGCAGCAGGTAAGAAAAATGTATTACTTTGATGATTGAGTAAAAGGAGGAAATAGGTTTTGCCCTTTCCCCCCACCCCCCTTCTCTTTTTTTCCTAATCCAGTATTTCCAACAAAAGTTTAAAGAGAATCTAACATTTTGATGAATTTTTACAGCACCACTAAAGTTAGTGTTAAAAATCCAGGCTCTGTTTTAGCCCTTTTAATTGCTAGCCAAGTATCTAAAGAGTCACTTGAAGCTCTGTACCAGTAAGAAAAACTACCCTCCCTTTGCCATCAAGCACTATCCTGCCCAGTTAACACTGTTTGCACACTCTGTAAACATGAACAGCTTAAAGCATAATTAAAGCAGAACACAGGCCCATCTTGAAAATCTTCTTCCCCCACTTCCCCCCCCCCCACCCCGGTAGTGTCAAATGTTTTGAGTGTATAAAGCATTATTACATTCCTAACCACAAAATACTTGAAGAGCCACGATAAAAAAAGCATACGTTGAAAGTGACATAGCAATACCACTTTAATAAAATGGGGTATTTTGGGGAAATACAAGATACTATGATTGTATGTGCTCTGCTAATTTTAACTCCATCTTTACTTCATTATAACTTTGTTTTATTGCCAGAAAAGTCACCAGCAGAGCAAAGAATGCCACACTGGTTAGAACCACAACAGCCAGAGTTGTTCTTTATAGCTCCTTTACTGCAATTAATTTACTTTCAACTTGATAGTAGGAGGACATAATACTCATCATTTAGAAATAAATTACTAGTTTTGACTAATACTTTAAACCTGATCAGCACTGTATAATGATGAATGGCTACTTCTAAAAAATGAAAACCTTACATACCAAAAACATGCTATACGTTGGGAAACCACTTTTCCATGCTCCAGCGTGATGTTTACATTTTTTTTCACTTGTGAAAAAAAGTCTTTCTTTTATCAGTTGAAGAATCCACAGCACTTAAATTTCAAGTATTTGAACTGAACATGATTCAATTTCAAAAAGTGCCAAATCAAAAAAAAAACAACCTACACTTGTAGCCAAGCTTTCATAGAAATCCCCAAACAAGATGAAAAAACAGCCTCTCGAAATAATGGGTTACTAGCTTCATACATGTTTTTAAAGCTGTATAAAGTTCACCTAAACACTCCACTTACGAGCATTAGAAGTTCAAAACACAGAACACCTTCAATGCAAATTGCTTGCAGAGGGCACCCTCAAACATATGAATACAACACTAAGCAGAAATCCCTCATTTTATTTGGCTATTTAGACATCCATGTCACATATACCCACCCATCCATTTCCTGATAGTATTACATCATCTATTAGGGCTTCTGAAATAATACAGAGCCATAAAACTCAGAAGAGACTAGTTTTTTTAAAAAAAAAGTTCCATAACTGCGCAGCCTTCCACACGGCAAGGTTGTGCAACTGATTGTTTAACGTAACTAAGCTTAACGGCATCCAAACAAGCAGGCCTGGGTTTGGAAGCTGTCTTATGTCAAATTTTGACCACGTAACTACTCTAAAATAGGAAGGTCAAAGTAGAACTCATCTCTTCTTTTTCTGCTGCCTCAACATCTTCCTTCGCTTAATTATCATATCATGTAATTTCTCCAGTCCCTCTTTGAGTCCATCTCCGATGATTGCACAGGTAGGCTGCAAATGCCAGGGAGTCGACGAACTCAGCTCACTCATCGCTAACATTTTCTCGATTTCAGAAAGGGAGAGAGAGTTCCTCAAGTCCTGCTTGTTAGCAATGATAAGGACAGGCACTCCTTGATTTTCAGATATCCTAGTAATTTTATGAAGTTCTGTTTTGGCCTCCTCCATTCTCTCAACATCAACGGAGTCCACCACAAACACAATGCCATCGGTGCACCTTGTGTACGACTTCCACAGCGGCCTGAGCTTCTCCTGGCCGCCCACATCCCAGAAGTGGAAGGTGACCGTTTTCGAGTTGCCTAGTGTCACTTTGATTTTCTCCGTATTAAATCCTTTAGTGGGGACGGTGTTGACGAACTCATTGAACTGCAGTCTGTAGAGCACGGTGGTCTTTCCAGCGGAGTCCAGTCCCAAGATGACAATGTGGAAACTCTGGAAAGAAGGCAGGCTGGAGAGGATCGGCGTCTGGTCCGAGAGTCCATTCCCCATTGCCAGGAGGGAAGGTGACAGCGGGCTGCCACGAGCAGGGCCGGCTCCCACGGCTAGGCTGGCCGCCGTGCTAGGCTCGGGTCCTGCCAACGACACCACCGGCGTTAGCCCACCGCAGAACCCCGGCCCGCCGCCCCGACTGCGGCGGCGGCCGCGGGCAGCGCGACACGGAACGCCACACGGCGTGTGTCCCCCCCCACACACACACACCCCGCCGCCCCAGCCCAGCGGGCTCTGCCGCCCCGCGGCGCGGCGGCCGCTACCGACACTGCGGCTCGCCGGACACGCGCGCCCCCCGCCGCCCCCGCCGCACCTCGCCTACCGCTCGGCCCCGCCGGCGGGCTGGGCCCTCAGCGCGGGGAGCAGACACCAGCCCGCGCCCCCATGCCCACGCGCTACCGCTGCCGCACGCGCCACCGCTTCTCCTTCTGCTTCTTCTGCTGCTGCTGCTGCTGCTGCTGCTGCTGCTGCTGCTGCTGCTGCTGCTGCTGCTGCCGCCACCGCGATTCCCCCGCATCTGGCGGCGCGGCGCCTCCCAGCCCGCGCCTAGCCCCGCGCGCCCCGCCCCCCGCCCCTCATTGGCCCCGCCGCCCGGCGGGGGCGGGGAACAGGGCGCGCTCCGCCTCGCCTATTGGCCGCCGGCACCGGCCACTCATCGGAGAAACCCCATTTTTACCTTTCTCAGCCGAAAGCTGGGGACGATCGCGGCACAGAGAGAGGCCGCGGCCTCCGCAGCTACGGCGGGCGGGGGGCACCGCCCTCCCCCCACGCCCTGCCTGAGCGACCCCGCTCCGCCCCCGGCGGGGCGGAGTCACTGCCTCACACAGCTCCTTCGGGGAAAGCCGCCGCCACGCTCTCCGCTCACGACGTGCGGGCCCGTGCCCCAACGGGCGGGCGGCGCCAGCAACCTCTCGCCCCCTCCGGCGGGCGGCAGCGCCCCGCCGTCCTTACGGCCCCGCCCCTTCGCCAGAGGCCCGTGCGCTCATTGGATGCGGGTGCTGTCACTCTCGCCCCACCCCCTCGCGGCCGTGGAGATGGCTCGGCAGCGCCTCGCAGCGCACCTGCGCCACCGCGGGGCGGGAGGGCGCTGGCAACGCCCTTCTCCGGCCGCCCTTTCCCGCCGAAAGTCCCCTGGGAAACCCTCTCGGCGCAGGGCGGATGGGGGAGTTGCCGCCGCCAAGGCCGCTCCGCTCGCCCGGCCGTTGCGCCATCTCTACCCCGGGCCGCTACCGTAGGTGCCGCGCGCCTTCCCGTCGCCTAGCAACGGGCTTCACAGCAGCAGCTCGTGGGCTGCCTGCCCATGTGACCCCAGCCCCGCCCCGCCGCGCTGAGGGGGCGCCGCCATGTCGGGGCTGCTCCGGCCCCCTCGGAGCGGGGCGGAGCGGGGCGGGGCGGGCGCGGGAGGCCCCGGGGAAGGGCACGGCCAGGGAGGCGGGGGTGCCGCAGTGCGGCCGGCGTTGTTGTAGGGGCCGCAGTCAGTTGCCTCACAGCTCCTGAGCTGTCGGGGTGACGCAGCAAGTATCCCAGGCTCTGGGGCATCGCCGTGCCTCTGCGGCTGTAGAAAAGCCCGCTGGCTGCCTTGCCCCCGCGGCCCGGGAGTTCTGCAGACACCGACAGGGGCCAAGTTAGAGGGGAGGGAAGGGCTGTGAGTGGGGTTTCTTGATGTCGGTGCAGGGCTCGGCCGTATGTTCCTACCGTACTCTTCTTGCCTTTTGCGTGTGGCCTTGAAACGGGAGACAAACGGCCCGGGAGGAGCTGAGAGTAACCGAGTGGATAAAATGGTCCTGTTTGGCGCCTGGTGTGTAGAGATAGCTGCAATGCTCAGCTCTGAATGAACTAGTTTAGAGCCTAGCTTAGTTACAAGGAAGGTTTCCCACAGCACAAGGATGTGTTAAGTAATTCTGCATTTTAATACCTAAGCCTGATTTGAGCAGTGAAGTCTTTCAAAGTCAGAGCTAATTACTAGCGTCTATAAAGCATTTTTTGTGTGTTACTGTTCCCAGAGCATACATGTTCTAGAGGAGGCCCGGAAGATCTTGTCTCAGAAATTCTTGCTGTCTCGCCATCGTTCTGTTCCTTCCCGCTGCTCTCTTCACTCTGTTTGCTGCGGTACTTTTTATACAGCTGTGGCAACGTAGATGGCTACTTCTGCCTGGGGTGGGTGTACAGCAGCTCAGTGTAACGTACCAATAGCATACAAACGGGTCAGATATGCTGACTTCAGAGCAGGGCATGCTAGAAAAGTCTTCACCTATAACCCTTAGTGAGATAAAAATTAAATAATCTTTTTGATAAAAAATAATGTTTAACTGCTAACTAAAGCTTTTGTGCTACTGAATTCTACTGTTCAAAGTGTATTTCTCTACTTTGTACTACAGTTAGCCAAGTCTGACCAGCTGGGCTCCAGTAAAAGAGAAAAGGGGCATTTTCAGTACTAACCTTGCATTTTTTTTCTAGAAGACTTTCAGATTTCTTGATGTGGCTGCTGAAAAGGGATGAATTTTTAAGAATGTTCCGGCAATCATTTTTTCCCTTTGAAAGCATTGTACTTTATATGTTAAATCACAAGGAATTAGATTGTATAAAAGAGTAGTAATTTAATAGTAAAAGGGCATTGTATAGCAACAAAAATTGCTCAGTGTGCTGTAGGCAAGGTTTAATGTTATTAAGGTGTTAAGATACCCATTATAGGCCTACTAAAAATAGCAGAATTCTTATTTGCTTACATCTGAGACTAATGTTTCACTGCTTTTATCGTTGTTAGTTTACATCCTGATCTTGCAGATGCCTCTCTTTAGAGGAGGCGGCCTATATCCATGGAAAAGTAGGGGTAAGTTACTACCCCTAAGGCCAACTAATAAGGTTTTTGATTTGGCAGTATTTTACACTACTTTTGCATATTATAAAGAACTGCACAGCATACAATGTCATAGAACAGCATTTATAGTGACAGTAAAGGTGGGCCTTAATTATTTCATGGATGGTTTTCAGTAATTTAAAATTGGTAGAAACCAGATAGAAATGCCTTGTCAAGGAATATCACTAGAGATAATAGATTTATTCATATAACTTGACAAGCTGAAATAAATCAAATTGACCTTTATCTCTACCTTTAAAATTACGTATTCCCTATTTTTAATGGAAAAATAAGCCTATTAGATACTACAGTCTTCTAAACTTTAATGTCTGATTGTTACCAAGATCTGTTCACACTTCAACACAGCTCTAAATAACATATTTACAATTAATTCCACAAGGAGGGATATGGACCAGTTCCTAGTTTTATTAGAGGTATTTTAATTTTAAACATTAAATGTGTAAGGATTGCCTTTATCTCTTGCTCTGCTGAAAATCAGTCGATGCATATGTATTGGGTTTGCGTGACCAGGTTCTAGTAGCTGGGGGGCCTACAGGGGTGGCTTCTCTGAGAAGCTGCTAGAAGCTTCCCATATCTGATGGAGCCCATGCCAGCCGGCTCCAAGACACTGGCCAAGGCCAGACCTGTCAGCGATGGTGGTAGCGCCTCTGTAATAACATATTTAAGAAGTGCAGGGGAGAAACTGTACAACAGCAGTTGCAGCTGGAGAAAGGAGTGGGAATGTGTGAGAGAACCCTGCATACCCCAAAGTCAGTGAAGAAGGAGGGGGAGGAGATGCTCCAGGCACTGGAGCAGAGGTTCCCCTGTAGCCCATGGAGAAGACCACAGAGGCAGGCTGTGCCTCTGCAGCCCATGGAGGTTAGCGGTGGAGCAGATATCCACCTGCAGCCTGTGGAGGACCCCACACCAGAGCAAGTGGATGCCCAAAGGAGGCTGTGACACTGTGGGAAGACTGTGCTGGAGGAAGCTCCTGGCAGGACCTGTGGACCCCAGGAGAGAGGACCCCCCACTGGAGCAGGTTTGCTGGCAGCACTTGTGACCCCATGGGGGGCCCACACTGGAGCAGTCCGTTCCTGAAGGACTGCACCCCGTGGAAGGGACCCATGCTAGAGTGTTCATGAAGAGCTGCAGCCTATGGGAAGGACTCACGTTGGAGAAGTTCGTGGATCGGGGACTTTCTCCGGTGGGAGGGAACTAGTGCTGGAGCAGGGGAGGAGCGTGAGGAGGAAGAAGCGGCAGAGGCAATGTGATGAACTGAGCTCAACCCCCGTTCCCCACCCCACTGTGCCGCTGCGGGAGAGGAGGGAGAGAAAATGGGGAGTAAAGTTAAGCCCGGGAAGAAGGGAGGGATGGGGGGAAGGTGATTTTAATGCTTGGTTTTATTTCTTATTATCTCACTCAGATTTGATTGGCAATAAATTACAGTCATTTCTCCAAGTCGAGTGTGTTTTGCCTGTGAGGGTAATTGCTGAGTGATCTCCCTGTCCTTATTTCAACCCTCTAGCCTTTCATTACATTTTCTCTCCCCTGTCCAGCTGAGGAGGGGAAGTGATAGAATAGGTTTGGTGGGCACCTGGCATCCAGCTGGGTCAACCCACCACAACATAATAACAGATTTTGGTGCCCTTGAAAAGGGAGGGGTGCAGAACTGAAGATTTTCTGGAGTGTAGCATATCCAATACATGAGGTGGAGAAGGAATCTCATAGATTATGTTTTTTTGGAAGAAGAGTTTTATGATATCAGGGACATCATTTTAAGATCAGAGAGAAATTAACATCTTCAGCAAAATGACCATATCTGTATTTGTAAATATGGGCATGAAAATGATCCACACTGTGCAGAAAATGCTTGGAGAAGTAGATTCTTCTCTTTCCCTCCCTACAGTTAATTTATCTCATCCACCTGTTGGAACTTGCCATAAAGTGAATTATGAACTCTCTGGGGCAGGGACTGTTTTTCATTGTAAGTCTTCCTAGTGCTTAGCACCTTGATCTTAATTAACACCTGTAGGCATTTCTGCAAAACAGCTATTAAATAACAATCCCAGTTGATCAACTCCTCCCATGCACTTCATGCTACTTTAGAATTCAAACGTGCAGACTGGGCAGGTGTTCCAGGTGTTGCGAAGGCAGCAATGGTATCTAAATGACTGGGAGTGTAAGAAAGCTGACACATTCAACCTCTGATAATTGAAGGTGAGGGTGAAGCAAGGCTTTGACCATCCTGTAGAAGCCTCGAATGAAGGAGGTGTCCAGCAAGAAGTATACTTACTTTCTTTTTAAGTGTGTAGCTAAATGGGGGGAAGGGGCCGTTGTTAGATGAAAGGTGACGGTAACTGCAAGGTACATGTATGAGGAAACTGAATGGAAAAAGGCTTGAGCCATGTGCAAACTTTGTAATGTAAAATAAGGAGGTACCTCAGTTCTGTGTCAGGGTTGTTTTGCCTACTGATACTTTTCTCACTTCTTATCTAACTTGTCTGCATTCCTGAGTTCTTTCTGGCTCAGCATGCCTTACCTCATGAAAACAACTGCAACTTCAGCTTCTCTGGGCTAAAAACCTTTTCCCCTTTCTTTGATACTGATTTGCTAGGGTAAATGGTAATATATTATTTTCTACATATGTTTCATACGTATCGTGTACATGTATTTTCCACACAGAAAAGGTAGCCTGGGACAAACCTTTGTGTTTCAAGAAAAAGAAGCAGCACCTGCATAATGTGTGGCTTCTTCACTGTGGTAAAATAAGAAATTTTTTTAGTTCCTAAATGGTCCAGGAGTAATTGTGGTTCAGGGCAGGTTAAAGCTGCAGCCATTAACTACCTCTGTGAAACACAGATAGTCCTTATTAGGGATGTGGACCATGAAGCTGATAGTGGTGAGAGAGAGGTGGTAGATGTTGCCAAGAAAGAATCGGCACAGAGTAGAAAGAGAAGACTCTTGGAAATTTTAATATTATTACCCAACAGTGATGTAGGTTACCTTCTAATACACACCACCTCATGTGCTGCAGGAGCTATCTCACACTGCCCGGGCAGCAACAAAGATGCAAAAGATCATCAAATGTCCACTTGCAGGGCTGCGTGCATACTTCACAAGGGTGAAGTCTGTCATCTGGAAATAGCAATTCACGGAAATGAAAATCTAACAGTTCATGAAAGTTTCACTGTAGCAAGACATTAAATCAGAGCTTTCCCTTAGTGCTGCTCATTTCAAGGATAAATTCCATTCCAGTGGATATGACTGTTGCTATACAAGCACATCTAGAGACACACCAGATGAGAGATTCTTTCCAAAGCGAAACCAGTGGGCTTGAATTTCCTTGGCCAGGTAAGCGCAGTATTCCTTTTCTTGTGGCCAAATACCATCATTCTGTAGGACGGGCTAATGACATTTATTATCCAGTTCAATAGCCAATCACCTTAGCTTTTTTTTTTTAATAACAGCACATGTTGTGAGTAGCATGCAAATCAAATGAAGAGTGAAACATAAGATGAATGAACCAAATCCCGTATAGTGCAGGTGCAGAGGGGTACGCCACCATACTGTTCCATACTCTGTCCTTGATCACTGTAGAAGCAAATACAGGTAAATGCAGAAGGAGGCAGAGGAAGAAACCAGCTGCATCATGGAGCTGAATTAGTTGTAAAACAGAGGAGTGAAGTCATGAGGAGAATGAAATCGTTGCAGGGACAATGCGCTGCCAGCTACAGGTAGCTGGCATGTAGTGATGGGATCCCAACACCTCTGTCTTCATGAAAGAGACATTAGCCACCTCACACGACCAACTCTTGCTGCTCCGAGCAACCGAGCAGATTTCTCAATGTATACAGAAGAGAAAAATCAATTGCATTTCAGTACAATGACATGGCAGACCTAGGCTACGGTAATATGTATTCATGTATGTGTGATAATAATCACATTTATTATTACTACAGTAATCAACTGTATCTTGGTTGTGCATTTAAAAGTTGAAGTTATTCCTCTTCAGCTATACCCTAGATCTAAGATTAGAGCTAAAAAAGTATTGCTTTGAGGTGGCATTATGTGGTTCTAAAAGAAGTTCCTACATGAACTACTATAGCAGTCTCACCATGGATTTTGATAACCCCCTTGAAAACAGGCAGTAACAATGAAATCGCTGACAAATTGCAACACTGAAGTTTTGCTCTTAAGACCATCTCTTAAATTGACATACAAAATGTTTTGCACAAAGAAGCCTTTTATCTTCTTTCTTACCTCTGCTGAATTCTTTTATGATAACTTACATGCTGCATGAATTATTTTGCTTTGATTATTAAAAAATGGTTGGTGGTTAAAAAATCTAATTTATTTCCCCACAATAAATAACAAAGCTTGGAGCGGTAGGAGATGGAGTCCCTGTGTGCTACAATTTAAGTTACTACTCTGATTAGACTAGTTAATTAAACCTGTTCTCATTTCATACATACTTTCACATGAAGTCTAACATTTACATTTTACTGCTTTCATTTTCATGCATAAACATTGTGCCATATAGCAGGCTAACAAACAAAAAGCCTTGTTCTTTGATACTGACAGTCACACTGAGCTGCATCTTGAATGCTGGTAGGTGTGTTAGCTGAAGTAAAGTGGTACTAGCTCATAAATTTTCCTCGTCATACTGAGCAAGTGTTGTCTCAGGGTGACTAAAATTATAGTCTCCACCTTTCAAGTTCTGTAATTTTAGTTGCTTCATCCTCTGATAGGAGGGCTGTAGCGGCAGCGACCCCAGGTTTGCAGAGCGCAGGGAACAGCCTGACCGCTTTCCGTACGGGTGGCTGTGCGGGTAGCACGCCTTCTTCCTGAGATCAGGTGGCACCTGCGTATTAAGGACTTGTATCGTAAAATTCTCTGCCATGCTAATTGTTCATTTAATAGCAGCACGTAGTTAATGAAGGTTAAGCATAGGTCCTGTCGTTGAATGTTACTAAGTTTGTAGTCGCGAAATCCAAACCCAGACATACACCTAGTTATGGGGCAGTTTTAAAGAGTAGAAGAAGCTTTATTGTTGCAAGTACCCCTGGTTTCCAGCGTCCTTACCCCTACTTCACCAAGCAGCTGGTGCTAAAAAAACCCAAAGATGTTTCTTTAATAAATGGAAAAGATACCTCTTACCTTAATCCTTCAGTACGTGAATTCTGCACCATGAGAAATTCAAAAAGATTTCAATACGTGATACTACATAGGAGCTTTACAGTCTTGGCTTGTGTAATTTTTTCAGTGGTTTTGTACGGATCATCTGTACTTACATTCACCACAGCAATAGATGCCCCACTTCCTACCCCTTGCCCCAAGTTTGCGACACCATTTTTGTTTTTTTCTAGAACTACTGTCTTGAGTCAAACATGCCTTTTTGCTGAGAATGCTGGGCTACTCAGTGCTCCTATTCAAAAATGTTGCCAGTTACAGCACTGGTTCCAAGAGCTTTCTTTTTTCTCCCAATATTTTTTTTTTTCCCAGAAAAGCCATGGGCACTTCAGAGCTTTTTTTGTATGTCAAAGTTATTCTAAACAGTTTTAAATCCTTTCAAGTTGAGTTTTCAGTATCAGCTACCGTCTCCTCACAATGCTTCCTTTGAAGGGGGTTGCACAATTTTTAAATATATCACTTTGATATAATGTAAGCGGTTTGCAAGCAGATTAAAAGTACTACAATTTCAAATACAAGGCAGTATCTGTTGTATTTTGTCCCTGCGTAGCTAGATTTAATATGTGAAGGTATTTTCCCCACTCCAGAATGATAATGGAAATATTAGTAGTAAATCAGATACTGCTGTTTGCGTTGCCATATTACAAGCAGAGTAACGATGAAGAGGAAAATACAATTAAATTTTTGCTTTTCTAAAGAACTTTCTAAATATTGTGTAAGTATTTAACATTTACAAGGGTACTGAGATTTGCGGGAGTTATAAAAGATTGGATAAAGAAGCAGACCTGGAACATCAGAACTAAGAAGGCTTATGTTTTGACGAATCTGTCTCTCAGTTGATTGACTGTAGTGGAAAACAAGATGCAAGTTCTGACTGAGGCTTCTGACTAAGTGTTTGTGGGGTGAAACATTCGTTTAAGCCAGTTATTTCATAATAATTCATCCACTTGCAACAGTTACTTACTTAAAAGCTATGCTTTGACCTTCAGGTACTGCATACATCCAAAAGGAAGTGCAAGGACAGGAAGAAGCGCACAGCACTTATTTCACTGAGTAGGACTTAGCATACAGTTAATTAAATGCTTAAATGACAAGTATGGTGCGCTGAAACCTGCTATGAGAGAATTTCAAAGATGATCACAAAAGACAAAGCGCTGCAGCTCCACTGACGTGCAGGGAGTGGCCTGTCCCCACGGCTGGCACGGAGCACATGCCCGTATGGTGCGTGCACAGCTAGCGCTTGGATGTGGCTGACCCTTTTGGCAACGGCTGCATGAGGGATGTCCATCCAATACACAGGGTCCACTGTAAAAACGAGCAGACTGTTGATCTGTAATAACTTTGTGTAAATGAAACTAAGTGCACACCTTGAAGAGGAAATTCAGTTGCTCATGTCTCCTAAAAAGGGTATAGCAGCAATAGAAAAAAGTTTCTGAGAGGAGCGTAGGGAAATAAAATTCTATGGGAGGTATGCCTAAGCTCCCAGGAGGGCTGTGAAAAATCTAAAGTCTCTGCTTCAGTGTATAGTGTTGTAGGTAGTACAGTGATAAAGTCACGGCGCCTTGAGCTTGGTGTTGAGAGGCAACTGCTAATGTAAGTCCCTACTGAGATAATGAAATAGAGCACAAAGAATTCATTTGATATTCTCCAACCACTGTTCTGTGATTTATCAGTGCTCCTAATAATAGGAGCTTGTGAGTGTTCCTTATAATTCCTGGTCACCTACACAACAAATATGTATGGAATATAACTCCTCTCTGGCCTCCCAAAAGCATCTCTTTCTTAGATGAGTAAAAAGAAAGACCTGCTGGCTCTCTAGGTACGGGGAGGGGGAGGTTGTTATTATTTTTTAAAGGAGGCAACAAATTATTATGAATTTTAGTCAGATAACTGAGCTCAGGTGCAGTTGTAATTTTTTAATGAGTTAATAGATTAACAATGTTCCTGAAGGTAAACAACACAATGTATACTTCAGCAGATAAAGTAGCTTGATGTTTTGTAAACTGTAGAAAACCAATAAAGTTCACTGAGCGTCTGTGCAGTCCACCGGTCTCATCCTCCATAGTGCTAGCTTCCCTTCCTACCAGAAGCCTTTCCCAGTCACTTCATTTTAGCACTACAGTTGCGAGGCATTTGTGAGGAGTTTTTAAAAACTGTGTCACTATACAGATCTTTTAGTCTGTCTTTTGGTCAATAGGCATCTGAAGTGCGCAGGGGAAAATACTTAATCTGGCCCAGCGAAATAAAACATAAATGTCCACTCAGAATGGTGTATGCCCCAATTCATTGCTTCCAAGGAAGGACAGACTTCTGACTGGCTTTTCGTTTACAATTTACTGAGGACTAGGAGTTTTGAGCTAATACTTATTTGCATTTTCCGCTCTTCCAAGCCAACAGTGCTCCAAGGTGTAGCGCACACAAACCGTGATGTAGTAGCAGCTTTTCCAGGTGTGTGGCAGTTGCATCCAGCCCCTGACAGTGTTTGGGTTTTGACCAACCCATTAACTTCTGCTTTGGATCAGAAGGGTGTTAGAAAAAAATCAGCTTTACAGGAGGGAGTGAAAAGAGCAAACACTCCCTTGCTTTGATTTCTAGCATTAAAGGTAGACTTCAGTCAGCAGAATAAGAACCAGCGCTAAGCATTCTAGATTGGATTTTCTCAAGCCTAAACAGAGTTTTTTGGCTGCAGTTGATAAGATCTACAAAGTTTCAATGCAGCCCTAAGAGCTCTCTCCCCCAGGGTCATGGACAGTTTCACCAGCTAGCCTCACTGTCGCATGATAGGTTTCAGTCCCTTACATGGACACACAATGGGCATCTGATACTTGGATAGTACTGGATGTTTGTTGCAGTTTCTAAAACTTCAGCAAAAAAATGTAATTATTTTTCTCACTCACAATACTTTAGAGTTTCAGTGAGAAATCCAAGCCTATTATTGTGTGCTATATGAACATAGCAAAAGGAAAACCAACCCTTATCCTAGGGAGCTCACAAGCTTGTATTACAGTTAGATGAAAAAAGGAGGAAAAAACAAAACCAAAGAAAAGAGGAGCATGAAAGAACAAGGTTTCAGGGAGGACAAACATTGTGTGGGTGGGGAGCAGTAATTTCAGCTTGTTGCTCAGCTATAGTCTAGAATTTTTAAGTCTTATCAGCTCACCATGTCTTCTTTTGAAGTTAACAATAAATCTCAAAATTATTTCAATGAATGCAAGATTGGGCCTACTGTTTGCTGAAGTTTAAAAGCTATATCGGTTGAAAATTGATGCAAAAGGTGATCACAAGTGTGGTAGGCAGAAAGCTTTCTTTCGCCCTCCTAGGTTTCAGTTCTCGGATGGAAACAACAGTAAGCTTTGAAGACCTTATAAAAGCTGCCTCTGCACAATCATTTTTGCTTTCATCTCACAGAGAATGTGAATCAAACAAACTGCATTATACATTCCAGTTTCATAGTATTGAAAAAGAGTAGAAGTCTTCTAGAGAATCTGGCACCCAGCAGCTGTTGCCACTAGACGTGTAAACTCTACTTCTGTAAAAACGTGCCAAAATATTAGTTTTTAAAATACATACATTTTTAAGCTTTATGTTGACACCCCAGCTTTTTATCAGAATATAGGTTTCCCCTGTTCTGGCTCTCATGGCCACGCCACACTACTTAGCAGGCTTTAAACAAAGTGAGGAAGGCAGATAAACAAATTTAGGGAGGAACAGATTGTTTAGCTGAGATTTTAATCACGTCACTTAAGTGCAGTGGATGGAGACAATGCTGCAAGAGCCAGTAATTCTGCACCGGTAAACTCTGCAGTTTTCATCTCATCTTTGAAGGCCTTCCTCTACACCTCTACCAGGACAGGATGCAGAAAGAAGATTAAGGAAGAGTCCAGGCAGGACTGAGGAAGCAGAAGAAGCAGTGGGATACTAGAAGCATAATATTATTTTTTTCCAATTTACTTATTTCGTTCAGGGTCTTACTACTACTGGGGTATAAAAGGAAAATAAAATAAAAAATACCTCTTTATGTAAGGAAAAAATAAGCATGGACATACTGTAAGCAGAAAGGAACTATTTAGGGAATTCTTCGTGCTTTGAAGTCTTTGGATTTCAGATGGCAAGTAATGTGATAGTTATAGGATGCATACGGCCCATGGCCATGAGTGCCTGCAGCCCCAATTTGAATCTTCAAAGGAAGCATCAAAAAGCTTTAAAGAGGACAAATGGTTGCATCCCTTCCTCCTATTTTAATGATGGAAGGCCTCTGAAGCCAGAGGTCATTCTGCAAAGGCCTGTTATTAAGTCTTAGAGATCCTACCTGCTGAGTCTCACTTCAGAGCCCAGTACTTTTGTTTAGGGACACCGACATCTGCACAGTCTTTCATCTCAGCACAACTCCAGATAGAGGGTTTTTAGGTGAGCACCACTGCACTCCCTTAAAATCACTGATCTTTGAGTCCTTGCTGAGGATTGATTGAAGGCCCAGCAGTCTAGCACACATAAAGCACACACATCTTTCTGTCAGTTGAAATAAAACAATAGCCATTAGCAGTCACCACAGACTCCCTAACTCCAAGCTTTCACTGTTACAGAACTATGAAATCCTTCCTTTTGGGTGAAACCAATAGCAGCAGCCAGCAGACATATCAAGAGTGGAGATACCATTAAAATGCAAAACCAAAGCCTCAAAAGGAATGATATTTGGCGGTTATCTTCATCCTTCCAGCTGTGGTCAGCAGGCACATTTTGGTCCTCTTGGTGCATATATTTTACTCATGCTCAGCCTCTGGATTGAAGCAATGCCATCATATGTCTGTTATCCAGTATAATTCAGTAATGCAAGAAGAAAGATCCGATAAATTATCAACATCCACAGTCCTTAAGACATCCAGAAAATATCATTTGCCAGAAACAAAATTAGCTGTACTGGAGAAAAGCCTTGTGTCTTTAACAACAGCAGCAGAAAAACGTAAGGACATGGGAGATCAGACAAGTTGACATATCTTTCAAAAGCAAATGGTCTCATTCTCCAGGTCAAAGCAAAGAGGCTCCTGAGGATTTTGATGTTCCTTTGTAAACACAGCAGAGCCTTGTCTTCCCCTCATGCTTACTATCCCCAGAGCAGTTGTTCCTGATCTGGAGAGGAATTTGTATGGACCTGATGCAGATGCACCTGTAGTTATGGCTTACAGAGTGCTCTGACAAAGCAACTCTGACCTGTATTGCTGGGGGCTGTTATCTTTGCTCATATTGTGTTATATCATAAAAACTTTACTTCTCAGCTGAGCTGGCTCCTCCTCTTTCTCTGCTGCCCCAATGCCACTGTTGGTGGAGCTGCACCTGTGCTTCAGTAAGTCTCCAAGACATCGCACCTGTCTCATTGTCTGATCTTGCCCTGAGCAAGTCTGTGCAGCTTGGCACTAATAACGCTGGCAGCTGTCTGGATTATGAGCAGTACCTACAAGATGACAGTTTTGAGAAGTGGCTTCGCTAGGTCAGGCATTGTACAAACACACGGTAAAAGGCAGCACAGCTTAAATAAACAGGGAAAGGATGGAATAAATAATCATTTAATAGGTGGAAAATAGAAGCAGCAAAATTCAGTGATTTATTCAGGTTACACAAGGATGCACAGACCACAGGAAACATAGGTTACCTAAATCCTTGTTTGCTGCTTTAAATACAGGACAAATTTCCATCACCTTTCCTCACACAATCTTAAAAAAATCACTTGGAGCTTTGGGAATTCACACGTGGGATATTTAGTCAGTGGGTGCTGGAGTGCATCTGCAAATGCTAGGATGGGACAGAGTCTGGCAGCAGCAGGTCTGTGAGAGATCTACTGTTGACTGGGGCTATCCAGCAAGAAAGGGATTGTTAGAATGGGCTTCTTGCCTATTGTCCTTGCTGATAAGACATTCACTGCCACTCCTGTCTCTTCCCCCTGCTGCAGCCACTAACTTCTCGCCCAAGTCCAGAAGGAGAGCAGCTGGTTAGTGGGAAGAAGGACGGCAATCTTTGGCACCAACAAAGGTAACTACAGCCCCGCTCAGCCGGTTAAACGGGGACTCAGCTGTGCTGCCATGCCTGTTAGAGGAAACCTGTGACCTTTCTGAGCCACCTCTCTGAAAATCTAAGCCCAGAGGGAAATTTGTCTTGGGTGCCTCCTAGCAATGCTCTATTTTAATCAGGATTGGTCCTGGTTCTTCTGTAGGAAGGGTATCAGACAACACAAAGTACAGTGAACTGTCAAGTAAACGATGTCAAAATCACCTAATTGCATTTAGCCTTGATGTTACTATTGCCAACTGCTGTGAAATCACCCTGAGTCACCTCTGTGAAATCTGTTAAAGAGCAGCAGGGAGAGCTAAGCTCTTCTAGCACTGGTCAAGGGGTTTTGTTAGACTAATCAAAGCATTATTGCTGCTAAAGCAAACATGCCTATCTCCGAGCTTTGCAGTGGGATTCTGTTCAGATTGTCCCAGCCTCACTCTTTGGTTTCCTCATACATTCCCAAAGAAACATTGCATGTACCTTCACTGGCCCTACTTGCCCCATCCAGGGAATTTTCTGAGCAAATGATTAACAAACAATACAAATTGATGTTTTAATTTCATTTATGGGGAGGCCCACGTTTTACTGCTGACTGATTAAATGTGGTGGTAAAAGGTACAGTCTTGTGGATCTCACTACACTTATAACATCCTTTTGAGGAGAGAGCACTTGCAGAGTGGAAGTGATGCATTTAGGGAGAAGCTTGGTACAGGCTGATTCCCTTTCTATCTGCTCCCCTGCAATAACTCAGTTTGCTATTATTTAGAAGAAAAAATAAAAATCAGCTTATGTGTTCTGTTCTATAGGGAGAGATTTTTTTTTCCCTGTAATGCAAATACACTTTAATGTCAACAGGAAAATTACATGCAGGGGGAGAAGGGCCAGAACAGTCATCGACTAATTCTATGGCATGGTGGGCCTCCCAGCTCCCATTGGTCTGCCCTTCTCCCTGTTGCACCTTGGAAGCTTTAATTGAAGTGAGTGTAGTTTATTGATTTTTAGCATAAGGTAATGTGTTAATAGTCAGAGGAGGTCAAACTAACTTTACGCCAGTCTAGAGAGGATGTAATGAGACATTAAGGATGTGTAGCACATTAAAGATCTGATTGTGTTTTCAGTGAAATCAGAAGCTCCTTTGATTTTAGCATCAAATGTCCTAGCCTTAAGAAGGGAAAAGTGGACTATTTCTTTATCTAAAGACAAAATTATTGTCTTTAAAAAAGAAAAAGCAAGGATTTGAAAAGTCAGCACATTAAAGTATTATCAAACTCTGGTTTTATGAGATAGTAAATTTTTTGTCTTATATAGTTGCATTTGGCTCAATTAAGCCATAAAGGCACAACTTCAGTGGGATGCTGAAGGAGCAATTGTATTCTAAAGCAAAGTTTGAAGGACTTCAGTCCATGGAAAATAATAGGCTTGATTTGGCTTTTTTTTTTCTTTTAGCCTTTTTAGATCCAGTAAAAATGAAGACTACAAGGCGATCACAAAGTTTATAACAAGAAGTGTTCCTGTAGCCTGTAGAGACGTCTGAGAGCAGCTCCTGCTATAGTCCAGCAAGCAAAATATTTTCTGTATGGTTCCTTAGTTCTCCTGTGAGGGGTAGTACCACAATCCCACTGTCTAGCATCTTCATAATTTTCTTGTTGTTGCAGGTGACGCTTATGTGAGTCTGAACTGGCAAGAGATCAAACTGTTCAACTGAATTTAGCTACATTTAACATACTCATTTACAGCAGATCTGATGCTACATAGCACTATGTGCTATGGTCAAAATGGGTATTTAGAGCAGTTATTCCAGAGGCTGGCTCCTCTCCTGTGTTCAATCTGTAGTTATATTCTAAGATTACACTATTTTATGTAAAATACCAATACTATATAGTATTATGATGTCCTGTTGGCTGTAAGGATTCCTAACAGCTTTCTGTTGCAATGAAATTCTATAAAACAAAGATGAAAAATTATGCTGTATTTACAATCAATAGAACATATGAATGCTTGCTGTTTGGTAGCATAATGAAACTGCTAACTCAGGGTCTAAATTTGCCATTCCAAACAGAGTGAATGTACTATTACTATGTGATAATAATGCAAGATATAGCTTGTTCTTGGCTGAACTTGGCTGTACTGTCTGCACATTTTTTTTCTATTTTTTCTGAAAAGAAGGCAGATATTTTTGCTATGCGTATTCATAGTTATGTGCTTAAATATTTTATTGAAAACAGCTTAGTCTTTAATATTTCCAAGCCCTTATAGTCCATCCTGTCTGTCCTCCCTCCCTCTTTCTCCTTCAGAGACAAAGAAATACATCTTTGTGTGTACTGCACATATATGTATGAAAAATAAACTTCCTCGCTAGCAAGTAAACCCAAGAACAATGTTGGTAGCAGCTGTTGTGCTTAAAGCCCAGTTGAGAACACTGTTCCATTATGAGCTCCCAATGCTCTCCTCAACATCAGTAATCAACATGCCAGGACAATGTATTGTAAACCCAAATGCCCAGGCCAGGAGACCACAAAAGCCCCTCTGTCTTTTGCAAGGGAACTGAAAAGAGGCTTTCACAGTGCTGCAGAATATGCTGGCAGACTGTGCCAGTTCAGAGCCCTCAGTGTTATGGAAGATGATTATGTACGAGGAGGGCAAATCTTGTCTATTCCTTGATTAAGAAGTTACTATAACTGTTATTTTTTAAAAAATGAGAAGAATCATATGTATGTGTTGAAGACAACCATAATTACAGGCTGCTCAGCAGCTGCATGAAGTGCAGTAGCTGAGAAACTGAAAAGGTCTTTGTGCTCCTTCCAGCAGGAAAAGGACATCTCCTTATCTACTCTCACCAATAAAAAGCAAGGCCTATCCTTTCAAAACAAACATACAACTTTATCCTCCTATTTTATAAAATAATCATTTGTATAGTCAGTCATTTTTACAAGCAGAAAGTTAAAAGCCAAAGAGTTTGATAACAACAATGGTAGTTTTTCGAGAAGATTAAATCACAAGCTAATAAGACCCAGTTCTTTGATTTTTCACTTAGGTTTGTAACTTTCCAGTTGTGGGGAAGAGGTGATCCTCCACTGGGTAAAATGGCACCAAAGTAAAAACAAATAACTTCACAATGCAGTGTTCATCTAAAAAGGAAGGTATCTGTAGGGTTTTTTAGGATGTTTTGCTCGACATCAGCAGAAGCACAGAGCAGCAATATGTCAGAGAGAGGAAGATCAGCTCAGCGTATAGAATACTGTTTTTTGTAATTTTATTTTAAATGAAATGACATTCAGATACAGCCCAGTCATATTAGCAGAGATTTAAGCAAATGTTTAAAGCTAACAAACTCTTATAATTAATCTCTTAGCTTCACAATTCTTTTGTCATTGATATTGATTATGAGCTCAGACTAAATTAGCTCTTTTGCATTACCCAGATTCAAAATCACAATCATGTTAAAAAAATACAAAAATGTCTGAAATTTCGCTTTCCAACCTAACTGATAAGAACAATAAAACCGTTGAAATGCCTTCATTAAAAAGCCACACTGACATGATTTACAGCTGTACAAATTGTTGTTTAAAACAAGCATTATAGGGCAAGTCATCAAAGCAGTGCTAAAGATACGAAGCAGAGTTTTTCCCACTGCCCTTACGTAGACTTTTCTGGCTAAATTACAAATAAAAACCACTTTGAAAATGTACTCTAAATTCACCAGAATAAAAAAAGCCCAAATAAGTGTGTCTGAGAGAAAAGAAAAGGCCATATTCTATGGTGTGTACTCACACTCCAAATTCCCAGGATGTAGAATGCTACTAAAACGAGGCATTTACTTGCACTTGATGTACTTGATATTTGACTAAGACCTGCATAGAAAATGAGCAGAAACACATCCTGCACCTGACAAGGTGAGCTGTCTGCACGCTGGAAAAGCACTGCGTACTGCCGAGTAAGGCAACCAAGACAAAGTATGGCCTAAGTGCAGTCTGGTTAAGGCACAGTACGTATTTTTGAAGCTGTTACTTCTGCCTCCACTTAAAAGCACTAGTGCACTAGAATGTCTTTAAGAGTTTTGGTTAAAAACACCTGGTGGAGCTGGAGGTGGTTCACGGAGATAAATCTAAAGAAATTCATTACAATGAGCTAGACAGTCCCTCAAAAAAATCTTTGTCGACTTAATACTCTTACAGCCATTCATTCTAAAGCTCCTATGTACTAACAAGACAAGCAAACATGTTAGGCACAGCTTTCTCAAAGTACCCATCCTTTGTTTGCCCCCTGCAAGACACTGGATCAGGCATCGTCTGAAATTTTGCATGAGTGAGTGTGGCAGTATTTCGGCCTAGTAAGTAAATCATGTCCAGTCCTACCCTTGCAACAGATGCAGAATTAGTCCTTTATCAGGCCAAATTCTGCACAATATTATGCTGACCTTGATCTAAAGGAGTTTCTGTGGCATTATTTTGGGTTTTTAAGTGCAGGCAGAAATTGGCCCATTTTAGCACATTCAAAGAAACTGGTCCACAGCTTCTGTTTGAAGAATCAGCAGATTAAACAAAGTATTGGTAGCACTTTCCATATTTACTATCTGAAAAGCCCCACATACCCCATTTGACCAGTTTACAGTTATCATTTATCCTTTCCAGTGCTAAGAATGTCTAGGCTATTTGCAGAAATATACCAAAGCTCAGGAAACTGTAACAACAGATACATCATATTGTTGCATAAGCCTATAATTAAAATACTAGAAAGTAGGTGGGCTCTGGTCATTCTTTGGCTTGAAGCTGAAGTCTCCCTGGATAGATCAGTTCTTCCATTTGTTGGAGTCCCAAGCCAGGAACCAGCCTGTGAATGTCGGGGGTTCGTGCCCCTGCTTCACAATTACAATGGGGGTCCCCTTATCTCTGCCAGAAGGATCTGTTTCAATATAGCGTTTGGCTAAAAACAGGAAGGAAATAAAACATGTAATATATTAGTTCATTCCTTTGGTATTAAAAAATACACTAAAAGCCCTAGTGAAAGAACCCAGGGCTACTATAATACAGTTTTCAATTAAATTACTTCAAAGGCAATGAAATGCTCAGGTAATTGCTGATTTTCCCAGCTGCCAGTGAAGGAATTTTTGGGGAGGTTAGAACAGCGGGATTGTTGCTCTGATCAGTTCATTGCCATACAGCTGGGTTTTGGCTCTTGAACAGGAGAAAGAATTTGCTGGTGCTATGCAGGTGTGCATATGTAAAAGCCAGTATAGTTTCCCTTGACATCACAACATGACATCAGTACCTATTGGAAACACAGCTAGGTAACCCCAGCTGCTCCAGGGAAATATCTGCAAGCTTTTTTAGCACGAACTTTGTCAGAACGGCTCAGCTATGTGAAATCACACCAGAGATGACACATGATTTTTCAAGGAGGTGCACTCTACGTGATTTGTCTTGATTTGTTCTGCAACTGGAATTACCTCCTCTGAATTTAACTCAGTGAAGTATGGCAGTGTAAGATTTGTTGGCATTCCTTTGACTATATACATTAGCGTGGGTTCCAGTTCAGTAGGTATCTCCTTTTAAATTCTTTCTCTTTTCAGTGCAGTTTCTTTTCATGGAGCTCTCCTATACGTTCTTTAAGAAGCTCTGCAGCCTACTAATGCTATCTTGATTAATTTTACCCTTCATAAACTTACAGATAAGAAAGATACAATGAGTTTTAAAGCACATTTAAAGGAGAAGATAATCTTCTCCAGGATTAAATCCCAATAAGCTCGGTAACCCTTTTAAACACTGTAAACATAACTAGATTTTTTCTATGTCATCTTTTTCACTTCTCTAAATAATATTGATGCTACTTCACTCAGAATTCTGCCAAATTTATTTGATATACCAGATTTAATGGATTCCTGTCGCTCAGTTTCATTAGCATCCTTCCCAATCCAGACAAAAACCTGCAAACAGAAAAGAGAAAGATATAGCTCCCATGTTGTTACAAGGATGTTGTGTACAGCAGGTAGAGTACAAAATAGATGATTCCACTAGGAGAAAGAATATATGCTATGAGAAGACTGCAGAGGTACCACAACTGATGATTTTTTTTTTCCCCCGTGCGAGAGACTGTAGTTCTATCCTCTGAAATCTCACCACTCTCTTGACACTGGAAGGCCAGGCCTTTATGTATTCTGATGAAAGGAACTCTAATTGCCTTTTCCATGCATATATTTTACAGTTTGCCAAGGAAATTGCTCTTTTGGTGCAGGTAGAAACACTGAACAGGAGCTGCCTCTGGTTTGAGGTCTGCTTGCACATCAGCACTTGTGCCCTCTGATCAGTGCTACCCCGGGTAACTGCTAGGTGACGCACTGAATACCCAACCACCAGAGCCTCCATCTGCAATCCCCGCAATTGTTTTTTTTCTTTCAAGGATCTTTTTGGAAACCAGCTACACGTCCCGGACTTCTTTCCTTCTTACCTGAGTCAGTATGTCCCAACTACTTTCTATCCAGCTTCTCCACCCACCTTCCCCCCATCAGTCTTTCCCACATGGACCTTGGATGTTCCTTCTTGTTTCCAAAAACCTCAGCCTTTTTTTCCTGAAGGGTTAGGCTGAAGAAGACAAATGAAGTGTAGGAACTGTGGCCTTCTCCCCCTGTCCCTCCAAGGGGAGAGGAAGGGTAGAGATAATACACTGTGAGAAACAGATATGCCCTCCGCACCCGCAGTAAGTTTGCCTGTCATCCAAAAATCTCTCAATATTTTTAGTTTTCAGTGAACCTGGGAAGATGATGGAGATTGTTTCTGCCACCCTTCACCCAGTTCTTCTGAAGAAATCTGTATAAGGGTCTAGTGTTTTTCCCCTTCTCTAGTAAGGCTTTATTTAGGTGCTGCTGCTGCTGCTATGTGGATTTTGTGGCTTCTGAATACCTTTTATGCAATAACTTTATTTTTTGAAATTAATAAATTTTAGTGATAACGTCAAGAATATTATTGATAGCCTTTCAGAACACTGCCAGGGCTTATACTCTTGCAGCCTCCATTGGTTTTAATGGGAAGTGCCTGACATGGTCTCGCATTATGCTTGGAAATTCAGTTGTGTATGTTCACACTAGCACATCATATAGCTCAAAAAATATAGCTCCCACTGGTATAATTTAAATAAAACAAAACCTCTTTCATTCTCGCAAAGATGATTTCTTATCTTATCTGAAATCTTATTATTTCAGTGGTTAAGAATAAATTAGCCTTGTTACCACAAAAGGCAGTGGTCAAATACACAGCTTACCTGCTCCCAAGCATCCAGCAACATGACATCATCTTCAGCCAAATCGTCCTGAGTGAATTCTCCTGGGACCTCCTCAATCTAAAACGGATATTAGGGTTTGGGTTTTTGGGGGTTTTAATGATATTTTAAGATACTCTGATTTTGCACAGACCTAAGATATTTTAAAAAGGGTAAGTCCAGAAGCTGGCGTGCAATTCTTTGTGCTCCTAAAGGGTCAAGACCTAAACTAATTTGATGAATGTGTCAAGGGTGTTTCAACTGAAAGGAAACAAATCACATAATTGCATGTCCTATAAAAAGAGCTCTCAGTTTGTCAGAATTGATAGGATATCCTCAGGAGAGGCAGAGGTTTACATTGTAATTGTGACTGTTGTTACGTTGGGACCGAGGTCTGCCAGTAGAAGGGTACAGGGAAATTTCCATAGAGCACCTTATACCAAGCAAACTAAATCAATCTGCTGATACCAGCTGATATATTCATGCAGCTGACATTCATTAATAAGGAAAAGAAACTGCTTTGGCTTGCAGTATGTGAGCTCAGCTATGAAATACACACCCAAGCAAGCTTTCCAGTCACTTGTCAATGGGGCATTACAGTCGACTAAGCCATCAAGGATTAGTCACCAAAGGAAAGGCAGACTGCTTCCTTCTTCCAAGGACGTGCAGGCAGATAGAAAAGCAGTTTAATGCTATTCTGTATGAGATGGAGAGATAATAATGCAGCTAGTGGTCAGCCCTCTACTTCTAAAGGACTGTCAAGGGTTTGGCTGTGCTTGTTCATGTAGGAGTGCTAAAGGGATGGTAAGCAGATGGTGCAAAAGACATTCCTTTTCCCCACCCTGTGTTGGCAGCCAGAAGGTCTGAGTGATTTGACCTTCCTCTTCTGGTGAGCTCTACCAGTGGTGATTCTGTTACTAGAGAAAGGCTGCAGGAAAGAGGGGATTTCACAGAATTTGGAGGGAATTTAAAACAAAAACCAAACAGTTGCATAGCTCCCAGCAGACTGTTATAGAGAGGCTGGCTCCTATTACTGTATTTCACAGAAGTGTTTTAGAAACTTTTTAGAATAATAAATTTTGCTACTCTTCTAAGATTTTAAAGTCCATATGAAAGGATCCTATTTGTTTTATCCCTCTTCACATGAAGGGGCTGTGCCTTAAGGAGACCACAGAGATGGTAGCCAACTATGTCCCCTAGCTAAGAATTAGTGCGTCCTTGCCAAACAGTGACACAGCGTTGCGCTCCCAGAATACGATAAGTAATTAAGCCTGAATCACAGGCTTAATACCCAGCACACAGCTCTGGGTATTTCTGGAAATAGGTCTTCCTACCTCCTTGAGCACAGGCCAATAACTTAAAGGCATAATTACATGTCTTAAATCTCTATGGAAAATTTCAGACTGCTAGGGCTTTTTGGCAAGGGGCATTTCTTTTCCTCACCACCACTATCAAACATGTAAGGGGCAAGGCACTGACCTGCACCTTCTCAGCAAAATGACAGCAGCCTGGCAATGCTCTGCAAGTACACAATTGCTTTTGACTGGGCAAACACCTTATCTTTTTGCATCTCCAAGCCTCTAGTCCCAGGCTGGAGCAGGCTCTGTGTGCAGACATCTGCAGTATTAATTCTTCTGTCCATCCTTTGCATTTAAAGCACCAAACTTCAACTCTCTAGTTCTTGCCAAGCATGGCTAATTAAGCCAGATCCCCAAACTCATTTAATGTCTGATGATTCCCAAGGCAAAATATACCAGAAAATATGTAATTAAACAGAGAGGAAAGTATGCTTCATATACTCACAATAAATCTGCCAGTCTTATTAGAACAACCATACAGGCGAGGGGGATGATCTTCAGCCTTTGTCAAGAGCTGTGGTGAAGTCTGATATTTTTTTTTACCTCCAAGTGCTTTCCAGAATTCCTCTGAAATACACAATATATAATTCATTCAGCAGCAGATTTAACATTTGATGTTTTAGCTTGTTAGATACTGTTTCAAGAATCCCCAAACAATATCTTCTTTTCTGTCTCAAAGATGGGTGCATTTTCTTACAGTTCTTCCTGCAGTTTGTCAAAATAACAATAAAGGTATCACTTGCAGACCTAGAAAGAGCAATGTGCTATGTCTTTCTCCCCTCCTAGGTACTCATGGTAAAGAAAGGACCACATTCCTCTGCAGCTCCCGCTACTCTCCTACAGGCTTCCAGGGCATCGCACTGCTTGTGCATCAGCCAGTTCTGGATAGATCTCCATAGTAAAGAGTCAGGTAGGCTTTTCAAAGGGAGAGAGTGAGCATATGCTTCTGCCTACAAAATATATGATTGCAAAAACCATTTAGGCTATATTTCCATGCAGTGCTGTGTATTCTCAGCTGTGTATTAGCAAGCACATGGCCTCATACTAACCTGGTTCCTGGCCTTCATTAATCTTAGCAGTCTGGCATTTGAGAATGTTGGCAATGTATTGAGCTCCTTGTTCCTCCTCTTTGTTTGCTCCTTTTCCTACCCAGGTGTAGCCAGAGTTGTTTGGCAGTTTCAGAACAAAGACATCATTAGAGTTCAGTGACATTGTGTCAGCATCAACCTAGATCAAGTAAGAAATTGTTTTATTCTTCAGATTTTCAAATAGTGCGATCACTGTTTTGCACATTTATATAAAACGTGTAGATAGATGTTAATCAGCTATGCTTTTTTTCTTCAATTTTTCCCTGGAGTTATACTGATATAAATTAGAGAACTTAACTTGAGACAAGGAACTGACTTGCAGGGCAAAAGTTAGGACTATTTGGCAGTAGGAATGACCGTCTCTTAAGGGTTGCTGATTTCTTGTCTGTTCTTTGTCAGCTGTTTACTATGTGTTTTCTTACAGTATCCTCTGAAAGATGTATATTGGTTGCAGCCAGTTATGGCATATTCTCTGTGATTTACTAGATGGGTTGGTCACATAGAGCAGTGGATATGACTTGGAGTTCTGTGTTCCTAGCAGATGTGACTACCCAACAAAATTAGTCGGAGAGGCTCACGGCAGCTATACCATTTCCCGTAGGGAATAGTTGCTAATACTTAGCAGGTGACCTTACCTCTGCAATCCTGGTAATGGCTGCCAAGTTCCTGCGGATTTGGAAGAGTCGTGTGGGAGGAGCAGGTTTCTGACCTCCCTTCTTGGATGTGCCATCCTTGTAGAGAATAAGTGGTTTGTTTTTGAACAAGCTCAGCAAATGTGCAGGCTCTTTGCCTTGGCTGACTCGGATCTGTACATATGTAAAGAAATGCAATAAAAGAAGTGGAAGGACAGAAGTAGTTATTTTTGGTCTTTGTTGAACAGCATAGGGGATGTTAGCCAATAATGCTAAGTGTGTTAGCAAGAATGAGAAGTGGCAAGCTGAGAAGATCTAAAAATATAGTTCCAGACACATTAAATTTAGAGCATTTGTGAGATTTTTTTGTCAATCATGCTGACACAAAGACAAGATTCAAACTTCTAACATATTGTTTAGCTGATTAAAATGGCTGCTATCTACTTTAATAAGAAAATTACTCTTTTTCAAAAGAACTGTCATTTCATAGAGTTTTATAGAGTGACTTAATTCCCCGAAAAAACTGTCTTGGAAGTTTAGGTGCCCGGTATTTAAGCAGAAGAGAATGGTTATTCATCCTGTTCATTATATCTATGTGTACTTTACGTGCAAGCTGATGATAAAGATAAGCATAGATCTATCTTGCAGAGGATAACATGGATGACAAAAATGAACTTCCATTACGGATGCGAAAGATGTTACTGCAATCTCAGAAAAACATTGAGCTATGAAGAACGACTGTTTTTAGGTTAATGTATGATAAAAGTTATTTGTATACAACCGTTTGTTCTTCCTTTATAACAGTACCACCCGCCAAGGTGGAAGGCTGCGACTTTCACTCCCAAAAAGAAAGGGAAAAAAAGGGAGTGAGGCATGCTGCGCAGCCAGCAGAGGAGAAGCGGAGAGCCCCAGCCCTTTAGCCCTGCCCGGTGAGGCGTGGGGCAGGTGGGAGCCAGGATGCCGAGGAGGTGCGGTGGCAGCCAGGCAGGTGTTTTGACATCTCACAGCTGGATAGACTGGCACAGTTGCCTGATAACGATACCCTAGGACACGTATATGGGTGCCAAACTGCGGCAGGATTTTACATATGCACATATGTGATTTTACATATGTACAGGGGAACGACTTTTTAGTAGTCATTTGTATTGTAGTGCCATCTAGTGACCGCAAAAATAGTATATTTAAACCTTTCAAAAAATGCTAATACAGACGTTAAGCACAGGTAGTATATTCTAGGTAGCCATGTATATGCATACAAATGCACACATGCATAGAATCATAGACTATCCTGAGATATGAGTGTGTATATATATTCCTAAATTCGTTGCAGGATAAAAGTACTTTTAAGTACTATGTCCACTGCAGTGAGATGGATCTCCTTCAGCTTTAATAAAAAGGGTTTTTATTATTGCAGCTGTTAGTAGTAGTATTATTATTACTCTAGTATTAGTATTGGCTTTAGTTATGAGGCAGGACTATATGGTGTTGAACTCTGTCCATATGTAGAACACGCATTAGGAATATTTCAAGGATATTACCTAGAATTTATTACAAGAATATTACCTAGAAGTGTTCTAATCCTTCCTTAATACCATTTCAATCATAAATCATAACTGATTAATAGCTAAAAGTGTGGTCTGCCATCTAAATTAACTGTACCTTAGTGAGTGGGGGAAGCCCTTTACTTTGTAATTAAGAAATGGGAAACACAGAATTATGTCCTACTACCTAGAAGATCTCTCCCTGTCCCTGGTCATCTTCCAGCTCTAGCCTTTCTGTGAAAAGAGACCTTTCACCTCTCCACCTACCCACGACTCTGCACTAGCGATAAAAGGAGAGCACACATTCTAGTCACGCTAGGACTATCTCATCTTGTCGCACTTTTCAGTTGCCAGTGTCCTGCACCCTGCCCCACACACCCCATTTCTGCAAGTGAGGCTGTGTATCCTGCTTTCACACAGCTGCAAGCACTATGGAATGTGAGAACCCCAATTAAGTTCCTTACTACGGCAGGGACAAGGCAGACCCTGCGGCACAGTTCCTACAGGCTCTCCCCTTCTGGCTGTCATGTGGCTTTCATGTCTCCCAGTTTTGGCCCTCTAAAAGTCAGATGTCATGTCTGGCCTAAACATCACAGCTTCCTACGCAACCAAAAGGAGACAGCGGGGCTCACGCAGGGCTATCACCCTGTCAGACGCTTGCTTCAGAGTGAGTTGCCCTGGGTGGGTCTTATCCTTCGGTCTCCACTGACCATGTACAGAGTTTGCAAGGCTAGGCAGGACTAAAACTTAATTTTTAGACAGCGAAAGTTGAAGGAAAGAAAAGGCATGTTTAGGTTGTGCAATATCTGTGGTTTTTTGGACATCTACATTTAGAAAGGATGATTCAAAAGGGAAATCTCCAGTGACTCTAAAAAGGCCCATGGTGCTTGGCTCGATACAGACCATGAGCAGCTGATATTCCCAGTCTTCAAATGCTACCTCCTCCTTTCAGTTCTCACTGACATTTGCATATACTGCATGCTCTGTTGAATTTTATCCAAAAGACACTAACCTGCACAGCCTGACCGTTCAATAACTGATCCAGCTGAACAGTCAGAAATGCAGATGCAGTCAGTTCATCTTTTGTAGCATGGGCTCCTTGCCTGAGGAAGACAAGGAGAAAGACAATGGTTAAGTCCAGTTTCAAAATAATCCAGACCTTACGCTGCATGACAAATGCACAATAAACAACCTTGCATTTACACGTGGTTCTACTCAAAAGGACATGAAGTTAGCATAAAATAATATCTACATGCTGGAGGTCTGTGCAAAGCCAACCAAACATACCATGTGTAGATGATCTGCCCTTTAGGGTAAGTGTAGAGGATAATGTAGCAGTCACCACCATAAAACTGCCCATATGTCTCGGGTCCCACAGGAACTCTGCCGCTGCTCTCCACTCGCCAGATCTGGGGAAACAGAAGAATCACTGGAGAATGCTGAACTTCATCCTGAGACTCTTCAAGAAGCAATTTATTGTGTCATCCCGTGAGTGACCTTTGTTTCTGTTCCCAGTGTTATGGAACAAAACCAGGAAGAATTCTTCATTAAGTAGATACACCCTGCGCCCACTGAATGAATGAATAATGACCATCAACAAGCCATTGCAGTACACTTTGCTTTGTCTTGATGCTTTAATGCCATATGATGACCTCATAATGCTATGTTGAACTTACTGTGTTAATGTCGTAAGATGATAACGTGATATGAATGCCACAACATTATGATTCATCATAGAACTATCATATTATTTGGGAGAGGCACACTGTAGTCAGGTAACACACTGTTAGGCAGATTTCTTCCTATTTGATTCACTACAGCCCAGTTCAATTAACAACTGCTCTCCAAAAGCATACTGCTACAATTATACAGCAAAAAAATGCTTCTGATCTAAGCTGTTTTGGCTCAAGCCGACAGACCATCCTAAGCATGAGGGTAGAAACCTAGAAAATATACCAATAAGACTGTAGGTATTTATATTTTTCTTCCAGAATCCCAACATGCAGACCTGTATTCAACAGGCTGTGTTGGTACAATGCCAGACCAGCCCTGTGTAGTCCAAAGATATTCCTGCAGTGGGATTTGGATAGATCTAGAAAGTTTGTACAGTCAGGCATCTTTTTCTCTCTAAATCCAGGCTACCGTAGACACACACTGAGGACAAAGAAGGTTCCTCTAGAAAGCAGATTGGATACATACATAATGACATGGAACGAATTTCTGACTCCAAGGGCAAGTTCCCCCATTCCAGATTTCAAGCTGATGTGAGATAGAAGTTTTCCTTTAGGCTAAGGATCATATTTAAAGTATATCTTTAAGAAGTATTGTGTAGAAGGGGAAATGTTTCTGCTGTTTGATTTCTATTGATGACTGGTACAACATCTTTCATAAGCACCAAAAAGACATGACAGCTGACAAAGAGATTCACTTTCTGCCTCAGAGTACCTTTTCTGATGGCAGAAGTAACACTGCCGCTAATGTGGTGTTACTCCACACAACAGTCTAAGTCACAAAACATAGAATAGCAGCTTATCCCATAACAGAATAAGCTAGGTAGGTAGAATACAATTTAATACAACAGAAAAATTACCTCTACTTTCCCTGAACCATCGTCTACCATGTTATGCTGGGCAGCCATTTGTGGAGACTCATGTAACTTGGTAGCATCAAATTCAATCTGCTCAATTTTAGCCACTCTCTCTGTGACATATACTTTGCCAAATCCATCACTTTGATCTTTATCCTTCCAGTCTTTAAAAAATTGTTTGAAAATTGGTGTTTCACCTCCTTCGGGAAGGACTTGAATCTGAAACGAAGCAAGACACATGAAATGGAAGGAACACAAAACTGACACAGTTACTCGAACAGAAACTTTTCTGAATTATCTGTTAGTGGAACATTGCCCTTATGTCTTATAAGCCCTTAAAAATATTTTTTTTGCTTATTTAAAAACAAAGTTTTTAACAGAGCTCATGCCCTTCTGGTACCATCTCATAAATAGATCGCACCTGTGTGTTGGCAGGATAATTCATCTGCTGTATGAATTGTTCAGCATTCTTCATGGCAGCTTTTCTCTCCTGTGGGTTAGCATCTTTGCCTGGTTAAAACAGAAGGATAGCAATACATGGGAAAGGACAATAAGGTCACAGATCCTGCAAAAACAAGATGTCCTTGAGCCAGGTTCTCTTCAACATTGCTCTTGCCTCAGTCTTGAACAAACACAGATGCTGGACATAGCACAAGCAATAAGATGCGCACAAAGTTGAGTGGCCAAAACAGCACCTCAGTGTCTTTGAAAACAGTTAAAATAAAAGAAAATTAAAATAAGGGGGGGTGGGGCATTGGTTTTTGCTTAGTGTGTGTGTTTCTGTCAAAAAATGCTGTTCATAATATCTGCTTGGTTCAAGGTAAAGAACACTCTGGCTCCTTCTCTGAATCTTCCCTTGCTGGGCTGCAATGTGGTAAATAAAGCTCCTGTGCAGAACTGCCTTCACTTCTTCAGGCAGTGCCACAGTCAGAGTAAAAGAAGCTCCCATTTTGTCTGGCTGGGCTGTGCAATTTACCACCACCCTTCCCCATCCATTGCTCCTTGTTCAGCCTTGCTCAGTCTTAGACATCTCTGAAAGTCCCTGTGGGATGACATTGTGTATCAGACCTGTGTCCCAGCTGGCTGTCAATGACTATATTCCAAAGACCTCTTAGTCTAATAAGATGCTCTGATAAGCTATTCATTGTATTCCATTTTGAATGAGACTATTCGCGAAGTAATTCACACTCCTCAGCTTAGTGGTGTGAAGATTTCCAGCAGAGATGATAACTGCAGCCTCCGGGTACAAGGGTGGGACTCACAGACTAATGGGATTTTTCCACACATTATTCTTACCAACAGTAGCAGAGTGAGGATGCACTGAGGAGCACACAGGGCCACGTTCAAAGGACCTAAATTGTATTTTATTTGTTTTATAAATCCTGATCCTATCGGCTTGGTTCTTCTAGGAGCTGTTAGGTAGAGAGTGCAAACCAGGAATCAGGTGGTCAGGTAGACCTTAGCCCGTCTGAGCACAATGCTTCAAAAACGCTCTTTTTTAAAGGATGCAGTTGCACCCTTTAAAACTGCAAATGAAGTTTTCAAGCAAAATGCTTAGAGTGCTTCCTGGACTGACTTCAGCAGTTTGACAACTGCATCAATTAATTATTTCTATTGCATACAGTAAAAAAAATTATGCAAATGCCACAGAATAATTAATACACTGCCTCAGACAAAAAAGGGGCAATACTCAGCACTGGATGCAATGGCAGCACCACAATAATCCAGCTGCAAGGTGTCCAGGCCTGATTCCCCAGTTGTCGTCTTCTCCTCGGAAACTCTCAGTCAAAGCAATTGCAGACACTCCTACAACCACTGATGATACCACAGAGTAATATTCACAAGAAAAAAAAAAAAAAGCATCAAAGTATTTGCAAGCTTATGCTTTTAGTTGATGCCTGGGACACTCACCTTTCAATTTCAAACCTCTGTGGAGCAATGTATGGAAATATAATATCTACATATTATCAAACTTCCAGTGTCCAGACTTTTGTCCCAGACAATAGGGATCTGATGACAATATACAGAACTTGTAGAATTCTTTATGTTTGCTTTGTAATTGCCACTTAGATAAGCATTTAAGCACCCAAGCTTACAGATACCCCAAAAATATCCAGGATCCGTAGACAAGGTTTGGTCTCGAGCCCCTTAGCCTGGTGAGCCATCTTTGTCCACTGACCACACCAAGGAAGAACTGTGTGCAGGGTACTGCATCCAGCCAGTATTAAATTCTTGTTAGCGTCCCGAGGGTGTTGTGTCAACTCCTTAGCTATATCTGTGTAGCTTCTGCATTTGCAACAGAAGTGATCTCTTACCTTTCCACACAAAGATCTTCCTTGCAGCACCGTTGTCCAAAATGAAGCACTCCTCAGACAAAAGCATAGCCATGGAGAAGGGGTTTTCCTCTGCTACCACAGACACCTTCATGGATCCACTTGCATCTGACACCTAAGAAAGCAATAATTCCAAATTTAGATCAGCTCTGGCTTTTACAACCAAATGAATTTCTACTCTCAAAATTACTATAAAAATCAGTTACCATTCCTATATAAATGGCTGCAAAGTAAGATATGCTAATGACTAATTTTTTGTTTCATTTCATTTTACATCCATTAGAGGGAGATGTAGTGTTAATTTTAGTGAGTTTGCTGGATCTGTGTCTCACAACTTAAATCGGTTTCTCTTCCGCTTTCAATTCAACTTCTCATTCAGCGAACACCTCACAATTAAAAATCTGTATTTTCTTCAGCTCTTCCGATATGCTCAGCTGAACTGGTGGAGACCCTAGGTGTCATCTTCTGCTACCAAGCAACCCACACTGAAGCCAAAGGTATACATACATGCTGAACAAAAGCATTTGAAATGATAATAAAATAGTCCTCCACTGATATTAACAAGTGAAATACCTACCTTTATAACCTACAGTTCTTAAACGGGAAACTGTAATACAAGACCTGTTGCAGAATCTGCTTTGTAACCTCTACCACCACTGTAAGTTCATGTAGACCTTTAAAACTTTCTAAAATTCACTCCTACATGGCCAAAAGACCAGTTATTACTACTGAAAATAAGTTATTACTATTGTAATAACTTTTCTAGTAGTCTTTATTTCCTTTCCTATAATTAAATATTAATTTTAAATACACCATTATATCTTCTATTGTATATTATGGAAGCAGAAGATGGAAATTACCACTGCATATAAAAAATAAAAATCAGCTATTATACTTACTGTGAGGGCTCACCGTAGACCTGTCTCCTGACTCTGACACTCATTGTTACATTGGAGCATGTTTAAATGTAGCTAACAGAGCTCTGTTAGACTGACCCATGTACTTAGAGAAATTTATTAGATATCCACAGGATTTTCTGAGAGTCCTTAGGATTCCAAAATTCACTGGAAGCACTTTTCTCTAGTATTGTCTTACTACAATGGTCCTGCTCATACACGCAGGCCTTCTTTTTTCTTCCTTTTGTTTTTTCCTTCTTTTTTTTTTTTTTTTTTTTTTCCCTAAAACCCTGCTATAAAGATAAACGTGCGCAAGATTTTTTGGCAAGAATGGCATGATTAATGGGAACTAAACACAGCCTTGTAACAATGATTACCTCATACAGTCTTCTTGTAAACCCCAGCCACACATATGGGTAGGGGAGGAATCACGTAACAAGCTGTAGTCTGTGGGATGCAGGAGCTGTGGAGGGAGTGACCCACCCTCTCTCATACATCACAGCAGCTTTGATGCTACTATAGATGGCACCTAGAAGGTAACACGCGTGGGGATCCAGTAGCACTTAGTGCTGTCAGAGTGTCACTTGTTGACCAAACCCTTCTTATTAAGTGACAACAGGGAAGGGAAGAAAGTACATTATATGCCACTGACAGATTCTTTTGTGTCACACAAGGCAACCTTATTGCATGAGCCAGAGCACAAAGTGCTGGAGATAAAGGTCCAGATCTCAATGCTAATGAGAGCTTGTAAAAAAAAGTACGCTTCTTGCAGTCTTCAGGAGAAAATAATCTCTTTTTTTTTGTTGGGAAGGGGAAGGATAAAGTCTTTTCTAGATTTCATTAAAAACATCCCCCTTTTCCAAATATTTTCGCACTTCTTGTCTCAAATGGGAGAATATGAAAGAAGGAGGAGTGGGGAGGGGGGAAGAAACAAAATACAGGCCTAGAAATAGTCGGGGTGTTTTTTCAGAAAAAGAAATAGTTGTGTAGCCATGTACATAGGTAAGGTACTGTATTGTTAGTTCGAAGAATCAGTCCCATGCCTCTTCTAGGAAAGACCAGTATGCCTAGCACGATGTGAGGAAAAATCATAACTTTACTGAACTTAATCATAAAACTCCTACTGATTTAAATTGAGTAAATATTTAATTCATTTTTTTTTATAGGTAATTTTCCTGGCAGTGGCACTGTCCCAGTCAGTGTTAAGCCATCGCAGGCGAGGAAGGAGGGAAAGCACATTGCAAAAGAAAGGAGTTCTGCATTCAAATTCCTTTGAATTTTTATATAAAATATAACATAACTGTCCATATCTCAAACTCTGCTAAGAGTATCTAAATCATATATAACTACTAAAACTGTCACTGTTAAAATCAAGAAGGCAGGAAATATAATTTGATTTAAGACCAATTAATCCTTCTTTGACCTGCACTGGCCATGCTTAACTTGTTTCCTGAGTAAACAGGACTGTAATCCATTTTTTAACCCTCAAATTACCTGGGCTCTCTTGATTGACATCCTTTGAGAAACTTCTCCATCAGCTGCAAATCAACTAGCACAACTGCAGTCCTGTAACTGAAGCCAGAACTCCATATATGAGGGATGAATGAATGCATGAATACTGTTGAGCATACCTAATTAAAATAAATAAATAAATAACTTACCATATATAGCTTAGCGCTTCTCCTGTTTGCAATATCAGCCTGCTCATCATCACCATCATCATCACACTCGGGAAGCACTGGCTTTCTCCCTAAAACCTGTACAACAAGAGAATAACAAATTCAATGCAGAGAGAGAGTAGGTGCTGTAGTATAAATACCTAAACGCTGTAATGTGTTGTCCCAGTAATGGATTAATTGTGATCATCTTTACATATAATCCAATGTAAACCCAAACTCATGGGTGACTTGTTTACAAACACGTGGACAATTTTAAATAACTGTGTCAGATCTCCAGCAGCTTTAGATCTTCATGCTGTCTTCCCTGCAGGCCAACTTGCCGGTCGTCTATAACTAGGACAGGAAATGTTATGTAGAGGAAAGCTTCAAAGGATACACACACACACAAATACACAGAACAGAAAGGTTTATGTGATCGTATTCCGTGTGTGTGTTTATACGTCTGTCTTCCCCTTTTCCTCCCAGTAACTTCTAAACTGTCCACAAGCACATCTTAGAATTTTTGGAATTACATTACTCTCAAAACATTTAACAGCGCTAAAATTCAAGCAAAGTGAAATATAAGAGTTGAAATTATCTTTTAAAATATTTCAACTGACAATATAAAATATCAGATTATGAGTTCAAAAATCTTAAAAATTACAGATTCTTAATCCCATTTTAAGGGGGAAAATTTAGTTAAGGTCTTGAAAAAAATTTATGGGGTGAGGAAATAATTTTCTTGCTCCACCACCAGAATACCAATTTTAACACTGTGATTGTTTTACATCAGAGTAGTTTCACACCATGGGTAATGGTATAGCAACTATCCCTACAAGAAATTTACAGAAGTTCATCAAGAACATGTTATGGTCAGGTAGTCATCATTAGATCCTAGTCACTCTTTCTTAATCATCTTTACTTAATGATTAATATATGACCAGATCCAAATGTTACATACAGAGTATTGTGGATTTCTATGAAATTACATCCCAGAGTGAAGGTACTAATAATTGATACATCTGAGTAACTAAGTATTACCATCAAGTACTAGGGCAGTCCCAGCCTTCCTATTGACACAGTGCATTTGCACATAACATGGAGTCACATGCAATAATACTGTAAATATTTGATAACAGGGAAGCCTGACTAAGCATACAGCTGCAAAGAATTTGGCAAAAAAACAATATAGCTTAAATATTTAATACAAATTTACCATCTGTGGAGCTTCCTGACCTGGTAAAGCCAGTTATATGGTTTTAAAAAAAAAAAAAAGCGCCTTGTTAAGTGTGATTGCTGCAGTTTAAGCTAGAATATTTCACTTGTGACTTGTTGAAGGCAAGAAAGTAACGCCCTGAGTGCTTAAGAAAGACGTTACCAGTAGCTCTTCAGTAGCTATTGGTCAGCATTTCCTGAATTTATGCTACATGGCTACAGATTTACTAATGTATAGGTCAAGTAGGGCTACATGTTCATAGCACAGTGCCACCATGCTGGTGAATGGCTAAAAACAGTGGGCATATGTGGCATATCGACACAAGGTTTCTGAAAATGTTTCCCATCCTAGATTTTCACACTAACCAGCAGCCTGCACACAAGCCATAGAGCACCAAGAATAATGTTGTCTTTGTAATGCAAGGGGCAAAAAATTGCCAAATAACAGGAATGTATTTTACCTGAACAGACACTGAATAGGTTTGAGGGTTTTACAACATTTGACTTTCAGTAATAATTAAGAAGGTACAAGTTTTATTAATAACACTTCCAGAAGTCCATATTCACCTGCTTCATTAGGTATTTCCAGCAAAAAATACACAAAACAAAAATACACAAAAATTGTGATTCCTGGTACAGTTAAAGTCACCATTTTCCCTTGCCATGCATATAGAAAACCTGTGGCACCACAATTATTTTGCAGCTTTGTTTTAAGTTGCTAAAAGTGATATAAAATAAACTGCTTGCCCAGGGGTCTTTGAAAACTGCGCAAGTACCACTCTGAATATTTTCAAACAATGCTAAATAGTGCCTGTTGGTGTTTGTGAAAGCATCTTGACAGAAGCAGCCTCTCTATTCATAGCACAGTCTAGGCGCTCCACTCTGGTGGCAATTAAACAAAGCAACCTCTATAGTTTAAAAACTGGGCTTTAAAATTGGCCCCAGCACAGTTTAGATTGCTGGCCTGTTGGAGTCTTAAAACTGCATGTAGAAATGCTTTCCTGAACTAGACAGAGAATTACTGTCAGACTCCCTAAGTCTTATCTTGGGAAATCTCAGTTCATCAGTACGGGCACACAGAGGGGTCAAAACCTCCTTTGCGCAGGTGCAGTTACAGGTATGAGATGAAATGCCCTGGAAAGGGCAGAGACATTCTGGTTCTGGGGAAATCCATTTGCAATTCACTAAACAGCACCTTACACAGTAGCTTCTCTGGCTAAAGCTAGCCCTGTGCTTCAGCACAGACGAGCAGAAAAGGAACATTACTGATTTTTGCAGTTCTTCTGCAGTTTCTCAGAGGAGCCCAAAAATAAATGGAGAAGGGTCTTGAGGGTTCTCGCTTCTCCTGCATTTGAAATCACAGTTGCTTGTAGATCCTGGCATTTTGGTGGCCCTTGTTAAGAAGGGACAAGATGTGCTTCTCCTCCCACCAGCTAAGAAAACCCAGGACTTGTGAGGAGGGCTGTGCAGCCAACACAGCTGTTAAAAGAAGCCTTGAGCTGAATCACTAATGGGTATGTAACCTCTGTGTGTTGGTATCAAAACCAGAAGATGATACTAGGCTAAAATGACCTAAGGCATGTGAAGACACCAGTTGTGAAGAGATGCAGTGTGCACTATGTATACTCAATGTAAGAAGTGATACAGTATGAAATACATACAGTCAGTACTCTTTTGTATTGCTAGGAACAACTTACATCATTGCCAACATGCATTAATTTCAGCCAGTTGTCATATAGATTGGAGGATGAGAGAGATCACGGAAGGAAAAATTCTGTGCATAAACAGAAAGCAATTTATGCTGAAAAAAAATGTTCTGTCCCAAAGAAATCCCTTCCAGAGAAGTTGTCTTTCCTCCTTCTAAGGTAAACTCCAGTGCTACAGCTGAGTCCACACGCAGCCACACATATGCCTGGATGTTATCGTAACTGATAACTTCATCAATAAGATTATGAAGTGTGTCTTGAACAACAGCTAACTGCTATGCTGGAATTGGGTGGTATCGTTACCTAAGCATGTGGCTGGCTGAGTTGGGGCTCTCCAGGACACCTCACCTTTATACAGATAATTGTCATGTGATGCATCAGAAAGAAGACCACAGAACCATAGAATCATAGAATCATTAAGGTTGGAAAAGACCTCTAGGATCATCAAGTCCAACCTTCAACCTAACACTACCGTGTCTCCTAAACCATGTCCCAAAGTGCCATGTCCATACATCTTTTAAATACCTCCAGTGGTGGCGACTCTACCACCTCTCTGGACAGCCTGCTGCAGTGCCTGACCACTCTGTCAGTAAAGAAATTTTTCCTAATACCCAATCTAAACCTCCCCTGATGCAGTTTGAAGCTGTTTCCTCTCATTCTATCACTAGTGACATGGGAAAAGAGACCAACACGCACCCCACTACAACCTCCTTACAGGTAGTTGTAGGGAGCAATAAGGTCTCCCCTCAGCCTCCTCTTCTCTAGACTAAAAAAACCCAGTTCCCTCAACCTCTCCTCATAAGACCTGCTCTCCAGACCCTTCACCAGCTTCATTGCCCTTCTTTGGACACGCTCCAGCAACTCAATATCCTTCAGATCATGCCAGCTGAGACTACTGTCAAAGGCTCCCAAAGCTTTTCAGTAAGGTTCCCCAATAAAATTACTTAAACCAACTGACAGTTTAAAGGGCATTGACTCTTCTGATTCTTATCTACACATACTCTTAGTTTCACACAGATCCTGTGGTAGCTATATACACAGGACCTTGCTCATATAATTCTCTCTGTAGAGACAGTCAGGCTGCTCCACTGGGTCTTAACATCTTATGATCCAGTGTACTGACAGCGCTAGGCTGGCTCTTCTGGGCTTCTCTGAGCTTCAGGACCCTGACTCACAAACCTGCCAAGAATTCAAACCCACAAACTCACCCTACACACCTCAAAATAGCAATGCTCTCTTGGGAATGCAAAAGAGCCTAGCCATACCTTTCCCCGGATGTCCAACCGTATTGGCAAGTTCAGACCATGCCTCTGATAAATACACAGGTGCACACACAGGTTTTGAAGCCACTTTTAAAATCATTACTATTATTATGCTTTACTGCAGTGGAAATAATCTAAAGAATAATTAGTGGCCCTGAAAGCATACCCATGGCCCAACTTCTTCTTTCTTTGCAGCTACTGATTTCAAGACCACAGAGACTCTTCATATCCCTTCACCTAACCTGCCTTTGCCAGATTAAGGCATCAAACCACCCCTCACTCTCTGTTGCTCTGCCACAGAATGATGCTTATTGTCTCCCCACCATTGCTTCCTGTGTGCAGGTTTATCAGAGTCCTGGAGAAAACCATGAGCAACTCTGGCCTCAGTGAAGGTGCACTCAGACGTAGTGCCACTATTCTGCAGTGACCGCTGGTGTGCACAGTCTAACCACACAATATACATGAGGTTGTTTAACCACTTGAGGCCTAGGCTGCTTCACATCTATCTCAGATGTGCCCATAGCTGGCTACAGCAGAGCCTACCTTGCTTTACATGGCTATAGCCTAATGCTGGCTTATCTCTCAATGACAGCATCGCACTGCTGAGTTAGCATTGTTTTAGTGAAAATATTCATTAACTCCACACCTTTAGATCTTGTCTATGGGTGGTATAACAGGAAGTCAAGCTGCATTAATTTTAAAAGTTTTGGGTTTTTTAAGTTCTGTTAAACCTTTGTGTTGACACTCTTAGGTTAGCGCAAGAATATCGTAGTAGAAACCAACAGAACATCAGTTCCTCTACAACTGCGCAAGTTCACCATTATCTTGTGGTAAACACAATGTAGCTTACCCTGCCTGCAAAACCATAATCCCTGTTCATACCCTCATGTGCACAAGCTCTTTTCTGTAAATATCTGCACCCCCTCAGAGAAGTGCAAAATAAAGAGCCAAACCTTTTACTGACAAGTGAAATTCTGCTCTGTTGCCCTTAAAAAAGAATAGAAGATATCAGAGACAAAAGGTTTCTAATCTGTCTGAATGTGACAAAGTAAATAATTTAAAATAAACTCATCAAAAGAAATTCAGCAAACATTGTCTTCCTAACTAGAGAAACCAGCTCTGTATCATAAAATAGTTGATATTGATGAATGGAAGCAAGAAGCTTGAAGAGTTCAGTGAGGCTGAAAATCCAACTAGGAAAACAATACTTGAAGAACACGTAAGGTGAAGGTTAATTAAGACAGAAAACCAGTTTTGTACAGTTTAACATGTGTACACTAGCACCGTGTTTGTGTTTCTTCTTACTATACACAGTTTGGGTTAGGTTTCTGGGTCTGAAACTGAACTATTTGTTGTGGCTGTGATCCCAAGCGTCAGGTCTCAAAACCACTCAAATTCCCTTCTTTTTATGCTAAGAGCAATAGAAAGAAAAGCAAGACATTCACATACCTTTAAGCTGTCTTGTGGGCCTGACATTTTATTACTAAATACTTATGGAAAACAATCAGGATTAGTAGCTCATCATTTACTTTCTTGCACTCTCTGACATAGCAAGTATATCCTGCTCCCGCAAACTCAAGGTACATGTGTAGGCTGTGACAGAGAATAAATCCTCCGTGCAAGACAATAGGTCTGAACTACAGGCACAGCGTGAATTCATTGGTAAAGGCTTAGATTTTATTAACCTTCAAAGCAGAGAAAAACATTACAAGGAATGTGTCTCTCAAATAAATATTGCTTCAAATATCACTCTGGTAGCCAGTAAAAGGAAAAAATCCGGCAGAGAGAGAAAAGGATGAACATGTTGCAGGCTAGTAACCACCTGGCCGACCCTGGGTACCAGTGCAGACATACGCCCAGAGGATCATCAGGCAAAGGTAGCTTCAGGGCTTCACTGCTGAAGTAACCAGCCACAGTTTCACTTCTAATCATTTTGGCTTACTGGTTCTCCCGACAGAGCACAACCACGGCAGAGGAAATTCTGGTCCAGACAAAAACAACTTTTGACATTGGTCAGACTATGAATAGCTGAGTATGCTTATTTCACTGGCCATTGTAACCTAGAACTCTTTCCATCAATCTGAGCAAACGTTCAGAGTCTTACAAAAAATTACACTCCCAACAGGCAAAAAAAAATAAAAATTCTTTCACAAAACTGCTTCCAGGTTGCTAGCAGGACTTCTGCCTAAAGATGCCTCTCACTAGCAATTCCAGCAACAACAGACGTCACTACACGCTCACCTTGAGCAGACGACCTCCCACCTGCCTGAACAGAGACTGAAAATAAGGTGGAGACAGCCATAATGTAGTGAGAAGCAGGCACGAGGATGTTTTACCCTAACAAACAGTTCTGGCACGTTGTTAATTTGTTTTGGTTTTACCATGTAATTTATCAAAAGGACTTTCCGGTACTAAGGTCTAAACCTGATCTGTGCGCATTCGGCTTGCTATAAAATAGCAAAATGCATCAGTTGCTCATGGCACTTTTGATGCATAAATTATGGCCCACATTTTTAGCCAGTTTCTGTCGTCTCAGGAATTTCAAATGCAAAACGTAATTTTATTCATAGCTCTATGCTTAACTTACTAAAAAAAGGGCATTAGGCTTTGGCGTTTTTTCATACAATATTTGCAACTTTGCATACCTGTCTGGGATAATTTGAATATAAAGCCTTTAACTGGTATGATAATAATATTCTAACATTAATTTTCCTCTCTGTGAAACAGGCCACAGATAACATGTTCACAAAAAAAAGTATGTAGATCAGTCCCAAGAGTACAAATTCAATGTTTTTCAATAGTTTGCCTCCAAGGTAAAAGAAGATACCTTCTGTCCTGCTGGGACTGCACAGCTGGCAGTATCTAAGCTAGCTATTTACACTGAGATCGAGTATGCACAAAAGGTGTTGAGGAAACCCCCAGCCTATTAGTTATCTTCAAATGTCTGGCTTTTAGGATGCTTCCAAGATGAACAGTGATCCCACACTAAAGAAACCAGGAGGGTTGATGGCAGTAACTGTGCAAACACAGCAGGCTTTTTGTAACCATTACTACTGCTGAATATTGAGAATTGAGCTGTTCAGCAACCTGCCTACCTGCAGCACAATTAAAAATACAATAAGTAATCACGCCTATATTATTTCTACATTTATATTCATCCTTTCTACCCAATTTTTTAATCTTATTCCTTTATTACATCCTCCTCTGATACCAGCAGAAGCATTAGAAATGAGACCCAAATCCTGCAGACCCTTGCACATGTGCCTGAGATGCCTGTTTTATCTGCTTTATTGAGACATAAAGTTAGGCACATACTGAAGTCTTTGTAGCTTTGCAGGTCTTGGTTTGAAAGCCTTGTGGATAAAAAAACTTGTGTGCTGCATCACAGTGCATGCTTAAGTGTTGGAAAATAATGGAAATAAATCAGTAATTAATGCCAACAGGGAGCCTCAGTCCAAAGAATATGTATCTGCTAAAACCCACAAAACTCCCAGGTTTTTGTTCCTTAAAACACCTCCACTTTTGCAGCAGAGCATTTGCAGTGCCACCACACAGGCTGGTCCTGAAGCTGTGGCAGGCTAGACCATATCAATATTGGGGTAAAAAGAGGAGTATTGCAAATATTCTGTGAAGCTTGAAGCGGCAGGGAATGAGCTTGAGGCAGCCACAGGTGATGGGCAGCCAGTGAAACCACTAGAAAACCAGTGTTCCCTGGGGACCTATAGTGGCTGGAGGGAGAGGCAGGCAGCCGTGATACATAGCAGCGCTGGGGCAAGCAGAGGGAGCTGTAGCAAGGTGTTTCCGCATTCAGTCCATGAGATGGGAAAGTGGAAAAAGGTACCCAGGGCACTGAAGCATTCTCCCAGTGCACCACTGGCTCAGAATTTCCAGTCCATACAGCCCAATAGATCAGGTATGCCAGGGGACCCTCTCTGGTATGACATCCAAACTCTGGCATCCAAGACAGAGCATAGATTTGGACTCTAATGTCTAAGAAAGCAAGTCAGAGAGTATTTTGATAGATTTTTCCCTAATGCCTCCAGCTGAATCTTGAAATAAATATTTATTAGGACAGAAAAAGAGACAGAGCAAGAATGTTTCTTTCTCCTGGTTGTATAAGAGGTACATCCTGCTTAGCTCTTTGAAAATCATTTCGTCCTGCTATTTTAGGTGCCCTCCACTAACTGATTTCTGTTTTTAAGTTCCTATGTATCTCCTCAAATTTTGTGTAAAGGAGCCAAAATGTTCAACAAAGGGACTATGATTTACAGCTCTTAAAAATTAGAAGTTGCAACATTGATTACTGCAATATTTAAATCCATCTTATGTAATTTTATCTACCTCTTATTTTACAAGCAAAGCCAGATAGTATCAAAGTCACAGGCAGTTATGTAAGCAAAAGACCTGGCCCTTATAACCTGCTTTGCTGTAAATACAGTAATTATATTTACATATTTCTTCAGCATTACACGCTCGGTGGTGCTGGAAATACTGAACTGATCCCACAACACATAGAACAGTTTCTTCTATGTAGCTGTTCTTCACCCTTGCCCAGATGTGAGAGGTCTTTTAGTCCAGTGTTACGTGGCCTGGATAGGAAACAGTAATCTCTGCATATGCAAACTCCTCTGAAAATAACCTACAAAGTTTTCCTCCCCGAGCCCTTCCTGCGCTGCAGAACTTTCACTAAAGAAAAGTCAAAGGCAACCTTGAGGAGAGATCCCTTGAGAGTTGCTCTGTACAGGGGTTGGGATGAGGCAGACCTGGTGAAAAAAAAAAAAGGGGGGAGGGGGAATTCTTTTCAAGGTGTATTTGTCTTGGGGAGATGTAGGATTCCAGGAACAGCATGTCTCTGAGATTTTTATACAACAAGGAAACTCTGCCTTTCAGTTCTTCTCCATGAAATGCCCCTGTTGCTAGAAAGTACATGGAAATAACTGCTAACAACTCCATGTGGAGATAACTGCTAACAACTCTTTCCTCTGGCCTTGTCTTCTTAATTATGCTCATTTAATAACTGAAAATTATAGTGGTTTTTCATCAATAGATTTCTTGATAGTCTAGCACAGAAAAGAAAAAAGCCATTACAAACTCCATTAATGTTCTAACATGTAATTATATGATTATAATTGACTCACGTGGTAACCCTGCAAGCACTACAGCTGAAGAAGAAAACAGAACAAAAATATGTGGTTTTCTCACTCACAAGAATGCAAACGAGACATGTTATGATTTAATTGCAAGCACTTCCAGAAATTCATTACGTTTTTAGAAATTCACTAAAATATCTAGTATAGAAGCATCTTTCCTAGCATAAGAAATTGGGTTTTCAACCATCTAATATTAGAGCTGTTCATAAATTATTTAGTTCATGCCATGCAGTACAATATATCTGAACATCTTCCAAAATAAATCTCTAATGCAGGTGCTGAAATTTGTATGTGGAGACTTAATTAAAAGCCTGAGTTTAAGATGTACTTGGCACCTGCAGCTCCTGTTCAGTTCACTGTCATTTAAGTACCTGGCTTCAGGCAGCCAAGATTGAAAACTGCAGCCTGAAGAACATTATGGGTAACTCGCAACATTGCTGAAGAGTCCTCCTACTACCCTCTGCCATTCTTGGGCAAATCCCTGCTGATTTTCTACCTGGGCCTGGGGAAAACACTGGGCCAAATGCTCAGCTGGTGTAAAGCAGCTAAGCTATACTGAAATCCAAGCCATGTGTTTTTTCTCTGGGTACAGGTCACATAATTAAGTCCTTTAAATGGAAGTTTGCATCAAGAAAAAGGACGGTCCTTAATGAAGGAGATACAGTCAGTGATTAGAAAGAAAACAGGACGCCTGGTTTTGACAGCTTGAAACCAGCTCCCTGCAGAGCAAGGGGTTTGTACTTTGTATCCACATTCATAGCCCATCAAGAATTTTAATTAAACAGTGTAATGATTAATAAACTTCCACTCCTCAGATTGGACAGATGTTGCTGTGAAATGCACATAAGCACGTGTTGTATTTTTCCCCCTGGACTATTTTGAGTTCATATCCTACAAACTCTTACTGTTGAAAATGTAAAGACCCAGATTGCGTTCTTGCCAACACCTGCATATATCCAAAACCATTCCAGTGAAGAAGTGTATTTATTTTCCTCAGGGGTAAATTTGACCCATAGTTTCAATGCAGCCTGAGAAAGCTGTCTGTTCATCTGAATATCTTATGCAACTACACCTAGTAATTACAGCTAATAGTTTTGCTATTTTCTGCCCATTAACTTTCTTAAGTCTTTGTGTTCTCATGAAAATATAGTTACCTTCTCTGTGCGTGTCTGACTGCATAGTTGATACTTTGCGTTGGGAACTGGTACAATTTCCATTGCCCTCATCCCTCTCAGTGCATTCATTTTTCTTTTTATGTGACTGTTAAATACTGCCTCTGCCCTGGGACTGAAATCCATTTCTAGTATTTATTTCACAAAACTCCCTGGAAGCTTGTCCATTTTCTGCAACTGTCTCAATTTAGATAATAAAAGATACTACCTTGGCTTACATATTCCCAAAGCTATGCATATTGTGGCCTAATGTGGCTTATTAGTATATTTTCTTATTGGGCATTTTCTTGCTAGTGAACAGGTCAGGCTGGACCATAAGAGTTACACGCAATTCACAGCATATGAATTCATAACATGTAAAACTGTAAGAAAACATGTAAAAGCAGAATAAAACTGTGTACAATCTACATGATTAAACAATTGTTTAATCCCTAACAAATGCCTGGAATTTGATTACCTCTCCTCCTCCTCCTGCTGCGTCGCCCTCACCCCCACTGTCCTCCACTCCTCTGTATACAAAACAAATAACCCTCTCCTTAGCATGACTTGACGTCATAATACAACCAAAACCACGGGAATGAGAAGAAATGCAAATGTTACGAGAGCAGCAATAGCAATTTTTGCTTTTACGGAGTTGTGAAGGCAGATCCTACTCTTGCTGGCTCTGGGAAGGGAGCAGGGATGAATCTGGTGGGGCATGCGCTGCTCTTCAAGCCTTATGCAACGATCCATGTGACAGGACCAGAGACCGCAGGAACGTGCCTAGCTCCTTCAGAGAAGCATGCCCTTGCACTGTCAAACCCATTTATGCTAGTCACAAGTCAGAGCAAGCCTTCATTTTCCCCAGCTACCTCACTGTGCTCTGTGCTTCCCTTGGAAATTATCCTTGTTGTATTAATTTTTAGGGGCTTGAATTGAAAAAGAAAGGAGAGAGTGGTCCTTCTCTCCTGTCCACGTGCCCAGACACTTATCCAGCTAATTTAAGGTTTACTGGAGCTTGACATTGTGGTGATTTGCATTATTTGGGTCTCTAGAGAAGCAGCCTCAGTAACTTTCATTTGGGATGGGCTCTCCTTATTTTCTGTGCTCTTGAGATTTTATCCACGTGCTTGAGTTTGCACTGTGTACTGCTACCGGTCTCTTTCCAGTGACAGAGGTGGAAAGGTGTGACTGGCTGGAATGTGATAAAACCATTCCCAGTCCTCCGTGCGTAGTGTCTATTTACACCACAGGCAAAAACAATCATCACTGAACACAATGGCATTCAGGAATTCTCGGTATTAAGCATTTCTTAGGAGCTTGAAAGAAAAAGGACGGAGGAGAAAGGCTGTGTCATTGCGAAGGAGGAAGAGGTTCCCTCTGTTGCTCAGTATTTAAACTAAGTGAATATTTACACAAGTATTTTATGATAAGTGAATTTGCATTCACCTGTTGTAAGGCCACTAGAATGCTAACAAACCCAGGCACACGACAGCTACAAATGCTGAGCAAACAAAAGTCGTGGCATTTTTTGCTTAAAAGCAGAAGAGTAATTTCAAAGATGTGTACTAACATGATACTTCAGTTTCTTGCGGTTTTAGACCTCAGCAGTCATGTGTCTCAGGTTTCATTGTTTCAGCCATGACATCAAAAATCTTTACAGAAATGAAACAAAAGCCAAAAGCCTCACCGTAAAAACTGCGGCAATCACAGGCTACCAAGAGATGAAGTTTTAAGGGAGTCATTTGTGGGGAAGCAATGAAACAGTCCTAAGAGTCAGACTGTTTCGTCTGCATAGACAAGAAGAACCTTCCTGAAAAGCGTTAGCTGAACACTTCACGATTAAGTAGAAGGGACAGATGCAGGCTCAATAATTAGTTTAGTTAAAACCCAGTTTATCTTAGGTTGTCATTGGATCTTATACCCTGCAGACAGACTGCACAGCTGCCTGAGATACTCAAAATCAACCATGGGGAGATGAGTCTGGAGTCAGAATAGTACTGTCAATCTACAAATCTTTTAGGGTATCTAAATATTTCAAATTACACAAATACAATAAAAACAAATAGACTAAGACTTTATCTTCCTCTTCTGCTTTATCTCTAGAGGTATGATACCAGATCAAGGTGTTGGTGCACTACACATGGAGGGTTGGATGCTTTGCATTTTCCCCTTGGGTGACTCAGAACTGAATTTCTGTCTCCTGCATTACTGCAATTAGCTTCATCTTCCCAAACAACTAGAAAACTTCACAAAACCAGGCAAGATACCTTGTTTCTCCAATCTACCATTACTCTGAAAGCCGAGGCATCGCTTACATGCTCGCTTGCCAAACAGTGGACAATAACTTCACTGGAGAAAGGGAACAGGGTACCTCAGTCATTCACTGATCCCACTCAGCATTTCCCACAATGCTGAATAATGGGTTATGGAAAATTATTTTTTAAATTTAGCTTCCCTGATTTGGTCCTCTCTTTAGAATTGGAGCAGAGGTTCCAACTACAATTAGAAAATTGTCCATCTGGAGCATGGCTACCTGTTACTGTGGCTGCTCTCTCAGACCCCAGCAATATCAGTTTATCTCTTGGGTATACAAACAGGGTGCTGTGAGATCTCTGCTTCCCAATGCAAGCAGTCAGAAGGACAAGTGTCAGTGTCGGTGCGGTCGGCCCAAGGGGGTTTCTGACAGGGCTAACAACTGCCCATAGAAGATTTTGCTCCCATGTTAGCTTTGAAACCATATATTTAGTGTTCCTTTTGGTTAAAGGAACAAAAAGAAGTGTAGTTAGCTCTAACCCTAATGCGGTCACTCTAAAGCGACCAAACTGACACAAGCATTGCTAAGACCTATTTTTGGATTGGTCCCATGCAGATTAAAAACTTCCTGCAACACAATTTGAACATTCAGGCCTAAGATTCAGCTGAATGAGTAACTCTATTCAGCTGTTTACCTGTGAAAACCAGTCAGTTACCGAGCAGCAACAGCAGCAATTTGTCCATGGTAGTCAGTTTATTTTTTAAATTTCCAAGGCAGCACTGCTTATTGAAACCTGCCAGTCAGTACCTCACCTAAAGTGCAAACACGGAGGTGAAACTAGGTAGATTAAATACCTTTGACGTGCTTGCACAGGAAGTTTCTGCCTTGTCTTTGCAGTTGATGAGTTCTAGTGATTCCTGCAGCATCCTATGAGACCTTCTGTACACCCACTGCAGGCCTGAGCTTTCCAGACACGCTGTGTTTCTGGACCGTGAGCACAGGACAGTCACTGTTTGTTCCCAAGTTGCGCCTGGTCACTACAGCAGATGAAAAAAGGGCTTGCCACTGTCAGAACCACTCACGCACCCAGCTTCTAGCCACTCTCCTTTCCTAGGGCGAGTAAGCTGTATCATGCTGGCCTGCCACACCAATTCATCCAGCCCTACAGCATGCTCCAGACAACTCTCTCCCAGGGGCAGATTGTTCAAGCAGTGCCATCCTGTTCCCAGGTCTTTGCTAAAAATGGTAGTTGGGAGCAGGCAATCACTCTTGTCAGACTAGTTCACCTCACCCGCAGCTCCCCAGCTCCCAAGGGGAAAGCAGGCTGGCCAGGAAACACCAGCCGCAGCAGGAGAGAAGTCTGGCAGGGTTTGTTGAATCAGGCTGCGTGTCTTGCCTCGGTGGTGGGGTGTAGGCACACAGCAGTCTTGCTTTACTGGCTGAGAGCCACAACTCTGTGCTTACAGAGCAGGGATAAGATCAGTTTCCTCTTTATGTTGGTACTCATGGTGGGCACGTCAGCCCCTGCCTGGTGAACACTTTTCTAGCAGTGCAGCATGAGCAAGTTAAGCCACTAATACTAAAGGAGGTGTATTTCTAGTTCATGAGAGAGGAATTAACTCCTTTTTCAGAGGAGATAATTTTAGGAAATCTCATTCTGATTTCAGTGATATACCAGGTGACAAAACGAATATTAAAAGTACATACTTCTTTTTGCTAGAGAATAAATCAACCTTTTTCTAAGAAAGCTGGAGATGGCAAAAATCCATCCTTCCTGATGTGGAGGGAAGAAACAAGCACAATGCTAGTTTCAGAGCAGTCAGCCTCAGCAAGTGGTACAGCAAGTGAAGAGACAATTTTGTAGCAGCAAGGAGAGATCAAAATGAAGAACACGAGAAACTGGACACAATTTGAACAGGAATAGGGATTAACAGTTTTTATATGTTTGTGAGGTAACTACCCTCCTGGTTTATTAGCAGCACATTTCAGAGCTTGGAGCGGGACAACTACAGCTGAGCTGCAGACCCCATTGCATGAGCAGCACTTCCAAAAGCAAGGCTAGAAGGTAAGCCCTGGCTGCTGACAAACTCACTCAAATCAGGCTTATTACAGTGGTGGCAATAAAAGCCATGATTCTACTTGCATTAACTACCCATTTTTCTTCTTTCTATATTCACAGTCCAAAAGGAAAAGCTTCTTTACTTCTTTATACACTGCTGAACAAGTGAAGAAAAGATTTATTTCCTGATACAGTAACAATGCACTACCGGATCAAAATGCAGCCTTGGCATTTTTCCTGCTCTTAATCATGTATCAAGGTTGCTACAAAACAACAGTTGCACACAGCTGAAATAGTCTGGCAAACAAATGCAGGGGCGAGGCCAGCATCTCCCTGCCACTCATAGCCTGTCAGGAGGAGGAGGCAGCCGGCTTCCTGATGGCCATCCCGGTGGTGGGCCTGCGTCCTTGCTGCGGCAGCACAGGAGTCTGACTTCGCGTCTGCACCTTAGTCAGATAAGAGGTGCAAAGTGCAGCTGTTCCCAACTCACACGTGAGCTTATCGGAAGCCCCGTGCAGAGCCTCGAGCAGTAACCCTGGGATGGGCTTGGCAGTAGGAGGCTGCTGCCACGGGACCCTGCCAGCAGGTTCCCACGGTGCCACCCAGCCGCGGCCCGCAGCAGGCTGCAACCCAACACCGTGATTCAAATAAGGAGCAGGAGGTTGGTCTGTGATTGTCAGCCTGTACTCTTTTCATAGAAGTTATAGGTGTGAAATACATGCCACATCAGAGCTGGTGTGAGAAGTCTGTACATGGAAGTAAAAGGCCAGGGATTGGGTTTTTTTTTTTTCCTTCAAAAATCTCCAGTGCACTGGGTGCCACCTCCCCTACTCCTGAGCACAGCCACATCTGTACTCACACCCGCGGCCAAAAAGTCTTTGCAAACAGATGGACAAATCACCCAAAGGCATCACCACTGCTAGCATGGCCAAGGGCTGGTGGCTCAGCACCTGGCACGATTTGATGCTTAGGCAATAATTAGTTATACTCCATGTGACAAAACCAAACGTGAGCACCATCAAAAATAATGGCATATCTGCATGCACCATTAGCATTACTTCCTGAAGTTTATCTGAAGTACAAGTTAATATTCTAATTGTACAATTCCCCATTTTTTTGAAGCACTGCTTATAACCCTGCTTCCCTCTTCCTTCTTTTTAGAGAATGAATGGAAAAAGCTTAATTTCGCACGCAAATGCCAAGTGACAATGCTTTTATTAGTATGTGGCCTCCAACGACTCAGTGCTCGATAATTTTTTTTCGAGATATGAAAACTCCATAAATTGGGAATTTTTTTTTGCACTCTGATCAGCTCAGTTCTGAAATCTGAATTCTGTTTTTTGAATAAATGGTCAAACTTTCTAAACATATGAGGAAGGGTCTTACTAGGGTTACTAGAGACTAGGTGCGTAAGAGTTTGTAGTAGAAGTGGTGATGCAAAGCAGGGTGTTTGGCCCCATGCATCTCCATGCACTTTGCTACGTTTGTTGATATCACAGACACAGTAATTCTACACACTTCCTCTTGTTCAGTGCTGTCCCACCTTGATGCTGCCCTTCCCTCATACAGAACTGCAGATAGTGTGGTTAATTCAGTCACCCTACAGCTAATTCAAAAAAAGTAAACATTTAGTTCTTAAAAAAGTATTCTCAGATGATTGATTATCTCAGACTTTACTTCCCAATAAACATACTACTGCTTGGATAAGGAGGGAAAACAAGTATAAACTGGCCTACCCTAACCTAAATCTGATTTACTGGAGTCCCTGAAGAACATAAAGTTTGAGCCCAATCCTATTTAGTTCCTGAGGTATAAATGCATTTTGTTCACAGCTATGTCAGTAACTGCTGCACATATTACAATACCTCTATGAGCTGGCGTGGTTCACTCCCATCTTCCACAGTAATTAATTGAGACCTCCCATTTCGTTCATTGTCCCGAATGCCAACAGCAACTTGAGTAGCCTTCAGACGTTCATATTTATTGCATGATGAGCCACACCACTGATAGATTTCCTAAAATAATTAAAAGCACACACATTAGCAATAAGATTCAACAATGAACAAAATTATGAAATTAATATATTAGTAATAATTGTTTTTGCACTTAAACCACCAGAACATCAGTGAAGTTACATCTTTCAGAAATACTTTTCAGAAGAGATTTGCTGCATCACCTAGATATTTGTAATATGCAAGATATTTATGTAATGTAATTTAGCATCCACATATTAGCAGATAGCTCCATCTCAGAATAGTCAGAGTTTCGGTTTGACTGAGTTTTATCCCAAATACAGATATATCTTCAGCTAAGGAACCTGAAACGCCTCAATTTCCTACTGCAAATTGTTTTTATTTCTTATCTGCCAGTTCCTCTCCTATGCTACTTCAGCAGTGCTGCTTCTCATCTGTGGCAAGAAACAAAGTAATTTCAAAATCTCAGGGAAAACCCTGACTGTATCTGCTACTAAAAGGTAATGTTAGATCTTTCAATCCAGTTTTCATTTTGGTGACTTTTTGCTGTATAATGATATTGTCACGCACTCTGCTGCAGCAAACAAAACCAGCTCGAGTGCAAACAGATGACGTAGGCATTTTAAATAAAAACTCTTCTTCACTGGAAGATTCTTCCTCAGTGTACAGCTGATCCAATGCTCATAAAAGTTTATTAACCTCTGATTAATGCAAGCCCTTCCAACTGTAGTTAGTACAAATGTCTTTATAAATTACTTCTAAAGATTTACAGATCAGGAATACGCAGTTTTTCTCGTCAGTTAAACCACCAAGTTTCTCTCCAGCAGACGATGAACATGTACCTGGTGCCGCTTCCTGCCTCAGGAACTGACTAAAATTTATACAGGCAAGAGACACATCTGTAAAAGATGCCTCCATTCAAGAAACACAGCAGTTAGGAGTAAGCTGCTGCTGCAGGGGCTATCCACCCGGCACTGGTTGCCACCTTTACAAAGAGTTCCTCGGACAGCACAGTAGCAGCTCTTCATGTAGATGAGCAAGCACTCTGGTGGCAGTAGCCCACTCCTAGATATCATCTTACAGGCCGTCAAGGCCTTCCTCTCATCTGGCTGAATGGTAGTGATTGCGTATGCCCTGCACATGTTGGGGAAAGCACAGTTCAACAAGAACGGAGCCTGTTCCCAAGGAGCTTCTAAGGAAGGAGCGCCACCAGAACCAGCCTAAGACAGGTCACCTAATCCAATCACACCACAGACCAAGGACCCCCAGTTTTGGCAAGTCGCATTATTCATCCTGAATGCACAGCATTTCAGAATAAAAAATGTCTTGACGAGAGTGTTGATGAGAATTACTAAAAAGAGGCAGAACATAAGCTGCAGAGCCACTAGAGGCTGAGCTGGAAGGAGCTACTCAAAGGAAATTAGTCAGCTTGGCTGGTTGCTTTTTTCTCCCCCTCCCTTCTTCTGGAGCAAAGTAATTTGATTCTGCCGCACATGATTCTATCAAATAGCCCAAATAGTACAGCAATAAAGGTACACAGTAATTTTCAGTTTCAAAAGAAGTTGAACTGGTTTGTGTTCATCTACAATGCAAATAACAAGGATTTAATCAGAGCCCTCCCTGAGTAAACTACAGGGGTCTTATTTTTACAATGCATATACAACTGTATAAAACAGATTTTGGATGAGAACATGTTTCGTTCAAAAACGCTTTTTAAGCTATTTCTGCTGACCACTATTGTTATTTAATAGTACAGGAAATGGTGGCTTGAGACAAGTGAGAGATGAAGTACAGTTTCTCAGCACTAGCAGATGCAGACTTTCAGAAGGCAGCTAACGATGCCGTCTGCATGTGGAACAGTGCTAGGTAACCTGATACTTTTCACCAGCTTGGACAGAAAAAAACCCCAAACTCAGTGATCTCACAGCCAAGTTCCCTTCTCTTTGGAAGCATCCTTCAAAGACGGATTTTTAAGCTTACATCAGGATTACACAGATTCCCAGACCTGGATCCCTTTCAACTTGCATATGTCATGCAGTGAAAGCTGTGAGGTTTTCAGCTTGCCTTTAGCAACTTGACTGTAGGCTTAAGACAATTAAAAAACAGATCTGCTTCCAAGTTCTGGTTTAAATACTGTCGGCTTCCTAAGTATCCAGACTCTGGAGACATACTTGGCTTCAGGTCTGAACCGTATCTTAAATTTGACTTTCAACATTTCCACAGGAAAAGAAAATATCTGTGCATACTCAGGGAAACAGAATTTTCTAAAGAATTAATGAAAGACTGCCTTGAGTTTGTAGAAAGTAAAAACTTTCAATTTGAGCAGATTTTTGAATACAGTTATAGCCATGCACTGCTTCAGCCACTCTCTCCCAGGTTTTGGGAGACTTCCCAAAACACAAACTCCTCTAGTTTCTGAGAATTTTAGCACTCAAACTTACTCATTCTCATATTGTCCTACCTCCTATTGAGCTTATTTGAAATTATGTGAGAAAACAGGCATCACTAGAGATACAGCAGCAATAAATTGGAATTCTTCATTTCCCACAGCCTATAGAAGCAGAAAGGAAGAGGAAGAAGACATTTATAGAGAATTAGCTGAACAGGTTGGCAGCTATTGCCTTATCTCAGTATGTATGCTGCTGTCGTAGTTTAAAGCCAGCAGGCAGCTAAATGCCACACAGCCACTCGCTCACTCCCTGCCAGCGGGATGGGGGAGAGAATCGGAAAAAGAGGTAAAACTCATGGGTTGAGATAAAGAGAGTTTAATAGAACATAAAAGGAAGGGAAAGTAGTAATAATGATAAAAGAATATACAAAACAAGTGATGCACAATGCAATTGGTCACCACCTGCTGACTGATGCCCAGCCAGTTCCTGGGCGGCAGCCCTGCCCTCCCAGCCAACCTCCCCGGTTTTTTTGTACAGCATGACGTCATATGACATGGAATATCCCTTGGCCAGTTTGGGTCAGCTGTCCTGGCTGTATCCCCTTCCAGCTTCTTGTGCACCCCAGCCTCTTTGCTGGCAGAGCAGTATGAGAAGCTGAAAACTCCTGACAGTAAGCACTGCTCAGCAACAACTAAAAAATCAGTGTGTTATCAACATTATTCTCATCCTAAATCCAAAACACAGCACTATACTGTCTACTAGGAAGAAAATTAACTCTATCCCAGCCAAAACTAGGACAATATGATGATCTCCAGAGGTCCCTTGTAACCCCTACCATTCTGTGACTCTGATTCTGTAATATCCACTTCTTATTCTATACCATCTACGTCATGCCCAGGTCGCACACTTTCCAATACATCCCCATTAATCACCACCACCTTTCCTGTCTGTTGATATATACACACAGATATCATTCCCTAAGTCTATGGGCCATCCCTCTAAAATGTCTGTTAATTCAGTCCATGACTTTGGGCTCCATCTGTCATAAGAGTCCTTCAGGGCAGGAGAGATGGTGTGCAGCGTTGGACTGTTGCGTACTGAAGCTAGTTCTGGTTCCATCACCACTGCAGTTTTCTGGGTTTCATCAAAATTCATTTGTCATTATTTGGGTGGGTCTTACTGTGATACCATTGATATGGCATATAGCAACCATGGTAGTGATGACATACAGTATTATATAGCCATTAACAAAATACAGTTCAAATCATTGGCTATTCTTACCCAAAATCAAATGCTTTTGAGGTACACATCAGAATTTCACATCCTTCCACGTTATCTACCAAGTGCACCCAGGTCCTTGAGCAAAAGCACAGATGGGTTTGCCTTTGCCCGAGGCAGGAATAACCCAGACTGTCTTCCCCAGCATATTTTTTATGTGCACTACAGTGACTTATCGCCTTCCGCAGTACATAAAAGTTTTGACTGGGCAGGGCCAGCTCAGTTGGCAGATCCCCTAGTGTTGACTAACCAGGTGGTTAGGCTGGAGTTGGCCAGCCAATTCATCCACCACTTGTCCATCTCCATCTTTCCAGGTCGTTACTGCCAGTGAGTCGGCATATGACGATGGTGCACTCTGTACAAATTTCCACCACGTGGGTTGTGTGCACTTGACTTCATCTGATCTTTGGATAACTACTTGATGTCCAGGTCATCATAAATCACCTCCAGCATGGCTAATTCCTTTAGGTAGTGGATACCTCTCTCCACGGTAGTCCTCTTGGCTGGGTGACATATAACACCTACCTTGAAGGGATACCTTTCCTTCACATCTTACAGGAGTCTCCTCCAGAGGCTGAGGGCTTGTGCCCTTTTTCCAATCACTTGCTAATGCCCCCTTCCCTAGAAAGAGATCCCAGCTGCTTGGCTTCCCTATCTAATTCCAGGCTACTCGCTCCGTTATCCCAGCACCGGAGCAGCCAGGTGACAATGTGCTTGCTGGGATGATGGCTGAAATCTTTTCGCCTGTCTCACAGCTCACTCAGGGATAGGGATCACAGAATAGAATCATAGAATTTTTTAAGTTGGAAAAGACCCTTAAGATCATCAAGTCCAACCTAGCACTTCCAAGTCCACCGCTAAACCACATCCCTAGGCACCACATGTATACATCTTTTAAATACCTCCAGAGATGGTGATTCAACCACTCTGCTGGGCAGCCTGTTCCAATGTTTGACAACCCTTTCAGAGAATAAATTTTTCCTCATATCCAATCTAAACCTCCCCTGGTGCAACTTGAGGCCATTTCCTCTCATCCTATTGCTTGCTATGGACACCCACTTCACTGAGGTGGTTACTGCATCATTTGAAATCTGCCTCTTCCTCCTCCTCTTGTGATGGCCCTGCTTCAGAGTAGCCTGCCTCGTCCACTCCTTCCCCCTTCCTGTTCATAGTAGGAGTTTCTTCCTTTACTAAACAAACTGACTTTGGCTTCCAGAATTTCTTCCTGTGTATAGGGCAATGGATTCCAGCACAGGTTGGTTCTCTGGTTCTGCTGCAGTACCTGTCTCTGGGGTTGGAGTAGCCACAGTGCCTGTCATTTTGTCACCAGATCCAGACACCTTCTCTTCCCCTCAAGGGTTCTGAATAGTGTTGAGCAGGGCTTAGTAGGCAGGGGCCAGGCCCCAGCACATTGCAGTGATTTGTGTCTCTCTGGAATCGCCAAGGTGACAGCATACTTTTTCCAAATATTTTACTAGTTTTTCAGGATTCTGCACTTGTTCAGGCGTGAAGTTCCAAAACACTGGGGGTGCCCACTGCCCTAGGTACTTGCCCATAGTATCCCACACTCCGTGCCACTCATAACTATTCAGCCTGATGGCAGATCTCTGGGTGTTGTTGTTAAATAGTTGTTTAAACTTAAACAAGACCTGAAATACATTCAGGAGACACAGAAATAGGAACATACTGGTTTGAACATCCCAAGGTTATTCAGAATTCTCAAGAGCTGTTGTAACTAGCCTGGAGGAGAAGGGAAGCAGAGAAAGTGTCCCCCCCCTTTCCTCTCCCATAGATTGGTTCTCCAAGGAGAAAAGGTAAACAGAGTAATTATGGTTCTTATGGTACGGAAATGACTGCAATGCTGAGTACAAATACCAGATTACTCTCACGACCAGTAATTTTATCATATCATAAACCAGCGTTAGTGTTACACAGCAAAATGCTAACCTTAATCCAGCTCCCAGAGATGATAAACAGCACTACGGGGAACATATCCAGCAAGTAAGGTGTTACCTAACAACTCTGAGAACAAGCACAACTCTGGCAGCAAATAAATCAACATTGCAACCAGCGACTACCAAACTAATAAGGAGTGCTTGTAACAAATTTGATTTAACATGGTCTGGTCAGATCTGCCGTTATCTCAAGCCCCTTGTTGGGTGCCAAAAAAGGACTGTCATGATTCAACCCAGCAGGCAGTTAAACACCACACAGCCACTCGCTCATTCCCCACCAGAGGGCTGGTGGAAGAGAATTAGAAAAGTGAGACAACTGGTGGGTTGGGATAAAGACAGTTTAATAGGACAGAAAAGGAAGGGAAAGTCGTAATAATGATAAAAGAATATACAAAAGAAGTGATGCACAATGCAATTGCTCACCACCCACTGACCAGCACCCAGCCAGTTCCTGAGCAGCGGCCCTGTCTCCCTAGCCAACCTCCCCAGAGGGAGTTCAGTTTCAGCTGTACGTGTCAGCCTTCTCTCGGTCTTTTGGTAACTGGCCATGCAACCTCAAACAAGTATTCTCATCTACAAAATTAATAGTGTTTACTGTACTGACCATAAAGGATATTGTGAGACTTAAATTGTCACTGCAAGTTGCAAATGCCTTTACTTCTCAGACAATAAACTCACATTTTCTTTTCTTAGCATCTCCTAAAGGTCCCATTGCACATTGCACCCTAGCTACCCTATGTTCACAGAATACTGTCCCAGTTTGCCTTCAGTCAGCAAGTGACTAAACTGAGCTTTCCTACAGCTTACTGGCTCTAGCCTTCAAATGAGCCTGAGGAAGAATGACAACCTTTAAAAATCTACAGTATTGGATTTCAGATTTCTTGATTTGCAGACTTCATTATTTTCCTTATGGAGTCCACAGTCCTAAACTTCTGAAACATTCCCACAATACAATGTGGCCTAAATTAAAGTTTTTTTTTTAAAATGACATTTTGTTAGCTGTAACATTGAGAATCTTTGTGTGGTAAGGTTTTCTCCTGCCATATAACAAAACTTCAATCAACGAGCAGTGTCTGAAAACATCCTTGATCTGGAGTTCACATGGATAAGCCATACCATTGCTATAAGCTCCATCTTCGCTGGTTATTTAAAAAAAATACTGATTTTAAAAGCTAGAGAAACAAGAATCTGACTCTTTTCAGCACTAGAGGATAAAGACAGTATTCTTTATTAAAACCCTGAAAGCTAAACTTCATGTACTGTATAATCTAATAGAAGGAGGTGAGCAGCCACAAGTCATGAAAGTGTCCCAAAGTATATATATTTTGCTGCATTTACTATGAGCACTAAACAAATACCTTAAGTATTCAGTGCTACAAGCTTTCAGGAGCTTAGACTTAGTTTATTTTCTCTTCTGAAGTAAAATAATCTCAATTATTTTTAACTGTATCTAACTTAGAGGCCAAATGGTAGAAGTTTAGCTGGATATTTACAAGTTTGTCTTCCTGACATAACTTACCCATTTCAATCTCTAGGCAGATTGGATTTTTAACAATTTAAAGCCAGAAAATGAGATTTTTAAAAGTTAAAGCCACTTCTTGACAAGGCTAACATTTAGAACTGAATTTACCTGAAATATAGTCAGCTAGTTATCCAACCATGTCCAACAGACCATTGAGCTTTTGGCTTGTTTTTTATTACTCATGTTTATTTTTAGAGACACACACACACATATATATATATATATAAAAAAGTGCTCAACTAGGGCCATAATCTGGTATTTAGCTTTAGCTCACTCAGTGCTTTCACAATTTCTTAGCTGTACTACACCTTCACTATTTTTAGGCTTGTTTTGCTAAACTTATTTTGAATTGGCGGGCTGACAAAAAAATGTTTCCATTAAAATGAAAACAGGCTTCAAGTGTTCACTCCCCTCAAAAGGAACTTCATTCATCAGTAATTCCTGTGCCAAACCCAGTTTATTTTCAGAAGTTTGTACTAGCAGCATTTTTTTTTATTACTTCTTTAACAGAGTTTGAGAGATGTGCTATGGAAGAGAGCAATTCTGCTACCTGATATTAATGGTTGTTGATATCAATATACTTGTTGGATCACAGTGGGACAATTAGCAGCTGAGGGTGAGCAAATGGTATCATGAATAATCACAATGACCACCCTGAAGGGAGTCAGGCAGGCAAACAGGGTCTGTGCCACGCACACTGTGGTCATAGCAAGGTCTCTCCTCATCTGCACATTTCTAGGGCACGGTTTGGTCTTCTAGTTATAGAGTAGCAGGATTCACTACTTTCATTCCTGATAGCCTCTGGCCTGCAAATTGACCTTGAGCAAGTCACTTGATATTTCTACAGCACATTAAAAATGACTCAGTGTTTAGCTTCTATGCAGAAATGTGCAGCAGGATGATTATGCACGGCTCGTGTAACTCTGAGTAAGAGTACCTTGGCACTTTTCCTTGTAAGGAGGGGGATTGTGAAAGCACTCCTCCTGCCTTCCTGCTCCAGACCCCAATGGCACATAGAGCAAGAAAAGGAAAAACAAACAAACAAATTGCTTATTTCAGAAGTGACATAATAACAAATTTTCCCTTCTAACACAGCCACCTCTGTATCCAACTGGCAGCCTGCTCTGTTTGGAGACAAATGAAAATATACTCCGCATCCTGGTGCGGAGTTCACAAATTTTGTGTGTATATTAGCCAGGACAATGAAATCAAAAGCCAAGAAACTTAAATCTGTGGAGAACTCAGTTTTGTTCTAGTTACAAACCTGTCCTGAGGATACAAGTGTTTTAACCCTGTATCTTTGTTGAATTACCTAGTAATTTCCAGGCCCGTACTGTAATGGCCAATTTGCATTCTCTTACATGAAGAGACATTAAAAAGCTAAACAAATTAAATAGGTTGTGCAACTCTTTGAACATTTCAAAATGAAATTCATCAATCTGATGAACGAAGCAAATGTGTTGTGAAACTTCAAGTCTGGTAGAAAATAGCAGTGAAATATTTAAGAGGTTAAGTCTCACCAATCTTAAAAATATTAAAATAAAAATTTAAGCTCTCATTAAGGAAAGACTTTAAGCCAAGTATCACAAGCTGGTGTACCTCCATTCTTTGTTGGCAGGTCCTGATGTACCCTAAACCTGTCCACCTTTGCCCACACCTACACCAGAACATGCTCCCAGAATGTAACTGCACCTCAATTTAAAAAAACATTACCACTTTTAGTTGAGAGTCATCTAAATCTATAGTGTGCATCCTGTCACATCAACATGATGTAACTTACGCTGACTTAATGTATGTCAGTCAGGACATGTTGCCTTCTGTTCCTACAAACCACGTTAGCTACAGAGGCACAGCTATGAGGCAGAGAGGCTTAGCACAAAAAGAAGTCCTTCAGCTAAATTTCCTCACTCATGTGAAACACCATACTAATTCTCTTTACTCCCCCAACTCATACAAAAGGGCTAAATGCAAGAAAAGGTTTGTAAAGTTATTACTGCCTTAATTCCTCTCTTCTCTTAGGCTTAGCTGCTTCCATTTATTAGAAAGAAGCTGATCAGAACTTGGGCAAATAACAACATCACAGAAAGCCACTGGAGTGGTTTCACAGTGGGTGCGTAGAAGAAAGGCTGTTGAGGCTTGGACAGAATGGTGGGTTAGGAGAAGAGCAGCTGTGATACAGAGTGCCCAAGGGAGCCTGCACTCCTAATGCTCATGTGTGAATGAATCTAAGAGACCACTTCTTGAGGGAAGTAGAAAAAACCAGCAAAGCTAGAGGCAGACAGAACATGCACGAATATGGGAAAAGCTTTTATACTTATCATGCTACTATCAAAATAATTGGCGTGCACTCAGCTGAGACTCCATTCATTCTCTTCATGGTCATTAATAAACAGCTGTTCTGATAAGGCAAGAGTTCATTTTAGCTGAAACTGTTCTTTGCTAAAGTCTAGTCTCTTCAATTAAAGTTAAGCAGACTTAAAAGAAAAATGCCAATACAAAACAAATAGACTTGGAAAAAAAGTTTTTATATGAACTGCAAACAACAGAAATGCTTCCAATGCCTTCAGTTCTCAGTAGAAGTGTTTGCAAAACAAATGTACATCATTACTTTGATGTTTGTAATTCAAGCACCAAGTTTTTGGTGAGCCCTAAAACAAGAGTGTGCAGCTTGCTTTTTTTTTTTTTAAGTAAAAAAAGGAGGGATAAATCAAGAAAACAAAGTCCAAACAGTGGAGAAAATAACTGAAGAATAAAACTGAATAAAAGTGACTAGGTTACCGCACTTTTTGTCAGTTCACTGACATCCAGTTGTTTTAGGAACTGACATATATATTAAGAAGAATGTTTGGATTGAACCAGGTTAATACAGGCTTCCAGAGACACTTTTCTCGTTAAAGTATTCAATTTTTTTTTCCTGCCTTGACTGTTGAGTTCTTGATACAGGCAGGGAAAAGAATTTAAAAAATTATAATTTCACATATTAATCAGATCTGCCTTCTACATTTGTGGAAACTGTAATACAGAGAATCATTGAAAGTAGTGCAGTTTTGATAATCCAGAACAAACTCTGAATTCATTCAGCCAGAATGCTGCTGAGGCCACCACGAGCCTGGCCTGGTGTAATTACAGTAGTGTCTTTGTAACCAGTCTTGGAGTCTCACATGTGATTCAACTGGAACAAATTGTCAGAATAAAAATAAGTCAGATGTACCACAGTCATACACTTACTACATTCAATTTTTCCTCTCATACCTGTTTTGCTAGTATATTCTAGGAATAGTTGTTGCTATACCACAGTGCATTAAGGGGTGAGTACCAGGACGATATTAATTCTAAACAACAGCAGCTCAAACAGCAAAACATCTGGATTCTCTATAGCGTCAGGGAAAAAAGTAACCTAACTGAATCCTTGTGGATACACTTATGTCCTGTCCACCTGAAGCTTTAAAGATGGTCTCTCTTTCAGCCACTTTTCTGCATACAGGTGGGGGCGAGGGGAAGCCTTCCAAGCCCATATAGAAGGGCGGGCAGGGGGGTGGGGGGGAAGGCTTAATATTTATTTTTCCTCCATCTGATGACTTTAGGACTATAACAATTTCCAGGATGCTGGATTTTACGCTACTGGAGCTGTAAAAATAACTGGTTCACAGATTTACAGAAAAGTGAGATGCATGCTTGCTTACTAAGACACACTGTGCGTAAATATAACCACATTTTGAAGCTGTTAATAAGTCCATAAAGTTAAAGTAAAGCAGTTTAGTTCTTTAAGCTCTGCTACTGGTTTGGCAACTCCCTGCTATAGCACAAGTTATAGTTTAACTCCCAGCTGGGGGAAACTGGAGAAGAGGTTCATTGTAGGAGAAACATGTGAATGAAAAACATGGGAAAAGGACGTGACTCGTCGGTTGTTAGTGCCAGAGAAAACAACTAGAAGGAGAAGCTTACAGTGAGGAACTCAAGCTTTGATTGAATTTGATTCAAACTGAATTGAATCATGAAACATGCATTGAACATGCAAGAATCTGCTCTTCCAGTCCTGTTTATACCCACACAGTGACTTTAATAAAGCAACTAATATGCTGATTGTGAACTGGTTTCTCTAAAGGAAGAGAAGCAAAGCCACCTAGAAGAGATAGTGCATGCAAGAGTGCAGGGAGATTGCAGAAGCAAACAAAACTACAGCTGTGCTTAAGGTTGCAGTGTGATGCTGAATCATACTTGCTTTATGATTATGACTATGGGGTATCTGTCCTTTTGGCCTTTTGCTGTTAAAAAGCAGAAGTTAATATTCTTTTCTGTAAACATAATTTAATCTATAGTAAGTTAACAGGTTTTATGAAAAACAGCTGTCAAAAAAGCCAGACTTTCTGCTTGAATTTTTTTTCTAGCTTCTTTGTGCAAGATAGTAGTGTTTTTCCTTTTGACATACCTATTACATCAGGAGGTGAAATAGGAGCATGCTGACAGATACATGATCACAACAGCTTTATTGTGTCTCATACTTTTGAGTTCTAATATTGTAATTTTCATTTGTGATTCACGGAGCTCTTGAGAAGTACATACATTGCTGAATGGCACAACAAGTTGTTTTTAAGCACACCACAGGCTCTTAAATTTCAAACCAGCAACCTTTTGGCTGTTTATAACTCAGTTTATAAGCATCACTATAGGAATGGGAAGGATGGACAACTGAGTGCAGTTTACCTTCAGTCATCACTTGAGACATAATTATCACCTCACCATCTGCATTCTTCCTTTGGGAAGAAGGGTAACATTTCATTAGCAGAACCTTGATTGTGCTGACAAAACTTTCCACTCTCAATCAGGCCCAAGCTCAGAACTGCTTGGTATTTATCATACATCCCACCCACCCCCCCGCCCTTATTTTAACAACCATGTCCTCATTTCTTCCAGGAGGCAGAATGGTACGCAGCCCTCTCCCTGCCCTCTGAAGTCACTTGGCTTATAGCACTGCTGCTGCCTCCCATCAAGAGGGAAGTCAGCCAGAGAAAACCAAGTCTTAGAGTTACAAAGCTCTAACTGAACAAATGCATAGAGGATATTTTTGCTGGTCACTAAGTACACAACTTTAGACACCCTTCATACAGCAGAGCTTCCCAAACCGAGTTGAGCAGCTTTCAATAAAATCAGCAGATCACTTCATGTAGTTTTACTGCTTCTGTTACTGATGCTCCATGTTTTGATAACTACCCAGATTATCAACGCATCTCAACTCCACGTTTTGTATAACACCAATGTACATAGGGTGAACTTCACAATACTGGTAAGCTTCCTTCCCACTTTAAACCAATCACTAAGAAAACTGACAAGAGATGAAAGTCTTTAGCATATCTTATCAGAAATATACAGATATAAGCTATATTAATGTATGCATCTGGATAATACTAAAATAGCCTGGGAAACAGTGTGTCTGTCACTCTCTGAATGGCACAGTGATTAATCTTTTTCCTTCCCTTCCATGGTCATTTTCCGTGCCCTCTCGTGCCCCTTGCTGTTTTGAGGATTTGTCTTGGTGATGGAGGGAGAAAAAGGGATGTGGCTATGAAGAGGTGGCTGGAGGATGAGGTGATGCAAGGAGAGCTGTATCTGGAGGTAAAGGGGACAGCACAGAGCAAGGCCAGACAAGTTTATGGCCACCAAAAACTGCCAAACCCGTCCTGGTGCCTCTCAGGTGGGACACCAGGCAGAGCTCAGCACCCTCCAGCCAAAATGATGGGGTGGTAAGTGTGGCAGAAGACCATGGCTTTTGGAAGGGCTTGAGCACAGCTATGCAGGACATGATGTGCTATGCAGCACCTGACAAGGTAAGGTGTGCTTCACTCCAGACCTATGTAAATCCTTCTCAGCAACTGCCTTGTACTTCTCTTGCCTGCTCTGTCCCAAAGGCTTCCTTACAGGGAGATTCCCAGATTTATGAAGGAGATGTGATGAAAATCCTTTGTAGAAAAAAAATCATAAATCAGGGTCTGGCACCCCAGGCACCCTCCTGGATCACTCACTGCACTGGAACGTAAGTCTTGTGGTCACAGTGCTCATGACATGGTCTTACCGAAGATTGACTAAAAGGTCTTTGCACAATACCCACAGCTAATATACTCCCCTCATATCAAAGACAGTGTTTGCTCTGCCACCTGCAGCTATTTTCTGTTCCAACCTAGAGAGTTCAAAGGAGGCAAGGTGAGACCTGGGCAGGATCTCTGGAGTGCTGCGAATGTGGTTTAGTAACAGATATCGGTATGAGGTAACCATCAGAACCTGAACTGTAAATATGCGAACCTAGCTGGAAATGCTTTTTACTTAAGGTGTTATCACCAGGAGGGAAACCTTAGTGACTAATGATTTTATTCCTGATAATTATTATCTTTCTTAATTTTCCCTTATCTGTTCAAATCACAGGTTTAAAATACTGCTGTAAATTGAGCTCAGTGGGAAAACTGAAATGATTTTTTTATTATATTAGTTAAGTGGCTTGATAAAATGTAACAGGAAATGGACTGCACAAGCAGTTTTGCAGTAACATGGAGACCATCCTTCTAGTTAGCTAAGAGACTGGGGAAAGTAAGTCTTGGAAAATCATCTTATCTGACATGCTAGAATAATTTGAAATTAAAAGCACTGACCATAGGCTCATTATTTTATGCAATTACTGCCCATTATTCTCAGACAATGATTCAGTAGTACCTTGCAATAAATCCCACTACTCAAGAGCAACCCTACTTAAGATTCATTTTACTTCAATTAAGTAAAAGAATCTACTGGAGCCAAAATCTTTTTTTCTTTCCTTCTTTGAAAGGACCTCTAAATTAAATTAAGAGGTCCTGTAAAAACTCACCTATTTACAAAGGGCCTCTAATCATGGAAAATTTGAATCTGAAATACAGTTATTGCAGCTTGAAATACAGTTCTTATAAAACTTGCTCAAGGTTCCACTCTGACACATGTATTTTCTATCACACCTATTTCTCTATAGGTACTTCACTAGACTTACATATATTCATCTTGAAGTATTTTACACATTCCCTTTTCATCTCCCACAAGAAAGGTCTGGTTTACATAATAACCTATGATGAAATTACTACAGGTGTCTAGATGCTGAAACCCTTTTTTCTTTAACTTGTCAATACATCCAGGAAAGCCCATCCCTCGTATACCACTGATGTGGCAAGACCAAGAACTGTTATTAGTCATGTGATTTGACTGACATTTCCCATAGCGTGGAAAAAAGCAGTTCTAGTTGTTGTTCATATCTAATCTTTCTTCCTACAAAGACACAGGGCTGCATTGCTTCTTGACCTCTATCTTGTCAAACAGGAAATCAGAAACCAGAAACTAAAAAAGAAAAAGGCTCACAATGTATGTTCAGTATTAGAAATCAAGACTCTAAAGCCAAATTACATTTAAATTGCTTAGTAACAGTGCTCTCCTCTCAACACATCTCATCAAAAGGGATGAACCCCAACCTATACACATAACACCACTACATACCCATAGTGTGTTTCATCAGTGTCACTGCCATGTCTGCAGTGTGACTTAATTAATTACTTTAGGTGAACTGGGTAACTGTGTCACAATAAGGGTCAGGACAAGTCAAACTCATGGAGTACACCCAGTTCCACAGGCTGTCGATGGGAGGTTAACTCCAAACCAGAAAACTCAAGCCCTGTGACAGCCTGACTGCAAAAGCAACACTTGCTATCGATGTTTAGTTCCAACTTTCCAATCTCCCATTGGTTAACTCGGAAAGGGAATCGATAATTTAAACCTTCTATGCATCCTAAATACAAAGTGACATCGAAAAGTAGCTGTTTGGTACCGATCACTTGGGTGCTTCAGATGATTAGACCGCAGTGTCACAAGAGGGATGGTATAATGTTAGGAAAACACTGACTGTTGCTTTACCTGAAGACTGGTAGGCATGACAAAATTCTAACAGACAATCAATGTAACTATTTGATACCAATATCTTCAATTATCATATCAGGGGATGTTTTTCAGAAGAAGCAGCCACACCTATAACACGAGTTCAGAATAGCTCCTCTTAAACAGATCAGGGAACTCTTCTCTGAAATCTTGCTGAAGTCGCTGACCACTTCCTTGTAAAGCACGCCAGTTAAGACCAACTGCAGTTTCTGCCTTGCAGATAAATGATTTTCTATCATATGCTCTTAATTTTATAAGTGTCAGCATATGAGGCATGGGAATAATTCCAAACTAATAACTAGCCTCTAACTGGCATGGGCTACATCTCAGCTGCTATTTTTAGAATTCATTTTAAGACTTTTTGATACTAAGGTGACAGTACTATACTGTAAGTCATCTAAAGCAAGCAAAATTATCATATCTGTCCATATGCTTCTGTGCTAAGTCTCTCTACTTGCTTTCAGCAGAAAGCCTTGAAGTATAGGATTGTTCTTGAAATACTTAATTAGTTTTATAACATATTGTTACGACAAGTTTATTATGACAAATTCTTTTGCAGCTATTCCTTTAGGGTAAATTGTCATGATCAAAGCTTTATGAATATGAAGAAATGTCCTTAAGAGAAAGGTCCAATCTATGTTCTGCTCTGAACCCTAGCACTGATCCCATTCAGCTGGTAGTGTCAAAGCCAGACAGGACTTACTGTGAACAGCTTCAGGTTCAAACATCAGCAGTAAGAAACCCCAATGCCTTGAGTGAGAAAGAGGACTGTTTCCTGAATGATAATCTGTGCATACTTCAGAAAACATTTAGGGCAGTTTTGAACCTTCAAAGTGTCATGACACTAAAACCAATTTTCTAAAACAGATTCTTTCTGTCAGTTTGGGTGAGTGACAAGATCAGTTGTGCACTTTAGGGGGTGACTCAGACCTTAGAAGGGATGCTGCATCTCTTACTTTTCAGTGCATTTTGCTCTAGGAAAGACTTACAGCTCCAAGGTCAATAATGAAACAGTCTCCTCTGTTGAAGCTGGTCCAAGCCAGGGGGACTTCTGTGGCTCTTACAACTCTCCGGCCCTTGATATGCAGAAGCCTCCGAGCACTCAGATCATTAGTAACAACATGATTAAATCCAGAGGCAACACCACCTGCCTGAATAAAACAAAACAACAAAGCAGCAAGCTTTATTTCAGTTTAATTTCTGCAAATTTACCTTTTTGCTACAGCTGAGGAGCTAGCAGGGGAAAAAATAGTTTATGCAGTGAGAGGTAAGCCAAAATAATATACTGTTTAACCGTGCTGACCACAGACCAGATGGACTTGGGGAACACTGCTGCTGCTGAACTCTCAGGTGTAAGTCTTTATCTGAGGGAGCAGATATCACCCTGCTTCAAAGAGTTTTCAGATGAATGGGGAAAGGGAAAGCACAGGATTTACTGCACTTTCCTGCATCATCCAGAGGATAAGGTAATGCTGAAGTACTCTGTTACGGCAAAAATTAGTAGGTTATCGAATGAGGACTAAGGGAAAGCAGAGGAGTATGCAGCTCCTGTACAAGTTTTCACAGCTTCCTCAAATTCAGAGGTCTAGGTGGTTTTGGTGCCTGGTTATGTGTAGAGGGAGGAGTCATTCCACAGCAGCTCTATAATTTTCTGAGAGTAATATTTGCAACTTAGGAGGCAACCTAGCAAAGAGCATCAAACTGGGGGAAGCAAGATCAAACTACTGATTTACAATCTATAAAGTGTAAGTTTAAGCCTAACTTATTCCTGCAAACTGGCCTGGTTGTCTGCCTCAGTGAGGCAGTATTCCCCACTCCTTCAGGAGACCCAGATCTTGGGTTGGAATAGAAAGTGTCTCTTGAAATTACAAAGCAGGGTTAAAAAAAAATGAAGATCACTGTCAAGCTCTCTTACGCAAGCAGAGTTAAAAGCTTTGAACTGGTTCTGTAGACTGTGACAAGTTACAAACCTCCATAATGGGAGAAAGACTGATTGAGCAATGGCTCCCAGAGCTCCTACTACAGGGGGATTCTCAGGAGACACATGACTTTTCTTAAAAGACACAGATGTCTCAGACAATTTCCTTCCAAAGATTCCGCTTCTGGAAGTGACACAACAAGGAGGCTGACACTACAGCTTTTTAAAACATAATATTTTCCTGAAAAGTATTTTGGAGGTTTTTTTTATCTACCTCAAAGATAAAAACTGCAGTAGACTGCAAAAGTACCATTTTTAGACTAAAGTGAGGTTTTGGTCTTTTCCACTCTGCTCGTGTTTTTAACCACTTAAGCACATTGGGTTCTACACTTGAACAAAATAATTCAGTCTACAACATAAAAATGGTTTCTGTGAAATTTACTGTGTCCCAAATACAGAGAGTCCCTACTGTGAGCACCCTTAGACACACAAGTGTGAAATCTCAGGATAGCTTCATTTGCAGGGGGAGGGAATGACTGGGACAGGTTTTCTGTTATCAGAAGAGACCCTGGTAAACAAGCTGCTGCTTTCTGTACAAGGACTTATTGGGACCCCTATAGTTTAGGACAGGTAGTTCAGATCTAAAACCACTCACATTAAGAAACAATTTTCAAAATTTCAGTAACAGATACAAAGCAAAAGATTTTATTTTACTTGGGGAAAAATGTTACATGTATTTTTAGGATACATTTTGACAGTTGCTCTTTACCTTATATTTAATTCCTCCTTTGAAGTAGCTCACAAACTCAGTAGACTCATATCCTTGAATTTCTCTACTCTGCACAGGCTTTCCTCCTAAATAATCATCCATTTGAACAGCAAAGATAGCTGCAGCTGTGCTTTCATCCTGCGTACATTCTTTCCCTGAAATAAGATGAAATATTATGTCTATAAACCACTAATAATTCTGTTGGGGAAATTGTTTCTGTGACAATTAGGCATTGCCTCAGCAGGTTATACTGCCCATGTATATGTTGCAACCAAGCACTACATCATAACCTTGTTCACCACCAAATGCATGACCATCCAGACAATTTCTTAACTATTTGTAGAACTGCATTAATAAGAAACAGTGAAAAATAGCCAAGTTTGTCTTCTTCCAGCCTCTTTGAGCAATAGGAAATTTGAAGTGACTTTAGCATGACAAGTGTCTACAGTAGTGATTTTTGGACCTTGAGTTGGCATGTAAAGACCCAAGGAAGGTCATGTCAAAGGGAAGATTAGATGGTAAACCATATATATATGCTAAGAGCAACCTGCCAAGCCATGACGTTAAAATAACACAAGAGCAGTCCTATTGACACTATAACACAAGCAAAGGGTATTTTGCTTAGATATCTTTTATTAGGTTGCCTGGTACAGCTGGGAGAAAGAAAAGCAGCTTTGGGGCTCAGATATTTGCTTCATTAGGTCACAGTTTTGTACCTTTCACAGATTAGCCTCTTCTGAGGACTGTGGCAAAATGGCCTCCTTAACTAGTATATTGATGGCCTAATCACACTGCAAAGTAGGCTACATATTAAAACAAAACTTTTAGCACAGGTCCATACATTTTTGATTAACATTTTCAGCACTTTTGATTGTTTCAGGAAGAGCACAAGTAGGATCAAGTCTCAAAAAACTTGCTTCTCAAGAACTTTTGAAGAGTAAGGAAAGGTGAAGTTTCCCATTTAGTTTTTATATTTTCTTTCTAAGTAAGAGGGAGATGCTGGTACACAAGCACAGTTGTCAAGAGCAGCTTCTCACTTATATTAACCATTTCCTTGCCTCTAGGTGACTGAGTGGAAAACTACCGTAGAGCTCCAGACAGTCCAGAGATACCTCTCACAGGCTGTGGGAGAAGGGGAAGTGCGTAGTGAGGTCTTGGTGTCACCTCATGTTGTAGCAAGTCACTTGTATCACAGGAAGCCTGTCAGTAAGGTATTAGGAAAGAATGAAGCATGGCAGAGGGGGGACAGGGTTACCTAACGGCATCACAGACCTAGCTCCTCTCTTAGGGAGAAAGAGTGCCCTATTCATGGCCCAGCAGTGCAAATGCCACAGGACAACTCCCCTCTGCCCCCAAAAATCGGGGCTTCTCCAAGGAGGAGTGTTACCGCTGCCACCACCACAGCTTTTGTGGTGACACAGATGCAATAGAAGCCTCCAGAAAGCAGCAGAGATGAAACAGGGAAAAGATCCAAAGAATAATGGGGGCACAGGAAAAAGAAGAACATAAGGCTTGCCCCAGAAAAGATAAAAAACATTGCTGAAAGCAGGACATAACACAAGAACCTCTGAAAAAAAATACTCATCTCTCAGTGACAGAAAAACTTGCTATATGGCAATATGTTTTCTCAGACCTGGGTACCACCTTAAAGTTGATGGTAAAGCTTGGGGTTTGGTTTTTTTTGTTGTTTTTATTTGTTTGTTTTTAAAATAGGGTTATTCATGTCTGTTAGGACTAGACCCTTCAGATCTATTGCTTGCAATTACACAACAGGGTTCAGGGCTGAAGAAGAATGGTTTTGGAACAGTGTTAGAGATATGAACCACTACCAGGCTCAGTCTCACAACTCCTATGTGATAAAATACTCAGTGAAATCCTGTTAAAGAAGTGAACATCAATCCAAGTACAGGTTATTCAAGCTTGTAGGAAAAACAGATTTACCTTATAGCCTGAGGCACAACCAGCTATAAATAAGCCAGGGTATATAGGAAAAACCAAAATTTTTTACCAGATTAGATACTGGTACATATGAATAGGTCTTATCACTTAATCTCTGGGGACAAGGGTTAAAAAAATATTTTAAAAATACCATGCATGGTTTTGTTAAAGATACTATGTGGGGTAGAGTCAGTCTTACTCCCACAAGTAGCCTCATACTGGCATAGTACACATTGTTTCCATTAGTGATAGTTTCAAGTAAAGGATTAGTAGTTTAGCTACTAAGACATCCCTCAACTGTGCCAGGATCTCTGAGCAAAGTTAAAAATGGATCCAGCTACCATGTGACACAGATCCACACTGAGTGCTTGGCCATGCCAGCATCATCGCAGCACCTGAATTAGCTTGTTCAGAAATTACCTGACCTGGACAGCACTTCACCATAGGCAAGATATTTGGTAAAACTGGCTGACGCATAGGAAGCTTCAGCCTGGAGGAACAACTGTTTGGTCACTTTAACCCTAGGATGCCAGTCACAGCACAAGCCTCTCTGCACATCAAGGTCACAGACCATCCCCCCATGGTCTAAACCTCCTTCTAACCCCTTGGGTATGCCCAAGCAAGGTATTAGGAAGAAGTTTGCCACTATATGCAAATTCAATCCTCTGCTTTTATTCTGAATTTGGGGTCTTTTTTTGGTGAAGTCAGAATCTGTTCAGGCTCAAAGCCACCATATGAGGCTCACACAATAACACATGCCACAGATGACAGGCAGGAATAGGACCATGTCAAACAGCAAGGCCTTTCTAAGTATCTCAGCCCAAAGTCTATAGGGTTTCCACCAGTCTAATTTCACATTCCTTTCCATCCCAAAGTCTGACTGATAATGACTGCTGTAACTGTTCAGAGACTGTTTATGGGAATTCTTCAGAAAGACCCTACTGAGGTCTTCCTGGCACACAGGTTATTCAGCCTTTGCTCACAAGGGAAAAGTTTGGTGTACACAACAGTGGTGAGAATCAGTCAGCAAAAACACCAAAGTGATTCCCACTCTTGCCCTGGGTCTGGCTGCCCTTCCCCATATGCCTTGTATGAGGCTCTCGTCTCCTGTTGCTATGAAACTTGCAGCAGTGTTTAAGCATCTCCACCCCACTCCTGGAGCATCTTGCAAGCAGAAAGGGATTTCCCAGCAGCTAGCCAGGCTGCTGCCAACCTGCCAGCTGCACAAGAACAACATGTGCCCAGATTACCTGAAGCTATTTACAATATCCGGATATTACCACATCAGCACGAGATGTGCTTCAGCGTGTACAAGGGAAGATCTTTAGCACAGAGAAGTTTTAATTAGTGCAAGTGTCAGTCACTGTTTTGACTTCACTCCCAGTTGCAGAGAGTCCTTGCATCTTTCCCTGAGAAGTATCTACAATACCTTAACTAGTACAAAAATAGTTCTAGCTTCATTAACAAAGGTCTAAATAGCCAAGCCCTGCTATTAACTAGCAGTGCTGTTGGCATAAGAACGTCTGACATAAGTTAGTTTACCCTGCCATCTATGATTACACTCTTGTCAAAGACAGACACTATCACACATGCCAGCTGGATAACTCATAACACACGCAAAACTAAAGCTTCAAACATTTATGCAGAAACAATCCCAGCTTTATTTGCTATTCTTTTTCAATGCATCCAAAAGCACAATGAAAACCACAGCAACTCAAACACATTAATGTTAATACACATTGGTCTTTATGCGCATTCACCGGGATGATTGCCTACAAACAAACCTTGAGATGGTGAAACAAGAACAAAGTACTAGATCTTGGGCAGCTACACAGCAAGCACTGTGGTCAGATGACATGGGGACCTGCCAAGCAAGTCTCAAGAAACAGCCAGTAAATGAGGAAGTCACCTAAAATGCATCCTTACGTCAGACTTCTGTTTTGCTGTAAACACTGTGCTAGTCAAGGTTGAAGGCAAAAGACGTCAGCCCAATTCCGGTGTTCCCAGTTACCTCGGGGGGGCTTTACTAGGCTGTCAGACTGAGATTAAAGAGAAGAGGTTTTACAGAAAACCTGGTCGCTTTGCCTCCCATAGCTGAATCATCAGAAAGCAAAATTACTCTAGCTGAAAAAGGCAACATCTGGACACAAAGCAGTGCAACCACGCCACGGGGAGACGGCCGAGATGAAATTTTGGTCCCAGTGGAAAGAGAGGCAAGAAAACTGAGGTGAACGAAGGCAGGTTTTCACTTGTTAATGTTGGTCGGATGCGGGCGAGACTTGACTTTAACCCTTCCACACTTTTCACATGGAACATCGCAGAGCAAGCAAACATTCACCTTTCCGTCATACCCCACTTTCTCACCCCCGGAACCCCTCAGCACCGCCGCGGCTTGGCATCACCCACATCCCTGGCTGTAGCCCTACTTGTGTTACTTAAGCGCCTCCACTGGGAAGCTCCACACATGCAGCCCTCCGAAAACGGAGGGGGAGAAACTCCGGGTCCCGATCCCCCGGAGCGCAGCGAAGGCGCAAGCGGCGCGCAGCCCGCAGCCGGGGCGCTGCCCGCCCCGACCCCCGCGCCCCCGCTGCCTACCGAGCCAGTAGTGGAGGCGGTAGGCGGCGGCGGCGGCGCGGCGGACGGTGCGCAGCACCAGGTACGCGTCCCCCACGAAGAAGTCCCCGTGGCGGCTGGGGGGCACCGGCACCAGCTCCAGCCGCTCCACCCGCCACACCTGCAGCCCGCTCTGCCGCCCGGCCTCGGCGAAGGCCGGCGGGGGCCGGTCGGGAGCCATGGCGGGGAGCGGGCACCGGGCACCGGGCAGGCAGCCCCGCCGGCCGCCCCGCACCGCCTTTATAGGGCCGGGCCCGGGGCCGGCCCCGCGGGTGGGAGCGGCCGGTCCCCGCGGGGCGGCGGCGGGATGCGCCTCCCCCCGCTCCCCGCCCCGGCCCCGCGGCGGCTGGCGCCCTTCTGGTCATCGGGTGGTTTTTAACACGCCTACGAAACTCATACCTTTTCTTCCCATGCCCCAAAGCCGTGGCGGAGGTGTTATGCATAACCGGCACCCCTTGCTGCAAACGGGTAGTTTTCCTCTATTCTAAAATGAGACCAAAAAAAAAAAAAAACAAACCCCAAAAAGTCAAGAAAGCAAAGCACAACCGGCCTAACCCAGTAGCTACAGGTGTTAGACCGCTGTGCATTTTCCCTATATAATTGTCACATCTGCTTTGTTTTTGTAAGCCACTCATATCAGAACACAAAGAGTTTTTATAGCTTGCGCTTGCTGCTGGGCCCTTTTTTTTTCACCCCAGACTGGAATGGGGGAGCACAGCTCTCATTCTCCATCCAGGAATTTCTTTTTTTTTTGTCCAATATTGCCAGGAATCTTTTTGCAGGGGAAAAAGTCTTGTATTTTTTTGAAGATTCCAGATGAAGCCCAGAATTCATATGCATTTCCCTGTTGCAGAAAATGGAAAGCATTGTGCTGGTGTTTTTCCAACACTGTGCAACAACAACCCAATAGGGTTAAACCTTCATCCTTCTTGCCCTTTATAAATGGTCGGTGCATCATCCTGGCAGGTTGTTACAACATGAAAATTATAGCAAATCACTGCTTTTGTCTGATATTGATGGGATGTAAATTAATCTGGATAGGATACAGATAGGTGCAGCTCAAGCTGTCAGTATATCAAAAGATGTTTCAGAGAGGGTTGTATTTAGGTCCATTATCCACCTGCATTAATTTTGAGGCTCATGATTTCCCTACTAGTTTGTTTTAGCAAGTTAATACAAGCAGAGTGCAAGTATCACCTGCAGGTGGATCGGGGTTACCTCAGTAAGGAGGGAGAGGCACAGCTAAATGCAACAGAGCAGCCAGAGAGCATCTTCTCTGACAAAAAGTTAAAAAAAGCACCATATCTAAGAAATCCTTTTCACTACCTTCCCTGCCTTCTTTTCATACTGTGCAATGTACGGTTTAGTTACTGAGGGAAAAGATGCCGTTGCAAATGTGTACTACTACCACCTTCCATTTTGGTGAGCATCCTGTCATCGGCTTGCCAGGCAGGCATACAGGCACCCTAAGCTCTATCCCTACTGTTTAAAAAAAGGAACCTGTGGATGCTTTGTTTTGTCCAAGGTCCAGCTGAACACGTTATAGCTCACCAGCACCAGTTCACGGCCAAACTTTTTATCCCTGATTCTGTCAGGGCTGAGGACTTGGTGAGTCTGAGCCTGCCTGATAAAGCACTATGCCTCCCAAATGAAATACTCTTCTCCAGATCATTCACCATGTGAAGAATAAAAAAAAACTTTAGGAAGAGCAGCCAAAAAATTCCAGCAGTTCCAGTTTCAATATGGTATCAGATGTTTCGAAATATTCGTAAGCGGTTTCTCAGATTTACCCTTCCATCTATGCCAGTTGTTCTTCTTTTCACTTTTACTCACTTAATTACACCAAGCAGTTTTTCTTCTCATTGCATGCCTTTTTGCATTCTTGTACATTAGTTAGCTTTAGTCAGTGTGGATAGAACCTACCACATATTCTATAATTGTATGGATTTACTATTTCTTCTGAAGTTGGCAAGTTGCACTCCCTTTGGAAGTGCGCTGTGTTTTGCCCATACACGAGCTGAAACCAGCCCAGTGTTAAAAAGCCTCATGTCTCCTACCTGTTGCACCCGTCTTGCCAAGCTAGGATTGTTTGTGCACCAATTGCACAGGCCAGTTGAGTCAAATTTACATCTCCTTATTCTAGCTTTAAATATTTAATCAACAGACCAAATACTACTCTCAGCTGTATCCCTGTTGCTGTCACGAGATGCACGCTAATGTTATTTGTACAGCATTGACCCTGCCCAGTATCACACACCAATGGACAAAGGTTAAAGACACAAGAACTGTTCAATTGTTTTGTCTCGGAGTCTGTGGCACCACTCAGACACAAAAGATGTCAGCACTGCCAGCAGAGTTTTCTCATGCCCAAGTCTGTCTTACTAGGATTACGTGCTATGTAATCACTTACTGGCTGCTAGCAAAGAAAACCTTGAGTTAATGTTTGTAGGGTAAGTTTGTACTCTTCAACATTAATTTTTGTCTTGCTTTTGCAATCTCGCTCCTTATGAAAGTTGTAATGTCTTTTGATCAATTTCTATCTATTTTCTGCAGCAAAAATAAGCACTGACATTGTTAACATTACGCAGATTTTCACAGCATTTTAAATAATCAAAAGCCTTCTAACACATAGTTATTCAAAAGTGAAACCTTGGAAAAAATAAAAAGAAGTATCCTAGGATTTGCACATTCAGAAAGAATATTTAAAATTACTTTTTAGGTGCTTTTGCATGTCTTTTGATGTTGTAATTGAAGTGGAGAGGACTCAGAAGTCCCAGGTCAAATTTTAATTACTACACTCATTTGAAATTGCACTAGAATGGAATTTCAGACTACCTTAACATTTCAAAGAATTCTGCCCTAATTTCCTAGAGATTATAGCTTACTGGTAAACTATGGCTTTCTCAGAAGGATGGCGAAGGCCTAGCAGTGTTTTAGATTTGGAATAAGAAAAGGAAATAATTTTGCCTCACACCCTTTCCTCAGCGGGAGGGGGGATATAGCAATTGGCTGCTGTTGCAGACCAGGAGCATAGTCATGGGGTAAAGATGCACAGATTTCTACCTGCTTGACTGCAGCATTTGAGATATGGCCGTCTTTAAATGCCTGCTTTTTTCCCAAGTCCTGAGTGCAATCCTCTAATAAGTCACACCGGAGTGTCAGAAAGTGTTCCTGCTCCTCTAGTCCTTAAAACAGCAGAGATTCAAACTTGTAGTGAGTTTAAAGCTTTGGTATGACTCAGAGAATTCAAGGACTTACGCAAAACTTTGCCATTTCATTTTGCTAATTTACTTTCAACGCCTCTTGCTATATTGATTAAGGGATCTTTTTCCCTTTAAGTATTGTCATCATATACCACATATATGCAGGGTGTGGGTGTGTATACATATACAAAAAAACAGAATGCAATGCACAGAGTTCTGATTTTATACCTATCAGGATTGCAACAAAACAAGGTGGTGGTTCCAGGTGATGCACACAAGGACCCCGAAAGGCCTCCCAGAAGCTAAGCTCCAGCATTTTTCCCAGTAGGAATAACTTTCAGTATAGATTGTTTAAGTCTAAGGTTTAAGTCCTTTTACAAGGCTGATGCCCTGCCTTGAATTACAGTTCCAGGAACTAACAATGGAAGGAACTAAAAGGAAATGCGAGGAGAGAATATTTTCAAATGTCATGAGCGTTTCCTTCTACAAAACTTATTTCTTCTTCACCACATATGCCAAATACCCTCATGACCTCTCTGATCCTACCTCAAAAATGGGATTACAGATGTTTAGTTTTTCCTCCAGTTTCACATTAAAGTTTGCTATACAAACAGTATGTGTATCAAAAGCACACTCTTGTCCAAACAGTCACAGAAGTCAACCCGTTCTCCTCTGTTCTGTTGCTGAATTATAAATCAATAGTTATTTCAGATTTACCCCAAATACAGTAAGCCAGTTCACAGATCTGAGCTAAATTCTTATTTTCAATACACTGCTAAAGAAAATAATCACTGATACTGTATGAGCAGAGAAGAATTAGGTGATACAGCTTTAAAAGCCAAGTTATCAGTAGAATAGAATAAAATAGAATTATGTTACTGCTTGCTCATTCTTTCTGTTCTCTCATCATCCCTCAGAGCATCCTGCTCAGTGGCCCAGCTTCAACAGGACAGGCTTTAGCAAAGCAAGAACATGCTAAAGAAAAACTGAAAACTAGCTTTCCTCCTTACTGGCAGAGTTTGAGTCATGAGCCTACTGGATGAGAGATGTGCAGAATCCCAAGCAGTCTCCTGACATAAAAGTAGTAAGTCCTCCTTTGCCTTCAAGAGAGGAGTCTGGTTTTAATCCTCCAAGTCTAGAGCAAGTAAAGGGCCTTAGTGTGTAGCTTTGAGGCAGGTATCTAAAGCATAGAGAGGGAAGGATCACAGCCACACTATGTGCTCCACTTGGCAGCTGGTTGGCTCCTACCTATGTCCTGCTCTGCTTGCGTGAGCACTCTCTATGGAAATGTCTGTGATCCCTGGACAGGCAATGAGGGATTCTCCAGCAGCACCCGCCACCCTCAGCTCTGCAGGTAAGTACACTGCATGCCCAGCAGCTGAGGAGCTCTGACTCTCCAAATTCATTCTTCAGCAGTGGTGCTGCCTATGTAGGGCATGCAGGCGAAGCAATCTGAATGCTGGCTTCAAAGAATCTAGGAAAACATTTCTGACTCTGGGTTACTGAGAAGTGAAGTATTAATTATTAAGTGTGTTATAGCTCCCTGCGTTTTTCTGATGTTCTTCTCTTGAAATATTCAATGAGCAGCATAAAAGTTTAATCAAGAAATTCTGATTGTATCTCCATCCCAAGGCACAATATATTACATCTCAAGGAGTCAGAGAGAGGGAATTGAAGCATTCCTTCAGCAATCCCCTATCTTCCAAGAGACAGAAGGTCTCCTTTATGTTTATATGACATGGCATTTCATTGCATGGTCACGAGAGTAGACAAGTTTCAGCAAAACATTCTCAGACTCATAATTTTATCCACCTTTCCTATCTAGACAAAGAAATACTGTCATTATTCACAGCAACGATTTATCAGCCTGTCCATGTTTCGTGCTCATTTGGTCCACCACAGGAATAAATCATGCTGTTCTGTACAGATACGCAGCTCAGCAAGTTTCACCAAAATCATCCCACTGATCCTTAAGTTTGCTTCCTTATATTTAGATATAGTGGTCTCAAGTTTGATGGGGAAAATCTCCAGCTCTTTGCAAAGAGTTCAAGTTCAGGTTTTCAATGAATCGGTGTATCTTGGTTGGAAATAGAAAAATGGGAAGGGCATTCTTTATTAAGAAAGATTCAGAGGTATTGGCCAAAAATTATTACGCAAAAAGTTTAATTAATGCAAGGCTACTTTATATCAATTGATAATGTTGCTTATTGTTACAAAACCTCTTTCACTCTTTTATCAATTTCCATAGTATTGCTGGGATTCAACAGCACACTGCTTTGTGAAACAAGGTGCTCCATGAGAAATGGTTGGCTCATGTCATTCGCATGGTGCACCAAAGGTCATAAGGCACAAGCTAGTATCAGCTGATTGCTCCAGCTCAGGCCTTTTGTTTTCCATAAGTGGAAGTGGCAATGTGTCAGACTGGTAAGTGAAGTTCCTTATTTGTATGATGGTTTAAGTTATTTTTGAATTTGGAAAGAGGGCCAAGAAAATTGCCATACTCCCATTTACCATCAGTGCAATAATTACAGTTAAAAGCGTCTAAGTAAAAATGAGGAAAAGAAGTTTACCCAAACAGAAGAAATCAGCAACGTTTTGAAGAAAGCGCTATCATCTTCTGGACCTATTAATTAAATATGCAACATCCATTAAGCTCATAGATCAAGTCTCTGACAAGGTATCCTTAAATCTGAGGCAGGAAGGCCTGAAGTATTGGATATGGCAAGCAAGGGAGTGGAGAGCACCCAGGGAAAACATCCTTCTCCACTTGCATAAACCACTGTCTCTTCTAGACTTCTACTCAGAAAGCAGAAAGGAGGAACAATCATATCTGTAGAAAAGTGGTAAAAAGCAAAGCTGCTGGTAGTTATCTAAACTGAGGTAGGATTTCAGTTTAATTTATTTCATTGCATTCTTCAAATGGTGAATGTTTCCTTCAGTAATTTCTTGATAATAATTCTTCTGAGAGGGTTTCTAAACTTAATATAAAAAGGACAGTCTTTGTGAGACATTAAACTAAGATCATAAGGAAAAGATATTTTTGCCAAGATTTTAATAGCAAGTGTATTTTGAAATACAGTTATTCTGAGAGCTTTTTCTCTTGAATGAAGATTATAAGTCAATGCCTTTATGCATTTAAATGCAGTGTGTGAAAAGCAGAGTACTCAAATCATGTGCATCTCCTACCCTTATTTAGCAAGTAGTGCCTCTGGATTCTCAGAGAAGGAATGAACTCATTCATTCATTCCAGGAGCCAAGGTCCGAGACGTTGCTGAGAGGGTGCCACAACTCATCAGGAAAACAGGCTACTATCCACTATTACTATTTCATGTAGGCATGAACGACACTGAGAGCCATAACCTGCATAAAATCAAGGAAGACTTTTGAGCCCTGGGGGAGCAAGTGAGAAACACTGTCACCCAGGTGATCTTCTCTTCCATTTTGCCAGTTCGAGGGAAGGGAGCAGCCAGAAACAGGCGCGTAATGTATATCAACTCCTGGCTACATGGCTGGGCCACCGTGAGGGGTTTGGCTTTTATGACAATGGGGTGTTCTTCAATGATGGCAACATGCTAGAGAGGGATGGAATCCATCTGTCTAAAAGGGGTAAGGGAATCTTCAGCAGTAGGCTGGCTGATTTGGTGAGGTGGGCTTTAAACTGAAGGACTTGGGGGGTGGGATCAGTTGCGAAAATGCTCACACCAGCACATCCAACAGGGGAGTAAGTCAGGCCAAGCAGTGTGGTGATAAAGGTTCCTTAGCTGTCTCCCAAGAGGTGAAACAGAAGAGTAATCGCCTCAAGTATATGTATACAAATGCCCGCAGTCTAGGTAACAAACAGGAGGAACAGGAGCTCCATGCCCACTCAGAAGGGTATGGCATCATAGGAGTAACTGAAACGTGGTGGGACAACTCAAATGACTGGGGGATCGCAATGGACGGTTACAGGCTCTTTCGTAAGGACAGGCAGGGTAGAAGAGGTGGAGGAGTGCACTCTACATCAAGGAACACCTTGAATGTATCAAAGTCAACTATGGTGATTGCGACTGCTCTATCGAATGCCTCTGTGTTAAAGTCAAAGGGGTCATCTCCAAGCAGGACCTCACAGTGGGCATCTGCTATCGACCTCCTAACCATGGTGATGAAGCCGATGAAGTGATATTTGGGGCACTAAAGCAGGCTTCTGGCCAACAGAACCTGGTCCTGATGGGTGACTTCAACTACCCAGACATCTGCTAGAAGAACAATATGGAAGCTTGCATGTCATCCACCAAGATCCTGGAATGTATAGAGGATTGTTTCCTGATACAAATGTTAGATGTGCCAACCAGGAAGGAGGCGCTGCTGGACTTGCTATTCACAAACCGAGAAAGCCTGCTTTGTAATATCTCGGTTAGTGACAGCCTTGGCTGCAGTGACCACAATATTGTGGAGTTCGGGATCCTGCTGAGCATGCTGAAGGTCAGTACTAAGACAAGGGTTCTGGATTTTAGAAGAGCAAACTTCAGTGCACTCAGGGCTCAACTGGGAGGGATTCCATAGGATGCTTCCATGGAAGGCAAAGGAGCTAGTGAGTGCTGGGAATTCTTCAAGAACTCTCTCTTGGAAGCACAAAAACAGATTATCACCTATAAAGGAAAGGGAATTAAGCGGAACAAGAGGCCCCCATGGCTCAACCATGACCTCCTGGGTCTACTCAAATCCAAAAGGGAAGCACACCAAAAATGGAGAAGCGGAGAATTATCCACCAAGAACTACAAGGGCATAGCCAGAGAGTGCAGAGATGCAGTTAGAAAAGCAAAAGCCCAATTTGAATTGAAACTGGCTGTAGACATAAAAAATAACAAGAAAGGTTTCTTCAGACATGTCAACCATAAGCAGAAAAAGAAGAAAAACATAGGCCCACTGTTAAATGGAAAAGGAGAGTCAATCACCAACGATGCAGAAAAGGCAGAGGTCCTCAACACCTTCTTCACCTCCATCTTTACCAGCACTGTAGGGTCCCAGGCTTTGGGAACAAAATTGCCGATTGATCCAAACACCGACCCGCCATCAGTGAAGGAAGAGTTAGTACATTAATTACTACAGGAGCTTGACCCCTACAAATCAATGGGCCCTGACGCCATCCACCCAAGGGTGTTGAGAGAGCTGGCTGACATCATTGCAAGGCCACTCTCCATAATCTTCGAGAAGTCATGGAGAACAGGGGATGTCCCAGAGGACTGGAGGAAGGCAAACGTTACCCCTATCTACAAGAAGGGCTCAAGGGAGGATCCGGGTAACTATAGGCCCATCAGCCTTACTTCAATCCCTGGGAAAGTTATAGAACGAATCCTCCTGAGGGCCATCACAAGTCAAATGAAGCACATGATTGGGAAAAGCCAACACGGCTTCACTAAAGGCAGATTGTGCTTGACAAACCTGGTGACCTCCTATGACAAAATGACTTGCCTGGTTGACATGGGGCTGGTGGTGGACATTGTATACCTGGATTTCTCCAAGGCCTTTGATACAGTCCCCCACAGCCTCCTCTGGGAGAAGTTAATGCGTTATGGCCTAGACAAGTGGTCTGTGCAGTGGGTGGGGAACCAGCTGACAGGCCGAACCCAAAGGGTGGTGGTAAATAGCTCTTTCTCAAACTGGCAACCTGTCACTAGTGGAGTCCCCCAGGGGTCGATATTGGGCCCAATGTTATTCAATATCTTTATAAGTGATCTGGATACCAGCATCAAGTGTAGCCTGATAAAGTTTGCTGATGACACCAAGTTGAGTGGGGAAGTAGACACTCCAGAAGGGAGAGCTGCTCTGCAGCGAGATCTGGATAGGCTGGAGGAGTGGGCCAGCAAGAACCTTATGAAGTTCAACAAGGAGAAGTGTAAGATCATGCACCTGGGAAAACATAATCCAGGGGTGCAGCACAGACTGGGATCCACCTGGCTGGAGAGCAGCTCTGTGGAAAGGGACCTGGGGGTCTTGGACAGAAAGCTCAGTATGAGTGAACAGTGTGCTGCTGCGGCCAAGAAGGCCAATAGGATGCTGGGTTGCATCAAAAAGGGCATCACCAGCAGAGATAAAGAAGCCATTATCCCACTCTACTCAGTGCTTGCCAGGCCACACCTGGAGTACTGTGTGCAGTTCTGGTCCCCGCTATACAAAAAGGATGTGGACAGGCTGGAAGGGGTCCAGAGAAGGGCCACCAAGATGATCAAAGGACTGGGAAGCCTGCCGTATGAGGATAGGCTGGGAGAGCTGGGTTTGTTCAGCCTTGAGAAAAGGAGGCTTAGAGGGGATCTCACCACCATGTACCAGTACTTGAGGGGTAGCTACAAAAAAGATAGAGGCTCCCTTTTTACAAGGAGTCACATGGAGAGGACAAGGGGGAATGGACACAAGTTGCTCTTGGGGAGATTCCGATTGGACACGAGAGGAAAATTTTTCACAGTGAGGACAGTCAATCATTGGAATAATCTCCGCAGAGAAGTGGTTGACTTGGCCACGTTGGACACCTTTAAGAGTCACCTGGACAGGGTGCTGGGCCATCTTGTTTAGACTGTGCTCTCCCCAGAAAGGTTGGACTACATGATCCCTGAGGTCCCTTCCAACCTGTGATTCTGTGATTCTGTGATTCTGTGTGACTGTAGCTGATATTAGTGGTAGATATCCATGGAGCAGGCCAGATTCTCTATGTCAGGCAAAATAGTTGTAAGATTACTATAACTATGACTAAAAATAGGATTTAAGCTCCTTTACATTTTCAGAATAACACAGATCACTGTAGTAGTATGGCTGCTTTTTAAATACAGAGTAGCTCCTCACTAATATGTATCTGCAAGAATTGAGCTGAGTACTCAAAATTACATTTTTCATCAAATCCCACATATGAATTTATTCTGGATTTGGAAACCATGTATTGAAAATATTCCTTTCAAAACATTCATTGACCTTCACATAAAATTTGAAACGCCTTCTATTTTTTTTCAGTTTTTAATTCACTGACCCTGAACACTTACTTAAATCACTCAAATATCTGAAACAGAAAAGAAGGGGAGGGAAATGTGGGAAAGAAGGGGAAGACTTTCTGTTTTCTGACTTTGTGAAAGAAGTCTGTTTGAAGGTTTCATGAATTTGGTACACCAACATGGGAAAGTAACATTTTCTAGATTGTTCATAACATCTAGTTCTTACCAAGCTCATATAGGAGAATATTTATGCCTCCCACTTGCCTCCTGAAGCACAAGTTTATGCTTATACTTCAGCTAATGAAAGGCTAAGGTGGTTTCAAACCCTCTGAGAATAAGACATTTGAGAATTATGAATTTTGTAACTGTGTGTCAGCTTTTATCTATTAGCCAAGTTTAATTATACCAGCACAGAACACTAAGATCAATAACAAGTGTCCTGTCACAGCATTTTAAAATTAATAGTCTCAGCGTTGATTCAGCTTGAAGAGGGCAGGAAAGTTGCCTTGATCAGATTTCCCAAATTAAGTGAGTAGTTTCTAAGATCACTGACATTTATTGGGCATCTGCCCCTTGAGTTTAGCAGATCTAAAAGCAAAGCTATCTGAAGGAGAACAGAGGCATCCAAAAATTTGTTTCTACATCAGGGTCACCAGATTTATAAAATTAACTACTTCCTTTTCTCTGAAATATTGAAAGTATACTGATTCACTAAAAAACTGCTGAGATCTGCTAACCTGCTGGAGGAAGCTTCTAAAATAGTTACCTTTTGGTAGCGCATGTTCAAGATGGGGTCTTGATGTTGCTCAAGATCTTTCTACAGAAAGTTCTATTTCTACCGAAAGATCTATTTTAAATCAAAGCCTGTGACTGGTTCCCGTTTCAAGAGTCTGAGGTGTATTACTGGAAAAGGTCCCAACCTTTCTGTTTTCTCATTAGAAATATGCATAGAAAGCATGGACGTTCCTCAGCGTTAGAACTTGTACTGTCAACATAACATTTATTTCAAGGTTGATTTCATAAATCTAAATGACAAGAAAAGACACGGAGCAATACTTCGTTAGGTTTTTTTGCCACTCACCAGGAACAAGTTTTTTTCATGAGAAAGTCTGAAGAACAAACTTTTCCTATCAAATCAAGTCAGATTAACAAATCATGCAACTCCCTCAGCCCTAGACTCCAAGGCAAAAATTAATCTTATGGGAAAAAATACATTTCCTTAATGTCTTGTTTTAAGGAGCCTATTATTCTGGAGAAGGCACGTCCTCAGGGACACAAGTGTATTATCTTTGCAGATCCTGTTCTCCGGACTCCTTTTCCAATTTGATTGTCCACTGACAAAGGGCAGATACCAGGTAAAATAAAGTGTGAGAAAAAATGCATAACTGATGTGAGACAGTGAAGTGTGCAGATTATTTACACACGCTCAATCCTAGCTAGCATTAGGCATAATTCCCAGAACAAGTGAATTATTTGACTGCAAAAAAAAGAGCTAATGTCTCCAATATTTATGCTTCCCTCATTTCCTTTGTGTCAATAATACTGTGTATACCTGTGCTCCCAAACAGAGCTACAGCATTCACTCCTTCCAGAATAAAACAGTTGAATAGCTACAGAACACCCTTTAGCTTCTCCCCCAGATCAGTAGTTTAGGTACCTCTTTTCCCTGGGTCTCCAGTTTATCCTGCTATGGTAAATCCCATCCCACCATCCTGGTACAATGCTTTGAGGTCTCTGGCACTCTCCTGTCCCATGTTTCCAAGCTTTGCTCCTGAGCCATCTTGACTAGACCCGTCTAGAAGCCAAACATAAATGTTATCTCTATCCCAACCATTGCCGCTTCCTTACTTTATATATATGACTTCCGGTAGTATATTTCTCAAACTTCTACTTTTAAAAATAAAATCCTGAACAGCACCACAAAAGACTGGGGGATGCCCACTCTTACGGGACCTACAATGTTGTGAAACTGATAAACTGTGTGGTCCTAGAAAAAAGAAAATAATAATTAAAAAAAAAAGTAGCTCAATAAAGTAAATAAATAAATTGGATACATTTTGTGCTCTTTTTTCTTCAATGACAGAGCAACACAGCAACACAGGACCATGCACATGGACTGTGTGCTTGAAATTCCAGATCTAAAAGTCACTTAAGGCTTTGTCCAATTCTTCCCGGATTCAAGGGAAACTTTTTCCTTACTCAATGCAAGGTAGCCAGCATTATGTGATGGCATAGCCCCTGTGTGCTTGGGCTCGTGTTTCACACAGGGCATGCCAGCCAGCTTTGAGAGAAATGATCATTGAGAAGGGTTTATATTGATACATTATTTTAAAAAACACCAGGCCATTATACTCCCTTTCCTTCCTTGCCTTTTTCACAAGGCCAGAAAATTTCCTCTGCCAGGAAAAGAAAAATCCCTTTGGTGTCCTTGGACTTTCTCTGTTTCTAATTATTTTCACGAGTAACACTGTTATTTACTTTCAAAGGTACATAACCATCAACAAGAACAATTATCCTCTCAGGAAAGCACGTACGGGAATGCATCTGTTTATGGTTCCACATTTTGACTTCCCATTGGCTGCCAGGTGATTGCTCTTTTCTTGTCCATCTCTTGAGATGAACATTCAAGGAACATCACAACTACTTGGCTATTACCTTCTTCAACTGTGTAGGAAGCAAGTGAAAATAAACTGTTTCTTTTTGCAAAGTAAAAGATGATAGGTAAAGAGTTGGCCGAGGAACATGCTATTACAGATAAGTTTATTGTGCTAAGTATAATTTTAGTACAACCTACATGGCAGGCGTCATGTTTTATTGTTTTATTGTTTTATTTTTCCAGCTATGAAAAGGCGTCTGTGGAGGAAAAGTAGCACTTTGATGTTTGTAAAACTGTTTTAAACAGAACAGACCTTGTGTGCTTCACACACTGCCAGTTGGTTTGTAACTTGAGGAAATCCCATGATACTAAAACTAAACTGGCTCTTTCAAGCCACAGGCATCCTGCTGCCTCCTCCGAGGCCCTCTCCCCACCGCTCCCTACCCCCTTCTCCCCACCGCTCCCTACCCCCTTCTCCCCACCGCTCCCTACCCCCTTCTCCCCACCGCTCCCTACCCCCTTCTCCCCAGTCTCCTCTCTGCTAGTTGCCCATTGCCACGGTGCGTGCAAAATTCGGCCAGAATGTTCCTTTATTTAGTATTAGAATCATAGAATCATAGAATTATTAAGGTTGGAAAAGACCTCTAAGATCATGAAGTCAAACTGACCTGCACAGCTCTCCTATGTGTCTTTTTGTATGCAGTTAGTGCCTTTTTAAAAACAGTCCCTTATTTAAAACAAATCAATATTTTTCTTCCTTATATGATCTAAACAGCACATGTCTGTATAGTGTTAGCTAACTGTAATTGTGTTATTAAGGTAATAAAATTACCCTGCTGCTCTCACTGGAACAAGATAAGGTATAATGCAGTGCTAGAAGCAATGTTTAATGGAGCAGAGAAGTATCTGGCAGAAAATTATTCTTTACATTTTTTCCAGTACGTTAATTTAATTTATGGTCCATACGAGATATTTTTTTTATTGCAAACAAATCTGCTATGTTTATCAGGTTTTGTAGATCAGGTCCCAGAAAGATACTAATAAATTAATAATAATTCTTTAAACTTTAGACTGTTAGTCTATTGTTAGTCACGTTGATTGTTTCATGTCTTTTTCTGGTTTTGTTTTACAGGAAAGGCATCAAATTTGGTATTTCAAAGGCTTAGTGTTACAAGGATATTAAAACTTTCAGCATGACCAGTCTGATCCTGGGACCATTTACAGTACCTAAAATGTGCTGACCACCTGAGTAGTCCATGTGTACATGCTTAATTTTTCAAATGTACAGGTCTGTGATGGAGGGAGGATATGGAGAAGTGTCTTTAGCTGAACTTGGGCATAAATTAATGGCAAATGAAATATAAACAAAGTTATAGAAATGTTGACAGAGCTTCGATTAGAATTAGGAATTGTGTGTATAATTCAAACACGGATTTTAATCTGCATGGTCATCATTCACATGAGTAGGATCTTAGTTCAGGAAATCACAGGGCACATGGCTAATCTGGCCCAAAGTACAACAGCCTTAGAGATAACATTGAATTTGAAGTCTATGGGGGAGTGGGGAGGCAGAGGATGTCCTGAACAGAGACCTTGAAATCCTTCTGTTTGTTTTATTATAAAGATATGTAGGTAAGTTTTATACATACACAAAACATTAGTATTAATAACTTAGAGAATCGGCTGTTTTGTCTTTGTAGAATCAGTACACATGGGCGGCAGATCTGAACATACTTTCGTGTAACGCTTCTTCCAGTCATTTATGAGATCACGGTATTTACAGTTAACCTGTGAGCCTACTTCTTCCTTTTAGGATTGCAGGAAGTATCTAAATCCACTCTCTGCATTTATATAAGCTGTAGATGTTTTTATAAAGCAACTCTAAAGGAGCAATCCAATAGTGCTGCCTAAAACAAAAGAATTCACCTCCAAAGCCTACTCCAAAGTACACCAAAGTCAATGGAAAATTATTGACTGGAACAGATTTTAAATCAGCAACATTTTTGGTAATGGATACTGGTCATTTCTCGTACGCTGGGCTAAGAGATGTCCACACTGCAATTGACTGTGTGCTCAAATGGCTGACAGTGCTGTCAGCAAGATTTATAGTGCATTTGCACTCACACAATGAGGATCCAAAAGTAAAAAGGATGAAGAGATTTTGCATGTATCTCCAACTGCTGAGGCGTGACAACACCACTTTAGCCAGTCCTTGATACAAAAACTACACTCTGCTTTCTCTGAGGTTTAAGAGCTTTGTAAAGCATGTCAGGGGAGATGGAGATCGGCCTGACTGGTAAATACCTCTGAGGGGTATTCTCAGGCCCTCTTTGGGATCTGAAAGAACTTGGGTGTTCAACAGGGGGACAAGGAGATGCTGAACGGGGGCTCGAGTGAAGAGCTGCCACAGCACTCTGCTCGGGTGAGTGCTTCTTCCATGTGCACCTGTGAACCAATACAACAGGCAATGGTGTGTAGAGGCGCAGAAAAAGGCTGGTGACGCTGCACTCCTGCTGAGCTCTGCTGGAGTGCACCAAGCTGGCATTGCAGCTGAGGCAGAACTGCTCTCCAGAGAGCACCTAAATCTCCGTGTTGTACGGTAGCATTGCCAGCTCCTCCAGACCAGGCCACTGCATTGTACTGGTAAGCCTTGTGGGCTAACTGGGGCTGCTAACCACACAGCTGGCTGGCGGCAGTGCTTCTGCCTTCATAAGAGCTACACCTGGGTGTCACACCCCTGTGGGAATCTGGAAGCAAAGTATCTGTCCTGTGAGTAGCAATAATGCTCTTTCTGCTGCTTCCACGCCAGGATGTTGGAGAAAAAGCAAACTTTATACTCCATAGGGTTCTTAAAGGGAAAGGTTGTTTTTTTCTTCCTTATATATATTGCATATAGTAAATGTATATGGTATACATCATTATTACACCAAAGTAGACGAACAAACTAAGCCAGCGTTTCCAAGGAACTCTTAGGTTCACAACTGTCAGGTTTGTTTCTTAGGATATCTCTTACAGTATATTTGGCAGTAAAGAGCATTACCCACGCATAGATTTATTGCAGGTACCTCAGCTTCCTTAACAGCCTTTGTACCCCAAAGGCTCTGGCAACTTCCACTCTCCTCACTGCACAGCAGCCCCGTGGTTTCTTCCTGGCTCCTCTGATGAAAGAGTGAAGTTGCCCAAGCCAGGAAACGAGTGTCTGTAACATGCCCGTGTGTCTCAGTCCCCACTGCACGCAAGCACAAGGGCCTACCCCCATCTTGTTGATCAGAATGAAGATATACTTCTGTCACATATATTTTTAAAGATGAGCTGTCATGCATGGAGGTTAAGGGCAAGTTCATACCCTTTTTCATCAGAAACACTGGAACTGTCTCTACATGTGTTACAAGAGATTAAGTTTACCTGGGAGAGTTTGCCTGAAACTGACTCGTCCCTTGTGCTTTCGGGGCAATAAATCTACCTGCTCTGTGCCTCCTTCTTCCCATGTGTAAAAAGAGCAAGTCAATAGCATTACTTTGAAGGACAACTGCTACGTGCACCACTTCATTACACTGTCACCTCTATTACTATGGGGAGGCCCAGATAAAATTTTATCATTATCCATGATTAGCATAGAGACAATGCTATTATATTATGATTATATCTACCAACAAGAGGTCCAGATTCTAGCAGCCTCTGAAATTGAATTCGTCCTAAGTCTTTCATTTGCCATGCACAGAGGAAGCACCGTTCGCTGGGCTGGGTTTGCCTGGCATTCAGAAAATGGGGAATTTCCAGGCAGACTGAGGACTCTATTGTTTCCAAACTCAAATTTGGGGAACCCCAGATTTCAAACAAGGGTCTGGAGATGCAATGCAGTTGCTCTCTGACTGGTAGGAAGCTCTCTAATAAGAAATGTGCCCTTTTTTAGCATTAACACCTTACACAATTTTTCTTTGCACCAAGGGTTGAATCTGGGAGATCCTGGAGAAATGCCAAACCCCACAATAGTGCACACAGAGCTATGAGATCATTGCTTAAGGGATTCTAATTGTGTCCTAAGCTTTCCACAGTGGTGTGTAGCTCGCTGTCTTTTGGAAAGGGCAAAACAATCCAATATGCAGTTTTCTTATGTTAAATCACTATCTGAGGTGCATTTACTGTACAACTCACTTACAGTTTAAATCTAGAGATTTGAGTCCAAATCTAGCTCTGGGTATGCCTCCAAAGCCCTCAGCAATGCACACTATGACTAAGAAGTGCTTCCCCCGTTACACTCAACACCCGCACACGCTGTTTGTAAAAGGAATTGAAACTACCTGGCCGTGTTGAGCTTTCAGCAGTCAATCCCTAGTAATTAGAGTCAAGCGCAAAGCAGCTGTTCCTATGAGAGGGTTCATTTTGGCACAGCCTGCTGATCACCAGCTCTCTGGTGGAGAGGACAGGGAGTTTCCAAAGTAAGCTTATCATGGCACTCAACCTCTCTAGTTCTCAGGACTAGATGGGCTGTGCCATTTCTTTTACCTCCAGATGACTGAGGGACTGGTTAGAGATAAGGATTAATGAATTGAAAGAGTCAGTAAGTAATTTTTAGTAATACTGAGAGATATATATAGAGAGAGGCATTTATTAAGGAGAGATAATAATGCTCCCTTCCATGTTATTTCAGAAATCAGGACCTAGTGGAAAGAGGCCAAATACTCACTAATAAGCCAGACAAAGTGCATTTAGTGTGTTTCTGTTCCATGCTGGTATTTACAGTCAAAACCAGATATTTTGCTAAAATATTTGAGCATCATTGATAAACGTGGCTTTCTGTGCCAGTTTTTGTACTGTTCAAAGGATCTAGGCCTGCTTTGTTACAGTGGGCCATGGCTCTTGGAGAGCTCATACCTGACCTCACAGAATATACACAAGACACAGCTCAGGACCACTACTGTCTTCCATAGCATGTGCAGATAAACACATTACTTGGGACCAGAAGTTTGGTACATTAGCATCGATAACGATGTGGAGTCCCTACGACATTTCTTTCTCCTCAGCACTTGCTATTTAGGCTGGGATTCCTGTGAAAGAAAGACACTGCCATTTAAATACAGTCATCACCCTATAAGGTCACATTGGGCTAGTATCAGATGTGAAGGGAGAAAATGCAATTTTACAGCAAACTGGTTTAATCAGTGAGAAGATCAAGATTTTCCCCTGTGAGAAGTGTGTTCTAGACAAGATGGAAGCAGAAAACGGTGTATTTTGTGGACATTTTTCTCTTCCTCCCAGGACTCCAGCAGCTAGGAATGGGGACTGTGTTGGAGGGCACTCTAAAGTGTCAGCAGCCCAGGAACATTGAAGGAGAGGTGTGTTGGAAGCTAAAAAATTGTCTCTTAACGCTTTAAAAAGCAGTCCTGCTTTCCGCCTGCCTTAGATGCTGCCTAACATGGCCCTTCTTTGAGTGGGGTTTACTCCCCAAGAGTAATCTCATTCAAGAGACTTCACAAGCAGAAATACAGCGTATCCTGGCTATAGCAGCAGGGGACTCTGCTCCGTCAAGTCCAAGAAGCACAAGCTATTCCAGCAAAGGTCAGTGTTGTGACCAGCACATTTTCATTGCTTCATCTCACTCCTATTTTCAACATTGTAGCACAGACTCTGAGGCAATGCTGCACTGCCTGCACGGATACACTGGGCCCATGTAAACAAGGGTCATTCTGGTTGATGCAAGGACCTCACTTGACAGTAACCTTTCCCTAGTGCAAGCCAGCATAAGGGAAGGCCAGCCAAGCTATCTGCATTTTTTTGTTCTGGACTCAAAGAAAGGCTTGGGTCTATTCAGTTAAATTGGGTGTCAGCGACCCTCTGACCCTCCCAGACCAATGTAATAATGGCTTCTGCCAGCACCCATCAATCCTTTCTCATCTAAGATCACAGGAGAGTAAAATAATGTTTGCCCTCTAGGTAAGACTAGATCCAGTGTCCCTGTGCTAGCAGAATGAACACTCACATCTCTGCCTGTCTTTCCCTGCTGCAGCCAGCACAGCTTTTCCTCCACATGATCCAAGAACGCAGTTTGAGCACCACGCTGCCGTCTGTGCCTTGAGAGCAGAGAAGTAGAGGTACATCAGAGCTACAAAATAAAACAGGAGTGATCTTTGACAGGTTCATCAAAGAACTCATTCTCAGATGTGTTTCAGACTTGAATCAGAGCAAAACACATTGAAATGCCTAGAGACATTTGTGTTCAGCCAATTCATGTGTGTTAGAAATGTGCATGTTGACTCGCCAATATTCAGTAGAGTTATGTTCAGAACATGGAATCTGTCACCACCTACACCTGTTCCCCAAGCAGTTTATTTTCCCTTCAACCTACTATTTGTTAATCTTCAGTAATGTTAATGGGAGCTGTTTTATAATGAAAATAAAGACATTTGGATATCTCTACATTTAAGTGTTTGGTGTATACTTATAAACCATCAAATCATCCACCCAGTATCTGCATATTCTGAAATAGTCTGTGGCTTTGAACAGTCTAATGTGGTGGTCCATGTCCCTAGATCTTCAGTGCAGTGACACTTCCCTTAGCACATGCCAGCTGTCCCCTGAAGTTCAGCTACTGGGTAAAAAACTGGCTGGATGGCCAAACCCAGAGATTTGTGGTGAAAGGAGATAAATGCAGTTGGCGACCAGTCACAAACAGGGTCCCCCAGGGCTTAGTTTTGGGGCCAGTCTTATTTAATACCTTTATCAATGATCTGGGTAAGGGGATCAAGTGCACCCTCAGTAAGTTTGCAGATGACACCAAGTTGGGCGGGAGCGTCAATCTGCTCGAGGATAGGAAGGCTCTGCAGAGGCACCTGGACAGGCTGGATTGATGGGCCGAGGCCAACTGTATGAGGCTTAACAAGGCCAAGTGCCAGGTCTTGCACTTTGGTCACAAAAACCCCACACAATTCTACAGGCTTGGGGAGGTGTGGCTGGAAAGCTGTCCGGTGGAAAAGGCCATGGGGGTGTTGGTTGACAGCCGTCTGAACATGAGCCAGCAGTGTGCTCAGATGGCCAAGAAGGCCAACAGCATCCTGACTTGTATCAGGAATTGTGTGGCCAGCAGGAGCAGGGAAGTGATCGTGTCCTTGTACTCAGCACTGGTGAGGCCGCACCTCGAATACTGTGTTCCGTTGTGGGCCCCTCACTACAAGAAGGACACTGAGGTGCTGGAGTGTGTCCAGAGAACGGCAATGAAGCTGGTGAAGGGTCTGGAGAACAAGTCTTATGAGAAGCAGCTGAGGGAACTGGGTTGTTTAGTCCGGAGAAAAGGATGCTAAGAGGAGACCTTATTGCTCTCTACACCTACCTGAAAGAAGCTTGTAGTGAGGTGCATGTTGGTCTCTTCTCCCAAGATACTAGTGATAAGACAAGAGGAAATGGCTGTGTCAGACGAGGTTTAGATTGGATATTAGGAAGAATTGCTTTACTGACAGAATGGTCAGGCACTGGAACAGGCATCTCAGAGAGGTGGTAGAGTCACTGTCCCTGGAGGTGTTCAAAAACCGTGTAGACATGGCACTTTGGGACATGGTTTAGGAGGCATGGTGGTGTAGGGTTGATGGTTGGACTTGATGATCCTAGAGGTCTTTTCCAACCTGAATGATTCTATGATTCTAAAATTGCAATCTTATCAGCAAATCTACATTGACAAGCAGATTTTTGAGCTAATAAATCTACTTGCATCAGTAATATAATTATCCTCAAAACTGAGTGTCTTTGCATGAGTGAACTAGTGTATTTTCTGTGATCTGAGTCTATTATTTAGAGCTAGGAAGCAGATTTTCTCTATTATTGAAACTTAGAGGAAAACATTGCTGTTTGGTCATTGAGGTTCATCTGAGGCCACTTCAGCTAGCTCCATGGCAGTAGAGGGGTTCTGCGTTCTTACTCCTGCTCCCTACTATTCAAATACTGATTCCTCATTTCTTTAACATGATAACGTGCATGTTGTCAAGGATTTACCTATGTTTAAATGCTGGGATTTTAACTTCCGCTTTAAAGGATCTCTGGTGTAACTTGTCACAAGATTTGGTAAATTAGCTTCATACTGCACTTGAAAACTAAAATACATTCTAACATCAGATAAGCCATCATGCCTAGAACCAAGAACATTGAAGTTAACCATAGAGTAAACTTCATATGTTGGATTTAGGTAAGATAAAAAATATACTGGTAACATTTCTGTTCAATATTGGCAAGATTTAAGAGACTTAATTAACTGTTAATTAGTCAACAGTTACGGTTTTCCATTACCCTATTTACACAACTCCTATTGCCACAGTCCCAATCTCAAATGAGTCCACTGGCGTCCTATTACAGGTGAGGAATAATAACGCAAACAGAAGACCCTACTAGAGAAAGGAGCTGTGATACTAAAAACACAGGGGGTTCAATTTTGTGGAATAAATATGTTGCATGCTTTGGAGTTATTTGCATGGAGTTATTTGCATTATTTTTCAAACCTTTCCAGTGAATTTAATTAGTCATTAACATACCCTGCAGTCATCTGCATTACAATGAGCTTAAGAGCTTTCTGTTGCTGGAGAACGTATGAGAGATCTAAAAACAAAGCTGAAACAAGGGGGTCATTTAACATCAATGACATACCATTTTTTCTATATGTATTCTTATTGTTTGGAAGCAAAAGTGATTTTGCATTCAAAGTGGATAGGACTTGAAATTACTGGTAATATTTTCTGCCAGTTGCAAGAGGAAATTGTGAATTTGGTTGCTGGTAGTGCTACTCTTTACCAAACCACGTTTTACAGAGTCAGATAAGTGTAGGACAAGATATGACACCAGCACATTGGTCTTAAAATCTTTCTGAGACAAGGTGTCTTAAAAGGGTGAGCTTGCTCCATTGGCCCATTCTTGACAAGCAGTTCGCTTCTTCGTGTAGATCACATATTAGACTAGATTGCTAGGTACACAGATTTGACTGACAATTTCCCCTGATCTTCACAGGATGAAACGGATATCATAAAACAGTTGATTTCGTCAGAGTTACAAGATAGAAGATCGATAACCGTGATGTTCTGGAGGTATCAGTATCATCTGCATGAATAGGAAGATATGATTTGTGACTAACTGAACAAGATAAAATCAAAATGGTGGGGTTAGGCAGCATGCTGAGTGCCCTGTGAAATCAAACATAAATGGTGTGTGAAGGGACACGTTGAAAACTTGATGGTAATGAATGTTTAACTGTGGATTGACGGGTGTGATGCACATCAGAAGTGTGTAGGAGAGAACACCACAGGATGTGGAAACATTATACACTAGTAATTTACACTTCTTACTTGCTGCCTTTCTCTTAATATGTGCCTTTTTCTATTTTTTTTTCTGACTAAGATCTGATTTCCATTTAATGAAGCATTTCCCATTGGCCTGAATGGTGAAAAAGGGACTACACATCTAAGTGAACACAGAAATTGACTCTTTTTGTGTAAGATCAAGTCTATACTTAAGAATTTTGGACCAGTGCAGCTAGTCCTTAGTTACATTTTTTTATTTAGAGATCTTGCCCTGAGATTGCTCATTTCCTTTTAAGCTCCTGACAATATATCATTAAGGGTTCTCCCCAGGGGACATTTTAGTGGAGGAAAAAAAAAAAAAAAGAGTAAAGTTCCTGGTGTAGGCAAGTCCTTAGTTCTACTGAATTTGCATCACTGTACAGTCTACAGCCTGCCAGAACTAAGTAGTCTGAAGTTTCAGTTGGCTTAAAGGTTAATGATATGTCAAAGCAATTAGAAAATATGCACTATTTTCCTCAGAACGGAGATCCTCTTTACCTCTGGACCAAGTCCTGAGGAGAGTCTGAGGATGTTTTGTCGTTATCAGGATCTTAATCAGGAATTTTGGGTTGCAACTTGCTTTTTTGCTTTTTTCTTATTTCTTTTCAGACATGCTGACTTATAATTACTTGTTTCACCAAAGAAAAACATTAGTCCTGAGATTAGAGCACTGACTGGTGACACTGAAATCCCCAAACAAAGTGCCTGATTTGTAACAAGGACCTGAAATTCAATTTCACGCTCACAGCTAAAATTTCTTGGTTGTGTAGTTATCAGACTTCCTGGAATTAGCTTTTGAAATCAGTCAAATTGTTAAAGTCTTAGTTTTCTCCTCATATGGAACAGGGAAGGTTCTGAAACCTTGAGAACATTTCCTAAGATACAGATGCTATAGATTGGCTTGCTACGGTCAGGCCCTCTGAAGTGATGACCTTAGAAAGCACAACTTTGGAGTTGCAGGACAAACTGGTTTGGCAAATGTACTGATCAAGACTCGGGAAAAAATAAGACACATTTACTTAAAGAGAAAGGTTTTGTTTAGCAGGTTTTAAGATAAATTATCATTTAATTACTATTATGAAAACTTTATCTAAAGTAAATTTTCCTTGAGACAGAATATTATTGGACAAATTTCTTTTGGCCATAACAGCTAAGTAGAAGTTTGCTTTTAATTACCTTAGGTAAACTCAAAAACAGGGAAGTTAAATTCCTGCTATAGCAGCTTGGCAAATAAATGAAGACATGATTTATACTGTCATGAAGACAGAAGGAGGAAAATATATTGTTTGCCATGAAAATATATCATTGGCTATATGCCATTTATGTGGTTCTTCAATAAACTACATGTCCAGGTATAAATGTTTGCTTTGGAGAACAGGTGGATTTGTTTATTGTCTCAGCTTTGTTTCTTATTTTAGAAATAGTAGGTTTGCTGAATTGCTTTTTGGGCAAGATTTTTTTAAGAACTCAGAGGAGAGGAGATAGGAAGGTTTGTAATTAAAAGTTAATTAACTATGGATATAATACTGAATATTAATAAAAATTCCTCTTCTCTTTGTTTTTATGGCATCTGATTTTAAAAGATATTACAAAAAAAAAAAAGGCAAAAAAAAACCCACAAACAAACCGAAGAGTTTGTTTCCCAAGGGAAAAAAAATCAAAAAAATTTGAACAAAATCCACTGAGATTGAAGACTTTTCTTCCTTAACAGTTTTAATGCTAAACACACCGATTTTGCGAAATGCACTGATCCAAGTTGTATCTTGGATATTTTAATTTTCCTTGCAACTTTTTTTGGTACATAATATGATTTGCAGCTGTAGTGAAAAAAGGACAATTTCTTGCCATATGTTATGAAAAACAGTGAGAACAATGAGATGCTGGTCTCAGTTAGGGCTGCTAAATGGAAAAAATACAAAAACATACTTCCATCCCGCATGTCAAGCAATCAGCTGCTACCTATTAATCTGTGGGAAGCAGAAAGTACAGGCAGACGTGTCACAGAGAGCAAGATAAAGATGAACTGATTAGCTCTGATGTCCGTATTTCGATCTGTTCTGCCAAAACGAAACCATCTGGTCAGCTACAAAGCACATTAAAACATAGAGCTCCAAACCTGGATTCCTCTGCTTTCCCTTTGGAAGTCTTTTTTTGGCAAATAATTCCGGGCTACAACAGCATTATCTATCAAAGTTAGATCGCAGCTGTGGTACTAACTGCTCGTTTTCTGGGTGTGGGGTTTTTTGGCTAGTGAGACTGACACCTAGTGGCTTCATTTACTGATCCCCAAGCATCCTCTATTTCAGCGTGTTTGCTTCCTAAAAGTGTGGGAGCCAGACACTTTACCTGCCTGTAATCATGTGGTTTGGGCTGTTCATACACTTTGGTCTTAGATTTGCCATTCTTCACAAATAGTATTTTGGCCTTATCAGAGCTGATCCGTGGAAAGTGAGTGATGAGCTGAGGCAAGTTGCTTTTTTGACTTTTCTGAGAGAGGAAGGAGCATCCTGGACCTAAGCCTGTAAAGCTGTTGCATGACTATCACCTCAGAGGTCATTTTTTTTGGCTTCAGTTCCCCTTTCCCTTTTCCTCGTGGCTTCTGAGAAGGGTTGGATGATCTATAGAGCCAGTAGCTAAAATCAGGAGGCTGCTTTAGCTATAGATCTGTATTGTCTTTGGGTTGCTGCACTACAGTTTGTTGCCAGGAAAAAGGCCAGTCAAGGCTCGCAGAAAATTTTGTTTGATTTTCAAATAAGAATTGTCGCTCATCTTGGTGGAAGGTGAACATAATGGCCTGATGATGGGCTTTTTCTTCTCAGATATTTTAATCCCTGGCAAAAAGAAAAAGAAAAAAAACCTAACACACAAAAATACAATAGAACTTTTATTATTTATTGGTACTTGCAGTCTGGCTAGCCCTGCCTGTATAACCTAGTATATTCATTGAACATAAATGTGTGCTTGTACTTCAATATTATTTTGTGCCTGTGCTTAGATGAAGTACTTTTGCTTCTTGATTCCCTCCTTCTCTCAGTTCTGCCACGGAACCTGGAGAAAGCCCATCTGAAGCCAAAAGCATGGATGTTCAGGAATGTACCCGTTCATACCAGCCTGCAGGAACAGGAGCTCAGATTTTTATTTTGCCTGAAATACCCATCACTATACATCCTCTCCTTCAAGTTTTTATTCTTGTCTCATTAAACAGTACATCCTTGAGGGGAGATTAAACCTGTGCATGTGCAGTGCACAGGGATTTAATGTTAGCTGGGCAGAGCTAGATACACACTAGCCTCACTTTGCACAAGCTGGAGTGACAAAACAAACCTCAGACTAGGGAAATATTGAAACTCCAGTTTCTGTCCTTCCTGACACATATTAATGTTCCTCTGCATTCCCACCCAGGCCACAACACTAATCAGAGCTGCCCCGTTGCTATCCCAATATGTGCGTCTTGCTGTGGGCTACCTCATCAGCCGGTGCCACCTGTGCCACCAGGGGGAGAGGGAGGCCCCTTCATATACCCAGGGATGCCTCTGGGCAGGGTGAAAGATCACTGGAGCAGCATTAACTCCCTAATAGGCAGTGAAGTATTTAGCCCTGTGCATGAGCTAGGTGCTATGTTATCTCTGTTCTCCCTCTCACTGATCTTAAAGGCAATCCCAGACTCTGTTACCTTTGTTACACTGTATCTGCAGTAACAGCCTTAAAGAACTCCTTGGTTGTCCTGCAAAATCTGGAAGAAACAAATAGATTGTGAGGGAATTGCAACAGGCCCTAACACAATACAAACCATCTTTCCTACTTCCTTTTTTATTCAATGCTTAGGAAACCTGAAGGAAAGCTATAACCTTACAACTTTCTCTTCTTTCTGCTTATTCATTCTGAGGACAAAATGGTTTTTTTCTAAGAGAAGGTGGTGGTCCATTGAAGGGTAAGGGCAACTGGAAATAGGTTCTTACCAACAAAACTGTTTCTGAACAAGGATTTGGCTAGGCAGCTTACTGGAGGTAAAGTTCCCACAAACTGGTTTTGGAAGGTCACATTTCTGTGCTGTCCTTTTCAGATGACTTTTACTCCCAAAGCCATGCTCAGCTGAGCTGTGCTGTTAGGCTGGGCTCCTTCCAGTCCAGGACCCCACTGGCTGGAGCGCTCCCAGCCGCAGCATGGCCCCACTGCAGGAGGGCCTCCAGGAAGGGGCAAAAACTCACAGTCCGTGCTCCACAAGTTATTCTCAGGCTAGCCAAACACTGAAGCACAGCCTGGCCCTGTTCCCGCTTGGGAGGAGATGAGCAGGTTTGGGTGGGCACTCTAAGGTGGCCCAGGCTTCCCAAGTACCGGGGGGTGGGTTCGGGGGGTCAGTCTACAGGCAAGCCAGCTGTCCCACCACGGCCAGCCGCTGTGTTTAACTGATCATTTAATAAATTGGGGAGAAAAATTGACAGCTGACAATTCATGCATTTAAACCAGCTTTTTCTTGTTTTGCAACTAAACAGAGATACTAGCATAGTCACCAGGCTGGCTTTAGGTACAGGTAAAGTAGGGAGATGCTAATGTCAGCAAAATGAATAGTAAAGATGCTTTTGCTTTTCTGTCTGTGCCAAAACTATAACCTCGACTTTGCATTGCTCCTGCCATCATGAAAAGACTATGTATGTGGTAGTCCCTCCACAGGTGTCAGGAGCAGAAAGGTTCGTCCCTGCAGAGCTGTGTGTCCTCCTCTGCCCCTCTCCCTCTTCCGAGCGCTCCTCCTGTCCCATGGCAATGTCAGTCCCACAGTCTGAAGGCAGCAAAATTCAGATTTTGCCTACATTGTCAAGAGGTCTCAAACCATTCAACCCTTTGCAGAGATGGTGGCGAAAGGGCAACACTTCTCCTTTTCATACACTGGATAACGTACACCACTAATTTACTAGTCATGTGAATACCCACTTCCTCCTTACCTCTTGATCCTCCACCTGTTTTCTCCAGCCCCATTTTTTTCCTAAAACCAAGGTTTTGCATCCAGAGGAACTTTCTAAAGAAATGCAATTTTATGATTCTCCATTAATTTCACCAAAGCAAAAAGTCTGTGTGTTTTCACACAACCCACCCATACTAGCTTTATTATCATTGATTTTCCATGCATATGCTTGTATCCTGGAAACTGAAACTCACTGATCCAAAGTACCTACAGATCCACATGCACAGTGATAAATAAGAACCCCAAAGAGATGCAGCGAACAGAAAAGACAGCGATACCACTCACCACTCCGTGAAAACAGGGACTTCCTGACAAACTTCATATGCTGTGTCTCAGAAGGTACCTCTTTCCTCTCTTTTAGGGGAAGTGAAGCAAAGGGATGAACTTGCAGCACACCCTTGTTCAAGGAATTGTTTATTCTTCCATTGTACAAAAGAGCTGGAACATACAGACTTCCCATCTGGGTTGCTAAGAAACAGAGCCCTGTTGCCTTGGGACTTGATTCAGAATTCAGAAATGAAAACAGTGTCTCAGTAGACTGCATAAATGCAGCTTGAAACCTAGCAACAAGGCCACAAGTTCAATGTGATTCTCTTACATGTTAGAAAACAGGGGTATTAGAAGGAAAATATGGCCGAGGAAAGGAAAACAGTAATTTGAAAACAAAACAGAGCTGTTGTATCACCAATTATCCTAAGGGATGGGCCTAAACATACTTATATGACCTATAAGAGCTGATGCTTTGCTACCCTGTGCTTTGAGCAGGTTCGCATTTACTATAACAAGTGAATAGAAAGCAGCACCAGTATTTACACCAGTATTTCCTGAATATTCAACTTGTGCAGTGTAAGTGACAACGCAAGATTCAGGACGGCATAATTAATTTCCAGTTTGTATTTATTTCAGTTTTCAAGCACTCTGCCAAGAGAATAATTTAATAGCTGCTACACATGCCTTGAAAAGATCACTCTTAAAATGGCATGGATTACGTAACTGTGCGAAGTTACTTAACCACATGCACACAAACTGTTTTCTATATTTGCTTATGTGCAAGTGACGTATAAATAAGAACACAGCACATGTATAAAATTATAAATAAGTTATAGCACCCTTTCACCTTAATAAACGGTCATTATGTGCTGTTGGAAATGACATCAGTTCAATCAGCTGTTTCATTGTAAAATCTGTTCCCTCTGGTTGCAAAACTTCATTACACAGCTGAAACTTTGGCCAGCACTCCCCAGAGCAGGCCAAGTTTGAACTGAGTTATAGTTCTCAGCTGAGTAAACAGGGCTCAGTAGTTTGTTTTTCTTTTTTGATGTTTCATCATAAAATTGTAAACAGATAGTCTTCAGCTACGTGATATGACTGCATATGTAGCGGCTTTAACTGGAGACAAAGGAGGAAGCAAAATTCAGTGGCTGCAAATCACCTAGACCCACATGAACAGTTTTCACACTTGTTTTTCTTTGGTTTTCTTCTCATAAATACACTAATTCCAAAAGAAAAGGGAAAAAGTTTTCTTCCTTAAATGGTTCTAAGTTTGCAGCACTTCCATGCTGTTTTTTCAACGCTTCTATTGTTGCAACTGCTCAGAGTCAGGGCCAAAAGAGTATCTGGGAAAGCACCTTTGCTTTTTGTTTGTTTGGTTTTGAATGACATTCAGAACCCTGTGAGAGGGTACACTGATACAATACATTTTTCTGTATTTTTAAGCAAATTAACATTTCTTAGGGCTTTCAGCTGAAAAGAAAGTTGGAGGTTGTAGATGAGATTTGTGATAGGACTTTGTATTAGTTCAAATACAGAAAGATCTTGCAGCGATCCTAAAGCATAAACTTGCAAAGCACCATCCACTTACACCTGCCGCGATACAGTTGTACTGAAGAGAAAATATCAAACAAAAATTCCTTAAAGAAATAAAGCCATGTCTCATTACCAGTAGATGGCAGCATGTTACTTATTTTACAAGGTAAAACCTTTTTAAAACCCAGGAAAGCTAAGGAGTAAACCTTTTTGCTATCCTGCAGCATAGCAAGAGGGCTTGAAATTTTCCTACACAAAACCACCTCATGTTTACAGCTAAATATAAGCCCTTTGTAGACTTAAATAAGATTAAGGAGACCTTAAGAGTACAAGATGGAAAAAGCAGTAAAGCTAGTCAGGATCCTAGTGTGAGCTGCAGAATCTTCTTAGGGACAAGCAAGCACAGATAGAATATCATACCCAGATTTAACCTTGAAAACCATTGCCAATGGTGTCTATATTTTCTACCTTGAAAGAAGATATGTCAGGAAAAAAAAAGAGAGAGGAAAAAAAAAGAAAAAGAAAACCTGCCCGTTCACTATTTATAAATGATAAAAGAAAATGGGATGAAAAATATTTTGTTCAATCACCATATCATACAGAAGCATTATCAGGCAAAACCCAGATTGTAAGAAAACCACATAATTTGACAGGAATATTAGCATAACCTTTTGAGCATGTTGTGTTCTTCAATATTTTTTATGATTTTTTAAAACCTGAATTGTTCTATGCTGTATTGATTCTGCAGAGCCCAAAAAAAAAAAAAAAAAAAAAAGAGGAGAAAAAAAATATTTCCTTTTGGTTTTGAAAACAGACAAACCATTCTTATCACCAGTTTCCAGACTATGTTAGAATCTTTCCTTTCCCTAGGCTGTCAGCTTCTGGGGAGAATGACCTACTTTTTTTTTACTGTGTTTCTGTGGCAGCTAAGCCAACTAGGTTCAGGGCCCTTGTTTAGGATATATCGTAGCAATGCTCCAGTGATGACTCAAGAAAAGCAGGAAGATGTCACTAGGTGTTTGTAGTTCTGAGTTAGTTCTTACACTCATGCAGAATCTGAGTATGTCCACTGAAGTTGGTGTAAAAGCAGTGTGAATGAGAATTAACTCTTTAAAACCACTGCTGGAGCAACAGAAACAAAGATTAACTTACAGAAGTTTGCATTACTGTATAAAATACCGATCAGTATGTGGTAACACGGTAATATTTCATTTTTCCTCAACTAGGATATAGAGTGGTGTTTTAGGGCAAATGGTGCTCCCTTGCTATAATTCATGCAAGTAAGGAATAAGCCTACAGATTTCATAAATCCACTTCTTACTTCTGAAATCTTATTAGAGACTGAGTAGAATAAATCCTGGTTTACACTAAAATAACTGTTTCATTTCCCTTATTCTGAGTAGTTGTTCATCAAGCCCAGGAATTAGAGGCACGTCTACCCCATGCAGTGCAACTCTGATATATCCCAGCTAAGTCCAGGATCAATGCCCACAGGCCCAGGCCAAGGTGACACATCCATCACTGCTAATTAGTCTCTGTATTCAGCGTCATGCAAACATAACTCCATTGCATTCAAGTGCTGGAGTTAAGAAATGCAAGCCAGCTCAGAGCTACTTTAGGCTTCTCTGCGTTACACAAGGAGTTGTGAGGGTAATTCCTTACCATCTTTCCTTCCACAGAGATGAAGGAAAAAGAGAACAGTCTCAAAGGCCAGGTACGGGCAATTCCTATTTCATAAAAAATGTAATAGATAGGAAAAGCAGCTGGGATACCTAGAATAACAGAACAAACAAAACCCAAAACCTGAAAAATAGCTCCCACACTTGTAAAATTTGAGTCCTCATAAATTTCTCCTTTTATCTGGTTATGCCTTCAAACATCTCCATGATAGTTTACCTTAAGTTACTGTATGACACAAAACTAAAAGCTTTACCTGTTTTTGCTGTGAAAACTACCACAAAATAATTTTTCATGGAAAATTTAGAAAGTGACAGATTAAAATAATAATAATTTTTTTGCTTTTTCTAATCCATTTTGATAGCAGTCTTTCATTCTGCTTTTTCCAAACCACATTGAACCAAAGAGAACACAAACACACAACAAAGAGTAGTCAGCAGTAGAAATGATAGCACAAAATTCTCTTGTGCTTTGCAATGTCCTTCTAAAGCAAAATTAAGCCAGACAACAATTTTCTCCCCCTGATATATCTCCCTTTCCAGTAAGAACCACAAATATAAGTGTATAAAATTGGCTTGTCAGTCTATGTGTATAAAATCAGCTTGTAAATATTTGTTATTCCTACACCTTAAAACAATTATCACCCCATAGTCTCGGTCTAAGCCAAGTTATGGTCTTAGCCTTTATCACCAAGTTCTGAATCCCCCACTAACAGGATTTAATTTACCCAAATTGCTGAAAAAAAACAAAACAAAACAAAAAGGGAATCTACATTGCTGTAGATTTGGGTCATTAACATTAGTTGCTGCTGAAGTAATGATGTTCCCTTTTCTGAGTTTGAGTCCAGGAGGATTGGATTCCCTGAATTTTGAATTAGTCAAAATCTAGAAACTATAACAGATAGGCACAGTGGCTCAACATATATAGATTACATTTATTTGGTTATATACTTCAACATTTTCCTTATGAGCTAGCTAACTTTATCATCATACATTTGGCTTTTATTTGTCTGGTCCCACTCTTTAAGATTTCTAGTTTTAGTCCTGCTTTTTCTGAAATCAGAGAGCCTTTTTCAGAAATATCCATGATGTCCATAAGGCTGGAAACCATCCACCTAAGAGGTTGGAAAATAACCACCAGAACTAGGGTCTCTCCATCTGTGTAGATGACATATGAGGAATAAAGTATCTCAGTTGAAGGCACTGATGCATCCAATGTCTGCTTGGGAAAAAAAGGAGATACACAAATTATTTTCTAAATAACTTGTACAAGACTGTTTCTGTCATGAATGACAATTTTGAGTGGCTATAATTCCATTCTATCACACTGATAAAGTAGTCTGGAGTCAAAAAGTCATACAAATGATACCTAAAAATAAACATTTTCATTAGCTATTTATTGCTGCCCTGTTTAAAGTATTTCACTCTTCCAGCTGGGGTGCATAAATTCTCCCACCAAGGACATGCCTTTTTATTCTGTATTTGTACAGTTTCTACCAACAAAATCCTGCTTCAGGGCTGCAGCTTTTACACTCTACTGCATCGCAGGCAAATGCCTACCCCTCACTAGCAGAGAAGTAGGCAATGCAAACCTTTGAAGTTTCCTACCTGAAGTTACCAAGTCAGATTATTTAATCAGTGGAAACCATCTGGAGAAAAGGTATGTTTCTCATTAAGAAGTGCTGGAAGAGTTCACTTAGGAAAAGGTCTTGACTGAGGAAGAAGGTTTTGCAGAGATATAGGAGGAAAACGCCTGGAAATGGTTTCTGTCGGGAAAAGGACTATAATATTTCAGTTTGTTCTTAACTGTGTTCTAGGAAAATTCATACTGCTGTTTCTCTCCTTCTTCCCCTCACTCTTTTGCCTGTCTGGCTTTTCTGCCCTTTCTTAAATATGTTTTCCCAGAGGTGCCGCCAGCTTGGCTGAGGGGCCGGGGTGGGTCTGCTGGGGAACATGCTGTGTACAGCACTGGGCAGCCCCGGCCTCTCCTCACGGAGGCCGCCCCGCAGCCCCTCCTGCCAGTACCTTGTCACTGACACCCCGTACAGCTTTTTATATAAAAACTCACATGTTCTAATGACGTAGCCTAATGGTAAAATGTACAATGTAATCCAGAAACACCAAAATACACCAAAAGACTTCCTTCTAGCCTAATGCTAGCAAGCTGTAAACTGAACTCAGGTAGATAATTTTTTCATTAAGACAGCCATAGAAAGTGTATGTTGTGTTTCAGTCATACACTGGAAAATATCTGCCATAAATTGATCAGTACCATAAATTTGGGGTCCTGCAGTTTCTACATTTCTGTTCATAGAAGACCACTTGATGGATGAGAGATGAGGATTCAAGCTTCATCACAACATTCAAACACAACTAATAGTTTAACTAGTTCAAGCACAACATACAAACTGTGTGTAAAAGATAATAAATGTTCTGAAAATCTGCTTTTCTATGAGGGTTGTATATTATTGAAAATCATGTCATTCCCACACCCCGAAGCTAAATAGGGGAGGGGTGGGAAATAATATCCTTAATTACATAGGAATACAAAGGTCTAACCTCTCCTTACAGACTTTGGTTTCTTTAGACTTTACAGAAGTGTGTATCTGTATCAGAGCTTTATGATCCAGGCAAACTTCTACAAATCAAGAACAACGCAGAACCATTTCATAATCTCATGGAAATATATCCAAGAGTGGTGTTTCCTTTAAAAGGAAAGAACACACAAGAAGAAATGGGTAACCCTGTTTCTTGAATTAGGTGTTCATACAGCACACTGGATTGTTGCAAACCGAATCCTGGATGTCTAACTCTGCACATTCAGTGTGCTCTATCTCAGTCTTGTGAATTACTTTTGTAGCCAGGTAGCTAACCTGGAGGCATTAGAGTGGTACACAATACGATCCCTAAAATATTATTTTGGATATGTCCTGCTGACATATATTCAGCTGTCAATATTCAGACATATATAATAGTATTTTCCTACATCCACAAAGGTATGAAGTTTTGTTGGAGGGGTATCTGAACACCAAGTCCTATGACACGGACACACAATGGTGTCCTTACCAGTACCTTTAACAGGCTGTAAATGGGGGAGAGGAAAGAGTGAGTTGCAAGAGAAGGGAGGCAGAACGGACTAATCCCAGAAAGCATCAAGCATAGACATATGGAACTGTGGCCAGTCTTGATTAGCACTGCATTCAGACTTCTTGAAGATGATGAACAAAAGAAAAACTTCTGGTTCTGTCCACTGTGAATAAGTAGGGACCAAATAAATGTCCTCTGCAAGTCATCTTTGAAAGAGTTTCAAATCATTACCTTGTCCTCTTTTGCTAAATACAGATGAAAGTAATTTTCGGCAAGATGTTTTTGCTAGTAGGAAACTCATTTCCTAAACAGCAGACAAAATTTACTAGAAATCAATAATTGCTTAATAAAGACAATTCTTTAATTATATAATAATCCTTTCCTCTTTCAAATTAATTTTCCAGTAATCCCCATATTTCTCTAACAGAGAAGAATTATTTTATTGGCTCTGCTGAATGAACTTAAGCCATTACATTCCTTTTGCTAAGCATAGTTTTTATGAAACAGACAAATGAACATTGTATTTGTAATCAAGATCTGCAATCCTGAACGTTTTATAGTCTAAAAACAATATTCTACCATTAGAGGCTGAATATTACTTCATAGTCCTCATAGGATGTCCTGAGTTGGAAGGGACCCACAAGGCTCATCAAGTCCAGCTCCTGTCTCTGCACGTCCCCTTGGACACTGTGTTGTACAAGTACTTCTTCAATATTGCCAGGCTTGGTGCTGTGGCTGCCTCCCTGGGGAGCCTGTTCCAGTGCAACACCACCCTCTGGGTGAAGAACCTTTTCCTAATACCCAACCTTAACCTCCCCTGGCACATCTTCCTGCCATTCCCTCGGGTCCTACCATTGGTCACTTCCATCAGCCAGGACTCTTTCAGGTAAGTTTACTAATAGTTTTCAAACACACTCAATTGTAAACTGTACAATAAAGAGTTGAAAGTTCTGAATTCCCAAGATTCTCTGTTCAGTGTTTCAGAAGCCAAATCGAGTATAATTTGCATTACTACAAAGGTGCTAATAAATATACACTGCTTCCAAAGGCTTAATATCAACTCAAATAGATTGTTTATATGCACAGCTCTAAATCAATGATTCATTTATAAATTGAAATCATTAATTCAACACTGTATTACAATAATGTGTCACACTGTAGGACTTACAGTGTATTCACATGAAGGTGGATGGAATTTACTTTCATTATTCAATATGCTTACCCCAAAAAAATAAATGGAAAACGATAAAAAATTAGTCAGATTGGTGTAGGTAGATCTGTGCATGAAGAAGCCTGGGTTTTATTTGTTCAGCAATAAAATAAATTTAAAAAGAAAATACTTATCTAACAACACTGAATGTTCTTTTTGTTCTCTCTGCCTTATATTCACAATCTTTTTTCTTGTGAAAAGAGTGTTTGGTGAAAGCACCCTCTCACTTACGAACTAGACCTTCGTATTGGAGTTCCCTTGTGACAGAATGGTGAAAACAGATAGATTCTACCATCCTTTGCTGAAATACCCATTTTGACCTCTTTCTCTATTCATTCTTTATGGGTTTTTTTCACCTTCTGTCTTAGATTTAGGTCCTTGGTTTTTTCTCCTTTTACTTTATCCTCTCCCACCACAGGGCTGGTAGGATGGTGTAGCATCTGTTGGTGGCTCTGCAGAGGTCGGGCACCTTTTTTCTTGGCTAAGCTGAATGTTGGGAAATTAGGTGTACAGCTTTGTTTATTGAACTGCTCCTGAATCCATGTCTTTATGGCCTACTGTACAGGGACTGTTGCAGATGAATGAAGGGAAAGCAAGTTTCAGGAAGCCGTTCTTTAAAGCTCAATTGTACTTCATCCTATTCAATGCAAAATCACAGATTCAACAATTCTCCCAAGTGAACTTTGTTGTCTGTCTGAAACTGTTCAATTCTGATCCTTTCTTGTATTGTCTCGAACATGTTGATGTCACATGGAACTGGTACATACTGCTTTGTACACAAAACTGTGCATCTACTACACCTTCATGTTGTGTTTCTGTCCTCCTGACTTTGCTCTTCCGAGTGTCTCATGTTAGCTGCATGGTTCTCATTGAAATGAAGTACCACCTGCTAGTGATCTGTAATTTGATTATAACAGCAACACACTCAAAAAGAGTTTGTTACTATCCCATCTTTTATCTACAGGCTCATTCAGCAATTAGTCACTAATTTGAGAAAGGAGGTGTCAAGCCCATTGAAATTAAGACATTCTCTGAATAAATATAAGTTAATTACACAGCTAAGAGCCTTACTGAGTCAAGTGGCTTGCCCTAAAACATGAACCTATGTGGTACACCTTTATTTCTACAATTTTATGAAAGCTATTTCAATAAAAATAAAATAGGACATCATCTTTGGCACTCACAATACTGCATATTTATAGTCTGAAAAATAAAGTTAAAAACTTCCACTGCAAACTAAGTGGTGATACATGCTCATGCTAATAGACATCAAATAAAAATCAAGAGTCTTTTGTAGGAAGAAGGTTTAGATCATATACGGTTGACTGACAGACAAACTCCCTTTAATAAGGGCTGATGTAGAGGGTTAGATGTTAAAAGCCAGGGAAGTGCAGCAAAGTTCAGCGAAAGCTTAGGAGTGAAACCACAGACAGTAAGTCTTAAATCCAGAATGGGATATGTCATCTGGCAGGCAAGGCTTATCCGGGCACATATCCCTCTCTAGACATAATTTGAGCTGCTGTTCTTTAAGCAAGAGATTAGCTACAAATATCCCCCACTTTAAAAGACAAACAGTTCCTGTTCTGGGAGGCTTCAAATGACGCTCCCCAGTTAGCAGATATTCTGGAATATTTCCCCGGTGCTGCATCTTGAAAAAATAGGTGGTAAAACCAGCAAAGGATGAAGTCACTACATATCAATAATCATCTGGAAATTCATGACAGGCTTAATGTAGAACTTCTGTAACAGTGATTGGTATGGACGAGAATGCTGCCCAAAGCCTCTCTGAGTTCAAATTGCTTTGAAACAGTACAGTTGAATGTACAGATGGATGACCTACTGTCAGAGCTTTGAAGAAAAAGAGCTAGACGCTTCCTTCTTGAAATGGAGTGGAAACACTCACTATCACTCTCATAAAGTAAAAGAGATAGTGGAGGCTAGCAAAGCCTAAAGTGCTCTTTTATGGACTTCTGTGCTGAGGTTTCTTCAACTGGATGAACTATTCTTCGCCCACACACTGTGCCTGCAGAGGGAGCTGGCTATAAAAACCCTGTGAATGTGGCCATGTGGATAAGTGTTGCCAGAATGCATATTAATACCTGAAAGCCTCACTTTTATTTCTAGTTCATTTTCCCAAGAATAATGGTGTTCAGTTTCTGAGAGGAAAAATGCATTGCATCATCAGAGGGAACTGACACTGAAGAAAAATAGAGACACCAGAGACTTAGAAATTAGCAGTCTTTATGGAAGGCAATACAGAGGTAAGTTACGTATCATAGATCTGAAGAATGCAGGAAGCTCCAGATTTCATTTGGATTATAATTTTGGAGGCCTTAGAAATATTATAAGCATTTGTAAGAAATGTGCTGCCTAAATTGGCTGCCATTACAACGTCATCCTGGAAAAATTCAGATACCCCCGAATATCTGGGATAAAGTCACAGGAAAATCTTTTTTGTCTCTTGATCTGCATAAATCATAATAACAAATTAATTTTCTAACATGACTGATATTGATTTAATTTAAGGATGGTCAGATAAATAGATTATATTTCCACCTCAGAAAATTCCTTTTGCTGTTTGGTCGATGTAGTATTCCTGAGGATCTACTTCAGACAGCCTGACTGGAAGACACTTTGCTCTGCATGGTATCACCCTGCCTCAGGCTGGCACCTAGGGTTACTGCTGGCACTTTGCTTACAGGGAACAACAGAGATGTTTTGCCTCATCTGTAGATACTGAAAAACAAACTATGGATGGACTGAGTTTCCAGATCAGCTGCTACCATTTCAAGAGAGGCACCAAAAAGGCATTGTAATGAATTCCCATCACAGTTTGTTTGTTGATAGTAAAATACCTGCTTTCTGCTTGAATTCCAGTTTTGGTGTGCAGGTCTCAGAACATAATTCTGACCCCTAACAAAACTGAAAAAAGCCAATGGATTAAAACAAATGTTACTTCACTTTGGGGTATGAGTATTCTCTCACTTCCCCATCCCATGTGTGCTCAGAATGCCCAGGTCTGGAGACTTGTTTTATTGGGTTGCTGAGACGTACGAAGAGGATTGTAAAACCACACTTAAGTCTCTGGAAAGGTCAGAGCCCTTTAGTTTGTTTAATTCATTTCATTCACACCTGTCTCTGTGCCAGGTTCAGCTCAAGACACAAGCGCAATTGCTAATGTGATGCCAAAGAACTTGTTATGCACCCTCTTCATTTGGAAGGGAGGGAAGAAGGGCAGAGCTGAAGCCATAGTTCCCAATTCTTAGAGAAGTGCTTCATGGAAAGGCAGCAGGAGAGCTCTTTTTTACTTCTCCTAGTGAAACTGGACCACTGAGAAATCAGGAATGGAAGAACCAGTGATTAGAGAATGAAAAAGTAGCGGGCTGACTCCATCACTCAGTGAAGGTCACCGTCCTGGGAGATGGAGTTGTGGTTCCTCTTATGGAGACCGTTTCTCCGTATAAGTCATCAGAGTAGTCTTTTTCCTATGGCTATTACTTAGCTTATTAGAGGGCACAAATTCCCCTGTGCCCTTCCTGTTGTATGTGTCCCAACCAGACACGCAAGTGCAGTAAAAAGAACGTGGGATAGGTAACTGGAGCTCTTTACAGATTTGTGCTTAAGCAAAACCAGTTTATTCCTGGTCCAAGGCTTAAGACTTTGTGTTACATGTAAGTCAAATGTTCTTCCCACATGATTACACAGTGATAGACAGGAATCAAACAAGATAGTCTATCCGGACACAACTGAAGAAACAGGAACTTCTTAAGTCAACATACAATGAAATTATGGTTTACCATGTCAGGAATTAATAGGCTTACTCTAAAAAAGAGCACAACTTGTTTCCTGTCACACAGGTCTTGCAGCTTCCATTTTACTGACTAATAAATTCAGAATTTCACACAGAATGTATTTCAATTTAATACTCACATGGACAAGTTATACACATACAGTTGGGTAGGATTGTGATTTCGCCACAGTTCTGTGGCAAAACCCAAGTCCTGAAAGTATATTAATCAAGGTGAAAACCACAATATAATCTTTACATTCCTTTTAAATTCACGACAGGCTTTACACTATGTGAATTTAATTGAAAATTTTGAAATAGATCAACTAACCAACCCCCTTTCAAAGTTAGGAAGTTTTCTAGGCGTATCATGATCACTGGAATAGTCAAAGCTTCCCTATGTCAAAGACCTTAAAATTGATTAATTTTGTTAAAAGATTTATGGCAGGTCACTGGTTCACAACTGACTTCAGTTCACAGCTGAAAAGTTCCTGTTCTTGCATATATCTGTGTACATAGCTGAAATCCGTATAACTAAGTCTTGTGAATATCAGAAAGGTTTTTACAGCTCCATGGCAAAGGGCACTTCAAAAATTAGTTCTCAGTATGCAACACCCCTGCCTTTTCTGACCCAGAACACCTGTGAAAATCAACTTAGTTTGTGACGATAATGATGTGTCTGTGATTTGCCGTTTCAACTTCCTAAGGCCACTTTTTTGATCTGTTAATAAAGTTGCATACAGATAGTATGCCAAGAAAAATATGGCTTAAGATATATGATAGTCATATTTAGTTTTGTATAAAAGAAGTAGTAATTTACTGAAAAATAGTCTTTGATCTAATTCTATCCTAATTATGTAGCGTAACAATATACTTTGCTTTTTCTAATGGCTCTTTTTCCAACTTTGTTTACAAAATTTATCCATGCATATATTTTAATGCAAGGAGAAGCCACTCTGATTTGACCTGTTACATAAATAGGTCTCAAGAATTTCCATGTTTTCTTACCACCTATTAAACAAAGGGTTAATAAAATTACTTTACACGGCTTGTAATTTTCTGTTAGAGAATTTTAGTCTTTGCTATAAGGTGAGCTTAAAAAATGTAGTATCCTCCTTTACAAATATTGTAAATAAGTAAATAAAATACAGATCAGACTAACACAAAATCATGTAGCAAGTCTGAGAAAGAACTGGGAATTTTAAATTTAGTTTTCAAGATGAAGGCAGCTCTCTTTGCTTTTAAGAGTAAATGGCACATTGTAGAGGGAGCACAGGTCCCTGACTTACCGGCACAACTAACTAGACTGAGCAGAGCATCTCACGAATGCCATGGCAGGGTATCCAGAACTAGATTCATTCATTTTCAGTTCTCTAATATTTCAACACATGGACATTTCTAATGCCTCAGTAAGACTTCTACTATTGAATGTCACTGAGATTAAAATATGCGCTTTCTCACCAAAGCTCATCTTAAGCAAAGCCTGGATCCCTATTAGCATAAAACCATAACGGCAGCCATATGGGGTCGCTCATTCACTCTTTTGTGTTTCCATCTGTAGGCTCTGACTGTCTTATACCTTATTGTCATCAGGTGCCCCAAAGTCAGGGTATAACTGCCTATATTTTACATAAAAGCATTTGAGACACAGAATGACTTGGTCACATAATGTAATTAGAAGCATACATTGAGGTTAAGTCTAAAGTGAGTTTTCAGCAATATTAGGGATATATGCAGAAAAGTCTTGTTTCTAGCAGGCATAAGAAGTTATATTTAAAAAAAAGTGAAAGAATGTGGTGAGTCTAAACTAGCATTTTCCTTGGTATATCCTCCTAGTTTTGGCAGTCTTTACATCTTAACATTGGGTGATGCAAATGTCTTTCAAATCTAAATCTTTAATGGTCCTCAGATAGCTCTTTCTTTGATGAATTTTTAAACTTATTTTTTGAATGATTTAAACATTTGGTATGCCAAGCATTCATTTTAATTATGAAGTTTGAAAAAAGACCTTTTTTTAAAACTGGAAATTTGATTATTTGACCAAATGCTCTCTGGTCCCAGTTTTATGAGAAATATTTTATTTTCCTATTTTTTTTCTTCGTCCCACTCAAATTTGATAAACCCCTATCACATTCCTCACTTGAGTCATTTTTTCTCCAAGCAGAAGAGTCCTAGCTTCATAGGGACTCTCCCCTGACCTGGAAGCCATTCTTTACCATGAGTGTCTTTACCACCCTTCACTGTATATGCATTCACACAGACTCTGAAACATGTGGGCTCCCCACATGCTCATTGCAATGCTTTCTGTTCCTTTCCCAATAAAGCTAACCATTCTGCTTGCTGCTTTGTGCCTGCAGCTGAGCATTAAAGGTATGTTTTCAGAGAACCATCCACAATAACATGTCTTTTCTGAGCAGCAATAACTTATAAGAGCCCTTCAGTACAGTTAAGATTATTGCCTTGTCCCGTGTTCATTATTTGCCTTTATCAAAGCAAAATTTCATCTGCCAGTTTACTACACACCCATTCCCTATACTTCTTCATGGTCCATTTCATTTTGACTTCCATGATTTATTTGGATCATCAGCAAATTGTCATCTTCCTATTCACTTTTTTCCCCAGCTCATTTATGCCTATATTGAAACCTGTGCTACAGGTGCAGATTTCTGTGTTTCTTACTGCTAAATTCTGATTAGCTCTCTGGATCTAAGACGAGAACATCAATCAGAAGAACCCCGTGCTCAGCTTCAATTTCCATATTCTCTTAGGTGCCCAAGACACTTCAAACAGCAATAAGCCTACAAATTTATGTCAGCATTTTCCCAGTCCTTTTGAAAATGGGCAGTTGGGCATCCAAATCATGTCATCAGAGTCCAGAAACACAGAACCATTACACCTAAGATAGTGGTAGGCTTCATCTGCTGGATACTCTCTCATGTGCCTAATAATCTTCTACGGCATGGTTCCCTTTAAAAATCATGAGCAGCTTCCGCTTTCCTTCAGTGTGTGGCCAAAGGAAGAGATGAAGACATTCTTGCACTTTTTATTTTATTAATATGTGCATTATATTATGCCACTGGACAAAAAATAGTGCAAGGTCCAGGGCAAGGAGTAGGTGTTTTCAAGTGAATGTCCACATAAGCATCGGCAGTAAACCTGGGCTTGGACCTAACCCCTAGAATCATAAGGCTTTTCAGACAAAGACCCATTTTCAGTGTCTCTCAATGTCTCTAAGCTCAATGCATTTCTCCCATGCAGAAGAGTCAACATGTCTTTTTTGCTTTTAGGCATTTCAGGCACAGCTCCACAGTCAGCACTGTAACAGTATTCAGTGGTATTCCAGGGTTACCTCTATGTTACTCCATTGATTTCCAGCAGTTTAGGCTATACCTGCTATACCCTGAGTTTAGACTATACCTTCTATATCTCAGTAGTGTGTGGAGTTTTGGGTGCCACAGTATATTAGGGATACAAAGCTACTAGAGAGTGTCCAGAGGAGGGCCATGGAGTTGGTGACAAGTTTAGAGGGGAAGCCATATGAGGAGCGGCTAAAGTCACTTGGTTTGTTCAGCCTGGAGAAGAGGAGACTGAGGGGAGACCTCATCGCAGTCTGTAGCTTCCTCACAAGGGGAGGAAGAGGGGCAGGCACTGATCTCTTCTCTCTGGTGACCGATGACAGGACCCAAGGGAATGGCAGGAAGATGTTCCAGGGAGGTTTAGGTTGGGTATTAGGGAAAGGTTCTTCACCCAGAGGGTGGTGCAGCACTGGAACAGGCTCCACAGGGAGGCAGTCATGGCACCAAGCCTGAGAATATTCAAGAAGCACTTGGACAACACCCTCAGAGACCTGGTGTGAATTTTAGGGTTGTCCTGTGCAGGGACAGGAGTTGGACTTGATGATCCTTGAGGGTCCCTTCCAACTCAGGACATTCTATGATTCTATTATTCTACCTGTATTCCATTAAGAAAGGGAAATGTTTTTGATGGAAGTAGAGATATTCCTGGCCAAAAGTTTGCTTTCCTGCTGGCATCGCACTAAATGAAACATGAAACCAATACTGAAGAAATGAGGGATACAGAGTGTCAGAGTTTCAAGGGGCTGGTTTTGATTAAGTGTTCAAAAAATGTTTAAAAAATCGCATTTCCATTTCAACTGTTAACATTTTGCATTGGATGAGCCTGGTTCAGTGGAACAAACACGGTCCATCAAACAGGATGTAGACTCCTCTTGTAAAGTGTTCTGGTAAAACAGACCCATTATCTGAGAACCATGGGGTCCATCTACCGTGCTAATCCCCTCATTCTTTTGTCTTCAACCAGAGAGAATTATTTTGTCCCAGCAAACGCTGTTCATTCAATGAGCCTTTTCTTTGGGAGAGAGGTTATACAAAAGGAAAAAAACCACCTTAATCCAAACCAAACATTCTTACTATCAAGTTCCTTCCTGCCATTGGTGTCAATGGCTGTTTTCACTAAATTAAGATTAGATATTACTTATATAGGGTAAGTGCAGCACTGTAGAAATGTTTGCAATAAAGCCAGTGTATTCGGCATCTCAGAAAAGAAACTTATTCTGCATCTTATTTAAGTACAATTCTTCCAACTACGCTGTTGGAGCCATGCTGTGTTATATACCTGAGGCACTATCAAAACTTCAATTTGTAGTTCATATACGCAATTTGTAGATCAGCTTTTCTTAAATATGGGAGAACTGACAAATATTGCAGAAGCTATAGAGAATTTACAGATCAGTACCAAAACAACAAGATTAGGTGCTCTGAGTCTAGGAGGAAACCAGTGTATCTGTTCGACCTATCAAGACCTTGGGTCCCAATGAGAGGTAAAATGTGTATTTTTTTTTCCTTGATGGTGACAAAGTAGATGCAGAAGTAAGCACTGCTCCATTCTTGCTGACAAACACATTTCAGAAGAGGCCAGTGGTATATTATTTAGCTCTGGGGAGGGAAGGCTGCAAATGTATCTCATGACTTACTGCTGCTTCTGAATGACTGTGATTCCCACCACTGCTACAGTTGGTGACAAATCTTCCTCCACAATGTATCTCATTGTTTGTAAATATGGTGCATACATGACATTATAGCTTCTCTGTGGTTACAGCTTGTGGTGTCATGTGATTATGTTGCATTTCAAAAACCACATATTAGCATGTATCAAATAAATACATTGCACATTAATTAGCTATAGGAAAATATTGTCTGTTGGAAAAGCAAGCTGGACAATTAATGCTACAGAAATCCAGTCACAAAGGAAATAATTCTAGCTTAGGTGTTCCTGACTCAGACAAGTGATTATTGAGTAACAGGACCCAACAGCTGCTATTCTGGAGTCATAAAAGTCCACAGAGCAGCAGAGTGACCTGAGGCAGTATTTTGGCGGGGTTTCTTTCCCAAGTCTCTAGCCATCATCCTTACTGACTGCTTGTCACCTACCTTTCTTTTCAACAAAATACAATAGCCCCTACCTACCCTCCTTGCAGCAGCAACCTGACTGCTCATTACTGCTTTGTCTACAGAGGCCACCTAGCCCTGAAGTCTGTGTCATGCAGCATGCAGCGACAGAGCCTGTGGCCGACTCTCAGCTGCCCTGCCATCAGTGGTGGCTGCCCAGTTGCAAGCTATTTGGCTGAGCAGAGCAGCAGCACATTCCCTTGCTGGCCATTCCTGCCTACATTATCTGCTCAGAGTGGTGAGAGAAAATGCTCAGCAGGACATATGAGGCCCATCCGCCATATACCCTACAGATATGTTCTAAAGGAATGTATAAAAACTATAAATTATGCCTACAAACAAAAAGTCTTCCTCCTAGGCAGCTTTCCATAGTTCCACAATCTATTTGATTTTTGGGGTTTCTTCCCTATCTCTTTGCAAGACAGAACTTCTAAGAGTATAAGGACTTCAAAACTGGATTAAAAAGTCCAGACAACTTTGGAAGTAATTTCTCAGTGGGAACTGCAAAGCTGAGGAGACTTCTTTATAATGTTTCACGCTTATGCTGTAAATGAAATATGGTACCTTATGTTTTGTTTTCCATATATGAACAGATGTGTCACCATATCTTAAACACTACAACAGGTCACTTAGATGAATTAACATTTACTTGGAAAAACAGAAGGCCTATCATTCCGTTTCTGTTTATAAACAGTGCCAGTATAGTGTTAATCTGTATTTCTTTGTTTCTGCACACACCCATCCCATAACTGTTTTGAATTAATCTTAAGATTATATTTTCTGATTCTTTATATAGAGGAATAAAAGGTGCAAACCATTGCACATATCCAACAATATAGACCCATGTTCCAACACTTTTACTTAGATTCAGTAAGATCTTATTTTGGGAGAATGCACGTTAAAAAAAATAGTAGAACTTGGTTCTTCATGACTGACTAATCACACACAGCATCATGTACAATTACAGTAACAAAGGAGTATGTGCAAAAGCATGAAAGAAAATGGACAATAAAGAAATACTCCAGGAAAAACTATAAAGTAAGTTCTCAAGCATCTCAAAAAATATCTGCTCTATATTTATTTATTAAAAGATGATGACATGATGCACAGGCCTTTCACAGCATTACTGTCCTTTAGGTTTGCAATCCATGAGGTGCAATCCAAGAGGCTTGCATGCTCCATATACATGCTCCACACCACTTCACTGGTTAGATACTTTCCTCACACCTGCTATATAGTCAACGAAAGACACAACGATGTCCAAGTCCACTAGGCAGGCATCAGCCTCTCCTCCCATGACACAGAGGCACTTCTCCCAGCAGATACATTCCTTGTTCCCAACCCAAACGATATCTTACTATTTTCAGTCTTTCCTCTCCACACCACAGACACAGTCTCCATCTTGATTAGTCCAGCACACCCCACGCTTGTAGGACTGTGTCAATGCAAGACCTACCATCCATTCAGACCTGTTCTATATTCTTTTACCTCTGAAAGCTTTCCCTCAGCTAGCTAAGGGCTTCCTCTGTCTGTTAGTAGGGATCTAGTAATAAAATCTTGCAGAAGGCATGAAAATTAGGCTTTCTCAAAAGCATTCAGTCCTGGAACTCAGTCTTGTCCCTGCTGCAGTCTATGGTAAAACCCACCTGGATTTTAATACGCCCAAATTTTTTTTCCACAGTTTGAGAGATGTATAAGAAAATAGCAGGAGGGTCTGAAGTGATCCAGGATTTCAGAAAACTGAGAAGTCATACAGAGTGGCAGAGATAAAGGGAACCGGAACTGATGTTCTCCCTAAATATGAGCCCATTGCTGCATGCAATGTGAATGATTACGTGAATAATTACAACCAGCAACTTCTCCCATGAATTTCACAAAAGCCTTGCACTGTTTTTACTGTTGCTGCAAGAAATTGCCTAGCCAACAAAAGAGATTGTGACAGAAATCTCATGCTTAAAGAGATTATAGATGAGGTATTTAACATGCATAGCACCTGAGATCCAGTTAAATGAGGAATGTAGACTGCAAATGCTCGAGGGGATCTATTAGCAACAACGTCCTGCAGTGAGAGCACCCTGTAAGGTAACAAAATCATTTGTAATAAGAGTATTCCCTAGAAAAAATAAATCATTAATGTGTTCCTGCTGTGCTAGGAGTATTCATGACTTATGGAGAGACAGCAGTGGTAACTGGGCTGGAGGAGGAAAACAAGGTGTCCTTTTTACAAGATTGATGGTGTTATTTTATTCCAACCAGGTATAGAGAGGGAGTAAAACCAATATGTCTAATGGCAGCTCACTAGAGAGGTTATTTATGCAGTGCCAAAAGATTTCAGATGCTGAATTTAAACAGCCACCCACCAAGGAAGTGTGAGTAAGAACAATAAGTTATAAGACTTGAGACTTCGTGTAGTTTCCAGGCTAAAAAGATTTTTATTGATTTTTATAAATAGTGAGATTTGATGGGTGTTTGATCTTTGAGTTTCTCTCTTAATCAGTGTCTGATCATGGTGTAAAGACTGGAGTTCAGCAGAGACTTGGGACATGACCCAGAGACCTCAATATTTTGGAAGGCTCCTACCTCACAGTCACTACTCTGCTGTACGTGACCAAGGGTGAGATACCAGTTCTAGATTCAAGATTGCCCCAATTCAGATGCTCTTATCATAATGGTCAGACCAAATTTCAGAACTCTCTCTGAATGTGAGAGTCGAGTCCCATGAAAATTAATGAGAGAACTGCTATTAGCACTAACGAGCACTTAATCAGAACCTAAAAGGAAAGGAAACTAACTGCATACATCAGCTCTTTCTCAAGTTGTATTCTTTTGACAGTAAGAGTCTGTGTAATCTGTGACTGTACTTTCTTCTAACATACTCTATTTTTCATTGGCTTACTCTGGGATACCCTTTGATAACAGAGAGTTAATGGATTTCCTGGCACTTACAGGCTTTTGAAAATTCTGACTATCTGCTTCACAGAGAATTACTTAAATTCACTAATGTTTACTGAATGTTTTTGAATCCTCTGAAGGAAAGCTTTAGATAAGGAGATGGTATTTTTTTTCGTCTCTGACAGCTTAACTTGGGATTTGCCTTGATGCTGAACAGAACATTCAGTGTACAGCTATAAAGCTTCCAAACTTTGGAAAGATTCAATCTAACTTCTTAAGCAAAAGAAGAAAAAAAACAAGTTGGTATTCATTATTTTTAACCCCCTGATGATATATGCAGTTTAATAAGAGTTTAATTTTTAAGTTCTGAGAAACCAAACATTCAAATTTGACAGCATCTCTCAATAGTGTCCTTCGAAAACAGTCCTGAGAGTGGGGACAAAATATTATTGATTTATTCCAGAAGCTCAGCATTTACATGAACAGGAAATACACCCCACGATGGTCTCTTCTAAGCAGCTACCTAGAGCCAGGAAATTGAATCCATTACTTTATGCTTTTCAACCTGGGATTTAGGAATTTAGATAAAGAGTGATTCTCTTTATGGAAGAACATGAAAATTTCTCATTTCCCATTCCTCTTGAGATTTTAGTTTCCTTTTTTCCAGTGCACTAATGTTGTTTTTCTTATTCATTCATTCTGTCATGTCAAAATATATTAGCATTCTTTTGAAAAATTATAAACAGAATAAAAAGACAGATGCTTTCAGCATACACATTAACTAGTTCAATAACTCCATTTTATTGCTCTCTCAGGTTTTGCTTCCTGGAGTACAGTAGGTTAGCCATTGTCTTCTTCCCTCCAGCCACTGCATCTGGAAAAGGGATTATTGCTTTTTGGTCACAGATGGATTAAAACATTTTTTTTTTTGCAGCACCACAACAGTATAATAAAATTTCTAACACCTTCTGTTGCAAAGATGAGCCAAAATGCCCAATGCTGAATCCTGGTTTGCAATGATTTCTTGTAAAGAAAACAGTTATTTCACATTTTCTACAGTCACTGCTGTGAAAGTTTTGCAGCCCTTGAAACCCACAGCTCTGGTACATTAATTCTGGTGGTCACATGTGATCGTTCTGAAATGCTGCTTTGGAGCTTCTGCTATATTATCCTTCCCATGTGCCTTCTAGTTATTAGTGATACAACCATACAGTGTCCAGTGCCCACTTCTGAGCTCAGCAATACAGGAGAGACATGGACACACTGGATCAAGCCCAGTGAAAGGCCATGAAGATGATTAAGGGACTGTGGCATCCTTGATATAAGAGGCTGAGAGCTGGGACTGTTTAGCCTAGAGAAGAAGCTCAGGCAGATCTTATCAGTGTGTGAATGATAGATACGTTCTCCACGCGGTTTCGATGTTTCTTGCATCAGGGGTTCAGGGATGTCTGTGGCAGTTAAAGGGTGTTTACTGCAGCTCTGGTTTCTAAAATAGTATCCCATGAACAACTTCTTCTATCTTTTGACTGTGTTTAAGCCACTTTTCCATTCTGAAAAGTCCAAGACCCTGTGTCAGGATACTCATATTGAAAACTTGAATATAATAATTTAGTCACAAACAAAGCAAACTGTCTCCATGAGACAATGTGTTAAGGAATGCCTGCGAGCTGCGCTTGCAAAGTAACGTCCTGCAAATCCCACAATAAGAGGTAGAGTGGAGGGAAATGTAATTGAACCATATAGACGGAGGGAGGGAGGGAGGGAGGGAGGAAGGGAGGGAGGAAGGAAGGGAGGAAGGGAGGGAGGAAGGAAGGGAGGGAGGGAGGGAGGAAGGAAGGGAGGGAGGAAGGAAGGGAGGGAGGAAGGAAGGAACTAATTAAACTTTCAATTTCTGTCTTACAGCTTCACTTAATTTTAGAGAAAACATAACTGTCTTCCAGACAGCTATATCTTTCTTACTGTATTACAGGAACTTGTGATCAGGTGAAAACCTGTAGGCTAAATGTCTGCTTTCGTATGATACTTTTATCAACCCACTTCTTTATAGCTGTATTTGCAATCATATTTCTACAGACCATTTTTTTCCTTCTGTAATATGAATGCATGTTCACTGATAATGGATATTTCAGAATCTATCCAAGTTATCTGCAATTTGTTTTTCATCTGCTTTTGGTTTAATTTCTCAATCCTTTGGACTAGAAAGCTGTCTGATAATATGCTTAAGAAGTAAGTAATGATCTACATTGTAATGGTTATAGGACAAATTATAATTCTACATGGAAGATTCTGCAAAGAATATTGTTTATTGAAGTTTCAAAATTGCATCACAGGTACCACCAAAGAAACAAGAATAAGAAGGAAACTGCAAAACATTAGGAACAAGAAAAGAGGACTGAAAACAGCTGTGGAAACAAATGCCATCTCTACAAATAATATTTTTAATGTCATCTTCTAATTCTTTTATGTATATAAATATCTGCTTGAGGCAGTGCAGAAGGGTGCAAATGAATATATCCTCCGCACGCCAGCTGTTGCTCTACAGTTAGATACGCTACTTTATGTCAGGCAATATTTAGGTTTACAAGAAACCTCCCCACATTCTTTTGGAATAGGTGGCACAATGGGATTCCATTGCCAGGAGCAGCAAGATCAAATGTACTATCTCAGATTACAATTACCAACTCATATTGCAGAAGCAGGCATTAAATTCACAATCGAGAACAATAGGATGAAGAGGCAATAATCCCACCCTACGGAGTCACCCTGCTGGTTCTTCTTAAGCAAAATTAAATGGGTAGATATTCATTAAACTGTTTGTAACATGGTAACCTGCCAGGTCCACTGACCACACTTGATTTGGGTGGGCGGGCACCTCAGTGAGAAAGCTGATTAGTAGGAGATAGCTCGAAAGCCTCAATGATATGTTTTGTGAAAAGACACAGCCCTGCTGTGCAATATTGTTGTATCTCAGCCGTGCCCTGCTGGGATAACAATTAAAGCAGGAGTAGTTATAGTTATAAAAATTTACCATATGGCTACAATGCAGCAAAAGGATTAAACTTCTTTTAGTGATGGCACCCAACTTTAATTATATCAACATCACCAGAAGGGGGAAAGACTGCTGAACTGTGAAAACAGCCATAGTTTTCACACAGTTTTCAACATGGCTACCAAATACGTGGCCCCATTCTTAGCCAAGTTCTTGGCCATTTTGAGTTTTTATATCTGGGAAATTATTTGTTACACATCGAGATGGTTATCCAATTGGTACGTGTATGGCAGAAATCAGACTGTGAAAGGGTATAAACTTTTGAATATATACATTAACATGCTGATATAAAACTATGTACTTTCACCCGCAGTGTGCTTTTTGTCCTAAGACAGGGTATACTAGGGTGCAGATGAACAACTTTAACACATTTTGTCAAGTGCTTTGGCTCAACCTCTTTGAGCAATGTCATTTGTACTCCTGCACTGTTAAACCTCAGGGTTTTTGACATTAATTTTTGAAAATTTCTGAAGAAAACAATGCAAAAATACCTCTGTGAAAAGCTATTTTAAAAACTAGTGTCCCTTACTGTCCCTCCTGCAACTGCTGATATGTCAGTAAGAAAGATAAAGGCATAACCAAGAAAAAAATGTGCCTTAAGCTCCTAACAGAAATTTTACCTGTTGACACACAACGTCTGGGAATATCAGTGATTCAGTGGGCCCTGTCTGAGTTTTCTTCCCCCTTTAACTGACACTGTAGTCTAACATTTACTCTCAAATTAGATCCAGACTAGATAGGGCCAATTTTATATTCATTGCTTTATTAGGTTCGCTCTGAAGGAAATCACAGCAGTGATGAAAGCTTGAGTGAACACTACTTTATTATTGAAATCCAAAGCTGCATCAAGGCAAAAATCACAGCAACCAGAAAACACTCTTAGATACGTCCGTACTTCACGCTAGACAGAAGGAAATTTGTCATGCATTGATGCGTTGGAGCTTTAATTGCCTCAGGTTGCACGAGCAAAGCTGCTCAGAAAAATAATGTTCTATAGAAGTACTGTTGGAATTTGGCCCCTCCAAATGCCCCATGTAAGAGCTTTTCTACATCATTTGTGAGATAGGACTCTAAACCTCAGCTCCTGAGGGTTAACTGTTTTGTCTCCAATTTCTTCCTGCAGGAAATGAAAGTACAGACTTTTTTTAACAAGATACACAATACACTTGCAGACCTAGACACAGAGGAGAGATGTTATAAATGTTGTCTTTAATAAGATGTGGAAGGTGACCTTAAGATCTGGGAACACACTTTCCTCCTGAAGAGCTAGGATAAATAAGCAATGATGAAAAAGTCCACAACTGTAATCCCTAGGGAGGCTGCTGAATTTTCAACTTAAATAAGGAATAGTTTTATCTCTAGTTAGGCAATCTAATGATGTATTTAAGCCACACTTTCCCTGCAGCAATTAGACCTGTAGGGCAACTCTATTCTAAAGAAAGGAGCCCACTCTGTGAGCACTGAAACCTACAGGATCTAAATACTGCAAGTCAATAAGTCATAACCAAAGGAACACTCAAATGTATTGAGCTGAAGTAATGTCCTCATTTCATATTTAATGTCCATAAAAATGTTTTCATATTTCTTCAAACACCCAGAATTGATAATGTCATATCTATTATGTATGTAGTCGAAGAAAGGATATGGAATATTGTATTAAAACCTAGAGACATCTTCCTCTGGAACATGAAGTCTAGCCTGTTAAGACCCTTGTCTGGGAGACTCCATTTCAGAACTGGTTAATTCAAATGTGTTTATTTCATTTACATGTAGATGTAATGTTAGATTGATAGAAGCCCTAGACATAAGTTGTAACCTCTTCCCTCCTATCCACACTGCAGACATCATACACAGTGCTATCTAGTTGTTTCCAAGAACCCTTTCTTCTTCCTTGTGTCTTGTGATTTGTAGCTTGCTTCTAAATGCAATCTCAGCTTTCATACATAAATAAGATTGTGGTTTGCCACTGAGTTGGCACTCAGAGCAAAGTCAACAGGGAAATTTTGCTGAATCTTTTATTGATCCCAATGTAACCAAAGCGATGAAATTAATCAACCAGGGATGTTGTTATATTGTGGGAACATGGAGTGTACGAATCAGTGTATCTGTTGATCTGTATTTTAGTCCCTAGGTAATCATTAATGTGAACGAAACAATGGACAATGTGCTTCTGTCAGAAAAGGATGACAAAATGTGGTTTCGTGTAGTGGTCTGAGAAAACTGGCCAGGACTGCCAAGATTAAGAACCAAGTAGGTAAAAGGTAATTCCAGCAGGGGGAGATCGCGACCACCGACTCACAGACCCCCAAACCAAGTAACACCACCTACTCAAAAGAGAACAATGGAAGAGGACAACTGAGCCTGCGCAGTAATTTACATATAGAACGAGCAAGTTTGTACCAATCAGCAGAAAGGACAAAAATGAATATGTATGAATATGTCAATTTTTGATCTATAAATTGTATGGGAAAGGTGTGTAAGGTATGCACATTAGGAGGAGCGATCCCCTGTGCATCCGGCACCGTGAATAAAGAATGCCTGCTCTTTAATACTAAATTGGTCTTAAAAAGTTGTTTCTGATTTTACCGCGTTTTTCGGTAACACCCTGTCCTGTTCAGCTCTAGAGCTGGACAGCTTGACAACTGGACAACTTAAGAACAGTAGATGGCAAATCATCACAGATTGAAGGGTTGTGGGGCCATGAAAACAGTCTTCTCCATGCCAACACCTCCTTGGGAGTCTGGAAATTCTAGTACGTGCAACACAAGTTTCAGTAGAAGATTCGGCTGTACACACAGGCAATTCCTTGCAAAAGTGAGGCAGTGAGGCCTCACTTTCCTCTTTCCCCCCTCTTTGATGTGTACGTGAGAAGGTGAAACGCTAATGCATGGCACTTCCTACAGAAAACAGACGTGACATTAAATTACACAGTAGTGAAGGAGGTATTTCTGTGTGATATGCTTCTTTCCACCTCGTTCAACAACATGAACTGTATTAGCATCTCTGATTAGTACACTAGAAGGCTTTAAATAGTCTTACAAAACTTGAGGGAGACAGTTATGTTTCCACTTTTGCGAATCAAGAAGTAGTTTTATTATCCTTGAGGAAAATAACTCTGATACTGTTTATAGTGATAAAATAGCTGTTCTGTTCATCCAGTATGGGATTTGAGGGATCATAATAAATGTCATTCTACGTATTATATTAGCTTATTTTTTGTGACAGTACTTGTTTAAGTCTACTCCTCATGTTGTATTTTTTCTGTCAAGGTTAGCTCACATGCTACTAATTATACTTTTTAATTAAGTTAAATTTTTAACTGTCTCATCAATCAGTTCTGAGAAATTTAATTTTCTGTAACAATGGCTTTAGGAAACTGGTACTATCTACAGACAGAATATCCATTAGCATATGTAAATGGAAAAACATGGAAAAGAAGATGAGACCTGTCTGTGGGCTCTGAAATTATCAATCTCCAAGACAAGATAAAAGAACAGCTTCCCTGTGGGAGACAGTGACTTATTTCTTCATGATAGTTATTTAATGTCAATGTACTTTATTCAGATAATAAATAAGAGGAGTTCCCCTGAGCCTGATTGCTTGTATAATGTGTTCTCATATGTAATAATAAAGACAATGAAAAGCCAAGATGGTGCGTGAAGAAGCAGAGTAACTTCATCCACCAGCTCTTCCCACGTTGTTGGCTGCTCCCCATGGCAATTGGCAATGTAGCTGTGGCTGATACAGAGTTTTTCACCTGCAGCCTGTATTATGACACATCCGTGGACTTCATTGCTTTAACAAAACAATCTTTAAAAAAAATCCATTCATTTGTTCCTAATAGAACATTATTAGTACATACCTAAAAAGGGTGCGATAACCCCTAATTCCAATTCAGGAAACTAAAAGAACCTTTAAGGATTGACCCTACATGACAATTAACTACAAGTTAGATAGCCACCACTGCCTTCAGCAGATTTCAAGTGGGATTGATTCTGCTTTAAGATAAGAATACAATAATCTTACCATCCTAATTCCAAAAGCCACATAGTACCAGATGTTTACGACATACAAAAATAAATAAAATGCTAACATCCCCAAAAGCTGTTTAAGTTCCAGTGAACAGCTAGATATTAATATTTAGCTAGAGATTCCAAATTTTAAGAGTCTGGCCCATAGTCCACACAGTGTGAGAGTCAGTGCAAAGCTAGTGCATCCTTTAAGTCCTATTAAACCACCCATCTGTAACTTTAATGACACACAAGTCTCACGCTGACTTCTGCAGAAATTACTCTCATGCAGCATTCCTTCAGTTTCTACACTACCAAGTTATACAGGTACACATCAGATATGCAAATAAGGGGTTGGAAACTCAAGCAGGGGAAAAATAGTGAATAGCATACAATATCTAAATCTAAAAGCTGTAAATACAGGATCCTTTTCCTAACTTCCGCCTTTTTTGGGAAGCATGCATGAGAAGAAGTTATGACTCACAAACAGGCTATTTGCAAATATGAAGCCTTTACTCTTTGTGAGCAATCACCACTTCCTAGTGAAAACTGAGCAAATTGGCAGAAGTGTTTTGGAGTCATATCCTAGTATTTTCGTAGGGAGTTAGGATGTTAGTACAGAGCAAAAGTGCTCTGTCTCCCCCAGAAAACAGAACCGACACAGCATTTTTTTGTGGAATGCAGGGCCAAACACTTATTAAAAGTCTTGTTGTACAGGGGCTTGCTGGAATGGAGTTAATTTTTTTCATAGCAGCCCATATGGTGCTGTGTTTTAGATCTGTAACCAAAACAGTGTTGTTAACACATCAACGTTTTGGCTGTTGCTGAACCGCACATGCATAGTGTCTCCAACTACTCCACCAAAAGCCAGTAGGCTGGGAGTGGCCAAGAGGTTGGGAGTGGGAAAGAGGTCAGGTGGGACAGCGGACCCTAACTCACCAGAGAGTCCATATAGTGTCATGTTCAGCAATAAAACTTGGGGGGAGTTTTTCCCAAAATAGTCTTCGCTCAGAGACTGGCTGGGCATTGGTCAGCTGGTGGTAAGTGATTACTTTTGCATCACTTGCTTTTTTTTCTCTTTTTCCCCTTTTCTTATTAAACCGTCTTTATCTCAGCCCATGAGTTTTATCACTTTTGCTCTTCTGATTCTCTCTGCCATCCTTCTGGGGGAGGACTGAGTGAGCAACTGGGTGGGGGCTTAGCTACCAACTGGGGCTGACCACCATGCTTACCTAAAAGTCTTCTGTATTTCTAGCTTCCCTGTTTTATTGTTCAAGACTCAGCCTCAGTTCAATACTCTTAGACTTATATAGCAGATAAAGGACTTAACTTGCCCATTGATATTTCTAAGGTTATACCTGCTGCAGTACATAAATTAAGCCTATCATGTCCATAAATGGCACAACAGGAGGACAGTTTTCTTTTATAAGGGACTCTGTAAAAGCTAGAGGCAAAGATGAGTAGTGTAGAATCATTTTACAAGGGCACCAGAGACTGAACAAAATTTTGTCCCCAGTAAATTCAGTTGCTGCTGGTGTTGTCATGAAGACATGCAATGACTAGGATATGTGCTTCCTTTTGAGCAATAAGAGCCAAATGGCATGATAAGCTGTGAAGTATCGTATTTCTTCATTCAGTAAGCAGGTTCGCCCATTTGCTGAGCCCTGTGTTAGAATTCTTCAGCAGCACACCGTTTTTCATCAGTGCTGGAAGCAAAGCATCACTCAGTCCCCTTGTGCTCACACCCAAAAGAAAAGGCGAGCAGGAAAACATGTACTGTGCAGCAACGTTCTGCATTTGACTTGATGAAGAAAACAAGCCAGTTTCAAAGCCATCATTATTGTCTAAAGATCATCATTAAAGCTGCATTTTAAATTGCACCCTTCACAAGAAGCTACTTGTGCTCCAAATCCTTACAGCATTCTCCTTGCCTTCTGCATTTCTACTTAGTCATATTTAGAAAGAACTTTTGATGTATGTAAAAAGTTGTCTTAGAACTTTTTTTTTTTTAAAGTATAAAGTCCTCAGCTAGTTAAATACTGACACCTCAGTAAAAGAATGCTATAACATCTAAGGAATGGTTTTCACATCTACCAAGTATTCAGACTTTTATTAAAGTCCATTCCAATTATAGAAATTCAGCACATCATGTTTTTGGAAAATGACATCACTATATGGGGTGACCTTCATGTCCAGTCATTGATTTCACCTCAATCTAGTTTAGAAAATCACAAAAAATCAGAGCTATTCCTATACATACAGTAAAAGTTCTGTCTGAGCGACTTTAAAAACCTGTCTTTAAACTAAGTGATAAAATTGAAAAAAAATACTGTGTTGTCTCACGTCTCGTATTTCATGAGTGATTTTTATTAAATGGGATTTTAGTCTTCAAGATTCTTCCAAATGCCCCGTTTTTTAAATGATGGTAATACTTTACTCCGTAATTACTTATCCTGAAATAATCTAAATCCCAAGGTGTAAGAGGGGGAACATGTTGATTCTGTTTCAGGTTTGTGGCAGCTCTTTAAAGAGCCTGAGGATCCTCCAGAAGAATGTGTTTAGAAGGGAGGAAGAATTATTTCAAGGTTCTCTTCTATATTTTCACAGAGGAATATACACAGAAGACCAACATTTTAATAAGAGGAAAACCCTATCCTACCAATAACAAAAAAATTAGCTTTTATTTCGTTATCATACTGCTATGAGCAATGGCATGCATCCAGTTTTTTTGTTTCTATTGTTTTGGTTGGTTTCTTGAATGTGTGTTTGAATAATCCATGATAGCAGAGCTTTAAAATTAAATAAACAGATGTTTTTATTTTCTAGTGCAAATGGGTCTCAGAGGCTTTCAGCTATCCCATCTAGAGTTTTTTTAACGGCTTTAATGTTTATTCAGTAAGCTTTTATGGAACTCTTTACTGAAAACTACCTCTAGAACTATCACCGAAATAACCACAGACATGCACATGCACACACACACGCAGCCCTGCAGAGTTATAGTGTGGGACATCTTCAGTCATGTCCACAGTGCCAAATGCTTGTGCTACAGAGCATAAGGTTAATGCAGAGCCAAGGTCGGAGAGCACGTCTTCGTACTGAACTGCTGACAAAACACGCCGTTCCCAAGCAGCTGGGAATTGTTTCTCTAAACAGTTTTGATTATATCTATTAATCAGTTGATTCCTCTAGAGCCCATAGGTTACAGTTACAAGAACTCCATGAGCAAGTAAAACAGTATAGTCTTTGTGCCTGTATTAGTGAAAATCTACAAAACCTTCCTATTGATTTATGATCAGATTATTTAAAAACAAACACTTTGCAGGCATATTCCAGTACTTTGACTTAATTCATGAAGATACGCCTAGACAGAAATGCCTTGAAGATTTAAGAAAAATCAATCAAATATATAGATATTGTTAAAACTAATGAATTTGCACTTACACATTAAGCTCACAGTAAACTGTAAACAATTTCTTGTGTTCATTGAAAGATGTGAATTTTGCCATGGAACAAGACACAAGGTCTCATATATGAAGCTTTATTATTATATTTACATATAGCAATGTTTTGCACCAAAAAACATTTCACCAGGTTGTAGCGAGGTGGGTGTTGGTCTCTTTTCCCAAGTAACAAGTGATAGGACAAGAGGAAATAGCCTCAAGTTGCACCAGGGGACATTTAGTTTGGATATTAGGAAAAATTTCTTCACTGAAAGGGTTGTCAAGTGTTGGAACAGGCTGCCCAGGGAAGTGGTTGAGTCACCATCCCTGAAGGCATTTAAAAGACATTTGCATGTGGCGCTTAGGGACATGGTTCAGTGGTGGACTTGGCAGTGTTAGGTTTATGGTTGGACTCAATGATCTTAAGGGTCTTTTCCAACCTAAATGATTCTATAATGCTATGATTCTATGAACTGGTTCCATGGTGCTACCTATGTTCTGCAGTAAGGCAGAGGACTGAAATGCTAGACAATACTTCCAGAGCTATCAGTGTAACTTTTTTGTGATTCACAAAAGCTACCCAAAGCAAGAACTACAATTTTCTTACAGAGGGCTTAAAAGATCTTTGCAGAGAGTTGATATTATTGGGTGATACAGGTTGTGAACACAAAAAAACCCTATATATTAAAATTTGGTGTCTGTAATGTGACTTAAACTGAATAGAAAATTGCATGGCCTCGTACAGTAAAAATTCTGCTTAGATGCTTTAGGTGGTTTTACAGTTTAAACCATAGGACAAAACAACAGACCTCCTATATTCTCCAATATCCTTCATATGTAAAAGGCACATATGTACGTATTTACACATACACACGCTCATTCATATTATTAATATTTTTATATGCACGTATAAACACACATCTAAATTATGACAAACTGCTCCAGACCAGAATTGGAGGGAAGCCCAGAGACGTGGAGATGAAATTTAATATAAGAAGAAAAAAAGCAAAAGGAAAATTTGGGGAGTTTAACTGTTTTCTAGTTCGTACATTGTGTGCTAGTCAATGGTTTGCAATATTGAAAATTGCCCTGAGTTTTGCTAGGCAGACAGAATACAGGGAAACAGTGACTAATTTACAGAGCTGGCCAGAAAAAAAAAATGTTTTAAAGTTTCCATGAAATGGAGAGACACGTTTTAAAGAATATTTGGCAATTCCTTTCCCTGCTTTCTTTTTTTCCCCAGCAAGCTTATTCTGGTCATTACTACGTCTACATATTTAAGTGCATGAGCACACACATACACACTACGGAGATTAGATCACTCAAACAAGATGAGAAATCCCAGATGCAAGCCATGAAAGTTCTCCATTTATATATAGAAGACAACCCCTTGGGGAATCTAATCACTCTACAACTGCAAAACATTTAATGGTGCAGAGAGGATGCGGATCTTGATCCTGCAAATGCTTAACTTAAACATGTTCTGCAGTGTAAGCTGTTGAATAGTCCAAAGAAGTCAAGTGTGTAAAGCTAAGTACATAATTTAGTTGCAAATTAAAGGTCTTAAAACACTGCAGAACGTATTGCTTTTAAAATTTCCACTACTGTTTTTTTTTCTTAGCAATACCACACAAAGCAGAAAGGGATAATCACAGCTTGAAAATCTTTTAGCAGAATTCTTGTAAAACCAAAGATTACACTCAGAAGGGGCAACTGTCATAACCTTTATGTTCACAGATGCCGAAAAAATGCTGGTGGTCTGGGGATTATCTTCAAATACACAATGCTAAGGCTCCGGTCGAACAGCAGGATGCCTGTTCTTAGCGGAGCAGCAAGTCTGGAAACAGAGAGGTAAGAGCATCACAAAGAGTCATAGAACTACAGAAGGGGAATTCCTAGTTTTACAAATCAGCAAATGCAATATCTCTAGATTAAATCTGGGTCATCAAAGAGGAAAGATGTGAAATAAGGTCTGACTGATTATATTGCCTTTGCAGAGGGCTTAGAGACTGAATGTTTTAACTTCAGTAAACCTGCTGTTAATGGGTTGTGGAGTTTAAAATGACCCTTCATCCTCAAAATAGAGATGAGCTGTCTTCTACGTATGTGGGGGTACTCTGGAAAGAAAAGCCAAGGAGGTTATCAAGGATTGAGTGGGAAAAAAAAAGTTACAGAGGAACTCTCTTGCTTAAAAAGATAATTTTAGTTCTAAGACTGTCATTATACACAAGGCAAATAATCATCTTTTTGCCTCCCCTGCATTATCTTCCTTCTTCTTGACTGAACATTCCTTCATTCCCCTATGAACGTCTATATTACTATGTAAACAATAATAATAGATTTCAAACAGCCTTTTCCTTTGTTATATATGTAAGTTCAGAACAGTCTAAATAAAGGGGAATAAAAGAAAGATGTTTCATTGTATGGGTCACTTTTAATCTGCACTTCTGAGCAATAGTCACCTTAGGTTAGTAACTATTCAGATCACATTTGCTTTCAGACAGTTAAAGAATAGCGTTGACCAGGATAATTATTCTTTTCATCTGAATGCAGAGGACATCAGCTTGGAATAGTCCTGGTGGGATACAGTAGATGTGCTTGAGATATGTGTTACCTGTTGACCTGTACGTGACGCTTTAAAGTGTGGTATCTTACATTTTCACAAGGGACTCATAAAGCATTAATCTCCATCACATTTCAGGGCAGGTTACAAAACAAATTTCTAATGGGTGTTTGAGGACTGTTGAAGATATGAGAAGTTTTGTTACCCAGTGTTTTTCATTAGCTCCTGTTTTGATTTTATACCTATGGACTGTATATTGAATTCATGACAGTAGATCCTGCAAAAGGAAAGTGTTATATGCAATGGAAAACTAAAAACACACAGGCAGGACCAAAATAAAACTCACTTAAATGTAAAGCCTTCTATCCCTCATTACCAGAACTGTATTAAAATCATGTAAATGCTATGACCAACTTTTACCAGCAGAAAATCTTGTAGCTGAGTGGGGCCACACCAGTGTGACCAGGTGTTCCCCACCACGGACTATTACAACACCCAACATTTTCCATTCTATTCAACCTTTCTCCCTCAACTTGCCTTCAGACATCGCTGTAGTATAACCACATAATTTGGCTCTGACTTTTACAGTTTTTTTTCTGGTATCTTTTCTGTTGATTTCCTCTGACAGTTTCAGCAATGACCTGCTGAAAGCATTCTCCAAGCCCATGGTTGGTCTCTGAACAGTATGAACCATGAAAACTGAACAGTATTACAGACCAATAGGCGTAACAGGAGATTATTAATAATAAGATATATTTATTTAATTTTATAATTCCATAGCACAGGTTCATAAAGAAGAACACTTAGAATACCAATAGTAGTAGGATGCTCTAGTACTAGGATGCTCTAGTAGTAGGATGCTCTACTATGCTGTCTACTGACAGCAACACAGTATTTCTGTAGCTCCTTAAAGCACAGCAGCTCAAAGCTCTTCCAGCTGATTAATTTCACTTAATTGAAAATTCAGATACAGCAGCAAGTAAGACTGTGTTTTACCAGCACTGGCTTTTCTATTGCCAACAGAAAAGACACAGAGGTTCATGGCTTTGTTCTGTTCACCTATAAAACCTTCAGGTGTTTGTCAAAACCACATTTCTTCATCAGAAAGAGCGTGAGCTGCTGACACATCTTCTGAACATTTTCAAGTCTGAAGGAGTGTCATACGGTACTATGTAGATGAGGGCTTGACATTAGAAAGTATTTAATGTATCCATTTATTTAATAATTAGGGGTTTTTAACAAATACTTTGTTAATTCTAGATAGAAAGCAGAGTTTTATATATCCTTATAAAATATTTGGTGCTTTATAAAAATAACACCTATGAAGTCAAATCAAATATAATATTTTCTTTACTGCAAAGGAGATAAGTTGCCCCAGCAGGGTGGAGTAATAAGTCCTTGCTTAAGGAACCTGAAGAAGGAGTTCACCCTTAAGTCACCCGCTTACTTGTTTTCTCAAACGCAAACAATACCCTACCAAATGTAACAATTTAATCAAGATTTCCCTTTGTCAGGACCACAGATGTAAACTTAGCATCTCTGAAGCCAGACAGCTATGATACAGAAAGGGTGCATTTTTAACTGGAGAAAATAAGAAATTATGTTATAATCATGGGTTTTGGGGAAGGATTAATGCAGAGACAAATGTCTATGTGTAGTCCATGTAGGAGAGGCAACTTAGGGAAAGCCAATACACTAAAGTCTTGTTCTAGCTGGAGAAATGAAGTAGGCGGTTTGTTGATTTTTTTTTAAGCAGTAATATCTCTGTCTAAATTTTATTGATGAAGTTATTGTTATTTCTGACCGACATAGTCATTGGAACAAAATGTATATGATAAGAAAGATGGCACAAGGATTTATTTTTTCCCCACTGACCATCTGGCTTTCATTCTCAGACCTACTTACAATCTATTTCTAAAATGACAAAATAGAGATTATTAACAATATTACACGTCAGAATGCAGCATTTACATTTTTTTTATCCTTACTCAAATCTCTGTCTCCATAAGCCATCTCATTATTTCACACAGTTCATATCAAAATTCCTAACCATAGAGGAAGAAGGGCAGTGGAACAGAAACTTCAAATTACAGTAAAACTGAAGAGAGTACTTAAATCAACATTACGCCAGAAAGACATTAAATAAAAAAAAAAAACAGCATTGACCACGGTTCCTTATACTACCAATAAAATGAGAACTAATCTTTCAAACTAATCTAATTGAATTAGTTTCTCCCTTCCATATCCAACTGTCATTTGTAGGTAACTGAAGCTTACATATCTGTATTGCTATCAATACACCTGTGCTATTGTGCATAGGTTTAAGATTCGATCCATTACTTATAAAGCAGATTGCTTTCTGGCACTTAATTCATACAAATGATTAAGAAAAGCTAGCTTTAAAAAGTTATTTATAAAATCTAACAATAATTACATCATGCAGGGAAACCACATAATTGTCTCTTTTTTTGCCAGAATAAGATTTTCCTTGAAAGAGATTCCTGACTGCAATTTCAGATCTCTATTTAAATGACTTAAATGAGGCTTTTGCACTTCTGCGATTCTTCTAGATTGTCTTTGCTCTTCCTTTCAGAACCTCACTGTACAGCTTTCCTTTCTCAACGTTTCTGTTTCTTCCTACTGTTAGCTCCAAAACTTGAGGTTCTTTTGAAATGCAATGTTAAATACACATTAACAATCCAGATCTACTCACTTCAGTTCTTGAAAGAGGGGTACAAAGAACAAAGCCACAGCCCTCAACAAACCTGCCAAGAGGAAGATCAGGCATCCATGTAAGAGAATTTTAGTCCAGAGCGATCCATTGAACACTAAAGGGATGCTTTCCAACCCTCGCTAGCAAACTTACGATCAGTACTGATAGCCAACACTGTTCCACAGGAAGGGAAGAGGAGAGAGAATGAGAGACAGAGAAAAACCAAACCAAACCAAGCCAAACCAAACCAAAGACCATTGTTAGTGATTCCTTGCAGTAGGGAGTTGGCTGAGACCATTGCTCTCTATTTCCCTATTGTGTGTTTATACCCTAGGGTATCTCATTAACAATGTGACTCAAAGAAATATCTTTCCTAACCTCAAACATTGTGATTTGTTTAATATTGAAAGCATGAGCAAAACACCCCAAACCGCAAGCCAGATCTCAGAGATATTAGAAACTGATGCCCCTTTATCATTAGCTTCTACAGAGATTCTAGTAAATAAATTTTCTGTGCAGAGTGTTTATAGAATCTACAACTCTTGGTTTTTTTTTTTAATTAGGAAACACTTTGCATTGGTAAACTTACCCAGTTTAGTCAGAAAATGTGGGAGAGTAAATAAAGTATAAATCTGACAAACTTGTAAAATGATAAACGGACCTGATGCCAGAGGCTTTGCTATGACTTCAGTGCCTAGCAGTTGAATGGTCCTCCTTTCCTTGGATATGAAAGTGTGAAAATACACATGTATATGCTTTGGAAAGATCTGGATGTTAGCATCAAATTCAGCCTCGGGCAAAGCCTATGCAAAGACTACCACCTCCCCCAGGGGCACTGAAACAAGATGCTGCAAATGTTGATCCCAACCTGCATTGCTTTGATTGGGGATTTTGTTAGTAGCTTGGCTTTGTTTGTCAGATGCCCATAACTGATCTGACCCAAAAATACTAATTTGAAATTTTCAGGCTGACCCTCACTTGGGCTGAGGTTGGCTTACAACTTCTCTCCATTACCCCACTGTAATACTTCCTAGTATTACCTGCGCAGACTCCTCTTCCCATTCCATTCAGACTACAGCTTCTCCATCCTTGCACTTATATCCCCTTTCCATTTTAAGACACATTTTTACAACTCTGAAGTGGTAAGTGTCCAGCCCTGAAAATCTATATGCACATTTAATCTTAAACTCAATGTCTGCCAGAAGTCAATTGAATTATTTATCTGTCAACTAAACCATGAATTTGTTTACAAAACAGGGGCAATAACAGAGCAACAAGGTAGATTCACAAGCCATCTACGGTTTCCCAAGTAAATTTGGCAATGTTTTGGCAGCTGTGTATTTTGTGTATCCCTTTTTTCTATAGATCCACCCCTTGCTACAGGTTAAGAACATAAGAAAAGTCAAACCATATAGCTCAGTCCCAGTGCCTGAGTGTGACCAATCATATTTCCTTGAGAAAATAGGACACACAAGTTAAATAATTCCTCAGTTTTCTCCAGTCTGATGCTTAGGGCTTCCTGAGTCAGACACTGTAGCTGCATCATGTTTAACACTTCTTGAAAGTAATAGCCCTCAAAATAGTTCAATGTAATTAATTTAGCAGCAGACTTTTAAATCTGGTGTATTACTGAAATAATATCATAGTGGTTTTTCACATTGCTTGATTTTTCAGTAATCCAACTAGCAACAATACCTTGCACAATTTTGTAAAATAGTTTTTGAACATTTTTTTTATTACTACTTCAAAACCAGATCTGTGCTTCGTTCCTGTGTCAACAGATGTCAGATCAAGTCATGCTCTGTTCTCTTAATCATTTTAAAAAACAATGATGTTAACCTAAAAATTCAGATGGCCAAACCACCAGAGGGGAAGTTAACAGGGCACCAGACAGAGATTGTCCTTCCAACTTCTTCAAACTACAGATGATAAAAAACATTTTCATAATTTGCTGTGCCAAGAAAGTGCTATCTGCAGTGAGATGTCTTACTTCCATCCAAGAAAAAGACATAATTTTATCTGAGGAACAGGCAGAACACGTATTTTCCAGTAGTGGTAGGCAAGGGGAATCTGTATTCCTCTAAATACTTGTTTAAAGACTCAAAAAGGTCCAGTGGAAAATTGGGAGAGTTAAAAAAAACCACATCTGCTTCTCTCTGTGAGGACTTATTTTTCAGTTTCTCCTTACTGTATGAAGATACACATGAAAACAGGAATACTGGGTGAAACCCTCAGCAAAAAATCAGTGCAACTCCACCCAGCTAAAGCTAGCTGATTTGTGCTTATGCCCCTTTACAGTGCATCTGTTCTTACCATCCCACTCTTTATAAAATAAATAAATATTGCCTTTCCCTACAATGCAGGCAAAGGCTTAAGGAAAGACACAGGCTAACTTAGCACAGCAGTCAAATCTGAGGAAACACTACTCATGTGCTTCCTTCCTTTTATGATCCTCAGCTGTGAACTCTCATTGAGTCAGGGATCAGATGGTTTCATAAAACAAAGCCAAAGAATGTGCTCTTTCTGCTTTGGTGAATGCATCTTTTTCTTGCTGAGCTAGCCACGCTTTATTTATTGGTATATTCAGTGTTATCAGATAACCATCGAGCGTGGATAGGATGTACCTCTTATCAGGGGTGCCATATCGGTATTTGGACACAGCCAGATTTGGCTGCTCAGTGATCCTACTGACTCACAACATAGTGAGCAGGTCTCACATATAAGGTAAAAGCTAGGAGGAGAAATGATGGGCCCAGAAGGAAGGAACATAGCTCTTAGCACTAGAATGTGAGAGGTTTGATTTTAAATCCCCCTTCTTTTTGAGGGATTTTACTAAAACGCATGTTTTAGCCTTTACAGGACCAAAGCCTTTGATACTAAACAAAGGTAATCTGAGAATTCGAGAAAAATATTTCATTATTTGTTCATCATCTGAATAGGTTATATATTTTAGAAATATTTTTTCTCACCTGCATTTTAGTAGAGCACTTAATTTAGCCAAGACTGTTACCCAGTAATGTCAATTTTTATTTGACAAACATCAAAAATAATAGTGCAAATAGAAACAGGCTAAAATCAGTACGACTAAGAGTATGAAGTACATGGTTACCTACAAGATCAATGCTTTGGACCTTACTCAAGTAATCTTTATTCTATACAGGCTAAAGAATGAATTCCAGTTTTTTTTCTACTGTTTTAAAATTACAGCTTACTAAGCTGTACACACACAAAGACAAACCAAGGGAGACAGAAAGTGAAGAAACAATACATGACAGTTCCATCACATGCAAATGATCAATGTAGTTAAATGTCAGTGCCACAGTTCACCACGGGTAAAACAAAGGTTATGCCATTAATATTCCAACAGCCAAGGGATTTCCCACACTTCAAAATATTCTGGCACATTCTGAGTAAATACAGCTGATAGACCTTTCAGTTAAGTTTCCAGCCATTATGCAATAAAGAATATAAAAATACTTGAGAAGCATAAAAGAGCAAGGGGCTGATCCAGTGACAACTGAAGTCAATGGAAAGCCTACCACTGATTTTGTTCGGTTCTTAATAACCCCTGGAGATAGATTTCCTACAAGTTATATTAAACCTCATACTGCTTATCCAAGTCAAATTACATTAGATTTTTATACTGAAGTCCTTTACTACATAAGTCAAATATAGTATATACAGGAGGTCAAATATGAAAGAGAATTAGGAGCTAAAACATACTAAAGATGTCATTACTTCTGAAAGCTAAACAGACTGTCAATGCTGAGTACATTTACACGGTGGTTTAAAAAATACGCTCTACAAATTTTAAAAGCATTTTGAAAAACAAATGCCAGTCAAAAGCCATGCAGTTTTCAGAAAAAGCTGCCAGCAGAATAAACACGAACAAATTTAACCTCTTGTAATGCTGTAATGTTAGCCACAGAATGACCAAAATAAATAAATGGGTATGACCATTACTGATTCTTTGCTTCTATTTATTAGGTGTCAAAGACAGGGATGGGGGATAGAATCACATATCTCATTCTGAACTGGAACTGGCAATGTGTCTTAGTGTGACTTCCTATATCTTAGTGATGTTTTGGGACATTAGTTTCAGAGCTGTTAAACTGTGTTTTTAAATCAAATGAACCTCAACTAAGTTAAAAGCCACACAACCCACAATTTGAAGAGAAGATCGGAATTTGACTTTAAGGACAGAATTTATTAGATTAGACAGTGTTAACAATTTATTGTTTTAGAAAGGAAAAGTTCGCTTACCCTTCACATACATGAACTGGCACAATTAAAAGGAAATTATTTTTACAAACAGAAAGAACTAAAAACATGAAAGGGCAAGTGCAAGAGAACTCATCCCTCTCAGATGCTTTTGGATCTGCCCAGAGCTGTGTGCTTTCTCTCAGCCATCTGCTCCTTACAGGAGGGTGTTATCTGCTGAAAGTAACTCTTTCCAAACACTTGGCACTTGGCATTACTACAATGACCCTTTGAAGCTTTGCAGGGAAATTGTCCCAGCTTCCAAGTTCTGCTCACAGCTTTATTTGGAGTTATCATCAGTATTCTATCTCGGCACAGATAACAAATACAGCAATGTAGGTTTAAAGGGCTTATTCAGATTTACATTGCCTACAGTACAGACAGACTTAATGGTACAGCACAGAGGATTCATCTCAGACAGACTTCCATTCGCACTCTTAGCTACACAGTTTGAAAAAGGCTTGTAATAAATCAGATATAGTAGGCAATTTTAGCTTAAACTTGATCAGATTCTTCTCTAATTGTTTATCTTTATTTACAAAATACCACTAAGAAGCCCTAAGTGTCAGACCTGGGGATTCATTGTTCAGGACAGCATCCACCCACCCCACTGCTGCCCTCAGCTCTCAGTCTCTGCTTCCCCTCTCGTGTGCACCAGCATTCGCACTAATTACTTGTTATTCCAAGTAGCCTACCACAGGCACTGCCTTTGTTCCAGGTGATCCCCTATTTACCTTTGAGTTTAGGGCTTGGATACAACTATAAAAAACATTGGTGGCTTTGTCTGGAGCCAAGTACTTTTAAAACTCAAAGGTGATTTCTCATTTCCAGCTCACACCTGAACAGCTATGCACCCATATTTGTGGATGCACACATTTTGGCAAACACTGCTGATTGTTCTTCCTGACTTAGTTATCTGTAATACTTAAGGCTGTTACTACTCCTTTATCTTTTATCAGCCTCCTATCCACTCACCTGCTACCCACTCTGGACTACTCCCCCAAATGCAATTTGAGATATCATCATCTTGTTAAATATTGTATAAGATGCATATTTCATACATATTAACGATCTAAGTTGCACTGTTATAGAGGTCACGCTAGCATGCTGGCAATAGAAGTGACAGAAGAAGTTGCTATGTTGGCTGCATTTATAAGAGTCCCCTTTTTTCTCTTTCACATTTTTTCTAGGATTCCTGTTACGCATACACACACGCCAGAGCGGCACAGTCACAAACTTATGCAGATAAACCGTTAAACAAGCATAGTCTAGTTGCAGCACCAGGGACTTAGCATCAGCAGAGCCACTGCATTTTTTATCTGAATTTTTAAACCTCTGCAATGACTCTATTCTCAGCATTGCCCAAGTCCCTGCTCCTTGTCATCCAACACGCCTGTTTTCTCCAATTTATCACTATGCTCTTCCCTCCCTAGTAAGTCAGTCCTGAGTCAGCAAAAGCACGTCTAGTCAGGCTTCGTTAAAAAAAAAATAATTTAGCTCATTCATAGACAAAACTTAAGAATCCACCTTAAATATATATTTTTTGAAAAGCTTTACTGAACAGACCAAAATGACTAAATGGGAAGTTAGCCTTGGAATAATTTTCAAAACCACCCTTACATCTCTCTTCATCATTATTCATAAAATCCACTCTGAGAAACGCTGGTCTGTGCTGCAAAGTCTAAATGCTCCCTAGCATTGATACCATCGCTCCCTGTGTCGTGTTTTTAGTCAAACTTTAAAGTGTTTACAACAGTAATGACTTGGACTACACAATCATTAATAGTATCTTAAATTCTTCCTCCATTCGACAGTCTTGGTTTTTCCTCCCAAACCTCTTGCTGCTTAATAATATGTACATACAAAATTGTAGTTTGACTTCATATTCCATTGTAAGCGAAAGAGGTGCTTTCGGCAGTGCAAACCGATTTTACATAGCCTATGACTTAATTAAAACTATGTAAATTACTCTGTAAAACTTTCTGAAATTGCAACCTGTTGGGAAGACCTACACTCCTATTATGAGCATGAGGCTTCCCTAGATTTACCTTCCTTTTTCATAAATTCACTGTCACTGACATACCTCTGTCAGCGTGAGCGCTGGGTACTGCTTTTGGCAAGTTGTCAGCTCTTTTAATCACAATATGCTCTTCCTCTGCTCTCGCTGGAAGAGGCTACAAGGCTGATAGTAGCAGAGGGAGCCAGTAGAGGAAAACCAGTGCAGAAAAGATGAAAGGTATCTTTACCCCAGCAGCTGTTATTGCCACCTCTTCTGGTCTCCTGCACAATCCCTGATGAAAGGTGTTAATCCTCCTGTAAATACCACTCCATCATGATTAGCAGGGGTCAAAGAAGTAGCTCAATGTTTAAATTTTGTGAAAGCTTCTCATGTGTCTCTTTCTAGGTCCTTATTTTTGTAACTTGTGTTGGAAAATACCTCCTTCTTTTTGTCTTCTTTATAAACACACACTTTGGGAAAATAAAATGAAAACCCAAACCAATTTCAGATGTATGCAGCTTACCAGGATAAACGTTTATCACGTCTGGTAACAAATAACCCAGACAGTTGACTATTAATTAAGAAAACTCACAATTAAAAGTTCCCTGAATGCTTAGGAGAAAAGTGTCTGCTCAGAGAACTGACAGAAATCCAAGACTGATTTCAATGCGCAGGCTGTGCCAGTGATTCCTTTGAAAAAGTTGCTGCTGACATGGAGCTGAACAGCTTCTTCCAGTGAAGAGGCTTGGGGTGTGTGCCCGAAAGCTGACGGAGGCTACCCACGCAACGGTGCTGTGCCGCTGTCCCGACCCCAAGCCCCGGTACCTCCTTCTGCAGGGAAATCTGCTCTGCAAGGAGCCACGCAGGTCAGTACCTCCTGGAAGGAGTCTTCACCACACATTCTACCCTTGCAGACATTCAGTGGATGGCAGTAAGCTGTGTTTCAGTGCCAGCAACATTTGTTTGTTTGATTTAGGCCTGCATATACTAATGGGAACATGAATCATTTCTGTGGCTTGCTGCATGCGTGTGCAAAGTAGTCGAGTGCCTGCACCACCTCAGGCCTACAAAGACAAATACCAGCATTACCAAATCTCAAATGCTGAGTTTGCCCTCCTCTTTGTCCTCCACTACACATTCTCAAACGGGATCATCTCCCAGCAAGCCTTTAAACTTGTATATTTGCTGAACTCATTCTGCATTAATGGTACCAAACACAGCAGCTTGCAATTATTACTAAAGCTGAAGTGTAAAGCACTCTTGGTGATCTAAATAAATGACCAAAGGATTCACAGCAAACAAATTGAAACCGGCTCTTTTTTTGGCATTTTACTGCACGTTAGAAATAAATACAGTTAGGGGTCGGAGACAGTAGGACATTGCTCGTTCTTTCATGGCTCCGACCAGTTTTGGGGCTGTCAGGGGTTCAGAAAAGCCCCTTCATAAACACCCCGACAGGAATCACTGAACGCTGAAAACCTCCCCCCGTGAAAGACGCGGGCTGGGGATGCCCAAGCCCCCCTCGCCGCTCTCGGGGCGGGTCACAGGCCCCAGCCGCCGCCCAAGCGCCAGGAGCGGCCACCCCCGTCGCGACCCCCGTCGGGGCCGCGCTGGGCCAGGCCGGGGGCGGTGGGGAGGCGGGCGGAGGGCCGCGCCCCGTCGACGACCCCCCGAGGGAGGGGCCGCACTGAGGCGCGGGGTGGGCGCCGGCAGCCGCCAGAAGGGCGCGGAGTGTCCGCCGGCCCTAGGAGCGGAGCAGCGCCGAGGGGAGCGGCGCTGAGGGGACATGCCGGGGGCCGCCCCCGCCGCCCGCCGCCTCTGGCTCTGCGCGGCCCTGCTGGGCTGCCTGGCGGCGGCGAGGCCCCGCCGGCGAGGTAAGCGGCGCCGGGACGGGCATCGGGACGGGATGGGGCGGGCGGCTGCCGGCGGGGGGTCGCCGCCCGCAGGTGGGGAACGGGAGGGCGCGGCGGCTGCGGGCGGCGGCGGGCGGCGGCGGGGAGCGCTGGCCCTCGGCCCCGCCGGGTTCGGCACCAGCCCCCGGCGGGGAGCGGGCGTTCCCCTTCTCCGGTCCCAGGGAGCGGCTCGGGTCGGGCCCGTCCCCTCTGCCGGCACGGCGGTGGTTTCCCAGCCCGGTGGTCACATGCAACTAGTCTCACTGGAAGAGGCTTAACTTTGCGAAGTTAAAGTTCTTAGTGTTACTGTTGGCAGGCAGAAGTTGTCTCTGTCACGGCGCAGCCGCGGGGAGAACCTGCCAAGGGACAGTGGGAGCTCCGGAGCGTTAGTTCTGCCGCTCGCTGTTCCCTGCTCTCGGAGCGCCTGCGGGGATGGGCGCGCCCTTACCTGGGACCTCCGCGAAATGCCTTGCAAAGCCTGTGCAAAAGCCGTATCTGACAGATACGGTTTTCTGAATCCCGATTTCTAAGAGAAGATCCACGTAGAATAGATACAATAGCGTATTCTATTAAGAACTGCCAGAAAATACTCTGTAAGCATCTATTTTGCATCTTTTTTAAAAGGTTATTTACTACCTTTTCAAGGCACTCTTTAGGGTATTGACATGAGTAGTTGAAAAGTGTTTTAACTCCCATCCGGATAAGGTTTTTTATAAAGATGTATCAATGTGTGCATGTTGATTCTATTATCCCGTTGTTCCCCGTACAGGAGAGTATTCATATTCCTGTCCCATTGCATTGCGATACTGTCACTGCCACAACGTTTGTGATCATGTTCTTTTATATGTCTCATCCAAGCAAATAGTATCTTTTAGGTAGTTACAGTCATTTTTATATTTTGCTTTAAAAGCGTTACCCTAAGTAACCATTTCAAGATAACTTCTTCCAAAAAGTGAACTTCTTTCTATTTTAGTACTTTGGAAGAGTTTAAATCCACAGATATATCTGAACACTTTTGTTAAATGCAGTCCTAGTTCTAATTTTTGCCTTGGGATGTTGATACGCTGCATTCTTTGCAGTCAGTAGATGCAAGAAAAAGCACGTTGAAGATCAGAGTAGGCACTTACTATTTGTTTATCTGTAGTAATTTGCCAGATGCTGGCCTTTGGACAGCAGGAGATATAAACTGATAACCTAATGTACCTGAGGAACTGAGTTGCCAGCCCTGCCACTCTGCCCTTGCCTGCCTGTACTCCTGTGAGTGGCTCCTTTTCCCGTCCCTACTCTGGTTTGCACCCGGCAGTCCTCAGTGCCTGACTGCTCCATAATGCTGGAAACATTATGGACCGGTGGAAAATCATTGCCCCCTCTCTGCAAATGGATTGGAACGGAGATGTGAAGAGGGAACTGAGAAGTCCTTGCTTTGTGGAATTCCTTTTTCCACCCCAGTGCCTCAGAGGCAGTCATCAGGAGCCACCCAAGTACCTCTTTGTGGAAACTGAGCTCCTGTGTTGATTTTGAGAACCTCTTTTGACTTTTGGTGAACGTGTGGTGTCCAGAGTACCTATTACCTGACCCTGTTCGTGGCAGTCGCGGTACAAACCCCAGTGTGTTGGCAGAGATTTCATCTACATCTCCCAAAAGGCTCGTCCTCTGGCACAATGCTATCTTTGTGTTAAAGATGTTGCAAAAGTTGAATTCTTTTCTGGCTCAGGGTCACATTTCTCAGTGTCTGGCAAAACCAAGTAGGTCTGGGTTGGATCCAGGCAAAGCTCGCTGTATTAATCCTGATGACCGTCAGGAAAATGCAAATATGGAATCAAAATCTTCTGGCATGCAGAGACCTCAGTTAGAGAGTAGTAGAGAGCCATTTACAGTATTTAGGGTATTTGTGGAAAGAAGTACAGAATATGATAAGTAAACTAAAATTCCAGGGAAACAACTGAATATTTTCCCAAGATGGATTGCTTTTTCAGCAGACAGTATGTAGTAACTGGACCTCCAAACAAAATGGGAGAGTCTCATTTCCTAGAAACAGGTCTCTCCTCATAGCCTCTCGCATGTGTCTCTGCTAGGTTAAGTTAAACCAATGGTGCAAAATACTCAGGGGAGGCTGAATTTCTTGGTCTTAATTCTCAAACGTTCATTTGTGTATTTTATAATTAGAATTTCATTATTCTAAAGCAAATATTTAAAGTTACTAAATAACTAATACATTTAAAGGTCTGAAAAGAAATAACTGAAAAGAATATTCCCATATAAATAGAAGGACTTCTGTCAAGAATAATCATGCTAAAATGATAAATTCTGTTAAAACGAACATGAATTTTCCATTTTATGTCAGAAGATGTCAGAATATGTTGTGATTGTGGATGAAGTCAAGTCAACAGTAGCACATATACCTTCCCCTACTTTAATGTTCCTCCCATAGCAGGCAGAGCCGGTAGGTAAGCTTGCCCTGTAGGTAAGCTTCCTCAGCACTTTCAAGTTATCAGACCCTATTTCTAGTTCCTTATTATTTTGTCAGACTTGACACATGGGGCTGAAAATTGCTGGGTGTTAGATATGGGCAAAGCTTTTCTGGAGCATGATAACAAAATCGGTATTCATCATTCTGCGAATGAATTGTGAAAGAATGTTAATATAAAAATTATTATTTTTATACAACCTGAATAAGGAATTAATGATTTTGGTGGAAAATTTAGCCAATTCCCCTCTTAAATGCCTGTGATTTGAGCAGATCTGGTCTGCAGAGGTAACGTTTTTCACAAAGAACACAACATCCATTTCTTGTGTATGTGTCCATAAATATATTAGTTTTATTTGTTTCTGCTGTTGCTGGAGTTAGCAGAGCAGTTACACTCAGATGAGTAATAAAATATTTAAATTTGTAGTATTGATAATGACAGTTATTTTCAGTTCATTTGCAGAATGGGTAAGGAAAAGAAAGGAAAGAAAAAAAAATCAACCAGTGTAACGCAGGATGAGATTTCCAAGCAATAACTATGGAAATATTAGTGTACTCTAAAAAGGAAGAAAGAACACATGAAGAGCTGGGTGACATATTAAAGTGATGTGCATAATAATAAGAAATGTATAATTTGATCTTTAGTAGGATTTATAACCCCATTAGAAGTGAGTACAGTCAGCTGTTTTGAAGATCTATCAAATGATGATCTAATTAAACTGGGGAGGAAAAGAAAACAAAGACTTGTCTCACGCCTAGCTTGATTTATTAATGTAAAAGGTAACAGATATTAATTTTTTCAGGAGTGATTCAGTTACAGGAAAAAAGACTAATGAGGGTGCTGCATGAAAGGGAGAATTCTGGTAAAAAAAGTAGAGGACAGGAATAAACTTTCTCAGTGGTTCATAAACTGCTTGTGGTGTAGCTTGCTTGGAAAACATTTCAATAACATACATGACTGACCTGTGATTCTTCAAGGGCTTTTCTTCAAATTCCAATGAAGCATAAATTGTCAGTAAGGTCAACTTGTTTGGGCACGAATGGCCTACAGGCTACTACAAGCCACTCAGAAGCACAGCGGTGGCACAGTCAATCACATTGACTTCCATCTGCCCTTAGAGGATGGAAGATAAAGCTATTGTTACCTGCCTGGGTAGCCTAAAGCCATATCAGATTAAATCTTCAGTCTTTGAAAGACTATAGGATTCTCATACTGTGCTTAAAAGAGATGAAATCTGTTCTTTAACTGGGGCATCTTCTTCATTGAAAGGCGGGGAATCACCTGATTTTGAAACGGCTTTATAATTGTGGTTATCTACGCAATGACATGAAATATGTGGAATATGGTGCATTACTGCATGATTTGAACCAAAATATGTTAGTAATCAGTGACACAATTACACCATGCAAAACATGGGACAAATAGAGAAAAACCTGGGAGCAAAAACTGAAGGTCAGAGTATCAGTATTCAAAACGTAAGATTATAAAGCTTTGCTTATAGCTGCTTTTTTTTTAAATTCAGTACTAGCATTGTAAAGGCAAGAATTAAGATTAAATGTATCATTCAGTATAACCTGAAATTCCATTCACAGTCAGTATCAGTTGGTATCCATTTTTAAAAGCAAGATAAATAGGTATATTTGAAATGTTATTTATTTATAAACATTCTTTTCCTTTATTTTCCCCTACTTTCACTTCCCAAAGACATTCCTGAGCAAGAATGGCCAGGCAGTACATTGCATGCAACCAGGAGTCAACTTAGCTGCCACATCACACAGAAATTCTAGCATTCTGCTTTGTTTCTGAACGAGTCTGTATTTTTTTAAAAAAAGAGAGTCATGAAGACTTTTACCTATCACAATTTTGAGATTTTTTTCTTTTTTCTGAGGCCACAAGGTCACTTAGATGTCCCAAAATAAGTTTGTTAGTTGTAATTTAGCATGTCAGTCATGCAAATTGACTTAAAATCTGCAATTATCTACCCATTTTCATACACACTTTTGCTGTGATCTGCATGTATACATGCAAACTGTATGCAACTGCCTCTCATCCATTGGAGGGAATTCTTCATTTCATGCATAAGAGCGCTGTAAAGTGGTAGCCTATTTACAGAAGACCTTTGGATAATCCTTACTCCTGTTGAGGTAAGATTTTGATCCTCTCATATATCTGACACCCCATTTTTATTCAGGTTGCCAGGTTTCATAAGCATAAATGGAACTAGAAAGTCAAAATCCAGAGAGAAAGTATAAACATATTCCATGCCACTGTTTTTACATCTAGGGTAAATGCCTAATGTTATCAATTTGCATTTATTGGCCACTTAAAGAAGGGGAGGTTACCACATGATGAATTCTGTTAAATTTTAGAGTGCTAACATACCTATTTGTTGTTGTTAACAAGACTTCACAATGTTTTTCGGTAAAAGTAGCTTCACCTCATATTGCAATTTATCCATATTTTCCCATTAAAAATACTTCACATCTGTTCTAACGTACTTGTTAGGCATTCCATCTTGATACTTGAAATACTCTTGCTCCACAGTTATTGAATGTTCTCCTGGTGGACATCAGATCCTGCAGAGCCCTTACCGAAGTGTTGATTTTGATTCATCCCACCTCCAGCAATCAGCTATTCAGGATTTAATATGTGACAATTCCCTAACACCAGGATGGTATCGCTTTATGATTTTTGATAAGCCTGCTGAGATGCCGACCAAGTGCGTGGAGGTATTGTTACAACTCATTTGATTATGAGAAATACATATATTTTCTTAAGAATTTTTCAGTAAGATAGCTATAAAGAAAAGAGTACAGTTATGGAGATTGATGAGGAGGAATACAGACTACCTATTCTCTCTAAATACTGGAGTATACTAAAATGTGGTAACTGGACTTAAGTGTTAAGACTTAAGTCTTAAGCGTTGAAAACTTTACACGGAATGAGCAATAGCAGAGCATGATAAATTGCATCCCTTCTAGAGCACTCAAAAACTGTCATTTGTAGTCACTGCTAAAGAAGGGATCTCATGTCGTAAAGCTGCAACTATGCGATAGTCAGTCTGTTAGGAAGGCCACGTGAAAGCAGTATAAAAACTTGCAGCCCATGAATCCAGTAATGCTTTAGCTTTTAAAGTGTTTGTGTTAGAGACAAGAGATTACTCCTAAAATGACTTGAACTAACGGAGCTAACTGAAGATTAGTTGCCTTGTCATCTGCAAGTCCCCTAAGATCCAAGAATTACTTGGAATATTTAATACTTTAGACTTGCAATGCTTTATTTTAGAGCATACCAACATATCTGTAATTGTCATATTCTAAGGAGATACAGCTTTGTAGTTTGCTATTTTAAAACGTTTCCTTGTTTAAAATGAATTAAAATGTCATTACAGTATTTTACCCATGATTTTTCTAATGAATTAAAATTGCCTGGTCAGTGTCTTTACAAAACAAAAATGAAAGGGAAAGCCCAACAATGAGACACTTCTAAAGGAATACAAAACAGTTAAAACGTACTAATAAAATTAAATTGAGTTTCTAGCAGACCCTCTTATTTATTTATTAAATCTTTACACCAGTATAAATCCTCTGAAGTACCTTTAATGTGCAGCTGACTCAAGGACTCAGAGGGCTGTGTTGCAGAGGCTACTGTTATCCAGGCTTTTATAGTAAAAAACCCTAGCAAAAAGTATAATTCCTGAAGGGCTTTCTTTCAGTTAGATTCAACACAAACAAACTAATTAACTAGTTATGTTTTATCAAAATAGATACTTTTATGGAAAGAGCTAGCATGATAAACCAGGGGAAAAACCAACGTGTTTTTCAGAACAGAGGTTAGACTAGCAAGATACCTGCTCAGATCATCTAGGAAAGTTTTGGAAATCTGACCAAAGTTCAAACTCAGTAAATACTTGGTAAAAATAGGCTACCACTCTAATACAGAGGAGTCCAGGTAATTACACTTAGAAAGAAATTGATTCAAAACTTATTCAGCAAATTAAATTTTTGCATTGACATCTGCTTCTTTGCATCTGTTGACAAAAACAAGGCTTTTTTTTTTTTTTAAATCTCAAAGTCAAAACATTAAAACCATGCTAAAATGGATGTCTTGTTTGGGAAGTGTCCTCCTTTTTTTCCCTTTAGGAGAGCTTTTATTATAGCTGTATTTAATCCTTGTCAAAGATTCAGACTGTGTTAAACAATCCATCCCATTTCTGTCTTCTTCTCATTAATTCTGTCTGTGATGGATTGATGGTGGGCTCAGATATTCGAGTTTAAGAAAGAAGACGACAGAAGAGTACTTTTGAGATGAGTAATCACTCAATGAGTCTGCAGGTCTAAAGACAAGATGATCTGAGACCTTTCTTCACTATCAAGTCAAAGAAAGGGATACTTGAGGTTCTCAAAATCTCACAATTTCAGATTTATAGTTTTCATGTAAATATTTTCCAAATGCTGGCTTTAGCACACGCTGTGTCCTTGTAGGTGTTTCTCTTCAGTTTGCTTTCTGCAGCGCATGAAAGACAGGAGGTGATCTTTAACTCATTCTGGTAACCCATGAACCAGAAACCTTTGTCTCCTTTTCTCAGGATTCATTTTTCTGTATTCTGCTGGAAAACTCTGGTGTCTGCTATCAGTCTTGTGCTTCAGTTACCATGACTGGTACTGCTGTTAAGTTGTGACCTGCACGGCAGCTTCCTTGATCTGAAGACTCACATAGCCACAGTGGTGAGGGGTGAAGGAGACTATTCCACAGCACACTTCTCACTCTGTGAGGAAAAGAATTGAACAAGGCTTTTGTGTGGGAGAGAGGGAACAACAGCTGTCTTTAATCACCTCTTGAATCAGCATCTGAACCACAGACCTTGTGAAGCCCACTGCTTTGTAAACACCAAAGGATTTTGGGTTTCCAGAAAGTCACTGTGGTTGTTACAGGGATGCTACAAGCATATCTCTTTCTAAAGGTGGGGAACTGAAAGACAGTCAGGGCTTATCAGGTGTCTGGTATTTTTGGCTAGGGCTGCAGCTCAGTAACCTTGCATCAGCTGGCCGCATCTCTTAGAAGAAGTCCAGGAGGTTAGCTGAACCTTCGGTCCATGGCAAAGGGCAGATGAAACATGTCAGCCTTAGCATCTTTAGTTGATATTCGATATTCAGTGTACGTATGTTCTACCCTGTATTTGCTGTGCTCTGATAGCATGCACACAGTTACTCTAGGTTAATGGGTGTAGAGTAACACATTAGACCACAACACAACTGTTGGCTGTTTTGGGCAAAACACTCAGGTGTGGCTCCCAATTAAGTTCTTCAGGCACTAAATTACAGCCTGTCTTTAGAAACACAAAGAAGGACTTAAGTTCCTTTTGTGTGTGTTTGTATTCAACCTTGAGGAGGAAAGTAAGCAAGCCCTCAATTATACTGTCTAAACTTTGTAAAAGCTCATGCAGGAAATCACTTGAATACATGGGTAGCTCTTATTAAAGCACAGCAACAGTTTGATATAGCATTAACCATTTTCTGATGTTTTTCTCTGGTGCTGAAGATGAATCGCTGTGGTACTCAAGCCCCTGTCTGGTTGTCTCTGAGGGAGTCAGAATCCATGCCTCGACCCGGTGAGACCAAACAGTTAACAGCTTGCGCTACATGGCAGTTTTTCTTCAGCACTTCAAAAGACTGCTGTCTTTTCCGAATCCCTGTCAGTGTGAGGAACTGTGGAGATTTCTTTGTTTACTTACTGCAGCCCACCCAAGGATGCATGGGATATTGTGCAGAAGGTGAGAAAACGCATGCTCTAACTCAGCTAAGTGTGGGTGTTGTGTTTATGGGTGTGTTTCTTTGATATGTGGCTGAGCAGAAATGTCTGGAAATAGTTATACGTGCTAATATCTCTTGCAATGCTTACTTCTGATATGATAGAAAAAGGATTTGATGTGGTAAGGTGGATTCACACCACCCCTTTTTAACTTACATTTAGCACTCAAGTATTGTTCAATGCTCAGAAACTTATGAACTGAAATTTTCCATATAATGAGGTTATAAGACATCTGGAAATCAAAATTCAGAGTACCTGCAATGTCACTCATACTCTGCAAATACCCATTCCTGAATATGCATAGAATTATGTGTCAGAGTAAATTTTGTTTAAGAACTTGACCAGACTGTATTTATATAATTATTGTTTAGCATTGTTAGGAGTATTTTTCTTACTGTAATTCTTTTATCGTCTTTCTGGAGAGTATATATGTTGCTAGAAGAAAATTCAACACAAGTGCTCTACTGATACTTCATTAGTACTATAAGAAAGGCTGAAGTGGAGTCCTTTTACAAAGTCATGCATTGCTTGGACCCTTGTGCTGCAAAAGTGTGTTGGTGTTCACAGCTCAAAACTTCAGTATTTCATTATTCAAGCTAGATGTTTTGTATAACTTAAGAAAGGCAGGGTTAAATCGTTACAGTTAAAAATATATGAAATAGTGACAAATTAGTGTTGTAGGGAATTCTTAGCTTGTATAACACACCATTGTGAAAATACTAGAAATATTGTCATGCATCATGTACTGTATTGCTCTAAGTCAAATTCTCTGTTACTGACTGCTTTCAAAAGCTTGATAGCAAAACTATCAGTGGGTTTTCTGGTGCTTTATTGGCCCATCATTATACCTTTAAGTCCAGTTGTTAAGGCATTCTCCAAGTGTTTATTGATGGGAAAAAAATGCCAGAAATGGGACATTTCAGCATGCAGGTGACTGAAGCAAAGAACAACTCCTGCACTGTAGGACTTCGCATTTACTTTGGATGATGCCTTACGGAGAGGGAAGAGGATATAAAAACCATGGGCAGCGAGCTAGCAAATTTTTACTGCCTGAAAATAAAGTAGGCAAGAAACATAACTCTGGTTTAGCTCTGCTGAATACTGTACATCTGAAACATATTTTCAGTTTAAAAGCCTTCTTTTAAAATGGTATTTTCCTACGAAGTGCATTGCACTCTTGTGCTGCTTTTTGTATCTAGGTTACCATGTGTCCTGTGTTTTCTCTTTAACACTTGATAGCTGTAAACACTTGATGCAAATTTTCAAACAGTCTCTCCTCTACATGCTGAAGAATTCAAATGTTGTATCACTGAAGTGTTGGAACATCAAAATCTGCTCTTCATTCTTTTTGGTGAATGGGGTTTTCAGTGTTGCTGCTGTCCTTTTGACTTCATTTGAGCGAAGTGACTAATCTCTTTCTACTACTGTTACAAATGCACTGGTATTTTCACGTTTAATCAAAGTTCCACTTTTTCTTTTTTTTTAATAACATTCAAAGTACCAAACAATAGCAGTGCATGAGCACTTTTTCTTGGGCCCCTGTAGGAAAGGTGATGATTTTTTTTTAATTTTTAATTTTTTTTTCCCAAAGCAGGTCTGCACTGAATTTGGCTGTCCAGGGTTACAGTTAATGAATAAGCATTCAGATGTGGATTTGGGGAGACAAAATATATATTCAAAAGAACAGTTTAATTCCTTTTTACTCACTTCCAACACCTATAAGTATTGGCTGGGTACCTCTGCAGTAAAAGATGTAGAGTGGGGTAGCAGGTAGAATGTTCGGTACCCTTCCTCCTAGGTTTAGCCGATCTACTTGTGACGTCCAACCCAAGGCTTTGTACTGACTGCTACTGTAATTGTATATGGGTCGGATTACAGGATTGCTTCTGTTCTGCTAATTTAGACTTCAATTAGTGTATTGTGATATTTGGTGTATTTTTAACATAGGGCAGTAATTTAGGAGCGTTGGTGTACATATTCCGTATGTGTGGGAATATACAATTTAAGAACAATTTATAGTTTTTTCAGATGCAAAGTCACAAACGTGTGATCCTGAGGGAACGCGAAATCAAGGCTTTTGTAGCAGTGAGTATTTTGTTTTGATTTTCAAGATTTTTTTGTGCATCTATGAACCAGTAGTGTCAACATTTAGTCATATTCTGTCTTGAATAAAAACATGTTCATGTTATCAACAGTATTGCTCGGTCTGTTGCAAAATGAGCAGTTTGGAGGTAATTTAAGATCTTGGAGTACAAAAGTACTTTCTCAGCATAATATTCAGAATAATGACCAAAATGTCAAAAAGTAATTTTAGTAATGCTGATTTACAGATTAATTTGATTCTTTGGGAATCAAATATAGGATGAATCGAGAAATCATATTGTTGTTTATTCTCTTCCTTTTTACGTAACCCTTTTTTTCCCCCCCATCCCCTGTCTTCATAAGTAGACAAAATATTCTTCTGTCAGGCAAATTCCTTTGCATGTTGCTCTCTCCCATCTGGTAAAATAATTAATTGTATTTTATTCCCTTGGTCCCGTCCCGTTCCCCTGCTTCAGCACTATGCTGTTGGCTAGAATATAATCAAAGGCTGATAAAGAGTTTTTTTCTCCTTTCAATAATTAATAAAAGGAGCATACACATTTTCTCCGATTCTCTAAACAATTATGTAATATTTCGACATATGAAAAAAGGTAAATATTAGTGTATTAACTGGCAAAATAAATATCAATGTCATTTCATCCAGTACTACTTTTGCACAGAATGAAAAGCACAGACCACACTTCTGTTTGACTAGGTAACCTGGCTCCTTCATCGTCTCCGTCTGTGTCACCACCACTACCAACCATTCCTGAAGTTGTAGCAGAGCTGATCAAAGGCAGCATTTACCTAAGGTGTATCTTTGGCATTCCTTTTGCAAACAGCTCAGTCGGATTCATTGTAACTTGGTCAAGACTTTCTCCTGAAGGTATCAAAGAAGAACTGAAACATGAAACAGCAGTTCATACGTTCTCACTTCTAGAACTAGATGGAATAAACGTCAGACTTGGAGACAAAGTATGTTAAAACATAATTATAATCTCTTTGTATCTTTGTAAATATGGCTCAGTAGACACGAACAGATGTTAGAGACAGAGTTCCAGCACCTTGCTGTAAAAATTCTCTTGGCAGAAGCGTACTGACTCTAGTTGTTTACACCAACGGTGCCCACATGACTGTGGAAACGGCACAGGCTATATCAGTAGTTATCACTGCCTTAAGGTTTTGAGACTGCCTGTTTCATTACAGTATAGCGTGCTTCCAGGAGATAAACGTTTATTCAAGTTGCATTTCTCAACCCTGTGCCATGATTTTGTTTGACGCTGTTAATTAAGAGGATTTTTGGATACAACTGCATCTAAGTGAGAGGCTGTAAGAGCCAGAGGTGGTGAGAAGCTGCGTTGTTGATTCATTAGATAGATTTCTTCCCTTTGAATCAATAATGAGCTGCTGCTTCATGGTTTTGTCTCTATGATCAGATTTAAATTGTTTAATCTCTGCCCTCAAAAGCAGTGGGAGTACCTGCATTATCTTCCATGGTAGCAGAATCAAGAGGTAGGCTCTCATGGTAACTCTGAGGAGCTTAAGCATTGGAAAATCAATAAGCTTTCTGCCTGTATAAACCAAATTAAGGGTTAATTTTTCCTGGCCAAAATAAAAACCAAAAAAAGCATGTGGTTGATATGCATGTGCGTGTGTGTTCAAGCCAAAGCCAGGCTGCTTGGATGGCTTATGGACAGCAATAGCAATTGCCAATCCTCAAAAATCCTTTGGGGACTTTGTGAATAGTTGCCTGACAGTGTTATCTCAGTGACAGTCAAAAGGAAAGGCACAGTCATAAATTAGCTGCTGCTGCTATGAATCCTTGGTTTTTCAGGGTCTGAAATATTGCATGTGTGGTCATCACATCTCAAAATGGAGACAGCAACATAAACAAAGAAAAAATGCAAAACCACAGTGTCTAGTAGCATGGAACTGGTTCAGTGGAGGGAAATCACAGTAAATTCCTCAGCTTGAAAAAGATTATCCAGGCCCATAAGACCCGGAAAAAAGTAGAGTAAGAAGAGGAGGAGGGGGAGGGGATGGTTGTTTTGCATAACCTAAGATCCAATGGGCACTCAACAAAACTTTAAAAAAAAAAAGTGAAACAGACAAAAAGAAGTAAAACCCCCCATATAATAAAGTAGAGAATGTACTTCCACAAGATGTCATGGGGTGCAGGAATGCTCCGGGAGGGATTTGTTAAATCTGTGGAGACTTAGGTTCTTGTTAAACATGACTTAAAGGCCACATACAAACCATCAACAAATCTCTGCACCACTGGTGGTGTGCCAGGAAAAGGTCTTAGGATCCTAGATCTGTTTCTGTGTTTTTTCTTAAGCAGCGCCCCGGCAATTGATAACTTCTGGTGCAAACAGATGACTGGGTGTGATGAATCTGTCAAAATGACCCATGATGGCTGAGTTTTGTCTACATGTGACCACTGCATACCTATTATGCTGGTTTTGCCCTACAGGTCTACTGTAGCAGTTCTGCTTTTTTCATGGAGAAGCCAGATATACAAAGCTCTTCTGTTGAGAGCAAGGAATTTTTTGCAGGAGTTAAGGTAATTTTGAAAGAAAATAATGTTTTACTTTATCTAGTAAGAATCGTTCTGAGTATTGCTACAACAGTGAGTCCTCTGACTAGAAGGCACTCAAAAGGTATTAATTGTGAATAATAGAGCATGTTGTTTGCTGTAGCGAACAAATTTGTCAAAAAGCAGAAGAGTCAAAGTTGTTTCTGTTTCCCATGTACTCAAGGTGCAGGAAGGCTGAATCGGCAACTCGCACACGTAGCAAAAGCCTTGATTTCCAGCAGCTAGAGTTGACTCTGAATCTGCATTTATAAACTAGGAGGACCACGGCTCAAGACGTGAGCCCTGGCATGCTGTTGTTCATTATATTTAACTGCTTCTGACTTATCTGGAAAGATTTTGGCCTCTGCCAACAGGCTTTCCCAGCACATGGCTCACAGGATAGCCTAGGCCAGGCCCTCTTCCCAGCTGGCCACAGGGGTAAGGGAAGGGTGAGGCCAACCTGGTCTGAGCTTAGAGAGGGAAACTGGGACATGGGCTGTGCTGTGCCACTTGGTCAGAGGCCAAACTCCAAGCTCATTTTAATTCCTACGGTGGATATTGCTACAGGGACCCATTTGCTGGCCAGGAATGGGACCCCAACCCCAGAAAGATACACTGCATGTCATTACACGTTGGGAATAGTCCTGTTGACTTAAGGATTTGCCCTTCATAAAGTTAAGCCTCAACTTATGTTTCTGCAGGATCAGGGCCCAGACATTTCTCATGTAAGTGCAAGTCTGTAGTGCACGCTGCAAAGTATGAATGCACTATCTTTGTTTTCCTGTGAGGCTGTGTGCAGGATTTCACCCCATGGACAGTGCTCAGTTGTAGGCCTCTGCTACTGATCTCTAGTTTCATTTTTGATTACACATCTATAGCGAGCTGTGTTGTAAGTTTACGGAGAGGAATCCCAGGAGAAATAAGGCGCTTCCAAATTCTTTTGGAACGTTGTTGCCTGTAGGTAGCTTCCCCCTCCCGTCCGCCCAGACAATACACCAAAGTGTGTGTATTTTAGCTTCCAGAAGTTACCCAGAGAATGCATTTTTGTGGTGTTAATACGGTTTGCTAATTCCTTACCTTTCTAGCTATCCTTTACTCTTGCCTTTTCCTTTTCCTTGCCCCTTATTCCCACCTCTTCAAGACCCTTGCTACTGTGTCATCGTCTTCTCCCCAAAATGCTGCTGCTCTTCAGACCATCTAAGTAAGCCCGATCAAGTGGAGCAGGCCACGCACCATGCCATTCCATCTCTTTTGTTTGTTATACTGTACTCCTAGATGATAGTAAGCAGTGCTGTAGTCTACTCACAAAGCTTGCATTTTAAGTACAATTTCTTCTATGCTAGATATATCCAGAAACATATGATATATCAGAAGATGGGAAGGAATACAGACTGGCAATAGAAAGTAGCATTCCTATTCCTTGTCCTGAGTTTAGCCAGTTTGAAAGTGACTGCAAAATCTCACTAACATTAAATACTTTTGACGAAGGTAAGTATTGTCCTGATTTTTGTTGCATTTTGTACGTTTACTATGTTTTTCTAAATGTTCCCACTGGTCTCCTTCTTTGGAGAGGCTGTTACAATGTAAAATAATTTCTAAAATGTTAAAACAAAATATTCACAGGCAGTATGTACTGCTGCTGAAAGTACGGAAGAAGGTGTCCATAATCCATTACTTGTTGAAGTTAACAGGTGTTTTTGGCAGCTGTGGATATTGGAGCCATATTCTTTAATAGGTAATACAGGAATACTTGCAAAGTTTATAATTCAGTTCATTTGTTGACCTGTGTGTTGCAAGTATTGTATATGCAGTTGTGAAGTCCTCATTTTTTTACTGTTTTTACTGTTTTCTGTAGTACTTTCTTAAGCACAAGTCCTGTGGACCCCAGGAGGAGCCTTGCCTAAGCAGACAACCATTTTTATGTCCCATAAGCAAGCCTATCATGATTTCCATTTGTCTGTTAAACTAGAAAATTCAAAACCATTTTCTTGGGTGTGTGTATGGAGATGTAGAGAGGGGGTTCTGCATGACCAAACCCAAGAAAAATGCATAATTATTTAATTTATTAAAAAGTTCATAAATAAGTATGTATATTAACAGGAGTATACAAAATATTATTTACTTAGAGGAAAACTCACTAATGATGTGTTTTCATTAAAACAGGTAAAGAGCAGTTAGGTTTAAACTTGGCTCTTTCTTCTTGTCATGTGGATCTTCTCCAGAAACCCTGCAATAATGGAATCTGTAGTCAAGCCATAATTTATTTCACTGCTGTGACAGACTTCATGCAGGATGGAGACAGAATTACCAGAATTGCAGTTGAACCTATATCCAGTGAGAATTTCCTGTGGAATGGCTATGTTCCAGAAAGCACACAGGTTGAAAATCTTCATGTTAAGCTCTGTAAACTGGCCAGAAATGTGGCTGATGTTAATGAAGTTTCTATTTCAGTTGTGACTTGCTGACTCACACCAAGATTTCTGTGTGGTCAGTTTTCCTTGTTTTATTTTCATTGAAATGTTGTGTTTTCATTTAAATTTTTTTTTACATTCTAATATTGATATCACTACTCAGATTGATTAAAGGTATAATATAGTATATTTATTAGACTATAAACTAGTATCATAAGATAAACAATGTGCCTGATTCTGTTCATTTCCTAATCTGACATGGCTTACTATGTGCTTCTTTGTTTTGAAGATTATGGTAAAGGATCTACCCACTGCCTACTGCTACTCATTTACTGACCCTCATATAATTACATTTGATGGAAGGTAATCACTGGATTGCTCTTCTTAATTTTAAGTGTGTTCGGATTTTTTTTGTGAGTGTTTTTTGGGGTGTGATTTGTTTGTTTGTTTATTTATCTATCTTTCTATTTATTTCTTTAAAATCTGTGCTGGTGATAGAAATTAGCTGTAGTTTTCCACAACTGCACTCTGTATTTTACGTTGTTCCTTGGAAAATAAGGATAAATGTGCTTAAGTTAGTAAAAGCTTGCCAGTCATTATGATCTTTGTACTATTTGTATTTCTAAATGCAAATTTTGGGGTTGTGGCAAAAGAGTGAAGCAAATGGACTGTTTTCCTTTTCAGAGGAGTATGCCAAGAGACAAGTGGTTACTGAACAGTCTGACTATGAAAGATCCAAACGTTATTAAATATGAACAATGATAAAATGATTGATTAGGCAAACTGTTTTAATGCAAAGGTCTTTCCAATCTACAGCACAGTTTCCCTATTTCTGGATGTCACTGTCTGGATCCTTGTAAGGATCAGGTTGCTAGAAGTTGTCTGCTGTCTAACACTGTGCTGAGTTCATTAATGGCGTTGCAAGTGACATCACTGCTGTCACTTGCACATCACTGACCTTCTTTCTGAAGTGAAGACAGCTTCCTTGGCTGCAGCTGGCATGTTTTTGGTATGCTTCTGTCTTTCAAAGTGTTTCTAATTCATGGAAGGCGTCAAAACAAACACAGGTTCCACACTTGGGACTTTTATATTCTCTGCTCAGCAGAAGCACATTCCTTCAAGTGGCAGGGTGAGGAGGATATGTTGCCTCCAAATAAGGATGTTCAGCCCACACCACCACTGTTATTGTGAACTTGATAACAGAAGGGAAAAGACAAGTTGTAATTGCTTCTCTGATAGCACTGTGACTAAAATCACTGGGGTTATCCTGATCTTGCAGTTCCTCCTTTGGCGGAAATTACAGGGATGGCTTCACTGTGCGTTTTAACCATCAATGCGTTGTGATCAAGCTTTCTTATGAACCAATGATTTACTGTGATATGGTCTGGCTGGAAGCATGATGCTGTGGGGAAAGAACTTTCTTTTTAAGGATAGAGTCGTTTGCTACTTTATTTTACAAATTGAGGAAACAAATAGAAAAGGAACTGTCCTTATTGAATCATGGGTAATCCTATGCAGTCCCAGTAGGGTAGCCATCTGCAGTTTGTCTGCTGGCCCATTGTACACAAAGCAAATCACCATTCTGCAATTAACTGTCAAATGCCATTTATAGCCAAGAGGCTGTTAAACTTGCAACAAAAGTTTGGGGTTTTTTCTTTCTTTTCTTTCTTCCCCCCCCTTCCTCACACTTCCCAGGACTGAATCATTAAATTGGCTATTTTGACTTTGCTTTAGGGAACAGATGGCTAACCCTAAGGAAAAAAAAGGAAGTTGCTATTTATGGTTTTCATCTTAAATAATTTTCATATCTCTGGGAATAAGCACTCCTCATTGCCATCTTAATAAAGCAGACCTTTTAAAAAGTATGTGGCTTTCTAAATCATTTTGTCAAGGGTACTTATGCAGTTTTCAGCAGCTGCCCCCACACGCACACTGCTCTGCATCTTTTTGCTCTTGCTGCATAGGTGTACTGCCGTAGAAACACAAAGGCTGAGTAGTAGCCTCCAGTTCCCTGTCATAAGCACTGTTTAAAAAGTGGCTTCATGTTATGTTCCCATTCACAACTATTGCCTACAAATACTCCACTCATGAGCCGCCTTTTATTCTTTATTTTTCTGCTGTAAAACAGGTTTAATTGTTTTGATTTAGAGCTGCACAGAGAAAGATATGATGGTGTTTGTTCAGAACAAAGTTGTGTGTTGGTTTGTGGGCTGTACTGCTTGGTTTTTCTGATGCAGGAAAATGAGTTGCAATATCAAGGTTCACCAAATATTAGAAATCCGTTTTAAGATAAAGTTGTTGACCTGTGTTGATAGAGTTATATTTGATTTCACCAAAGTGAAATCACGTGATGTTCTTTTGATTCCAGGATCTATGACAATTTTAAAACAGGAACATTTGTTCTCTATAAGAGTACGTCTCGAGATTTTGAAGTTCATGTTCGCCAGTGGGACTGTGGAAGTCTTTACTACCCAGCATCCTGTAACTGTGGCTTTGTTGCCAAAGAAGGAAGTGACATAATTGCATTTGACATGTGCAGTGGTCAGCTGCGTGAGTCACAGCCACACTTGTCTGTAATAAATAGAGACACAACAGGAAGCAATGTCAGAATCACTGAATCCTACCTAGGAAGAAAAGTAACAGTAAGTAGTTAATAATTGCTTGCAGAGGTAGCGGTTATCTCAGCGGTTATGTTTACCAATTCACACCGACTTCAGAACTAAAACATGTTTTATTTTCTGCAATTAAGCAATAGCATAATGTTTATTTTACAATTGTAGGCCTTTGGCCAGTGTTTTGCTTGTAAATGAAGGCTGTTGTCCTCAAAACCAAGGTTGTGTCAACATACATACCTTTCTGGAACCATGTTGTCAATCACAGTATACAACCCTTGTGTGGAAGGCACAGTTTTTACACTCAGTACTCCCTTATTTAGCAGCCCTAACATTCCAAAATGAGGTCCGTGTGCTCTGTTTTGCTCATGCCAGTGTCATATAGGAAGGTTGTGCATGCAGATAATTAAGTATGCCAAATGACATCCAGGGAATTAGAAGTGTAGATGGTTTCTCTAGAGAGTGTGGCCCTCAGATAAAACAGTCACATTTGCTTTTATAATTTCCCGTAGCTTTTCTTTTGTAGATAGAATCGCTGTAGGATTTCACTGAACTTCAAATGAAGCAGAACGTAAAAATTAAGCCCTCAGCTTTTTTGGTTTGGAAGGCGAGCCGTAAAAACAGTTTGCCTTCTCAACTTGGTTTTGGCTATTGGTATAAGACATTTTAAATATTTAAACTTCTGTCTGAAGCACCTCATCAGATATGAAATATTAAGACTACATTAGGCAATAAAGAAATTAAAAGGATACTGAGGAACCAGAAAAATTAAGTGACTTGCTTAGATTTGTACGGCAAGCTAACAATATAAACAGCATTTAAACTTACAGTGGATTTTTTCTTGAGACTTCTAGTATTTCTTTCAAGAGATTGTACAATTACCTAAAATTAAATAGTAAGTATTTGAGACTATTCTGAGCTATCTAGAACACTTAGGATCAGCTTTGCAGGTAGAAAGTGACTCTGTATTAAGCTACTAACATGGAATCATGTAGCTGACAAAAAGAAAGCTGAGACAGGAAAAGAGTTTATTCATATTACCAGAATCATCCCTTTCCATATGTTAGCGTGTGAAGAGTGAGCAGCCCAGCTGATCTTTGATTCTCTGTGGTTCCACAATACACCTGCTAATGATGGATGAAGTTTATGGACCTATAGTGCACCGCCTAGCCGCCTGCTAAGTTTGAGATGTGTAGGGTTTTTATTTACAGGGCTTCATGAGAAGAAGAAATAAAGAATTTTGTCTGATTCAGAAGATTAGGCAAGAATTTAACGGAATGTCTTTACATGCCTGGCTTTTCCCATTTGTTCCTTGCCAACAAACGTACCTGGTTTTAGTAGGTAAAATAAAAATCATGTTTCTCATGATGATATCATCGATCTCTTTTTTAGGTTTTGTTTTCTTCTGGAGCTTTCATTCGTGCTGATGTGAGTGAATGGGGAATGAGCATTACACTTAGGGCACCCAGTTCAGATTACAGACATACAATGGGACTCTGTGGCACCTTTGATGGAAGTGCAGAGAATGACTATCACACTGCAAGTGGGGTGGAAATCCCAAACCATGCTAATGTTCCTTTTTCTTTTATTAAGGAATGGAGGTAACAGAATGCTTCTGTTTCAAATGTCCTCACTTTTGGTTCAACTCTTCCTTCACATTCTTAAAATCTTGTCAAAATGATAATAAAAAAAAACTTCCTGAGTTTTTAAGTTGTTAGAATGCCATCATTACATTCCGTAATTACTTTCAAAGAAAATTGAAACTGAAGTGCTAAATTGGTATTTAAGTAGTGTGATGTAAGGTTTTGAACAAAGCATCAAGGTATGCAGAAAATATCCACTCTTAATTCTTCTATTATAAGTTACTCTCATGGTTTTGTGATTTAACTGGTCTTTAAATATAAGCTGCGGACTCTGCGATTTGTGCTGTAGAAGTACGAAACAACAAAAAGCAAAACAAAAGTTAATGCTTTACTAAAACAATGAAAATAGTTCAGATGCAGTTTCATCTTTTTCTTTCTTCTCTAGAATTTCACCAGGAGATAGCTTGTTTGACAAGACACCTACTTCTTTAACATCTTCTAGAAAAATAGCCTTCTGTGACTGTGCACTTGAAGATGCTGGATTATATCAACCAGTGAATAAACCAGAGACAGTTTCTCAGGCAGAACTTCCTCTGTCTTGTAAAGAAAGTGAAAATGGTAGATTTCTTTCTTTGATACCAGACCTGGATGTCACTGCGGAGTATCTCGGTCCTGTTGATCTTGTCAGAGGCTTAAAGAAACGTTCATCTGCACATCACATGGATTCATTTACACTTCTGCAGAGGAAGGATAGTCAAACCAAATCTCATGAAACATCACTAGTAAACACACGTGTCTCTACAACCTTGGTGGGAAATACCCGTGTAGAAAGAGAAGAAACTTCAAGCTCAGGCAGTAGAAGAAATTCTGTCTATTACAGTAGTCATCTTCACAGAAGTCAATCTGTGATAAGCAGGGGGAAGCGCCAAAATTATTATGAATACGATCCAGTATTTCTATTCCAAAGTCTTAGCCAAACAGACTTAGAGGGATATAGTTATTTTTTCCCAGAGGACCATGCCACTGACACAGACCAAAAGTTTCTTCCTTCTTGGCCCACACCGTCTGGCCTCACTGAGTCTAGCGCTTTGTTACTATGCCAGCAGGCAATAGCTAATTCCAGTATAGGAAGATCTTGTGGCGGCCTTCTTGGCCGGCGAATAGAGGATGCAATCAATATGTGTGTTAAAGATTTGCTGCTGAAAGATGACCTCAGTTGGGCAGAAGCTTCCTTAGCTCTTCTAGAGAATGAATGTGAGAGAAGAGTTTTAGAAGAAATAAATTTCAACCGACAGGAACTTGAAGGGTCGGTTGAGAGCCTTCTTAGTGCATTAAAGTGTCCCAGTCTCTGCAGTGGTAATGGGGAATGTACAGAATGGGGCTGTGCATGTTTTCAAGGCTACAGCTCATATGACTGCAGCATACTGTCTGGTAAGTGGGGTGAAAACAGTGAAATTCACTTAAATAATATTCTTAATGTTTGTGCAACATGCATTTATTCTGCTGCCTTTCCCTCTTACTTTTGTACGCTGACAAGGGTTCCATACAGCGGCCCTGTTCATTATCCAGCAATTTAGTTCCATGGTAATACAGCTGTAATTGTTTTTTCTTCAGCCTTCTTGTTTCCGAAGGGCAAAACACAGCCTTAGTTTCTAGTATGTCAGATTTAAAAAATGTACCACTCGGTGAGTTTGCAATCCAGAGTGTTGCCCCAAATGATTAGCTATGTTTTCACACACTGTTTTCTTCAGGGAAGATCTGCCACATCCACCTATTCCCTAATTTTTTATAGTCTATGTGATCCTGTTTATTAGTTGTAAGTGGGATGTTTTTCTCTTTGGCGATGTTACATCTCTGTAAGCTGTTAGGTGGGGTGGGAGCAGAATTGATGGTAAAGAAAAAAGAGCTACAGCAAATAGAGCTGGGCAGGGTTTTTTTTTCAGTAAATAAGATGTTCACTAAAAATTTAGTTAAGCAGGTACACTGGAAAAATATGAAAAGTACTACAAAAGTCAAAACGCTTTCAAAACAAGATCTGTTGATATTCTGTTTTGCAATGGTGTTTTTGTTTTAGTGACCTATTTAAAAGCAAGTAAAGAGGTGAAAGAATAATAAAAAGAAATATTTTATTCCTCTTGAAGTAAAATAAACTCGTTTTGCTTCATAAAAACTATTTTTGAGTGTTCTAATCTGTCAGTTTATTTCCTGAAATAACTTCCACCTGAGATGTTTTTGTTCAGCCTCAGAAGACAAAAGCCTAGCTTTAAAGTTAAGATTCATTTTAACAATAAAAAATGTTTCTGTTTATGCCTTTCTTCAGCTGGGTCCAGATTTCGTTATTTACAAAGTTTTCTTAGTTGGAGAGAGAAATAAACGTATTGCTTAATGTAAATGCATATGAATGAGTTAATATACTGACATTCATTGCCTAATCTTTACTTTGAAGACCAGGCTCCAGAAATTACAGAGCTGGAGAATGCTGGGCTCTGTGATATTCGACAGTATGACTGCACATCAGTGAGAGCTTTTGGACGTGGCTTCAGGGAGTCACTGAATCTGAAATGTGAAATTATCAAATTACAGGTAGGTCTCCCTGAATAGTAACAACTAGATTGTAAACTTTCTGGAGAACGAGGGGAAAAAATGTCTAACATATTATTCATTGATGCGGGCACAACCCAATGCTTTAGTAGAAGCAAAAAGCAAGGGCACTCAGCACTTTGCAGCAGACACTCAAGTCTTTGCAAGATTGCCGGCTTCTCCATGATAAGAGAAATACAAAACATAATGGGAATGTTCAGCAGCCAAGAGGGAGATAACAGCATATGGCAGCTATCCATCAGAAAAGGGCAAGAGCAGCCCTATTAGCAACAATCCGTACATCATTGTTTGGGTTTTTTTTTGGAATGCTTATGGAGAGGAATTGAAGTACCACTTCTTTGAAAAAGGACAGCACGGTTAAAGACATTACTAGATTTCTGTCTCAAATCTAAGGCTTGAAAAAGCCCTTCTATAAATGTAATAAATCTGTTACTAAAGGAGAAAGGCATTTTTGATGTGTTGTCCATTTCCCTGGGTTAGAATGCCATGGCTATTTAATGATATATGTCAGCTTTATACCCGGGGTTTTATTGCACTGTAAACTAAGAAGAATCTGTATAGAGGGGCCGTTGTTACTCAGACCTAGAATTTGTTCAAGACAAATTTACAAGCAGATTACAAGCGTTAGCCTGGAATAAATAATCGGCAATTACAAGTTTTTATGTCATGTTAGACCTGAGCATAAAAAAAGCTTCGAAGTAAAACTACGTTTCATTGATGTGGTGATGGTGGTGGGGTGGGAGGTGGCGAAAAGGCAGCCATTCAATGGGAAAATGTTGTTCTTGTGACAAAAATTTTCCTTAGCTAGTTCCAGCAGATGATAAAATTTGACAGATTAAACAATGTTCAGTATAGATTTTTCTTAAACGCAACATGTATCCACTCCTCTGTGAGTTAGCTTGAAATAGTAAAGTAGAGAGTAAGTTTATACTCTATTAGGTTAAAAGACTTTTAGACCAAGCTCACAGTGAGACAAGTATTGGGAGTTCACTTATCACAGTTTGAAATATCTCAGTTTTAACTCATGGCAAGATATAACACTCTTTGTGGTGGTGTATTTGGTTCCAAACTGCAAAAACTTTCTGTTTAGTCACTTTTGTTGATGATCTTGTCGCTGACAAGAGCTGGGTTAGAAAATGAACACTACTGCTGTTATCTGCAGTTGAGGAGGAAGCTGAGAATTTTTTCCTTGCAAATACAAAAGAAAGGATGTTTGGGGCTTTTTTGTTTTGTTTAGTTTTGTTTAGTTTTGTTTGTTGAATTTTCAGGCTGGAGTAATAGTGACTTCATGCAAATGTCAGTGGACTTGCAACAGTATGGATCTCCATGTATTTTGAGATTAAACTTAAACAATCAAAATTTCATAGAAGAGGTATTTTGGCAGAATTTAGAGCTAATACACAGTGATTTTTTTTCTTTTTTTATATTTTCACTTTTGAAAGGTTAAACCAAATCAGTCGCCCGTGGGCTGTCCTGCCATGTTAGGAAGGATGTAGATCTTGTGCATGATACTAAAAGAGGTGTTTCAGAGAATTCTGTATTGAAGTACCTCACAGATTCAGGACTACTGCACATCTCTTGATAGGGGTTTGTGTAGGACATGGCCAAGGGACCTATAATTACCCAGATCCAGAATTTACTAAGATTTTTGTAAAGGCTGACAGTGTGTTTAACTTCCCCAAAATGAAAATACAGTTTTAGTTTCTTCTTATTTACATTGAACTGCAGAAGTAAGTTTTTCTATGAGCCTAACAGGCTATAATGCTAGTAATCGGAAGGTTTTTTAATTGGTTTTTGAAAGGGTAATATGTTCCTGAAAAAATTATCTGTACTTGCCTCCAGCTAATAACAAAAGGTTTCGGGAGAAATAGACTGCATCACATTTCAAAGGTTACAGTACTAAATGCACTCAAAATAACATGCTTAGAAATATTTAGCTGTTATACTTTTACTCACCCTTGCTGTGAATTCCTGAACTGAGTATACGGTGAAAGGAAAGCTTTGGTTTTCAAAAAAATGTTTGGTTGGAAGAAAAATAGCTCATATGTCTTTTCAGCAAAAGTTTTTATTTTTCTTTTTTTTTTGTTTGTTTGTAAAAAAATAAATATGCAAGGCCTTACCAGCAGGTGACTCCCCATGTCAGGACTGGGACTGAATAAACGTCCCAGTTGGTTCCAGTAACTCAGAAAATGTTGCAGCTCAGTAAAACCTAGTCAAGCTCAAAATTATTTTGATCTTGCTGTTCTCTTGATTCTTAGTCTGTCTGGATTCTTACTCCACATCAATACTTTGGTCAAATAATATTATCATCCTTATTCTGTTACCTTGAACTGTCAAGGTAGATCTTTGGATGACTTGTCCTCACTGCAGTTCAGAAGAAAAGTCTACAGGGTTAATGGTGTAATCTATTGGCTTATGCAAGGGCTTAATGGCTAACTGCCAGTGTTCCCCCCTCACACCCAGAATGATACCCGAGCCCTGCCAAAAACCTCATCTGTTCCTATGACAAAAGCTTGTCCTGTGGGAGCAGAGATGGAGAGGAATAGAGGCACTTATATGTCAAATCAGTGTTGTTAGAGAATCACCCACTGCTTAATCCTCCCATTACTCTCCAACTGGAAGAACTGTTTGTCCATGGCAATGCAGTTCCAAAGGGCTTTCTTTGCCTTTTCTTCCACAGTAGCATGCTTAGGTAGAAATCTATGAGTGCAAATAATGGAATTTAATATTTCCCACTGCATTCTAATCTGGAGACATTAAACTTGTTCAACCACTGTGCAATACATGTTTTTTTCTCTGATAAAAATATTTTCATAATGTGTTTCACTGAAAAACAGATTTTCTGTCTTAACATTTAGTATAATGATAGACAATGGATTCCTGGAGAACCTCTGACTATGCCAGCTGCCTTCCAAAATGCCAGGACTGTTGATTGCCAGTTACCAAATGATGGCCAGCAGTCTGATGTCATGGATCTGGTTGATGATAAACCCATTGCCAGGTGGCAAATAAAGGTACTTGCAGAAACTTCAAATATTCTCTTACGGATCTTCCTATTAAAATGAAAATATATTACATAGGTATTATCCTTTTTTTAATGGTACTGATGGTGGAAGTCAGCTTGCTTAACTTGGGGTCTCAGTTTCATCACCTAAGCTTAAGTGATGAGTGCCATTTGAGAATGTTCTCCTGCAAGGGGGCTGGTAGATACAACCTAGGGCCTACAGAGACACATGTGCTCAAGAATACAAGTTTAAGGCCAGGTAGTTGCCCTAGAGAATTTCAAATGACATTAGACACATTTTTGGGAAAATTGAGTTGACCCCAGTCTACAGGTACAAATCCCTCTGTGAGGCAGATATGTGACTCTTATTGAGTCAATAAGGTCAATAGAGCCTACACGCTATTCAATTTACCCTAAAGTAGACACCTACATGTGGTTGGTCAAATATCTGCCTAGACTTATTGGCAGGATTGATTAGGCTTCTGATGACTATATGAGAGTTTAAACAGCTAAATGTAGGTGTCTATCAATGAGTGGAAGCTCATGGTAGCAGTCTACGCTGGTGATACGTTGATACCTGTGTGGGTTAATCCATTTTCACTGTACATCTTGCAGATTTCTAATGATGGATTCATTTATAGCAACTCTAAACCAATGACATTATATGATGGAGCCTGTCAGATATGTGAACCACAGGAATCTGGGTTATGTACATTAAAGGTATGCATTTCATTACTCTGTATGTTTATTATGAAAATACGCATCTTTTCAGGCCGAAAAAAAGCTAAAAAAATCAGCAGAACATACCCTGTTCTTGTTTCCAACAGAGATTTTCCATGCACAGAAATAAGTGCAGAAAGAAGCTGGGATGAGGCAATTTTGCATTTAAAAAATCAAACTAAAAGCACTTGATATAATAACCAAATAAAACCAAACATGCTGTCAGTTGTTTAGATTTACAAGCAACCTTAGTTGTTTAGAGGAAGTGTAGAGCAGATCAGATTTTATTTGACACTTTACAAATTCATCTAGATTTACTCTTTGATAATGAAAAATTAATGAATCACATTGTCATTTCTCTAAAAGGAGAAGACATGCAACATAGATGGGCTCTGTTACGGTGAAGGTGATGCAAATCCAACCAGCCCTTGCTTACTCTGCAGACCTGACGTATCAAAGTTAACTTGGTCAGTTGTTGAAAGTAAGTTCTGAATAGTTGGGGGTTTTTAATAGCAAGAAGTTGAAAATCTACTGAGTTTTTAAATTCATGGAAATAGTGAAGTTTTAAGTTTAACTAGTTAAGTGTTTCATGTAAAGCTTAGTACCTGCTACTTTAGCTTGCAATTTGATCTTCATTTTCATCTGACAAATCTCCTAATTTCTGAAAATGGTATTTTGTTATCCAGACCGTACATGTAGAAGTCAGGCTTTTTTTTTTTTTCTCTTGTCCTGCCCCCCATCCCATTAGCCATCACAAATGACTAATGAGAATTAACAATTCTCAGCCTAATTGGCACTTTGAAGTCTTTTGATATTTGGTGCAGCTACATCCACAAATGTTTGACTTCAGCATTTAGGGAAAAAAAAGATATTTTCCAAAAATGACTCTGATACCAAACAAGAGGACACAAACTGAATTAAATGGCATGTCATATTTCTAGCCACTTAATATTTGGACATAATCCACATCGATGGCATAGATACATGGCCTAAACAGACACTTGAAAGTATATCCAGGGCTGTCATACTTCAGTCCAGTTAGAAACCACACTATGAAAAGATAACCCAAGTCTAGATTCATTATTTTCCTTCTCCATAGTACAAAGTTCTAGCCGAGAAGTTGTAGCATTTTTTGGCTCAGATCTTAGTCATGGGATATACAAATCATACTGGTCCATTCACCAAATGGTCCATTCATCTGCTTGGATTGTGAAGGGTCCTGTACGAGCGGGACTTCTGGTGCCTGTCTTCCTGAATCTTTTCCTAGTTCAAACTTGTACTGAAAGCCAAGGTAGCTGTACCTATTCCAAAAGAATGAAACTTGATTGAAAAGAATGAAATAAAACTCATCCATCAGTCAGGGTGTCAAGGGATTTCCATGTTAAGCCACAGACTGGAATTCAATATTGCCAAAGTCAGAAACGGGAGAAGAATGTAAACCAGGGGCAATTCCCCAAAACCAAGGAGCACAACCTTTTCTCCAGATTAGATGATATTAGGAACAGGGTGTCAGAATGTAACTGCTGAGATACTGATTACAGCTGCTTCTCCCTTCGTGGTTTCTGCCGTAGTTGGTGGGTTTCTGCTTGGACCGATCACTTCACTGTAACCCAACACTTGGCAATCTTAACCACCTTCTTATGTCCTAACTTCAAAACCTACACTCTCCCCAGGGCTTCTGCTTCCCTTTTTCACAGAACTTGTCCTGGTGCTCGGGTTTTGTTTGTTTTCACCTGGTATCTCTAGAAATCTAGTTACTCCTGCCAAATAGGTTAGAGCTCAGCAGTGCAGGCATCTAAATAGACTAAGATTTACCAGTGAGTGAATTGTTGTGTGGTTGAAATCCTTCCTACGAACAATGAGTGAATAATTTATTCCATTACCTCATGCTCAGTATTGCCAAGATAGTCACTGCAGCCCATTCCCAAGTATTGCTCAACCACATCTATTCATTTGTTAAAGGGAACAGCAATCATCTCTGAGTTTTATCACTTCCTGTACTTTCATCTGCAAACAATCTCTGCATAGTTAAAATACAGTGGTTAAATTTGATAAATTATGAGTTCTTTCTATGTGTAGATGCACTGCATCTTTACAAGCTCTTCCATAGTATAAGTAATTTCTTGGTTATGTTGTTACAGTTATAATGAAAATATCTAGTGTTTTTCCTGTGCCATTCAAATGACATTAGAATTTAAGAAACATAATTGCATGTGATTTCCGTAATAGAAAGATATGCTCCTTTTAATTTTTATAAGTATATCACAACTTTTGCTTAGAAGAGGAAAATATCTCCTTTGTTACAGACAACCAGCCTCCAGTGCTTGAAACTTTTCAGGGTATGCTACAGACCTTTTATGGAGAAGACTTTGTATATCAGTTCTTGGCTTCAGATCCAGAGGGCTCTGCTGTTCATTTCACATTGGATTCTGGTCCAGAAGGTGCCAGTCTTTCCCCATCAGGTCTCCTTGTGTGGAAAGCTGTGTCAATGAATCTCCATAAATTAACATTTTCTTTGACAGATGACTGCAATGCGAAGACTAAGGTAGAAATAGAGGTAATGAATATTACAGTAAAGTGAGACCTACTAGTAAGATGTTTAAGATATCTAATTACAAAACTGATTGCTAGTTCATTAAAAATACTGTCTTACTGGATATGTCTTGTAGGTCAGTGTAAAATCGTGTGATTGCCAAAATAATGGCTCGTGTGTGACAGACATTAATTTCCCGCCTGGAAGTGGAAGATATCTTTGCGTGTGTGTAGCTGGATTTGAAGGTGATCTCTGTCAAGTGAATACTGATGACTGTGAACTTAACCAGTGTGGTATTGGCAGGTGTGTGGATGGAATAAACAGCTATTACTGTGAATGTCCACCTGAACTTCAAGGTAAATTGCTACTTCAGTTACATACATTTATCACATTCAATGATAAATAGGAGTTTCTAATTTTATGTCTACATTAAAAAATTTTTTTTTTTGACTGTAAATAGCATATTGTTAGAGTATGAGGAAATTTTATGGTCTTGTGATAAAGTTATATGATATACTTCAAGATTTTTCTTGCATGAATACAATGGTTGTTTATATCATGAGAGCAAAGTTCCATTGTTTTCCTCCACAGCAGTAAACTAAGCAACACGGTGAAACATAGGAGTGATGAGAGTGGTTACAGTGTGATTCCTCCTATGCCTGCAGATACACATGTAGTCCCCACAGCCCATCTTCTCCGTATTCCACAATAAGCAAGATACTTGATATTAGGTGAAAAAAATGTGAATATCAAACCTAGTCAGCTGTACTTGTTAGATGTACTGAAATACTTTGTTGCAGTTGATAGATGCCCCTTTTGTATTTCATCACTTGCATACATTCTGCTTTTATCTTCTAATAAACACTGTCAAAGTCTGGTGACACCGTATTATTAAAAAAAAAAATCTGTATTTCAATGCAGGTAAAAATTGTCAAGATGATGTAGATGAATGTGTATCCAGTCCTTGCTTCCCTCGTGTATTTTGCTTCAATACTTTTGGTTCTTACTATTGTGGTCCATGCCCAAATAATCTGCAAGGAGATGGGATGTCATGCTATGGTAAAATTATTTGTTTTTCAGAAGAATGCTATTATCTTATTGTCATTCAGATAAAGTATCTCTGGTTGTGCTTCATGTTTCTAACAATAACTTAGAAGTCTTCAGTAGTCAGCAAAACAACAAAACTGTGTCTCTGTTGTTGGCTGGGACAGAATCTCAGTTGATGACAACGTCAGGCTGCACTGGGTCATGGTTTTTCCTGCATTATTTTCATAATATGAGCAGTTAATGAAACAAAAGTAACTACTAATATGCCTTCACATTTTTTGTTTTTAGAAAGCTTTGAAGACACTAATGTTGAACGAAAAGATTCCACAGGAGAAATTGGAGGAAATAAAGGTGATTTTTTTTCATGAAGAAAATAGAATTTCTGATTCACATACTGATAAGAATATAGCTGGCAAATAAAGGTTCTAGTCAGTTTTATGTTATTCACTTTAATTTTTCAGTTTGACTCAATTCATTACTGGGTTGTATTCTGATCTGAAAAATGAGACTGAAATGCCAATATCAACAAATCCCTTAGGTCAGTCAAGTCATTTTATTGACAGTGCGATGTATGACATTCTTACCGTTGCCTTCTGTTTTTGTGACTAACCACTGACATAAAATAGGTAACATGGGGATAGGGACATCTGTTATGAGATAAGCAAAAGTTTATGGCATTATATTGAATGCCATTTTCCTACTTTAACTCAAAGGAAAGGTGAAGGATATGGTAGATGAATGTCTTAATTCTAAAACTCTGTAAACTCTGTTGCTGGCTTTTCTAGCTCTGTGCCTGCTGGGGCTTTCTTTGCAGGAAATTCTCGTGTCTCATGTGTCTTTTCCCTTTACCTCTGAATTGTTAGTGGGGGAGGAGGAAAGATCTCTCAGTCCACTGCCAGTGCTGGATAATTCTTCATTGGCTGCACAATGGTTTGCTTTTCAGCAGTGGGAGACAGCACTCTGTGATAAGATTCAGTAAAGTTTAACCTTTTGTAGACCATTTTCTGGTACCGTTCTAAATGGGGCTAGGGACAGAGCTTAAGTTAGGTTGGATAATCTCCTCCAGTTTCATTCCTCCTCTGCCCCATGATGCTAAAAGCTCATAGGCGGCATTTTGCCGTTCTGGGATTACAGTGCAATATTCCTTTCCACAACCCACCAGACCACCTTCTTTTCCTGGGCAGAATATGAAGAACTTTTCATTCACTTTTCAGTCCTTTAATGAGGAGGCTGAGTCAGTCTCTGTTGCTTATAAAACATCCCGGTAATACAGTATGAAACATCGCATTACTAAAACCCATGCAGAAACTTTAAGAAAGTTGATTAAAAAGTTTGGAGAGTAAAACATGGCAATACTTTTGCTACAAGGTGGTGGATTATTCACCTGAAATAATGTCCATGGTCCATTAGTAAGTATAAACATGTACATACTTGTGATTAAACACCTGCTTCTAGACTCTAGGCTTATTACTAGCACTCAGACACACTGGTGAACCATATCTTTTCTTTCAACTCTTTCAGTTATCTAGTTGGGAGCAGTATATGGAGCTGGTAATTTGTGCCGACATTAAAGCTTTTTATTGACCCAGTATGAGAAAATCTCTGCTCTTTGCCTCATACAGATAGTGCTTTCTCCTTATCTTTCAGTCAAAGAGCCATGGTAAGGGTGGGAAAGGATATAGCCAGGATACCTTGATGTTCTCCAGTTCTGCCAGTTAGGGGTTAAGTTCTACTGCATACATATATTCTGATGCAGCACATGGAGAGACTTTCTGAAGCACAGAATGAATAGGCTGTACATTTTTCTGCTCAGAAGATGGTCCCCACTCTCAGAAGGAAAAAAAGTCTCATAATATTCCCATGCTTTTCCCCCCTTTCTTTCAAACGTGCTGTAGGTTTTCAACAGTCATCCTTTGAGAAGGTTTTAAGCATCTCAAGCTATATTCCCAGTTCTACAGATGTCCCCAAAAGATCTGTTTCTATAGAAGTGGTCAGTAGCAGCATTCCACCAGCCTCCACAGTAAGAACTATGACCACTTGGAAGTCCCTTAATTCTCAGAGAAGTGCTTCTGTACAACCTGCCGTTACTGGAACGGTTGCTCATGCTCTCAGCGCCATCAGTGGTCGCGTTGCTAACATGGAAAGGAGTTCTTCAGTACATGCTGTGATGACTGCATCTTCAAGGAGCCACGCTGTATCACCTGCAAAGAAAACAAGGGCACAAGCTGAGACCCACAGCTATTTTGAGACCAGCAGGAACACTTCTAGCAGCAGAACAAATATAAGCAAAGGGCTTGCTTTGCCAAGCAAAGCATTCAAAGGTGGAAATGCTAACAGAGTTCAGCACCTATTAGCCAGGCATAAAGCGAGTCCTTTACCTTTTGTCCTTGTTGAAGTCACTGTCCCACCAAAAATGCTTCCTGAAGAATTGAGTGAAATAGTGATTCCTGAAGCAGTAACCTGTGCCGATTTACCCTGTTTTCCTGGCGTACCTTGTGAGCCAAGTCAGAGTGGAAGCGTCAAGTGCGGTCGTTGTCCTTATGGTTATTATGGAGATGGTTTCACCTGCAGAGGTATTGCACGTGACTGCAATGAACACTTTGCAGAAAAGAATCTTGTGACGTCTTTGTAACTTGAAAGTACATTGTTACCGTGTGATCAGTGAAATGCATAGAGAATTGAATTTTCTCACATTATTAATTTTGGCATAGCCTATAAGCTTTTAGTTGTATGGATGCACTTTAAAATATTGTTCTGGTGTGTTTTGGGCTCTGCTCTTATGAGCAGGGACCTAATGGATTCTACGTGATCTGTTCATTATGTTAGGCAAGACACAGTTGTGTTGAAATGCCACTTTCATTTTCCTTATTTCTTTCTTTGATTTCTTTATTGCCTTTCAGCAAGATGTAGACAAACTTGTGGCAAAAATATGGAGTGTGTGGCACCCAATATTTGCAAATGCAAGCCTGGTTATGCTGGTTATAACTGTCAGGCTGGTGAGTATAGCATTTTGATTTAGCCTGTGGAAACTCATATCCACAAATTAATGATCTGAAGATCACTGCTGATTTTTTTGTACAGCTCTGTGCCAACCTGATTGCAAGAACCATGGGAAGTGCATTAAGCCCAATGTCTGTGAATGTCTACCAGGATACAGTGGCTCTGCTTGTGAGGAAGGTAAATAGAATATTTTTTGCTTTCGAATCCATAAATACCCAAAGGATGCTGTAAATAACTTTCATGACTCTTTGTTCTGACAGCAAAGAGGTGTGTTCATTTTACTTTTACTGTAACAGAACTCTTGAGCAACATATTGGTATATACTGTACTTTTTTTGCTATACACTGTGGGTTTTGCTTGTGACTGGCTATTCCTAAATTTAGCTTTCACAGGAAGTAGAGGAGTTCATCAGTGAATGTAGATGCCTCTAAGCTAAGCAGTCCCGAAGAGTGGGGAGTCCTGTCTGGAAATTGTCTCAGAATGCTTTTCTTGAGAGTAACCATTGCTGTTGGGACTCTGTGCACTCCGTTAGAATTAAGTTCTTGTTACTTATTCTTGTTAAAAGGCATTGCATACGTTTCCTTATTTTATTTCCAGTTCATTGCTCGCTGTTAAGTATTAACATTTCCCTTTCTCTAAAGCATAACCAATCCATGCATCTTTTTAGAGGTGATATCTTGAACAACATAATTCTGTATCTGCAGCACATTGTAAACCACCCTGTCAAAATGGAGGCACATGCTTGGCCAGAAATCTCTGCACCTGCCCATATGGTTTTGTGGGACCAAGATGTGATACAAGTAAGCAAAAAGGCACGAGAAAAGAATACAGAACATTTCTCTTGTTCTTCAGGAGCAAGAAATCAAATTATGGTTTAAATTTTCTATGAACTCTGTCTAATGGTAGCAAATGATATAACACCTGTGCCTCTTTGAAGGCTCCTGTACTTGGGCGTTTTGAACATCAGTTAGTATTTACACACAACTTTGAAAACATAATGTATAATAAAAATTGCGAATAGCTTATTTATCATTGATGAATGTGGAAACATTGAGCACGTTGCGTGTGTGATACTACCTTCAGAACAAACACAGATGTTTAATATGTCCTTACCACTCTTTAACTTCAATCATCTTAAACTGGTTAGGCGCTGGGGTACATTCAGAAGTTGGTATCAGTGAATGGGAGGTCAGACAAACTGGGATACAGGAAAGCTGAATTCAGAACCACATTATGGGGTCTTTTTCTTTTTTTCTTTTTTCTTTTTTTTTTTTTAACCTGGCATGAAAACTAGAAAACATGCTGTGATCATAGCTGAGAAATTTGAATTAGTCTCACAAATTGTCTTTTACATATTGAATTCTACATGCTGCAATTTGGCAACTCCAAATTTTGCATAATTTCACACTGGTAATTTTTGTCATTTAGAGAGACCAAATTCAGACATGCCATTCATATATCTCATTCACCTGAATGTGCCACTGCATTATTGACCCTGAATTGAGAAAGTCCTTTGTTCGTCTCCTCCTCAAATCCCAGGACTTTTCATTCTCAGTTTTCTTGCTCTAGTTTCAATTGTGACACAAAAAAATTCTGCTCTTCGTTAAGCAGACCTAAAGAGAATGAGATGTTGTCCTGAAGAGTGATTCATGTTTTTCCACAGCCATGATACTTCAATGTTTTTCTTGTTAGTGTCGAGTCGCTCTATGCACGCAGCTACACTTGCTGAAGTGATGGAGAACACTTGAGTGAACTTCCTTGGAGTCCATCAAATCCATCACGTAACATGGTCCATTTTTCTCTTACTATTGAACTTCCCATTTTTTTTAGAATCTATTTGAAAATTTCTAGGTTTTTAACACTGAATATAAACAGACCATGGAAAATTACATGGAAAGACATTTTATTTACCTGGTGCTAGCTTTTTATGGCTTTGAGACTGGATAAATCTATTCAGCAATGCCTCTCCAACTTCAAAGGTGGAATTGTATGTTAATTCCAGTGTTAATATTTGGGAAAGAACTGAAAAATTAATGAAGCATAACTTGTATCTCTCTCTCTCTTCCCCTGCCCCTTCTACTTTGTTTTTGCTCAACTTCTTGGATGGTAGTGGTTTGCAACAGACACTGTGAAAATGGTGGTGAATGTCTTACTCCAGACATCTGCCAGTGTAAAACTGGGTGGTACGGACCTACATGCAGCACAGGTAACACTCCTGCAACTTCTGTGTTCCTGGGACAGTGTCTGTACGACCTCCCATAGTCTGAAATTTGGAACGGCATGGTTCAGACAGCAGCGCCGGGTGGCTGCTGACTGCCGCAGAGCCCCCACACTCCCTCTTGTCTCTGCATGTTAGTTCTGCTGCCAGTAGCACCTCTGGAAAGTCCAATACTGATCCTAAAATTTTGGGTAGAGATTTTGTGTGAGTGGTGTTACCTGCAGTTTTCTTAGGTGTTTAATTCCTGTCCTTGCAAAAGAAGCACATATTTTATAGACTTTATTTGGATGTCATGCTTCCCGCTCTTCCTGACCTTGTTTCTGCAGCAATGTGTGACCCTGTGTGTCTCAATGGAGGTTCCTGTACTAAGCCAGATGTTTGCCTCTGTCCACATGGATTCTTTGGTGCCCAGTGTCAGAACGGTAATCTTTTTTTTTTTTCCTTTTTTGTATCTTTTGTCCCCCTTCTCCCATCTTAGCTGCCATTATGAGGAAATCCTGTGAGGAGGCAAAATTCACAATCACGTCATGTACTGAGAAGTGGTGCAAAACAGAGATTACATTACTTTTTAGATTTTATGACTGATTTAGTGAATGTCCAAGGAGAATGGAGACTTGCCTTCTCTTTGACTCAACTTCTGAGCTGTTTTCTACCAGTTCCATTGTATATTATGTAATCTGGTTACTCAAGTACACATACAGTTGCCAACCTTGACCCCTTTCTATCTGATTTTGTCTTTACTATTGACATAGGCACCAATCTTCATTAACATGATTTTTATGAGACAGGCCTGATAGTGCAGAACATCCATATAAGCTGTCAGAATGTTTGTGTTGCACTCTTGTTTCCTAAAAGTATATCGCCAAGTCAAACCAAATGCAAACTACAGCCTTTTCCTCCTGTTTGTATCTTTTAGCTGTCTGCAGCCCACCTTGTAAGAACAATGGTCATTGCATGAGAAATAATGTCTGTACTTGCCCTGAGGGGTACACAGGCAGAAGATGTGAAAAAAGTAAGCCAGTGTTAAAATCCTTCCAGGATGCAAATGAACCAATATTCTGTAATCAGTTAAATGTATTAAACAGCAGATGTCTTTGATTTTAAGGTGTCTGTGAGCCAAGGTGCATGAATGGAGGACGGTGCGTAGGGCCAAATGTTTGCTCTTGCCCTTCAGGATGGAGAGGAAAAAGATGCAACACTCGTAAGTATCATGTAGTTAACAGGAGAGCCATACCTTCAAAATAGTATATGACTAAAGGACAGCTCTATGTACACAAGTAATATGAAGTTAGTGCCAAAGAACTCAAGAATATACACACATTGGAAAAATAATGGTCTATAACTTGGCAGCAAAATTTTGGATGGAGAACTAATACCATGCAGTTCTTAGGCTTAATCATGAGACCAAAATATCTTTTAAATTCTAGTATAGTAAATAATAGTTGTTTCTTAATTCTTGTCTAAATAAGAAACGTCTGTATTTCTGCAAGAGCTGAGTCAATGAAGTGAAAGAATTTCAATTTGTGCTGTAGGACATAAAAGCAGATATAATAGAAAAAGAAGTACAGTGAAAGACTGGAAAACTGTGGAAACAGTGGGAAATGATGGAATGGAAGATGCAATGGGCACAAGCTCTTTAGGAAAGGTAGAAATAGGACTGTGATAGTAGCACAGCTGTGGGTCACATTGTACCTTAATGAAGTTATTGATGATGCATAAATAAAATGTCGCAGCATGGATAAAAGCACAGTCTGTATGAAAATCAGCATGAGGATGGATGGTGGAAATCCAATAGATAAAGTCTGTCATAGTACCCACCTGAGGCTCGGATATTGATATGGCCAATGAGCTCTCTAATGGCACGGAGGAAAAAGTTTTCCCTGTATTACTTTCTGTAATTATTGGAAGGTTGTATTGAAAAATATTTTACCCATATTGACAGGGGTGAGATATTCTTGGACACTGTGGAACAGGGGTTTGATTACCAACTAGTTAGTTAACCAATGAGAAACAATAGTGGTTTAGATTATGGCTTAATAAGCAAGGATGAGTATGCAGAAAAATGGGTCATAGAAATTAACTTTGGATCAAATGTTCGTGAGTTGATTCACTGTGTGTTAAATTTCATGACAGACAAAAGATCTGTCACTGAGGTGTGGGTTTTAGAAAGATAAATTTGGAAAAAACAAAGCCATTTAGTGGCACTGACTTAATTCAGTATTTCAGGCTTTTGTAGCAATCTGTGATGCATCAGAACATCTCAACATGTGCTTTGGCTGTAGGGCTTTTGTTTCTAGCTGCCTGTCGTCTTTAATATCCTGTTGATCTTAGTTGGATTTTCAGTGAAGATGATGTGACTCTTGTGTAGGGAAAGCACTCAACCTCTCGTGGGCATCCTGAAATGTAAATAATAAGTAAAAGTAATCACTTGGGATATAACCAAACTTTGTGATGACGTCTGTGCAGCAATCTGTCTTCAGGAATGTAAGAACGGTGGGGAGTGTATTGGACCGAGCACGTGTCATTGTCCTCCGCAGTGGGAAGGAATCCAGTGTCAAACACGTAAGAATGATGTGACCTGAACCCTCTTGCTTCAGCACAGTTAAGAATGGTTAAGCAATACACAGTGCCTAGAAGTCCTGTACCTTGGTTGTACGTTAATCTGTGTCAAAGGCAGGAAAACGTAGAGATTCCTGTGCCCATTCTGAAGCCCTCCAGAATATGACGGTACTCTGGGACCACGGCAGTACGCAGCGGTTTGCTCTAACACTGTACGCTGCTGCAACAGCCCTGAGAGGCCATTTTAATAGCTTCAAATAGTAAGATGCATTAAAAAATGCCTTTACTCTTGTCCCTGTCTCAGCTTCATTCATGCCCTCAGCATGTTCCCATATTAAATCTGCACCTTCGCATAAGGGGAATGGGATAGGCATAAAAGCATCGTTGGCTCCACATGACACTGAAGTCTCCTTACACAGAGAAGTGTTTCCCTGTGAAAACACCTACCAAGTTCTCAGCTCCTATAAGCAGGCAGAATAAGGATACAGAGATAGTAGCTTTTCCTTCACCAAGTTGTTTTCATGAATAAAGCCACATATGAACCTCTCTCGTTTTAGCTGTGTGCAACCAGAAGTGTCTGTTTGGAGGCAAGTGTGTATTGCCTAACGTATGCTCTTGTCGTCCTGGTTATACTGGAGTCCTCTGTGGGAAGAAAATTCAGGTACAGGTACAGTCACGACACCGTCACAGATACAGCATTTGCGAGTCATTATCTAGGCTACGCTTGTCCAGTGAAGCAGCATGAAATACACCACGTGTGTTTGTCTAATTTCTTCCTTTCAGTCTCCAGTGGGGGAAAAACCATAAAATTCCTAAGAGCTATCCCAGTCATTTATAGGCTCTCATACTTGCAGAATTGTTCCCGACACCTAAAGAAGATACCCTTTGTTTCAAATGAAGCTGCTTCTCTCTTGTCATTCCCTAAGCAGCTGCAGCAGAAATTGATAACTATGCTCTTCACAAAAACCACTATTCTCTTTTACAGCATCTGGCCCCATTTTGGGAAAGAGTATCCCACTGCTGACTTTCTTAGCTTGCGGCAAGTCAAGCCCTGATCTTTTTCAGTTAACTAACAACAATGTCACTCAATGTCATCCCTATTTTATACAGATGTTATACAAATGTTCCTTATCCCCAGCGTTACTTCGGGAGTAGCCTTACTCTTTTGCATTATAGCGAACGATTTTGCCACGTGATCTGTTGTATTCCTTTGCCTGAGCGCTGACAGTCATTCACTGAATTTAATTAAACATGTCATTACAACTAACAACTTTGTGACGTCTGAGTAGAAAGCATTCTGTTCTTCTTGCATCATCTGTGATGTTTCTCCTTTAATTTCACCCTATCTAGACACCCTTCTGGTGCCAGCAGAACTCAGTTGGTGGGCTTGGGACATAGCCTAGCTGATTTTAGCACTGCTTGCTGGTGCCGTTCCTTTACATTCATCTTTAATTCCATGCCACTATTCAGGCCTGTACTGTGTTTATTTAAAAAAAAAAAATCTAGTTCTTTAGTCTCCTGCTTCAACTAGACTAGCATGTTCTATCCTTCCCATCTTTCCTTTCTTTTTAGTACTTTGCCATATTATGTCTTTTAATGTAAAACCTATAATGTGACAGTGAGATGTGCAAGCATTTTTGGTGAGAAATGGGTGAAAAACGGGGAAGACAATAATGGTTTAACTTTCATCCAGCCTCAGTTTCTCCCACTTGGAACTACAGGGAGTTCAGATCCATTTTTTACTTTATCAAGTCCAATATATGCCAATACCATTTGTGTTCAGATAGCAGATAACTTGCTAGAGATGGGCAAATATGTTTAAGAAATTGAAAAAATAAATGCTCATACACATCTTGAAAATATAAAACTACACATCCTATGATAAGACTATAATGTTTGCAATATGGATTTCCAAAATGTGACCTAAAAAAAGGAAATAATTTTGATTTAAATGTTTACATAAATATACCCTGCAAAGCATTAATGTATTTTTAAGCCAGAAGATACGTTGCTGATGAGTCATAGTGCTGTATCATGCAATGACCAAAATGGCACATTGCCTTAAAAGAACCAAAGTAGCTCCTTGCACAAATTTAACTTAATGTTGTGTTTCTGCATATCAAGAAAGCAGACATTCATTACAATTGTTTCTGAAACTTTATCGTAAAAATGGACTGTGTGTCGTTAAAGTTCCTTTTCATATTCAGTTATTTGTTTTTCTCTCCAAGGTACAAAGGCATCATGGTTGAAGAAAAGAGGCGTATCAATTAAATTGCAGTGCTGCATGGGTGTATGAGACTTGAAAATAGCAAGAGGGTTGAAGGCAATTACAGAGTTTATTTAAATGAAAGGAATATCCAGAAGCATTATTTTAAAAGATTCATGTTACAGTCATGAATTTTGGTAAGCTTTAATACAACAATCTTGTAATCATTAAAAACCCATATGTATGTTCCTATAATTTTTTGCTACCTCATGCACAAACCCCACAGCCTTTGATTCTTCACTAGACTCACAGATTTGATGAATGATGTAAACCCAGAATTCTGCAGTTTGTTGACATAGGCAACTGGACATTGTGGAACAAGATTGTAACGGCTGCTGAGTGTCTCTAGGGAAGAAGGCAGCACTTCATCGCTTGTGAATGGTACCTTCTGTTCATAAAAATTGTGTACATACGTATTATTTGGCTGCATACAGGTGGAAAAGCAGAACTGTTTTTTCTTCTTCGTTTTGTATTTGCATCAGCCTGTTATAATGAGTAGCTAGTAGGAGGGAAGAAGGGGAACCCAAGACAAGACTTGGCTGCTAAGTGGAGGCAAGGCCTCCAGTCTTGTTAACACTCAACCAGACTATGAATAATTCTGGTTTCTCATGTAGCCAGATACCAACTCCTCTTCCCGCCTCCCCCCCTTTCTCCATTACTTACAGGCAGTTGAGCACCCAGCTGCTGAATGATTTCTGTGTCTGTAAGATACTCTTATGCCCCTGTTTTGAGATGGCATTCAGTAATGTGATGAAATTTTGTCTCTGAGTCTCTTAATTTGACAATGCTTTTAGCCATGCTGAATCTTAAAATAAGAACCAGTAAGAGGAGGAACTTATATATCATGCCATACGTATACATCAAATCAGAAAGTATTTGAAGGGACATCATAGAGGAATTTTTTCCATTACCTATTGCTCCAATAAACTGTTATCAGCTACCAGCAGCCAGATAGTTCTTGAACAAATGAAATTCCAGTTTTTCTGAAGTTTCCTACAGAGGACCACCATCTTCTTTCTCTAGAGCTGTGGAAGACACTTTAGTTCCTGCTGCAACCAGCTGAGCTCTGGTAATAGATGCAAACATCCCTCTAGCTAAGCCATTGAAATTTACTCTTTTGGGTTGTTTTTTTTTAAACCAAAAATAAACATCATGACTTCCTGTCCTCCTGAGCAATATTCAATTTACATACACTAATTCTGAATGGGAAGAAAATGGAGCTCGTTTTGCCATTTACTGCCACTGTGGGATGCTGATTGCTAAATCATTGCTGTTAGCAGCTCTGTGCCTAGATTTCTCCTCACCTTTTTGATAGTCCTCTTAAGTAATTTTGCAAAATAAGTTGGCATTTTGAGAGCTCTGCATCATTCCAGAATGACACCTGATGGATTTCCAAGTGCCTAACTGGTGTATTTAAAAATTGTTTTCAATTTCCCACTTGCATTTTAAGCTTCTGTGTTTCTATAGTTTCTCTTAATTGTGCATCCGAGTGGCTGATAGCCTGATCTGCTAGGAACTGTTCTGTTATTTAAAACCTGCTTCACTTAAACTGTTTCCTTTCTTGCATCTCACAAAGATCTCTATGAATACAACCTGACTAGCTATTGGAACTGATGCCTCAGGAAGATGCTTTGAATACACAAAGTTCTGAAAATGTTTTTAAAATGCAAGCACACCAATATCATATAATCTAATACTGTAATAACCCCCATTCCATGTGTCAGTTACAGAGGTGTTTTGCTAAAGTGGGAGAGAACATCTGCCAGGAACCGTGTTAATGGTACTTTGGTTAATGAGTTTGTGCAACCTTCCACTCTCAAGATGGAATCAATATGTATATGCCTTTCTAGGATTTCAGGCTGAATAAAGGGGTTTTTTTAATCATAACTTCTAGTATTTCCCACTTACTTTCAGTGTTTCTAAAGGCAGAAATTATTTCTTTACGTTTTCCAAACACAAGCTGTGCGAACAAAAGCGCTTTGAGTTTTGCTAAGGAGTTAAAAAATGCCCGGTGCTAAGTGGTGCTATTTTCCAGCAAGCCCAGGAAGCAGAAAAATTACTAGAACACGTGTGAAGACAGACAGCTACTTCAAAACTGCCCAGTAATTATGGGATTAGTTGAAACTCTTTTGTTACTAAATTGTCCGTGATGCCCACGGAACAGAATTCACTGTGATTAGAAAGCACATTGCAGCAATGCAGTAAAATTGCTCAAGTTTAACAAGAGGGCTTATGCCAAACTGAGGATCTCACAGTGATTCTTAGCACATTAGACAGAATACAGGTATCTCCACTGAATTTTCTTGCATAATTTCTTTAAATACTAAACAGTGCTGGAATGTAATTATGTACAGCGTCCATTTAGTATCTGGTTGCAGTAAAGTTGCTCTGCAGGCCAGCAGAAATTCTCCCAAGTCCAGATTGACTTTTACCCATGATCTTGAAAAGATGTTTAAAATGCAGCATGAGGAATGTTTTCTGAAGGAGGGACTCGCATCACAGAAGATACCACCAGTCTTAGCAAGGACTCAGTTTCCTACATTTGTATCCATGTTGGCTGTGATTTAAAAAAAAAAAAGGGGGGGCCCACTCTGTAAAAAGAAAGGGTCTTTCTTTTTACAAAAGGTAATTATATATTCTCATAGCTGAGAATAGAATGTGAGTTAACATTTCCACCTACCAAAAGCAAAGCCGTGAAGAAGAATCAGTGCAAACCCTCACGCAAATCAGTAAAAAGGCATAAGCTACCTGCCAGATTGGCTATATCCGCTCCATTACTTGCCCAAATGGGAAAATCCAAAGTTTAAACTCTCAATAAAACAAAAGACCTGGGTACATACACAAAACCAAACACAGATGTTAGAAAGCGTTACTAATGACTGAAGATGTTTATGCTTTGCTTGTGTAAGGTATCGCATGGCAACATCGGGCCATTTTACTCAACTTTTACCCACAGTTCAGTTTAGCCAATAAAGGATATTTTACAGATAAACCACGTTAACGCCATTCTTGCTACAACCACTTACAGTAGAAGAGAAAATATAAGTGGTAAAATGTACATGAGAATTAAAAAGAAGAAACACTTCTCACCTTTGCAGGCACGCTCTAAAAAGGCAGAATATCAAAAACGCAACCAATGCACTCTCCCTACATTTTTCCCACTTGTTTTTAGTGAAAATCAGAGCATCTGTATAAGGCGTTAAGAGTTAGCTCTAATAAATACAGGAAGCATCCTGTTCAGTATCACTTTTCTTGACCTTTGAGCTGCATGCATGACTAGCTTTGCACAGGAAGATACATCTAGCTCCCCAGATTACATGCTGTAACTAGTATGTTCAGTCTTCCAGTGAGTGGGAGACAAACGAAAGAAGGAATACTGACAGCTCTTTTAGTAAGTATATGTGGAACTGTGGAATTAATAATTTGGGGACCTTGACTGCATTAATAATACATTCTGAGACTGTTCTACTTTAAAATAACTACTTGAAAACTCACTTATAAACTCGCTTAAAATGTTGCAGAGATTTAAATATTGTTTCTTAAAAACAAAAAACCCCAACGAAAACCCCTGTAGCCAGTAGATGGTGCTACATTCAAGCAGGATTTCTGAAATATGCCATCACATTCTGTGTGCCATCAAATTACTGCTTGCTTACTTCAATAATTTCTAAACAGGGAACTATTTAAATTAGCATTTGTTCTGGCCTGCTCTGAAACAGCAATTACAGGTCTCTCGCGCTGACTGCTCCTGGTCTTACGCTCCTAACAATGCTAATATCTCTTTTGGCTTCTAATCGCCATTATTGTCACTTTTGGCTTTATTATAGAAGTCAGTCTTTTCGGGAACAATACTAAGATATTATGTCTCTTTGCATTTACATTCTTTTGCTCATTTACTCTGAAATCTTGGGTCTGAGGCAATTTTTTTCCATTCAATTCCCTGCAAACAGTATGTCATGTAAGATATTCAGCTTAACTCCTGAATTTCTAAATTATAGCGTGATTATTGTAGTGAACTGTGACACAAACATAGAATTTCATCACCATAAAGCCTACTCTGGAACCAATGATGAAATCATCTTGTTCCATGTATGAAAATCACATTTTTCACCAGCATGTATGAAATATCCAGTGTATCACAGCAAAAGCAGCACAAAAAACATACACTCTTCTTATTCTGTGCCCTGCCCTGGCAATAAAACCTGCACAACACACATCCATTGCAGGTTTCATCTGAACCAAATGCAACAGCCTCCAAAGCAGGGGCAGAGGAAGGCTTCTCAGCTACGTGACACAGCAATTGCTCGTAACAGAAAAGAGGTCTGATGACCTGTACCATTGTCTTCCGTTTGCCCTCCGTAAACTTGGGTTCTCGCTTTTCGAGAAGGTTGGTAACCGAGAAGACCCCATTTCCTTGGCTGCTTTGTCAATGCTAAGTGGCTTGTAATCCCTGGGGAAACATGTCCATGTTAAGTCACCCTGCCTATGAATGCTACATGTTCTGGTAAGGGAGCTTGTACACAGATACATTATTCCATCAAATGGACTAAAATAATGCAAATGGCCGGCAGTTACGCATAGTTAAAATTCTCCCACCAAAAATTCCAGTTTCACCTAGAAGACAATGAAAATTGATCTGTCTCTCAAAAAAAATTGATTTGGGCATCATTGAAAAAGGTCACTGATTCAACTTTCGTGTTTTGGCAAAACCTTCCTCAACTGTATCATTCAAGAAACAGCACAGATGAGACAAGGAACAACAAACATCGGAGTCTCAGTCCAACCTGCAGCCCATCCAAAAGGCTGCAAAACCTAAATGAGGCCAAACTGGAACAGCCAGAAGACAAGCCTCAGCACCCTCCACACAGGTGATTTGTGACAGACACGGCTTTTCCTCACCACCAGTCCGTAGCCTCCCATTATATTGCTCCTGCAAGAACACAATCTTGAACAGGAATGAACCATCAATGTCTACATCTCCAGAAGGCAGATAAACACATTTCCCTATCTTACTAAGATAAAGAAGAGAAATAATTGGAAGTTGAGAGATGATCAGATAATATGATCATAGTAGTCAACATAAGGACTCTTTCAGATCATCAGTACAGATTAAGCTTTTAGAAAGTAACAGTGAAACTGTCTGAACAAGTACAGTGTTTTGGGGGTTTTTTTTTCAAAATGGCTTCACTGATCAAGATTCAAATGGGGTGGGGGGGTGCAGGAAGCATACATAAAGAGATTACCAGGATTTTAATAAGACACTTTGCAGTTTGCTGATGGTCCAGAAAGATGCAAACTGTGCAAGTTTCCTCTTGAAACTATGTAATCTTATTGAAGGTAAATTACTCTTGAACTAACATCCACTTCTGATGATCTGAATGAAGGACATTTTGTTTCATGTGCCTTTTAAAACCACATCATTAATATAATGCAATAATTCTAGTCAAAGGGGGAAAAAGACAAAAAGAAAAGCACGGATCTATTCTGAAGTACTTTATTTGAAGAGTAAATTTATTTCAAGGTCAGCTGTATCAACCAAGACACGATACTTCTGCTTACAAAGAAAAAATGAGAACAGAAGAAAACACGTGCCATACACTACACGCACTTGGACACTTACAAAGGCTTCGTTACAATCAGCAATACTTTTCTTTCATACAGAAAAGCATTTTCTTAATATACTGAAGACAAAAAGCTATCTGAAATCAGTTAGTTACGATGTTTGTTTTAAGGTCCCCCACTGCTGCACTTCAGCTCTGTATGAAGGGTTACATGGAGAAAATGCAGCTTATCTTTGCTGAAGTTGCTTCATTCCTTCCTTTTCTTTGTACACTGTAGACCAGAGTACGGCAGTCGACATCTGCACACATTTGGAGCTATGCATTTTCCTCCATGTTGACAAGGCAGTTTACATACCGCTGAAATGAGACACCAGATACATAGTACGTCTTCCGCACAACACAGCATCATTTTTCTTCTTTGTCTCACTGTGCTAGCAGAATTGTTCCCTGGTGACCACACTGGGACAGTATAAATAAAAGCATAATGGAAGAATGGAAAAGCTATGCCTCTCAATTTATGGCATCATGGACTCCACCGGAGTACAGCCACAGTACGTCTAGTCTTATTCATGCTCCATTCCCCTTTTAAAATACTATCATTTCTGTTGTTCTTTAAGCCACTGGCTATTTTTGAGATGGATGCCTCCAGGAAAGTGACAGAACAATAAAAATTCCTGCTGAAACTTATTCAAGCCAGTTCTTGGGTCCACACCCATGAGGAAACACTTGCCACATACTGGCTGTTGCTCACATGCTGCCCTTCTGTTCCCCCACTCCCCCAAAAGGAGAGCAGAGGGGGGCTGAGCAGGCACAGGTAACAAGCCTGGGGCAATTTGCTTATGAACATCTGTACCAACAGAAGTCAAACTGGATGCAGATCTAGTTAGTTCAGGAACAGTGATTATTTTGACATTAAGAATAGCATTATTGCTGGCGCAGGGAACAAAGCTGAGCATTTTGTAAGTTCTCTGCATCTCCCATACTTTCAACATCACCGTCTAACTCAATACACTGATGACTACAAAGGATAAGTGTTCTGGTGGTCAAATGGGAATGTTAAAGTATTATTGGTTAATGTTTACTTGACTACATATATGGCAGATGAACTAACACTAGCTGATGCCGATTCCCACAGCCACACAAAAATTTCAAATGCCGAGGACTTAATCTGGAGACCTTGCACCCACGCTATCCAGTTCAAACGCAATGTTTAAATGAGCTTTCTCTCAGTCTCCCAGAGAGCAAACAAAAAACCCTCCTTTTTACAGTCTCAGGATTATTGCCTTTAGCATGAAGGCAGTGTTGTTACGAGCATACAAGGCCCTGCCAGAGAAGGGTAGATTAAAGTTTTTATAATCATCATCTGTTTCTGTGAATCAAAATTTGGGAAAAATGCAAGGGATTGTTCAGCAACAATGTCAGTCAGTACTAATCCTGATTACAGCCAGCTTCCTTTTACTCTTTTAACAGCACCTGGAGTTGATTCTGCTGACTTTTCCTCAAAGAAGCAAGTTTCAATTTTCCATGTCCATAAAATTTAGTGAAGCTTCCAACCCACATCAGTAGTGATAGTGTTTCTGTAATGGCCATTTTCAGTTCTTTATACTGGGGTCTCAGATTATAGAAAGTATTTCAGAAATACTGACAAGACATACCAAGTAATGAATTTGGTGACAACCAAAATCTGAGTATGAGTTTACTTAAAGTGGAGAAGTTCTGTCTTTCTGACCAAATTGAAAAGCCATCTATTCCTTATGCATACTTGTAAGATCCTCAGTAAGCAGAAGCAGCTCTCATTTACTATTCTAAGATACTTCCCTAGCAGCTTTGTTAGGCACTGAAGATTTGAACACTACACTGGTAAATCAAACAAGTAGATAAAAGGATAAACGAAAAATGTCAGAAGTCATTTACCTAAGTGACATGCTCCACCGACCCATCCAGCTGGACAGCTACAAATCCCAGGAGCCACACAAGCTCCATTATTCCGACAACCTTGGGGACAGATTGCTAGAAAAAAGAATGGGTAAGTGAGCAGGATTTATAAAACAGGTATAAAAGAATCCTGACAGAATGAAAGATTCAGGATGACATAAAACAAAATTGCAAAACACCTTTCCTTCCAGGCCAGATACTCAACTGGTATAACTCTAAAGGTATTTCCAGGACCATGGGAATGGATAAAAATACTTCTGTACTGTGTTAAGAATTTTGGTTTAAATGTTAACAGATGTACACTTTAATGCAAAATTGACACTATTTTATCTGAGTATGTACCAATAATGCAGGTCCTTCATTTCTGGAGTAATGCAATGACATTTCCACAGTTATTAGCCTCTTAATACTTTCAAAATGTTTTTGTTACTGCAGCTATATTTTGAAACAATATATTTTCATTAATATAGATACCCACCTTCTTGGCATCTTGATCCTGTCCAGCCAGAAGCACAAAGGCACTTCACAACTCCATTGACAGATATGCATTCCCCACCATTTTGACAGCCTCCTTCACAGCTCACTGCAGAAGAACAGCATATGCAGTGCATTTCAGAAGCAGCATAGGACTTCAGATAATTGTCTTTAACCAGCTGGTCTACCATCAACTGCTTGTTTTATAACATCTGCAAAGACTAAAATTTCAACTATTCAGTTCTGTAAGGAGGGAGCGAGATTGACAGAACCATGTCTGCAAATGCTAATCCGAAATGCCATTAAAATTAAACATGTGCTTAAAAGCTTGTTGCATATTTAGCCTGAGAGTACCCACAAACAAACACGATTATCACTATGGCACAGCTCTCCCCCACCCAAACTGTGAACCAACTATTCATCAGCTATGCCTCAGTAGCTACTAACATGCATATTCTCATTGATCTTGCCAAATCACAGCTGGTAAGCCAGTAACATGGTCAAGGATTCACATATTTCCTTACCTGACAGGACCTATGCATAAGAGAAAGGGACATTACTTTGAGAAATGAACCTATGACTATAGTCAATTTGAGTGGTGCCTTCCCAAAGGCCAACTGTTTTAGTCAGCCTCTTCATTCCAGAATCGTTCTACGCGTCAAAGTCCTGAAGGCCTCATTAATGAGGCATTATATATGCCAGACATATGATTGGTATCAGCTGTGTGTGCACCATCTTTGAAATATGGCATAATTGCTGTTCTGTACAATCAAATGCATCCTCTCACAGGCATGAATGTAAATGTATACGCCACCTTTAATGGACCGAAGAGAAAAAACTGTCCTTGATTATCATGATGAACAGCTGGGATGTCTGCTTGATACTTGGCAGACAAAAGTCCAAATCTCTGTTCTACCACAAGTTTTGAGCATGATTTCAGCTAATAGATTTTTGGCACAAATGCTGAACACACAAGGACACGCAAGTCAACTCCAGCGCAGCTAGAAAAGCTCTTCAAAGCTTGTTTGCATATTTCCTTGTCACACAGTACAAGTTAATGTATTTAACATTGATTGCATTTGATCGATCGTGGTGACTGGGAGAAGTGCCTGAAGACTTAAGGAAAGCAAATGTCACTCCAATTTTCAAGAAGGGCAAGGAGGACTCGAGGAACTATAGGCCGGTCAGCCTCACCTCAGCCCCTGGGAAGTAATGGAACAGCTGATCCTAGAAACATTAAGGACAAGAAAACCATCAAGAATGATCAGCATGGCTTCACCAAAGGGAAGTCATGCTTGACCAACTTTATACATTCCTATGATGAAATGACTGGCCTCATAGATAAGGGGAGAGCAATGGATATTGTGAGGGTGACCGAGCACTGGCACAGGTTGCCCAGTGAGGCTGTGGAGTCTCCATCCTTGGAGATATTCAAAAGCTGGACATGGTCCTGTGCAACTGGCTCTAGGTGGCCCTGCCTGAGTAGGAGGGTTGGACAAGTTGACCTCGGGAGGTCCCTTCCAACCTCAACCATTCTGTGATTCTGTGCAATTCTGTGATTCTGTAGCAGCACACTGCACCACACTGCAAGTTTGTACATCCAGGCTCCATACACCACAGTTCTCCACCTTAAAGGTGAGCACAAGTACATCCTTTGCCTTACAGGGATAACAGGATAACAAATATAAATAGGACCTTTACTCATATACAAATCCAAGTCTAGACTGTAGTGTTAGCATAAACTGAATCCTCACTCTGCTTTTTCTATTTCTCACCTTGATTCTGATTTAGGCTCTTCTGAGAAGGTCAGGTTTCCCCTTGTTTTGGGGTCCCTATCAAGAGTCCACAAACCTACACTTTCATTTGGCTTTTAAGAAATAATAATTAAAAAAATCCATTTGCTGGAAAATGAAGCTGACCATGCTCCAATTTACCTCACTGCTGCCAACAATGTTACATCTACTCAAAATGAAGAGTTATTTCCCAATGCATTACACAACAGTACTGTGTTAATCAGTTCTTCATTAGAAGGCACGTCCTCGTATTTCTTATTCCTCTATAACATTAAGAATTTTGATATCAAATTATTGTCATTGGCAGTTGAATCCCCATTCAGTCTAGTTAACATCCCAGAGCTACAGTTTAAGCTTCTGCAGACTTAGACTAATGTTACCATTTTAGGTACACTCAGGTCATGTTTTCTTCATAAAATACCAAATACAGCTTTATTAAAAAAATAAAACAAAGCAAAAAAGCCCACAAACAACCCAACAACAACAAGACTCCAGAGAGTTCTCATCTGCAGAAGCTAGATGAGTTCCTTCCCCAAGCACCCATTAGGTTATATTCCAAGTAAACACTTGTAGCTAATTCACTTTTGAAGGAAGTAAAGAAAATGTCCATAGAATAAATGTCAAGCACAAATCAGAGAATCCTGTGAGGTGTTGCTAGCTGCTGTGACCACAGTCACACAGAATACTTATTAAGTACTCAGCACAGTGATGACTGCCCAACTAATTCACCAGCACCTGTTCAAAAAGAACTTCTAGAAAATTTTTAAGTGCCCTGTTGAGGCTCTTTTTTTCTGAAAAGAAAACAATGCTTTCTTTTCCTTCACTCTCTGGGTATATCTTGCCTACTACATCATTTTCCCCTCAAATATTTCAATTTTTATCCCAGAACTCAAGTTACCATCAGCAGTACTCAGTTCATAACAATGTAATAATGTTTTCTTGGGCTGCCTTTTCCAATCCATGCATATATTCAATAGGCTTCACAAAACCATGAAAATTGGTCTTTGCTACTCATCACATCTGTCATCTCCCATTACCTACCAACAATACATTGCCACGCTTATCTTTAGCGACTTGCCCTCAATATCACCATCTTGCAGATACTACTCAAAAGTTTCAACCACCTAACACAGAAAGATGGATCTATACAAGCGATCTTGCTAAATTATTTAGAAAGAGTCTGTTACAGAGCTAAATGGCATTCAAACTACAGATTATTTACATAACATATAAACAAGGTATTTTGCAAAGGACCACGTTGTCTCAAGATTCTCACAACAAATTTCAGTACATATACTCCACCTCATTCTCCTGCAAGCATGCAGATCCTCCAAGCCACACATTTTTGACAGTAAGGTCAGAGGTCTAAGGAATTAAGGTCATTGTTTCAAAGAGCATTAGATCCTGGACTTGAGGAGCCCTAAATTAATTTTGCCTGTTTTCAAACCTCTTGTCTTTCCAAGCTATCACTTGTTTGGGTTTTACTTACCTTTATGACAGTATCTACCCCCATAGCCAGGTGGACACCTGCATTTTCCAGGTCTGAGGCACTCCCCACCATTTTTGCATTTTGGATAACAAGTTGCTGTAAGACAGACAAGAAACAAAGCTTGGATAAATATTGGTGGAGCTTACCAAAATTACCGCTTAAGTACGTAAGAATTTTGCATTATTCTAGCCTATGTGTACTCATTTTGTCTTCACATTTCCTAAGATACATTTGCGCTACCATCCCACACTGCCAGTCAGGTAAGATAGTTTCCCTGCACAGAGAGCACTCCACCTTTTTAACCTTTTAAACACTCAAAACTAAGGCAACTTTTGGGCCTTAAGACAGAATAGACAAAAGAGAGCGTCATATTAAAAAGGAACAAAGGAACATAGCTGGACTGCCAAAGAAGCTTTTGATAAATAAAGTCAAGAAATGACAGGTGAGAAAAAAAGGGAGAAAAAATTATTTCACAAGAAGTACTGCAACTTCAGTGGCACTTTCTGATTCTAGAGATGCAATATCAGACTTAACTCTTTACTGGATTCCTACAAACCTCTCCAGAAAAACTACATGTTTTATGAAGTACAACATTTCCTCATACATCTTCTCTAAAACACCTCCAGAAATAAGTCAGTACTTCCTTCTCCTCCACCTTCTATTTTTTTTTTGCTTTGGTTGGCCTGTCAGAGACCTTTCTGAAATGTACAGTGCTTGTTTAGAAATCATCTGAGATAAATGTATCTTTTGTCACAACTGTAATTATCTGTTGGGAGAAAAGCATCTATGATCATCACAAATTCTGCAATTTTTTCATTGCTGACAGCTTGGACAGGTTGGCTAAAGCACAAAAGAAAATATTCATTTTGCAAAATTCTGGGTAAATCTAGTCAGACTGAAAGTAATTACCTATCACATAGCCCTCCTTGCTACTTATAAATCATTCCTGAATCAGCTCTGGTGTCTGAGAAAATATTTGTTTATTCACACACAGATTTTGGAAACCCATGTGTTTCAGAGTCTCATCCAAATTAACTGCAGGTGTGAGATGAGCTCTCTACGTCATATGGCTTTATCCTTTGACTAGATGGGTGAGAAGCCTGAAAGGCAGGGAAGATGAGCAGTAACACCACACTGATTCTGCCCTCATATACTTACTGTACTCCCAAGCAATCCAACTGAAGAATAGAGGATTTTTCATGTTAGTATCTGCAGAATGAGTATTTGCATGCAAATAAAGGCCACAGGCATGTATGAAAGAACCATTCAGCACTCAGCTCTGCATAACTGTCTTACCAGATGCTTTCAGTTCATTGGAAATGCCATACAAGAGCACTCAGTTTAAGAAAAAAATCTATTTCTGTGTTATTTCACATAGTTTCATAAGGTTTACTTTACCTATTTATGCTAGAAGACACTAATATGGCAGCGGTATCTGAATGTCACTGTGAATTCACATACAAAGAGTAAGAGAGCAGCCCTGCCCTGAAGACCTAATATGTAAATTTGATACCACTTGCACGAAGAAAGCCTAGCAAGTGGGAAGCACTAGCGTGAAATAGGAGGGGAAGAAAAAAAGAGAAGTGCAATGAGATACCAAAAGATCAGCTGTGTGCACTACGCAGTACTGCAATCCTATTCTACTGTTCTCATCTGCTAACTTTTACCATTTGGACTGCTGGATACTTTCCCATGCAAAACATATATTTATAGGAGAAAGCTGAAGAAAGATTCTCCATTGGGCATGCATCTTTTAGAAAGCATGGAATTCAATAAAAGGGCCTTTGTGAAAGAACTAAATATTGTCCTGAAATCCACAGCCTCCAACACACATTTCTTTTCCTTATGCTTGTTTTACCCTTTGCCAAAATACCCGCAGCGTCTCCCAGACTTTTAAGAATAAGCAAGACTGTGTATCCAGTGAATGGGAGGGATCTGACCTGCAGCTTCAGAGCACAACATGCTACCAGTGGCTTCACCAGAATAAAGGTTACGCTGAATGCGTGCTGAGATATTTTGCAATACACCTGTGTTCAGAGACCCCTTAGGACTGCCCACAGGTATTACAGTTGAGTCCACCAGAACTACTCTATGCTTGGCTTGCACGTCATTGTGATCCCACTTTGAGTAAGAAGACTGAGCAGGAAAAACTCTCGTCTAAGCAATCCACTCAACTCGAGAGAACCAGTCCTAGAAAAAGTCTTGCACAACTTCTTCCCTCCATTATATCAATGCTTTACAATCCCACAGGTTAGGGTATTCCAAAACCTAGAATGAACATAGCGTCTGTGTATATAATTATATCCATTTAGCTTCTAACCACAAATTCAAATAAGTTTGGAGATCATCTACTTTAAGCCAGAGCAAATATATCTTTTTCCCCCAAACTGCCTTAACTGTAATGAAATTCACTTTACCCTTTTTTAATTACAGAACAGATTTTCTCTTTCCCCTCTGAATTGTCTCAATGGCCCAAAAAGAGTGGGGGCATCACACTTTTTTTTTACCCCACTATTTAAAGAAATCAAGTAAAAATCACAGCACAAAACAAGAACCAGCCCCCAGTCAGGTAGACATACCCCACCTTTCATTTGTATGTTTTTGGTGAGAGGGGGGAGAAAAATAGTTAACTTATCTCAGTGGCTTTCATGACAGAACAAGGGATGAAGTTTCATTTATCCATTTTTTTTTTCCTGCATTGATGACCTTAAAAAAGCATTTATTCAGTGGTTCCCTTAACAATACCAGACAGTTCACGTCTCTAGTTCAAAATCAGATCTGCACCTCTGACAATCTTTCACATCTCCTCTAAACCCCAAAACGTCTAAGATCCAACAGTTGTTTGGAACACTGCATACTGTATAGCTATTCACCCCCGCTACGCAGCACATTAGCTATACATCGCTTGTCACCACCTGCTAGCCTTAGCTTCTAAATAAAACAACACTCCATGAAGGATTACGGTACTGAATGACATTTTCAGCATCCCATTTCAGGGCTTAAAAAAAAATAAAATCACATTTTAGATGAAGGGCATTGAGAACTGAAACAAATACTGTACAAATTATATTATCTCTTCACACAGGAGAAGATACAAGGCAAGAGAACATCTCCTGATGTAGTGTGTTTTAGCAATCACTAGACATGCTGTAGTTAAACTTTCGCAGAAGAGAATTAGAAATTGGGCATGTTACATTAAACAGGATTTAAACTGAAACTGTTCTCACCAGTGTTTACTTTTGCATATTGGGCAACGTTTTCAAAAACAGTTTGTCTCCCCTGGGAAACCAAGAGGAGCAGATTTCAGTTCACCCCAGCTTTACGCCTCCCACCACGGAAACGGGGCATACAAATGGTTCTGCGGGACAGGCTCAGAGAGCTGTCAAGCCTCTAAAAGCATCATTCCTTACTTAGGCAAGTATTTTAAAATGCACAGCGAAAATGATAAAAGGAAGCCGCCAAAGCCTGCCTAGTAAGTGGACGTTCACCCAGTATTCAAGCAGTCAGACGCTACCTACTGACAGCGCGGCCGGCTCCGCTCACCTAAGGCGAGAGTCTTCACGGAGGCGCCGGCTCTTGGCTCTGCTCTATCGCTCTGCTGTCACTGCCTCGCCTCACCAGAAACTCGGTGTCTCAACCCATCTTCTTCCACCCCACCTTATGTGCGCCCTCCCCGGCACAGAACCACCACCATCCCCAACCCTCAGACCTCCCGGAGGGATGACCTGCAGGAAGGCCGACAGCCCCCAGAGCTCGCACGGCGGGTACTTGTGCCCAGCTCCGTTCGGGCCGAGGCGCGTCCCCCGTCACCACCACCTGCAAGAGGTCCCCACAGCGGCGGGGACCGGGCGAGGCACGGCGGGGCGCGCCGGCTCTGACCGCGGCGCTTCTCACCTCACGGCGAGGCAAGGCGCGGCCTCTCCCCGCCCGCCATCGCCCCGCGGCCGCGCCCGCCCCACGGCGGCTCCGCGCCCGGCCCCCCCAAGCGGCCCTCTGGCGGGGCGAGGCCGCGCCGTTACCGTGCTGGCAGAGCTCGCCCTCGTAGCCCTTGGAGCAGAGGCAGGTGCCGTTGCCGAGGCAGAGCCCGCCGTGCTGGCAGCGCGGGCTGCAGGCGGCCGGCGGGCCCGCACCCAAGGGCAGGGCCGCCCCGCGGGCGGGCAGGGCTCCGGGCGGGCCGCCACCCCGCAGCCCCCACAGCGCCAGCCAGAGCAGCAGGCGGGAGGCCGTCCCGCCGCCGTCCCGCCGCGCCATGGCCCGGGCGCCTCGGGCAGCTCGTCCCCGCTCCGCTCGGCTCCCCGCGGCCGCCTCCTCTCCGCTCACTCCCCTTTCACCCCCCGCTCCTTCACGCCCCCCTCGCTTTTCCCCTCTCAGTTCTTTTCCACTCCTCCTCCGCCGCCTCCCCCCCGCCTCGCCTGGCCGCCCCCCGCGGCGTGTCACGGCGGGTGGAAGCCCCACCCGGGCGTCCGTGACGGTGGGTTACCCGCGTGCGGCCATGGGGGCTGAAATAAACCGGTCCCGGGGGCTCTGCAGGCCGCGGCCGGGAGCCCGCCGCAGGCGCAGGACCGGCCACCGGGTCGTCACGGATCAGGGCGAAACTGTACGCAGATGAAGCAGCCCGCCTGGGCGCGGAGCCGGGCAGCGGGCCCCGCCGCATGTCCGCCCCTCCACCCGCATCCAGCATGGCACTGATCTTGCCGTGGAACTGACCTCCCACCCTCCCTATCGTCACCTTCAAGAACCTCTAGTGTCCATTCACGTTGGCCTTTGAAGTCAAGATACGATGTGAACATTATCGCTCTCTACAACTACCTGAAAGGAGGTTGTAGTGAGGTGGGTGTTGGTCTCTTCTCCCAGGTCACTAGCGATAGAACGAGAGGAAATGGCTTCAAGCTGCATCAGGAGAGGTTTAGGTTGGATATTAGGAAAAATGCCTTCACTGGAAGAGTGGTCAGACATTGGAGCAGGCTGCCCAGAGAGGTGGTAGAGTCACCATCCCTGGAGGTATTTAAAAGATGCATAGATGTGGCACTCCAGGGCATGGTTTAGGAGGCATGGTGGTGTTGTGTTGGCGGTTGGACTTGATGACCCTACAGGTCTTTTCCAACCTTAATGATTCTATGATTGTGACACAATATTTGAGGGTTATTTGAGAGAGAGGACAGGCATACTGAACTCACTGCCACTTTGCAGATGGGAAAACTGGAGGAATACGAGTTTCATGCTGCTGCCTCATCCAGCATGCAGTCTCTGGGAACTTCTGGCTTGAACAGAATTCTGTCACAAAAAAATAGCAATATATTTCAGTTCAATTGTGAAAATACCTTCAGTTGCAAGGACACAAACATAGATGATCAGAAAACATTTCCCCCCTCATTATTTCCCATCTTTCACAAGCATTTCCCACCATTTTAAATGTTTCCCAGAGAAAGCACAGACTTTCAATGCCAAGACTGCGCCCAAGGGAATTTTTTTCAGATGAGTTTGATTGACCAATAGTGATAAAAGGATAATACAAGCACCTGTACAAAGCAACTACAGAAAAGTGAAATAAACCTCACGCCTTTTGAAAAACTAAGGAAAAAACCAAGTCTGTCTTCAGTGAGATTTGACTTTGAATTAGTTTTGCAAGTGGCATAAAACAGCATGATTCGTTGTCTAGATGAAGTGGTAGTATGATCTGGTAACTGAATTAACTTTGACTGGAAATTAAAATTTGTGTAATTGCTTGATAGAATAAAGGCAAAAGTACTTTTGTTGGAAAACTGGCTTTGATCCTCTTTCACACCTATGGAGTGTGGAGCATGCAGTTCCCAGAAGGAGTAATATACAAGGCAAATCTGTTACCGACAGTACGAGGTGCTGCCTGCCTTTTTGCAAAGATTAAGGCACGTGTAATGTGAGCTTTGCGAGACTGCATTTAGCCTTTCAAGGAGCAAAGTAACGTGTCAAATGATTAAACAAGAGAAGCCTAGAAGTGCAATACCAAATAATTGCCTAAAATGGGCGCAATTCCCCTCTTGCTTGTGCCTAGGCAACCAAAGCAATGTTTAGATGATACATATGTACAATTACATTCATTCTGTGCAACTCTATGTTGCAAATACCCTTTCATGTAGTACTGGTGCTGCAAAAAAAGCAGTGATCTAATTACTCACACATTAGTTGCCATAATCTGTAGATTTGTTATCTAGAGTAGAAATGTCCAAACCCTGTTTGTATTGCAGGTCCAGTTGTGGTGGGGAGAACAGGGTCTCCTATTTTTATATACAATATTCCCTCTTGCAAATAGGAGTGTAACTGCATTGTGTACCGAGAGCACTTTTGGTAAAATTGCTTGCCAGAAATATGTTGGATAATAATTTCTTCCCAAAAGGAAGAGTTTTGTTTATGCCAAAAAGCTAAAGGAGAGAAGACAAGAACTGAGATGCTGACTCTGGGCTGTATTTTTCTCTGGGTGTATCATAATTTTACACTTCCTTGACTTCTGCCAGTAATTTTTGACCATACTGAGTTCTTCACAGAATTATTTTTGCTATTTTTGTCTTTTCTCCAAAAGACAGTTTGATGTGTAAGTGTGCCTTTCTGCTATTAATGCCTAGCAACAATTCATTCATACAGAATTCTTTTCACAGCTATTTGTCATTATTCATGTAGAGAGTCTGATTTTTAAAGTACTATTTACTTTCAGTCCCATATCCCAGCTTCCCTATTCCAAAAAGATGACTTCTGGTGACTCAGGTTAATTAAGAGTCTTTTTATTTTTTTATTATTTCTCTCCAGGTTTCCTCTGAGGATCTTAAAATAATTAATATGAAAGAAAAGAATCATATTTAGAAATATGGCAAGTGCCCCTTCAGTGGAGATAATTAAATGCAAAGACTATATTAAATAAGCTTGCCCAGGTGTTTCATTGAATGAAACAAATTTATTTAAACATTATCTTCTGTAGGAAGGATTAGGCTGCTTCACCATCTTTGTGCATCTAAATTCATCTCAGGGCTTATCAAATTTGCTGAGTGCATGTCTGCATTTTAAAGGGATTGTGTCATGTTAACAGAGGTTCTCACTGAAAACAGAAATGCTCCCAGGCATCCAACATGCTTTAGCCTTAGCAGCACAATCTGATTAAAAAAAAAAAAAAAGTAAAAAATACAGCTGTTAATGGAGTTGCTAAGTAGAGATAGACAAAGAGAATTCACGTTCATTCATTCATGTAATGGTTATATTTGATACTTAGTTTCAAGCTGAAAACAAAATAAAGCAGTTTTAGGACAAGGATTTTCACAGGTTCATTTTTTTGCTTATTTAAACAGTAGAGGAAGGAGTGTCAACATCCTTCTGCTATACTGGCTACCTGTATCATAGACAGCAATATGTAACAGCCTTGAGGGGCACTGCTGTCCAGTCCAGAGAAGATAGGGAAGAAGTGAAACCTGCATTATGATCTGAGCTGAGGTACTTGGCAATATATTTTGGGAATAAGGATGCTCATCTGGAGTTTGGGATTCTGCTCCCTGTAAGGCAGAGCAGGTACAAGGACTGGGCTCCCCACAACTCCATGGTGATTCCATACCCCACTTCTGGCCATCCTAGAGCATGCGCATGTGTCTCTTGCTTATTTCAAAGACTTTTATTTCATTATGGTGTGAAAAATATTCAAGAACTGTAAGCTCAGATCTTCGTGCGCCATGGGACTTCTATGAGTCAGCCAGCCGTAATACAGCACAACCTACTTTCAAAAGTAGACTTGTAAGAAAATTATGAGCCTAAAAGTCAGGATATGGAATTTTAGAAGGTGCTTGCACAATGGTAATGCGCACCAATCTAATAAAATGTCAGCAGCTCATTAATCAAGTAGATTTGCTGGGGCGGGAGGTAATGTTAGGAGGTGTGTTATACAGCTAACCTCTTTCCTAGCACTGTGCAGTATGTGCAGTTAAAAGCTCTGACAGTCATAGATGGACTGTTACAGGTGGACTCACTGCTGTACTTAATTACATCTAATAACGAGTCCTCCAGAGCTGACGCTTTGTTTATCACTGTAGCATCACAACCAGCACCCCATTTATAAGTACTTTCAGCATAATTTGATCTCCATTCTATCATGTATAGATGAGCCATCGGGTAATGATACAGCTAAGTAGCATTGATCAAAGCTGTATCCCAACTCAAGTCCACGTCAAATCTCTTAGATAATAGAGACTTATGACCAACATCAGTCTTCTTTGTTGACAGTTTGAATGCTGATCTGTCTTCCAGTGCAATTGGGCTATGGTGGCATTTGAAAAATATGTATGAAAGTCACTATAATTCTGCTAAAAGAAGGAAAATGATATATGGGTTTATTTTCAAACACACCCATGTGTGAATTAGGTGAGCAGAAATATGATATATGTATAGGCTGTGTACAGATGTTCGTCCACAACTGCCATGCACATAGTTGGTGTCCAAAATTAAGATCCTCTATGGATTGCACATACAGACTGTCACCATTAGTGCCCCTAACCCTGATTTCATAATATGAAGCCCTATCTTAGTTTATCTGAAACAAATATATTAATCTGAAGGATGCCAGCCCTGTATGCAACTTTCAAAACTATTATTCTAATAAGTCATTTTCTTCACATAATGGCAAACTCTCAACGTATAATGTTTAGTCAACAAGACAGATGTGCACCAAAGTCCTTGTTCACAGATTTATCTTGCATACTAGATAGAAACAGGGAAATGGTACATGCTGGTGAGATATTACAGAATTAACACTTTAATCATTGCAATTAGTTATAAATCTCTCATATTGTCACCTTTCCTAGGCATTTCCAGTTACAGTGCAGAATAAATCTGTGCCTGGGGACCTTGGGTTTCCCAAGGCAATACAGGAGTATTGTCAAAAGACCAGCCTGGCTCACTAGAAACAGTTCAGCTCTGTTTGAAGCTCTGCTTTATGCAAGTCAAGGTCGCCCAGTCGCTACTCCCTCTTTTGAATCCAGGATGTAAATTACCTGACAGGAAAAGAAACTATGTTTCTTTTGTCCATTAAAAGAGCACTGAGCAAAAAGATCAAGGCTTGTCTTATTCCCTGGCAAACAACTCAGCTTTCAGCTGTAACCTTAATCCGTTGTTGGATCTGATTCTATCTTTCAGGAACGTTTGGTGATGTCTAAGCAAAGAAATCTTCAATTTCTAAAAAGTGGGTAGGCCAGTGACCCTTTATCTGATTTCACAAAGTGTTGCTTCAAAGTTGAAATTTTATAAAACAAGGCCCTAATCTTCTGCAGATCACCTTGGTTAGTGGCAGCAACGAGGAGGGACCAAATGTTTACACAAATATCAGCCGATTTAATTTTGAAAGATAAGGCCAGTCTCACTATGACTAAGGAATTCTCTGCTCATGCTATATGTCTTAAGATCAGCCCCATTCTATAGATGCACCATCCGGAAGATGCTGAGCAGATACCCAACAGCAGAAACCAAATCTGTGATTCATATACAAAAATTACTCTTAAGGATCAAAGTCCAGATAAATCAAGACTGCAAGACACTTAAGCATCACATCCAGCTTCCTTTAGAGCAATCTGGAAACCTCCTTATTTTCTTCAGCACTGTGGTATCAGACCCTACATCCCAGCAAATAAACAGCATGATATTGACAGATGCTAGGTACACTGAATTTTATTTTGGCCTGGAGTTTGAAGGGCTCAGTATCTCACAATGCCATCAAAGTCAAACTTAAATAGTCTCTTCCCATCCTCTTTTCTTCCTGCACTTTATTCTTCTGAGTTGCTGAAGTGGGCTTGCAAATGAAAAGAATTTGATTTTCTCACTACTCGTGGGCTCTCAACCGTGTCCCTCATAAATAAATGATTTTTTTTGGTCACTGAATCTTGTATTTTGCCCTCAAAGAAATTTGGTGTAATATCCAATGAAAAGAATAATTGAACAGCACTTGGTATAACTATTGACTATAACTCAGATATCACAACACTGCACACAGTATAAATACCAAGGGCCTAATGTTCTGTAAATTAATTGAAGTGAAAAGTCCATATTCACAATTCATCCCTATGAACTTGAGGAAAAAACCCAAAAGAGTAAATACTAATTCTAAGATAGAGTTTTTAAAGTATCGAGTAGTGAATTTTCTATTCTTCCAGTAGTTAAATCTCTGCCTCATGGGATTTAGCTTTATATCCATCAACTGTCCACAGTCTCAAATATTATTAATCATTTGATATTTATATAGTTATTATTGTACCATAATCCTTACACACACTTATGCTGCTGAATACTCTATAACTCAAGCAGCACTACTCAAGCTGCCCCAGAGCAAAACCAGTGTCTGTGGAAGCATTCAGTGAATCATCCTTGAGACATAAAGATATCACTTTGTCTGCCACACAAACGTTGCCAACTCTGGGGTGAATGTGGCTACTGTTCAACAGGGCACAGCAACACAACCCAGCAATGTGGAACAGGAAACTAATAAAAAAACCCCACATCTAATTGATATTTAGATATGGTAGGATGTAATTACTCATGCTGGAATTCATTCAAAGCATCAGCACTCTGAATGGTCCCTTATTTTTTTTTTTTTTAAAAAGTACAATCAGTTATTTACTGTCCACCAACAAAGAAGAGTTTAGTTTGGCAGCTGATGGCTAAAAAATTGGTTTAGACATATTTCTATGTTTTGTCATGTCATTGTTTTTTTTTGTTAAGTTATATTACCTCAAATCTACCTCTGAACAATGAGAGTGGTGGCTCAAGTAAATAGACCTTAGAAGTTTAGCAACACTTCACAAGTTTAAAGTTCATCATAAATGTTGCCTGCTTGTGCTAATTTTCACAGCACTCCTGAGGGAAAATTAAATGACAGAACCACTCTACAAATGGTGAGGCAACAGAAAGTCGTTAGGCAACTCACATTTATTGCTAATAGCAAAGCTGGAGTATACATGGTGTTGTTTGGTCCACATATCAAATCATGACAGCATGTCTAATACAAGCATGTCTTCATGTGATCTGTGCAAGTCTGGCCAGGAAATGAATATCAGAAAAGAATGAACTTGGATAATAGTTTATCTCTAAAGAACTCTGTCATTCATTTGAAAGCCACTGGCAGACATCGTCTTTCCAAATTACACAGGTATCATCATGTCAAGGTATCCCACCTCTAATTTGAATGGAACGAGAATCTGGGTCTAAGAAACTTAAAAATTAAGAGTTGCTAACTTAAATCCTTAATGACTACATAGCAAACAGGTTGACATTGAATTAAAATTCATGTTAGTCAACAAATAAAAAAAGTGAAAATTATCATTAGTGTCAATGAAAATATCTCAAATCTACCACTGACTCATGCATGCGTGGGTACCAGGTGGAGGAAATCAATATATCCAGGAAATTTTGACATTTGTAGAAAAAAAAACCCAGCATCTTTCTTATTGTCATCTGTCTATCTTTAAACATCCCATAAAGTAGGTGATCTCCAGCGATTCAGCTCAGCTCTCTCTGCCATTCACGCGCTGTGCTCCTATTTAAACTCAATCCCTTGATGGACACTAATTCTGATAGACACTTTTGTCTACGCTGACTCTGAAGGCTTTTCATGTTCTATTTAGTAGTAACTGTCATATTTCTATATTGACAGTATTGACGTTTGTGAAGGGTTTTCACAGTTTGTGGTTTGTTTTTTTTTTCCTCCACTAAATCTTCAGATACTGGAATCCTCTGACTAGCTTTAATACTCAGTTTTAATTTTAAAAGCTGTGAAAAAGGCTAAGAATGTGATCCTAGAAAACACAAGCAGTTAAACAACTTAACTTCACAGAATCACAGAATCCCAGGTTGGAAGGGACCTCAGGGATCATCTAGTCCAGCCTTTCTGGGAAGAGCACAGTCTAAACAAGATGGCCCAGCACCCTGTCCAGATGACTCTTAAAGGTGTCCAACGTGGCCGAGTCAACCACTTCCCTGGGGAGATTATTCCAATGATTGACTGTCCTCACTGTGAAAAATTTCCCTCTGGTGTCCAATTGGAATCTCCCCAAGAGCAACTTGTGTCCATTCCCCCTTGTTCTCTCCATGTGACTCCGTGTAAAAAGGGAGTCTCCATCTTCTTTGTAGCTACCCCTTAAGTACTGGTACATGGTGATGAGATCCCCTCTGAGCCTCCTTTTCTCAAGGCTGAACAAACCCAGTTCTCCCAGCCTATCCTCATATGGCTTCCCAGTCCTTTGATCAACTTTGTGGCCTTTCTCTGGACCCCTTCCAGCCTGTCCACATCCTTTTTGTAGAGCGGGGATCAGAACTGCACACAGTACTCCAGGTGTGGCCTGACAAGCGCTGAGTAGAGTGGGATGATGACTTATTTATCTCTGCAACCTTTTTGATGCAACCGAGCAACTTCTGCCAACTTCTTAAAAATAATATTTTTTTAACTAGTATTTTTTGTGTCCGTACTTCTGAGTTCCTAGGGTTGGTAATACTGTCCTTAATTTCACTTCTTATAAATGTGAAATGGCAACTTTGTACATACATGCACTGCTCAAACACACATTCATGAAAAAAAGAGCCGGAGGTGGCCTGACATTCTAGCACAGTCCCAGTCCAAAAATCCTGAAAATCAGTCTTCCAAGACATAAGATTCTCCCTTTACTAATTTAAACATCACATCTTCAAGCATTACAAATGTAATCCCTTGGATTACTTTAGGTGATTTTGACATTTGATATTCTTTTAATCCAATTTCTTAGGCTGTGGCTCTTCTGGAAAGATTCCTTCTCCTTGTTACAAAACCACAATTACAAGTTATATTTGAATCTCAAGTGGATAGAGGACATTCACACTTTTTCATTTTATCAATGAATTATTCTGAGCTGGTTTAAATCCAGCACTGACAAAACAGGCAGTTATTAAAGTTTCAGTGTCCTGACCACCACAACAGGCAATCAAACGTAAATAAACAAAATACCTTTCTGCACCTAATTGTCAGTCATTGGGAGACTTAAAACTCAGAGGTCCTTGGGTGAAATGTGCCCCTCAGGCACAAAACGATCCCATCATGTAATATATGCTGATCCTACCTATAACTGTATAATGGATGTAGTATCGCGTATATTGGACTTAGATGCTGAACAGAGGAGTGGAGACCTGCTGCAAACACTACTCTGGCTTGAAACATGGTAGAAATAAGCTCAGCAAAAGTATTTCAGACAACTGAAAACAAATTGTTGACTGAATAGGTTTGAATATACTTGATGAAGATGGGTATAATAAAAGCCCAGCCGCCTGACTTCCAGCTCACACTACTTGTGTGTAAGACGATTTTGCTTCCAAATTTAACATTGCTGGCTGGAGATTTATAGGTAGACTGGACATATCCACTATGACATATTTTAGGAGAAAAGAATAACAAAATATTAAAAAAATTAAATCTGAAAATCAGCCTCAATACTGTAAACAGCCTGTAAGACAGCCTCTTCCTCTCTGCAATGGTTAATATTAATGTTGAAATAATTCATTTTTACTGATTTCAGCGATGAAAAAGTCCAGTCCTGCATTACTTAGCCTCTTCTTTGCCTTAAACAATATGACTAGACATTGCCGGAACACCTTTTTATCATCTTTTTCCCCCCAGACATTCAATAAAAGTCTTAGCAATTTTTCTAAGGCAAAATGGAATGAAACAGCATAATATGATTCAATTAATACTGCCAGATTATATCTCCATCCCCTCTTTAGAACTATGCCCAGTGACAGCAGTTTCAATCTCTAAAAATAATTTCTAATCAATAATTGTATTTCACCACAGTGACAACTAGTAACAAACTCAGCCCTGATAATATTTAACACCAAAATCTTTCGAAAGGTATCATATCTGCATGAACAATCGTGCAACTTTCCTCGATCATATATTTGCTCATGTTTGGAGCATATGGTTCTGGTTTTAGACCCTATACTGGTTGACTGTAGAAGTTAACAAAAATACTTCAGTAGAGGATGTGAAACGTTGCTCTGCAAAGTTATTAGAAGGCCCTGTTAACATGGATTGCAGAGTTAATGTAGGTGGCAGGACCCTGTTTTAAGCCAAATCATTGTTAGATGATGATTGATTTAATTTTTTTTGGGTTGATGTTTTTCATGCTTTATACAATATTAGTTTATGGACTAAAAAAACCTGCATGGCTCATGAAGAAAAGAACAAAACTTTTTGTTTCTGCTGCCTACTAGAACTTCTAAAGTCGGTCACTTACCTTGATAAACTTGCTATCCTACTGCCCTGACACCTTAACATAGGCCTGCCCTGTGAGTGCAGATCAATATGTATTTGCAAGGAAAAAGGTGGCAAAAGAGTCATGCTCTTTTCTATAAACCATTTCACTTCCTTTTTAACGGCACTGACAGGAACAGATGGGCTGAAGATCACAAAAGCAGGACCATCGCTTTCCTCCTCAGCCAGCTCAGGAGTGGCATTCAAGTGTTCCAGGTGTGAATCATAGTGACCTTTACACTCAGTAATCAATAAGAAACATCAGTAGCGTTTGACTCACCATTAAAAGTGTTATTTTTGTTACACTGCTGAAAGAAGAAGAGGCTGATGGGAATCTGCACAATCCCAATGACTCCAAGGACACCTGGTCCCTACACCACTCCTTAGCACTCTGAGCCATCCAGCCCCAACACCCCGCACAAGATAAAAACTCCTATTGCATAATATCAGCCTCTTAACAACAATGCATGTTTCCTCAGAAAGAAGGCAAAAGATATGAAAAACGTTACCAAAACTTTTGTTGTTTACGGCTGCACGGTATTTTCTTAGTCAAAACTTATCTAATTCGAATAACCCTAAGAAGGAGACATTTCCCATCATAAAACAAGATACCCCACCAGTATCACAGAATCACAGAATCACAGAATCACAGGTTGGGAGGGACCTCAGGGATCATCTAGTCCAACCTTTCTAGGAAGAGCAGTAGCTCCTGGCCAGCCCAGTCTGTGAGAAGAAAAAGAGGACACAAGCTCCTCTTGAGCAGCACCGTCAAAGCCAGGTAGCAATCATTTTGCCTACACAAAAATCATCCCACTGGAGTCTGCCCAGTCAGTGTCAAACCAGCGTTATTGCCTAGGTACTGGTCAGGCAGGCCAATGCTGCTGTTTCTGGCTATACTTGTGGATATTATTTTTGTGAGTTACGTTCATTGCTGCAAAGGCAATCAGGCTAATCACAGAAGTAAAATAAGCGGTATATAGTCCGAGTCAAGCAAGACTGATTTTAAAGTAGTACTAAATGAGATGAGGCAAAAATTACAATTGTAAAAGTTTGGGTTATATTTCTGATTAATAATAAGAGTATCAATAATCTAATAGTGGTCTGGAAAAAGAAAGTTTTATTTCCTATTTTCAGTGCTAAGAACACCTACATGGACTAAAACCATATTTATAGCTATTTTTCCTTTACCACAGTTATTTGTAAGCTGACGTGGAAGTCAATACACAATACAGTCTAGTGCAGTGAATGGAGTAGTTATAAGACTGTAAGACTTTGTGTCTCCTTTGCAATCCTCACATTCAGTATTGGCCATTATGGATTTGCAGGAGGAGGAGATGACCCAGCAATCTCCACAGCCCTTATAGTATATCCCATTGTCTCGCTGGGACTTGGTGAGTTTTCACATCTTAGCTGTTCACAGTTTATGTATACAACAAAGCTAAAATGGAGTGTAAATACCTTAGGGTCTTCCTTGCATATGTCATTCCTAGCATTAGCTCTCCATCTGTAGAATATTGTCCAAGCTGCTACAGATACAACTATTCAAATGTGTCTTAATTTTTAGCTAACTGTGGCTTTTTGACATGTCCCATCAAATGGCCAATAATGATGTATTTTTTGGCATTCCTAAAAGTGCTTCCCGTGCCTCTCAATTACTTGCCTCCAGCAGAATGGCTGCAGTTATTAGCCTGTGCTTCACTGTGTCATTTGTGTTATTCTAGTTCCATGTGAAGTATGACTTCCTGCCGTTTATTTGCTAATGGCAACTAGCTGCCTTTTCCCCCTGAGGTTTTTTCCCCCCCCAAATGTACTAAATTATTTGCTGGTCAGTAGCATAATTATTCTTCATTGTCAGTACATTCCTTAGTTTCTTTAGGTTCTATTCACATCCAGCAATATAGGTACTAGAATTAGTCAACAACAATTAAAATTCTAAAGAATAATTAAGAGGCATTTTCAAAGTACCAAATACCAGCATATAATGTATTATCCGACCTGGACAAAAAATATGACCTAGAAAAATGCCTCGGGACTTATGATTTTTTTCTTTTCTTGGTGATCATCTTAGATTATAGTCTTTAATTCTGAAATACAATTCCATATTGGCATATGCACAGTAATGATGCAAACAGCATTGGCAGGGTTTTGATTTGGTTTTGTGAAGAAGAATGAATGTTTAATTTAATCTGCTTGGAATCAGCCAAAACTAAAGCCCACTGAAATGCACCCCTCTCTGTGTTATTTCCATTTGCCAGAAGAAAATCACAATTTTGTAGATTTGTTTACTCGACTCCATTAAATGGTAGTTACTGAAAAAGTATTTCGAGCATTTCTGGGCATCACAGATTGCTAACCTGGAGTTTGCTGATGAACTGCTGTTGGGAGATTGAGAGGCTTGTAAAGCTCTAGCAAGAAATTAAAAAAAAACCAAAAAACCCAGAAAAAAAGCTGAAGTCAGGATCAAAAACAGTCAAAGCATGGAAACAACAGAAGAGTATAGATCCTATGCAATCCCATGGTCTGCCCTACTTCATTGTTCCTTTTACTGTTTCGCATATGCTCTCTTTCCAAACTGTGCCATTGGAGGATGCTCTGGCACTGTTTGTATATATTATAGGTGGGACCCTAGCATCCTAATATTTCCTGGTCTGTTCAAACAACAAAGTGTGCTCAGACCTCTTCGTGTTCAGCCTTAAAACCCCCTGACCAGCTTTCCTTGCCACCCATGCTTTGATCATTCAAATCACAAATGGGCTGGACAAGATGGATTTGGGATGTGGTGAACCAAGTCTACAGCCAAACAGCAAGAACCGGTATGAAACAGACATGAAAATCATACTAACCATGTAGTTCTGCATTAAACAGTGCCAGGGACTATTACTGGGAAATTGGTAAATTCTGTGTTGGTAAACTGTTCACGGGATCTGCCTTGCTCTTGGCCATGCCAGCCAGCACTCTCCCAGGCCACCCCTGAGGACACTTACAGAGTTTGAACTCCTCCAGGACCATTCCCAGCAGGCAGTTTGTGCCCAGGCACGTTGTTTTGTAGGATAAGACAGTTTACATGGGCAGGGTCCATCATGCTTGTCAGTCTCTTTACCAGCAAATGCACCAGGATACTTTTAATATCCTTATCTAGGTGTAGCGCTACAGCCGTAGCATACCCTAATGCACCATAGCGATATCTGCTCTAAGACCTACACCAAGCAGATCCACCATTATCCAGTATGCCACCATATTAGGATTTAGAAGCAAAGGAAAATCCCACTTATGATCCACCTCTTGACCAAAAGACCCTTTTAATTCAGTGGAATAGGAGCCAGCAGTTTAATTATATGTCAAATGCTATTATATTTCTATCTTAAATACACAGGCACAATATTGCGTTAGATGTGTAAAGTACAAACTACACATTATGTTGTCAATGAAGAATTGCTCAGCTTTCAGGTGGCAAAGTATTCTACACAATGTTAAAGTTAAAAGGTTAATGATGAGAAGTGTGAGAGAAAGGGCTATAAACAGATCAACAGAGAACTGTTCAGGGTAATTTGTATTAAGCGTAGCATCCATATGGACATTTGCTTTAAGACCATTGCAGGCAATAGTCTCCTCTCATACTTTTTAAGCTAAAAATATTCTACCACTCTCTGGTCTGTCTATTTCAGACTAAACAGTAGGAAAAACATTTAAAGTACATCTTCTTTATTACTACGACAACTTTGAGAGGGACTCCATGGCTTGACATGGTTTGGGAAAAAGAAGGCATCCACAGGAAAGCTTGTGGAAGAATGAGGGACCTGTGATTTACCAGCTATTACCTTGACAGCAGAGGCAGGAGGAGAGCACCGTTGGACTGTCTATCACAGCTTTTTAATTTCCAGTTTATTCTCACAGTAACACATACTCCACTTATGCTTTGCTCCTAAAATCAGCTTTACAGTCTGCAGCTTAATATATAAGCAACACAGATATAGTTGCAACCTTTACAAAAGAACACAAATTACTACTCACAACATTAATCAATTGTTCTGTGTTTTACTGGGGGAAAGTCATCGGTGTAGACAATAGTCTCTAAAAAAAGAGAACAAATCTGTCTCTCCAGGAGGTTCAGTACTGCTAAAAAGCATGGAAATGAGAAAACAAAACCAAACATTGTGACAACTGTTTATAACAAAGATAGCTGTGAAAAACAAGCAATTTGAATATGTTCTGCAGGCAGTAAATGTCCCTCTAAATTGTGTGCATCTGAAGGTGCACATGTATATCCAATTCACATAGAAATCAGTGTAAAGCTCTAGCTATACTTTCTATTGCTCAGCAACCCAGAGAACCTCAACGTGAGTCTCTCAGAAAACAAAGACAGGCTAATACTTTTACCTAGGAGCCTGTAATTTAATGTAGACTGGAAACAATAGGGATATATTTTAAAATGTTTTCTTATTTGTCCAACAAAATCTGAAGAGAAAGTAGACCTCAGCTTGAGTTCAGTCCTGCTGAGTGTTAAGAAAGAAATCCTGGTGTCACCTCTGACACAGCATAAAAAACCCATCAACAACAGGGAATGTCGCATCAACAGCACTTACCTCACCCCTTCCAGGGTAAGGCCATATAACTCCTCTGAAGCAAACGCAGGAAAACTTGGCTTCACTTTTAACACACATAACAAGTACATGCCATAGAATAACATTTATGTTCCTGATCTCAGTACAGTGGGTGGTTTGGCCCCACTTACACCCAGAGCTTTGAGCATTTCCCTGTAATGGTACCAAGGGAGAAGTTGCTGGTAAGTGCTTCTGAACAAGCACCTCTAACTGAAGCCTGCAGAAGCTAATTACATGCCGTACTAAATGAAAAGGATCAGATTGTAAAGTGGGGAGAGGTTAAATAATTTTAAATCTATTATAGTAAGTTTTCCCATTTCTTAAAATATTCCCCTCTATAATGCTGCAAGGGCTGGAAAAAAATCTGTTTTTCTCTTGGCAAATTATTTCAGCTGTTAATTAATATCAAGGGTAAAATTTTGCACTTTACCTTTACTGTGATTTTTAGGGGTCTTAAATATCTTCTTGTGAGAAGGCTCTTTTGGAGTCCTTTTTACAGCTAAAATAATGTTAAATAATATCTGAATTTATATTGATATAGGTCTGGAAACTAGTCCTGGGAAAACCCCCTACTTAGTTATACAGGTGGTACACATGTGTAACTAAGCCTTTACAGTCAGGGCATCTGGCTGCAAGGATGGCTCCTGTTTCTAAAAGATACATTTCTAATTAAGCAAAAGGTTTCAGGCTGGGCATGAAATAATGCAAGAACAGAAGCTCCCTGGCATAGCTCTGTTGCAAACAGCCTTCAATACAGTGGAGTTTTGTACAGGAAACTGCACCGTTTTGGTGCATAGTACCGATGATAAGCGGGGAGGGTAATGAGAAGGAGACTGAGAGCTGCCCCTGGCTGATGTGTAAAGCACTTCTCTGCTGTCTAGGAGGTCAACAGAAATTGAGATGTTAACCCTGAACATCAACAGTGTCTGTGAAATGGCTACAGCTCCTTGTCTGCACAGGGGAGGGCTCTTGTATCCCAATATGTAATAGGATGCAATTGGCAAGCGGGTGCACACTGCGGTGCACACCTTGTCCTTATTAATGCTCTTTGGGCAAGATATAACAGAAGAGTGATGCAAACATGGAAGTGAGATTGGGAAATGAGTTTCCCAGAGTTAACTACAAAAGAACAAGATTTATACTGCCTGCCACTAGCGTTTTAATCTACTGCCCCTGCGGCTTTGATAAGGCTTTGACGTTGTTATACATGATACTGTCACTGGGAGGCGAGGGAAACACGCTGGGGGAGATGAGGCTGCCGCGGGGTGAGAGCAGAACCAGTTGGAAACACCCAGAGGCCCTTACCAAGGGCTCTCTGGCAGAGTGGGAGGATGTTTTGCAGAGAGTTCATCAGTGTTACCGCACATAGGTCTGTACCTTAACCTAACCCACATAAGCAGCTGTCATAGCCTGAGGGGACCCAGCTGTCCTAAAAGACGTGCAAGAAAATCATACACATGTAAACTGGTGAAACAGTGGGATTTTGTGTGTCTGGTTGAATTTAAAATAACTAAACAAATAATGTTTTTGTTTGTACTGTGTGGTTTGGCTGATGTAGTTTATGGCTACCAGCACATCCAGCAGCTCTAGACGCTGCAGAAAAAGTCCTTGTAATTCCACAGCAGTGTCCAAGTGCCAGCGGGTGACAGCAAGCAGAACACATTTTAGAAGCCTGCTTATGCTCTGCTTGGGACTGCTGAGAGCTTCAGCCCCTAGCACAGTACAGGTTTGGAAAAGCACAGCTCTGCCTTAAGGCCACCTTAGCCCACGTTCCCTTGAATCTCACCCACACGTCCAAGGAATCTAGTTAGTGCTTCCTCTCTTAATACTAAAATTAGGATGAGACCTGATTAATCTGCTCCTGGTGGATATTCCCCCTTGTTTCAATGATTCAAAACAGGTCTGGCAGCTGTGGCTTGCACAGTGAAGAGAAAGCAGGCAGTCTCTTTCATCTTTAAGGGCAACTGTAAGTTTGTTCTTCTGAAGCAGCTGCTACTTCTGAACTTAAAAATAAAACATGTCAGGAAAAATGTGCATGGCCCACATTACCTGATAGCTTTACCATCATTCTATGAATACAGGAAACACTTTTAGCCCATTTATACCTTTGTAGCTCAGTTACAATATTCCATGTGAAGAAAACCAAAAAAGTCTAGAAGAGTTAAGCCTAGAAGCTAGTCATTACTCTTTGTGTCAGTGGCTGTATCTCAGTGAACTTTATAAGTAATTAATGATATTCCTTTTTTTTTTTTCTTACTGCACAGCATAGTGGCACTGTCCACTGAGACTGTGATTCCTTGTTGGGCTTCACAAAGAGTCAATGGTTGATCAAGAAGGGACAAAGGAGGTTTGTGAATCTGTGTTGAACTGAGGGGCTATTACATTTTTAGCTAAGTCTGAGAGGAGGAAAATGTCATATAGAAAAAAAAGGAGCATACTCAATCCATATGTCAAAGCCTAATAAATCCTGTCTTTGATTTTGTGATTGTGAATAGAACAATTAAATGGATGTTACATTCCTGAATGAACCCTTGTAGTTTTTATCCATTTGTGGCATGAACACGTTTTCCTGAGTGGGAACCAGGGGTTCAGGAAACAAAGGGCTCTTGAACCCACTTTCATTTCCTTTTCCCAAAGAGCCCAAGTTGAAATGTTCTTCAGACGAAACCAGAAATTAGGACCCTGCGCTTAGGCAAAGTAATGAGTGAAGCCTCTCCACAACAGTTGCACATCTAGCTAAATGGTAAAAAATGTAGATAAAAGCTTTTCATTTGGAGCATTTCATGAGGGTATTCCTGAGAGGTAAGAGCACTTCAGAAGTTGAGGATCATTTGTTTCCTCCCTCTCACAAGCTATAATTCTTTTGTAGAATATGGAAAAGTGGCCATGTACATAATTTTCCTTCCCACCCTCAGGAAGGCGATAGCCTGAGAGCTGGGAAGACAGGTGAAGCCAAACACTGACAAAGTGCCTGCAGCTCTGATTCACCTTTATAGAGTTACACCACGAACTGAGCAGTCACAAAGGCCAGAGGAGATAAGCATGCCAGGACCGGCATGACTTCCACTTCGCATGATCAAGATGGAAGAGGAGGCTTCAACCGCTGCAGCATTGGGCAGTGGTGACATATGTTTAAACAAAACTGGGCTGGGAAAAGAAAGGAAAAGCAGAGGGCATTGCATCAAGGCTCTACTGAGACAGCCGGCATGATGAATCAGCGGGCTGGGTGTTCTGCCCCGGCAGCTGCCCAGCCTCAGTGGGTGTGTGCAGCAGGTCAGGGAGCTCCGCTTTTCTGAAACCAACCAGGAGCGCAACAATCCCCAGAGAAATATGTTGAGGACAGCAACCACGCTCTGGCACCATCACAGTTTCTCTCTCCTCTCCAAGGCTGTTAATACACCTCAAAGGCAGAGATTTCAGTTCCTGCCAGTTGTTGACCCTCTGCCTTCCACCTTCCTCCCCCAGACTGGCAAAACACCAGCCACCTCCTCCTCATCTAAGAGCTAAAATTGGTACAGCACGGGGATACTGGCACACTGCAGTGACAAACACAGAGGAAGGTAACTTTAGTTTTGCCTATTTGTGTGACTGACTGCTCACCCACGTGATGTCATTAAAAACACCTGGGCTCTGTAGCACCAAAAAGTCACCAAGAGAACAGAAGTTTCAGTGCTTCCCATAGGAGACAAGTTGATCAGGATGTTGAAGAAAGATGTCATATACTGCATTTACATAAGGCCCTTCCCAAGTGTCCACGCACCAGAAAAGGTGGGTTCATCTTCACCCCTCCCTTTTTCAGGCATGGGAAGATTACAATATAGAGAGAGCAGGTGACTTCGCTGAGGTTAGTCCTGAGTCACCGGTGGAGCAGGACACAGATGCCTGGTGCTAGGGCTTATTCATACCATCCTCTGCCACCAACACACAGTGACTCAGCAGTGAAGCCAACTTCAGAAACCAGATCCAAATCCAGTTCATCAAAGTCGCACAAACTCTAATGAAAGATGCCTATGTATCTCATGAATAAGCTTGTTTATTCATACTCCCTTCATTACCATGCCCTGTATCTGCAGGGCACAGTGCAGAGAGATTGTTAGGTTTCACAAATTCACATGGTACTCATTTATTTGCCTCCTGCATTGTGCAGAGCCCCATTTACAATGAGCTTTGCAAGGCTTCTCCAAATCAAAATTATGTGAATCAAATCTGTGGGTGAAGCAGCTAATAAATACTATCTTAATAAAACAGGGACAATTGGTTTTAGCTTAGTTCTAGAGAAACAAAGCTTAAGCGTACACTCAGTCTATCTGTCTAATCCCAACCTGCCTATTACCTTTGACCCCATTAAACACCACCAAACGAACATAGAAATAAGCCAGTTGAGATATCAGATCCTTGCAAGTGCTGCAAAAATTGATGGCTGTGTAAAACAGCGATCTCAAAAATACCGCCATCGTAGGAAGGCTACACCTTTTATGGGACACTGAAGAATCCTCATAGAAATGGCACCATTTCTAAATATCTAATCTAAAGGATTTGCTGATTTATCTGACAATTAGTGCTTTAAAAAAAAAAAAAGTGGGAAAGAGAAAGTTCCTGACAGTGATATAGAAGTTTTGAGGGAAGGAAAATTAGGAGTGCCTAGATTTCCGAAACCAGCACCCTTCTAAGAAATAGTCAGTGCCATAAATAATCCCACAAGAACCTATGGTTCTGAGATTGTGTGCTCAATTATTTTTACCGTGAGAGTTAGAAGAGATTAAGAGGATGGGGCACAGCGTGCTGATTAAGGAAAAAGAAAAGTGGTTTACTCAGCAGATGTCTTGTCAAAACCACATCCTTTAATCTGAAGTACAAACACTATGACCAGCATTGCAATGATCTGTTTTAGCCATTAGAGCATATAGTATTCTGGGGCACAGCAGTGGGGAAGAAGAAGGAAGTACAGTCATTAGTGTGCGGAGGATCTGCAGAGTAAATGTCTTTCTGCGAAAGGATAAACGTCATTGCCTAGAGGGTTTCCTACCAGGAGGAACTCAGGAGCGAGGCACAGCCCTCCCCGGTGGTTAATGCTCAAGCAGGGAGTGTGGTCCCCCAGGGAGGGCCCAGGGATGGGCTGATCTCTCTGCTAGACCTTTTGCAGAGAAATGATGCTTCGTGCAGAGCCCGTGAGCCAAGCAGCTCATGGCATCACAGGCTGCGAGCAGGATCAGTGGTGCGACTCGTACAGGAACCACTGCAATGCCTGGGAAGCTGGAGACAGAACGAACTCATCCCTTTCCAGAGATCGTTGACAAGGGTGGCAGATTGACTTGCACGTTGAGCTCAACTCCATGGCCAAGACTATGTGGTCTGAAATGATCTGTGGCTTGACTGAAGATGGGGCTGAGAAAGAGGAAGCCTAAAGTTCTGTCAGTGTTTTTACACTCATGATACATAAAATTGGTCCCATGAGAAAATCTTTACTTGTCATTTTCACCATCTGTCAGCTGTACTAAAGTGCTTTAAAATGTTTGTTCACACAAAATCAAAAACATAATTTTTTTTTGTCCAAACACTGGATAGTTTTAACATGCTCTTCCACAGTGCAATAGTTCAGAGGAGGCTTTTTGCAAACAGTACCTGTACAGTCAGGAACCAGAGACCGCCTATAGCCTTTTGCAATGTTAATTCACGGTTCAATCATGGTGTTGAAAACATAACAGCAAGAAAAGCGACTTTTCCAGCAAGAGACCTGGGAGAAAAAGCCCACTGACATATATACACAAACAACTCTAGGACTTGGTTCAGTTAAGCTGACTGCAGTCAGTGCGTTGCAATAAACCTAGCCCAATCTATGGCTCTCTGCAAACTCTTAGCCTGAGAAATGTCTTTGTTCCCCCCCCAATGTAATTAAATTACATTTACAATTTGTCAGAATTGGCCTGAAGGCTTGAATTTATGATGGGACACTAACTCATACAAGCATATGTTGTTCGACAATATAAAACAGAGTGGGAATTGTATCTGCAGTATGGGCCTCCCCAGCTTTGTCATTCGTCATTTACAAACATGCTGATACACAGCAAAGAGGGTGTTCTCTACAGTATTTTCTCCATCATACCTAAAAGTGCAGAAACCTAATTCACTTGGGGCTTTACAAAATAACCCCATTGATGACAGTTGTCTTCTTTTTTTTTTAATATATTCAGTTTTCTGAGCATTAGCTTGGTGGAAATCTTACTAGGGAGTTTGATTAAATATTAACAGCACATTACACATACATGTGTTTTTCCAGCTAAATGTACAATGACCCTAGGGTACAAGAATGTGAGTGTGCATATAAGAGTGAGTAAACACATGCACAAAGCCACTGCCTTGAATGCAGGCACGGAATTAAGATTAAATAAACAAATAACTTCTGATTATGGACATCAAATCCCCAAAGTGTCGGGGCCTGACAAGTGGGGTTTCTCACACTGAGTATAGCAGTCTCCTGAGGAAAGGCTTGAGGGACTTTTCTGCAGGATGCGTGCACGCCATGTGAGAGAGCATGCCTCTCCCACCACCCCACGTCGGTGGAGCATCTGCGGGCACATGCAGAGCACCAGCTGCGGAAAGGCAGGAATGTGCAAAAAGCCGTGGGCACCCAGGGAGAAGGCACAAAGTAGTGCAAGGTGCAGCTTAACACACGCCGCATGGGTGCTGTCTGCACCTGAAACTGAATAGACACTGTGAAACCCCGGCAACACTGCCCTGTCCTTCAGTCCCTGCACTTCCAACAGTGAACTTTGACAAGTTCACCAGATGAGCAGGCTTGAATCACAGAATCCTTAAGGTTGGAAAAGACCTCTAGGATCATCAAGTCCAACCGCCAACCCAACACCACCATGCCTCCTAAACCATGCCCTGGAGTGCCACGTCTGCACGTTTTCTTAATACTTCCAGGGACCTTTGAACAACTGCAAAGCTAAGGGCTGCTTTCCAGCTGTCCAACAGGACTGTCACATCCACTACACAACCAAACGGAGTGTCCAGGCAGTACTTCACATTACAACTCCTGTGTATTATTTGGATCAAGCAGCACCTCCTGTTTCACTCCTCCCCAGTTCCAGCTCCATGCTGCTTCTGAGCAGAAAGCAAATGTTACCATAGCTCTTGAGATGCCAGCCTTTCCAGACCACATTAAAATCATTGGCAGAATGATGATTGCCCAAACCAAAAATGTAAATAAGCATATTTATCTAATCTACAACATTCATTTTGGCTTTAGAAGAAAAAAGCAACTTTTTTTTTCCTATTTAAATTATATTAAAAACTTTCAGTAGTATTTTAACATAACTTTTGACCGAAGATCTCAAAAAAACCTATAAACCTCACAAAACTCTTAATTTAATAAAAATTATCTTTAAAATTTTAATAAAATAAATGAACAAAGTTTTAACAAAAAATAATTTCCTTGATTCAGGTAAAGTCTGCTCCAAGATCCCAGTTCAGTGAGAGTCTTCTGCTGACTATATTGAGGCTTGGACCTAGTCCATAGCTAGTCTGTAGTAGAGCAATGAACATTTTATTCTCCTTTCACTAACTTGGTGTTTGAAGAATTCATCACAAAAGGATGTTTCTGACTGAATGCTGTAGGTTTGCCAGAGGTGCAGGAACAAATTTTGCAAACAATCTTTTAAAGAATATTATTGCTCTGATATTGTTATTTATGTTTGTTGTTGCAGAGCTCTCTACAATTTTGTGTAAATGTTGTATATTCTGAATATGTGCACAGGCATATCTATTCACAAGAATAAATGGAAACAGACAATATGGAAAACGATGTTTTAAGCAATCTCCTGCCAGCAAAATGTGTCATTATTTTTGCTGGAAATGACAAAAATTTAATGTAAGATAATTAATCATGAGATGTCTCTGTTGGAAAACACCCCAGCACAGAGGTGAACCGGGAGTTTAGAAACCTGTAAGGAGGAAAATGACTTTTCTTTCCTTCAAGTCTGTTAATGTGTTTTGTGGATAACATATAATTAATTCCCAGAACCTATAAGTTTTTAATGTTTGTTCCTTCCTCCTTCACACTCCCACTCCAGCTGCCTGCCTGCGCAGCCATTGCAGATCATCTGAAACTATCAGGTCTTTCATCTTTGTGAGTCAGGCACAAAAAATCCACATATGACAGCGTAAGGCCTGCAAGGCTGTAAGACGCATTTCATACATGGACACATGAAAGTTTTGTTCTGGATATCCCAAGAAAACACATGGGTTACTTATGTAAATTTAACTTTAATATTAACTTTTGATACAGTTAAACTAGCAACTATTTCCAGCATTGTCCACCTGACATGTCCAGGCATTACTGTGTTTTTGCTTAACATGCTTAGGTACAGCCTAGAAGCCAGATGCTTCCATCACACATTACAAATGGATGCCGCACCATTTGTAGCCAGGAATAAGGTCAGAGGAAAGTGGGAAAAGCTGTTGAATAAACTATGTCAGGAAATTATTTGGATGACACACTTGGCGAGGTGACGCATACCAGTGTACAGAACCCGCCTTTAGCCTGATATACTGTCATATGAAAACTTCAGTCAGTGTGTCAATTCAGTTTGGGCCATTAGCCACTTTTCCCCCAGTCACTGTTCCAGAGGGAACGTCACTCTAGAGACAACCCTGGATGATACAGTCATTATTTATCATCATGACATCCCTCCTGGGACAGTTAACAAATAAGTCCCATATGTCTCCTGAAAAGCTGTCAAGACCATCAGTATATTACGAAGGCGGCAGAGATAGTCATTATATAATAATTCTTCTGCAAAAACGTAGTTTAAGCAAGGCAGTATTAAAGCCTAAGAGCCGATTCATCAGCAAAACCCAGAATAATCCTTAGGCTCATGGATACCATCAATGTTTATGTCTTCTGTCACAGGTCTTCAGTTCTTAATAACTCAAAAGTGTGTTCATATATGTGTATATGTACGCACATGCACAGTTTTTCGTGTGCCGGAGGTCAAAATTACAGTGTGCTTTTACTCACTGGAGAGGAACAATCTCTACAGGTGAAGGCTGTCAGGCTGTCAGAGCATCAGGAGTACTGGTACCATCACTCTTCCCATGCAGAGCTTTAATGTCCGTCTCATAGTTTTTATTTTTCTAGCAGACAAACCAATCAGAGTGATTGGCCTCATACTGAAGCCTTTACCAAAATCAAATGCCTCTCGTCTTGATTTAACCAATTTAAGTTAACCCAATCCTGAGTTCAGCTATACCTAAGAGATTCCATAGAAACTCTGCTGTCTCTTTGTAAGCCAGATCCCCCGCTCACAAACCATGACAGGGACTGAAGCTGCCTGTGGGACCCTGCTCCTGCAGCAGAGTAAAATACATTACCTGATAACATCCTTATAGTTTAAACTTCCAAATTAAATTTTAATCAGAATTGCTTCCTGGGAAATTCCTAATTTTTCTTCTGATTCAAAATAAAACAGGTATTTTTCCATCAATACCAAATTTCAGCCAGCACTGATAATTTAATATTAAGAGTTAGGCATTTGAGCAGTAACCTGTAAATGTCTACAGAGGAAAATTAAAGGATAAATAAGCCTATAAAAGAAAGATCAAGATATTACAATGACAAAAGCCAGATAGGTGTCTGGAAAATTGTTTCTGACTTTGAGTTTTGTACTACACTAATAGAGCAGCACTTAATGCATTTGGAAGAACTCAGTTAAAAAAAAAAATTCAGATAAAATCATAACAGTTTGGGAGTGCTTTAAGCTTTGAACTGTCCAAAATGCATTTCCAATCTACGTGACACTGCTTCCTTGGTATCCTGATTATTTTGTGTTACTTTTTAATAAAATTAGGAATGCAAGGGATACACGGTCCTTTTCCCCCACTATGGAAGAGTTGTGTATCTTTCTATCCAACTACTTGAAATTCTGCTAAAATTATCTTAATTACATTTTACTTCTTGCTGCATTTGAATGACTGCTTTTCTTACGCATGGCACATTTAATACCTTCAAATTTTAATATCTTCAATTTTTCAAAATGACTTAAAATTATTTGTTTTATACTTCTAATTTAATGATTAAGTTGACAAAGGAAAACACCAAGGTATTTGTAGCAGGCAAAAAAGAAAAAAACCCATGATTCATCTTTCTATGGAAAAAATAAGGAGAAAAAAAAAAAGAGAAAAAAAACCTGAAAAGATGAGTTGAGAATTAGATGAGTCCTTTTGCTAAACAATGCTGTAAAGTTGATTTTTACATCTACTTTACAATTCCTCCCTCAGACACCTACGTGATGATAGCAGCTACACGGGAGCTCATTTTACTTTTGAGGTTTTTTTTTAAAGTCGTTTCATTGGCAGTGATTCTTAGCACAGATAGCACAGCTTCCTATCACCACCTGCCAAATGGAGAGGCAGAGAATTTAAATCTGTTAAATAAGAAGTAATATTCTTGCTGAAGAATAAAGCACAGAAGCCAGAAGTTGGATCAGACATGCATTCATTCAACTTTAAAATGAATGGTTTAATTTCCAAAAGTACTACACAGATGCAAATCTCATTAGCTTTCCAGGGGATATTTAAAAACTGGTCCCCTTTATCAATATACCAAATATAGAGTCAGCATTTCAGTGTATAATACTAGTAGAAGTAACACATCTGTTCTTCCTTCCTGATAGTTTCTATTGGGATAGTGGATACTGTTTATTTTTATACACACACGTATATTTTTCTGTGTGTACATATATGTTATTAATATATATATAATTGTATATCTGAAGTATGCATGTATATACAAATATATATGTATATTATTTGTATCTATATTAGTTATATATGTATAGATATTATTCGTTTTTAACAACTGATATTTTGTTTTCCAAAAGGGTTCACCAAAGCACTTATTACCCAATGTATCACATCAACTCTGAGGGAGTTAGTTTGCCATTTGAGAGGTTTATGTTTATAAAAACTTAACATTTCATTAACATTGCATGTACTTATATGTTCAGATCCTTAATGAATTATGACTGTTCTTTGCTAGTTAGGCAAGAACTCAGTATTTGTAATTTTTTAAATATGTGTTTTTCCCCAGAGATACTCGATGTTATTCAGTGAAAGTGCTCGCTGATCTCAAGTTAAAGTTGTAGCACTCCATGACCAGTGGTGATGAGCAGAAATAAAGATCTTCTGTGACCTCTATACTGTCATCAATTTTAAAGTCAGCTCTAAATTCCCCTGATGACATCACTATTTAGCATTCATGCAATCTGAACAGATGTTTTTCAGAGCAGAATTTGTTTACTTCATCTAAAGAATAGTCACAGAGATAAATGAGAAGTATTTTTACTATCAAAGGACAGAACCCAAATGATTCCTTTTTGAACAGTATTATGCTAATAATAGATTTTATTACCATGAGTTTTCAGCATAGTATTCACAGGCTTAAAGGGGAGACTGTGAATGCAATGGATCGGTAGCTCACATGGGAAAACGCGGGCACGTGCGCAGGCGCATACGTGCACACACAGGCTGAATCACCAATCATCTCATTTACCTCCATAATAAAGTAATTGCTCTTCTTGACACTTCAGATGAGATTTGGGTCAGATTCTGTACAGCCCCAGCTTATGTCTCCCGGCAGTTACTTGCACACCTCTGTGCTTTGCACACCTTCCGCTATCAATCAGCCATCCTAATGGAGAGAGCACTGCCGCTGCAAGGCAACAGCACTCTCCGCAGTGTGCTCTCCTGCAGGAACCCTGACCCCAGGAACCTGGGTACATTCATTTGTACGTCTCTTCGGTAATTAGTTCAAATGATCAAGCTTGGGAAACAAAACCAACAAAAAGCTGCTGCACTGCTGCACTATAGCAATTCATCAGAGGTCATGGCCACAGTGTCTAGCAGTATGACCACATACAGCCTCACAACAGCAGCTGCGAACCTAGATCCTGAATTTCCTGAAGACAATATCACAAAGAAACTCCGGATTGCTGGAAATAGTTAATTGCACATGCTTGGACTGTAGGTATTGAACAATTATCCTGTAGTAGTAATGCATGAGATTCCACCCACTTATGGTTCAGTATCACACTAGTAGTAGCATGCAAAGGCTGCCCACACAACTTTCCCAAAATAAAATAGATAAGTTGTATCCAGGCATATATTTAGTGAAGCCCATCATGAGTGCATTACATTGTCAGATCAAGGCTATACCGATTACCCTGTAAGATAATACTGCTAACAGTATCTATTATTCAAATAGCTCAGGAGACTAAGAAAAGAAAAAAAATACTAAGCAAAACACCATCCTCATCAACCTAAAATCCCAGACTGGTTTGTCTGTTGCATGGTCACTGCGAAAACATCCTGCAATGTCAGGCATGTTCTCCAGTGCCTTACAGATATAAAAACTGTGGAGGAGCATGGCTGTGAAACACTAACAAATCTGCTCACTGCATTTGTTGTTACATTAAACATTTGTACCCTCCCAATGAACTGTCCCTCCCCCAGCTATTAAGAAATAACTCAGACACCCCAGGCGATTCTTATTAACCAGGTATTAATTTACTATAAAGTTAAGCATCTACAGAAAATAGATGCCACTCCAGATACACTGGCACACGTGACTCTCAAATATATTCTTGTTTATAGCACGGGAAAAATGCTTTTCGAAATCTGATTTGCAGTGACGATTAACATACATATCTTGAAAATATTATATCCTGATCAGTCTGTCTCTAGTAAAGGAGTAAGAATATCCACATTTCCAAAATAAGTAAGGCAGTGTGCTCCTTAAAGGTCGCAATTTGAGAGCCTGGGAATGAATTCAGGAATTTTTTTGTTTTGAATGCTTGGTCCAAGCCATTAAGCAATACATCTGATTTTAAATAAATTACTAGATATAAACTTCAAGTCTACTGTATTAGTGTGCTAAAAAATACACAGGGAGGCATGTCTGAAAAATAAAATTTTCCCAAGCATGTGTTAGAGACTAAACTTAGGATAGGTTTCTCAATGTATTATTAACAACTTGTTATCTAAGGATGATCATATAGTAAAACTCAAAAGTCTGAAGAGGTACCTTCCGTATTTCAGAATACTTCTGTATCTATTTAAAGCCATCTCTGTGAGCCTCGCCAGCAGGCGGGGGGCAGGCAAGATCTTGGGAGGGGGTACAGCCAGGACAGCTGACCCAAACTGTCGGAAGGGCTATTCCGTACCATACGACGTCTGCTCAGCAGTAAAAGCTACAAGAAAGGAGGAGGAGGGGGCAGCATTCATTATTACATCATTTGTATTCTGGAGCAACCATTACAGGTACTGAAGCCCTACTTCCCGGGAAGTGGCTGGACATAGCCCGCTGATAGGAAGTAGAGAATAAATCGGGTTTTTTTTTCCTTTGCTTCCATGTGTGGCCTTTGGTTTTCCTTTATTAAACTGCCTTTATCTTAACCCATGAGGTTTTTTTTTTCCATCTTATTTTCTCCCTCCCATCCGCTGAGGAGGGGAGTGATAGAGCAGCTTGGTGGGCACCTGGTGTCCAGCCCACCACACAAGGCCACTCTCTGCCATCTTTGAAAGACTCTGAAGATCTGGAGTGGTCCAAAACAACTGGAGAAAGGCAAATGCTGCCCTCACCTTCAGAAAAGGCCAAAAGGCAAATCTGGGAGCTACATACCAGCTTCACTGAGAAAATCAGAGCAAGTCTTCATGGAAGACACTGCGGGGAAGGAGGAGGAAGGGGTGGATTGGAAGCATTTCAAGCAGATTTATGAAGGGAATATCATGACCACCATGACTGGATTTGGGGATGAAGGGATAGCAGAAGTAGTAATTTATCTCCATTTTAGCATGACTTTCAAGGCCATTTTCCACAATATTCTTGTATCCAGGCAAGGACGTTTTGTTCTGGATAGGTGGACAGATAAATAAGTTTAAAAACTAGCTGGAGGGTTGGGCTCAGGGGGTAGTGGTTACTGGGCAGTACTCTCACTGGGGGCAGGGGTCTGTCCTAGAACCTCTCCAGGTTAACTACCGTACCAGTGGCCTTGAGGAGGTGACAGACTGCGCACTCATCAAGTTTGCAGATAACACCAAACCGGGGGGAACTAGCTGATACACTCAAGGGGGAGGCCAACATTCAGAGTGACCTGGGCAGGCTGGACGGGTGGGCCACAAGGACCTGATGAAACTTGACAAGGAGAAATGCAAAGCTCTGCACTTGTGAAGGAATAACCCCTGCAACGAGACAGCCTGAGCACTGCAGGGGCTGGGGGGCAGCTCTGCTGAAAGGGGCCTGGGGTGCTGGCAGTGAGCTGAGCATGCATAAGCCAACAGCATACCCTGACAGCCAACTTAGCTGCAGCGTTTTTCTAGTCTTCTGAAAAAGCTTATCATCAGGACAACTGACTCACTGCTGGTATACCATAGGCATAGAGCAAACACACTAGGAGAACTGGGCAATAATGGAGTTAAAAAAAAAAAAATCCCAACACTTCAGCTTGAACGTCGAAGCAGACTGTGGTTACCAGACCTTCACAAGAAGAGCGAGAAAACAAACTGGAAATCTGAAAAACAGATTTTGGGTTTGGTAAGCCTTATGTAGCTACACAGACACAAACAGGGGTTGCTCAAGGTCTTTCACCAAAATTAAACATCTTGGCATCAACACTGTATTCTCACTGCTAATCAGTTAATACATACTCAGGTCTCTTACATTTTAAAATAATTTTGAAGTATCCTCATTCTGGTTTGGAAAGTCATATACTGGATTTATTAGATTAAAACTCCATTTCATCTGAACAGTTCAAATGGGACAGCCCTGCTCTTTTCTGGAAGGTTATTTTTGCTTCTGGTTGCATTTAAATGCTGGGGTGGGGTTGGCGGTGAAGGGCTGGGAAGCAGAAACACGCTTTTACCTCGCTTCCCTTTCTCAGGAAGCACTCTTCAACTCCTCAAGCATCACCTGAACTACACCCACCCAGCTCAGGCAGCTGCTGCCACCAGCCCATGCCGCAGGCTCCTGGCACCACCTATTGAGGGAAGGCAGCATTGCGCACCGGCCTCAGAGGATTAATTTTCCATTAAAAAAAAAAAATTAAACAGCACCAGAATAAAAACTAGGGTACCTGAGACTGCACTGTAATTAGCAATCAGTTAAATCTACAGATAAATTAGCAATAATAGTGGTGGTTTGGGTTTTTTTTGGTTTTGGAGGCTGATGTCTTAGGGGCTGTGGGGGGTTCTTTCCGTTTTTTAAATAAAGGACCCTGCACACTTCTTCCCCTGGGTTTAGCTGGTCTCATCAAGGTTACTTAGTAACCTTGAGTTGTATTCAGCATTTCTACATCTCTTTTGAGACGGAAATTGAATCCTTCCCAAGCTTGAGAAGCTTTCAGTTTAAATAGGATTTTTCAAGTATTAGCATATCAAACAGTGGAGTTGTCAGCATGCAACATAAGATTAGCACATTTTATTTTTCCTAAGTCTCAGCTTCCTTCTGTCCCACTGTTTTGCATTTTTAGTGAGAACAAACGAAAGGCAAGCTGGTAGCCATCTGCAGGAGCAAGGCACCGGGTATGTCTACACAACAGCTTAATTTGCTTCCCAAAATCAAAGAGTGGCTTAAATCTGCTGGGCCCCTCCACGAACGCTGCTGGCCCTTCTGAAGTCTACGAGGCACTTCAGTCCTGACCCGGCAAGAATATCTACCAATACCAAGCAGCTGGATCCTGGCACGCCACACAGGGTGGCAGAGATCTCAAAGTAGTGAGGATCATCTCCTGGTTGTAAACCATTCAGAAGGAAGTCAGGCATCTCAGGTCACATAGCACATTAAAAGCAGCACAGAAATAGCAACCGTGCCCCATCTCTGGGCCAGGATTGGCAGCAAGCAAAACCAGTTGTAGATCATACAAGTTTTAGAATCTATATTTTGCAACAATATTTTGGACTTCTAAGGCTTATTTTAACATTTCTTGTCATATATTTAATGAAAACTTCCACACTGACACAGAATTTGTGAAATAGTTGCACTGATTGTGTCAGTGTGTTTAAACACACTGAATGTAGAATTTGGCCACAAGTTTATGGTGGTTGAGTTCAATCACTTAAATAGATCCCCATGCAGACAGGTGCTGTCGTTCCCAAAACCTAAGCTATTTAAGATATATATTTTCTTAAATGTTAAGTCTATGTATCCCAGTATTATATAAGCCTCCAAAACTCATGAAAAACAGTCAGTATGTCTTCACCTGTTGTTTTTCTAGATATTAAATTCTATCAAGGTAACCCTTATATCACTCCCATGACCAGTACTGGAACAACAGTCTTGTGGCATGATTGTCAGAAGAAAAGTCAGACAAAGGCAAATTACGTTTATTTCTCAACCTCAACTATATCGCTAGGGCTGCTAGAAGTACTACTTACTAAAGACCCCTCAGGAATGATATACATCATTACTTTTCAGATATCTGTTAACTGTAGTCAGCAAAACGTTACATTACAGTGACGCTGAAGCTCCTTAATCAAGTTCTAGTTTTACTGTGTTAGGTGATTCACTGGCTCGTGAAAAAGCAGCTCCATTATGGAGCAGTGTCAGCTCCGTAGTGCCCCTGACAGCTCATTAAACTGTGTGGCACCTGCTACCCATACGCAGGAAACACCAGTGAACGAGTGAGGCATCTCAGCTATCAGGTTTAAGAGGCAGGGATTCCTAGACAAGAAAAAATAAGGAAAATAAATCAGAACAGAAACATAGACGGATCTTTACCTCATCTGACATCAAGAGACTTCCAGCAAAATTAAATGTGTGATTTGGTATTCCTTAAGTTGCCAGATCGACATCATCTTCATGCTGGAAGGCAATTAGTGTCATTCATCACTAGTGTACCCAAAGTCCTCTCAGGTGAACGTATTAGCACAAAAACATGTCCCAGGCATGTGTTCAGTTACACAGTTATATAGAAAGGTACATGAAATTTTGAGAAGGAAAGCAACCTACAGCCAGCCAGGGGGAGACTTCCAAAATCTTTCAGAAGCTTCTGTCATTGTGTCTTTTTCAGGTCTTTGAAACTAGGCCATTTCAAGGTGTCAGATCTTTCAATTGTTAGATCTCAAAAACATCTACTTCAGGTGTTCTGGAAAAACAATTCTTAGGTCTTTAAGTTTGTCCAAAATAAAATTTCTTTACCTATTCCCATCTGCCAGTGTATTCCCTTTTAATCCTCTTCACACTCTCCAGACAAACAAGGTGGTGTTTGAAATTTCCCTGGTAGAAATTCACCTTTGTACTCCCCCACCGGCTCTGGATGGGGAGAGAAGTTACAAAAAAAAAAAAAAAGGAACCCAAATCATGTAGTTTCAAGTATTTGGATCAAATAACACTGTTCACTGCTAAAGACATACTCTTGCCTACCTGTCCCCAGACAGGCAGTACAAGAGAGAAGCAGTTTTTCATGTCTCTTCAAGCTCTTATTTACACACTGCAAAATACTGCTTAAAGGTTTTGTTCTCCAATTTATAGTGTTCAATAAAGGGCTTGGCCAAATAGGAAAGTTTGGACAAAGATTATGACAACTCTGGGCAGGAAAAAGGAGTATATATAAAAGAAAATAGGAAGCATAACTAATTATTTTCCCATCTACACTTAGTTTAAAATAAAGCCTTTTTAGAGAACCAAAAGCTGAAACAAAACAGCCAAAAACACCCCTACGCACCAAGATCCCCATTAGTTACCCACACCAGAAAACCAATGTAGCAGTCATGAACACACAACAGATTTCTCCAGAAGGAACCTTAAAAAAAGCTCCAACCCACTAAAGTGTTCCAAAACATGTGTAAGACTACTAGTAAAATCTGAACATTATCAATGTTTTGAATGTTTCAAAGCCATGTTCTTCGCTGCCCAGCTTTTAAAGATAAAAGCTTTTAGGCAATAACAATTCCTTAAAATAACTTTGCAAATAGCTGTACTGGTCTGGCTGGGATGGAGTTAGCTTTCTTGACAGCACCCCATGTTGTTCTGTGTTTTGGGTTTGTGACTAAAACAGCGTTGGTAACACACCCGTGTTTCAGCCAACGCTGAGCAGTGCTCATGCAGCAGGGAAGCTTCCTCTTTCATTGCCGCCTCCTCTTTTTACCCTTCCCCCCCGCAACCCTGCAGTGACGAGGCTGGGGGTGGTCAAGAAGGTGGGAGGGCACACAGCCAAGACAGATGCCCCCAGCCCACCAAATGGATATTCCATATGGGATCATGCTCGGCAGCAAAAGCTCAGGGAAGGGAGGAGGAAGGAGGGACATTCAGGGTTATGGTGTTTGTCTTCCTGTTGTAAACACCTGCCTGCTGACAGGAAATAAATTGCTTATTTCACTTTGATTGTGCAAACAGCTTTCCTTCCCCTGTTAAACTCTCTTTATCCTGACCCATGAGTTTTCTTGCTTTTGTCCTGATTCTCTCCACCATCCCACCAGGGGGAAGAGCATATGAGAAACTGGGTGGGAGCTCACCTGACGGCTGCGGTCAACCCACCACAACAGCCTACCTTTTTCACTCAGTTACTTTAGTAGTCCAGTCAGACAACAGCAATTCACTCACATATGGTGCTTCGCTTCCAGATACTCCAGTTTATTACAGACTTAACACAATAAAACATAGTATCAAAAAAAAAAAGTAGATTGCAAAGTTTTCACATCACAGAATGCCAATAATTATAAAAATTGAAATCATACCATTGAAAATACATGAAAGCTTGTGGGAAAAAATATGGGGAGATAGAGGTAAAACTTGTGGGAGATACGGAAAGAGAGAAAATTAAGTCAGTTTTTTTAAAAAAAAGATACATGACCCAAACTTTTTTTAATAGAAAATTTAATATCATCCTTTGAGACAAACAATCCTGCCTAGAAACACGTTTTCATAATACAGTTAACTCAATTTTGAATCTCTAAACAAGATCCCTTGTCCCAGTTAACTGACATTAAGATAACTTCTGTGTCTTACAAGTCATTCCCAAATACCCCTTGCCTTCTAGAGTGTTGATCATGCTTAAGTTGTTAGATTGCTACACAGTTACAAGAACAAGTTTACAATTCTTAAGTTACAAAAATAGTCATCACTCAGTAGAATTTCTATACATATCTGTTATTATATGCACACTCTGTACAGTGGATGTTAACAGTGGTTAAGTTTACTTCCTTAAACAAAAAGAACTAAATCACTGACAGATCCAAAATATTCAGGTGCCGTAACATACTTACAGTCTGGCACTAAATATCCCTGTCCATGCAGAGCAAAATCAGCCCGAGCACCCAAGAGACACACATCCAGGTTGCAAGACCCTTATGATGGTTGGCAGAAGAGGACAGCACAAGGATCAATATGTTACTGCCACCGAACAGCCTCACACTACACTGTCGGGCCTGATGCTAACTCTAATTGTACAGATCCCTTGCAGAGCACCTTTCCTGTCCAACAGGCCTGCCTACAGGCAGAAAAGCAGGTTTACATGGCAAAAGCTGTAGGGCAGCAGAACAAACTACCCCAGACTACTCCTCTGGTAACGACCAGAATTCCCCAGCTAAAGGTAAAACAGGAAGGTGACTTCTCAAGTTGACAAACACTGGATGTTTTTACCATACCCAAATAATTTTTTTTCAACATGTTTCGGTTGGGTTTTGGCTTGGGTTTTATTCCTCCCCCCTTCAAAGCCATAAAAAAAAAAACCTAGATTTTTTGGCATGATCAGGGCCAACACAAACAAATGTTTTCCTAGTTGCAGCAGTCCATTATTGAAGCACACTGGCTGCACTTAATTACTTATCCTTCCTTTCAGAAGGAACAGTAAGCCTGGAAGCATCGCTAGGGTTGTGGCATTTTATTAGACAGGTAAGTAAAAAATTTTGTTCTTAGAGGTATTACTGCTAGTCTTACTTATCTCTTAACTCTCAAAGTCCAGACCAGCTGATGTTAAACTTCATGTAGCTGCCCATCTCTGAAAAAGAGTCACCCATGTCAGAAGATGCTTCCTGGGAACAGACAGATGTCCCACTACAGATTTGGGGGGTGGGATGAAAACCAAAAATGACAACTAACCCCCATCACCACCATAAAAAAAAAAAAAAAAAGGAAGCCTTAAATGCTGAATAAGAAATAACACGATTTTTCTTTTAACATTTTCTGAATCTAGAAATCTCTCTCACACTACTCCAAGCACCATCCCTTCCACCACGAGGGCACAACACTTCGGATGGGTGAAGACCTTAACAGTTCAATCCGAGCACTTAAGAGATTCACTGCTTAAATGGTTAGCTTTATACACCACGCACTAAAAAGCCCAGTCATGTTTACAATGTACTACTATGAAAAAAATGTGTTCACTTGCAGAACTTCAAGGACAATTTGGAGCAAAGTCAACTATGGCACGTACTTCAGTCTGCAAAACACAAACGCCACAATGTTAACATCAAGGTCATGCTCACATCAGAAGTGCGTTAAGAGCTTCAAAGCTATACCACGCAGGGAAAAGATAGTTATGCTTGTCTTCACAAAAGATTAAGAATTAAGCAACTATCTCCTAAATATCAAGATAAGTAAACAAATTATGAATGAGCCTCTGCAGATTTTCCCCACACCAGGAATTAAAGAGAAAGTGCCAGGTAACTATGTCTTTTAGTAAGAGCGTTTCCCTTCAAATCTCTCCAGATGGGTATGTGATGGTTAGATCTTTGAGTTTGTTTGGTGGCTTTATTCATTCACTTATTTTTAAACCATCATATACAAAACGTAAAATAATTTCGTTCTCTAGGTCAAAATGGCCAAATAACCAATATTTACTCATTTAAATGTTCCATATTAATTTACCTTAAGTTATAATTTTGAGGTTTTATAGTTATTCTATGCAGAATACATTAAGTCTTGTTCCTCAATTGTGCCATTACAGTGCAACATCTGGACCACTGTTTTCAGAGATAACTAACAGAGCTTCCATTTTAAAGTGCAACAGGTTTTGGTACAGGAATTGCTACAAAGAATTCAAGTGAAAAGAACTATATTAGAAATAAATCCTTTGAAACACAACACTACAATGCCAGTATATATGTATTTGGTAGTATTTGAAGATTACTGGGAAGTTACAAGTGAAATATGAATCACTTCTGAAGAAATCATTCAGAAGCCACCTTACACACAGGAAAACCAGAAAAAGAAAGATGATTCTTCAAGGTGACCTTCTGGAGAGAATTTGTACTTATTGATTTACAGTGAACTGAAAGGCTTGCCTTTTTGATTTTTAAAATCAAGATAAAAAAATAAATGTTAAATAATTACAGGTCTGTCACCTGGATCTATTCTGATAGCTTGTTTACAAGGTTATACAAGTTAATACTGACTTCCCTTGCTCCCTTAGCATGTTTCCAAGCTCAGCCACAGAAATCAAGTCTAAGGTCAGTATTTAAACAGATGTCTTAACTAATAATTTTAGTGTAACTTTAACACAACTTTTCAGATAAGCAGGTAAGTTCAAAATCTTGCCTTGTTTGGTTAGTGGTATGCTGACAGTTTTGCAAGGACATACTAGCACAGGTGGAACCGTAAGCTTTCGATTCTCTAACTGACTTAATTTGAGAATTCATCAACAGGATCTTTATTTCAACTTTTATTTTTTAAAGTGAGAACTCTTAGTCATTCAGTAAGTCTACAGCCATTACATATCCCAGATGATAAGACATTTAAACTAAGAGTTGTATCTTTCCCCTTCTGCCACATACATGGAAAGAACAGTTCTATTCATAATTCTTTATTTTAAATTAGCCAATACCAAGCACTTCGTGCAACGTAAGGTCCACAGATTTAAGTAAATAGTTTGCTCAGCACATCTGCCAAACTTTCAAAGGTCAGTTTGAGTCTCAACACTGCATAAACAGTGTAACCTCCCCTCACCACGGTTATTCAAGCAGCATTTGTTACTGTCACTAAATAAATTTATCATTGTGCAATCCCTATTATGTTAGATTACCTTTTATCCTTTGAAGAAAAATTTGTTTTAAATTGATACAAATACCTACCCAGAGCTGTTTTTTTTTTTTTTTTTTTTTTAATTAGGTAGGAAAAGAATTTAAAAAAATCTCCACCCCAACCCCCCACCCCACAAAAAACCCCACCAACCTCCCCAAAAAAACCTTGTATCACTTGCTGGCTGACTTCAGATCTGATACTGTTTAAATCAAAACTCTCTCCCTACCCTCCAATATAAACAAATCATTCTACAACAGGTAACAGTAGTGTTTACCTCTCTGCTTCTGACCAGCTCCCCACTATCCTAGTATTTAGTTATTACCTATATACTTTCAGACCATTAGAGAAGCTTCTGTATGCATTTTACAAGTCACAGGACTGAACCTCATCTATACTCTAGGAGATCAGAATCAATTGTGAACTAGTTTCCCTTACAATTGTAACTGCTAATAAAGAATGTTTACTTTTAAGTGCCCAGATGCAGGAATAATTTTCTTGTAACTACAATAAGTCGTCAGAATTGACTATTCCAGTTCCAGAAGTTCCCCAAAGCCAAAAGCTGACATCTTCATCTTATCAACAGTTATATGAAACTGACAGTTTAGGTTCCAAAACTTTCCGTAGACATTCAGAGTAAGTGCTCATAGCGTTCAGAGAAAGTTTTTTTTTTTTGTATGGTTACTTAATTTCTTTTAAATCTGTCTTAATTCATTGATATTCTGCCCACACCCCCCAATTAGGTCTACTTAAGAAAGGCCAATAAGGAGTAATACAGACATGTACCTTCACTGAAGTACTGAAGCATAAGAGATTGTTAGTTGCAAGAAGTTACTCAGCAGCCTTTTTCCATAGTGTTTATTGCTAATTCATTTTATATAGCTTATTTCCAGGAGATGGGCAGCATAAAAACCGCAACATCTATTTTAAAAAAATAGAGTAACTCATTACAATGCAACAGTCTCAATAATATCTTCTTACAGCTGTACCTTACCTAATTCAGAAATAAAACAATCCTGCTCTAGTTAATTAAAAAGTTTTGTACCTAACCCTTAGAACAGTCAGCCTTCATAAGTCAAGCAACTTTGGACCCAAAATTACAATCACCATGTTTGATAACCCCAGAAATTCTCACTGTGCAAACTATCCTACTGAAATTATTTAATAGCTTTGTTATGAGTCAGTCTCATGATTACATGAGCATTTAGCCTTACAGAAAGAATTGCTTTATTGTCCCCTACCTAACTTTGATGTAATCTGTGAGTGCTCTGGAGATTCAGGTAACTGCTGCCTTACTTACTGAGCCTGCGCACTGGATATACACACCCCAACATATTAACACTTACAAGTAGCTTAGATACACAGTATACTAAAACAATAATAATGACGAAAATTTACACCAAGCTGCCCAAACCCATGCTCAAACAGTTTCCCACCTAGTTCCAACTGTACCATCTTGATTTTAATGGCTGTACTCAAAAGTTTTCTAAAAAACAAAGTAGAATGACACCATCAAAGTCTTTACCTGTTCATTTTCAGCAGTCTTGAATTCTTCCTTTGTCAGTAATGATTCTGGGGGTTGGTTTTTGTTTTAAATCCAACTTTAAATCTAACAACATACATTTTCCTTATAACATCCCAGAGGCAGCAGGAGGGAATATGAATGAAAAGATGCCAGATTCTAGAAGTTGCACACTTACGTACAGTGTCATCCAAGGGAGCTTTCCTGGCTTTCACAGACTGCGTGTCCCCTCTAACCACGTATAGCAAATGAAAAGTAGAATCCCAAAATAAAGAACTATCACCACCGGTTTACTAATAGAATTTTCACACCCAGGCACCTCAAAGTAATCTTGTTACTTAAGTAGTATTACTGCCAGTTTCAGTAGTTAAATATCAAGAACTAAAGCATAAACTTAAAGTTTATGAGTGTCAATTTTTCTAAAATGCTCACATTTCACCTAAACACAGACATACACACAGTTACTCTAAGCTGATGTACCACACTGTAAGGAAAGGTTCCAGTTCAGTTCAAGAATCTGATATTCCCCCTCTTCCTCCCACCACACGACTTGACAGAAGTGCTTACGGTAATAGAAAGCAAACAGAAGGGGAAAACACAACATTTAACAAGTGCACCTATATACATTTTGCACCTTTTCCCTCCTTGCATCTAAAGTGAACAGGTCACCAGGTTCGCTCTGCTTTACATGCACATACTCTCCCCTTCGCGTAGTACCAGTCCTATTCAAAGGATTTCTGCCAGCATCAACAGCAGTCATTCCAGGCTAACCAAGCGGTGCTTTTATTGTGGAGGCTGAAGTACATTTAAATATTCTGACTGGCCCAGCTGGTAGGTTGTGTTTCCTCCACAGTCCACGTACTGGTATCTCTCCTGGGATATTTGCTCAGAGTGGCCAAAGTAAGAGGTTGTCACCGTCACTCTTAAAAAGACAAAACAGAAGATATATTTGTTTTGTAAGGGACTCGAGCTCCCTATTCCAAAGATCAGTGTTTCTACATTACTAGGGTTTTTTAAAAAAAGTTTTGTAACCAAATATGTAATATTATTAAGACATTTTAAGTAAAGTTAAAGCAATACTAGTTTACCACTACAGATTTTCTCCATGAAAGACATTTGCTTTCCTGAGCACAGACTTTTTTTCCTAAAAATGGTGGTAAAACTGAGGTTTCCTAGTTAATACCTTGCTTTGCAAGGAGAAAAAGCAAATGATGATTAGAGAAGCTACAGCCACAGTCTACATCTCTTCCTCCTGCCCCTCACCCAAGAAAAACCCCACCATGCTGCTGTTTATGCAGTCACAAAAATCAGACCCTGGCAGAGTACCAGGAGCCTGTAACCACTTTAAGATCACGATGATCTCAGCAATTTTTGACCAGTGGCTGATACACAAGCTCATTTCAAAGTATTTCAGACCTTTGTAGCTCCATGGCTACAGCCCAAGTGCAGAGCAGATACACTAATAATAGTTCCACCTATTTGAGTGACCAGAACCTGTCAAAAGGCAGTTCAGTTTCTAGAACGATGAAGCTACTACACTAGAAAGCAAGCTGATTTCTTTTATCTATGATGCACAGACTGCAGGATTAAGTATTCCTGAGTAATATTTCAATGAGAAATACATGGCTTTTGAAGTTGTTCCCAACAAACAGAAAGTTTCCGTACTTACTGCATCATCACTACTATGTTATGCACTTTGATAGATGCTAAAGTACAAAAGTCACTGCAAAAAAGAAAAGCAATTGTTAGATTTGCATCAAGCTTTTATACCAATTATCTAAAAAGCAAGAATTGTGGCTTCAACTGGAAAGTCTGCTATCTGTGTATATAGAGACTATAGAATTGCTAGCCATGGCAACCAAAATACTTCTTCAAAAACACTGCCTGTGACTCTATACTCACCTAGGTCTACTTATATATAGTCTTGGTTTCACATGAACTATATTCACATGTGCTTGTTTACACGTAATGTTTGCTAACAAGCGTCCTGTGACACAGTGGTAACTCCATCTTTCAGAAGCTAACCAAAATTAACCTGAACAATTACATTAAAGCATGTTAATACCACTACCTCACTGATGAAGACTTTTCTTGTGAAGGAATATAGACATAATTTGCCATTTCACTTCACGTTATCAAATTTATATACAGAGAGGGAAATGTGAATTTGTGTTTGTTAATTTTTAAAAAATGTAAAAAGCCAGGTCAATGTTATACCAACTTCAGCACCTTTTCATGTAAAAGCAGCAATTCCTATCAAAAAACAGTCCTGAGGGCTTTCTGTTCTTGCTCAAACAAACAAAACAAAAAAAAAATCAAGAACCTAGGAAAGTCACACTTTTTTTTTTTTTGCACTCATTCACTTCTGTATTACGCAGAGTGTCCTTTAACCAATCTGCACAGATTTTGTTATTGTCAGAGTTACTGTTTTCTTGCAAGATACCTTTTCAGACTTATATTTTCTGATGTGCACCTACATACCAGTTATACAGAACACTATGGAAGCATATACTTTTTTTCCCCCCTCCTTAAATCAGTTGCTCTTGGTCACACATTTATCAGCTCTGGAATGAAAGGCACGCGATCAGTGCAACACGACTGCATGGCAGCCACCCACAATATTTGCATGCCACTGCCATTCTTTTCTCAAGCACCAACAAGCATGAGATGAAGTATTCAACAGTGAATGAACACAGGTGATTCAAATATACGAAAATACAAATAAAACAGTTCAGTATTAAAAAACATTTTATATTGGTATCTATAGTGATGACAAAGATCTTGATTTTTTTCCTGCTAGGCTTAAAACAGGATTTAGTTAGTCCATAACGGCAGATATTCTCAGCTATTGTTGTTTTCTAATCCAAAATATAGACAACCTGTAACATAATAGAAAGCCAGCTTGTATCCAACAACACATACTGGCTGACAAGCAGAGAGGTACAATGCTAAAATACTGGTTTTTTAGGTCCAGATTATCTAGAAATAAATCTGTTTAAAAAAAACAACCCAAAACATACAAACCAACCAAAAACAAACAGAAAACCGCCGAATGCACCACACAGCACCAAACTGTAGCAAGGCAACTACATCGAAGGTGAACTCCACCTTGCTGTATCAGCCTGTACAGGAACCAAGATCCTCAATTGACACAGATGTCTATAGTTATTTTAATAAGACCCATGTGATATGTAGAGGTGAGTACACTTACAACATGTAGCTCATTTCATCTTGTATAACTGTGGGCACCATGTAGTCAATCTATAAAAAAAGCAATGAAAAAATTAAATAGATTTATATACAAAGATTAACACGCATTCAACTTCGAAAGCCTATCTTACTTACCTGTTTCATATCCAGAGGACCAATGTTGGTGATGTTGTTTAGCCGTGCTTTGCCAATAACTGTTTTTGAAAACTGAACTTGGGCTGTGATATTTGCCACTTCAACAGAATAATAGTTGTTGTTCGTTATATTTAGTGTGTTCTGAAAAACAAAACAAAACACTAACAGCTATCCACTCTGTGTATCTTGATGAGCACACATTTTTAAATTTGTATCTGAGACAGTAATACCTGAAATTATGCAAGTATACTTTCCTGGCTTCTAGGATTAGTGGGGGGAAAGGGGATAAGGGACCATCACTTAACCCCTTTCTCAGGCTTTTTTGGTGAATATATTGAGCAGCACAAATGTCTGCACAACTTCCCCCCACTGCAAATACTGACCATTTCTTCCCATCCTCAGTTATTCCTTCCAGGAAAGTTAGCTATCACAGGATCCTTTTCTCCCAAGGTTGCTTTGTTTATTTCAAATGAGGAACTCTATCAAAAGTCTTTAGGCAACCTTGTACTGACTGCGTTACCAAGAAGTCAAGCAGCATGTAGAAAGACAAATTTTAAGGTGGATAAGAGATCTTTTTTCCTCAAAACCAATTTTGACAGATGCATAATACCAGGACAGCATTTAATAACATTTCCCGCCCCCCCCATATATTTCACTCATATTCCAAAAATAAAGCAGAGAACTCCAAAGTCACTGTTCCCATGAAAATACAAGTCCCGGTGGTAGCTTGCAGCTATGCCTCTATTAGCCATAGCTACAGGAACCAGCCACAGCAGGTCCAGTTACATTTTTCAAACTAGTCATTGTATCTGCTTGTATTTCCTAAGGCACTAACTAAGCTTACCAGCTAGATCACAATTTCTGTGCATATTAAAATGTCACAGTAGTATCTCCTGTTGTGTTATCTCCATTACAAACAGCCAACGAGACAGCTACGCTTACCGTAATATTTAGATATATTATGCGCCTACTCTGTTCGTAAGTGACATACACTGACTTCACACCAATGTATTCAACGTCGATTGAGCGAGGAAACAAGAAGAATACAGCCAGCCCAGAAAGCAGTAAACATACAATTACAGAAGCAGTCACGTAGAGCTTTCTAGAGGAAAAAAGAGCACATTTCAGAGTCAAGATCCATTAAACAACAGTAGCATGTTATTTTCTTTTAAGTGATAAGGAGCATGACTAGTCAATACAACTATTTCAGTCTATTTTGAGCTTCCATTAAGCTTCCAAAGGGGGCAAAAAAAATAAAAAAGCTATGCTCCACTTCATATCTACATCTCAGAGATGTAACTCTGGTATGTACATCAAAAATCAAGTTTCAAAATGTGGTTATCCCAATATTTGTAACTTAAAGAGGAAAATGTCTCTACGAAGAGGTAAATATTTATATGCTTTGAAGCATAAGCACTTCCTCTTTAAATTTATTTATAGAAGAACTCCTGTCATTCCACAGGACTCTTGTGCAACACACCCAGAAAGAAGAATAAAGGTCTTCTACGCCTTACATAGCGTTCTTTGTCATAAAAGACTTTCAGGGAAAGTTTTAGACTCCTGCTACGGAAGAGTAAATCACAATTAACCTAATACAAAAGTGGTGTCTGTGTATGATAATAAAAAAATTACACAAACAAGAGGCTCTACTGCAGCTCCAAATTTCTCCAAATTAGAAAACTAAAGTAATACGTTTCAAATTTGTACTACTGTTACATCAGATATATTATCCAGGATAGTACTATGTGAAGTGTTGTATTTTTTTTCCCCAGCACTCATTTCTGCTTACTACAGAAACATCCAAACATTAAGAAAAAAAACAAACAAAACAAACACAACAACCCCAACCCAAACTGTCAGAAGCAGCACCCCTGAGCACTGTGATTAAACCTTTAAGTAGATCCTAGAAAAGAAAAAATTCTGTATCAGAATTATGAATTTGTTAATTTTGATAGCTGCTCAGAGCTTTACAAATTAATTTCTAGGCGACTTATTTTGTAGGAGTGGCCCAAAGAAGTTATCACTGTACTCAGACTTTAACACTGAAGATGGATCTGCTTGGATCAATTAAGATGTTACAGGGATTGATAAATACTTGCATAATTACTGTAGACATTCAGATAAATATCTACATGAAAAGATCTATCAGTATTACTTAGCTTCGTAAGACATACTGTTTATTAACGTTTATTTAACATTTATTAACACCTGTTAATAAATAACTCCAAGAGTTAGAGGTTAAGGTTGATATTACTCATGAACAGGGTTCTTTCAATACTGAATGCAAGACAACAGTCCAGTGATTTTTGCTTGATTTTTCTTGACACTATCTCCTTTAAATTGCTGAATTTTAACTAGAAGAATTAACTGTAGATCCACATATGGCAACTATTAACTTACGTTCTTCTTGGCCTCAGTCTCTGATCACTGTATGGAATTAATGCTACCAGCTGATTTTCCTGCCCTGGAAACAAATACACGTTTTCAGAATTTAGAGAAACAAAGAATAAGTATTGTTGCAGTTGCTTCAAACAAAGAGTGCCTGTTATAAGTGTTTATTCTTTGGTGCCATTACAACATTTAAATTCCAGGTAGGCCCAAGTAGAACATTCCTGTAGCTTACTCCTCTTTCTGAAATAGATCATGGCTTACACAACACAGAGGAGAAAACACCAAGCCCACAAAGACCAGAACAGCAACAAGTTCTGCCTCTCTGCATACATGCACTGGCTCCATTTCCTCGAGAGAAACACAGGTACGTAACAGCTTCCAGCTCTCTATGCCATGCCCTACAAAGTCATAGGAAAAAACATTCAGAAGCTGGGGCATTAAGAACTGATCCAGAAGGCATTCTACATGTACTCTTCTGAAAAACAGAAGTCAGTTTTGTTTAAAAACAAATACATGTATGAATTTGGGTGGCTTTGGCCAACACAAGTTATACATACACTGCATTCTGTAAATCACTGCTATATACAACCATTTCTCATGGGACTGAGCTGCAGCACCCTGGAAGCCAAAAAAAAAGTATCTACTGGAATTTCTCCAAACAACACATTACTTCACTAGACCGCATTTTTAAAAGGGGAGTATCTGAACAGTAGAAATAAAACACATAAGTACAGATGAGCTGTTGAAAATACATGGACTACATCTGCCTTTACAGCTTTTGCTATTTGCTGTACAATAAAATGGAACTGAGATCCATCTGACTGGGAACAGAAAGGCCTCAAGAACAAGTCAGATTTGCGTTTTTTAAGCCAAATGCAGAATTTGACCAGCGTTTTCACTTAGCTTATCAACCACTTTGAAGTTATTCCATGCTGAATCACTAAGCTGAGCAAAGCATGCTAACTAAGCAGGTAGTGGTAACATCAACCTTCTAAAAAACCTCTACCAACTTAAAGATTTTCATCTTGACTTCAATGAAGCATCTTCAACCTTTGAACAAAACAGCACGGTCCAACTTTCATACTTTATCACACTGAAAAGTTAAAGCTGTCCAAGGAACAAAACACCATTTCATGTGTTTATTATACAGTTTAGCCGTATCACATGTTAGTCTTCCCTACTAGTCATGCAGTCATTCTGTGAACACATAATTTTTCCCCTCTCCCTCAAAAAACCCCAAACATTTTTTTTTTTCCTGAAGTACTGAGGAATAATTAAAAAGACAGCTCTATTTTTTTTCTAAAAACTCATGTAAAGTTATAGCTTTAATCACATTATTTCATTAGAACGTATGGACAACATGTATTCCTGTATTTTTAATAGTTACTGCAAAATGTTTAATAAATTAACTCACATTTTTCTCTGTATTACATCCAAGAACCCTATAGTCAAAGAAAAGCTTTTGAACATAGGAATCCCACTATTACTCAAGATAGCACTAGCTAAAATGGAGTAAAACTTGCCATTGATATTATCAAGTATTTCAAGTTAGCAAGCTAACAGAACAAACTTCCTTCTCTATATTCTTTTTGTTAAGATAAGTTGTAGTTCCATAGCTTTTCCACATTTCAAATTTGCTCAGTTCAGAGGTACCTGAAGAATACATTGTAGTACAAAGTTTAACATCTAAACCACAAATATCTTACGATATTTGCATCCATTTAAATATCCTGTGCCCCCTGCCACTTATTCGCAGGCGAGACAGAAGTATTTGTGAACTACACCAGAACCTAATCTGTCTGAAGCACATGTACAAGGACAATATGGCAGATATCAGTTAATTTTACTGACCTGCTGGTCAAAATCAGTTGTGAGAGCTTTTATACCTAATAGTCTATTTTGGATAACAGTGCTGGCAAAAGCAAAGCGGTACCAAACATGAACCTTCTCATCGGTTCCTCCCCAGGAAGATATCACAGCTGAAGCAGAAGGCTGTGCCATGGCACAGTGCACTTGCCACTCTCTCCTTCTGCCCAGTTTCAGATATCCTGCATTCTCCTTTCAATGGTCTGTTTATGAGTAGCTATTCAGGTGGCTTATCATATAGGAGAGAAGTGTAATAAAGCAGAATGTTTTATTAGAAAAAAGGAAAAAGCGAAGAATGAGGGCAGCAAGCAAACAAAACTGTTAGGCATGAAGATTAACGCTGTGCAGCCTATTCCGTCCTGAGGCTGCCAGAGATCCCATAGATTTTCAACTCCCAGCTGGAGTCCTCTACCTAGCAGGGACAGATGGGACAAAGGGAGGGTAAAGGAAAACGAGGGGCACTGACAGCAGTGAGGGCAAGAAAATTCACTATAAATTATCAGGCAAAAGGTGTTGTAGCACAGGCCTACTTTTCACTCTCTGCATTTGCAGCTGTTTTTGCAAAGGTATCTTTTGATTCAAATAGTTTAAACTACGTAGTTAAAAAAAAAGAGGCAATAAAATGTCAGAAAAATAAAGGTTTGCAAATTCAGCTTGCAAGAGCTAGGGTTATGTGTGAATTTAAAGCTGAGAAGCAAGCAACACTGGCATTGTACAGACAAGAGAAAACCCAACAGGCAACAGCCAAAGCTGACTCAATGCATTTTGTTCATCCAATGTAATCATAATGAAATGCTTCATGCTACGAAGTAAAAAAAAAAAAAAGAAAAATCTTCATCTTGGCTAGGAGAGCATTTTGTTATAGATTATTATAGTTACAACTGCACATGGTTATGAGGTAAATTTATAAGTTAAAAAAGAAAGCTTACCTCGTGGAATTCGTCCTGTTCCCTGGCAAGTCGGGCAGGTGACACTGTCTCTTCCTGTAAATTCCACATAGGGAAACTGTGATACATCTCCACATCTGCCATCTTCATTGTGCGATTCTGAATGAACTAACCCGTTCCTCATATTATCAGACACTGTGCCTCCATCATAGCCATCTTCCTTGCACGTGTGCATAGGCAGGTGAGAAAGTGATTTTCCCATGTCTAAAATAAAAGTCAGAAGAAAGTTTTCAGGGAGAACAATTCAAAGATGGCTTGCATTTAGTCCTCCACATCAGGTAACTGTTAGTCCACCGTCCTGGAGTCAGTCCCAAACTGTAAGGACCTGAACTAACTGGGAGCTTTGTTCAGATCCTCCAGTACACACAGGTTAAAGGGGAATCAATGAAAGGCTTTTAAGTTAGAACAGTAGGATTGCTGGCAAAAGGCTATAACAGCCTAGCAGTGCTTTTCAAAGGACTGTTATTTTACAGACTTCCACTCACACATCAGTCTTTGGATTAAAAAAAAAAATTCAAGACTGGGCTCTAGAGAGCAAGTCTGCAGTTCTCAGTGGGTTCTACACACACTACAGACCCAATTCTATGAAGCTTTTCAGGTTGGACTTGCTTTGAGAACATGGCATCAGCTACTAGTTTCTGAGCTAGAACTATAAATCCCCAGGTGTTTAAATTGATGACTCCTTTTCACCCAAAAGAGGACTGATGCACAGGAAAATCAGGGAAAACAAAATGGGAGTTACTTTAACATAGCTGCTGCCAATATGTAGCATTTATAAAGACTTGTTTTTTAGAAAAGTATTATTCACAAAAGCACTTTTGCTACGAGTGCTAATTTTAAAATTTTCTCATTGCTGTAGCTTTTCAGACACAAGACTGAAGTGACCTTGAAACACAGAACACTTGAAACTAAAGGCTGTGACGAAGCGATGCAAGTGGAAACCTTCCTAGTTCTCAACAGGTGTAAAACAAAAAGTGAAAAAACCAAATCTGTACAGCAGTGGCAATCAGTTGTCCAGCTTATCCCTGTACCACATTTTAGTTAGGTAACATACAGAGATGCCAGCCACTCAATTCACCAGTGTTCTGGGGAACTGGATGATTTAAAAAGAGTATGCAAAACTTGAGTTTTTCCACTGTAAGGGGTAGCTGCTAGTAATATGCTGGTTCACTGAGAAAGAGAGCCCTAAGAGGAAGATTAAGAGAGCAAACCAAGTCAGAATATTTTAAACCAACCACTCAAGACAGAACAGAAAGATCTCAAAGACGGTGATGGTAGCACAAGCACAACATTAATTCATTATATTACCACAAAGGATAGATGAACGTAGGAGGGGAAAAGTAACTCAACCAATGCCAACAAGTCCCAGTTACTGTTTCAGCAAATATGCAGCATTATTTAACTCATTTAAGTCATTAAACCCTTATAAGAAGGAAAACTATTTATCCTTATGCTGCTGCACTTTTTAAACATTCTAAGTTTGGGAGCCATTCAATAATAGAAATTGTTAAATTGTAAACTAAAAATATTGAGCTATTGAAAAAAACTTTCTGAATAAGCTGTTGACAATGTTGATGATTATTCCACGTGGGGTTTTTGCTTACTATTCTCCTTGTAGCTGACCTACAGCCTTTAAGCTACGGAACTTCAGCCTTGCAGCTTAGGCAATAGCTGTTACAGCTATAGGTCTGAAGGCTTAGGGATAAGTCCCTGGTGCTGTTGTGCTACAACTGTATTTGACTTACCTGCTCTACTGATGGTAGGCTCAGGCTACATCTACATCAACAACTAAATACAGAACAAGCAGCAGGTCCGTAGAAATAAACAGTTATTGAGGATCCAACATCCACACTATACATGTTTTTGTGTGTCTACTTCATATTAGCTCTTTTCCAGACTGACAACACCCACCCACAACTGAAGTGCATCTCCTAGTTTTAGCTTCTTCCAAAAGGAAGAAAGTTCATGCACTCCCAGATCACACTGTCACTGGGAACTAATTTCAAGAGCACTCAATTTGAATTTAGAATACTAATGCAGGTGTATCCTCCATGCCAACTGCATCTGAGCTTCAATAATTAGCATTAATAGCTTTCTACTACCAGAGGCTTGAAACATGTCTCAGCTCACAAATGAGAAAACAGACAGCCACCTTCAAGGGAAATGTGTTCCTCCAGCATGCTTTCCCCCTCAACCAAGCACCGAGCCTTATTACAGCTAACCAAAGCTCAAGGACACTTTGTTCTTTTATCCAGCACTTATATGCCAAACAGTAGTAGTTCAGCCTCTATGCTGTCACCAAAGTCATGAACCCTACCTCCTTCTCAGCTGTGCTTTGACCCAGCCTCTCCCTTGTAACTGATACAGACACTCCAGTCTCCTTGGACTTGTCTGGAGTTTCCTTGTATTCACAGTCTGTTAGAAAGAGTTTGGTAAATTAAAAAATGTTGTGATAAGCAGCTTTTGTTTACGACTGTGCCCTTCAGCTTGCTCTGGCAGTGCAGCATGATAAGACACAAACCCAAACAAGATCCCAGGCATGCAGAACCACCTCATCCCAAGTTGCATGCAAGACCCGGGGAAAAACTTTTTTGTTTATAAACTCAGTGAAACTTTATAGACTTCAACCAGATTGTTATACTTCTCCAAAGAGCTGGGGTGGCATTCTTGCCCCTTATATGCAAATACATCGACTTGAAGTTACAAGCCTACTTATTTTTCAGAACACCAAAATATTTTAAACGCAACCATCTTCTGCCCTATCGGCTGCGGCTTGCTCACGAACATCGCAAGCTCCTGCAAAACACAGAAAGCTGAGAGATAAGATGACTTGGCAGTCACCAACTCGCTCGGCGGGGGCAGCCGTTCCAGCGCTGCCTTTCGCGACCCCTTTAGAGACCCATCTGTCCGGCACAGCCTGCCCGCGAAGGCTGGCGCTGCCGAAAATACGGGGCCCAATAACCTCCCCGAGATCTATGGATCTCCTCGCCCGCCGAGCCAGAGCGGCAGCTCTCGCAAACATGGCGAAGCTTCCACCCGGCGGGTGCGGGCCGAGGCCCGCCGAGCTCGGCCGCCGCCGGGCTGTCCCGGGCGGGCCCCGCACCCGGCCGCTGGGCTGGGGTCTCTGCGCGGAGGGGCGCGGGCGGCCGGGGCGGCCCAGCAAGGCCCGGCCGCGGGCCTGCCCAGGCCTCGCCGAAGCCCAGGAACCGCCGCGGCCGCCCCCCGCCCAGCTCCGCCAGGACCTCGCAGCCACAGGCCGCGCTCGGCCCGGCCCGGCTCCCGCCCAGGCAGGCTCCCCTCCGCCGCTGGAGCGGCGGAGCCCTCCCCACCTGCGGCGCGGTCTCCGCGGGCCGGGCCGGGCTGCGCCGGGCACGGGGGACGGCAGGACCGGAGGTTCCAGGTAAGGCGCAGCCGCTCCGCCCCTAAACCCCGGATCGGGGGCGTGCGCAGGCGCGGGGCGGTGCCGTGTCCCTCCTGTCCGTCCGTCTGTCCTGTCCCGCTGCTGCCGGCCGCGGGCGGGGCAGGTTTCGGTTCACCGCGGGGGCTCTCCGCCGATCCCCTCACCGCTGGGCGCCGCGCCGGTGGCGGCGGTGGCTGCCGGGCCGGGGCGGGGCGGGCCTGACCGGTGGTCGGCGGAGGGCTCGGGTATCGCGCCGTCCCGACCGTGAGGCGGTGCCCGGGCTGAGGGGTGCTGCCGGGCCCCGGGGGCAGGGGTGGGAGCAGGGGGAAGGGAGATCGGGAGATGGCGGAGGACAGAGCGGGCTTCCCCCCCCCCCCCAGTCTCTCTTATCAGCAGTCGTTCGCTGCTCTGCCTGCCCTCCGCCCCGCCAGCTCTGCCTTGCCTTAGCCGCAGGAGGAAAGCGGGGATTTTACTTTCCGCAGTTGTGTTTGATTCATGGCTCCTTCACAGCCACCGCAGTTACTTTCTGTTCCCTGTTTGGTAGATCCGGTGGAAGTAACTGGCCACAGCGTGCTCCGGGGGAAGCGAGGTGCTCGAGCAAGGAAAGCTACGGCAGGTCAGCGAAAAAGGTGTAGGGAACAAGAGAAGCTACCGCTGCACTTCAGTTTCATAACTCCTGTCACGTTATACAAGGTTGCTGGTACAGCAGTTGTTTATTCAGGGTATGGGCAGTGACATGTTCTCCAAGCGACCTCCCAGGACAAAATGAAGGCTATTGGAAGTGAGTGACGGGTGATTATTGCTCTTTGTGAGCCTGCATCTGGTCCGTGAAAACTGCTACCCGGTGCCTCTGGCAACACGGGAGGACCCCTCCTGCCTGGGGATGTGGGGGCACCAAAGGGACAAGACCTGCACAGATGGGACACAGCGCAGGGTGAAGGAGGCTGGAGGACCAGGGAAGGAGGTCTGCCTGGTTTGGGAGCCCTATACCGGCTGCGGGAATGAGTCAGTCTGGGGGAAACCCTGTGATTCACACCATCTATCAAAGTGCAAGTGCAAGCATAGGGGCAGGGCTCGAGGGAGAGGATAGGGAATTGAGGTCCTTACAACAACTTGGGGTGATCGCAAGGCCGGGGCAGGGTGCCAGGCTGCTCCAGAGGCCGGCAGGAGACAGGCTGCCTGCAGCAGCCACCCAGAGCTGGTGCAGGTGTGAGGCCACCTGCAGTACAGCCCTGCTGGCAGTGTCCTCAGCACCTGGCTGCAGGTCCAGGAAATGATCAGCACAGAAAATAACCTTCCCCCACCCAAACATGTGCTTAGAGAAAAAAGGTCTGCATGTATCTTTACCTGGGCCAATGCCCCTTATGCTTAGAACTTCCTGGTGTTTTCTGGTGGTTTAAGAGGTCTTGGCTAGCAATAGTCCCTAGCCTTCATTATCCAGTGCAAGTAAAGGAGTCCTGCATGCTGCTTGCTGGTGGCTTGACTCTGCTTCTGTAGCTGGACATGGTCAAGCTCCTGACAGTATTAGCAAAGCTGGCACTATCCTTATTGTTCATCTGAGTCTTTGGCCCATCACTGTTCAAGATTCCTGAGGTGCCCGTAAAAAGCTCTCCGTGCACCAAGATTGACCATGTTACTTTGGGGATTCCTACCTATAAAACTGCGTGTGTAAGATACCTTGAACAGATCCCTGGTATGCTCAGGATCTGCATGGAGTCTGTATCTTGCTTTAGAGCACCAGCAAATGCCAAATGATGTGAATTTGATAGGCACAGGCCTGATTATTAGTTTCCCTGGCTATTGGCTTTTGTTTCTGGTTCAACTTTACATTGATCGAAGGAGCACAAAGCACAGTGTAAAACATAGGCATAGCTTCTAGCTGTCCAAACAGTAAGGGAGAACACAAAGTCTGTGCCTGCCTTTTAAATTGTTTTAAAAAATAGTTAGGCATATTAACCTAAATCATCACACAACAGGGGACATGCCAGAAAAGGTCTAGGAAAGAGGTTTTTGGGACAGCTTTGGGAGGTCACACTGAGTTCTGGCAACTCAAAGTTATTCAGTGTGACAAATTTTCTCGGTACAAATTTATTCAAGAGAAATATTCCTAGCAAATTGTAATTAGCATGGAGATTTTGATCAAATCAGAATTTTGCAACTTAGACTGCAGCACTTTTTACCCAATACTTCCAGCCCTCGAACTAATCTATAAGGCCTCACACAGGTAAGGATGTTAGAAAGTTACCCAAGAGGGTGTTTACCTTGCCATGATAGAAGCAAAAGTTGAAATCAGCTTGGGCTTTAGAGATAGTTCTCTGTTACTGTAATCAATAGAGATGTTTCCTATTAAAGATGTCTCACTATTTGCCATAGCCTTTCCTCTGTAGCTTTGACACAAACAGAATGTTGTTGATTTTTTCTTTTTAAAGCTGTCATGATGGAAGGGAACATATCTCTGGATATCTACTTGCTTTGTGTTATTTTCACTTTGAAAGTAAATATCAAAGATACCATGTTAGAAAAAGGAATTGAAACACTGGAAGGATCTGGCTTACCCATTAGTGGCCTCAAGCTCACCCATAAATCCTCAAGCTCACCTTAAATATAATTTATTTGCTATAGGCTGAAGTAATGCAATGAAAACAGAATAAACAATAATAAAAAGGTAAAGCATCACGCCCACTATGCAGGTTTGAAAAACATGAAAAATATGTGGTAAGAAAATGTACACATTAGAAACACTTAAATTTTTGATGAGGTGATTAAAAGTTTTCCTGAAAGGGGCCACTGAGCTTGGGCTAATCAAGGCAGGGTTCTTGTGATTATGGAAAGGATATTTCACAGTAAGGAAGTATAGACTGCACAACATCCAATATTGCTGGTTCATGAACTGAGTAGATTTCGTCTAGATGAGGATTGCATGCTTAAACACAGATGCAGAAATTAATCAGTTCAGAAATGCGTGGTAGAGGGGTGGTATGCAATACTAGCGCTAGTAGGAGATGTATGAAATGGAAACACTCAGATGGCATAAATGGAGAAGCTGAGATCATTGCCTTTGGACTGAGTTATGGAACAGCTGCAAGCAATACAAGCTCTTAGTTCTCATAGATCACTAAATGGGTGCAGTTTATACTTCCGATAGTACATCAGTAAAGAAATCCAAGTGATGAATCTGGTTTCAAGTTGAGTTTTGTGGCTGAGGTATGATAAGTGAGTCAGGTCCTTGAAAGGGCTGAAGCTAGCAGTTCTTATAGGAGCCGGTTGTGCCAGTGTGCAGCTTCCCAGGTCCTGTGAGAATCTGCAAGAGATGTAGACCTTAGAAGTATCAGCGAAGAGTTATATTTACTTCAAATTTCCCCCCCACCCCCGATAAATAACAATCCACTAGCATTGGTTATCTGAAGAAACTTCAGACTGCCCACATTCATTTCATCCTTCAGAAATATAAGCTACTAGTTCTGTGAACACTGAAGGTAATGAAGCCTGGTTTCCTATGGATTTGCCTCTCAGTTGGCTGACTATTTACCTGAATTATAATATTTTCTGTTACGACGGCATATACCTAGCGTCTTCTCCTGCAGAGCGTTTTGGCAGCAACATGCAGGCTGCCATGCTCAGAAGTGGAAATTTGTAGAAATTTGCTGACTGGATAGAAAGTTATTAGGTGTTAACTCCCAAATGTTCAATCCCTAGTGTCTCCTCTGCCTGTTTATCTATTTTTATGAAATTTGTATAAACGTTATTATCTCTCAAACTCAGCTGAAACTGGCTAACACCTTCAAAATTACCGGAAATTCGGACACAGACAGAGAGACAGGGTGATTGCAAAAACGTTGTTTTCATATAGCCTACTAGGCTAAAAATGGATGGCATGCTGTCTGAATGCTGAGCTAGGTACAGGACACATATTTATCCCCAAGCTATCTTGAAGTTTAGAAAAACAAACAAAATACAACACACCCCCAACAAAACCAAACAAAAAGAATGTGAAAACTATAATCCCCATCTAATCTAGAGTATATAGTAGCAGTATGGGGGATTGTGTCCACTTAACCTGTTGCTGATGGGAGAGAAGAGACCTAAGAAATCCAGTAATTACTTTAAGTTCATCTGAAAAGCAGGCTTTGCAGAACTGTTACAGTTGTCTGTTTGGATTACATTCCTCCGCCACCCTAGGTACCCAAGGAATAGTTATGCTGCTGTGTTGTAAAGATCATGTTTTTTCTAAATTTCTATCACTAGTTTGGGAGGACATCTAAAAGAAAATGAAAAGAAAAACCCTGTACTGTGGTTTTCTTCTTGAGAAACTTCAGAAGAGATGCAAGTTCACCTGATAAAAATAAGAACAATCCTAATTTTTAGTGATTTTGCCCTTAATTCAATAAAAGGACAACAATCCTGTTTTTTCACAAGTCATCCTAGTCCCAGGGTGCACTAGACACTGGTACCAGACTATAGACTGATCTATGCAGTGGTTACAATGGTGACTTGTGCCAGGCCTCATCACTGAAGGGTAGCTGAAGTTATACTCAGGTCAAAAGAAAAAAACCCAAACTGTAGAAGAAGTGGGAATTCTACAAGGCATTTCCAATTTAGGTGTACATAATCTGAGGCAACCTTACTCCAGGCACAGGACAGTAAGACCCAGCCATTACTTGACCAGGAACATACTGGTTACTTCTGATGTTTTATCCTATGTCCTAGTGCTGCTTTGAGGAGTGGCTGCACTAAATGTAAAGAATTAAAAATCTATATTAAAAAAAGCCACTGCATTAATTTGGTCTGTTTGGATTTTTAAAAAAGTTCCGTTTTGAAACACACTTTTTCCCGCTGTAAGAATTGCTGATCTTGATGGTATTCTATGGTAGATATTTCTAGACACGTTTAATACTTTATAGTTTGTCACAGATGCTTTCATTGCTATGTACTTTCTGATGGTAGGGCCTGTGCACTGTTTTGCATGAATAAAACATGAACAGCCTTTTAAAACTGGTATGTTTCTGATATATTGCACGGCTACTGATAACTGTCGTTCTTGAAACATTCCACGGCCTTCTGCAGTGAATACTTTATAGTTTCTCTTTGTTCATTACATGTGCACAAACCTTAAATTCTGCATTAGGTGGCGAATGAGATGATTATATTCTGTAAGAATATAATTTTTCCCCATTCCTCCACAATTCTGATGCTGTGTAAGAACTGCAGCTCGCTCGCTGCAATACATGCTTCCAATACTTTCTGGGGGAAATAGCCCCTATTTCTTCTGTTTGCATATTCTCACCTTTCTTTCAAAAAACCCATATAGCTGAATATCGATGAAGAAGAAACAGAACTGGCAACAATCCACAGATCTAGACAAAGAATAATAAATCTTGTGATCGATTAGGTGAATGACCTAGTGATTATACTTTAATGCTTTTGAATAGCTTCTTTCAGAACAAGGTTTTTACAACTCATGTGCAGAACCATTTGTCTTCACCTTAGAGGAGTGGCAGTGGGTGGCAGCTGTGGCTGCCTTCAGCCATGCACATGGGCATAGAATAATACTTCTTGAGCAGCCCCATTGATCTTAGACTCATCTGCTTTACATATGATCTGTGCTGCAGTTTCTGGTGGAGAAAAATACAAACAAGGAGATTCTAGCTTTATTATTTCTAATGTGTGTATTGACTAGCTTTAATCAAATGGGCTATATGCAGCTTTAAACCTATTACTGAGAGGATTTTAACTTGTATAGCTCCCCAGAGGGAGACAGGAACAACCAGTGGAATATTTGGCCTTTACGTATTCAATTTTATTTAACTTTAAATAAGAATGCATTTTTACAAACATTTGGGAAAAGGAATGACATAGGTATAAGTTACACAAACCTCTGAGAAGATCTAGTTTCCTGCATTTGGAAAGTTGCATGAGTGATGATGGCTCAATCTCTCAGTGAGTTCACTAACACAACAGAATTAGTATGTCACAATACAATAATTCAATGGGTTTTGCTATTGTTTTATTTTTATGTAACTTGGTCAGCACCAAGAAAATCCACTTGTACCTTAAAAAGTTCCCATATTCTTTTTCTAAAACATCTTGGGAGAGATCTGTTATTAAGTCCTCTATCTTTCCTTTAGGACTCTCCCACCTCATTTAAGGCTCAGGAGTCAATCTATGCAACCTTCTGCACAGTTTGTTCCATCATTTATACATAGAAATTGATTTATGGCATCAGTCTAACAGATGCATAAAGTACTTTTTTGAACCACTATTGAAATATGAGAAATGGTACCCATAACAGATAAGTAAGAGATAACAGAAGATGCAGCATCAGGAGCAACAGTGAGAACAGATAAAATTCAGGAAATTATTTCACATATAGCCCGAAGCCAGATTGTTCCTGGCTTTTAGCTTAAATGTTTTTTATTGTATCGCAACAGAAATATCATACTCATCAGTAGCGTATGTCAAGACATCTTTGATAACCTACCTACTGCAGCAAAATAATAGATGGTTTGGCCAACGTTTAAAGTAACTTTAAATGTGTTAGCCTGCCAGATACACATGTATTTTGGGACTGTTCAAAACATTAACAGTCTAATGATCTCATCTTTCTAGTCATGTCTAGTCTCACTCAGCTTCTTCTGAAGGTTTGCCAGGTAAAGGTGCCAGATGTGATTTTTTATTCCTTGGAAAATGGATAGAGGGAACCGCTTCACAGAGGCTACTTATATTTCGAGAGGTTTAGCTTTCAAGCGATCACAATTTTCACTTATTACTGACTAGAACAGAGTTGGAAGCTTTGTAAGGGACCTAAAAATTTTTAAGTATCCTAGAAATGGAATGCTCTGAATTCCCTCACCTTTCAACAGGGTTTTCTGTATAAAGGGGATGGTTATTTTTCATTTTTGCCTGCTCAGCTGACTCTTCAGCTTTAATAGTTTATTTAGTAAACAAAAGCTTTCATTTTTTCCTACATCCATCTTTTATAGGTTTTCTATTTTAAAAACTTCTTGTTATAAAAACCAGCATCATAGTTTGTGAAAGCAGATAAAACAAAAAAAAAATCTGTTTTAAGTAATTGTTCAGACAAAGATCATATTGCAAGTGCATTTTCATTCTTCAGAAAAATACTTTAATAATTATTTTTGGTTAGGATATTTGCTGTGCAAAAATGCTTCCAGAGACAGTGTTTAGCTTCTGTTGTAATATGTTCTGCAGAATTCTAGTGGATACGTATAGAAGAGATGGAATTAGAAATTAATATTTTAACTTCTTATCATCAGAAAAGTAATTTCTTGTGGAAAAGATTATCATATAATTGCATTGCAGTTATCTTAATGAGTATAATCTGTTATGTCTGATTTTTTGTCCACTTTTGCACTTCTTTGAAATAGGATCCTATTAAAATGTTTTTCATTATTGTCATGACAACTGTGTCAAAATATTTTATTGAAAATTTAATCAACCTATGACTGTCTAGTCTCTTATTGCAAAAGTAGTTTGTCCAGAATGGACTGTGTTCCTAGAGCACAGTGTTTCTAGTCAGTACACAATGGAAACGTATTTATTCCTGTAAGACACAACATCATTTTATTCTTTTTAAAGGAAGTAGAGAACTCCATTACAACAAAGAGCAATGCTATCTTTAAACAGGATAACACCATATGAAATTGTCCTTTTATTCTTTGTTCTATAACACAGGAGAGAACTTCTGTTGCTGGGTGGCACTGTAGAGATTTGAAGAATACAGGCTTAGCTGCTTGAAGATTAAACTAATTTTTTTTTTTAATGAACCGTGCTTATTTCAAAAGATACGTAGTGCGCACAGATCTCTCATTCCTGATAGAATCTGTTATTCATTCTTAATAGATTGTTCCTCTGCTGCTACAGCTTTAGATTTCAAAATTAGCCTCTGGATTTTCCTTCCTTCGAGTAGTGGGTACCAGAAATAATATGCATTTATTGCTAAATAGCTTACTTTACAGAATTCCCATTTTATCTTGCATCTGCAGATATTAGCCTCACAGAGGTTTGGTTTGACCTTACCTGTTGCCTCAGTAAGGAATCCAGTAAGAAGATTATATACCCGCAGTTAAAGGATCTGTGTCTCGGATAAAGCAATGATCATTAGCAGTAACTGTGCACTTCCCTTTCTAGCTGTATAGTGTGTTATATGCATTCCTATAATCTTTTAACACTCAGTTTCCCATGTGTATGCATATCCTAAATAGTGCCATGGAAACTGAGACACAATCTAAAATAACCAGAAATAATTTGAAGCCAGTTGTGAATGGAAAAACTTCTGTATAACATTTGTATAATGTCTGAAGAAGTGTTTAGCAGAGGTAAAAATGCCCCTTTGACTAATTATGAGATTATAAGTAATTCAATTGGTAGCTAACTTGTTTGATGTTAAAAACAGAGTTGTAATACGGGTAGCCTGAACATTCAAAGGAAAATGTGCAACCACATTTATGCTCATGCATAAGGCAAACAGTGGAGTGGGTGACATCAACTGCCCTAAGTTAGACCTTGAGAAAACAGAATTTAGAGATTAACACATTTAAAACCATATAAAGTTACTGCTTAGGATGCTTGAATAATGGGAAAGAAGAAATGCTCGAAAGATATTTTTTTCAATTGAGTTCACAGCTTGTTTTGAAAGCGTGAACATTTCACTGATGAAACACAGTCATCGAAATCTGTGTTTCGGAGAGTGTTTATGTGCAAAGTAGAGTGTTTGGACATTTCTGTGAGTGCGTGTGAAGAACAAGAATATTTTATCTCTCATTTGGAAATAAACATATGGAAAAGACTGAGTTACATTTTCCCAGACTGCCTATTTGATTTCATTTCACCTAACTTCAAGTTCTGTGAGAAGAACGCTGTTCTCCAGGGAGGACACGCCGCCAACATGAGAGTAGGTGGAATGTAAGGGTATCTGGTTTGTGAGGATATCTGGCTAACAGCTAGTCACCTTCAAAGATAAGGACAAGAGGCAAGAAAAGTAATAAACACTCTGATAGTGCAAATCTTAAGGAACAGGAGATAACAAGGCAGTAACAAATACGGGGATCCTTAAGGCGCTGATTGATGGGCCACTGAAAGAACCTGTGAAGCATGGCCTTGAAGAGGTTCAGCCAGAACTTTGTTGCTGATAAACAAGAGAGAAACAAGATTATCATAGATCTCATGAGAAGGTGCAAACTTCTAATGGGATATTTGAGGGGACTTGGGAGGTTCTGTAAAACTTATTAAGGCTTTTTTGGGGGGACTGTGGGAATTAACAAAAGTTATTATGTCACATTTAGGAAAGGAGCCAAATGCAGGGGAAGGAAGAGATGGAGATGGATCAGAAAGGAATGAGTGGGAAAATGGAGAGGAGGAAAAGGCGTCGGTCATGTGTGCAACAAGCTGCTGGCCAGTATGCTTCTCTGGCTAAGCCTTGGGCTTGATTGCCTCAGTGTAGCCCATCTTGCTATTAAACTCTGTTCTTCCCAACTGTTTTCCCATGTGGATGTGCCTGATCGACAGTGAGTTTCATGAAAGAGTAGCTGGTGGATGGGATGAGAGGTCAGGCTGCCTGCACCTGTACACAGAGGCCACAGATTGAAGGGGCCCATAGGTCTAGGGGCCAGTGACTAGAGAGAGGGGTCAGCGGCAAGAGGAGCCCATTTGTGTGTGTGTGTGGCAGCAGCACAGCTGGAGTCGCTGGTGAGTTGGGTAGGAGGACTGTGAGCTTGATAGTGGAGGGGCTGGGGGTCTGTTAGTCAGCTGCTGGAGCGACTATAGATCCGGACTGTCTGCCAGAGAGACCCCGTATGCATATGTGCTAGCAAGCTTTGAGCCTGATTAGCCAGCAAGTAAGAACATGATCAGGCCACCAGAATTGTTCGTATTTGTGTGAGGGCATTTGGTGTAAACCTGTGGGCATGCAGGTGCTGGTGCAGGCACTGCCCTCTCCCTGGGTCGCTCTGTGCTGCCAGATGTGTGCGTGTGTATCTTTGGGCTACCTGCCTAGCCAGGCTGCTGGCTGGATCCAGGAGTGGCAACAGCAGCATACACAGCAACAGGAAAAAGCCCTGGGGTCTTTCAGCCCACCAGCCTTAGCTTACCTTAACAGCCAGTTCCATGGCCTTATGACTGCTTTTTGTTTGCAGTGTATCTACACCATGTCTGTGTTGTGTACAAACATATGAAGAGCTGGGTGTTGGCAACCACAGGAAGCAGCTGTGTGTATGAAGAAGTCTATATGTCAGTAATTTATTGCGTTGCTTTTTAGTACATTCTCAGAGGTGGTGATACAATTTTGTAAGTATACATATACCCTAGGATTTGAAAACCTTCTAGAGAACAACTGAAGCTAACGTGCAAATGCAGCAGAGAATTCAGAAGTGTCTGTCTGAAATGTAGGTGTGTTTGTAGCAGCCCTATTCATATATTACAGTAGCACATTGATTTAATATCTTATTTCAAGTCCACCTCGTGGATGTCTGGGAATGACATAGGTTTTGCCATCAATATGTTCAGGCTGAAAAGTTTCTTTTCTATCTTCATTTTTATTCCCGAATGTACACTTTTGACACTTGATTTGTGATAGCTGACACCTCAAAGCTGATATATGGCTCAAGAATTAAGCAGCACAGGGCCAGACTGAATGAGCTAGCTATAATCTCTCAAACATACAATACTGTCTGACATCAAATGTGAAAATCATCAGCGTGTGTATAGTGTCATACAGAAAAAAATACTAAAATGAAGTGGAAAATTACTTGAGTTTTGACTCAGAGGAAGTTAAGCTTTTAAACTACCTGGTATGCATTTTTCAATGTATTTTTAATCTCTTTTCCTTTCTTTTCAAGGATGTAGAAACCAGAATTATATTTCTGTATTTCAAATCCAGTCCTGTGTCCCTATTTCTGAGGGAAGGCAAGGCAAGGCAAGGCACAAGGAAGGGAAGGGCACAAGGAGGACAGAGTCAAAGTCTTTCCCAGCAGGTTTCTGGATTGTTCAGTACTGCACTAGGGGAAGTGGCACTGAGCTACAATGATGGCCTTTGTTACCTATACTTGCTTTGAAAATGACAATTGAAATGAAGGTAGAATTTTCCAGGCTTTTGGGGGGAGGAAAACTGAAGTTGCTACACCCTGAGTTACTGTACCAAACATAGGTCTGTTTAAAATCAATTTACTGTAAATCAGTAGTCTACCTGATGACAAGAAACATGTTTTGTGTGTCTTAAAAAATCCAGAAAGTGACTTTGAAGATTTGGAAAAGTGTAATGCCACTGTTATGTAAGAGCATATATAGATGATGGTTTTAACTGCTGTAATAGTGGTCAAACTGGAATTTGGATGAGAATGTGCTGCCTTCCTCCAGTAAAACAAAAGGTGGAACAGAGGTTCTAGGTAACATGTGACTGGTGGCCACTAAAAATATACAAAGGGGTATGAAGCTTAGAAGAAAAGACAAATACCTGATTTCAGGTACCAGTATGTGATCTGCTAAATATATTTTGAGAGTAGCCACACTCACAGTTTGGAGAGTGAAATCTTAGTGTATGGGAAAGCCTATTTCAACCTCCTTGAATTAGGAAATTTGTCATAATGTGTGAAAACAGTTCCCAGCCACTGAAAGGATCTTTCATGACAGAAAGTCAGAAAGCCTTTCAAAGAAGCCAAATTTCATAGAATAATAGAGTAATAGAATAGTTTAGGTTGGAAGAGACTTTTAGAGGTCATCTAGTCCAACCCCCTGCAGTGACCAGGGACATCTTCAACTAGACCAGGTTGCTCAGAACCCTGTCCAGCCTGACCATGAATGTTTCCAGGGATGGAGCATCTACCACTCCTCTGGGCAACCCGTTCTGGTGGTACACCACCCTCATCATAAAAAACTTCTGCGTTATATCTAGTCTAAATCTACCCTCTTTTAGTTTAAAACCATTACCCCTCGTTCTATTGCAACAGGCCCTACTAAAAGGTTTATCCCCATCTTTCTTATAAGGCTTCCTTTAAATATTGAAAGGCCTTAATAAGGTCTCCTCAGAGCCTTCTCTTCTCCAGGCTGAACAAGCCCAACTCTCTTCACAGGAGAGGTGCTCCAGCCCTCAGATCATTTTTGTGGCCCGCCTCTGGACCTGATCCAACAGTTCGATGTCCTTCTTGTGCTGAGGCCTCCAGACCTGGATGCATCACTCCAGGTGGGGTCTCACCAGAGCAGAGAGGAGGGGCAGAATCACCTCCCTCTACCTGCTGGCCACGCTTCTTTTGATGCAGCCCAGGATATGGTTGGCCTTCTGGGCTGTGAGTGCACATTGCCAGCTCATGTCCAGCTTTTCATCCGCTAGTACCCCCAAGTCCTTCTCTGTAGGGCTGCTCTCAATCCCTTCATCCCCCAGCCTGTATTGATACGAGGGGTTGCCCCAACCCAGGTACAGGACCTTGCACTTGGCCTTGTTGAACCTCATGAAGTTCACATGGGCCTACTTCTTGAGCTTGTCCAGGTCCCTCTGCATGGCATCCCACCCCTCAGGTTTGTCAGCTGCACCACTCAGCTTGGCATCACCTGTAAACTTGCTGAGGGTGCACTCAATCTCGCTGTCTATGTCACTGATGAAGATATTAAACAGTACTGGTCCCAGTACTGACCCCTGAGGGACACCGCTTGTCACTGATCTCCATCTGGACATTAACCCCACTTTTGGTAATTAGCTGCCTCATGGGTCAGTGGTCAGAGGAAAGACCATATGCCATTATTTCCCACAACAGATCAATAAGCAAGTTTCAGCAGAAAGAGACGTACAGTTACACTAAATGGTTTATTTAATTTAAGAATGTTTAAACAGGGATCAAAAACAACCACAGTGTCAGGAAAAAGCTTGCTTCAGTTCAGCAGAACAGCTATTTTCCATTTTGACCTACCAAAGAGAAGCAGTATTGTTTGGCTCACCAGAGTCAGGAAACTGAGATGTTTTATGATCCCGTTTGAATGGTATCTATCTCACTGAAGCTAGAAGTGTGAGGAATGCTGTTTTACAACCATGTTTTAAAAGTAACGCATATACTGCAGTATTTTATGAAAAGTTCATCTCTGCAGCTGAGTTCCAGCTGTGCTGTGCACACACCTGCTCTTAGGTTTAAGTTATTTTGTTATATTTCTAGGTTTCACTAAGGCTTACAAAGAAGGGTGGATGCTGAACTCCCAAGAAGGGTACTTTGGAGTTTGTGTAGAACAGCAGTCACTGGTGTCTGGTGAGCACCAGGCATCCCCCGGAGCTGCAGCAGGTGCTGCTCAGGGGCTTTCATGGCTCTGGACATAAAGTGCTTCATGAAGCCTAAGTCTTCTTTTGGATCTGGCTGATATTCTAGGCACTTTTTAAATTCAAAGTTTGACTTTGCTTTAAAGATCTGAAGAGAAGCTAAGCAAGCAGGGGGAGATTCAGATCACAATCTAAAGTTTGTTTTTTAAACTTGGGAGATATTAATGCAGGGTATAAGGCCAAGTCAGCTTTTTTTGTCTTTCAAGCTTGTAAATAGACTTTTAATAATAGACAGTCTACAGGCTTATATTTTTATAACAATCTGGTCCTTCTCCATGGCATTCACTAACTCTGCCACCTGCTCCGTGTAAGTTCAGGCTAAGCAATAGCACAATACTTTACTGCCTGGGGTTAGGCCAAGCAGACAGAGAATCCTCAGGCAGTGCTGTGTCTGAGTATCCCATCAGTGGTATAAGTTAGCACTTGTGAATCTTCTTCCATCTCAGCATTTCGGTGTCTTCTAGTTACTAATACCTCAGACTGAACTCACATGGAGAATTTATCTTTCTTTTATTCTTTGTTTCTGCAAGCTTTTAAGGCTTAATAAACAATATATTCTTTAACTATCTGGTCATAAGGTTTTAAAACTTGATTATGTTTGCTTTTGGGTAACAAAAAGCTCCACGAAAGTAAACTATGTAACATGTGTAAAGATAACACTTTTCTTCACAGCCTGGTTATAGCTTTGGACAACATTTTAAAGCCTACTAGCAATTGTAAATCAATACATGTCAATTAAATGTACACGTGGCTGCCAGTTCAAATTTGTTCTGTATTTATTTACTCAGGTTTGGCTGCTACCAGTTATTTCACCTTTTATCAACTACAAGCAGCATGAACCTAACAATGAAGAATGATGCAAATGTAATGATCATATTGATTGAACTAGAAATTCATTCCTTGAGAGAGATTGAATGCACCTACTGAAACAGAAGCTACTTAGGTAATGGACTTAGATGAGCTAAATATCAACTGAAACTCTCACAGAATGGACATCATGGTATTCACCTCCTGAGGATATATAGATAATAGTCAATTCTTGTCAGAAGTTGGACCAAAGCTATGCTTCAGGGAACATTAGGGTGCATCATAATGGCCTCCACAGCTCAGAACAGTTCAGAAATGCCAGTGAATGAAAACAAAACAGGTTTCACTTCAAAATACTGAAAACAGTTTACAGCTATCGTTTTCCTCAGCCTTACAGAAGATGCAGCCCCTTCTTTCTTACCCCTTATCAGTTGCTTGGCTACGTTTCCTGTGGCTTGATTTCAGCCCTACCTGTGATTCTGCAATAGGACAGTGGATGTACAGAGCTGTCAAGACCAGCACTATTTCCCCTTAGGAGCAGAGGGAACCGATACTGCCTGAACTCATTATCTGCTGGTGCATCTGCATTGCCTGTATGAATTATTATTCCTCATAAGTGACTAACTCAGCATCCATTTATCTACAATAATCTCATAATGTAAAAATTTTACTTTATTTCAAACAGTCCTCTAGACAATTACACAGTTACAGAAAGGTACCATCTCTGTGATATTATCATGGTTAAGTTAAAATGTGTGATGGGAACTTTAGCTCATACACTAGAAATGGTCTTTCTACTTATGCTTTTAAGATGTACAAAGCAGATTTTCCTTGTTCATCCAATGGTCACTGCATGTGAAATCTCATCTTCCTGATGGAAAAAAGGTCCAGTCACCTAACTGCTTAAAATCTGAATGACTCAACCATCTTCAATGCTGTCTTTTAAAATATATTTTTAATGCAGACTTGTAAGTCTTCCGAGCTTAGTAGGTGACTGCCAGTTCTGGTGCCCCAGACTGACATCCAGCTCACAGCACTAAACTGATTAGGGTCCCCACCCTTCACCTGCCCATGTGCTAGGACAACACCTTTGGCTCCACCTATCTCCCATCACTTGAGACAATTGCCTTAACCCTTTAATATTCACCCTCTGGTTTTTTTCCCCACTTTTATAAACCCTGGTTCTGTTCCTTTGTTCAAATGAGGTAATACCATCATGCTTGCAGTAACAGTCCTTCCAGAGGAAAAAATTATTAAAGATGGGAGGAGGTCTGGAGACAGTAACCAAGGTCAGTCACAGCCCCAGGATGGCCAGGAAGGGCTATGGTGATGCAGATGGCCAGGCTGGCATGCCAGCGTGTGGGTCAAAGGCATCCCCACAGACTGTCATGATCACCAGTAGCACTGTCTCTAAGTTGGTCCTGAGCTTGGGCAGCCAAACCCCAGGATAAGGGATACGCTCAGAGCCCTGCCACCTTTTTAGAGGAGAAGAATGGGAAAATTCAGCTTGCCGGTATGTAGAGAAAAAGTTATTTTGAGGGCTTGAGGGATTTTTTGCTGGGAGGTTAGATACATAGCTGCTGTCTTCAATTTCAGCCTTTGCAATGTGTCTAGAGAAACAATGGGACCGAAAAGTGACAAAACAGAAACAGTGTCTTGCTGATACTTAAACCACTGTCATTTTGATTCCTGTCATTCATAAGATAAATTTTACTTCTTCAGTCAATTCTACAAAGTGCACTTGTCGTACAGGTGGGGAAATGTCCTCAAAGTTATCCGTCACAAATGGGAAGTGTGCCGTGCATAACCAGGTGCTTATGCAGTGATCACGCTCCCAATACACAGTGCCTCTGGTTCATGAAGCGCTCTAGGGAATATCAGGTTTTGTAATCTCACCGCTTCTGCACTTTCCTGTATTCAGTAGCTTTGCCTAAGCTTAATATGCCCGAGTATATCAGGATGGGAAATATTTTTAATATTCTTTCTTCAAAAACTATCTTAATTCTTGGACAAGGGCTCTTGGAGCAAATAGTTCTTTTGCCTTGCTTTCTGCCTCTTCATTAATAAATACATTTTCTGTTGTTGTTGATATGCAATTTCAATCTAAAGAGGTCAATTTAAAACAGATCAGTTTCATCACAGATCAAATTAGCATACTGATTGGGACTATGAAGAGCATAACTACTCAGTGATGCAGAGAGTACATAGCCTAATTCTGCATACTTAGGGATAATATTTTTACCTCCAGAAAGGTATGGCTAGCAGTCAGCATTCATTAGCTGAAGTAATAAAAGTATATAATGTCCCAGAGTATACAGAAGCTTAGATGGACCTTTGGATGTAATGCTTGCACTCCAGGTATGACTAACACCCAGTTTATCAGGGTTCATCGGTTCTGGCGAGGCAGAATTAGGGAGTTCTGAGGTGGTCTTCCCAATGCATTTGGTTCCAGTCGGTTTATTGGCTGGGTACAAAACCAGCTGTGATCTGCTCTGCAGCTGAACTCTTGTATTTTCTTAGAAAGGGGGCTCCCAAGGAGTCCTGGCACGTCTGTAAGTGGTCCTCTCTGTATCACATAGCCAGGTTCATATTGTACTGTGCCTGATCTAGTAAATTCTGCTGGAATTCATCAGGATCATGAGTAGGATGGCTTTGCTTATGTCTTTGGACTAGTTAATTGCAACACAGCTATACTGCTACAGAAATGAAGCTATTCTGCATTCCCAGTCTTACACTGCCTATCTCAAAGTTCCCTGTTGCTTAACTGTATGATTCTCTCATACTAACCCACATATTATTCAGTGCTTTTACTTCGCCTAAGTGCAATGAGAGAGCAATTAGAGAGACACAGCAGCAGTCAACAGTCAGTCTTTCAGGGGAATGTCCTCCTGCTAATTTTTTTTGCCTCCACATTCTGCTTTCCTGCTAGATTAGTGCCATTTCTTAATCTGTATTTGTTCATAATGTAAAGCCCTATAACATTGCTTAATCTGCATCAGTTCATCGCCAGACTGAGAGTATAAAAGCATCAGGCCCACAGGTTACCTTTTACTTACGGCCATGCACCATGAATGCAGAAAACACACAAATCATGGAATGATATTAAAGCCCTTGCTCAGCAATTTTTGAACAGTTCACTAGATCAGATATAACAAGGCTGAGCCTGAACATAAGTGCATGGCATTATGGAAATGTAATTTAAAATTTTACATAGGCCTTATTGTAATGAAAAGTAAAACAGAGATAAAATCCTATGTAATACATCGGTTTCTATTACTTATGAATGTGAATGGTCTCATTCAGAACCTGGGGAAGATCGTGTATATACATTTTTTGAGCTGTGTATGAGTAAGGGTACAATGATTAGAACAGAGGGGACCAACCCTTGATGAAGATTTTTAGGATCTATCCTAATAAAAAAGTCAATTAATTTGTTCCTAATGAATTGATGTTGCTAGTCAAATATTTAAACAGAGAATGTGTTTAGCCATCAGCAAAACTGTATAGAGGTAACTTCGCACTGTGTTGCAAAGGATACAAAATAGATAAACATGAAAAAAAGAAAATACTGATTTTTTTCTCTTTGATTTCTCCTAGTAAAAGGTATATTGTAGTTACATATGGTAAGAATATGTCCAAAGCTTTTGATGAAATTATAGTCTCCAAGTGTAACCCTTGATAAATTATTCCATATGTGGAAAGAATTATATCTTAACTGTTTAAGTTCTATTTCTGTCTAATATTACTTGTAATTTCCCAGGACATCCAGTTGCTTGGTTTCACTACTATTTGCAGTTTCTACTAATGATCTCCCAAATTAATACTTGGCATCAAATATTCATTTATACTGTGATTATGCTGCTAGCTGGTGAGTCAGTCGTCTACTGAAGAAAATACTTTAGCAGATGAGAGACAGAGAACAGAGACATTAAACAAGTTCCGTGAGGCAATTGCCACCAGAAATCTTTTTAATTTTGGTTGATAGGGGCTGAGACAAGGTATCACACCGCTAAGCCTAATTATGGCAATCAATAAGGGTGTTAGTAAAATATGGTTCAAGTTTGATGATATTAACTTTGCAAATAATGAGAAGCTGCTCACATGAAAGAGCCCTCGTCAAAAAAGACATGTAAAAATGTGTGTTTGCATTGCTGAAGGGACATTATAAGAAAATGTTATATTGAAAGCACACCAACAGTGGCTGCACTTTGTGTGAACCTCCTAATAAACATGTGTGTCCTTTTTATGTTCAGTAAACAGAAAATGGTTAATTTCAGGTTAGGTTTTATCCCATTTCTGTGGATTTTATTTGGTATTTTATTTAGATGAAGCTGTAACTCAGACTAAAGGCTATGAAATTTTGTACTGATACATTTCTAAAGGTTTCTTACTGGAATAAATCACTTTGATATTGCAAGCACCGTCTTAGATCACTGTAACCCATCTGTCCCTGAGGGCATAAAACCAGAACAGTTTGAAGGAGAATAAACCCATCCTCTGAAATTCCAAAGCTCTCGTGCAATGGAATGGATGCTTTGTTAATTTCCCAAGTTTTTTGAAGATTCATCGGATGAATTCCCGACGCTGTGCAAGCCAATGGCCAATCTCCAGCAGACTACAGAGGAACCAGAGGTTCACCAGTTTTTGGTGACTTTTTTTTTCAGTAATTTCAAACACTCTATTTTCTCTCTTGCTAACATTGTCCTTCCCCATTCCTTGCTTTTCTTAAATGATTTCTTCCAACAAAGATGTTCAAACTCATGATATCATTATTATTTCATTACTTGCAATGTTCATTTATGAACTTTCTTTAAGTATATTGCTTTAAATGTATCACAGGGGAAAAAAACACTTTTTTCAGCAGACATATTAGATATTTGATATATCAGAAAACTTGAAACGCTGTGTCTGAGAACATGACATGCAAATACTATGTTCTGTATTTCTGTTAACGCATTGCTGTATCGTGCTGTTTCATGCTTCTGTAGTGGGATGCTGGACCCCACGGGCCAGGTTCCAAGGTGCAGCACGTTTAAGAGTCAGTAATGATGTTGAAGATCAGCCAGACAGCTGAGTCCTCAACATAACAAATTATTTCTCTAAATTCGGTCAAAAGGGAAGCTAAACCAAACTATTTGGTTCTTCAGTTGGTGGATTATGCAATGTGTCTGCCTCACATGGGATGATGATATTTTCTGATAAAATCAGCAAAATGCTGTGAAAATGTCCACAGTGTGGAAGAAGAAAACCAAAGCTTCCACTCAAAACTAAGCCATAAATTATCATGTGACTAAGATGTGAGACTTATTTTTGCGTCTAGGAAAGAAACACATGCATCATCTGATCTTTTTGCATTGCAGCATGACTCATACTACACAGTTCATCTGAGCTCATCTCTGCAAGTTTTGGTTTTTTTTGCTCTTGATGTTACAAATTCTTGGGTTTTTTTACTCATCCTACTCTGATTATATAAACAGAAAATGTAACATTGCTTCTCTATCTGAGAAGTAAACAAAATTCAAAGGTCAAAATCATAGCTACAGTGAGTCAATAATTAAAATCAGTAATGTGCCACCAACTAAGATACACATTTAACACATCAATATATTAACTTGAAAGGGTGAAGAAAAGAGCGATGAGGGTTTTGAAAGATATATGAGAAGCAACTAAGCAGGGTAGGACTCCTTAGCCCTAGAAAGAGAGGACAGCTGGGTAGTAGAGGTATATAAATTATGAGTAATGATGGCAGATAATGGTAACAATAAATAGGGAAGTAATGTTTATTCAGTATAGCTAAGAAATAAAATTATCAAGTGGCAAGTTCAAAACAAATAGAAAGAGGTGTTTCATCACAAAGTAAAAATTACTCTGGGAAAATCGTTGCTATAGATTTTTAGGGATGCCAAAAGTTTACACAGATACAGAAGCAATTCAACACATTCGCAGAAGAAAAACCCATCGGGAGTTTTTTGCATAGAGTAAATTTACACTGGGATTTCAGAAGGATGGGTTTGCCCACCTTTGAGCTGTTCTGATTTTATGCCCTCAGGTACAGATGTGTTGCAGTGGTCTAAGATGGCATTTACAACCTCAAAGCGATTTATTCCAGTAAGAAACCTTTATAGAAGTACATCAGTACCAAACTTCATAGCCTGTAGTCTGATTTACTAGCTGTTTACAAATCTACTCTCTGTGGTTGAGGAGGTCCTTTGCTGCAGGACTCTGGAAAATAGGTTGGTGTGTCGGGGAATTACCACCATATGTTTTACCTTTTCATCTCTCTTCAGCCACTATCAAGGACAGGTTATAGACTAAATGAATCTTTAGTCTGACCCCAAACAGGTTTTGGTTTTTTTTCTAATACATGCATGGCTGTATTACATACAGCTTGGATACATGTAAAGCAAGAAATCATTGACAGAAACTACGAAAGAGTGTATCTGGGCAGCTCTAGATGAGGTAGTCATGTTAAAACATTCAAATCACACGTAATGTCACTGATTTTGCAAAACCTTCTTTCAAGTACTCTTAAAATAGAGCTAAAACTTTAAGAAAAGAAATTTTTATGCTCTGTTGGGTAGTCTTCAAAAAGCCAGGTTTATCTCTGTAGCAGGAGATGAGAATCTGACAAGCAATATAATGAACTTTTAATGTAAATGTGTATGACTTGTAAGAAATGTATCCATGAAAAAATTACACCTTACACCTTTTTGAGAGCTGTGTAAGAGGTAAGGTTCTTTTTGAAAATCACGCTTTCATTTTTTGGGTACATTGTTGTAATTTGTGTAAGAAATGTCTGTATGCAGAAGAAAAGAACAAAAAATAAAATCTGGCAGTAACGCTGTTGCTTTAGCATGAGCGAGGCACAGCTATCTCTGGTTTGCCTGTAGGCTGTAATAGGCATGGTCTAGCTGACTTTCTATAACTACAAAAGCAGAACAGTTGTAGTAAAATATGCTGTAGTCTCCTGAGGATCATTTACATCATTTACATTTTATCTGTTCTTGTACATACAAGATGTGGTGACAAAATGGTCCTTTTGCTCCTGTGGCTTGCACAGAGCAATGCAATCTGTTTATTGCTATAAAGGACATTCATCATTGCTCATACATATGTGTGGAGTTTTCATTTATTGGTCAACCTGACTTTGATAAGAGGCATCATTATTACAGTCTCCATGAATTAATGACATGGTAAATGCTTCTGTCACATGTCTAGGAAAGGAAAGCCACAGCATGTGGAAAGATGAAGCACTGAAACTTGCTTTGAGCAGTTCACTTTTTAAAATGTAGCCTTTCTAATCATAAAATTATTTATAGTTTTATGCATTTTTATTTTTTATAAAAATAAGAATATATGCCATCTGGTTTTAAAGCGTAAAGATGTCCTCCACGTTCCATCCACAGAACAGGGACAGTGCGCTGGCAGGCTGCTGACACGCAGCCAGACACATACTCATCAGTGGTTCTCCATTAAGAATTAGATGTCCCACACAAATAGGCGAATGGATTGTTTAATTTTTACCCTCCTTCAATTTCTGACAATTCTGCCAAGGCTGTCAGCCTGTATTCTCACACTGCAAATGCTTACGCATGTACTGATCTGCATGAGTATGAGACGTTCCCATGAAAACAAGGCCAAAATCAGAAAGTCTTTGAGTTAGTGATGCTGCTCGTATGCATAAAACTGTGCAGACATCTGCAAGATCAAGGCCCAGGGGAGTAATTACTACAGATGGCTTTGTGTGGTACCTATCTGTCTGGTAGGACCTGGCCTGAGACCAACAACTCATTTTACATTGGCCAATGAGTAGCATTTTGCATTAACTATCATTTATCCCTGGTCTGAACTGAACTGGAAATAATGAAGTGGGATTTGGCCTCTTAATGGCCCCATTTCTCTTTCAAAAATTTGATATGCTAATATTGATATTTTTAATACATTTCTTTGAAATTCAGTTGGAAGTCATGCTATAGCTACTGTTCCTTTACTGTACATTATCATGAAACTCGTAGCACAGATAATTTAACTAAATGAATATTTGAACATTTTCACAGTCTAATTCAATGAAGTTCTCCTCTGACCTGAGCTGGCGTGTCTTTTTTTAATGCCATAGATATTTCACAGTTCTGGAAGAAGTTTTTAGGTTCTCTTACGTTAGAACAATCTTCCTTACATGTGAAGTATAACTGATGTTAAAATTAAAAGGCCATGTGTGTGTGGCCTTTCCTTCCTGAAGGCCCAATGAGTGACTTTCAGTCTCCAGTTTATTCCTTTGAGAACACATAATATTTTAAAAGTATAGTTTAGCTCAATTAGCAAAACTTGTTTCGCTAGAACCCCCTCACTAAATGAGCAGAGAGCCTAATTAGATACTAACCCCCTCAGGTACAACATTGCTAGCAGAAGAGAGCTTAGATCACAGGTGTAAGCCTGTGGGTGATTTATCTCTCGCCTCCCACCCCTGCCCATACCAGACTGGTTATTTTACCTTTAAATGCTGCTGGATTGCCAGCTCCTGAGCTGTGATGGATACTGTGTGGCAGGCTGGGTGACAGTGAAGCAGATGTGTGAGGATAAAGACTGGTTTGCTGGCACTTGTGTGGCTCTGTACAGGTGCTTTATTTTAATGGCAGCAATTTAGGCGTGCAATAATTTGGCAGTTTTGTAGTAACATTAGATTTATGCAAGATATTTGTGGGAGGAGAGTAGCAAAGTTACTATGTTCAAAATCCTAGCATCTCATTAAAATAAGAGTGGTAAAAGCACAACTGTCTTAACTCATTGAGAGCACTTTTCCACTATTCTGTGTAGATCCACTAATCTTTTCCCTCTTAATGTAGGGGAAATAACGTAGAAGGACATAGATGAGAAGTGTGGTGGGAAGTAGGGAATACATAAGCCTATTTAAAATATTTTCAGAATTCTTTGTTGCTCAAAAAAACCTTCTAAGATATTTTCTTACAAGATGCTGCATTTCCTATATACAACATGGTATATTTCCCCTAGCTGCCTGTAAATTTAAGCACCCACTGCAATTGGATGGATAAGATACTTTAATGTTGGTATTCTGGATGTAAAATAAAATGCAAGACTCCTTCCTCAGGCAAAAGAACCCAACGGCAAACTAGCAATTAACACGTGAAAGAGGTTGCTAGGGCAGGAAAAAAAGCTTGATTTATTTGCATGCTAATGTAAATTAGAAATGAATACATTTCTGGAATAATTAAGATGATTTAACATTTACAGCTTAGTTCAATATTTGAAATTATGTCGCTAAAGTTTTGCAAAATCACTTGTGCTCTCAGTAAGGTGATAACATGTGGATTGCTTTTAGTATTTATTCTTTAGTTTTCTTTAGAGTTCTTTTAATTTTGCTTTGTAATTGATCACAGGAAAGGTGTGATAGTCCTCCTACTCCCTGTAAAGGTAAACTACCCTGAGAACAATTTGCAAGAATCTATAATACCTTCTCGGCATGTGGCTTTACTAACAAAATATACACATAAATATACACATAGCCAATATGAAAGGAACTTTCTGGGGATTTTTTTTTTTGTATAATTGAAAAAATTCCTGAACTTATAACCATGCCATCAGGAAAAAAAAAACAAAAAACAAAAATTAGCATAACTAATATTTTAGGGGGAAAAAAAAGTAAACAGAAAGTTATATGCAGGTGTGCTGGTTTTGTCTGGGGTAGAGTTAATTTTCTTCACAATACCTAGTATGGGGCTGTGTTTTGGATTTGTGATGAAAACAGTGTTGATAACACAGGCGTGTTTTAGTTACTGATGAGCAGCGCTTACACAGAGTCAAGGCCTTTCCTGCCTCTTGCCCCACCCCACCAGCGAGCAGGCTGGGGGGGCACAGGAAGCTCGGAGGGGACACAGCCGGGACCGCTGACCCCAAGTCACCAAAGGGACATCCCACACCGTATGGCGTCATGCTCAGCTTAGAAAGCTGGGGGAAGAAGGAACGGGTGTGGGGGGGTGGGGGTGGTTGTGTCTGTCTGTCTGTCTGTCTTTTGGAGTGATGGCGTTTGCCTTCCCAAGTAACCGTTACACATGAAGGAGCCCTGCTTTCCTGGAGATGGCTGAACACCTGCCTGCCCATGGGAAGCAGCGAATTAATCCCTTGTTTTGCTTTGCTTGCACGCGCAGCTTTTGCTTTACCTCTTAAACTGTCTTTATCTCAACTCACGAGTTTTCTCATTTTTACTCTTCCAATTCTTTCCCCCATCCCACCGGCAGGGAGTGAGTGAGTGGCTGTGTGGGGCTGTTTAATCCCAGCCGGCTGTTGCTGGCTGGGGTTAAACCACGACAGGAAGTAATGGAAAACTCAGTGAAAGAAATGGATCCTTCTGACACTCATCAGCTTTATATGAAAGAAAAAAGTTATGTGGTGGTAGACAAGGTGGAAGTATAGAAATTGCCAAGTTGCCTTCTAATTCGGAAGCTCTTTCAGGTAAAAAAGAACCCCAAAACACTAAGAGTTCTTAGTTTCTTCAGCCTTGGATGTCTCATAGCTTGATTTCAGAGTCTTATTACAGACTCTGTGAAAGGATATGTAAATAAACAAGACCATCAGAGCCAATTGTATTTTCTTTCCTAATTTCTCCCTAGTCTGTAACACATTTACACTTTTTTTTTAAACTCTGAACTGAAATTGGCTTTTTGATTACATATGAAGTTTATGAGCTAACAATTTTTGAACAGAGTAGAAATCAGGATTAAAAAGAGGAAGAGAAAACTGAAGGGAGTCTATAAAGGGAATCTTTACAGGGATATTCATGACGCCTAGTTTTGGCAAAAGGCCGATCAAACCTCATGTTAGCACGTGCTTTTATGGTATGAGGCTTTTTGCACTTAAGTGATTTTTACTTATACAAGATAAGAAATCTTAAGAACTTTTAATGACTGAACACTGGTCTCAATGAATGGTAAATTTAGATCAGATATTGACATCAAAACAAACAGAAAAGAACATTTTGTGTGCAACTGAAATTGAGGGGAAGCTTTCACTGATCATCTCTTTAATTCTTTAGCACACCTGAGAAACCAGCTCTTTTTAAACCTGAAAGGAGGTGAATTTTCCAGGGAGTGCCTCATACAAAGTTCCACCAATCCGTTTTTATAGTGCACATATATGCACAGCTGACGGAGTAAATTTTTAAAAGTATTTCTGTGCCTGTTTTATAGATATGAAGACCTCAACTTCTTTATCCAAAGTATCAGGAACTGAAGTCTCCAACAAGCATTGCCTTCCCTGTTGCTCATTCCCACTGTGAGAAACTGGTAACATACTTTACAGCTGTGACTATCTAGACTGTAAACAGTTTATCAGATATATTGGGTTCTTCAAGAATTACACCTTCTCCCTGAGCCATTAATTTTGGTGTAGCAGAAATCTCTATCTATGTGTGATAACTCTATCAGCAGATAGAAATTGGTGTTTATTCCAAATAATTATCTATAGGGCACTGATACTCAGTATATTTTATGTTCATATTCACACAGACAAGCACAGGAGGAGAAAGTTTCAGGAATAATTATGGTTGCCTATAGCAATAAGGCCATATGTCTGGATGTGGAATGAGAGATTGTCTTTCTTATTAGTCAGGGAAAGAATTTCTTATATTCTTTATTTTAGGGGTTGTGTTTAAATCTGCAAATGCTTTAGGTCAGAGTTTTTGTTCCTTATGCCCTGTCTATGTAACAAATACAGTGGCCAGTGGCCTGAGTTAAAATGACTTCTGTTTTTTAATTCTCATATTGTCATATAGAAAATGTACTTGACTGAATATTAACACATATGCATACATATAAAATTTAAATATTTAATTAAAATGCAAGTATACTGTTTAACTGGGGAGGAAAAATGATTTAGGTAGGCCTCATTAATACAGAACTGGTATCAAATCCAGAAGTTTTAAATTTTCTTAAAGCTACAGAGGTGTTCTTGACATGGTCCTTATCAGAAAGTTTACTGCATAAAGAAAAAAGTTTGATAAAGAATGATGTCATGATCATCCCAGGATTTTGTTAAGACAAAATATCTATGCATTTTTATTATTTGCTTAGAAATTTCGCTTTTTTTGATGACAACAATCCAGTTCAGGGAACACAACTGCATTTAAATGAAAGATTTTTATGCTGGTTTATATAAAGCCCACCAAGGTAAATTCATAAGATAAGAATGATATTTTTGCATTGGAATTCTTGTTACATGTTCACATGCACACATTAAATACATATAATCCAAACACTTTGCTAACACTACTCTGTCATTAAATGTTAACACAGAAATGGGTATGAAATTTGCCAGAAGCAGATATTGGTCTTACTGTCATAGCACTTGGAAGATGTGTAAAAGATAAGTTGACCATGTTGTATTTTGACTTATTTGTTAAGGATTTGACCAAATATTCTTAGATAATGTCCTAATAAGACATGTCAGTTTTTAGAATTTACCCAAACCAGCAAAAAAGCTGATAAAATAAAATTAGAAGTGGAGATAATATCCATTATTACCTTTTAGATTCTCTAGTGTTACAGAAAAAAATCTAATAAAAATGGTTCTTGGGCTTTTGAAAGTCTTTTTGTACTCAGAGCACAACTATGTAGTAGAACTACAGCACCGTAATAAAATACAAATAGTGTTTAGCCAAACATTTATTGGGGGGATCTAGAAAGTAACATTAATTAGTTGAGGTGGATTAATGCCCTAGGACTTGTTCTAGGATACAATATCTATGGCAGATTATGTACAAGGATGATGTGAGTGTAATGTCAAGTAAATTAAATGCATCTTCTTCAGACTTCAGTGTGTGAAGTGACAGAATAATGGAATTTAAATACAAATAATGGCTACATTTGTCTCAATTAGAGGCTGGTCAACCTAAATCAGGCACAGGTATGAGATAAAATAGTGTGAAAACTGACACTTGATCTGTAAACTCTGGAAAGTTGTTTGTTTTGTCTGAAGTAGTACTTATTTAAATACCAATTATGTATTTGATCAGAACAGGAGTTAAACATTTCTACTAAACCTAGAGCTGAGTAGAGCTGAGTTTAATATAAATTTTTTTAAAAATAGTGTTATATAAAGTCTAATAGAAACTATTTAAAAATTGTCAGTTTACAATATTAGGGAAGAAAGGTGAAGAAATCATTAGCATGGAAATATTTTTAATTAAAAAATAAAAGAATTCCTAAATTAAATTAAGGATTATATCTGTTCTTTAAAAATTTGAAACTTACAAGAAATCAAAACATCATATAAAATTAATAAAGACTTGTGACTGGCATCATTAGCACAAAAAGGAGTCAGCTCTTTTCAGGACTTATCCCTTTGAAGTGTGTTTCGAACCGTATAATATCTGGCCTGACCATCAACAGTAGCAATAAATTATGGTTCATGTGGGCTGCTTTGCAATATTCCAGGTACCAGAGTCAGGAATTCACAAAGACAGCTTGGTAGGACAAACCCCTTTCAAAACTGACTCAGGGATAAGCTCTGAAGTGTTAAGTGTTTCTGGGTTTAAGATCTGAGCTAAGAACCTGGGCGGGAATACGACAGTTGTTAATAGTTGTTTATGGATGCTTTTATAATTGCAGTCCTGCTGCTTAAATTAACTTTAAAAAATCAGTTAATAAGGTAAATCATACAAGTGGGTTAAACAGGGGACATTCTTCATTCTTTTTCTTTCATTCTTTCATAAATAAATTAAGAAAATTTCAAGCTGTTTGTGCTCAGATCTGTATGATCATTTACAGTATGAGCGATTGCATTTCAAATAGGATTGGGAGCATTTTTGCCCTGGGTTTTGAGGCCAGTATTAACATTTCATAGTTCCCTTAATAATGAAAGGCACAACAGGGAAAACTAGTATCCTAGTATCTATATAATGAAAAAGAATATCTAGTGATTGCTATGAATAAACCAACAGAGCTTCTAAAGTGTATAACGGCAAGCTGTAGAGTTAAATGAAAGCGAGTGATGCTCATTAGAGTCTGCTCTGACACCTAGTTAGATTCGTTAGTGCACAAACAAAGGTTTAAACTGCAGAAGACAGCCATACAGTTTCATCTACAATGGCTTGTATTTGAACAAAAGAAAAAAGGAACAATTATGAAAGAAAATGGTACTGCAAAAGTGCCGTGTGGGAAACTCCTGTTACTGGTTGCTTATCCTTTAAAAAAAAAAAATCCCTTTGGTTTCCTTATATTATAAATGAGCATCTAAAAAATCGCAAAATCCAAATGAAATAATCAAAGCCTCTAAATTGGCCTTTTGATCCCTAACAAGTTTTCTGCTTTAGGATTACCTGTCTCAAGTCCATAAAACAACTCTTCACCAAGGAATGTTCCCGCTGCTCTGCTTGCTAGCAGGAAAGCCTGCCGCAGGACTGGGTGATGATAACCTGCTTTAAAGGTTGCTGCTAAATTTCAGCATGGGTTTTTTTAATATTCATCCACCTATATTAATGATAACATTTTTGGTTATTAATAAGAAAGAATATTATAATGCTAATTTCTTGGCATTATGTATGCCACTCCTTTCCTCTTTCACTGGTCATGGACAAATACAATGGCCTAGATGATTTCATTGCGTTTTTAAGCTACTAACGTAATAGCATTGAATTTAATAATATAGCTACGATCACAGCTCCGTACAACAGGAAGGGAGTTCCTGGGAACTCCTTTCAAAGGGACTTCCTACATTCGCACCCGCAGCGGGACCGGGCTGGGGCATGCGAGCAGCCTGGCTGCCCTGAGGAGGGAGCGGAAGCCAAGGGGCAGTCAGCTGCTGCAGGACTTCACCTCCTAACCTCAGCTGGAAGGAGGGAGGAAGACAGGAGGAAAGGAGCTGGGCACAAGAGGTGCTCTCCTCGCTTCTGGCTTTTGGCGCATCCCTAATGGAGAAGCGGTAAGGGTAGAGAAGGAGAAGCAGCTGCCACCGTTGGAGTTCCCTTGCTCAGTGCTGAGGCTGTCGCATCCCTCAGCTTCTCCAGAGGGGAGGAACCCCCTACCCCAGGGAACACAAATTTCAGAAGATTCTCTTCCCCATTGGGCTGTCATATGATCACTAGAAGCAACAGCAGCCACCAGGCAGAGAAACATGAATTTATTCTCAAAAATTCTTATAGGTTAGTAAAAAGGTTAAACTGACTTCAGTGATAAATATATCAACAATACAGTTACACTTTTGTGGGGAACTTTGCCCTGCTTCCTTTCTGAGGAATTTCCTGGCTCTTCTATGGCCAATTATTTGCTTTTTCATGTGGCTATATACAAGAAGATACCGGGACTATGTTCTGCATTTCTAAATTTAACTCCAACTAAAGGCATATATTGCAAATGAGCTGCTGCAAGTACTGCAGACAAGCTTGTAGAGTTATACCACTCCTGTATGTTTGCAGGGTAGTTGCTCCGTTCTGGGTTTTATCAAGTGGGAGGAGCTACTGTTTGGATCTAGCTGCTAGGGTAAGAACCTGTTTTTCAGGAGAGTGTTTTGGAAAGAGTAATTACGTGGGAACAGTCACATTAGTGCTTCATCATAATTAATAACAACTGAATGAGTCTAGTGAGATTGAATTACTGAGTCCAGCATGCAAGAAATTGTAGGCCTTTCCACTACAAGATATAAAGTTTTTCTTAGATACTATATATAAGCACCATTGCCAAGGCTACAACTGGGTCTCTATCACAACAAAAATTTGAATGCTTTCAATCATTGCCACATTTCTTCACAATTCCCCATTGTCACATCAGTTTCAAAACTGTAGGGATAGTTCTGGGGCATCAGGTTTGAAGTGAGGCAAGTGATGGACTCATATGTAGAGGTGGTGTATTTGATGCCAGGCAGTAGAAAAGCAAAGGTCACCAACTGCCCTAAAAAAAAGAAGGAATTTTGATTATTGGACTTAGCAAACTAACTAATTCAAATCATGCAAATCATCTGAGTAATGTCAGGTTAACTTCTTACACCATAAATCAAAGCTATGGGTGACCTGTGTAACCTTGCTAACTGAGCAAGACCTTCACAGAGCTTAATGGGGAATTCTCCAGCTTGTAGGTTGTTAAGGATGAGGCAATTTGGGCTTTTCTGCCTCTCCAAACACCTCTTGAACAAGAGAAATCCTGTGTTACAAAAGCTGGAGAGCAGAAATTTTCTGGACTTCAAGCTTCTTTGCTCAACCAAATGTTTGCATAGTTCTGGAAAACTCTCATTCCTTTCCAGAGCAACCTAGTGCTGCTTTGGGAGCAGGTCCTTGTCTCTGTGCCTGCACATCTTTATTAGAGTCACAATTGGTACAAAGAAGCTACAGTGTCTGACTAAGCCTCCTGGCATCCAAACAGCCACATAAGGGAAGAAATTGAAAATAACGCTTTATTAACTCATGGCAGCATGCTGATACTGTACGCGAGTGTGAAAAGATCAAAGTATCTCAAAAGAGGTTTTAGTGCAGTCCAAATGTGAATATATTGTAAGCGATGCTGTACTTCATTGTGGCAATGAGAAGCTGTACTGCAAAAGGCTAAAACTGATGAATTAAAAAGTATTGTATTCTTGTGGTCAGGAGGCTGCTGAGAGGGCAAGGAGCCACAAGGTTACACAACTGTGGAATGACCACAAGTCAGAGAGCAATAGGATTGGCTTTATTCTTTCCAACCTCTGTTTTACTGAACTCATTTAAATCTTTCCTCCTGAAGCAGAGATATTTGGGGCAAACCCTGTGTTATATCAAAGGTCCACTGGGCTAAGGGTTAGCTAAGAGGCACATCGGGTTTGGCCTCTATTTTCCTTGCATTTTTCCATGACTCCCTTTGGATTCTGCAAAGATTATTCTAAGATCCCAGTTACACAGGCCAACTTAAAAAAGATCTGTACCTTGGGCTGTACTCTCTGGCCAGTGACCCGTGCTTGATGCCTAAATCTGCCACACATTGAACCCCGTACGTGACGCTTTGATTTTGTAACACTATAGGAACTGTGGACCTGAGCAGAACAGAACAGCTGGGGCAAATTTGAGCTGCCGTCTGTGTACAGGGGTGTAAGTTAGGTGCAGACCACACTGACAAATCAGGATACAGTTTTTAGGAGCAGAACTTCAGCCCGAGTTTTGCCTTCCTCTGTCCCTGCTGCACTAATGCTCCTCAGCCTCTCTTCTGGGACAGGACTTTGCAGAAATGGATAGCAACAACAAAACCCCACAGAAACCACAAATCACCATTTCAACTTGCTAATTCCAAAGAAACTTAATAAAACATGGGGCACTGGAAATAGCATGGTGAGAAGAAGAAACTAGTACCTGCAGTTTATCAGTAGCTGGAGGTAGACAGCTGAGAGGCTGAGGTTGCTTTAATTGCTTGCTCGCAAGTGAAAACAGCCCCTGCTTACAGTGGTCACCTCCATCCCAAAGTCAAACAAGCTATTTTTAAACTGCATACGGAGAGGAAGACAAGGAGGTCTCACAGGTAGGACCTTCTCACTCATTGAGTTATGATGTTAATGCCTGATGATGTATTAATTTGGATGTAAGCAGCATGCTGGATCCCTGTGCTTAGGGACAGAAGTGCAGTGTCCATAATGTATTGCTCTTCATCAGGGCTCTGAGCAAAAAATCATAGGGTAGCTGTGTTATCTAGGAGCCTCAGGTAGCACTGAACCATACTTCTCTTTGCAACCTTTTTTACATATTAAAAGGCGCTTTTTTGTTTAATTATTTTTGTCCTAATGAAGACCTTGGGTTCCTTCTTTCAGACCAAATTTGAGCACGCAGTTGAATATACTATGGTTATATCTTGCATTCCTGTCTTAACTCAAAGTATTACTTAAATTTTCCATGTTTTGCAGTCGGAAGAGCTGTCTTGTAAAGACACTGTCCTGATGTTCAGGTGTAGCCTATGTTTTAACGAGGATTACCAAAGCTACTTCATTTTAAGCTTTAAACTAAAATAAATGATAACTGGAAGCACTGCTGAATGGTTCTTAGTAACATGAAGAACACCTGACCACTATGTGTGTAATAATATATAATAATGTACACAGACTACTCTGCAACTGATTTATCTGTAAATATTTGGGGAAAAATTGTTGCACCTACATCTATGGTCTAAGCATTCGTTACTTCTATGTGAGCATCAAAGCAGTAATGAAATGATATGACTGAGTAAGATACTGAAAAAATGGGATATTACTGTTGAGTTCCAACTTTATATTGTATTAGTTTTACTGAAGTAAATAATAGTGTCATTTAATTAAATTTAATTTCATCTCAATCTCAGTCATATTACATTGAATTGCACAGTTGCCTTCACCGATTCCATCCCTTGAACCATTTGTAACCTTAGTTTTCCACTTTTGCCTGGCCTTAGGTTAGGGAAGTTGAAGAAATTGAAAAACTGAAGAGATGCAGCACTCTGTAGCTTGCTACCCAGCCCTAGAAAGAATATGAAGGAAGTGGCCGAGCTCTGCAGGTTACCCACAGAGAGGCTACAGCAGCTCTGTAGCTGTGTGTGTGCAGCTTGCCCCTTACGGGAGTGCTCTTTGCATCAAGGTGGAGAAAGATTTTACCTCAGAGTGCGCAGGAGCTTAAAGATACCAGTTTTATTTTTAAGCAGCAGGAGATGCAGAAAAGAACACATCCCTCATAAAAATTGTTGTTTCTTCCAGTTTGCCTGGTATACGGTGTTCCAGTCACAAATACTTTCTTACTCCTTGTACGAGACAAGGAAACAGTAATGAATAAAAAACCCGTTGTCCCTCTCAGTGTTCACACAGGTGGCCTGGTTTTAGATGTATGCTATGAGGGAACTAACTGGTTAAATTTAACTTGTAATAACAGCAGCATGAATCTTATACAAAATTTTAAAATCTGAATGTGGTCGTGCCTTTTTCTGAACTTACCCTCTTCCAGACTTGCCTTTGAGTAGCAACGTTTTCTAGAAATAACTATATATAGGCAAGAATATGGAAGGGGGATGTTTTTTTAACAGTATCTCTATACAAAGGATAAGATCTAAGTTAAAACAGTGGTGTAGCACTGGTGACCAAGACTTGATCAAAGCGGGAAGTACTACACTCGAACACATCAGCTCTAATGTGCTTTAAGACAAAGCAAACAGACAAATCCTACTGAAAATACCGAAAGAATTCATATGAGAACTCCAGTTCATTTGGAAAAGATGATGTGAAGTGTGAACTCATCCTTCTGTGCTGCTAACATGGCCTGAACGTAGGCAGAATGTCCATTTATTTTCTGCATCTCAGTTCGTACGTATATAGTGCTAGCATAGATAAAGTGAATGTCTTTTACTGAGTCCAGCATGTCTCTTCCCATACCGTGGCAAACAAAAACGGTTTCTTTTTTTTTTTTTTTTTTTTTTTTGCCAGCCTTCGGTTCCTCCAGGAGTCATCCCAAAAGCATGCCTTAATGCGATGTTATGCTGCATCTTGAGTGTTTAAATGCCTAGTAAATGATATATCTTGCCTCCTGCTGTGGCTAATGGCAGACAGTGCAGAGAGAGAAGGATGCACCTACCTCACTGTGCGATGCCGACTGCAGCGGTGGGAAGGACTCCCCATGGCAATTCCTTTACAACCTGCAACAAGAAATTTGATTATCCCATCTCTTAAGAGATACAAATGTTGCAACCATAAAATTATCCAGCTTTAATATGAATATGGAGATAATTTAAGGCAACACAGTTCCAGAGTAGGTAATGTGAATGAATATATAATTTAATATAGGTAAGTGCAGGAATGAGCTGTTGATTTAATGAGACACCATTACTTCTTGTTACTGGAGGCTCAAAAAGACGGAAGTTTATTTCTGTGTGACTCAATTATTCTTTTTGCCTTGCCTGCACACTAAACAGTGTTCTAACTAATGGCACTGACTCATTTGAGGATAAACAAGTGCTACCTTCCTGTCTAGTCATGCATGGTACGTAATGACCTACCTTCCAATTAAATTCCTTTAAAAGCTATAGTTAAAGCCCAGTCCTCGGTTTACAAAGATCACTCAGGAAAGCTAGTCTTGGACAGACAATGTGCATCCGAGTCATCTTTTAGTGTAGTTCAAAAAGAAAAGCAAGAAGCAAAGAAAAAATAATTGTTGAATATCTGGACAAAAAATAAATTACACGTCTTTTAAAGATATTAAAGGCATGGGGTAACTAGGAAGAAACTTCATGTCTTCAGGATTTAAAAATAGTCTGTTGGGCATAAATCAAAGGGAATTCTAATATTTCGCAAAACTGTATGCAGACTGACCTCAGAACTCAATGCTGCAAATGATTATAAGCATGCTTTATACATGTGAATAGCATCGCTGTAGTCAATCGCCCTTGGAAAACCAACACATTTCTAAGCATAACTGTTAACAGGATTTGATCTATTTTTGTCTTGACTGCATTTTTAGACGTTGTAACTTATCGTATTCATCAGCAGCCCATCTTTCAGAAGGTTGGCAGAAATTTCAGTGGCTTGGAGTGGTTTGGAGATGCAGTTAGATACAATAGCCCACAGATGGAGATGGTGCTTTCTTTTGATATTATGTGGTCATTATGCATACCATTATAGATGGACGTTTGAACTAGGAGAGGGTCTTAACAGTTATCAATAGATGAGTTTCTTTAAAGAAATGCAAAGTAAAATCTATTGTAATGTGTTTCCTTTGGAGCTTTATTAAAACCACTGATGCTGTTGTGAAAAGATGAATTGAAAAATGAAGTAGATTACGCAGATAATATTTTCAGCTTTGTATACAGGAAATGACATTTAATTTTAATATTCAGAAATAATAATTTAAATATCAGGCTGGTTCATTTTTTGAATCATCATAGAAGTTAAAACTTTTAAAGATAAAACCCTTTATTTTTGAAAGAACAAATGATAGCCGTGCCAGTTATTTGTGGGTTAATATTTGTATATTTATTCTTTATCAGCCCTGCTGAGTTTATCCTTTTTTTATTGCATTTTATATCCTTCATGCCTTGTAGCTCTGTCTCATAAAGTCCTCTGTCATCTATTCCCAGATAAGTACTACCTTGTGGACTATTACACACTTTTATGATTTTTTCCTGCCTGAAACAGTGATTCTTGATGTATTTCTGCTTTCATTTCATGCTCTCTAAGCCCCTATAATTCAATTAAATCCTTTAATCACAGTGTTACCATGAGAGGATAAGTTTCCTCTGGTTTATTTAAATTCTATTTTAATTTTGCTGTTCTGTTACTCGCAGAGGTCTAGAAGTCCACAGCTGATACTGCAAAGAAAGATGACCTAGCATAGGCAAAGTTTTACAGGAATCAAAAGGAAAAAAATCTGGATTTTTTCCAGTTTACCAGTACTGTCTCAAGAGAACCTGCATTAGCCATCGTGGGAATCCCAGTGGAGGTAGCACTTCCCTACAATGTTTTTAACACACATTTAACTTGGAAAGGAGGAGCCTGGGGGTGGAGGGACTGAGGAGGGCATGGTCATAAATGATCTGAATGTTGCCTCACAGCAGGGTTAGGATTCCAAGAAAACCATATTATCCTGGCTTTTCCTGACTTCCAGGTGTTAAAGTTTCTAAGTAGACTGCCTTCCATGCCATATATTGCTTGACATAACATCCGTAACAGTGCAGATAAGGGCATATTCTCCCTATGTTGTAGGAAACAATAGGAGAGGAGCGTACAGAAAACTGCCGTGCTTTTTTCCTGCAGAAAAAGTGAAAAAGAATACTTTCCTGCAGTGACTATGAGTACTTCAAAAAGTAATTTAAGCCATGTATTAGCCATCTCCCAGCAACTTCACACCTTGAGTCAGGCGCCATCCTTTGCAGCGTAACTGAAGTATGGCTTTCAATGCCTTAACACGGGAGTTTTGGACTGGTTCTTGAAAAGAGGCTTTCAATGGCATTTCTTCAGGATATTTTTCCTTTTTTTTTTTTAACATGGAAACTAAGTGGAAATTCATACATGTATCAACAGAAAATCATCTCTGGTTAACGCAGCAGAGTGGGATGAAATTATCAGAACTACACATGGAAATAACAAATAACTGTCTTATGAGCAATTAGAGGAAATTACTATTAACTTTAGGGACACTCAGCTGGAATCTCAGGCCTGGTGAATTAGGTTATTTTCATGCTTGTTAGTTTGCTCATTGAAATGTTGTATCAAAACCAGGTTTTTTTTTCTTGTAAATTAATAAGCTCCCCAAAGTTTTAGACCAGAAAAAATTTCCTCCTTCCTATTTGCCAAGTAAACTATGGCCTTATGTAACTGTAAAATGGTTGAGCTGAGAAGCAGGTGGAGGGAAAGTGTAGAAAGCGAGATGAAAGTTAGTAGTGTCCGTTACATGGTGACCATTTTGCTCCCAGGACTTAAAAGCACATTGTTAAAATTCTTTGCAAAGATTAAGTGACCAAGCCTGACAGCGAAAAGAGATGAGGAAGTGCCTGAAACTGGTTGCTAAGCTATGAAAAGGTTTTTGCTAACAGGTGTACGTAAGTGGAGTGCATAAATAGCAACAACTTTCCTATACTAAAGCTACTAATTGCATTATTGGTTCTTAGCGGATGCAGTGCAGGCTGTCTTTATAAAGAACACATTTGCTTGTGGTTCAAGTGCGACCTCCTAGGGAAAATGACTGTGCTAAACACTTGCAGCTTTTTATATCCTACTAAAGGCTGTTTCTCAGGTGTAATACAATCCCTTTTTTTAAAGGACAGAATAGCCTTTTATGCTTGGAAGCTAATGTGAGCTGAAGATTAATGTCCAAAGGTTTCCAGATTTCAACGAAAGTCTTGTATTTTAAGAAAGGGTATTGTTTCCAAAATATGAAATGTGGTTCATATCAAAACTTCAGGTTATAATGAACAACCTAAAATCCAAGAAACGAACTGTAATACGTCAATACTATCACCTCATAAATAGATCCACACTTTGCTAGATTACGTAAAAGTGGAAAAAGGGCCATTTCAGACCACATCTCTCCCTATGAATTGCTTCTAATGCAGGCTACCTGGCTGGTTCACAAAGAGGGGGAGGGTCTCGTTGTTCCTTTGCTCCACAAGCGAAAGGTTTGATAATATTAGAAGACCTACATTTCATTCATCCTGAGATAACAACTCCATTTGCTGACTCAATTTCAGGTTTTCTTCAGTGTCCTACTGGCTGCTCAGAGTACTTTTTAAGAGTTCTTGCTAACTGGTGGATAAAGTGCTCTTCCTCTCCCTTAACCTTCTCCAGTTGCAAGTATCTGTACTGCTGCTTCACCCCATTCTGGAAGGCTAGTATTCACCAAGTCACTCTCTGGCTTAAGGTGCTCACGTTGCCTGTGTTCTCTACCTGTTTTTATTTCAAGTGTGAACTGGAACATGTCATCATATTCTCTGCCTCCAACTTTTATTTTGCCCTTCTTTTTTATTTTTGGAATACAGTGCTTTGTAGATGTACTTTTAGTTTTTCTAAGCGTAAAAGCAGCATTGCTGAAGGACAGCTATTTGGGAAACTCCTTTAGGCAACTTTTAGTTCTGTAAATCAGACAGTAAAGCTAGAATTAACCTTTGCAAAAATTTTAGTTCTAGAAACTCAGAAGGTTCCTCAATATGTAATGTTATACACTGACTTATTTTCTTAGTCGTCTTCAAGCGAATCAAGTGTAATCAGCAAATTCATCTCTGCAGAAAACAGAATTAGAATTGATCAGGACTGTATTAGTAAAACGAGTGAGTCATGGTACTGCCTAAATTTATGGGAAGCTCTACTTATGTTTCACACTAATTAACAGAGCATCCGTCCCCTTACCTTTTTTCACAAGCAAAATTTACTTTAAACAACTTCTTGTTCCAGAGATGTGCATACTGTGTTTATTAGACTTTGAAATAACAAAATACAACAGATGTTCCCCACTTCTGGGAGGGGAAGTAATAAATCTGTTATAATGAGGTGAGGAATCCAGTTACTGCAAAGGCTTAAGATAAGCTGAAATAGAAAGATTTTTGAGAGAATTAGCATCTCTAGAAGTTCTTCAAAGATTAGGATATTTTCTAATTACAGTTCCACCTCTCTCTTACAAAGACAAAATACCTGTATTGTACCACTTCCCATTTTCCTCCTTTTTTTTTTTTTTTTTTCCTTAAGAGTAAGATTTTGCTGATGCCTACACTAGGGGTTGCCCCACAGCAAAGTGACGCTGCTGGGTAAGTCTGTCTGTGCAGCACTCCTGGTGCTGGGGAAGCAGCTGCCTGATCTGGCACCTTTCTCTGTGTGTGTGTCTTAGTAAACTCTTAGTCTGATTGTAATGTAAAGAGCAATAGAAAGCTATAGGGCCAGGCGCTGGTAGTTGGAGTGCCAGAACTACGCGTTGGCAGATCCTTGTCTGTGAGATAGATACCACCCTCCAAAGAGTCAGATTAGCTTTCATGTTTTGGAGGACTTCCATTCTTTACCTTGGCTTCGTATCTGTTGCATAGAGGTACTCTAATATCAAAATGTGTAGAGGGAAATTCCTCTGGGAAGTATCTGAGAGATCTCTTCTGAGTCAAAGTGGTTTCTCACTAGGTAAGGGCAGATAGGATTGAGGTGAAGACTGGAGAAGGAGACAAAGAAGTTAAAATAAATTACTGTAGCAGCAAGAATGAGTGAGAATGAAGTCCTAAAGGTGGTGATGGGAATTTTAGTTCATGGGTCGAAGAAAAGATGGGAAAGAATTCCTAATAAATTATCGTCTAATGAAAAGAACAGATAATATCATAATGCAAGGTCTTATGTAAAAAGAAGCAAGATAGAGCTTACAGATATAACACAATGGATTAATCTGGTCTTTTCTTACCATGAAGCCTGTATATGTATGACAGCATCTTGCACGTCTTCTAAAAGAATGTTAGGCGTGCTGTAGTAGGGATTTAATTTTTGCTTAAGGAACTAGTCTAAGGTGACCTGAACATCTGAGGCTTGTCTTGAGTTTAGGTGTGAGAAAAAACTGGAAGGTCGTGTTTTATATTTTTTACTTGAAACATCTTTTGAGGTCAGAAGCCTTGAGAAATATAAAAATCCTATTCTGTGGCAAGACCGATTGCATAGCTGTACGGTCATGGTGCTTATGATTTGCAGAGATTTCCACTGTGATCGTACCTGGGCCTTCAGTTTATTTATTCCAGAAACACTCCTTTGGACCATACAGTAATTATATCTCACTTTGACCAAGTGACTCTTAAACTGGAAAACTCTAAGCCCATAAAACTACTCTAACACTATATAGAGAATGGAATTTTCTGACTATCTAAAGGTAAAGATTTGATGTTATATATCTAAAAGCAGCATTATGCTATGAGGTATAAGCCAAAGCATTTAAGATTTGAGCTTCTAGCATTAAGAGCATAGACCTGAAGTTCTGTTTGAACTTTTGACTTGTAGGTTTGTTTTAACGACAAGCGGACTCTTGTATTCTGTCCGCATTTATGCTAACTTTTCTGATTCATGGATTGCTTTCTTTCCTTCTTTTTACATTCTGAATTTTTCATTATATTTTTCCTCTGATTTGCTCTTTGGCTATTACTTAACATTTTGGGAGAAAAGGAGAGAGTTGAAGAAATACTGGCCTGTAAAGGTATTTAAAGGACATGCAGATTTCTGAAGCCTTGGTTTTCCTTTCAAACACTTTTGTATAGCAATGCGTACGCATTTCTACTTACATTGGTACAATCATAAATTAGAATTATTAAAATAACTTTATGTGAATTTATTAAATCTAAGTTATCAAATTAAAAAGCCAAGCTGGTACGCCAGTGTTATATGCACCTGTCCTAAATAAACGGGAGAACTCTCTGAGGACAGACTTGGTTTTGTTGGTTTTTTTTTTAACCCTTTTCATTGCTTTCTGATGAGGTGTTTAGGGATAATGAAATTAATCGTCCTTACTAGAAAACAGTCTGTGATCAGCTCTGTGAAAGTAATAAATTTGGTCAGATTAAGCTGTAGAAGCATAGTCAGCAACCTTGGTAGAATATGAATTGGTCAAAGCAAAGCAAACTAAACCCTATTCCAGAAGAAGAAATACTTAAATTATACCTGTGACCTATTGATTTAAATGAGCAGTCATAAAATATATTGCAGGAGGTAACTATAGGATTTACTGAAGTAATATTATAGAACCTGGAATTAGTTTGAGTAGATCTTGACACTTACTACTTAGTAGCTAAATCAACTGGTCTTCCTTTCAACTAAGGTTGACGTGAAGGAGAAAAGGTGAGCAACCATGCTTGGTCCGGTTACACTGTGACCATGAAGGTGATGGAGCCAGTGCTTGGGTCTGATCTAAGGGTGAGGGAGTTTCCAGACACTTGTAAGATCCCTTACACTATTTCTATGTTATTGTCAAGTATAAAATGCTAAAGGGAATGCTTGATGTAGTGTCATTTCCTTCCCTCCCCACATTTTCTCTGGAAAAGGAGAATAACTTGACACTTAAGAGGGCAAAGGGAGTCACCTATGAAAGGAGCCTGCATGCCACTGCATTTCGCTGTATTCATAAGCCAGCATCTGTTCTTGCAAATTGGCTAATAGTGTGTGCAAGCAGGTATTCACTAATTAGGTGCTCAGTTATCCATTTTGCTCAAACAATGGACATTTGCATATAGAAAATGAAAGGTTTTATGGACAGCTAACTCTTCCCCTGGTAATGAGCATTAAGCAGGGACCATCTTAAAGACATCCATCAACATTTCAAGGCTTCAGGGAAGTCAAGGGGGCTGGAATTCTCTTATGAATAAGCACTGCATAGTGTTTCCTAACAATTAAAGTATATATGTGGCAATATTAATATCTGAACATAGCAGAACCCAATATAAATGATAATTAGGAGAAATGACAGCTCAGCAAAAAGGAGCGATAGCATCATTAGTGCCACTAGGGGCTTTGTGAAGCATACTCTTCACTGTACAGCTATACAAAAGGAAAGGGGGTGGGGAACAACAGCTTTTGATTAGGCCAGATAGTCCTCTGGAAATTCAAACCATTGCCTAGACAGATTGCAATAATTTTCTAATTTTCAGAAGGGCCTAAGTATGGCTTTTCAACGGGTTTTCAATTTTCCATCATAAGTGCTTTTTGAAAACAGGACTTAAGGCTGATGCCAGAGCCTTTCTTTTACCTTCTCTCTGTATTATGTTAGGACAATTACTCTAGAGTGACAACCTGGAAGCCCTGAAGGCTTTTTAAGATACATTTAAACCTGAAATATAATGAACTATACACTGTGGAGTGGAAGATAGGATTCCAGTTCTCTCTCATTTAATGTTTCTTTCTGCCTCTCTCATGAGGATTTTGTCTGTTTTGTAGGGATGATGTCAATTTTATCCACGTTCATAAATCAACTTTCTAAGATCTGAGGCAATTACAAGAGGGAAAAAAAAAAAGAAGAAAAAGCAACATAAAAAGTTGAAAATTGTTGTTACTTTCGAGCCAATATCATATTAATAACTTTTAAACCATAACTCTAGTACCTTTATTCACCACATCAAAGTGGAATAGAAGTTTTAGCCTATTTTATTTAGAATATATAACTGCCAATAGCACTTTCATTGCATACTTTAAAAAAATCATTGCATAATTCTCTAGGTATCTCAGAGCCTATAGACACACTTCTGATCATGTTTGCCGATCTTGTCAGTAGGAGGTGTGTGTCCAGAGGAAGAAAAATAAAATGTAACTGAAATTCCAAATCTCAGCAACTCTCAGCTACTTAAATGATCTATTTTGATTCAGTGTAGCCTCTGAACAGGTGTCATTCTTTTTCTGGGTGGGTGACTGCTGTCCTGTTTGTGGAAAGTTAGAAGCCACGGTGAAAGAAATGCTTGACCCAGGCCCCCTCCAACCTAGGGGTCTTGCAGCCTTATGAGTCCAGAGGCCTCAGCCTTTAGTATTTAAAAAGCAGCTGAGTATCGAGCTCTTTAATCCTTAACTCTGGTTTTGTTTTTTGCATTTTTTTTTTAGATCAGCTAGAAAGATTCAGAACTACAACCCCCCCCCCCAAATGCTAGCTTTCAAAGCCTAGAGCCTTATGCTGAAAAACTAATTAGATTTCTCAATGCAGAGTTTAGCTCAAATATTAAATTTGTATTATTGATCAGGTTATTAAATGTGTGTGGCATATTAGCAAATTTTTCTGGCTTTTAAATAAGTAAATATATATCAGATATGGCAGGGAAAAAATAATATCCTCATCAAAGCTCCAGGAAACTTTACTTTCAACCTCCAGGATGAGAATTCGGCTGCCTGTTCTTTATTTGGTTTTATAAATCCCCTTTTTGGCACTTCTACCCAAGTTTAGATAATGCTACTGATTTCAGCTGTAGTGCTTGTGGACAGAATTTTGTGTAAGAGAGCCAGATTAGTTATTCCTACCTTTCCTCTTAGCTACACCTATCCTTTCATAGATGCTGAGACTTTATTGCCTCATTTAGAAATAAACAAACAAAAAATTCAACTCTGATCTCAATAAAATCTGAACCCCCACCAAGTGTTTCTATAGTCAAGAAAGGAAAATTCCCTAAGGTGTCAGAAGACCCAGTCATATGAATAGACATGCACAGTTATTTCCCCCTAAGGGATTTTAGAAGATACAAACACAGCTCTGCAACAATTTCTGCTGGTCAGTTTTTATGATGATTTATCTTTTCTGGTAATGCTTATGTGATAGCAGTTTAAAGAATGACTCTGTGTGACAGTAAAATGTCTTTAAAGACTATCACAACAAAATATTTTCATATCATATATACTCTAAAAATGTGCTACTCTATAGTCACATTTCCAAAATAATCCTATATAGACCATCCTATATGATGCAGAGTTCATGCTGTACCACTGAGCAAGTCAGCTTTCATAACATAATGAGATCTTCTCTCGGGTAAGAATAATGCTCTATTTAAAAATTACTAAATTGGTATTTGTGATGTTATGCAATGTTCCAGTCTAGTAGAAAAAGTTGTAATCTTCTGTAAAAAAAGTATCACCACAGTAAAACTGATGACAAAGAGCAAACAGAAAACTCACTGCTGAAAATAATTCCTATGTTTTACAGGCACACCATCTCTTGATCCTGTCCCTTGGAATAGTGATGTTTCCATTTGTCTGAGCCAAAATCACAGTGAGGAGCAGTCTGCATTTGGCCATACCTGAGACATCCAACACAGAAAAGGACGTAAGTTTAAAATTGAAAATGGTGGTCTTTAGAATGTAACGCATTAAAACCTGGCCATCTCTAGTGGTCATGTTCAGTTCATGATGTGTCAGCGATAGGATGACCTGGTACCTCCTTCCAGTAAATGAAAAGACCCCATAAATCTTTATGTTGTCAGACCAGATCCTATAAATCCTTTATGTAAAACATAAGCTACTTATATAGTGTATGCATAGAAAATATGCATTTGTTCCGCTTGAAAAAATTCTGTACAGTTTTATGGCTAAAAATTGAAACAAATGAAAGCCTAGGAGTTCTTTCCTCACCACGCTGCTTCTACTCACAGGGCCAAAGATCATGATCTTACTGCAGATAGGGGCTTCCTTGAGTGAAAAGTTTTACATCAGTATGAGTAATATTATGTTTGTTCTTAATGGTAAATTAGTGATTTATTGCAGTACACTTAAAGATGCTATTGGGGATATATTTTTAGTTCTCTACAGGCACATCCAGGAAAGTCTCCCGAGTCTTCTTCAACCAGACTGGATTTTTACAGTTCCTGATTTAGCTATGAACTAAGTCCTTTGTGCCTTTGATATATGGTCCTTTGTAGCAGATTCAAGCCTTGTTCATTCTGCCTAAATCTCAGCTATACTGTGTGTCTTGAAATAGGATTATCTACATGTTTCCTAAGGGATGATGAGAGTAATGAACAACTGGTCCACAGTGGGCCAGCTTTTCATGAAAATTCTATGTATATTCTGCTTTTGTTAACAGAAACTGACCTTTATATTTTGAACTGCCAATTCCCTGGAGTTTCTCTAGTGTCCAAACTACGTTAAAAAAATGTTTCAGTGAATTATCCTTTGTCAGTTTAATTCTAGTGTAAACATAACTGGCAAGAAAGTACTTCTCTATAGAGTAGTTAACTAATGTTAAGAAGGTTCATTGTCATTAATAAAGGTAATAGCCAACTGGGGTTTCATATAGGCATTACAAATGTAATAATGGTGTGCAATAAAGGTTCTTGTTCTCGTAAATCAGCTTTTATAATGCTAAAGCTGACATGCTTTTGTTTGGTATATATTCGATGTGCAGTGAATGATAGTTTCAAATTTCCAGGTAAGTACTTGTGAAAGAAAAGCAGTAAGTCCAGTGCAGAGCATGTGTCAGGAGCGTGAACCCAGGACAGGAATGTTCTCCTCATACTCCTTGTACCTTCAGCTTAAAGCAAGGGAGAGGTGAGTTAAAATACTGACATTAATTTAGGATGACACAATCTATTTTCTCCACCCTGTGGAATAGGGGTGACCAGGGATATATATCCATTTGTAAAAATACATTGAATTTTTAATGAAATTAATAACATTTATGTAATAGTTTTTAAAATCTGACAATAATTCATATATTATAAAGAACTAGATACGTTGTCTAGAAGATATATATACACACAAGAGCTCTCATGTTTTGAAAGTAAGTTCTATTAAAATACCCAGGAAGAAAAAAAGGGTTCAGGGAGTATCCTTAGGTACACCTGGATTAGCTACAACTTGGAGAACTCAGTGAGAAGAATGAGTGGATACTTTGCTGCACTGGATCAATGCAGTCTTCTGCACAGGGATTTCTAGACTCCATATACCCTACCCCTATAAGGTAGGGTAGACTTTGAGTTGTCCTATCTCATGACTGAAAATTGACATTCCTACAGGTCTATGGCAACAGCTGTATGCCATCCTGCACTGTTGCTAGGAAAGTCCCCAAAATACTTTGTCATGAGCGACAGTATCGATCCTTATAATAATAAGATTTCCTTCAAGAGACCACATGTGCTTATTGGCGTGGTAAGCACAGAGGCCCACAGGTATAAATCGGAGTGGATGCTTGTAACTATTTCCTCTTTCAATTTCTTAAAGTGTGAAGTGTTGGAATGGTCCTATTAACCTCATTGATCTGAATAAAATTTTCACTGCTTGTTGCACAGGGCTTTTAGCAGCAAAGCTTGCAGGCCTTAGGCAAAATAAATTTACCTGAGAAGCTAAATCCCCATCTGACTTTAAAAAATAAAAAAATTAGCTAGTTCTGCCCTGAAAACATTTTCTTGCTTTAGTTACACAAATGTCACTCTCGGCTTCCAGCAGCTGCTTTGCGCACCCCATCGCTGTTCAGCCCTTGTGCCCATCGTTGTTCTGGGCAATATGGTTTCAGGCTCTTCTTTCCCCCTTTCCCTCCAGGTGCTGTCCAGGCTTTCCTCCCATCCTTACAAAGCTTTCCAGATTTCTGACTCTTGACAGCTGGAAATATTTATTGTTCTGATCTTCATAGTATTGCTGGAGTTAGTGGTAGTAGATAAAAAATAACATGATACCTCTCTTAAAACCTGATTCAAATGTCAGTTCTTCCAAGGCAAGCCTTTATGGCACGGCAGAACTTTCCTCAATGAGCAATTTATATTCCGGTACTTTCAAATGTTCAGTTTTAGGGGATACACAGAAAAATGGATTTGAACAGGAAAGGAATGTCCAACATCTGCTTCCACTCAAGTATACTTTTTATAATCTATTTCTAGTACATCAAATGCACTGTTAACAATTCAATTGATGTTCTAGGAAAAGAAAATTCTTCAGCAGAAGCCTCTTCAAAGATACAAATCTGTTAGGAAAACTAACCAATGGAAGATCGTCCAGTTTGGATGCTTCAGAAATGAAGACAAAAGACAGTTTTGTTTCTGAGGCAAAAGCAGAGGTATCCCAAAATAGATGGAAAATTAAGTATTCTTTTGTGTTTCTTCTGCTTTAGGATGTGTGGCCAAAATACTAAGGGAGTGCCTTCAAACTTCTCTGTTCTTTAAGGAATTGTCCTTGGATAAAAAAATTTAACAGATTTTTTACTTTGTGCTGGGAATAAAATTTCAAATGGAGGAAGGAAAATACATTTATTTAATGATAACTTCTTATTTTAAAACAAAGCTAGAAGACAGTGGTTCGGAAAAGAGCAGGTAAGTGCTGAGCTGCATCGTAGGCATAGGCAGTGTAAGTCTGTCTGCACTTCACCCTCATTTTTGCCTTAAACTTTTCAATGTAATCAGAGGTATAGTTGTGTGCGCCGTCCGAGTCCACACAGTACTAGAAAACTAATGCTTTCTATATAGACTGTGAACAGGAATGCTAATTAGGGTCTGCTGCAGTGGTGATTTCTTGGGTAGACTTCTGCCCACTGAAATAACTATATTAATGTCACTTAAGGCATAGAATATGTAAAATAGTAACAACTCAGTCAATTTATCACAGCTTTGCTGAACTGAGGTGAAAGCTTCCTTATCCCACTCCAATTTGTTGAGTTGTTTAGCTCCTTGACTATGAATGTGTATTTTGTCTCATCAAGTCCCTTAGAGGAAATTTTTTTCCCTTCTATTTTTTGCGTCATTACAAAACCTCTCAAATGTTTCACAAATTCTTAACAGATTTAAGAAGATATTTTTTCCTTCTTTCTTTAAAGACTGTCTGCCAGAACACTTGAGACAATTTCTTTTCAATTCTAATCCTTGATTTTCTCTAAAGGGCCTGAAAAAACCATACAAACCAAATTACAAACACACCTTGCAAGGGTGCTAGATTTGTTTAGAATGTGATGGTGATTCTGCAATATAGCAGAATATTACATTTCAGATATACCTGCCTGCTTGTTCCTGGTGTGAAATGGGGATTCTTTAAAACAAGAATGTCTATATCCATGAGATGCGTAAGGTCTCCACCAATGCATGCAGCATGGGCAACAAACAGGAGGAGCTGGCAGCCATTGTGCAGCAGGAAAACTGTGATATAGTTGTGATCGTGGAAATGTGGGGGGATGACTTGCACAACTGGAGTGCTGCAATGGATGGCTATACACTCTTCAAGGCAAGGAAGAGAGGCAGTAGGGTAGCTCTGCATATTAGGGAGTGTTTTGATTGCCTAGAGCTCAGTGATGGGGATGATAGAGTTGAGAGATTATGGGTAAGAATCAGGAGGAGGGACAACAAGACAGATACCATGGTGGGAGTCTGTTATAAACCACCCAACCAGGATGAAGAGGCAGATGAAACGTTCTACAAGCAGCTGGGAGAAGTCTCACAATTGCTAGCCCTTGTTCTTGTGGGGGATTTCCACTTACCAGCTGTCTGCTGGAAATACAATACAGCAGAGAGGAAGCAGTCTAGGAGGTTCCTGGAGTGCATGGAAGAGACCTTCCTGACACAGCTGGTGAGTGAGCCAACTAGGGAAGGCGCCCCGCTGGACCTGTTGTTTGTGAACAGAGGAGGACTTGCGGGTGATGCGATGGTTGGAGGCCGTCTTGGGCACAGCGATCATGAAATGATAGGGTTTTGAATTCTTGGAGAAGTAAGAGGGGGAGTCAACCGAACTGCCACCTTGGACTTCTGGAGGGCAGACTTCATCCTGTTTAGGTGACTGATTGACAGAGTCCCCTGGGAGGCAGCCCTGAAGGGCAAAGGAGTCCAGGAAGGCTGGACATTCTTCAAGGAGGAAGTCTTAAAGGAGCAAGAGCAGGCTGTGCCCATGGGCTGCAAGACAAGCTGGTGGGGAAGACGACCAGTCTGATTGAACAGAGCTCTTTGGCTGGAACTCAGGGAAAAAAGGGGAGTTTATGACCTTTGGAAGAAGGGGCAGGCAAGTCAGGAGGACTACAAAGGTGTAGCGAGGTTATGCAGGGAAAAAAGTAGAAGGGCCAAAGCCCAACTAGAGCTTAATATGGCTACTGTTATAAAAGATAATAAAAAATGCTTCTATAAATACATTAGCCACAAGAGATGGGCTAAGGAGAATCTCCATTCTTCATTGGATGCAAGGGGAAACATATAGTGACAAAGGCTGAGGAAAAGGCTGAAGTACTTAATGCCTTCTTTGCCTCAGTCTTTAATAGTAAGACCAGTTGTTCTCTGGGTACCCAGCCCCCTGAGCTGGAAGACAGGGATGGGGAGCAGGATGAAGCCCCCATAATCGAAGGGAAAATGGTTAGCAACCTGCCACTCCACTCAGACACACAGAAGTCTATGGGGCGGGATGGGATCCACCCAAGGGTACTGAAGGAACTGGCAGAAGTGCTCACCAATCTGCTTTCCATCATTTATCAGCAGTCCCGGCTAACTGTGGAGGTGTCAGTTGACTGGAGCTTAGCAAATGTGACGCCCATCTATAAGAATGGTTGGAAGGAGGATCTGGGGAACTACAGCCTGTCAGTCTGACCTTGGTGCCAGGGAAGATTACGAAGCAGATCATCCTGAGTGCCGTCATGCAGCACATACAGGACAACCAGGTGATCTGGCCCAGTAAGCATGGGATTATGAAAGGCATGTCCTGGTTGACTGACCTCATCTCTTTCTATGACAAGATGACCCTCTTAGTAGATGAGAGAAAACTGTAGATATTGTCTACCTAGACTTTAGTAAAGCCTTTGACAGCATTTCCTACAGCATTCTGGAGAAACTGGCTGCTCATGGCTTGGATGGGCATACTCATTGAGTAAAAAAACTTTGGCCGCACCCAAAGAATTGTGGTGAATGGACTTAAATCCAGCTGGGAGCCGGTCACAAGTGGTGTTTCCAGGGCTCAGTTTTGGGGCCAGCTCTGTCTAATATCTTTATCAACGATCTGGATGAGGGGATTGAGTGCACCCTCAGTAAGTTTGCAGATGACACCACGTTGGGCGGGAGTGTTGATCTGCTTGAGGGAAGGAAGGCTCTGCGGAGGGACCTGGACAGGCTGGATAGATGGGCTAAGGCCAATTTTATGTGGTTCAACAAGGCCAAGTGCTGGGTCCTGCACTTCAGCCACAACAACCCCACACAATGCTACGGGCTTGGGGAAGAGTGGATGGAAAGCTGTCTGGCGGAAAAGGACCTGGGGATGCTGGTCAATAGCTGGATGAACATGAGCTGGCAGTGTGCCCAGGTGGCCGAGAAGGCCAACAGCATCCTGGCTTGTGTCAGGAATAGTGTGGCCAGCAGGAGCAGGGAAGTGATTGTGCCCCTGTACTTGGCACTGGTGAGGCCGCACCTCGAATACTGTGTTCAGTTTTGGGTCCCTCACTACAAGAAGGACATTGAGTTGCTGGAGTGTGTCCAGAGAAGGGCAACAAAGCTGGTGAAGGGTTTGGAGAGCAGGTCTTATGAGTTTGAGGGAACTGGGGTTGTTTAGCCTGGAGAAGAGGAGGCTGAGGGGAGACCTTGTTGCTCTCTACAACCACCTGAAAGGAGGTTGTAGTGAGGTGGGTGTTGGTCTCTTCTCCCAGGTAACAAGTGATAGGACAAGAGGAAATGGCCTCAAGTTGCACCAGGGGAGGTTTAGATTGGATAGTAGGAAAAATGTCTTCACTGAAAGGGTTGTCAGGGATTGGAACAGGCTGTCCAGGGAAGTGGTTGAGTCACCATCCCCGAGGTATTTAAAAGATGTATGGATGTGGTGCTCAGGAACATGTTTAGGAGTGGAATTGGCAGTGCTAGGTTAATGGTTGGAGTTGATGATCTTAAAGGTCTTTTCCAACCTAAATGATTCTATGATTCTAAAAGATTATATGCCTTATAAGCATAGGTATTTTTTGATAAGATATATATATGTATGCAGACAGAAAAAGTACATAATTTATGTAATGGAGAAATGGGTAATAAGTTAGATACAAATAGTATTAATGGAATACTGGTAAAGAATTCAAAGAGTTTAAGATTAATATAATGGCTAGAAATTGTAGTTTTCTTTTTTGCTGTGGTGGCAGACAAACCAGAGCTTGTGCGAACAAAAGGGAAAACAGTTTCAACCCAGGCTACCCTTTTTGCCAGTTCTTCCCTTTCCCAACCTCCCTCTGAGCTAACATCCCTAACAGCTTCACTTCACAACCTATCTCAGCACTAGCGACGTGGCTCTGCAAAGGCCACGTGCATAAAAATGTGTATTAGCTTTCAAATATGCCCAAGAAACTGCATCTCAGGCAAATGTCATTACTGTTAGTGGAAAATCCTAACATTCAGTATTAAATTTATTTTTTACGAAAGACCTGGGTAAACTCAGTCTGCTTTGTAGGTGCTGCTGATACCCTTAAAGTGACTGTATGACCAACTTGTATGGCCGAATAGGATATAAATGACTTTGACCTTAATGTTTGCTCGTTCTGACAGAAACAGGAACTTAGGAGGCACTTTTACTTTGACCATGCTGTTTTGTGTAGGTTTCATGAGTACCTCGTTTAGAAGATGGATGAGTCATTTTAGCTATCCATTTTTAATACTCTGTGAGATGGGAAAAAATTCCACAAATAACAGTTTTACTTTATAATATTAAAGTCAGTGAGAATTTTTATAAAAAGGAATAGGAAAGAGTAGTGAATTTGTGAACAGTTAGTGACATTTCTGAGAGGTCTGAAGAAAAGAAGGCTAGGGTGGAGGATCTAATTGCTATCTTCAACTACTGAGGGAGTGCTTACAGGGAAGGCAGAACCTCACTCTTCTCAGGCACCCAAAGGAAGGATGAGCAGCAACAGACACAAGTTGCAGCAATGGAAATACTTATTGGGGGGAAAAAACCCAAAACATTCTCCACAATAAGCAGTAGTCAAAACTGAACACATTGTCCAGAAAGTCAAAAACTCCATATTTTTGAAACTTGGCTGGACAAGGTGCTGAGGAAGCTGATCTAGCTTTGAAGGTGCGCTGAGGGGGTTGAACTAGATAATCTCTAAACATCCTCCCCAACCTAAATTATTTGGAATGTATATAGTGATATTTCTAAGTCATAATAATGACCTGGTTGTCTACTTGAAGTGTTAGTCTTGCCCTTTTGATTTAAAAAATAAATAATTTAAACCTGATTTGTTACTAGATTTTGCACCACAGTTAGGAAAGATGATACTTACGTGTGACACTGTTTCTGTATCAGATACTGAAGCAATTTAAAGATGAATCAGTGTACAGTGCTCAGTAAATCCAAATGGTGAGAGTAAGTTTAAAAAAATGGCACTTTTGATACTTTGTACATTGCTTTTCTTAAATCTAATAAAAATAACATGAATTTTCCTAAAACAAGTTTTTAATAATGAAAATTAAACTCGTTAGCTTGGTAAACCATTTACATATCATGAGGTTGAGGTTCGAATATGTTCTTTAATAGCTATTGTAAGCTTGTTTTGGACTGTGGTCCCTTTTACGTGATAGAATAGATGCTATTATTGGTTTTATAGAGCAGGTTTCTGCAAAATTCTGAATGTTGCTGTAAATTAATCACATTATTGCAGGACATGCAATCAAGCTCAGAATTACTCAGTCATAGGTATTGGTGCTAAGCTTATATTTAGACAAGCATTTGACATATCAATCAATGTGATACCATGAAAGATTGATTGAAGTTGATCATACCATAACTCATTTTTGCTATGTGGAAAAAAAAAAATTAGGGGAGGCTAATGAAAAACGGTCTTCTGTCTGCCTGGAATATTTAGATTCCACAGAATGTCTGATGTTCTTTTAGAAGTAGTGAATAAAAGTGGCATTGCTTCACTGCTTTCCTCAAAGTGCATGAAAACAAAACTGGGAAAAAATTGTATTTTGCTGCAGTAGTTGCGGCAAGTAAAGATAAATCTGCTGGAGATATCAGGACAAACCTATTATCTTACAACTTTGCCAGTTTATTTCAGAAAAGGCATTAAAGCAATGATTCGGGTACTCGTGTCGTTTGCCTGGCTTTGCTTCTTATCTATGTCTGAAAGATATCTGTGTGAAAAGCCTTGTTTCTCTTTCAGGTTTGAATTTTCTGACATCCAGGAAGGAAAACCCAATACTTTCACTATTTAGAAAGGGAAACGTAACAGCGATTGGAAACACTCTTTCACAATATGAAGTGAAGATTCATCTTCCTAAGAAACACTTCTCTAAGAAAATGTATGCGATTCTGTCATTGGCTGCTTAATAATTCCAAAAGTTGAGTGATTTACGCCAGACCTGAAGAGCGCTGCGTTTGCCCGCCATCTGTCCCAGCTAATCTCTGAATTCCATCTACTAACGTGGATGACTTACAACTTCCCTGATTAACGGCATCTATCATTTTCTTCGTAACACAGAGCAATTAATCTCGCCCCGTCCCAGGGGCCCGCTGCAGTAATAGGTTTGGGGGCAGAGAAGCAGCCCGCAAAAGTCCTTTTGGAAATAACGCCCTTTCGTTGTGGGTTTTTTTTTTGTTTGTTTGGGTCTTCTTTTTTTTCTTTTACCTTATTTTTCCCCTCTGCCAGCGGCAGGAGCTCCCTGACCCCGCTCTGGCCGTGGGCCCACCCGCGGTGCCCCGGCGCCGTCCGTCCGACCGTCCTTCTGTCCGCGGGGTGGGGCCGGGGCCGCGCTGCGGAGCGGGTACGCTCGGATCCGAGGGGGCGGCGGGCAGGTGCCCGCTCCGGCCGGTCCGGGCTGGGCTGGAGGAGGAGGAGGAGGGGAGGAGGACAGGAGGAGAGGGCGGCCGTAGCTGCATTGCGGATGGAGCCGCTGGCTCTTGGGGAGAGGCGGCCGCGTGATGCCGGGGGGCCGGGCGAATGCCCGCGGAAGGGAGCGTGGGCGGTGCGGGGCACCGGGGGGGGGGGGGGGGGGGCGCGGAGCCTCCGCCCCGCCCGCCCCGCCCCGCCGCAGGAGGGAGGCGCTGCCTCCGCGTCCCGGTGTCGAGGCGAGAGGTGCGGTGCGGTGCGGTGCGGTGAGGTGAGTGCGGGAGGGAGGGAGAGAGGGCGGCAGCGCTGCCCTAGGGCGCCCTCCCACTGCCGGGCAGCGTCTGCCCCGCTCGGCCCCGGCCGGGAGCGGCGAGGTGCGCGGAGCCACCGCGGGAAGGTGCGGGGAAGGCGCGCAGCGGCGGCGCCCGGCTGGGAAGTTACGGGCGGCCTCGGAGCCGGGCTCTCACCTGCGCCCTGCGCTTCGTCACCGCCCCGCCGCTCGGCTGGGTTCCGCGGGACCGTGCGGGGCTGAAGCGCGGGCCCCCGGGCGGCCCCGGCTCGGCTGCGGGAGTTGTTGGCTGCTTCTGGAAGTCGGTGCGCGCTGCTGCTGCCGCGGAGTTGCAAAGCCGCTCGGGCGTCCGGCTGGGAAAACTGCGCCGGGTTGTCGTAGCTGTTACGCAGAGTTTAACAGCCTTAGAAGCGGCTGTTTAGCTGTGGTGTAACTCTGGGGGGTGGGGGCGGGGGGAGCAAAAAAGCATGACGTGAAATCATGTCTATAAAAAGCAAAGAATACGCTGGGTGCAACGAAGCTCTCAAGAGAGGGTTTGGCAGGCTTTCCATAACCGAGCCCTCGGTTCAGGAGTGAAACTGCCGGGTTGCTTTGTGAAAGCAAATAATTGCTGTCTCTGAAAAGCGTTAGGCAAAAGTCTCATTTGTCAGGTTAATTTCTGTGTATTAACAGGAGTTTGTAGTTGCCCCCTTTATGGAGTAGCCGAAGCACAACTCTGCGCCTGGAGGAGCTGGGGGCTGTTACCTATGTGGTTGGTTATAGGGTGTTTTGCAACAGCGCTGGTGAAGTGATGCTGCAAGAGGAGCGAAGAGGTGTGTGAAAAGAGAGCAAAGAGGGGTTGGGACAGGCTTATATCCCGTACGTTGAGAGTTCTCCTTGAGCACTCCTAAACAACCAAAAGGAAAGTACGGGAAAAGGTATAATTTAAAAAATCAGCCTCAGAGTAAATGCTGTTGGCATAAAGTTAAATTCAAGGTGACGATGTTTTCTTTTAAGAACTCGACTTAAATGCAATGTAAATCTGTGGTATTATGGAAACTGAAAAAAATAGTTCTGAGTTATGGATGAGTTTTTATGTGTAGTATGCACTATTTAGTGTGTAACAGTAAGGTTGGGATGCTTAATTCTCAGTTAAAATTCTGCTGTGGCTATATCTGGCAATTTATAAATCAGCACTAAATTTGATGGAGCTGCACTGAGGAAAGTTGTTCTAACAGACTCTTGTATTTCATTAAAAATGTCCACTTTTTAAAAAATGATTGGGTCATACATTAGTTTTAATGTTTGTAGGATTTTTAATTAGTTTTAATGTTTTCAGGATAACATATTAAAATTATTTGCTACTTATGGATAAGTGACAGGACCTATCCTGTCATTTCCTAATTTTAGTCCTCTTTTCTGAAGATTCTGTTGAGGAAAACTTCTTTTAAATTTTTTAATTTATTTTTTCTTCCCCCCGACAGATCTCTTGGAGGGCGTTTGGAAGACAGGGCAGGGGAGGGATGAATGTTATCCAAGTTTCTTAAGAACAGCATGCTGTGCTTTTGGAGCAGGTGATTTTTTAGGTACACGTTATCTATGATGTGTTACTGTTTTGGCCATACTATTGGCTTTATTTTGGAATGCCTTGGTTTCTATTAAGCTATTTTTATAATATTAGATATTAATTTCAGATTTTTTTAAATCAAGATTTGCATGAGTGGTTAATTTTATTAGATCTGTTCCGACTTGAGATTTAGCAGGGCTTTAGTGATGTTTCTTTTTCTTACCTGAAGTTAGGAGAAATTCCGTTGGGTTTATGGCAGTACTGGAGTAATGCAGGTTTTCTGGTGAGATACTTTGTCCAGGTTTTTTGCCCTTGGAACAGATTGAAGCTTAATATTGTCATTGACTTGTCTCTGTAAACCAAGGATTTTAGGGCATCTTTAGCAACTATCACTTTATTCCTGGTGTTTTATAATTTGTTTTACTGGGTAGTACAGCATACCAGAAATTCCAGCTGAGGTTAGGCACTTGGATCCACATTTATCTTCCCACATAGAGCATTTTATGACAAGAGGGAGTAGTGGGAAGCTGACAAAGTGATAATATTCTGACATAGTAATTCTATAGGCTACGTATCATGTCAGTGTACCATATATTACAGCAGTTGTACGTAGTGTATTTGTCACAGCTGGCTGTAAGAGGGGGAAAGGAAACTAGGATTGCCTCAGTTAGGCCCTCCTTTAAATCCACATGAGAGCAACAAAGTTTTTATTTGGATCCTATCGTAACATTAACATGGTCAGAGGAGAAAGGGATAATTTTGATGATCAGTTTGCACTTGATACTAAAAATCTTATTGAATTAATGAATTCTACTAAAGTAGCCAAATCCCATGCTTTCTATTCGTAGTAGTTCCTTTGGTAACTATTTGGTCAATGTAAGCTGGGTGAAATTCCCTTTCACTTCTCTCTCCCTGACTGCTTATATGCTAAAGATGCAAGTCACTGCTTTATCGCAATTGATCAATAGTTAATAAATGTATACAAAATGTATGCAGAATGTAATCAGGAAGACAAAGTTTTTAATTTTTGTCTTAACAGCTGCAAAAGTGTATTAAATTATTTCTTATCCATAGCATAATTCTTCTCCAGCTCTATTTCGTTAGAGCAAAAAGACAATATATAGAAGGTAAAAGGGATATCTTGAGGCTTGTTTCTTTAATAACTTGAAAAAAAATTCTTGCTTCTTCACTTATTTTCTCATGTGCTTGCAACTTTTACATGATGGGGTTTAAAACCAGGAGTAAACTTGTGGTGAAGGAGATGCAGGAAAAGATGAGCTAGAATGCTAATATGCACATAGACCACAGGTATTGGTCTGCTATTCTGGATTGTTCTGATGTAACAGTTACTCTTTCTTCCAGAAGTAAAACTATTCATGAGCTAAATATATTCAATACCTTCTTTCCGCTGTTAGTTTCACTTCTTCCAAGGCTGGAGTGCCTGTCAGAACTGTGCCCTGTCCTCAAACCACATGCAAGGAAGACACCCAAATAATACAAGAAGTGGTTGTAAAATTTATTTCAATTTGCAGACCACTAACAATTTTCTTGTGGAAGTAAATTTTCCATTTAGATCTTGTTGTCAGTAGGACAGTTTTTCTTAGTTATGTATATTAGACCTCTTGGAGGTCAGTCAGATGTTACAGGTTGAAAGTTACTGTTATAAAATTTGGGAATCCACTTTAACTTTCAGATGGTTGACTGGTGGTATGTGTTTGTTTAGCAGCTTTCTTGAAGTTTATGAATGAAAACCCATCTCTCTTTCCACAGTTGTCCCTTTCTCCTCTGTTGTATATTTGGCAAAAAGGTCGATGTCACAAGCTGATGAAGTTGAGGCCTTGGAATGTTGTAATTAATTACTCCTCATGTTCATAACGTATGTAAGATTTGTTCTGCAATAGAATTTAGGGGGTGATTTGGAAGTAAAGGAAATATTCACCTGGACTACTGATGTAATATAACAATGAAAAAAGCAAAATATAACCTTATGATGCCTGAGGAGAGAGGGCTTTGAAAGATCTAATAAAATATTAACATCATCTCATAATAACTTAGAATGAGATGAAATGTTCTGATCACTCATGTTCAAGAAGAAATAACTGAAACCAGGCCAGGTCTTGAGAATAGCTAACAGGATGGTGTGAATGTATAGCAAGCCTGTGTTGTCATAGAGATAAGGGAGATCCTGGTTTGTTTGACCAAGTGAAATCCCAAGCAGGATATGGATTCCATGTGCAAATTCAGGAGGGGATCAGCACAAGGGAAGCAGAACCTTGTGATAAAGGACATTGCTGGCACAAGAGCAGCTGAGTATCTACTACCACTGAATAAAATTTTACTGCAGAAATTTGGAGAACATCCCCCCATTAGAGCAAATGGGTTCTGAAGCACCCAGTGGCAGCAGAGGGGGATGGGGAAATACTGCAGAAGTTTTGAGATGGAGCTTGCCCATTTTCCAGAAGGGATTATATGCTTAGCAGTGGCATGGGCCCAGGGAAATGGTTGCATTTAGCTTCTGTCAAAGCTTTAAATGTCATGCCACATAATGTGCCAATCCAGTTCCCCTTCAATCTGTTCAAAACGCAGCTTCAGAAACCCTTCATTCTTTTTTGGCTCTTGCCAATGTTTAACCTCTCTTGAGTGACTTCTCTTCTACGTCAGGCTTAAGCTGCTTGCCTGTGCCTTAGCAGGCTAAAGCCGCATTGTGTGCAGCTTGTCCCTCTATTCTTGCTTCTTTTGCCTTTCCTTCAGCAGCCCTCTAGGCTGCCTGATGTGCGAGATTCATCTTTCCTCCTCTCATTCCTCAGTCTGTGCTTAGGACTGGCTCCTTCTCTGTATGACCTGCCACACTCTTATAAATTCCCCCTGAAAACACATAATATTCCAAATAGTTTCTGATCATAGCCCTTTCATAAAAGAAACATGAAAAAAATGAGCAAGGTAGGTGTTTTTAGACATTCTTCTTTTACCCTAAAATCTCAAGGGCAGCAAGGAAAATGTCCGCAGTGGTTTGTGGAGCTGAAAATCTGATAACGATGACAGAGAATTTCAAAAGGACAGGAAAGACAAGTTGAGAAGAGCATTAGTCTTCTTGGGGAATCTTGTTCTTTTCTTCTCTCTTTTTCTGTGTAGTGCCTAAGAAAATGTCATTTTGCTTTTGTGTGGCAAGCCAGCATCTTCAGCAGAACTACTTGCATTTCAGATAATAGCACAGGCTTCTATTTAGCTCTCAGTTGTTCCTTAGACACGTCTTTTGGATTAATCCATTAGCAGCCATCGTAGAGGATGTGCTGTACTCTTTCTGGTTGAAGTCAGGATGACAAAGCTTGGGAAATACTACTCTGTGGCTTGGTGGATACATAGGTAGCCCATATGCTTTGGGACTACTTGTTTGTCCATTTGGGTAGAAACAAGTTTATTTCCACTACAATTTTATTTAGTAGAGAGGTACTTTAAATGGGTAATTTTGAATGTCATAGGTTCTAAGTGGAGCAGGATAAGTGATACTAGCCCACCTCTCTCCCCTGGCACATTAGAAGATTGATATTGGCTGTAGTGATATGGAAGTGGAAGTCCAAAAGGCATCAGACAGTTGAGTCTGAAGTGTGGACATCATCACTCCAGCCAGCGTGGAAAAATTGAGACACATGTTTAAGCCATTGTTGTCAAACTTGGATGATTTTTTTGAAATATCTCACTATGTTTATGAAATTATTTGCCTTCTCTCTAGTTTTTTATGTCCTCACTCTTGATTAATATCAATTTTTTGGGTTGTTTTTTAATTTTTTTAAAGCAGCTTCTCGTCCTGTTTGATTACTAATCACTTTATTCGGCCTACTTCTGTGCCTCTTAGTATTTGGATCCCCAGAGCTAAGGCAAAAGAAAGTATAAAGTTGAATTTTTAAGCAAATGCTGTCGGTGTGTCAAACTTATAAGTATATGAGGTCCATTAGAATTGTATTTAAGTGTCTGTGGGTAATTTACAAAAATTAATATTGTGAATAGTATTAGACGGTTTTTTATTATGTTAAAGTGCTGGATAGAAATTTCATGGAGTGTTTAATATCACTTTTACTTAACAAAATTTCAACTAGGTTGTAAAATTATTTAATTTAGGATAAATTGCCTGAGGGAAAAGAATAAACACATTATTATTGCCTCAAATAATTTACAATACAGGGTCTTTACTATGCAAAGAGTAAATTGTGTTATCTATCTGAAATGCAAATAGTCCTGTTGAAATCCATAGTGTCATAGGGAGCCAAAATTACTTTTTTTTTTTTTTTTAAAGAATGAATGTGTTAAATTAACTTACTATCTTTAATTTTAAAATCTATGAGTTCTATCGTGTATTTACTGTTCTCTCTCTTTTCTTTGTGTTTTTACTGAGCTTGAGACTTGTTTGTGTGTGCTTGAGGAAAGAGAATGGAAGTAAGAGCAGCCTACACCAGATCAGTCAGTAACAAATTTGAAATAAAGTTATCACCTGCTTTAATGTAGGTGTAGGGTTTATAGTCCTAATTTGAAATTAGCCAGTATCATAAAAAAGCTAATCAGAAATCTACATTTTTCAAAAATAAGCTTTATAGAAATATCCTTCTGGATGCTGTGATTCTTCTTTTAAAAAGATTTAAAGGTTCTTCTTTAAAAGGTCAAAGTCCTTTGACTGGAAAAGCTTCTCTTGCTTTGCTTTCAGGGGGACTTAAAATCTAAATGTAGTATTTTAGACTCTTCTCAGTCTTCAAGGGTTCTGTTCTGTCACTGAAGGGGAGATATATTCTCCCATTGACTTCAACCATGTAAGAATCCATGTAAGATTGGATTCTAATAGCCCAGTAACTGTATAATATGGTGGTGTTCCTCCAATTAAATGCCTACAAAAAGATTAATCTTAAAATAATAGAGGATGGGTCAAGACATTTTGAGAAATCCACTACAGTGACTATGTGATTATGTGAATTATCAGTTGCATGTAAATCTTCCTAAGCATGATGGATAGAAATCCCAGATAGAAATGGTTGTAACAATACACCTTTTGTGGTCTTTGAAATAAATTTAATAAATGTTTTGGAGATTGACTAATATACATATAATGACTTTTTTGTTTAGATCAATGTAAAGTCTAATATATCTTGGAGATTAGTATTGATCAGAGTAAAGTCAAAATCAATCTTGGATTTTGAGGGTCATTACACTTGGAAATAGGATGCAATACAGAAGACACTGCAAATTTTAAGTTGTAGAAGGCTTTTACAGTAATTATGGAAAAATAAACTTTTACTTAGTTTTAGTATCTAAAAAAATGGACAACCTGGTAAAAGATACTTAAATAAGTAATAAATTAAACGACTTATATCTTTCCTTAGTTTGATGGATGATATCCAACCTTCTTGAAGTCAGTATTAAAGTTCCCTTTCGCTTCAGCAGGAGAGGAATTTTGTCCTCCCTGATTGAATTCATGAGCTGGTGTTGAGGAAAAGATTAACCTATGTTTGTTTAGAAATAGTTTTTTTTTAAATGGTAAATTGTTTCCTGTCTTGACTCTCTGCCTTAGATGTTCTAGTCAAATTTAATCTGTGCAGCTGGAGAATTACATCTGTAGAGAAGTGAAAGAGGTAAATTACCATACGATGTACCCTTCAAATATTGCATAGCAAGCATAATCGATTTCACTGAAGGTGAACTAGTGCTACTTGCTAAATAAGAAATGTTTGAACAGAGTTTTTTAATAGATTTTTTTTTTTTTTTTTGCTTTGCCCAACAAAGTCTCTGGCCAGGGTACTCATTTAAAAATAACCTGATGGAAGTTTTGAAGATCTTGTCTGAGAGTTTTCACCAGAAGTAAGCCTTTCTGAAAATCTGACTTGACTGAAATGTCTGTTCTGTATAAGTTGAAATAGTGCAAACAGTATTTTATCCAGGGTTCCTCTATAAAAGATATCTTGCTTTCCCCTTACATTTTCAGAACCTATTAAAATAACTGAAGGTTATTCTATTTATCTTCTGTACAAAAGTCTTGTTCCGATGCAACTTTTTCTGCAGAGACCACTGATTGATGCTCTCTGCAATTAACTGGTATAATTCCATTGATGTCTGTGATTATACTTTGGCCTATCATCTATCCTTACATATTAAAGTCTCAAAAACTATAGTTAAGCTGATAGATTATGCATTCATATTTATGAATGGATACATATTTATGATCTTAATAATGTGTTTGAATGCAAATGGAAGTTTATATATACATGCGTGTGTATATCAGATTCAGGGACCCTGTAGCATTGTCCTTGAAAATGAAAGCCTTGTATAAATGCAAGCTATTGATATTGGAAGTGATCTTCAAAGCTGCTCCATTTAAAGACATTTAACTATTAATAATGAGCTACATCCCAGATATAGCATTAGTTTGTATTCTGAGAGATCAAAGTGCCAAGATTATAGATAGCAGTTCTGAAGGCTATGAATGTCCTTTTACTAGAGCAGCTCTTCTTATCAGCGGACTTCTCCTGAATTTCTCATAAGAGTTATCAGCAGAGAAAATCTGCAGTGTGTATATTAAGAAATCACCTTGTTTGTACCTGAGATAACACTTCAAAATGTATTAGCAGGAAGTTTTAGAGAGAGGACTAATATATACCACCTTTTGCTGCATTGAAAGTAATATAGTTACTCTGGATTTAAGGTAGGCTGGCTGAGCAAAAAAAAATAAAAAAATCTGATAACTGTTTTTCAGAAGAAAATTATTGTATAATCAGAAGGAAACTATGTTTAAAAATGCCTCAGAAAATGTGACTTCTAGTGTAGAAGTATTTTTCTTCTTACTCAAATGGTTTGAATGAAATTTGCAATATTATTATTTTCCAGTTGACATTTCCCACACAGGACTGTATTTAGGTCAGTTTTACTAATTAGATGAAGTTTGTCCACAAGCATATCCTAATGCTTCCCATTCCTCTTCTGTTTCAGATGCTCACAAAAGAAGATACTAGAATTGAGGGAGTTGTTATTCTTTAGCTTCCTGAAAGAAGGAAGCAGTATAGTAATAATATTACATTATAATAGTAGCATTATATTTTCTGATTTTTGATTTTTTTTCTCCAATGCAACTAATTCATTGTAGTTAGAAAAAGTAATAATATTTTCTGTTGTGCTCGACCTTTCTATTAATACTTGCTTACTGTAGGAATTATTAAATAACACAGAAGGAGCTAATCTACCTTGAGCTAACTAATCAGCCTCAAGATGTGAGTTATTCACAGCGATCTATTCTTCATAGTATGGAATTCAAATGCTAATATGTTTAATGTGTGAGACCTTTAATGGAGAAATGTGTTATGAAAAGTGATGCAGCCACCTTATTTATTTATTTATTTTTGAAGGGCCCACTCAAAATGGGTCAGGTTTGCACTGTTCAAGCTGACTTTGAGAAAGTTTGGTGGCGGTATGAAATTTGACCTATATTTTTGAACTGGGACTTTGGAAACTGGGCTGAAAGAAAAATCAAGCTTTATAAACTTTTTCTGCGCATAGAGATGTTGATGTTTGGCCACTGACTTCATCCTCTTCAAGCAGTTCATATATTAAATGTACATCTGAGTTGGGCGCTGTTTTATTTCATCATTGGAGAATCTTATTCACTAAGTGAAGTTAATTATATCTGTGTAAAAGTGGAGGAGGCTTAATCACATTTAGTCAGGCACATGCCTAAAAAGATGATGCTGTATGTCCAAAAAGCAGTTCCTTATAATTTTTTAATGCCTTGTTGCTTTTCAGTAAGGGAATTAAGTACTTTGAAGTAAACCACTATTTTGCTTTTAAGACCCTGAAGATTATTTTAGCACTGATACTTTGTTGCAAAGCAGTGCTGCTTTGATTGCTGTCAGGAGTCTCTAATGCTGTTTTGCTTGAACTCTGTCTCCAACTATGTTAATATGCTACAGTTTCTCACAGAGAAAACGGGTCACAGTCCAGATTTCCTGCCTCTTACGGTAGTAACTATTCCTCAAGGAATACTAACATTGTCTGACTTTGAGTCTGAAAATTTGACAGAAATTTCAGTCCATTTTTATTTAGGAAAAAAAAAGTGAGTTTCACATCAGTAAAAGCATGACATCGGCGATGCCTGTTGGTTGCGTAGCTTGGTGTGTTGCTTTATTAACTACTACCAGAATTCTACTTTTCCAAAGTGGAAAGGTGGCTGCAGGAATTCTGGAAAATTTGTGAAAGGAGAAGAGCTATTTGGTCTTAGTTACTGTAGTTTTTGTTTTGGTGACCTAGATGGTTCTCTTTCCTCTGAACGTCTCCAGCCCTTACACCATCCACGTCCCAACAGCTCTTTATTTTGCTAAGCACTCTGCATAAAAGGATAGCCTATTCTCTGTTTTTCCTATACACCAGAACCTGTAGTGATCACAAAGGAGACTGATGCTTGGGATTTTTGGCACTGAGTGACACTAGTATTTTGGTGTCATTCAGTATTTTACATGTTGATCTAGTCAGGATTAACAGATTTCCTGTAAGCATGTGCAAGGTCCACTTTAAAAATGAGGAAAATGGGTGTAGAAATCATCCATGACACAAAGTGATGACATGATCTGATCCACTAATGCCAAAGGCAATGGAAAGACTTCCATTAGATGGAGTCCTCTTGGACTACTTTCATGTGCTCCTCAGAGCATTTCTGATTCCATGAAATTGAAGGGCTTTCTAGGCAAACTTCTTCCAACTGTCCATGATTTTTCACTTATAAAAATGTAGCTTTGTGTTATACAAGTTTAGTTGTTTTCTGGTACAGTTTTGCCTGCCCCGGGGAAGCTTTTGGGAACACTTGGGATTGTTTTTCTTCTGGTTTCTGCAAGAAGCTTGTCAAGACTTGAAGAGAACTTCTTAGCTCTTTGTCATGATGGTAGAAGTTTGGGCGACCTAGCTGCTTAGTCAACTTGCAGAATCATTAGAAGTGACCTTATCTGGGGAAAAGAACAAGTATTTTACACAGTTCTGCTACAATCAACTTTATACTATGAATTTGCTGCATCAGAGGAGAATGCTTACTCATGGGAAGCAGAGGAATTAAATGCCTCCAATCTGAGTGCCGCAGCTCTTTGTGTATGCTGGAGGCATAACTTGTCATAAAAGAGCTACTGATAAAACAAAGGCCCCTTTCTATTACTTTTTGTCCTACTTGCTCAATAAAAAGTACAGATAATGATTAACAACACTTACTGTAGTCAGGCAAAAGTAAAATGAAGTTATTCAACTGAAGGAATTAGAATCTTTTTGTTGCCTAATTTATGTGATTTTTTTTTTTAAGATTGTTTGGTATAATCTTGTGGTTAGCCTTATAAGCAGTTTTCTAATGTAATGTCATTATATAGACTCAGTGACATCTTAGGGCTGACAGCCGACTGACGTTCAGTGCAGGCAGTGGAGGAAGAATGGCTTTGGGTAAAATTACTTTGTGAAGCATTTTAAAAAATAACTTTTGTCATATTTATTTGCTTGTTTCTCATGAACAAATAAGACTTTTTCTCTCAGAAATATAAATGGAAAAATATGCTAATAAGTAGAAAATTCCTTCATGTACTTTAAAAAAGGGTTACAGTACCAAGAACTGGGGTTCTGATTTCAGGCTTCATCAGCCAAAGGATGCTCTTTGGAAAAAATTCTGCCTGAGGTCACAGCTAAAACATTTATTTAGTCTTGTTATAAAGCTTTGTGTCTTAATAGGCTTCCAAAGGAAATTAATAGTTCAAAACCACATCTGTTAGTAAGTAATTTAAATAACTTTTTAAGCTAGTAGTCATTAATCACTTACGTAGTATTTCTGAAGAACAGTTCTCCAACAGAAAATAAGGTATGTCAAGACTACAATAAGAGAATAAGTTGACAGTCTTCAATATGTGAAACAATTCTTCTACTTTGCTTCTTGCCATTAATTCTCTTAACTAAGTGAGTAAGCTTAAGTGCTTTCAGTATTTAAGGTTGAGCATGGACACAAGCTTGAGCTCTAAGGATGTAAATAGTAGAAGGGACTAGGCTGTGGTTTAAGGTATACAAACATGTACAGTGTGTCCTAATAACATTTAGGTAATGATTTAAGGTAAGTTGTTTGATATCTTCAGTACAATTAGAAAAACTTCCGTGTTAAAGCCATTTAGAAAATAAAAAAGTTCATCACTACTTTAAAAGGAGCTCAACTTCAGATAGTGGTGATGCTTCTGCAAGGATTCGTGTGATGACATTTGGAGACTTCAGGGTTTCTTTGGTGTATATAAACCTTTAGCATTTTCTTGTGGGATGACCTGGGCTAAACTCTAGATAGATATTCCCCCTATCTGCTGTAGAAACCCTTATGGCCCATTATGGTTTTCTTTTTTGTTTGCAGTTTCTTATTCACCAAAAATACCATTCTGAGTCAATGGAAACAAAACCTTGAGTAGTGTCGTCTTAGGCTTAGCTAGGTCCTCAATTTATGTACAAGTGCAGTTAATTGCATTTCTGAATTTGGTATACATTAAGATGTGAAAGAAATAATATAGCACCAGTCATAATGTGGGGAGACTATTTTTTTTAACTTTGACCAGTTCAATAAGTATTTGAATAACTTCTAAAAAACTTACTGGACACACATTTTTTTCTTTCAGTTCCTGAAAATTACACAGAAAACTCCTTCAGTTCTTGATACCTTGAAAAAATAATTAATTTTTTGTTAATATAAAGATTTTAATATGTTTGCTCTTTACTGCTGTTCATTGGTTAGTTTATTAGCAGTAAAGATATATAAAGATGTTAGCTTAAAATACATACTGTACCAAAGTTACTGAAATGTAAAATCTGGATGTTTTTTTGCACTTAGAAATGTTGGGGAATAGAAAGGAAATTATAAGAGTATGTCTACTGGATCAGAGTAAAGTTGAAAATTTTCAACACTAGCAATAAACTGATTCTTTAAGCATAAGAAACAGGCAGCACAAAATGATCTTTTGCTTGGAAGAGTCTATTGGCTTCTGGTGGTCAGCAGTTTGGTGTATTCCAAGTCTAGATCTCTGCGTGATCATCATGTTTAATGATTTATGCTTTACTACCTTCTATAATCCTTCATTTTAGCGGGTGACCTTCAGAGTATGTTGTGACAATGAATTCCACAAAACTCTTAAGCATCTGTAAAATAACTCTTCCTTGTGTTTGAAAATTGCCAATAATTTTATAAAATGACCTCTAGTGTGTAAGCCTCCATTTCTCTTTTATACCCTTTTGTTTTTATGGACCTCCATTCTAGCCCCTCTGTATGCATTTCTCTTCCATGATGAAAAATACTTTTCTTATAAAAATCACTGTATAATCTCTGAGCATCCACGTTGCTACGCCCCATGTCCTTTCTAGTTCTTTTGTATCTCTCTGTGATGGAGTAGAGAGAACAGCGACCAGAATTTGAGCTACCAGAGCTGTGTGTTTTTATAAAGTTACATTATGATTATTCTTGGTTTGTTATCTAAACCTTTCCAACTACGTCTTCTCCCACTCTGTCCTATTGCCAAAACTAATAGATTTTTATCTGCTGCTAGACACCAAGACGGTGTTTTCAGAAAGATGTCCTCGATGACTCTAAAATGTCATCCTTATAAGCTGGTATAGAGCCAGCTTACATGTATGTTTATATGTAATTGGGGTTGTGTGTGTATTTTTTTAACACGTTGCATTACATTACATTTGTAGGCAGTGAATGTCACCTGTAATGAACTTTCCACACTTGTGGTTGTGAGATCCTTCTGCAACTTTGACCACTCTGAATTGTTAGCAGGTGTTTTCCCCTGCCCGTTCCTTTTTGAACAGTTACCTTTTCTTCAATTATGAGTGAAGGTTTATATATAAATATATCTATATACAGATATATAAAATATCACATAGTTACAGATATATTTGTAGTTATATGATATGTTTCATATAATATGGATATAATATATATAAAATATATTACATATATATATAAAATATATAATATAATATATGAATATAATTCTTTCATAGATGTAACCTCTCCTCTTATTCCTGTATCATTTGTATCTTCTATTGTCGTCTTTCTACTACTGTTACACGTATGCAATAGATATCTATTAATAGTCTATTTATGTTACATGAATAAACTACCACTTTACACACACGAGTCTATATGGACATACATACATATGAATTCACATACTCCCATTTTTTATTTTAGAACCAATATAAAAGCGCAAACATATTTAATCTCTGCCTTATTTCTAGTTTTCATGTATCCTTTTTAACCCCTACACTGACAGTTTTCTAAAATTGTCAGAGAGTTTCTAATCTAATTTTGTAGCCATTCTTTCTCATGTTAAAATTATAGCAGTGTTGTCTGAGAGTTCATTCTGGGGTGACTGAATCTGAGATTTATACCAAGATGCTTAAAAATAGCAGCTGGCATCAAAAGTAGTTTTTAACAGTCCCATATCCACCTGAACAAAATCTGTTACGCAGCTTCGCCTGGAGACAGGGTTTTTTTGGGGCCCTGGATTATATTTATTCTTATAAAGTTTAAACTTTGTAAGGCTCTGGCTCTGCAGTTTTAGCCTCTGCTTCAGTGGGAAGAGCTATTGTCATTTATGAACAGTTCACTGTAATTTTGCATGGAAATACTTGTCTGTCAGAGAAGTTCCACAACTGGAAAATGTATTCAAAACCCATTCTGCACACCTCAATAAAATCCATACCTTCTCCATTGCACCTGGCTCTCGTTGCTCTTTCTGCAATTGCTAGTGTATCTTGAGGAGATTTATTCAAAGAAATACCAAACGTATTCATACCTTCTTGAAGGTGTTCCCTGTGGTACGAGAATCGCATATGGATAAGCAGTGTCTGTATGTGTGTGTTCATCGCAGGTGCAAACACTGCCATCGAAGCGTGTTCCTGAGCATGTGGGTTCGGTGAAGGCGTGGGTCTGTTCTGTGGGATGCTGTATGCACCCTTTGTGAATCCTCACCTGGAGGCAGAGGGAATTTTCTTTGTCCTGCATGCCTGTTTTTATATAGCAAAGCATCAGGGACTTGCTGGCAACAGGGTGCTGTCCTTGGGCTTGCAGTGAAGGTGAAGGTTAGACCCAGGTCAAAATTGTTCATGTGCTATGAAGTGTTACGATTTTAAGTATTTGTTTGAGAGAGCTGGATTATTGTCTGTATGCAATACTAATACTGCTTCATGCCATACATAGAGCCTTTCAGATATTCAGGGGACTGTACTGGTGTTTTGTATGGTTACTCCTTGGTGGTTGTGTGTTTGGATGTCCTTCCACACTATGAATTTATAAGCGTATTTAAAATACGGCTTTTAGTCTGTGGTGAGTAAGGACATTCTTATTTGTTGTTTTCCCTGCAGTTGAGTGCAACAAAGAGCCTCTGTTTACTGAAGTTTACTGAGCAAAGAGTTCAGCTGCATCTGAACAACAGAATTAAGTAATATCGGACTCTCCAAACAAACGGGAAAGGATTAAACCAATTCTTTCCAGCTGAGAGGCTATGTTAACAGAATAAATAAAATTGAAGGAGAACAATGATCTCCTTATATAAGAAGTAAGCTAGAAGTGCTTTAAAAATGTGTTTAAAAGCTGGTTGTCCCTTTTATAATGTAATTAGATCTGAAGAGACATACATGAGATTGAGCCGATGTCACCTAGTCAGCCCTGCACTGCAGTGCTTCCAGCAGAAAGCTGTTGCAGATGAGAAGTAGGGTTTGGATGGGTTTCTCTTGGGTTTTTGTGTGGTGTTTTTTTGTTTGTTTGTTTGGTTTTTTTAAAAAAAGAAATGCTTCTTAAATGCACAGTATTTATTTACTGTGACCTCCTATGTTACGTTGATTATAATTAATGTTGAACTAGGGTACATCTGCACTTCATTTTAAGAAGAATGAACTGGAAAGCATTGCTTAGGCTCGTTAAGTAGTTGTGCTCTGTTTTCATACTGAGAAAAGTTGCTTCTCATTACGAGAAGAACCACATATTTGCATATTTCCAGAAATGGTCCCATTTACTGGATGTGAGTGCTTTTATCCGAGTTCCAGTTCAAACACTGAAAGCAAGACTTAGTCTGAGGACTTTTAATAACAGTAGGAATACATGTAGGTGTTATCTTTACTTGACTTAATCTTACCTGTCAGCTCTGAAGGCTTGTGCTTCTTGGTTTGCCGTCTGTTGATTGGCTTTTGCCTGGGCAGCAGAGGATGAAAAACTGCTCTTGCAGGCAAAGTCAAAAGCCTGAGGGGGCTGAAGCTACTGTCATTTCTTACCATTGGCCTCAGAAGGAGCTGGGTCTGGGCCAGAAATGTTGCCTGTCTTCCTCGTGGATGCCATTTTCTCCCCAGCTCCTTATCTGAACACAAAAATACTGGGAAAAATACAGAAATTCATGTGAGCTTTTGTTGCTCTTCTTGTCCTGGAATCTGATTTATATGAGAATATTTTTTGCTTGTTGGTGTTAGAAATAATCAAAATAATTAAGATGGAGAAATGAAAGAGTCTTTGAGTGTTTCTCATGTGAGACATAATTAAAAACTAAAGCCATGATTAATAATTTAATATTTATTAAATTACATTGAACTGGGGCTTGAGAAGAGGAACGATCTTAGCATTTTAATTTCCAAGATAAAAAGGGAATAGTTTTATGGATGGGCATTTTTCTGCAAGAGATGGTGGTTCTCCTGCATTATATACTATAACCACTGAAACAGGCTTGCTTTTCTACGTACACCTGCTTCTTTTAGACTTATACAAATGAACAGGTTACTTGAAGATATAATGTGGCCTATCCTTAAAGGTCCTTTGTGGGCAAGATTAACATCTGCCTTCACTTTAAGCCAACCAGAAGTTATACAGAAAGTGCTGAGCACTTGTTAAGCTCTAGATGAGACCTGAAATACTTTCCATTAGTAGATTGTTCTTGCTACAGGTTTCCCCTTGCATTTAATACAAAATAGGATTAAAAACTGCTGAACTTCAATCCTGTTCTAGCATTTTGTTATCGCATATGTTTAGCTGACTTCAAGTTAAGTATTCTGTGGCAGGTTTGCCAAATTGATCCATACACAGCATCTTGCAGAGGCCAGCGTTACATCGCTGGTCCCTCTTCAATCCCTTGCTGTGAAAAATGCTTCACTTTCTTGGTTGCTTTTGTCCATAACCTCTTGATATTAGTTTTTTTTTTCCTCCCCTCTGGCAAACTACTAGAAGTTTCTGGGGGCAGCACGTTACCCATGAGCTGTGTGTCAGAAAGCCCTGATCTGCTCCAGCGTTGTTCCCCTGTTGCTGCAGGGCAGAGCTGGGACAGGGACCCCCTGCTGTGGCTTCAAGAGACTGAGCGGTGACCAGAGCTGCAGCTCTGTTAAAGCTTGGGTCACCCGAGCAGTGCAGACACAGCTCTGACAGCTTTCACACAAGCTGTCATTCACAGGCACTTGAGGAAACCCACGAGATGAATTTTTGTTGCGCACCCAAAGGTGAAAAGCAGTGGCGTGTGGTCTGGCCATGCCGTCCTCCCTGCAGCTGCCTGGGGTGGAGGGCCAGGACCCTTCAGGGCTGCCTGCACCCCTGTGGCTGGCAGAGATATCTCTGCCATTTAATTGGCATCCCGTGTACCCCAGGGGCTGCGGTGGGCTCCCTCCTTGCCTTGTCCCTCGGTGCCTGAAATCCACAGCACATCCCTCTGCAGTACTGTGCCTGTGACTTGTCATGTTGGTTTATTAGCATGGACCGTGTCCCTCTGGGGGTCCTGTCAGCAATGCTGTCCTCAGGATTGTTTTTCAAGATACAGTTATCAGTTTAATTTGCTTAAAATTTGCCATAAGGAGAAATAGGCCATGAGGTCTCTCTTCCTGGGAGGAATTTCCACCAGGCAAAATCTGTCACAGAGCATTAGCTGCACACTGTCACGCTGTGCTGCTAAGAAAAAGAGCAAGTGAAACTAAAATAGTTTGAAAACAATTTATCTCGCTGTTAAAGTTTCACTCCTTTTTTCTGTATCTGGCTGTGCTGTTAGGAAGGCGAGATGTTTTAGGAACTAGGCAGGTCTGGTTAATGCTTAAAATCCTGAAATCTCAGGTCTCTGACTCTTCTGCCGCTGCTGTAGATGGTTTTGTAGGTAGTTGCATGGAATTATGACTTTTGATGGGGAGTAAGGAGCAAATGAACTCCTAACATTCGAAGACCCTTTCCCACAAAGTGGGAGACCATGGAGTAGATAGATTTAATATACCAGGATAATCTCGCTGACCCTGACAGAGATACAGACTGCTGCTGAGCCCTTGAAGTAGTTTTTAATTATATGATCAGTCTTAATACTTGGTAGTGGTTATGCAAATGTAGGGGACATGTTTACCAGATCTAGAGCCACTGTATCTAATGCTTTTGACTAGATTTGGCATGAGGTAAAGGTTGCTTACCTGGACTCTCTAGAGGCACTCTTTGTGCTTTCAAAATATGCTAAGCACTGACAACAGCCAAGCAGTCCTTAGTTTTGTCCTGAAATCTCGTAAGTTAGTTGTTCTTGAATCACTTGTTTGTATATCTGGGGGAAGAACACTACTTCATCTTCATAACAAAGAGATTGCATATTAGTTCTAAAGGGTAGATACCTAGGTTTGAACTTGTCTCTTTTTGAGGCGCTTTCCAATGCATATTTAATAACTTAAATGTATTTTTTTTAACAGTTGTTTATACCAAAAAAATAACGTAAATAACTACTTATTGGAATTTGATAGGAGGAAGACTAGGACAGGGTGGATCTGTAAGGCTTGGGATTCTTTTTTTTTCTTTTCAAATCCATGATAAAATTAATGACATGCAGCTTAGGCAGAGCAGGTTAAGCTGCCACCTGGTGAATCCCTGTCACTGTTTACAATTAAGCCACTTCATCATTGGCAATTATTATAAATTATAAGTAACAATTACTCTATGTTTACCTTTGAATTGCAGAAGGTTGAGAGTAGCAAAAAGCCGAGACCAAAAGAGCCTGTTGCTCCATCCTAAAACTAAGGAAAACCATCACTACCAAAAAACCAGTCCAGAAGTATTGTTTAGCAATTCCATGTTTGAAGTTCTCTTTGATTTATCATTCAGTTGGTTTTTAATGTTTTTTTTTCAGTATGTGTTATGCCTGGCTGATTGACTTCAAATAAAAACAAATATATTTGTTAATATATTATTTTCATTAAATGGTCTCATAACTCACTAGAATAAGCATTCAGTCTTAAAAACATAATTATTTGCATTAAGGATATTGGCTTTTTTATATAATTACATGTACTGTTGACCTTTCTATGACATTCACAGAATCAGTGTCACAGTAAGTATAAATCTCTGGGTAATTTGGTCCTTATTTCTTTTAAATAACCATTAGCTTTCTCTTTTTGTGTCGTGTTACTTTGTAGTCTTTTCGAACTTTCCCTTGTTAAAGCAACATTCAAGGCTCAGGGAGCGCTGTTGGCGTTTTATAATACCGTGCGATGCATGCTTTCTGCTCTGAAAACTTAAAATATTACTTCAAATAGTTGTTATTTAATAACCTATTTCTTGAATAAATAAAACATCATTATCACTGTAAAACACTGATACATCATTCTATTTCCTTAATATACAGGAGAAATAGCTTTTGAACACTTCTGCCTTTTGTCTCAAAAATAACATCAAAAGATACAAAGTTTTTTAACTCTGCCCTCATTGCTTGGTAACTTAGGCATTCCTTTCCGTATAACTACAGGATCATCAATGGAGCGTGTGAATGTCTGAAAGGTGCTTTCATGAGCAGGGTAGCCAGCATAGTTTCAGCTATACCCTTAACAATTATTTTTTTTGTCTAATGAAGCTTGGTCCTAATAGATTTTCTGTTTGTTTATTTTATTAAGTGTAAATTGATCTATGATTTAATTTATCTTTTTCTCAAATCTAACTGTGTTAGTAAATTGGATTCTGGTAGAAACTGGAATATTGAAATAGTGTAACATTGAAGTGTTACAGGATCTGCTCTGAGAATTCTCTTTGAGTTGATTAAAGCAGACAGCTCCTGGCCCTGAAATCAACATGATTACAGAAGTCATTTTGGTTGCTAAGAAATGTCACAGCAATACAAATGTTTCATTTAGAAAATAGATTAGCTCATCTTAGTTAAGAGGTGAATTTCTTTAAAACACACCTTTAATTTAAAAAGAGGTAATCCATTGTAGCTTCTGTATGTTCTAGTCAAAATCATGTGGATATTTTCATTATATTACTGACACATCCAGGAATATTTAAGTTTATTCAGATTATTTAGGATTATTTTGTTTCTTTCTTTTTATTTCTCACTTCTATTTGATGCTTATAAATAAGCGTTACAATATTTTTACTTAATTAAATTCTGTGTTCCATGGTTTGAAGTATTCTATTAGGAATTTATAAGGAAATTGTTTTATTGCTGATGTTTCATGATGGTATTAGATATTCCTAATCTGTGTCTGTCTTCCTCTCTCTGGTAGGATGGTAGTATCTTTTTATTGGGAAAACTGAACTTGGATACTGCAACTGAACATTGATACAATTGGGGCAAGCCCTGCCTAAATTTAAAGAAAGCATAACTTTTAGGGTTTTGTTTCCTCAGCCAAATCATAGTAAGAAAAACATCTATGAAATAAATCCAATCACTTAGTGAAAAACAACACATCTGATCAAGAGTAGATCTTATGAAATCTCATTCGAGGCAAGTAATATGAACATGTTTCAAAACCTTAATGTAGGAAGTTGCTAAATGTGTAAATATTTAGGCATCGCATCAGTTGGAGATAAAACATCATTACCTGCGGGATAGCAGGGGTGATGTGAAGACGTTTATTGCTGGAAGTGAAGCAGATTTGATTTGGTCATATTGGTCCATACCATAGGTTTTAATTTACAAGGAAGCCAACATGTAATATTTTCTTTTGTCTCTGGACTCATCAGAAGATGCTGTTCCCTTCTGGATGACAGTCACCTGTCCTCTGTTTTTGGCATGCTTCTATCACTCATCTGTTGTAAATTACACTCTGCTCATACTTCTCTTAGTACTTACTTTTGTTAGTAAAGGAAGCTACTTGCATCTGAGTACCTTTAACTATCTAGCCTAAATTCTTCAGCTCCTTATTAGCCTATGCTACTGGGATCTCACTGGACCTAGTTTCTCATCTGCAAGTTGATGTCCCAGGGTCAAGATGCCAGTTGTCACATATGGAGGACTCCCCTGATGGCTAGTGCACCTCCAGGAGCATCCAGAAGACAACTAGCTGGTAAGGATTCATTCATGCCACTGTGGGAGCTTTTACCATGGGGATAATATTTATATCTCTGGATTGATATGCAGCTGCTTCATAACCTTTGCTAAGGATCATTAATAATCATAACTTTCTCCAACACAACTAGAGGAGCAGAGATGTTAAAATGTGTCTGTCGACCATTTTTCATTGATGTGTGGACAACCTCTTACTTGCATAGCGGAAAAATCTCTTGTATTTGTAGGAGCTAACTTGTACTTAACTGCAGCTCAGCAATAAATATATTATTGCCTTGCATCCCTGCTGTGACTAATTTATGTGGGGTTTTTTTCTTCAAGGGTGCTACAAGGTGATTAACAGGAGGGAAAATGAGTTCCCTCACAAAATCATGAGAACAGAGTGAACTGTTCATGCAGCAGTACCTACCAAAATTTTTCACCCAAAACTTGCTAGGTCTGAGATGTGGCGCTGCATGCTTTATGGTAAATTCTTCCAGAGCAGACCCTGGGAAGGGCCAGCACAAAGTGGGTGTTGGGGTCAGTGTGAGCTGGGGTATGTGGTCCTTGTTGCCTGCATGGTACCACTGATGGGAGCGGTGTGGGAGGCAGTAGCTCCAGAAGGGAGGTCTCCTGCACAAGATGGCTTTCAGGTTTCCCCACCCTATTCAGATGACTCTGGATCCTGGTGGAACCACTCAGGGTTCTTTGGGCTTTGTATTTTGAAAACAATAGACCTTTCTCTCCATAGGTGAGGCTTCTTCCCTTAACAAATGGCAACAAAACAGAGAAAAGTCCGTACGTGGTGTTTGATAAACACCTTTGACAGTCTCAGGGAGCCCGGCTGACACTTGGCTATATGTTGAATTGTCTTCAATACAGTCCTGCAAGTTACAAAAATAATTATTGGGAAAAAACTTGAAAATGAAGGTGTGTAAGAATTTGTGAGGAATCTTATAACAAATGAGTGCCAGGAAATATGGGCTTGATTTGGGGTCTTTGCTACCACATAGAGTTTTAAGACAAGTATTATAATTTGATTGTAAAAGGAGTAACTTGAAAGACTTATCAGAAAACACAAACACTGGTGGATATTATTTGCATTTGACTGATGGTATGCAAGAGAGAGACAGTATGCAAGAGATATATCCTCGTCATTTGGAAGTTTTTTTAGTCTTGCTTTCACAGTTATTTTCATTATCACCATGTTTCATGCACTGTAACTCATTCATACACCATAAACCATTTAAGCTGTGCGTGTTTCTTCCTGAAATATAAATTGGAGCATAAAATTCATTTTACCATCTTACTGATACCACTTTTAAGACTGTAGTACTCTGTCCTTGGATACAAGTTCTGCTTGTCTTGACTCTCAAGTTGTCTCCTAAGTCACACAGAATCACAGAATCCCAGGTTGGAAGGGACCTCAGGGATCATCTAGTCCAACCTTTCTGGGAAGAGCACAGTCTAAACAAGATATTCCAGCACCCTGTCCAGCTGATTCTTGAAGGTGTCTAATGTGGCTGAGTCAACCACTTCCCTGGGGAGATTATTCCAATGATTGACTGTCCTCACTGTGAAAAATTTCCCTCTTGTGTCCAATTGGAATCTCCCCAAGAGCAACTTGTGTCTGTTCCCCCTTGTCCTCTCCATGTGACTTGTAAAAAGGGAGTCTCCATCTTCTTTGTAGCTGCCCCTTAAGTACTGGTACATGGTGGTGAGATCCCCTCTGAGCCTCCTTTTCTCAAGGCTGAACAAACCCAGTTCTCCCAGCCTATCCTCATATGGCAGGCTTCCCAATCCTTTGATCATCTTGGTGGCCCTTCTCTGGACCCCTTCCAGCCTGTCCACATCCTTTTTGTATAGAGGGGACCAGAACTGTACACAGTACTCCAGGTATGGCCTGACAGGGGCTGAGTAGAGTGGGATAATGACTTCTTTCTCTCTGCTGGCGATGCCCTTTTTGATGCAACTCAGCATCCTGTTGGCCTTCTTGACCGCAGCAGCACACTGTTTGCTTATATTGAGCTTCCTGTCTACAAGGACCCCCAGGTCCCTTTCCACGGAGGTGTTCTCCAGCCAGGTGGATCTTGACTCTCAAGTCAAGTGCTGCACTCCTGGATTATGTTTTCCCAGGTGCAAGACCTTACGCTTGTTCTTGTTGAATTTCATAAGGTTCTTGCTGGCCCACTCTTCCAGCCTATCCAGATCTTCCTGCAGAGCAGCTCTCCCTTCCTGAGTGTCTGCTTCCCCACTCAATTTGGTGTCATTAGCAAACTTCATCAGGCCACACTTGACCCCATTATCCAGATGACTTATAAAGATGTTGAATAACATTAGGCCCAGTATCGACCCCTGGGGGACCCCACTTGTGACAGGTTGCCAGTTTGAAAAAGTGCTATTTACCACCACCCTTTGGGTGTGGCCTGTCAGTCAATTCCCCACCCACTGCACAGACCACTTGTCTAGGCCATAATGCATTAACTTCTCCAGGAGGAGGCCGTGGGGAACTGTATCAAAGGCCTTGGAAAAGTCCAGGTAGACAATGTCCACCACCTGCCTCATGTCAACCAGGCAAGTCACTTTGTCATAGAAGGCCACCAGGTTTGTCAAGCACGATCTGCCCTTAGTGAAGCCATGTTGGCTTTTCCCAATCATGTGCTTCATTTTACTTGTGATGGCCCTCAGGAGGATTCGTTCCATAACCTTCCCAGGGATTGAAGTAAGGTTGATGGGCCTATAATTACGCAGATCCTCCCTCGATCCCCTCATGTAGATAGGGGTAATGTTTGCCTTCCTCTGGGACATCCCCCATTCTCCAGGACTTCTCAAAGATTATGGAGAGTGGCCTTGCAATGATGTCAGCCAGCTCTCTGAACAGCCTCGGGTGGATGGCGTCAGGCCCACTGATTTGTAGGGGTCAAGCTCCTGTAATAACTCACGTACTAACTCTTCCTTCACTGATGGTGGGTCAGTGCTTGGATCAACTGGGAACTTTGTTCCCAAAGCCTGGGACCCTACAGTGCTGGTAAAGATGGAGGTGAAGAAGGTGTTGAGGACCTCTGCCTTTTCTGCATCGTTGGTGGTTGACTCTCCTTTTGTGTGGGCCTATGTTTTCCTTCTTTTTCTGCTTGTGGTTGACATACCCGAAGAAGCCTTCCTTGTTGTTTGTGACATCTATGGCCAGTTTCAATTCAAGCTCGGCTTTTGCTTTTCTAACTGCGTCTCTACACACTCCGGCAATGCCCTTGTAGCTCTCAACAGATAATCCTTCACTTCTCCATCTCTGGTATCCTTCTCTTTTGGATTTGTGTAGACCCAGGGGGTCATGGTTGAGCCATGGGGGCCTCTTGCTCCACTTACTTCCCTTTCCTTTATAGGGGATAAATTGGCTTTGTGCTTCCAATTGAGAGTTCTAGAACTCCCAGCACTCACTAGCTCCATTATCTTCCATGGAAGCATCCCACAGAATCCCTCCCAACTGAGCTCTGAGCAAGCTGAAGTTTGCTCTTCTAAAATCCAGAATTCTTGTCTTAGTACTGACCTTCAGCATGCTCAGCAGGATCCCAAACTCCACAATATTGTGGTCACTGCAGCCAAGGCTATCACTAACCGAGATATTACAAAGCAGGTTTTCTCAGTTTGTGAATAGCAAGTCCAGCATCGTCTCATTCCTGCTTGGCACATCTAACATTTGTATCAGGAAACAATCCTCTATGCATTCCAGGAACTTGATGGATGACACGCAAGCTTCCATATTGTTCTTCTAGCAGATGTCTGGGTAGTTGAAGTCACCCATCAGGACCAGGTTCTGTTGGCCAGAAGCCTGCTTTAGTGCCCCAAGTATCGCTTCATCGGCATTGTCACCGTGGTTAGGAGGCCGGTAGCAGATGCCCACTGTGAGGTCCTGCTTGGAGATGACCCCTCTGTCTTTAACCCAGAGGCATTCAATGGAGCAGTCGCATCACCATAGTTGACTTCAATACATTTGATGTTTTCCTTAATGTAGAGTGCGACTCCTCCACCTCTTCTACCATGCCCGTCTTTACGAAAGAGCCTGTAACTGTCCATTGCGATCCCCCAGTCATTTGAGTTGTCCCACGTTTCAGTTACTCCTATGATGCCATACCCTTCTGAGTGGGCACGGAGCTCCTGTTCCTCCTGTTTGTTACCTAGACTGTGTGCGTACATACACTTGAGGTAATCACTCTTCTGTTTCACCTCTTGGGAGACAGGTAAAGAACATTTGTCACCACACTGGTTGGCCTGACTTACTCCCCTGTTGGATGTGCTGGTGTGAGCATTTCTGTAACGGATCCCACCCCTCAAGTCCTTCAGTTTAAAGCTTGCCTCACCAAGTTAGCCAGCCTATTGCTGAAGATTCCCTTACCCCATCTAGACAGGTGAAAGTAATTAATAGTATAAAATGATACTTTTTTTAGTGACTGAAAGCCTTTCAGTATTAGTTAAGTTCAGATTTTGTTATTAAATCCTTTAATGTGTTCAATTTCTCCCCTTTTGTTGCTTTTATTAAAGGTGTAAAGATCTGGATTGATATGAAATCTTTCAGGAATTTTCATAGTTAATTATATTAATTATATATCAATTATATTGAGTCTTGAGGTTTCACACGATTGCCAAAAAGCTGAAAGAATGTCGTAACTGAAATCTTTTTGATAAAACCTAGAGAAAGGCAAATGAGCTGATTTTCTAGTACTGAAATACTCAGCAAAATGGCTCCTAATAAATTTTGAATTCCCAGGTTGTGACCATGATATTGAGTCCATTTCTTTGCAGACTCACAGCTGTTAAATGCATGTCATCAACAAGAACACAGCTGTTACTTCAGAAATGGCACTGTTGCCTCTTGTCAATATCTTAACTCTTTAGAGGTGGGACTTAGATTTGGGGTTTTTTTTTAACTTTTTTTTTTATATACCTAACCTCATCCAGGAAAAATTCTTTCAAAGGCTGTCAAAGAGGCGTTTTACTAAACCCTTCTGTACTACAACCAGACAGTAAACCATACTATGGTTTTCTTGAAGGTCAGAAAGAGAGAAAAGAATGTCTTTTAAGTTTTTCCAGTATGATATTCTACAACAGAGTACTTTGTTTGCTACAGTATATGCTCACTCCTGACTGGCTGGAATTCAGCTAGGGAAACTTTTCAAGGAAGGGTCTTGCCTTATGAGCCCTTCTTTGAAATTGGACCATTTTTCTCTATTGTCACTCAGGAGCAACATGATTTTGCAGACCTCATATATAACTGAAATTGGAAAGTATAAGTTACATTTTAGTGTTTGTCAATACAGTTTTGCAGAAATTCCAGTTACTGTCTATAGATAATTATTCTTGCATGTCGTGGTTCAGCCCCAGCCAGCAACCAAGCACCACGCAGCCGCTCGCTCACTCCCCCCTGATGGGACGGGGGAGAGAATTGGAAGAGTAAAAGTGAGGCAACTCATGGTCTGAGATAAAGACAGTTTAATAGGTAAAGCAAAAGCTGCGCATGGAAGCAAAGCAAAACAAGGGATTCATTCACTGCTTCCCATGGGCAGGCAGGTGTTCAGCCATCCCCAGGAAAGCAGGGCTCCATCACGCGTAACGGTTACATGGGAAGACAAATGCCATCACTCCGAACGGCCATCCCTTCCTTCTTCCCCCAGCATTATATGCTGAGCATGATGCCATATGGTGTGGGATATCCCATTGGTCAGTTGGGGACAGCTGTCCCGGCTGTGTCCTCTCCCAGTTTCTTGTGTACTAACCGGTAGAGCATGGGGAGCCGAAAAAGTCCTTGACCAGTGTAAGCGGTACTTAGCAACAACTAAAACATCTCCACATTTTCACCACTGTTTCCAGCAAAAATCCAAAACATAGTCTCATACTAGCTACTACGAAGAAATTTAACTCTACCCCAGCTGAAACCAGGACATTGCATAATAAATGAATTTAGAAACTGTTGTTCAACTACCAGAAAAAATGTTCAATTTGGATCTTTCAAAATGGGCCACCGCAAATTAATTTAATTAGGTCATGCTGTCCCAGAAAAGCTCTTGCTTGACTTTGAATATCTGGAACAGAAGTTGTCATTAGACAACAGCCAACTACAGGAGAGAAGAGGCAGCAGTTTTTTTGGTTGTGGGTTTTTAAAATTTATTTAAATTGCTGTGTTTTATCACACATATCAGTTCAAAATCTAGCACAGTTTGGCATGAGTAAAACTGCTAAAGTGATGGAAAATGAGGCAATTGTTAAATGTACTGCTGGCAGCACTGAACTAATAAGTGTTAGTAATATTGTGTGTTAATTTTTGAATACGTTGTCCCACTCCCCTTCCCACCCCCATTTTATTTTTTAATAAAATGTAATTGAAAGTTATCAGATAGCACAAAAGCTCTCCTGAGCTGTATTCCTCAGGAAAAGTACTGTGTTTTCTGTAGTGCCTTCCATATTAGCGTAAACATAAACTTTTCAATACATTTGTGCTATTTAACTGTAAATACTGTTTTTGATTAGTTCTTGTTTCAGAAGATAATCAGATCTCATGGAGACTTCCATTGGGTTTAACTCACTAGAATTTATTAACATCTGCTACGCTCCATGCTGTAGCTGTGAAGTGTTTTTTACAAGACAGGAATAACAAATCAGGCATATCTAATTGAAGCAAAGTGCTCTTACACATTGTTAGATATAATCTAGTACATTCTTGGACTTGGTTTATCCTCTGAACCTAATTCTTTTTGAAAAATGCACATTTCACTGTGCAAATAACTAGATGGTTAGCTGACCAATTGCCCAAGCAAATATAAGACTTCAACAGCTGATAGTAATGAAGGCATCTTGTTAGTTTATTGTTTAAGACATTGGTTGATCAAATGTTTACTCGGTTCCTAGTGCTAATCAACATTTATCAAACAGCAAGACTAATTTTTTTTTTTTAATAAATTTTCATTACTTTCAAAATAGAAGCAGAAGCATATTGTGGAACGTTTCTACCACAACATTGATAACAGTGTGAATTTCATTAAGTTTTTATAAATCCTCAAAATATATGATGTGGAATAAAGTATGGCAAAAAAGGTAGATGAACCTATTTTATTTCCCAGCTAGGAAAGTATTATTTCCTAATTTTTGTTTCTTATTTAAGCATATGTGTGAGTGAAGATATTGGCCAAGTGTGCTTTAAGCTTGAGAGTTGAGTTTTGTGTGTGTCTCTGCAGCATTGTGGGTATGCCCTTTACACCGCATGTCACTGCCGTGCCCCACATGGACAAGACTGATTACATGTGTGGTACCGTGGTAGTTTTTGCATGTGAAACAGGTCTGAAGTAACGTTGAAGAGTATTGAAATTTCTGCAAATACAAAGGACATCTGTGTGGTGGCTTTTTTTTTTTTTATTATTTTAATGGACCTTTCATGTTCTTGCATCTTCTCTGAGATGTCAAGTAGAGATGATCTAGTAGCTAAATAATCTTGGTCTAACTCATCCCAGAAACCAAAGAGATGGCTTGTCTTTGTGCTCATATGCTCAGAAGAAATATCTGGAAGGTAAGTGATCTACAGTGGAAGAATATCAGGAGATGGGTAAATAGGGAGTGAAGGGAGGACAGAAACAGAAGTAGACCGAGTGTCTAGTTGCAGCCTATTCACACTGTCTCCTGAATATCTTACCAGGAAAACCAGGACATCAGTTTTGATCTGAAAGTCCAGAGGAGCAGGGCCCATGCATAAGATCCAAGAAGTGATGCCACTTCCAGCATCTGCAGAGAGGGTGGGAGGCAGCCTGGCGGTGGGGCATGGAAGGAGACGTGAGACTGCAATAACAGTTGGAAGGTGTGGGAGACGTGCTAATCGCCTTTGGTGTTGTGGAGGGTGACAGTGCTGTTTTCCCTATGAGCTTCTGATGGTGTAAGCACAGCAAAGAGATGTAGGGATGTATCGTGGATTGTATAGAAACTCACACTGCTTCAGTCTGGGCCTGAGTTTATATATTTGTTCTATATGTCTTACTGCTTACCTGGCATAGTGCATCTATAATAGATCACCAGTAGGTAAACTACATCTTGCTTTTCCCCCCTGAATCTGATCACTGAGGTGTTTTCTAAAACCAGAGTTTTTAGTGGGGAAGAGAGGGATTAGTTAGTAAGTGCTAAAATAGCCTAGTCAAGGTTTCATATTCTGCTATTCACATCCCAGACTCAGAAAGCAAAGCCTTCCTGTGGTGAGGTAAATCTCTGTTTGGTCCCTCTAGTAAAGAGACAAGGTCCTGCCTCTCTTCCTACGAGCTGAAGTGGGAGGAAGGATGGAGATGCTGAGCAGGGCAGAGAGACTGGCAATAAATCTGGAGAGTTGCTGCTTCTCCTGCCAGCACAGGGGCATCGTGAGAGGTTCTTAATCTCTGAGGAGATGCTCCTCCTATAGTAAAAGCTATATAAGCTGAAGAGAAACCGGAGCATTAGAGGCTTCCTCTTTTGCTGCTCTTTGTGATGCCTCTTCATTAGGTAAGGCAAGAAAGCTTTGGTGGCTGTGTCACTGGGGATGGAAAACCGCCTGCAATTTTTCTATACCTTGATGATCTGCTTGCCTCTAAATATATTTTTCTGCCTTCATGGTTATGCTCAGAGCAGTAGTATAAAACTGAGCTAGTTTTAATCTGCTTCAGCACCCTGCCAAACAGACTTAGAGAGACTGTGTATCATATACAGACAGCTTTCCTCAAAAGGGATACTTCTTTTAAATGCTAATGATAAGTTACACACTTTATCAACTGAGATTCTGAAATGAATCACAAAAGATCAGAGTAAGCCTCAGAGGGCTCTTTTATGGACTCCAGGCATCCATATGGGTAGGTTATTTTATCCTTTTGGTACCTTAAAATGTTTATGTTCAGTTAAAACCATCTAATGAGATTCTTGCTTATAGCCTGTTTTTTTTCCATGTAAAGGTAATAATGTGCCTTGACTTTTATTTTATTGCTGTCTGGCCTATATCATAGAATTTAGGTAAACTAAATTCTTTAACTGGGTGGAAGCAAAGCTCAGTTTCATACTTGTATTAATAAGGTAGTATTATTTCACTCAACAGTCCTAGTTTTGTAAGAGTGACATAAAGGAAAAAATGAATTATCCTGCAGTAACTTAAGATTAAAGAGGTATAGTTTTTACACTAAGACTGATGCAGTGGATATTTGCAATAGAAAGACTGTAGGAAGTTTGAAAATACAAACGTGTGCGGTAGACCTTTCAAAGACCTCTCTTCAGCGGTATACAGGTACGAGTGCAGTTCATAGCGATGAACCCATGCTGCCCTCGGTTTGGATTTTGATAGGTGTGTATTAGTTCCAGCATGAAAGTCAGTGTAAAGCACAGGAGCTGCGTAGGACAGCCCGCACAGCCAGTGGTGCTTGTAGGGGGACTGCAGGTGCAGAGCTGCTAGTGCTGGGACGCAGCTTCTTACTCGGGTTTGTTACAGAGCTGCAGGCACAGCTTCTCTGAAGAGTGCTGGGGATGGCACTCTGTACCTGACATAGGACTTTCTCATGCTGAAGCTATGGTTTTTGCTGTGGTATTATTTTATCCCCCCCAATAATTTACCTTTCATTTTGCTACTGATTAATGGACCGAGTAGGTGTGTGTTAGTTAAACAGAAATTTGCTTTCTGTCTATTATGAACAAATTTTCTCTGGCTTGGAACAAAACTCAAGTTGTAAAACTTCTTGTTAAGTATTTGTATTTGATTGTTGTTTACATAGCACCTTTTGTATCATTCACATTCCTCATGACTTTAAAACCACAAAGAGCATATTCTAACAATTCACAACTATTGTGTCATTTGGTAGGATTTGGTCCCATCGGGGCTTCACATATAAGGTAGCTCTTGGAGAAATCTTAGATACCTGTTGGATTTCCTTCACATGGGATCCTAACTGTGACCTAAATCAGTGTTGCATATGATTTGTTCTGTGATAGATTAATTTCGTAGTTGTTGTAGATGCATAAAACTGTTTGTTTGTTTGTTTGTTTTCCCTGAATGCCCAACTTCTTCATAGCAGGCAGGAATTCTGAGCTTTTAGGCATCCCAATATAATATCCCTTTTAAAAGGGATGCAGTGTCACACGGAAACTTTTGTATAGTTTCTTTCTTTACCAGGCTATCAAGCACATGCCTTATCTGAAAATATGAATAGTAGTAAAGTAGTTTGATTTAGAAAACTAAACTTTCAGACTGTACCTTGCATAAAAGCAGAAGATTCATAATTGCTTCTCTCATTACACAGAGAATTATTGGATAACATGGCATGGATACTAAAAGTATTTGGCTGTTGGGATTAAAATATCTTTCCAAAATGAGACTTTACAAATTCTATACTTTAGACTTGATTTTTATGCTCAAAGCTTTTTGTTCAAGGGTTTAAAAACAGTAGGAACACTTTGATTGTAAAGTTCATAGATCTGTCTTTAATATTAGAATATAGTGCATGGTTGATAAATGAACTGCAGAAATACCACACACAAAGCTTGGTTATGTTTTCCACTCATAGGATGTGTCCAGCTCTGTGTCCGAGTTGTGACAGATCAAACTATTCTTTGAATTTAGCACTGCTGCTGTCCTGAGTTTTGGCTACAACATCTTCTGTTAGTGTTTTGATCTTTCATCTCGCTGAATGCTCTTGTGAAGGGCTGTTTGCATTGATCTAGATTCTGATGGCAGTAGTACTTTGCACTGGCCTGCACGCCCTGAACTTAATCTGTGTTGTGCTTATAGATCAGAGACAAGAACAATTTTTTTTTTCCATGTGTTTTTTACATGTTTCAGAATAACAAGTATAGTTTAACATTTTGGGTGCTAGCTCTGAGTCAGGATTGAGATATTTTTGGAAGACACTGCGTGTTAAATACATGACTACAACAGTTAAGGTTTCCAGAGCCCAGTTTCGTGATGCTGACTGATAGCTGAACACTCTGTACAGACAACTGGGTTATATCTTAGCACAGCCGGTCCCATTTTGCTGGCACCTGCATCAGAAATATCACCAAATAATAGTAATTATGTATATAATCAAGGCAATTTGAAATTAAACCTTCCCAAGGAAACATGAAACACACGATGTTCAGAACAAGACAGCAAGCCTGCTACCTTGATTTTTGGTTAATTTAGAGTAATGTTATTGTTTTAAGTGTTTGTTAAGGTTATTGGCCCTAGAACGTCACACTCAGAGTACATTCAGCACTGTCTTGTGTTCACTGGAACAAAACTGACTTGTTCAGTATGTTGAATTGGTAGGTATTGAACAAATTATCTAATACCAGCTGACAAATACTGCATTTTCAAACTGGCAAAGCTTCTTGCCTTAATAAGGAGCATTATGTGCTTATTAGCCAAAACCATTTTTATAATTAAAATCTTTATTAAATCTTTTCTGAGGAATAACAGAAGAAAAATGTTTTGATATGTTACAGAGCATTTCTTAATACATCAGTGCAATAGAATGTTTATAGAACAACTTTCTTTTTAAGCCTTGAGATAAAGGTGTTTTCTGCTGCTAGCGATTGCAGAGTGGCTAAAACCAAAATATAGAAGGAGAAACTGTTTTATGATCCTAATGCTTTTATAAAATCATTCTTATGAGGAGAAGGTGTGTGCATGTGTATGTGTGTGTATGTGTGTTTCCTAACTAACTACAGTACTAAACGGTTTGCTCTCAAGTTTGAATTCCTTATTCTATGTCTGGACTCACTGTTATAAAACTCAGGTTGGAGATTGCAAGCCAGTCTGTGTATGGCATCAGGTTAATACTAATTTGTGTGTTATTACCTTAGTAGCATAGAGGGTTTTTCAGTCCGATTCAGATGTGTATTTATCATATGACCAAACATCAGGGATGGCCTGTTTTGCTGCGTGTTACTCAGGAATAACTTCATAAAGATTGCTTCTACTGGGTGTGTTTGTTCAACAAATTCCTCATACTCTTTAAATACAGCACAGCCTTTCCAGCTTGAAAACCATTTATTCGTTGGCCCTGCAGTTGTGTCTGTGCCCATTACACGTGACCTCAGGTGTTGTAGCAGGAAGGCACTTGACCCCTGGGCTGCGGCTTGGGGTGATGCTGCAGCAAGAGGCTCCATATAGCTGTGCCGAATGAGGGCTGAGGCACCGGTGGCTGCCAAAAGCCATGTCATCACCTCTCGCCTGTTTGCAGCTGTGACTGTCCTGGCAACCCTCCGAACATGTACAAAAGTAGCACCGTGGGTCAGAGCAGCTGTGGGCTTCCTTTTGGTTTTGCTGTGCCTGGTGTCAGCCACCCCTTCCTGGATGTGGTATTTACTCTGCTCCCTGGCAGCTTGTCACTCCAGGGGTGTTCCCTGACCCCTCGATTGGAGAGCCAGAGATCTCCAGAGATCTGAGCCACAGATAACACGTTTCTGAGCGTAAAATATTACAGTTCTCTATGCTGCATTGTGTCCCCTTCCCTAGAATAGTGTCAGATAACATGGTTATGTGCATGATATATTAAGCCCTAAATAATATGAAGGAACCGAATTATATAGCTACCTTTTGCATTTATTCTTTCCTTGATCAAGATAGCGGGAGGATAGTGAAATTGAATTACGTACAATATATGTACAGAACCATGTGCCACTGGTACAGTAACTCAACCATTTTGTTATTCAGTTGTCATTAGTTGCCCATTGGATGGTACGAAAAATGATTTGGAATCTCATGTTTAGCAATCAGTAAACTTGTCAATGCTCTCACTGAATAGGTTAAAGTAATGTAGTATTTTCTGTAAATGGACTGTGTACATTTGTAATAGTAGGCAATGTGTAAAAGGAAAAAATAAAGCATTTGGATTTTTTTACTGGAAATCATTATATTGTGTAATTTTTTTCTTACTCTTTTAAAAATTAGTTTTAAATGCATATGAACACTTTGTCTTCACTAATGATTCCACTTAATAGAGAAGCAATGTAAGGATACAGTTGTCCTCAGGGTATTTGAAAATTGCCTCAAGTTTTCTAAGTAGCTCAAGGCATTTTGATGAGATAGGTCTAGGGCTGTTGCAGATCCTGTGACAAATTCATGTCACATTTTGTATTACATTTTGTAAGATAGAATTTACTGGTTTTCCCCTTTTAGATAATCTGCGTGGTTAGGAGATGCTTATCATTTAAAAGATTAATGAATGGTTTATCTGTGAGTAAAATTTATTTTCCTTTACCTCTCAACTATTTGTGGTAACATGATGTGTGTCATGTTATGGAGTTATAGATTACTAGGATGACAAAATGGATAAAAATTATAATCACTCATGAAATAAAAGAAAAGTAGATAAAATCTGAGCCCTCTGTCCTGCCATTAAAACTGATGATTTTATTTGAGGTTTGATTCCACCACAAAACTACCAAAGTTATCTTATAAGCATATCTGAGTGCAAGTTGGCTAATAATTTTTTGTGATTGTCATGGTTTTAGCTGGGATAGAGTTAATTTTCTTCACCATAGCTGGTGTAGTGCTGTGCTTTGGACTTAGTATGAAAATAACATTGATAACACACCGATGCTTTAGTTGTTGCTGGGTAGTGCTTGTACTAGTCAAGGACTTTTCTAGCTTCCCATGCTCTGCCGGGTGCACAAGAAGCCAGGAGGGGAGGGGGCACAGCTGAGAGAGCGGATTCAAACTGGCCAAAGGGATATTCCATGTCATGTAACATCATGCCCAGGATGTTAACTGGGAGGGTCTGACCGGGGGGGGAGTCAGCAGACACGGCTCGGGGACCAGCAGTGTCGGTGGGTGGGTGGCGAGCAGTTGTACCGTTTGTGTTTTTGGTTTTTTTTCCCTTTTTCCCTTTTCCTTTTTATTATAATTATTTTTATTATTATCATAATCATCATTATTATAATTATTATTTTAATTAATAAACTGTTCTTATCTCAACCCACAAGTGTTTCTTTTTTTTTTTGCTTTTGCTCTTCTGATTCCCGCCCCCATTGCACAGGGGTGGGGGGAGTGAGCGAGTGGCTGCGTGGTGTTTAGCTGGCCAACTGGGGCTGAACCACGACAGTTGTCTTTGACTATAACCAACCTCAAGTAATAGGGTTTTTTTCCCCCAGTGATTTTGGGAGCTATTCAGATCACCTGCATCTCATATTTACTTTAGCTACTATGTTTGAAGTCAAAAACCTAATTTTTAATGGAGATACTCTTGGCTTGCACCCTAGAGGAGATTTACTTATGCTATATATCTTAGCTAGACAGTGTGAATACCCTCCATGAGCCAAACTGTATGTCTACGGTTGTTCAGTCAGCTTCAGTGCACTCAGCAGGATCACAGGAATACAGTAGAGATCAGAATTTGTTTAGTATGCTCTATTAGCATATATTCTTTCATAGAGTATAATAGCGTAATATAGTATTCACTCCTTTCATGAAATCACACGGATGTGTGTATTGAAAATTAACATTATGGTTTTTGTTTGTTTTTTTTTTTTTTTCATGCGTGGTGAATTGTTTATAAAGTCCTTTGTATACCCAACAAAAAACCCTCTCACTCGGAGAATTGGTTTGGGGGAGTATATTAATTCTGTAGCCAGAGTAAGACTCTATGCTCATACTAATCAGTTAATTCTTGAAAGGGATTCCAGTAAAGTAATCTAGGCTGAATATGTGACCAATACTAGGTATCCACCCTAATGGAAGCAAATTGCTATGGGCTAAATTTCGTAGAGTAGAATGGGACAATAAGCATTTCTAAGCCTTCCCTAGGGAGGGAAAAAGACGACCTTTGGCCTAAATTTACATTCTGACAAAGAGAAAATACATTTTAATTCTTTGTATTTTAAGTTACTATTACTTTTCCAACGCTTGGTTGGAATCTGTGTTCTTGGAATTAGGAGTTTAAGAACCTGTAAAAATTGCAGTTGGCACTGGGTGTGGTAGTATTCTTTCACCCAAATTTCAGAGTACTAATATGAGTCTTTCAGGCTTCTTTATTTAGTAATACTTGAACTATGTGGTTTTAGATATAAACGTCTGGTTTTGTGTGCTTTGCTTTTGCACTAGTGTTCCATACGTCCAGTCCCTTATATAGTATTTCTTGTAGGAGATCCTAGTCTAAGAATGTTAAAAAAAAAAAGACTGTTGTGTAAATATAAGAATATTGTGAAAATGGAAGACGGGTGTTAAAAGTACACGTACAGAAGCCAGATTTGAAGGTATGTTGTGTGAGCTATTAGTGCAGTGGTTTCCCTGCTTTCTGAGAGGTAATTACCATGACAGTTTGGTTTTAGGCCACTTACAGTGCATATATGGAGTCACCACTGGAAGACTTAAAACCTGTTAAAGCAAGTGAGGCTGTGCTGAAGGAGAGAATCTGCAAGAACAATTCCAGTGTCAACAAGACCTATTTGGTATCAGATTTGTCTCTGTGGACAATGATTGTGGAAAGAAAGCCTCCACAAGTTTTGGGAGTTCTGGCCAACAATTCAATACAAGAGAACTGAACAGAGCTGCAAGTAGTTTGATAATAATGTCTTTGTTGTAGAAAACAGCAACACAAGATCATGTTTTGACTGAAAAGGGATAGAAGTTAAAAGCTTCTTGATACTCGTTCTTAACACAGAAGTGGTTTTGTTCAAGGTGGTATTCTGGGACAGCCAAACCAGCTTTAATTTCATGTTAGCTTTGTAGATTTATCCAAAGTATAAATGACATAATTTTTCACGTTGGTGCACTTGTAGATGTCAGCAAACTGAAGAGCTAGAGCTAGAGGAACATACATTCTTCCTTTCAAATTTACTGGGTAGACCAGTGGCTCAGGCATTTTCTTTAGTGATAAGCCTAGTATTTGTCTTCTCCTTTTGTCCAGAGGACTCAGATCCATAGTTCTCATTGCATAGACTAGGGGGAAAAATATTTTCTGTTAATAGTTACTTACCTTCATTGAAGCATTCTGTAGCACAAGACACTATGCTTTATTTGGTTAGCTAATTGCAACTGGGATGGTCATTCTTGCACTTTCCTCTAGTGAATATTCAGTATTGTCTTACAAAACTGGCCAAATCTCCTTGAGCAAGCTCTCATGTGAATCACTCTGGACTTTGATCTCTATTGTTCAAGCAGAATATAACTCTTATGGTAGCTCATAAAACAGTCTGGCCTTTTGTACAGTTGATTCTGAATGTTAGTGCCAAGACCTTAATGGATTAGAAACTTTCAGGGAGGCATTAATGTCTTGTGACAGGAATTTCTTTTGCAGAAGATGGCCCCACTTTAGGAGATGTTAGGCAGCTACTTCAGCACATCTAGAGCTTCTGTGTTGTCCTTTGTTTTACTGTGCATCGTCTACATACTATCTAGTAAAAAGCTACATGGATTTCTGTGAGATGGCTTCTCTGAGAAGGAAACAGCTGAGAGTGAAAAAATATGTTGCCTTTAGGAGGCCCTAAATTGTATTTGCCTTCCAGGCTTAGTGGTAGTCTTGGGTTTGAGGATGAATTGGAAATATTTGGCATATTATACGTGGTACAGAAGGAAATTCCCTTATAAATGCCATGAAGCAGTATCAAATATGGAAACCTGACAGTAGCTAAGGTATATGATGAACTGGCCATGCATAAGAACTACTTCAGGCTTTATTTACTTGAAGTAGCTAGATGTTTTCATTATTGCCAGGGGTATTGTACGTACCTAATTTATCACCACAAGGATAATGCCCTTGACAACATGCTTTACCTTGGTCAGCCCTGAATTAGTGAGGCAGTTGGACTAGATGATTGTTGTAGGTCCCTTCCCACTGAAATAGTCTAGTCTATTCAAACATGAGCTATGAGCTGGCTGTGCATTGAAAGTGTAAATAATACCTTCATACTGATGTATCAGCCATAGTCCAGAGGGTCTGCGTGCATGCATTCCTTCTCACGTTTAGCTGCATGCTGCTTGTCTGACAGCACTGGGAGAAGATGGCCCCTTGGAATGGTGTACCTTTCCCTGGAAAGAGGACAAAAAAAAGACTTTGGATTTAAAATAAAATTGAGAGCAAAGGTGTTTAAACAGGATGAAAATAGGCCCCTGAGAACCTGAGACACCCTCTGGGAGACACTTTGGTCAGTTTAACGTAGAGTTTGTCGGATGCTTATTTCCAGATCAAGGCTGAACACTTGGCCTATTTAAATAAGCACGGCAAAGGTAAAAATTACATATGAACGTTTTTTACAGAATGGTAGGGGTTGGAAGGGACCTCTGGAGATCATCTCGTCCAACCCCCCTGCTTGAGCAGGCACACACAGAGCAGGGGACACAGGACCGCATCCAGGCGGGTTTTGAATGTCTCCAGGGAAGGAGACCCCACACCCTCCCTGGGCAGCCTGTGCCACTGCTCTGGCACCCTCACAGTAAAGAAGTTTTTTCTCATATTGAGCTGGAACTTCCTGTGTCCCAATTTTTGCCCACTGCCCCTTGTCCTGTCGTTGGGCACTAATGAAAAGAGCCTAGTCCCATCGTCCTGACACCCACCCTTTAGATATTTATAGGTATTGATGAAATTCCTCCTGAGTCTTCTCCTGGCTGAAAAAACCCCAAGACTCTCAGTCTTTCCTCATAAGGGAGATGCTCCAGTCCCCTGATCATCTTGGTAGCTCTCTGCTGGACTTGCTCAAGCAGTTCCATGTCCTTCTTAAACTGGGGGGCCCAAAACTGGACACAGTACTCCAGATGTGGCCTCACTAGGATGGAGTACAGGGGGAGGATAACCTCCCTTGACCTGCTGGCCACACTCCTTTTAATGCATCCCAGGATACTGTTGGCCTTCTTGGCCACAAGGGCACAGTGCTGGCTCATGGTCAACTTGTTCACCAGTACTCCCAGGTCCTTTGAGGATCAATTGTACAATTATACAGTTATACAATTATACAATTTGTGAGGATCAGGTATACATACAGTTGTTTGTATATATGTATGTATGTATCTATATGTAACAGCTTTAGGTTCCCTGAGTCTCTGTTAGGTCTGTAATGAAATTTTTGTCTGAAAATCTTGAAGTTTAGCAGATTAGATGGAGAAGTAGCTTGGAAGTCTTGGTCCTGCTGGTTTTGCAAAGAAGTGCATATGCTCTGTATTTTCAGCCTGTCCAGAACATGCCCATGTATATGCTAGACTCCTTCTCAGTGACATAGAAATTGCTGTTTATCTCTAGGAACGGTTCACTGGGTTAAATGTGTAAGGCGTAAGACTTGTCACACTCTGTTGTGAGCGTATATCATGGGTCCTAATCATGCTTCAGAAAGGCTTTTTCTATGAAGCTCAGATAACACACAATCTATTTCTACTGAAGGGTTGTTTTTTTTTCTCTTTTGCTTTGTAGTAGTCTATCACAATGACATGAGGTAGGATTTTGCCTTTACTTACACCTGAGCTCATTCAGCTCGTATCCCTGAGTCCTTATATTCAGAAACTGGTGTTACAACCTGATAAACTGAAGTGTTTTGTGTGGTTTGGTTTTTTTTTGAAGTGAAGTTAATTTTCTTTTAAAATCTGTTTAAAATCTTGCCCTTTTCAAATTATATCAAAGATTAATATTCTTTTCATTTTGTGTCTGCAGGTACTGGCCTGGGTGAATAGTTACTGGTGGTTTCTGTTAAGCATCAAGTCAACATACTAGAAACAGGAATAGGCTTTTGTATTTTATTTTTTGTGACTATCATCAAAAGTAAAAGTGGGAGGAAGTTAGATACAAAGGTACACACCAAAAACTTGCAGAAGAATGTGATCATTTGGTAGAATTCATTGTTTGATATTTATAAATCCTTAGATTAAAATGCTTGTCAATCAGTGGGATTGTTGGGGTTTATTTTTCATTGAAGACATGGTTCATGTGTTTTGTATGCTGTTTTCCTGGAGTTTGACTGAATGAGAGTGTGGAAACCAACTGTTTAAAATATTTTCGTTATAATGATCTCTGCTACTCTCTCCTGTATATGTTGCATGGGATTAAGTGCAGTTGTGCTTGAAAAAAAGGTAATAAGATTCCAGCACAATGAAGCACAAACAAAGAATGCTTAAGTCAAGATTAAAGTAATATTCTTCAATGCCGATAGATTTTTGGGGTGTTTTTTTGAGCAGTGTCAATCAACAAACAAAGCATTGAAATATGCAAACCTTCAAATGAAAAAATTCCCAGCATGTAGAAGGAAGGATGAAAGAATATGGGAAAAACAAAGCCAGTTTGTGGTAAAAGCAATGTATATGTATTTTGACCACTTATTGAAAAGTTATTTTTAGATATGATCTATGCAGTAGTTAAGTCTTTGGGGTTTGGTTTGGATTTTTTGTCACATAGAAGTGAGAAGAGTTGGGGAAAAGGAAGAGGGAATTGGTTTTGTTTTTAAGGTATGCATCCATTCAGTTACAAAACCTGAACAAGTCTGCAGTGCCTGGAATTTCAAAGTAATGTTTTCTGCTTTTTCTTATTTAACTTCTTTTTTTTTTTTTTTTTCCAAGAAAACATAGGAATTTGATGTATATGAATATAATTTCTCTGCCCAGCACTGTTCTAGACTGGGCTTCAGTACTTCATATTTTAAACACAAATGCATTTAATTGGAACTATGCATGAAAATATTTATAGATCATAAATTTGTCTGTCTTAATGTCGGTTGATTCTTTCCTGTCTTTTCAGTGCAGTGCAGCATCCCTTTTCTACTTCTGCAGTCTTCAATGTTCCTCCAGCTCCTGCCAGATTTCTGGGCACTCGGAGCTTTTGGCCATTATTAAGTTGCTCAGATGTCTTCATGTAACCTGTGTATTTTTACCATTTCCAGTTATAGCCCTTGGCCTTTGGCAGATTATTTCTTTTTCTTCTTAACGTTGGATTTACATGGGAAGCCTGCTATAGGATGTTTAAATGAACTTAGTTGACCTTGACATTTCCCTGCCCATGGAGATTTGCCCAGTTTTCTTTCTATCTGCAACTCTGTTTATACCTCTTATCACATATTCTTTTTAACCCCATGTTATTCCCTTTACTGGCAATTTTACATCATTGCAGTTTTAATTTTTTTTTTTAATGCATTTTTCCTCTGGAGATAAATGATAGTGTCCCAATTCTGTAGAAAACAATAAGCCATATAATAGCCTTGTACATCTGGAATCAGTCTTTCTCAGTAACTGTGATTTAATCTTTTTTTCCTCCACACTGTTTTTAGACTTAATTTCCTTTGCATCTAAATGTTCAGATTCATTGGCATTCATGGTTATCAAGTTTAGCTGGCTAGTTTAAGACCAATTTTGGCAGCATACAAGAATGTATTTGGTTTATCTCTACTGATCTTAAGTCATTTTTCTTCAGGTCTCCAGACACCATGATCTTTATCACATATTCTTGCTTTCTTATGTTAGCAGAGTTATCAGCATACAAAAAAAAAGTTGCTGCAGGCCCATCTTAAAAACTCCACAGCAATCACACTGGTTTTCCAGAACCACTGTGCAAAGCTGCGTGGAGCCATGTATCTCCCTGCCTTAATTCTTTACTAAGATCAAATGGGGCAAGGACTTCACTCAGCATTAGTATTCCTACTTTTTGAACCAGAAACACTCCATTGTATCAGCCTAATAATTTTATAAGGGGTTCCTGACTGCAGCCCAGAGGTCATCTCATGCTATGCAATGATTATATGCTTTCTTTAAATCTGCTAATTGTATACTCTGATCTTATTTCTTTTATCTCTCTTTCATTATCAACTATGTGATTTGAAATATTTGAGACACCATGGAACTATCTTCACTTTTTCCTTCACTTATGTAAAAAAAATTAGATGGGAAAGTTATTAACATTGTTAATAGTCTAGGATTTTTTTAAAAAGAATGCTGTGCTACAATGAAAATTCTTCTTTCCCTTAGCTTCTTACTTCACAAAAATTATTTAGGTAAGCCAGAGGTTACCAACACAGTTATGCTTAAACATCACAAAAAAATTTAAGTGAGTAACTCTTCAGTTTTCAACTTCTTCATAGGACTAAATGTGAGTTTGGAAAATAGCAAGAAATGTAACAGTGACAGTTCCAGCAAAACATACCAGCTTGCAGACAATAAAAAATAGGCCTTAAGCAAGTGAAAAAGGGACTGATGTAGGCTGTCTTCCCTGTATGTTGCTTCTTGCCAAAATGTTATAGGCTTACGCTTACCAGGTTAGTCCTGGCATAGTAAAACTTCTTCTTTGCCTTTGCTATAGTAGAGTGGATTTCCAGGCAGGCAGCTCTAGGTGGGAACTTGTCAGCCTCCCTTTGGTAGTGGGCACTGATGGTCCTTCCTTGAGCCTTGCTTTGCCTGATGGAATGATCGGGATCATCACTAGACAAGATATTTGGGAACAGGAATGTTTATTTAAAAGCCTAGATTTGTAATAATAGAGCCAAGTTACCAAAATATAGAACTGCAAGTTGTTTTAATACTGTACTGAACAGTAATGAATCTCCTTATCAGTTCCAGTATCTTATCTAGCTTTTGAGTTTGGTCAGTGTGACCTGAAATCTTCTGAGAGGTATGCTTTCTCTGTCCCTATATTTAAAGGAAATCTCTAGAGCAGGGTGTTTGAGAACCTTCATTTTCTCTAACCAGGTATAACGTGGCTTGACTGTAGCTTTATTTTTGGGTGATCCTTATTCCCAGAGATTATACCACTAGACATCATATGGTAATACTCTTCCTCATCTTCCCCAAGTCTCTTAAAAATATTTGTAATGCCTTTCTTGATTAGATTACGTTTTCGGCTTTAGGTGTCCCCTACCTGCAGCCTTCTTAAGGCAGAATGCCTTTGCAAAATGTGGATGTAAATATTGCTAATTGTTTCAAAATTTATAATTTCTGTTACTTTCTTTCATAAGGAGAGGTCTGTTTTCATTGTCTATAGTGTTGTTGCATGTGGCTGAGTTATACAGCATAAGCTCCACTTACAGCTGGAGGAGATGAAGCACTTCAGGGTGTGTTTCATTTATTCTAGACGTCTGCTTGGAGAGTAACTTACTTCATCCTTAACCTTCATTGTCTAGGAGGCTAGCTTAGGCATCTACCTTAAGATTCTGTGTATGATAAAAGGTTAATCTGAAGACAGCAATGTTCAGAGAGTACAGCCTTCACTTGACAGTTTTAAAATTTAGGGCAGCCCATAGCTTGGTTTAGATTAGGTTTAGCATTATCCCAGGAAATAGGGAGATATATAAGGAAAGAATATAAAGTACTTTCTAAGGTGCTGGCATATAAATTCCCTGAGAAGAATGTATGGGCAAGAGAGATTAATGTCAGGGGGGAATCGCTTCACAGAAGCTTGACATTTAAACCTGATCTGCTAGAGAACCAGTCATGAATATGAAATCAAAATGTCATTTTTGTGCTTGTGTAGGTTTGTTTCTTTATATTGCGGATATCCAAAGCTGTAAACTATATAATCATATTTACTATAGCAGTAAAGTTTGTGGGTTTTGAATTTTTTTTTTTTTTATTGTAAAGAATGCTGAACAAAGTAAGGAAATCACTGGAGTGACTACTGAATTGTAACTGTCAAAATCAGAAATCAAATAAGCTAACCCAGGTAGGAAGCACTTGCTGGAATTAATGCTGAACCTTTTCATTGCTCTTTCTGACTTGCATGGTTAAGGCACGATATATACTGGTCAGCCTGGATCATAAATGCATACAAGCCTGGGTATCTGATATTTTTTTTTTCTTTTTGATCACAGTATAGTACAGTATTTTCTTTACTATCAGTATCATTGTGGAAAGCAGTAATTACTGCTCATTTCTCTTGGGTGATTTTCAGAACTTACTTTGGCAATAATGGCATAAACTGAAATCTGCCTTTATGCATCTCAGTGAGAAGTCTCTAATTCGTCATCTCCCTGGAACTGCAGTGCAATTTACAAAAGTCCAGGCATCTCCAACCGCCACTGACACCTACTGCAGTGCAGGAGCTGAGGCTGAGGCGAACAGATTGACTAAATTATAATGCTATCCACAGTGTCTTGCTTGCTCGCTGGTAATTCCTGAACCTGAATATCTATGAATAGTTTGTTTTAGGTAATAAGAAATATTAATCTGTAAATGAACCTCTGAGGTGCAAATAAAATGTGCTGAATAAATACCAATTATTATTCATTAAAATGCAAAATCAGATAGGCACTTTAGAGACTTTAGTTTAGGTAGTCAAAATAAATGAAAAAAAAAGACAGAATGTCAGTAATTAGATACTTATAAGATGCATATAATATATTACCATGCTTGCTGGACACAGGCGTCATAAAGCTCTGATTTTCCTTCAGCTTTATGATGCAGCCTTACAACAATTTTTGTCTCCAATGACTATTTAAAATATTCCGGTATCACAGCTCATACTTAAATTTTATTAGATGTGTTCTAGCCATAACTTTTTTCCTGTCAATAGATTTTAGCTGTATGACTTGCACTCTAATGAATTCTGTAGTTAAATCCCTGTATGTTGTTTAAAAAGCCTACTCTCCGTTTACAGAGCATAGTGGATTGGAATATTTTAGTTTAGCACTTAATAAGCATATGTTTTCCAGGTTTACGTAGGTTTTGTACTTTCAGTTCAGTGCACAGGAAAACCATTAAGCCCTCTACACACAGATGTCAGTCAAATAACTAAGAAAAGTGACAATGGGAATTTTGTCAGTTTTTCTTATGAATGATATGGGGGCTTGTTGAAGTAAGTGTTCAGAAAGGTAATGCTGAACTTAAGGATTATTTGTAGCGACTGTTTTGGTTTTAAAGTGCTATCACAAAATGTGGATTGAACAACAAAGTGTACAGGGACTTTTGTGACATGGACACAATTGTAATGTGTTGTTATTAACTTTTAAATGTCCTTTGAGATTATAAATTTGCAGCAATCTGCTAATGGCTTTAGGATAACAGCGATTGCACTTGTTCCGATAACAATATTGTTAGGAGACTGCTTTATTAAGCCCTATCTGTGTGTATGCATACATATACCTAATTAATACTAAATATAGCCACATGTCAACATTTAACCCTTCATTATCTCTTCAGTTAGATCTTAAAAAGATCAAGTAACATAAAAATAATTGTAGATAATGTTATTTAGTAATCTCTTGAATCTAGAAGGAAATGGGATCCAAATATAAGTTCAGTAATGGTACCCTACCTACTAATAACCGTATCTTAAAGCAAATTTGTTTTAGATATTATAGAGAACATGACTTTTTATATTTGAAAGCTAATTTATTTATTTTTTTACTGAGTTCAAGCGACTGATTTTCATGGTCTATAGAAAAGCTTGTTTTGATCTTCTCATGGAATATTATTGTGAAATTTAGTCATGTAACAGCTTTTTATAAGTACTATGAAATAAAATCTAGTAAGAATTAATTGCTTTTTATTAATTTCTGTTTGTGGAATGACAGCACCAAAATGGGAGATCATTTTAATGTCTTTAGAATCAATTAACATGTATTTGGCAAATATAAACTATGGTCCAAGTCCTCAGTGAATTCCAAATTACATTCAAATTGCAATGCAATGAGTGATATTTTACAGAGGACGATTTCCAAGAATTTTTCCATTTGTGTCAATCATTGAAGTATAAGGTGAAAGAATCATCAGGTAAGGTCCCACAGGAATTGTTTTGCTCTTTCCTGAAGCTAGGCATTCAGTGGCATCAAAAACAGATACAAAGCAGACTAGATAGTGATCTGGAATTGTAATGATGTGAGGAAATGAAAAGGTATGATAATTAAGTATTTCATATCTTCATTCTGGTTAAGTATAGCAAAGGCAGAGGAAAAGGAGAGTTGTAATAAAATGCTCTGTGTAAATGCTGAAGCAAGAGTTGGGTGATTGCCCTTTTCCTTTATGTATGTTGACCCTTAGAGTAATTGGGATGATGAAGTTTGTAAATTTTCACACTGGTGTCACTCACTGTTTGCCCCTCTACTAGCTATAAATGCCTCCAAATAATAAAAAAGATGGCAGATCTCATTTTCATACAGGGAAGTATTTTACTCATTTTCTTTAAACGAGTAGGCAAAGGGCACAGTGTGTTTAAATGAGAGAAATGAAAATTCTCTGCATAGTGGCAGGCGTGCAACAATATCACTGTGAAGGCTAGAAATAAAAATCCCCATTACCTCCCCATGTGAAGAACATGGATCATGGACAAAACCTCATTCCCTCCTTTGGAGTTCCCAGAGTTGCATTGGGACCGTGCAATACTTGTAACATAGCATTTATTTTATATTACCTTTTTACTCATTCACTAATACCCTCACCCATCTGCCCTGCTGCCTGTTATTATTTCTCTCTGTTAAGATGAACTGGTATATCTACAAAATATAATATTTCATAATGGATTTTTAAACTTATTTTTAACTTTTATGTCATTTAAAGATCCTTAGATATGGCAGCAGTTATGTCCGTATAAGAGCCATCTTGGGCCCAAGGAGTCACAGACTCTGTAAATAAATCTAAAGAAAGCCTTCCAGTGCCAAAGTGTTTATAGCTATGGAGGGAATTCTGTGATTTAAATTTATTTATTTAATGCAAGCCTCTCTGTAAAATTGGTATCGCTGCGCTTATTATTATTCTGTTCTACCTGTGACTTACAAAATGTACAATTGTGAAACTGCTCCTTCATCCAGTGTTATGATAAAAAGTGTATTTGCAGATAGGACTATTAGGTACATGTAAATGTCAGAAAAGACACAATAAGGAGAGAAAAGATCCAAAGTGGATTTGGATTACTAACATATCTGAGATACATAATTTCAAGACAGGATTGCATATGCAAAATTAGCAGTTTAAGATCGGACTTTGTACTTCAGTTTGGGTTTAACTGCATAAATGATTCCTCCGATGAGCTTGTAAAGTCTACTGTATATAACTTTTTATATTCTGTTGAAAATTTTTTTCTTTAGTTTTTTTTTGTTTATTTGGTTGGTTGGTTGACTTTTTAAACTTTTTCCCGTTACATGATGTGTATTACAGATCAGGTTTCTGAAGGCTTGGAAACTTCTCACGTAGTACTCCCAGGTGTAATGAAAAACTTTCCAACTCTGTTACACTCAAAAGAAGGAAAGGAAAAAGTGCTCTATGTGTGTGTGTGCATGCTCTGGTCATATTTTACGTTAGAAAATTATGATTTCTGTCAAGAAGGACTAGTTGTCTCAAAATGAATTGCATGAACTCTATGTATTCATACAGTTGAACTCTACAGAAGGTAAAAACTCTAGGTGTTATAATCTAGGACTATTTAATGAATCTACATAGAAATTATAGAATGCAAAAATGTGCCATTCGTAGCATTATTGGTATAACAGTTGTGATTGAATGAGGTATTCTGAAAAGAAATAACTTCAAAACTGAAATGCATATGGGGAAAAATCTGTATGGAAAAGAACTACCTAGCAGTGACCATTTGTTTTGGAAATGAGCAGATATGAATCAAACATATGTCAAAAGACTATGTTCTTATTGAAAATGAGGTTTATCAAATGATGATCAAAAAAAAAATGCAAATCAAAACCAGTGAAAATAGTGGTAGTTTTACAGTCTATTAGCTGTCAGCAAATTAGTATAATGAATTATTTTTGTAGTTTACAGGGTATTTTGTATAAAGCAATCACAAAGATAGTCTAAAACAAAAAAGGCACTTCTACTTACGCTAAGCTCTACCTTTTGCCAAGGAATGAGAAGAATGTATTCTCTGGTGAACAGGAGGTCGTTACATCAAGGCTACTTTAAAAAAGTTTGAGGAAGATCCCTGTTTCCTGGATTTATACCTTTTAGTAACTGAAAACACTACACTAATCAGAAAATCAGCTGTTGTTTAGGTCCCTCTTTAAAATATTAATTTTGGTCGTCTATGTATTAGAATAGTAAACTGAAATACTTCTGGCATTCTAATTTTAATAGTCAGGTTTCTGTTTGCAAGTCAACTGACAGGATTCATATTCTTGGTTATAAGTTTTGGGAGGTGGATTGGTGTCATGATGTTTCCTTGTGCAATCTGCTGCAGATTGTTGTGGTAAGTGGCAGCAAATGACAGCTCGTCACTGCATATCTGTTTCTTCTGAATGTTTGTGGCACCAGTATTTATTAGTGAAAGGCTCAGAACTAGGTTGTTTTGGTTTTTTTTAAAAAAAACCCCTTAAACTCAGTTACGCAGCAGGAGAAGGGAGAACATCTACATCTACATCAACTGTCTGTTGCATTAAATCATCGAAGCTGCTCTTAAGTCATAAGTGTTGGAACTGAATCGCAGGAACAGGTGTCTTTCTGCTTTGGTAAAGGATACTTCTCTTTTTTAAATACTGGTGTCATGCAAGGCTTGATAAACCTAATTGGCCTTAGGGTTGAAGTCTGAAGCGTTTCAACTTCAAATTTAGGAAGGGCACAATCTGAACTTTGTCTTGTTGATATTTATTTCACTTCTATCAAATAGAAAAAGCCATGAAGAGTTGCAGTTACTGAATGTGAACTGTATCTCGTTGCTTAAAAGTAAATCCATTTATTTTTTAAATCCAAGAATAGGCAATCCATTCTCTAGCAGAAACTATTTTATATGGTAAGGGCTTGTCAGCATTTTATTATAATTCCATTCTTCAGGCTATAAAAATTTGCTTCAAGCTGAAAGCTGAATGTGCAATATCAACCTAATGATAAACGTGCTTTATCAAATTTGGCTGGAATTGGCTTCATTTTAAGCAGTTCAGAGGTTCGAGCAAAAATAAATTCGTTGCTTTTGACAGTTCTGCTGTGTGCATTACTCAGATTAACTTGTTTGTACGTAATCGGCTGTTTTGTGGTGCTGGTGGGTAGCTCTTGAGGGGTTTACTTTAAATGGCTGCCATTTATGTGGACAAAACCCAAACAGTTACATGTGGATGAGATTTTCCCCCTATTGCCTCTTCTGAATATCTGCATATTAGAGTTCCTAATTGTATCCATAGAGCTTGGTCTAAAATTCTCTGAATTAGAGTAAATGTGATGTGTGTCATGGTTTAACCCCAGTAGCCAGCTCTGCCCCACACAGATGCCGGGTCACTTCCCCCAGGGAGGGAGAGAATCAGAAGGGCAAAAGTGAGAAAACTCCTGCCTTGAGATAAAGACAGTTTAATAAGTAAAGCAAAAGCTGCATGCGCGAGCAAAGCAAGATTCATTCACTGCTTCCCGTGGGCAGGCGGGTGCGCAGCCATCTCCAGGAAAGCAGGGCTCCATCATGCATAACCGTTACTTGGGAAGACAAACCCCGTAACTCTGAACGGCCGCCCCTTCCTTCTTCCCCCACCTTTACATGCTGAGCATGTCGCCATATGGTGTGGGATATCCCTGGGGTCAGCTGGGCTCAGCTGTCCTGGCTGTTTCCCAACTCAGCTCCTTGTGCCCCCCCACCCTGCTCGTTGGTGGCAGGAAAGGCCTTGACTCTGTGTAAGCACTGCTCAGCGGTAACTAAAACATCCCTGTGTTATCAACACTGTTTCCAGCAGAAATGCAAACCATCCCCATACTAGGTATTGTGAAGAAAATTAACTCTATCTCAGCCAAAACCAGTACAATGTGTTGGTTCAAAGAAGTCTAAAAGCTTGGGAAGATCGGTTTCCACTTCCCTTTATTACTGAGAGATATTTACTGCTGAATAGAGGTCCTAACTCATATTGCCAATAAAGTAAAATAAACCACAGAAGGATATTGCATGCTGTTTTACAATGGGCTTTTTGCTTGAAGTCCCCAACTTGAGCAATGGCATAGTAATATAGGGACCAGCATTGCTTTGCATATCTAATATACGGACCAGCATAAACCCATAATGTTACAGCTTAAATATGGAGAGAAACACTTTCTGCAATAAGATCTAGATTATGTTAAAACTTCTTTGCATAAAGTTTTGACTCCATTTAAGTTTTTTGACCCCGATTTATGTCTGTCTTGGTTTTTTTTAATAGTACAAGCTAAAACAGGGTAGGAAGATCTCAAATGAGATTAGGTATAATCTTAGAATTTTCTTAGTGTAGGCAAACGTGTGTGCAACTAAGAAAAAAGTGGTCCTTATTGCAGTCCATCTGCTTATATTCAGCTTGTTCTGCTCTTTTGTGTCCTTCATAAGACAGAAGAGGGAGGTTGCATTAGCAGTAAGGCTGAGGATTTTCCTGAACTCCAAAAAAGGAATTGGGACATAAAGCAAATGGAGCAGAAGATAATGTCTAACAGTTATGATTTTTTTCTGTTTAGCTGGCATATTTCTCCTAGATAAGGAAACTTGGATGTGTGATTGTATAAATGCAGAATCATTCTGCCTGTCCTGTTCATTACTTGGTGCTAATGTGTTGTACTTAGTATATTGGATTACCTTTATATCGATTGGTTGCCTGGGCCAATTCGTTTGTCAAAAATTTGGACTTTTTTGATTTTAATAAGCCTCTGTAAAGATTTAATCGTTTGGGATAGTAATGGCTGGCAGGTAACAGATTGTGTTTAATTTTTTTGTAATAGCTTCAAACTAAGAATAAAAACCTTTTTCAATGTATTTGGAAAAGTATGGGCAAGACTAAGCCATGATTCAGAGGAATGTCCTCTTAAATTAGAACTTTGAGGTGGATGTAAGTAATGTGATCAGATGGCATAAATGGAAAAAAGAATGGGAGGAGAAAAGCTTCAAAACAGATGCCTGGCAGCAATTTTTCACAGAAACAAAAAAATGTGTGGAATGATCTTCCAGATGTGATTACGCTATGGAGAGTTAAATATTGGGCTATTCATGGAAGTTAGAAAGCATCCAGGAGCATGTGGGTACAGTAAGCTTTGAAATAGGGAAAGCCATTAAAATATGCTTATTGTCATATGTTATTGGATATACAGAGATATTAATGCTGAATTTACTATTGGTTATCATAGTTTAGATCATCACAACACACTGTTCATCAGTACCTTTTCCTTAGTGAATCATCGGAGGAATTCCTATCAGTAATTCGTTTGATTTTTATTTTTTTTTTTTTGTCTTCTGACTTTTTATCTGCTTATTTATAGGTTTCTTCTGAATTCGCTGCCAGAAGTTACCTGTCCCCGTGGTATTGCTTTAGAGGGCTGTGGAATCATGGTGGTTGTGAAGTCCCTTGCTAGCTCTGGAGAATGCATATTTACTGTGGCAGAAAGGTGTGTTTAGTTTCTACTATTTATGACTTTTTAGATATTGAGGAATTCCATGTGGAATATTAGTCTCCTTCCTATCAATTCTTTGATACTTCTTACAGAAAATTTGAAACTTCTTTTAAATCAATAGCAATTATCTTTGCTTAACTGAGACACGATTTACAAATAAAGCTACAATCTGCATAAAGCCGTCCCACAAGTAGACTAAGAAAGCAGACATTATTCTTACATGTATAACAGTAAACTGGAGTTTGTCTAAATGAAATGTAGAGTGTTTCAGGTTTATATTTTTGTTCCAGTTATAAATATGTCTGAGTAAAGGAAACTGTCTCTAGGCAGTAACAGCTAACTTGCTGTTATGCACGTAGGTTGTCTCTCAAGTAAAAAATTGATTGTGAAACTATACAGTTCATCATAAGTGAATCTATGTTTGAGTGACTTAGCTTTGACTAAAAAGTAATCATGGTAGCAGAAGAATGTTGTTCTTTTCTTCTGAAACTTATGTATATATATAGTTTGAGCATAAATCCTGCAATGATCTGTGTTGTAAACATCAATTTCTGACCAGGAGATGAAAGATTCTTTTCTCTAAAATAGCATGATTTTTAGCCAATTTATGATCTCTGGGGACAAAGCCAGGAGTGTTTCGTGGAGCCACAGTTTTAACAGTCACTAGTCTGATTAGGGTAATAGTTTTGTATGAATTTTATTTCAGTGAGTGAAAACCTATTCCAGTCACTTTCACATACTTGGTTCTAACTGGTTTTGTTTTGCACTGTATGTGACAGATCTGACCTCACAATAACTTGGACACTTCATTTTCATAATCCAAAGGCTGCCAACAATTGATTTTTTCCAAATTATTTCATTTAATATAAAAATTATTGGTCAAAATTATATGAAAACTACAAGAATTATGGGACAAAAATTCCCTTGGAAGGCAGGTATAGCTGGATCGTCTAAACTGCTAAAAAATTTAAATAATCTCAAACATCCTTAACTCTTCTTTTTATACAAACTATCTAAAATATGCAGTACATATGGTGGTGTAGCTGTTGCATTATTGACAGTTAGTTGTCCTAACAGACAGATGTGCTGTCATTCAAAATTCATACCAGTAAATCCTGTAAAAAATTGCAAACATTAAAGTATATGTTTATTGTCCTACATAAATCGTACATCTTGCATGCTGTTATGAATATTCTAAAACTTCACTATTTTCAATTTTTTAATTTACTTTTTTAAATCTTAGAAATAAGAAATAAAAACTAAGTAGAATGTTAATGGTAACGCTTGCATGTGACCAACTGAAGATGAAATAAAACCAGAATGTTCAGGTATTATCATGAGAAAAGGGAGGGAGTAGTAGTCTTTTTGATTGCTATATTGTATAAAAAGAGTTGGTTCATTATCATAATTACATTCTTGTTCACCATACCAAGGCCGAACTAGATAATAGTAGCAGTAGAGGGATGTCATTTTACTGATTCTGACAGATATTAATTGAGGAAATGAGTTTGGTGGTGCTGAAAAGAGACAGGTGAATATCAAACCCAGAGGACCTTCCCTGTATTTCATATTCTTTACCATCTGTGTTGGGAATTCCAGATTCAGCCATGGAATGGGAAAGGACAGAAGGTTGCATCTCCTTCTCTTCCATTTCACTTCTTCACTTCTATTTTGACCTGTTTGGTGGTAAAAAAGAAATAGTTTAAAAGATTTATGCCAGTAGAACATGGAGAGTATAAAATTAGCTTAACATTGGTTCTAAATCCAACGTAAGATTAACTGGACAGTATTAAAGGATGTTCAAAGGCATTTTGGTTAGTCCATACTACCAGCTCAATTTACTAATACAGAAGACATGGTGATAAATATGTTAAAAGAACTATGTTGATTAGCCGTGTTGTCAATTTACACAATCTCTGGCAATGTAACAGCATATGAAGTATAAAGCAAAAACTTTACCAGCTGAATAGACTTGAGAATGTTTTGTTTGTTTTTTATGCAAAACTGTTGTTGTCGTAGTTAGAAAATATTTCTTCCTAAGTTCTCCAACAACTCATTCTGCTGTATTTAATTAAATTTTCTACATGCTAAGTAAGCATTCTTGGATATAGGTTAGAAATGACAGTAAGGTTACAAAATCGAGCATTCAGAGTGTGTGCCTTAAATTAAAAAAGCAATGAATTTTCCTGAGCCTAATTGGCTGATCTGATTTAGCTAAGACTTCCTAGAAATGCCATCTTGAGGGACATACGGAGCTTGAAAACATCATCTGAACATTTGGCAAATGTAAATGTGAGTTTAAAAAAATCTCAGAAGGGAAACAGTTTTTGGTTAATGAGATAAAAGTTCTGGATCATTCACTGATACATCTGCCCTCAGCTGATCGCTTACAATGAAGGGAGCACAGTGAGAGAGGGCTGGGGGCACCGGCTCCTTCGGGTGTCTCCACCACTCCCACCTCTGACCAACGCTGGCTCTTAGAAATTTTTGCCTGTTGGAACTAAGGCTATAACAGTGTGACTAAATGCTGTAGTCTTAGCCCTTAAAAGATGAACCAGGGTTTGCTGAAGCTGATTTTTTTCCAAAAATGAATTGGACATTTTTTATAACGATTGTAACACATACAGTTTTCGTACGGTATGAAAGATTTAATTTTTTCATTGTGTTGCAGAGCACAATGTCTTAAGTAGAGTATGAGCAGTACCAGATTTATGAAACTGTTTGAATGTGGTTATGCTAAATATTTGGTCTTTGACACTGTGAGGGTTTTTTTGTTTGTTTTTATCCTGTGAGTGGGAGGAGGCGTATAAATGAAAGGAAATGTTTTCTCAGACTACCCGAAGAAAAATTTAAAAATGTCCACCTATTTCAGTCATTTCTGTTAATGCATGTGTGACAGTGCTTCGTTAAAATTATGTCACTTAAACAGATTTACATCTTGAACTGTCAAAAAGAAAGCATTTGGATTCCAGCTGGTGATTTACCCCCCACCAGCCTCGGCTCCTCTGGCAGGGTATGTATTCTAGGGGGAGGACCTAATCTGTATTTTATCCTCTCTAATTGCCCCTAGAATGTATGTGTCTATAGCCACCGCAGTGGCTGTGGCTCCATCTTCCACTTCAGGAAGATGGCATTACTGAATCACAGCTGCCACAGCTAGCATTAGAACTTCACGTTTAGAGTGAAAAAGGGATTTTATTTGAAGTTAATGTTACTTTAAAAAGTTACTTAAAAAACCCACAACTTTTAAAGTTAAAAATAGGAGAAGAAAGGGCATCCTGGGGGTTTATTGTTGTATTGCTTTATTTTGCTTTTGCCTTTTTAAATTTTTTTTTCCCAGTTTCCCTTACTTATTCCTGGTAGGCCTGTGACAGTTGGTGTTGCCCTTGTGCAGATTTGAGTGGCATGACTTTTGGCACTGGGCTCCATCAATTCTCTCTGCAAACACCTGTTTGTTCCCTGCCCAGCAGCTAACCTTGCTCTCCAGCTTCTCAGTGAAGGAGAGTATCTTCTATCCACCCATTAATCAATGTAATCTGTTACTGGCCTTCTCCCATCAGTCCTGTGTCTGCACCCTGTTGACTTATTCCTGCTTTACCCTTGCCTGTCAGGCACTGTGGGGCCTGGGAGCCCTCCCAGCTTCCTATGCATCACATTATTTTTCAGTACCTGGGAGGAAGAATTATATAGTGACCCATGGACATCTCCAGGAGATGTATTTAATGGATGGCCAGCCTGTCAAATATTTGAAAGTGACGTAGGAGGAATGTTTCTTGCCAGTTTGAATATGTATCAGAAAGCTGGGATTTGCAGTAAGTGTCGAGGTTCTCAACTTGCCTCGGTGGCAGCTGCCTGCCTGCAAGAGCTATGGAACCAGAAATTAAACTGTGGCATGGCTGTGCTTGTAGAAATGTCAATATTTGCCTGCTGTGTTGATGACAATTTTTAGTTCTTCTTGTAAAATGTTCCCTAATTAACCACTGGCATGTGCCTCTTCATGGGAATTAAATGTTTAATTTTTCAGAAAGAAAGGAAGAAATAGTTCTCAGCCAACTGGGAGGAGTTGGCAGCTGTGCCCAAAGTCTCTGATATTGCTAAATCAGTTATTGAACTGAAATGGAAAGTCAGCTTAAGGCTTTTAAAAGTTGAGTGATAATTTTATTTCCTTCTTATTAGTGTGACATGAAGCTCCGCTGAATTTTTAGTTTGTATTTTATGTGGGTGTGTGTAAATATTCTGCTTGAGCTGAGCCACATTTCCTTTGTCCTCACAATCCTTCATGAGGAACACAATTAAACACCTCCTGAAAATTGGTATACTGCTAGAAGTTGTTTTGGGACATTGTTTTAAACGGTTGAAAGAGTGTATCTTAGGCCTATATTGGGGCAACATAAAAAGCTCACACAGAAAACTAAGTATTACTGAAGGTATACAGCTACTGTAATGTGTGTGCTGATTGTATGCTCTTCTTCTGCTTCTTAAGAACTTTTCCCCTGTATATACACCTACTTTGAGTAAGAGGGGAACTTTTAGGATGTTACGTACTGTCAAATGTTAGTTAATACCTGAATTTTGGCACCAAGACAGGTATAGACCCTTAGGCTACGCTGTGATACGCTTCTGATGCTTCTAAAATAGTGATTTTTCTATTTTGTTGATAGGTGCCTTATCTTTGCACCAAAGTGAAAAATAGAGATGGTTGGAAAAGATCTTATTTGGAATAATTTTCACTAAAAGGAGGACAGTCTTAATGGGAACAGCAGAAAGCCTGGTATAGGGTTGTTCCTGCCAGACACAAGAAAGTTTTATGGTGAGATTTTAATGGATAATAAATTTACTATATAGAACATTGTTATAACAGCTACAAAAATAGGACCTTGGGAACTCAAGGAAATGGGCAAAATCAAAACTGGTACTTTGCTTCCTTCATCTGTATACATAAGATCTCCATCTTCTAATGCATGATAGCCTGTCCTGTAGGGGAAGGAGCTTCCACACCTGGCACTACTGACACAGCAACCAAAAAGCTGGAATTGCCTTTTCAGTAGTAATGGCTCTTAATGAATAAATCGGTACTTCACATTAATCTGTTTCTTACTCTTTATTGTATGCATACTATTTAGAGAACATGCTGACATAATAAGTAACAATTATTTTTCCAGTCTTTGGATGTATCATAAGCTACCGAGGCTGACTGAAAAATAGATAGTCTTGAGCTTGGAAGTTGTTTCTAAGACTGTGTGATGACTTGCAGACTTTTTAATTAATTAATTGAAATCTTCATCTCTGTTTTCTCAGAAATGTCTGGACTAGTTAATGACGTACAACACGGTAAAATAAATTTGTAACCTATTTCCTATGTAAAAAGTTTAGACGAAGAATTATTTCTGATTCATTACGTTTGCACCACTTTCTATGTTTTGAATAACATTTTTGGACAAAAAGTGACTCCTCAGAAATACTGTGAAATGAGAAAAGCTTAAGGGCAAGTTGTTGCTGTTAGTGAGTGATGGTACTTCTATCTGGCAGTTCAGTCAGCTTGAATAATATAAGGTTTATGTGATTTATTACCTTACAATGCTGAAATAGTATCTACTAATACAAATATTTCCATTAAAAAAGAATGGGAACTTATTAAACGGGAAAGATAATGTTTTATTAATTTTTTGTCTTGTTTTTTTATTCTTGTGCCCTGCAGCTCTAGTGCTGCTGCTCTAAGTGCAAATGCAAATACCAACTTGCTTAATGGGGTAATTGAAGACAGTGGAGGAAGGTTACGTAACAGATACTTACTAAGTGTAAAATGTATTCAAGCCATACCAAATGATACATTAAACTGTGGAATTGTCTCCTGAAGATGGAAAGACATTGCATACCACTTCTCGAATAGTTCTTTTTCTGAAATTGGATGTGAGAAAAAAACTGGTCCTTCCTTAGTTCTGCAGATTTTGCATTCTTTTTGTTCATTTTACTTGAGTAAGACATTTTCCCCCATTATTAACGCAGCGTCCCTATATAGTTCAAAAACAATGTATTGAAATCCTGGCTAGCAGCTGCATTATCAGGAAGGCCTTTATGGAAAAACAGTTTTCAGGAAAATTGCTTTGTCATCAGATTATGTCCAGCTCTGGACACCTCCGTGTAGAGCATCCTGAATGTAATTGAGGACAGAATCCAAGGACATGGTGCATTGTATTGTTTAGTGGGAGAAACAAAAACCACATGTTTAACATGTTCAGAAATCTGTGATTAGGTAATTAAAGATTTTCATTTTCAAGACTACAGGCTTTTGAAACTGGACTTTGTCTTTTTAAAACTAGTATGCAATATTCTAGTGCAGCTTCCAATACACCAGGCTTCTCAAATTTTTCCAGTGGTGTAATATTTGGGCTACTCACTAGAATTGTTTTTGTTTAGTAACAAAGTGTAAATTCAAGTGTAATTAGCAGTATAATCATAGTGATAAGGTTATAAATATGTAGAATGCATTACACATTTGAAAGGAGATTTCTTTACATTTAAGCTGGCTTTGCTCTTAAGAGAAATGCACATGGGACAACCTTATGCATGTTTTAAATTAATTAACTAAAAGTTTGGAAAAAAGGTACAGTAGTTAAAACATTACGCAAAATTTTCTTTTAGTGATTGTGGGACTGGAAGTTTTTGAACGTGTACTCTGATGGCATATGACACTTTGTCTATCTGCAGCTCTTACCAGATCATTTTAGGTAGGATCCAGCTTGTTTCAGTCCTGAACTGCCAATGCTGGTGTCACTCACAGTCTTTCTCCTCCTTCCAATCCTCAATCCTACCTCTTTTCTAAATTTTTATTTTCTGATTACTTAAATTCATAGATTAGAATGTTATGTATTTCCGTTCCCTGCCATCATGTGCCCTTGTGGAGACAGCATTGGGAACATGGGGTGGCTGCTCCAGGTCCACCTCGCAGCAAGAAAATTGCCAGCAAGGTCCATGCTTGGCTGTTGTAGTGATACTTCTCATGCTGGCAGGATTGCGCCTGTGTAATTAGTCTCTCACACAAGGTGGAGTGTAATTGGTGTAATAAAGTCTTTGATCAGTGCACTCCAATTACTGTCTCTGCTGGGAATTGCATGATTTGTGATTCTTAAACCTTTATTATAATTCTAAGTGTTTTTTTGTTTTGACTAAGTCAAGAGGTATATCTCAGGTGCCAGACAATCCCTACTTGCTAAACTTCAAACTAGTCTAGTTTGAAAGAATATTGTGGTAGTCCTTCTTAGGGAAGTAATTGTCAGTTGTTTATTTTTTAAATTGTGGGTGTTGTGGGTTTTGGGGTTTTTTGTTGTTGTTGTTTGTTTGAACTAATTTGTTATTCACCACTCCATAAAAAGAATTCAGGCAAAACAAACCCAAAATCTTTACCTCAGGCATCACCCTGAGGAATATGTTTGGTTTTAGAATAGCTTGATTAAATTAGTAATAATCAACTGAAGTATGGTCTTTCAGTGAAAATTGTTAATATCAAGCACAGGCATTACTCCCATGAACTTTATGTTTAAGACTAAAATTTTAATTGCAAAGCCGTCTACATACATTACAAAAAAATCCCAAAAGCCATACTTTTATTTTTATAGAATCTCTAATATTTTAATTTTGTTATTCTAGGAAAAATATGGTTGTGGGTTTCTCTTTCTTTTGGAGAGTGGAGTTGGATGGGAGGGGGCAAACCATTGTTAGCTTTTATTCGGTACCAATGCACTTGCTCTGTTAGGTTTCATGTGCATTTCTTCCCTATCTCATGGGAAATTTTATGTTGGTTTTGTCTGTTCTGCTTCATGAACACATAAGATAAGTCTTCATTTCTTTAAAAAAAAAATTATTTCACAGATCTTTTATTGTGGAAGTATTTCTTGTGTACCTAAGCTTATTTATTGAACTGATTCCTCCATTACAACCTAATGATGTGGTTCACCATCCCCACTTGACAATTTTGCTAAGTTTTCTTGTTTACTTATTTTCTTCTGCTTCTATCTTCTGGAGTTTGACTCAGGGGTTCTTCATGAATGGAACTAAACTTGTTTAGAAAATCTGTTATAAAAATATTATTTCTGATGTATAAAATTTCATCTCATAGAAGACTGCAAGATATCTCCAGTCTAACAGTAGTGATTCACAAAGACATGTCTGCTGTTGTTAATCCAGTGTAATGAATTGCACGTACATCTCCTCTGGTATTATTTCAGCTGGACACACACTTCTTAAAACTATGTCACACTGTGATGATATTAAAATTATGTTATGTTGCATGCATATCCAAAATCTGGGTGGTACATATAGTTTTATTTAATGTATTGATATTTAATGAGTACTTAATTGTGACCATTTTTTTGTCACGTATAGGATTAGCTATTGTAGCTGAAATGTTCCAACAGTGGATTTTTTTTCTCCTGTCCTTTCTTATTACTAATTTTTTACCCTTAGGCCTTTGCAGAGCTGAGTTGCTCTTTGACAGCTTGGAGGCAGGGGTTACTGTGTACCTGGAGCTAGCGCCAGTCCTGGGCTGCAGCAAGGCACACACGTCCCCTGCTGGGTGCTGCTCATGCCACTGCGTGTGTTGAGCGCTGGTGGGTGCTAGCAACACCTGCCTCTACGCTGGCTGGTTCTTTGTAGTACACTTTTCCTAAGGCCCTTCTGAATCCTATTGTAAAGAAAAAAAATTACACAAGAATATTGTCAGTTTGAGTCTGCCATATTGAAGATTTAAACATTTGAGGTTTTTAAAATTCTTTTTGTGTTTCTACCTTGTCTCTGAAATCTACGCTCTCCTCTACAGGACTGACTGCTAACACTCCAAAACTTAAATCAATTTCAACCCTCTGTCTCCAAATTAACTCAGAATATGATGTCTTCCCCCCCCTTCCCCCCCCCAACAAAGCTGAAGTATCTTCGATGTTTTTAGTGGTGACCATCACAGCTAAACACATATGAAAAAGCCAAAAGTTGCACAGGATAGAACACTTTTAGTAATAATAATAATAAAAAGAAATAATAAGTTTTTGCTTGACAGGGCATATTTTTCCATTAAAGTATATTGAGTGATGCTTCCTGTGTACCTCATCTTTAATTCTTTATTTAAAATATGTCATGCATACCCACTAAAGTATTTTAAGGTAAGATGATAAATATGATAAAGACAGCCAGGCTTTGATAAGACACTTGATGAAGTCCCGAGTGAAGTTTAGCATCCCACGTTAGCAATAAAAATATGAAGACAAATCCATCAACTGGATTAAAAAAACGTTAATGGTCACACTGCAAAAAGAAATAACTGGGATCATTGCTGAATTTTGTTGTTTCTGTTGAAACACCCCTGCTTTAGGAAACACTGATATTTTATATTTTACATAGTAGCCTGACTTTAAGTTTCAAAATCAGTGCCCATGAAACTTGCAGTTGTTAACTTGTTTTTAGAGTTGCAGGACAGATTAGTCCTGGGAATAATCTGGATTGGTTAGTACACGCATTTATGCAGGCAAAGTACGGCTTGGTTGAACCACAGTCAAAGCGATGCATCTAGAAGCAAGCAGTGCAGGCCATATCTTCAGAAAGATCCTGGATCCTTGACAGGGGAAAGCACTAACTCTAGACAGGACTTAAGGATTCAGAGCAGACAAAGAAAATCCTCATGGGCTCCCAGTTTGACAGAGATTAGTTCAGTCTCTGGCTGTGAAACAGTGCAGGAAAGACTAAAAGTCAGCATTTAGTAGAAAAATGAAAAGACTTGTTGTTTAATCTGTGAAATCAATACTGGAAGAGTTCTTAGTGATTGATGTCGATAGTTTAAAAGAATGCAGAAGAGCAGAATGTGTAGAAAAACATCATATAAATATTACTTGAGGAAACTGCAAAAAAACCCTGTTTATTTCATCGACAACAATCTTAAGTATTACTAGGTATAAGATGCATACAGTCCTTCAGAGGGAAATAAATATTGGGTGCTAAAAATATTCTGTTAAAGTAGATGTGTTTCTGAAATATACACATTAGAGAATGAATCACATTTAGTGATTTGGAAATATTTAGGGAAGTTTAGGGTTTGGTAATAACCTGGGAAATTTTTCTGGCTGCAGTTTACAAAACTTTTTACTACTAAAACCCTTTAGTTTACGAATCCCTGGGAACCTGTGAAACTCTAGGGAAGCTGATATTTTGCATATAGTCAGAGACGCTGTGTGACAAGTACAACTATCCCATTGTAGTCCACCTCTGTTGTGGCGGACACAGATAAGTAAGGTTGAGATTCTGTAATGCTAGCATCTCATCACTTTGAAGTGTTTGATTTTTATAGTTATTTAAATAATTATTATTTCAATATTATTATTGTCTTTTGAAATAGTTGTTGGTTTTGAGGTTTGGTTTATTTTTTTGGAGGAGGGGACAGTGTTGTATAAAAGTTATAAGCCACTTTTTGGTGGTTAAGCTGGATCCATCACTGACAAATATCTTGCGGCATCCACTTAGGCTATGGTCTTGAGGGAGAACCTAAGGTATGGCAGTAGACATTTCAGTTAAGATAGTAAAAATCACTGCCTTGCTGGATGCTAATAGACATGTATGTAGCCAAGCCCCAGCTCTCGAATCTGAGTTCCAGCCTGGCTTCAGAGTGGGTTTGCTTGGTTGTGGCACCTGTGTTTTTTGGCCTGCAGGGCTGCTGCATCAGAGCATCTTGGAATGGGGATAGGGGAGCCCAGATGTATTTTCAGTTTCTTTGCTTCAGTCCGTAGTTGAAGATAGCTGCGCTACCATGAGTAGAGGGCTAGATAGCAAACGAGCTGTTTCAGCAGCGTTTTGTTATTAGGAGCTTGTAGAGGCTATTCCATTCTTTGCCTACCCAAATCTCTACATTTGTCTGTCATACTGGAAGCACAGAAAAGGTTCAAGATGACCTGTGTTTGAAACTGTTACATCTTTATGCTCTAAGTTTTGTAAATATTTCCCAGTCCAAAGAAATGGCTGGCTGAAAGGGAAGCTTGTGAGAGGCGTAAGAACAGGGAATAGACTGGTTTATGAATGGAAGTGTTAAAAGAGCTTTAATTGCCATAGAAATAATTTTCAATTTTCTTTTTTTTTAAATTGTTGCAGAAGGAAGGAACATACTGCAAATCTGGAAGCCAGAGAACATGGGCTTACTCTGATTTAGGTGTCTGTAGTTGAGTAGGTAACATGACACCTTTTCTGTATTCAAAGAGCATTCTGATATTTTAGGGCAGATTTCATCTGATTGGTTTTAGATATACACTTCCAGGCAACATAAATTGTATCATATTGACTAGATCTTTATTGACTGTAACGAAGTATAGCCGAAATGTAGATAACAACAATGGACACTGATGAATCCTATTCAAGATATGTAATGGAGAGCTCCCTCAGGCAGCGTGATATTGCGTATTTCCATCAAAATGCATGTACTTTCTGAAATAGTTGTGAGAAAATTATATCCATTCTTCCCAGCACAGCAATAGGAAAGTTCAAGCACTTGATTAATGGAGAAAAAAAATCAAATGCATTGTATGGTTGACTGATTTATGCTGAAAAGTGCTGTTTATCTTTGAACTCTCGGATTGCAGGTCAGACTGGATTGTGTAACTTTTCCTTTGTTTCAGAACATTCTGTGCAGATGTGATTGAACAGATACGTGCAAGAAAGATTTATTTCAGAGAAAAATCATTCAGACTTCTCCAGCAGTTGCCTATCCTGGGTATAAAGAATACAGACTTGGGAAGTGACCCAGCCCTCAAAACTTGCATTAACCTTTAGCTGGTATTGTGGAGCGAGGGGAGAAAAGTTCTTTGAGTGGTTTTGATCCATTTTCCTCAACTTTCTCCCCCGAAGAATGCTAAGTATTTTACTCAGGTTTGCTTTTTGTGTTTGTTCATGTACCTTTCTGGACAGATGTTGATGCTTATTTATGTACTTCAGAGAAATAATTTTACAGGAAGTATCAATATTGTAAAGTGATTGCCAACATACCCAGAGTAGATGAGACATTGTTCTTTTCACTTTTGTTTTTAAAGTTGCTCGATAAAATAGCTAACTTCTGACAGCACTTTTTAATTTCCTTTTTCATTTTAGTATAACTTGCATATTGATATTTGCTGAATTTATACTTTTTTTGTATGAAAATATTGTGATATTTTGTATGGTTTGAAGCGTTAATGCCGTATACATACAATAGAGCTTTGGTGACTTAGTGAAAATAAGTGATGGGATGCTGGTAACTGCCAGAAGCACTGTGCTTTTACATCAACTGAGAAGTAGACTTCTGTGTCTTTTAAAACTTGTAGTCAACAAACTTATGTTGTATTTAAGAGAAATTGTAAAAATGCATGGAGGAAAGCCTTACGATGGCCTTCTCATTTAGTCCTGGAACAAGGAAAGAAAGGATTTTTTTTTCTTCTTTAAAGTCATATTGAAGTGTCTGTGTCCTTTCCAATTTTGTGGAATATGTAATTGTTGATAAAGTTCAAAATGTAGGGCTGTAGCATTGAGAGGATATTTCTTCATTTAAAGTACAAGACCTAACATTGATAGACTGGTTAGGGATGTGAAAGTTTGTCTTAATGCATGATGATTCCACCATGGAGAGTCCTTTTTAATATCTTCTGGGCACTGGTAACTGTAAAATCTCCATGCCAGGCAGCAAAGCAGAGAACTCTAAAGTTCAAGGAAACAAATTCTGTTGTTTTTTACTCTTTTGCTGAAGAGAATAAAAGAATGTAAACCCCAAGTGATCAGGCAAGAATTGATCACAGTGCCCTAGGATACATTGTTGTTGTGAGAGGTGTAATAATTGATTTAACATTTTAGATATATTTTTAGTGTTATGTCAGGGAATAAAGGAAACTTCTTCAGTGCTGTGTCTCGGTATGTATTTTAAATAGTGTCTCCTGATGCACGGGAAGTCCATGGAAATTCTGTTTTGAAAACTAACTAGCATTGATAACAGTTCTTGTTACTGAATCAGCTCATGTTTGTATTCAGAACAGTAATTAGGAGAAAAAAAAAATCTGTTTTTTTTTTTTTTTTAAATTAAAGTGCTAAATGCTGTGGTATAATGGGGTTTCTTAGTTTGACAGTTTCTGTTGGAATTTGCAAAGCCAAATGCTTATACCAGACTTCGCAGAAGTGCTGAGTTCCTGAAACTTTGCTTTCTGTAAACACTGGAAATGCACCTACATGCACAGAATGTGGTTTGGGACTAGATTTGCATGCCTAAATGTTGCATCATTGGATCTATTTAATCTCCCATTAATAGTGAATAGCTGTCCTGCTGTTAAAAGGAATGTGTCATGTTGTGTACTTTGGCAAGAATTTCCATCCTATCTGGAGCAGGAAGCTTGAAGGGGGCAAAGCTGACAAATGCTTTGTGCTTCCTGGGACAGGACTGCACCTGGCAGCTCCGACACATCCAGCTGAGAGGCCTATTTCAGCCAGGCTGAGGGAATGGCTTGCAGCTGCGTTCTCTCACTGCTGGGAATATTCTGTCCTGCTGTAGAGATCTGCTCTTGGTGCAGTACTGGCCTCAGGTGTTCACCAAAGCATGCTGTCTGGTGGTATCATATGCCCTGTCACTCTCAGACACTGACTCATGTCCTAAAAGGCATCAGGAGTGTGCCCTGGTGTCCAAGAAGGCCAACAGCATCCTGGCCTGTATCCGGAATAGCATGGCCAGCAGGAGTAGGGAAGTGATCGTGCCTCTGTGCTCAGCACTGGTGAGGCCACACCTCGAATACTGTGTTTGGTTTTGGACCCCTCAGTACGAGAGGGACGTTGAGTTGCTGGAGTGTGTCCAGAGAAGGGCAACAAAGGTGGTGAAGGGTCTAGAGAGCCAGTCTTATGAGGAGAGGTTGAGGGAACTGGGGTATTTTAGCCTGGAGAAGAGGATGCTGAGGGGAGACCTTATTTCTCTGTACAACTGCCTGAAAGGAGGTTGTGGTGAGGTGGGTGTTGGTCTCTTCTCCCAGGTAACAAGTGATAGAACGAGAGGAAATGGCCTGAAGCTGCATCAGGGGAGGTTTAGATTGGATAGTAGGAAAAATTTCTTTACTGAAAGAGAGTGATCAAGCATTGGAACAGGCTGCCCAGAGAGGTGGTGGAGTCGTTTTAAGATAACGTATACATACTAAAGGACAAGCAAGCAAACAGCTTTTACCTATCTTCATACATCAGTAGTGGTTGAGAATGCTGCTTCCCAGCACACTTTTTAGAAGGATCTCATTTCAGAGAATGTTTCTTTTTATTCAGTGATTAGCCTTGGCTCCTATGTCTGCCAACTAGCCTTTCTGAGAAACTTGTATATAGCAAACATGAATTTATATGTAATTTTTGGGGAAATAATCAGGAAAATTAAATAAACACATAGATCGCCTTGCAATACAAGGTAGATTTTTTAAAAGCCTTTAAGAATAGGGAAAGCTGTTGTACAAAATCAGTCTATAATTAACCTGAGATGTCTCTTGTACAGCTAAGTATTTATTTTTTGTCCTGCAGTCTACTATATGCATATAAACATGTATCTATTTAAGATCATGTACACAGTATGATAACTGAATCTTGGTGAGAAGCATGTCCATGGGTGCTAATAATGAAATGAAAAATTTCTTATTTTCAGTATATAGTGTACTTGGACTATAAATTAAATAAAGCACTGTGTAATTCTCTGAGACTTGGGCTTTCTAGATGAAAAAATCCATCTCAGTATCTTTTTTGATTTGTATTCTGTGTACAGTTATTGCACGACTTGGTGCTCATCTCTCTTTTGTCTGTGCCAGAATCATAGAAGCCAGAACTACAAATACATGTTCCATCACTAGCAAGAAATATCTTTATGGAGCTTGATTTCTTTTTAGTGTTTTGTTCCCCAGTAGCTCTTATAACAAATTGTCTGATAGTATGTTCTTTTTTTTACTCTTTATCAGTAATTTGAAGTGTCAGTCTGTCTTTCAGGATTAGGACACATGTTCCATTAACTTTCATGCCTCCCTAGCAGTCTTGATAATGGAGTTATAGATATTAAAATAACCATGTGTGAGTGTGAGAACTCTCCAAGAATATCTTGCACTAACATAATCCCATACTTGAACAGTCTTACATTTTTCTGATGCTGTAAACTAAAAAAAAAAGTTCTTGGTAGAATAATGGATTTATGTGATTCCCTTCTAATTTATATGTGCTCTTATGTATTTATGGAACTGTTTACACATTATAGAGGTAAGTCATAATCTATAGTTACAATATTACTACTTCTAATTCTAAGGAGTTAATAAAACTTGTAAGCAGTCACCAGAGCCATGTTTTTGCAGTCATTTATAACTTAGAACTCTCCCATTTTGTATAACAAACACTTGCCTAAAATACCTCTAGTGACCTTGATCTGGTGATTTCACAATGGTGAATTTGGATTTATTCCCAACTCTTTATTATTACTATGAAAACAGTAGAAGCCACTCACATACTAATTTCTTAAACTGTAACCTATAGTTTCAAATTACTGAAGACTGAATGATTACTAATGTTATTTCTCTATGTGTGGTCAGCATTCATGAGATGTTTTGTAGAATAATTAGAAATCTTGGGTTTTACAAACAAGGTGTCTGTAAATTATACAGCTATCTTCAGTAAACCTAAACTATAATGTAGTGCAAAATCATGGATTCTGAGGAGCAACACTAACTGGTGCAAGCCATCTATCTTTTCTGTGAAGTCTTATCTTTTAAGAACTATATAAGTTCAATAGCAAGATGCAGAAAAATTATAAAAAAATAAAGAAGAAAAGAAGCAGCTTAATTCCTATGTTGAGAATGCAATTATTCCTGTAGAAACCTAAAGCTAAGTTTACTGTTGGTGCACCAGTCTGTGCAAGGTTGTCCCACAACTGTCAGCACTAGTAGTCTGCACAATGCAGCAATGGAGGTTTTCTGGTCTTCAAAATATTAATTGAGAATATATGAAAGTACTTTTCAAGCTTAAGAGTTGTCATTTACTCTGTACTGAGAGAACAGTTGGTGAATGAGTGCAGCCTTGTGAAAGAGATCTCAAATAAATGTTTCTGGTGTTGGAAATACTATGAGAGTTATTCATGAGTATTGTAAAGATGTACATCTCTGTTCAAGAAGAGGCCACTGCAGAAGAAACTGAGCTAAATGATAGACAGTCAGTGTCATGGGAAGAAAAATCCGCAGATGGAAAACACAGCATTTGAACAAGTGAGCCTTTGTTCCAAAATTAAATAAATGCATTAAAAATTCAAGCTTTGGACAACCTATATATTTTTTTTTTTCTACAAAAAATGTTAAATCCTGAACTTCCACAAGACAGTTTGGACAAGTTAGCTGTTGATTTTGCAAACATAGTATATAGCTGCTGATCATCAAGGAACTACAGGTTTAAAAGCTGGTCCAAAAGTAAATCTGAGAATTGGATTTCAGAAAGAAAATATCTAATGTGTATTCATAGTAATATTGCTAATAATTGAACATTCTTTTGATCCTCAGAGTACATTGTACACTACAGTAAATTTTAAAATCCTGTAATGACAAGTATGAAGTGGTCAACTGAAAATATCACCCTTTTTAGTCAAAATTACTAAAAATAACCAATATTGTGAAATACTCATGAGGTGTTCCACAAAAATAAGGTTCTTTCAATCATCATTTTGGTAAGTTTTTCTCATTGTCTTTTTCTTTTCAGATCTATTATTCTTGGTAAAAATCAGTTCTAGAGTCTTGTCAAACTGATCAACACAGATATGGTGGTAGATCAGTTCAGTTTAGTAGAGCACAGCTTTTCTGTTGTGGATTGCATGTGTTCATAGTTCCTTGAGCTTGCTGGGTACTAGAGGCAATACCTAAGCAGTCTACTGAAACACACCATGTTCACCTCAATTTGGAGAAAATATGTCAAATTCTGATGTATACTGTGCCTTCGTTTAAATAAGCATTCCATCCTCCTGCTGCAGACAAACTGATGAATCAGCCAAATTTGGCTTGAAAATATTTCAAGTTCATAATCTTTGCTGATGTTGGGAGAACAGCTTCAGCTTCACCTTATTGCAAAAGGGGAAAAATGTGTTTGTGCATTTCTAGTTGTGTTACATTAAATAAAAAAGTGGTTTGCTCTGCTTTACGTTAGAAAAGGTGGTGTGCATAATAAGTTCTGTTGTTTATTACTCTAAGAGTTCAGGTTTGCTCATTACGTGCAAAAATGGCTGCACTTATTTGGATGTGATAGGTGAATACCTATCAACTTAATGATATGCATGGTTTTGTGCACTATTCTGTTTTTGTATGGTTTAGAAAATTAGGGCCAGATGGGTCATATTGCTGCCAGGGTAGTATAACCCTTCACTGCCCCAATGGCATAAGTGAGGTAAAAAGTTGTCCTTAGCTGGAGAGTACCATAAAGGTATATGAGTAAGTGTTGTGAAGTTCTGCTTCATAAAGCCAGCTGCAACTACTCTATATATTCAAACCTGTGTTAGTGTAATAGCAAATGGGAAGCAGAAGGTAGATGCTAGAGCAGTCCTAGAGCAACCTGGCCTGCACATCGGTCTGAATGATCTTGGAGGTCTTATCTTGCTGTGGCCAGAATTGTTCTGCTTATTTATAAAGGGGCATATCTTTGCGGCTCCACTATTGAAGAAATGTACAGTCAGCTCTAATGAAAACTGTTGGTCTCAGAAGTTACATGGAGTGACTGAATGCTACTCATAAAAGCACTCCATGTCAGAATGTGAAAATACTCTTAGTGCTGAAAATAATTGTATTCCAGATGTTTTATGTACATTCCAAACATTATACTTACATTTGTGTACTGAAAATAGCTGTTTAACAACATATTTTGTAGATAAATACATAGTAAACCTTGCTTCTCTTTCCCCCATAGTGTCTCACAGATGGAGTAAATGGGGCTGTAACTCCCCTGGGTTTTTAAAAATGCACTGCCTTAGTTCAGATACTGTGGCGGCATCATTGCCTCACTACTAAAACAGTGTGACTCAGTCTGGCATACTGGATGCAAAGCCCTGCTAGATTAAACTGATAGCTTTGCTTAAAATCTCTGTATGGATTATTAATCACCAAAACAGAGACTATAACATATTGCAAATATTTACTGGACTGCAAGTTCTATCATGGCTGGATAATCTGGTAAATTTGAAAGGCAATGGTGAGCAGCTGTTCTGAATGGGTGAGCAGTTATTCTGAATTAAGAATCGAGTAAAATGTAGAAGTAGTAACTGTAACAAGAGTTTTGACTTACCTAATTAAAATGCTTCTCTTTCAACCTGGCAGAAGTCTTTCTCCCTGGAGTTCAAGGAAAGATTTCAGGATTTACTCTTAAAATGATAATTTTGAAATGACAGGAAAGATGAATAAAAGCTTTGTCTAGAAATACGTACTGTATGTGGAATTTCCTTTTTTTTTTTATGAATCATAAACGTTGGAACACAGAATACAGTTGGAATTAATGAAAATCTGTCTGCTTGTACATTCAACTCCCTTCCTTATTTTTTTTCCACAAACTGATATGCATGTGGATCTGTGAAATCTGTCTTAAGGATTTTTTCTCTAACATCCTCCCCTCCTTTTTTTTTTTTTTAATAGAGAGTGGTTTTTTTACCTCCCTTAATTGTGGTTTGGTGTTTTGTTACATACATAAGTTGATGTAATAATATGGAAGCAACCTCTCTTAATTCAGTTGAGGAGCTTGTTTCCTGCCAAAAGATTTGTTTTGAAAACTTGGGTCTTGCCTCTCCTCACCCAATGACAAAAATATAAAGGAAGTTAATGTGCTAATCTTCTTGGAAAGCATATCTAACAGGAAATGGGGGCTATATTTGAAGTATGAAAGGAAAGCGTTAATTGTAACAGGTTGTTGATTGACATAATTACCATAAAGAATTAACTCATCATTGTGTAAACTAAATTATATCAAGGAGGTATCTAAATAGAAGAGATGCAAACTGTGACATAGAGTAAGATACGTGTTTTGCTAATAAAACTCATAGGTTGTATGAATGTATTGTGTTATTTTGAGAGTGACTGAATCCTAATGTTGACTGAAATGTTTTGAAACTTTTCCCTTCTTTTATAAAGCTTAACATGCATGGAAAAAAACACTTCAATTTGTATTTTAGAAATTATTTAATTTAGCTAAAGGATTTTCTATGTTAAAAAATCCTGTAGCACAGCCACAGAAGTCCCGGTGGATAGCAATCTAATGGGCAGAGATGAAGAAGACAGCAGCTGAGGGTTGCTAGCAAGACACAGATAATTCTCATTTCAACCGTGTGGCTAAGTGCTCTTGACACAAAGGGAAGTCAAATGTATTCTCTAACCCCATACAAATGGAGTGCTTTTACAACTTAGCTCCTCTGTGCCCTTTCAGAGTATGAAAGTTTCTGACTTAATGGATTTTGAAATATTTTAATTTCCTCAGTTTTGCTCACATTTATTAGAGTTTCAGTGTGGCTAGGGTAGCAATTTGGAATCAAGCACAAAATAAAAACCTATTTTATGTAGCTATTGTTAATACAAAACTTTTTGGTAAAACAGTATCTCCGCTAGAGTTAAAAGATAAGGTCCAGCCCCTCCAAGACGCTGCATGACCAGTTGTCATCTGATGGAGAGTTGCAGGATTGCTGATGCACCATCTCATTTTGAGGCACCTTCCCACTGCCCCTGGTTGGGGGTCCTGTGCAGCACGCCGCAGTCTTGCCTGGCGCTGCGCCCCTTCGGCTCATTCATCGTTCTACAAGCCAGGGTAGCCCAGCACCCTCAGAACTGGGCTGTGTGTCATTCTTTTGCGCTAACAGACTGCTTAAAACGTATTGTTGCAAACTTATTTTTGTGGCTTTTCTGTTTTGGATAGTGCAAGCGTAGGCCCTGCACTTTTCCTGTGCCGATTTCCTGATTCAGAGTCTGTGCCAGCTCCCACTAACAGCACTGGGGCTATTCCAGTAATTGTTTTGGATGGAGAGCATAGGAGGAGTCCTCAATTAAGCTAATTTTCAGCAGATTAACCATTTATTTGCTGGTCCCTCTTCTAATTGCATTTTTTAATATGACCTGTAGTTATGGTGTCATTACAATAAAGATATGAAATTTAGATATTACAACATTACTTTGATCTTTGCTAAATAAATAAGGGGCAATGTAATGGTGGCAGACATACTCCTAGAAATTCGAGCTTCCAGATTTCTGTGGCTACCCATCTCTCCTACTTTGTACTTGTAGTTGGAGAGTTATGTTTTTAATAAACTGTCAGTCAGACCAACCACATGTATTGAAGGTCTGGAAGCAATTTCGTTTTGAAGCCTTTGTCTTAACCTTTGTTAATGGACTATCAGGTATAGTTAGTTTAATAGCTAAAGCACTTGTAATCTCCAGTAATATCTAGTGTTAGTTATTTTATTACTACTGTGGCCAGAGTGGATGAAAGCGAGAAACAGATAAGTCTTGTGCCTGTGGAACAAGTGAGATCCTGAGGATTTATCAAAATAGATCTCATTATTTGGTTATCTTCATGGGTGAAGATTTAGAGACTGAGCTGAATATTACAACTAACCCTTGGAGAGCTTCGTTGAAGTGGGGAGAGTTCAACAAAGGGGTTGAACTTGGCTCAAAATATGCTTCTTAATGTAGTGAAACTGTGTTCTGCCAATTTTAAATTAAAGGCACATCTGGAATGTGAATTTTATTAAATTCAAGGTTTTTTTCAATTAGTTCAAAATTTTAATTTACACTTTAATTTTTATGAATTGAGTGATTTTAAATATATTTATAGATTTGAAATATAGAACTGTATGATGATGAGAGGATTAATAAGTGTTTCTTAGGTAGGAGGTGTAATTCCAGAATTGTACTTTGCATATTGTAGTTTGCTCCAGTATGATTTTACGTGTTGATTAATCTTTGAGATATTTCTTCCAAAACAGATTTGCTTTCTGATGTACCTGCCCTTATAATAGCAGATATGTAATTTCTTATTCAACATGTCATAATATTCTACATGTTTGGGAGCTTTAATGTAGTGCTTGGCTTTTTAAAAAAGACAAGCAATACAGTTGCTCTCCAAGTCAGTAGAAAAAAAACTGTGCTTTGTCATTCTCCTTTTAAGCATTATCCCAGCCATATTTGCTGAAATTTGTTGTTGCTTATTGTTATAGTAACATAAGTTTTATGCATGTTTAGAAAGAAGACAATAGGGACTCTTCTCCAGCTTTAAGAAGAAAATCTACTCTGAAGCACTGAGCCTATTATTGTTACTGTCTGTTGAGCTAGACAGTAATCAGCATTAAGGCTAGTTGCATTACACAAGTTCGTTTTAAGATAATGTATACGTTCATGAATTCTAAGGCATGTTGTCTTGTTCTCTATCAATAGTACCACTGAATCAGAAGAAATAATAATAGATCGTAGTTGCAAGTATAAATTGTGTGGGCCAAAACAATCCTCAGTATTGTTCCCCTCACTTTGATGAAACAAAACTGTATATTTTTACAAAATTTTATCATCAAACAAATATCACTATTTGGAGCAATCAAGACAAATGGAAAAAAGCTAACAGTGCACTGTGTCAAACACATGATCTTAAACTTCAATTGTTTCATTTAGCATTTCATCCCTAGAGTGAGGCTTATATTAGCCTCATTATTATTACAGGCTTTATCACACATCACTCAGCCACTTGTAACATGACCTTTTTTGGGTAACTACAAAAATAAATACCTTTCTATTTTCTTTTTCCTTTTTTTTTAAGTGTTAGTTAATTGTTTCAAATCTGGAAAAAGCACAGTTTTAAATGGGTAGGAGAGCAGTAGATTGGACCAAACCTGGAGAGTGGGAAAGTGAACAATACAGGCATGTTTTCATTAGATTAGAAATATTATTCTTTGCAACTCAAGGTGCAAATTATGCTGCACCATAATGTTCTTTTCAAACACACAAGATAAAATTTGCATATCTAAATTGGATCAGCTTGAATGGGTTTCCCTGCTGTCTCATCCCCTTGGCTGCAGTCTTTCTGAAATGGCCTGCAGGTGGATCCAAATAGTAATTTTTAAGCCTATTTTTAAGAGCGTCTCTAAAATAAATATTTTTCTTTTAGTTTTATATTGATTTCTTGCAGTGCACATCAGCAGAAATTCTCTATGCCTCATCTGAGTATAATCTACATGATTATTGGAGGTTTAAATTTAATTCTGTTTACACTGACTTTAAGAATAACAGTTTCAACTCGCTCAATAAAATCACAGTTGTTTCATAGTGTTAAAATAGCATTATTTTTTAATGAAATGTCTTATAAGTATGTGTAATTTCATTACGATAACTATGAAAAATTTTGCCATCCAAAGGGGGTCAGGGGAAGACCCTGAAAACAATTTTTTGCTACACTTTGGGGTTTTTCTTCTGTTTTTTTGAAATTAAACTTACTAATACTGTACTGATTCAGATTTCTCGTCTCTCTTGCCATAAACTTCTTTCTTATAACTTTGATAATATTTTATTACATTAATCTTGATGGAAGTGTATAGATTTTTGCGTGATTAAAACCATTATACTCTTAATTTTTCTTAAGTATAATTTTAGTTCATTTCATCTATCTGCTTAATTTAATTTTGTGTTTATTTGGTAGTATGACTTCAGACTTAACAAAGACAAACAGCTCAAGAAATAATTTAACTTCAGAGGACGATGGGGTCCAGTTAAAAGATAATGTTTTAGTTCTTGTAAAATAGAGTTAAAAAGTTCTAATGGGCGTATTTTTACAGTGTCTCTGCATGTATATATACACTTTGATGTACGTAAAAAGGTGTAGCAGTCTTAGACAGTAATGGTTTCTGTATGTGGCTCTAAAAAACAAGGTATGGATGACCTCGAGTTTATGATAGTTCATTTATGTTTTACTACCTATGCATGTATTTTAACAGTACAAAATTTTCAGATAAGAATAAGGAGTATGCTGTAAAGAAAGTCCTCACGCTCTGCGTAATGAACGAATAGAAGCACGAACGCGTTTGACGTCAATGGAGACAGTCACAAGACTCTGTCCAAGGTGCTGAGGATTGGAATTTGTCTCAACGTTGTGAGACGGTGTTTCGCCTGCTACGGAACGCTAATTCAGGGTGCTTGAGCTGTAGTCTTCTGTAAATCGCTGCAATTGTTACAAGATTATATTCTGGGTAGGTCTGGGGGTTTTGCTGCTTTTTGGTTTGGTTTGATTTTGGTGGGTTTTTTTGTTGTTGCTTTGTGTGGGGCTTTTTTTTTTTTTTTTTGTGGGTTTTTGTGTGTTCCTTCTGTTTTTTTGTTTTGTTTTGTTTTCTCTCCCCAGTTCCCATCTGGTGCATGTAGAATGTTAGTGTGTTATAGAAAAGTGAAATTTGGTTTGGTAGTTTTATGTAGGGATGGTTAAAACTCAACATTAGCAACTATTTATCAGTTTGCCTACTGGCCTTAACTCAGGCTGGTGTTTCTGTTCTTTTATCTAGAAGATTTGAAGGCTTTTTAAAGTCCTATATATAGTTCTGATTTACATATTGATGGAGTTTGTTTCTTTTATTCTTGCCAAAGTAATTTGAAATTTTATGACAATAAGCTAGGAATACTGCTGTATCCTATAATGATGATGCTCTTATATATCAGTCAGAAAACAAAATTCTTTGTAGTTAGTATTTCTGGATCCAATATTAACATTGTATGGTTTTTTGAAGATCACAGGAAATGTCTTCTTCCATCTGAGTGATACTCAAGGAGATGTAATTGACCTGTAGTCCAATGACTAACTCATGGAGCCTACTGTTTTCTGTTACCACAGCAAGAGATTAATAATACTACTTCTGCAAAAAACCACCTTAAATATCATGGGGGTGAGGGTAAGGAATAAGAAGTATATTCCACTGATTGTTATTTGACTGTAGGATTAGTTTTCTTGCTTTAGGCCTAAATGTTATTTTTATTATGGAGAACATAAAGTGCCAGAATTTTCAGAGAAGATTCTAACTATGTTGTGATGGGGAGAGGGGGAGTTGAAAACTAGACAATGTGGTGCTGTTGTGCTCAGTTTATTAGTGGGCCAAGCAAGGAAGGATGGACTGTGTCAGTGAAAGATGATCAGACACGCAAACACACACATATACATCTTGAAACTTAACTGACACTTGCCCCAGTTCCTGCTGCAGTGGTTTGGCACAGCTGAGCTGGTGTGGGGAGAGAATGCAGAACTCGCTCTGACCACTCCCAGTGTCAGGCTTTGGGTGATGGATTGGTGACAGTCCGTGCCACTCACACCTTGGGCACTCTGCTTCTGCAAGGTATTCGACCTCTGTGTAACCAGTGTTCCCTCATTATCTCTATTAGTGTGTGAGGGGGCGTTAGCCAGACAGCCATGGACCACCAATCAAATCAGCCCACAAAGGTATCACGGTGCACCTTTATAGATGTTTCAGGTGTTCTTCTCCTGTCTCTTGTTGATCTGTGGCCTGTACCAACATCCATAACATTTTAAGGCAAGTGCACATTTCCAGACGTAACATCATTGTTGTATATTCTATATAGTACATTGGATACTATGTTGTAATTCTGAAAATAGATGAGTAGAATAATTTTGTGTAAGATGATGCCTACACACGTTAAGATAATATGTTTGCCAAACTATGGGTGTGGTGTTTGGCTTTTTATGGGAAGTCTTAGGCAAAAAATCATCATAGTTTTATCATTGGTAATGAAATTCCATGCTATTGCCTTTCTGGTTAACGCTTAGTCTTTTAATCTGCATTTACTCTTTATAATAATGCTGAAGTGTTTCAGTATAGCAGGCAACACTTGTGCTAAGTGTCCTTTCTAATCTTCTTTTAGATCTGTTGAAAGTATTTACCGTCAGGAAGAATATGGACTATTAGTTCATTAGGGAAACTAGGGTACAGAAAAGTTAATTAAAAATGAAATAGTTGCTTTTCTGTAAGACAAGAAATACCTTGAAAGTTACCAATAATCTTTGTTAAAAAGCAGTGTGTGTGCTTTGCAAAGAAATTATTTCTTCTGCCATAGTGAAGCTAATTATTCTCAAAACACACTAGCTATGTCAAATTGCAAGATGAGCATCAGACTTCGTATGTTGTAGGAATTAAAACACCATCAGTTGAGTTAATGAAGAGCATACAATGAATATGATCTCATTTTTGCAATGCAGTTAAAGTAGAAGCCATTTAAAGAACTGTTGCAAAAATAATAATTTAAGGGGAAAAACAAACAATAAAGCAAATGTTTACTATCTATTTTAATTACTTCCTGCTTAGAGGTATGCCTTAGGTTTATTTATTTTTTGATTTCAGATTCTTTCTTTTAATTCCTTAAGAATACAGTGGCTAATGGTCCATTCTGAAATAAAATGAATACAATCTTCTGTATTCCATTATACAAAGCCAAAGAGAGTCATTTGGGTTTGTTTCGTTATGCTATCTTCTGAAGACCCCTGCCTGAGATTGCAAGTTAACATAAGGATGGGAATGTGAAAGAGAATATGAAACACAGAAAGAAAGAAAATTCTTGCACTTTTTTTTTCAAATGGGGAAAACAAAAATTGAAACTGGGTTTCTGAATTATGTTCTGAACATGTGAATGCAATGAAAATGCGATTCCCTATTCATATGTTAATTATTTTTCTTTTGTAGAATTGCTTACAAAGAGAGCACTAAAAAATACAGTATTTCTGTAACAAATTATTTCTTTTAAACTTTCCTAATGCTTCGTGCAAATAAGAAGTTCTGTCCTGGCCAAGGACAACAGCAATTTTCTTTTTTCATACATATAAGAGAGATAGGAAGATTGATTTTCTTCTTTTCCTCCAAAGATCCAAGGTATGTGGTTCTTCCCTTTGTCAAAACTATGTATGCACCTAGAAAACTTAGGACATGAAGTAAAAAGTCTTGACCCTAGCAGAGGCTGGGAACCCTCCGTGCACTTCACCAGTCCCTCCAGAAATGAAAAATAAATCTTGGGAGCTTAGAAGAAGCCCTGTTAAACTACGTCTACCCAAATCAAGAATAATTTTTATTAGAGATCATTGTAGTAAAACAACCCAATACGGTTAAGTTTTACATTAAAAAAATCCAGATTCACAAGGTTGGCAATCAAGCAAGTATTTCATTGTCTGCCAGTCAACCAGTTACTGACAGAGAGGGCGTCTGGTGTAGGCATACGCTTGTTTTAAGTATTTGACATAATGAAGGGAGTTCTTTTCTGAACACTCTGCTATGGCAACCCTGTAAATTTACAGGAGTTTAAGTTATTGAATTGTACCCTATTGGAGCCTAAGTGCGGTACAACGTGTGCTGCTACTCAGCAAGTTTCAGTATTTAGGATGTATTCAAAGGCCATATAATATTTAAACTCCTTTAGATAAGTGCATGTGCTACAATAAGATATGCGCAAACTTCTACATATGGTTATGACTGTATATCTATAGGAAGAAATTAAATTATCTAGGGATTTAACATGCAATTATCCTCCAAGGTCTCCAAAGGTCGTTGCTTATAATGGTTTTCTAGCAGCTTTGGGATGAAGCAGAATAATTTTTTTTTCATCTTTCTTCATGTAAGATTCGGAATTATTTGGTTTTGTAGTTGATATGAAGTTACTAAAAATAGCTTTTGTAAACAATGAAAATACCTCCTACAATCAATATATGTAGTGGAGACATTAATGTTGGAGCATGTGTAGTCTGGAGGCAATGGATGGAGTCTGACCTACTGGTGAGAGTATTTTAGCCGCATATTACAAAAAGTGCCATTTTCCTTTCACTGTGTGGGATTTCTCAGAAGAATAAGCATCTACTTAGGTGCTGGTATATCAGACAGACAACTAAAGTTAGGTGTGTTGTATCTGTATTTGTATATGGGTGCGAAGAGAATTTAAGCTGATGTAAATTGTGTTGATGTTTTGTTTGTAAAAGTGCAAAATTCAACAGGTATATTAAAAAGAATTAAGATGAAAGAATCATAAATTATTTTTTATCTGATTGACACAGCTAGGAAACAGGTTCCTATGTAAAGTCTGACTTCTGCTTTATGCATGACATGCCTTTTTTTGCATTGGTAAAACATGTTCATCTCTTTACCTGAACTACGTTGTTTTACTTGAACTCAGTGTCATTCAAACATTGCTGTTGCGGTTTCAAAGTCATGCTTCATTTTTTTTAGTGCTCCCCACACCACTTCATCTATGTAGATCAAATTTCCTTGTCCCAGGGGAATCATGCTCCATTCACCTACCTGGATGGTAACAACTGAACTCATTGCTGATCTAAAGATAACCGCTTTGCAAGTTTCTATACTATTTCAGTAATGGTGCAATCACTGAGAAAACCCCTTCCTCTTTTAATCTCCTCCATACCATTTCTTCCTTCAGTGAGCAGTATATCAAAGTAAGTTGTCATGTATTCTGCAGAGAGTATATAGATGCAACTGTCAGTTATTTAGACCAAGGTTAGTTTTGAGTCTCATGGGAAAAACTTGTGGAAGTACTAGAGCTGCCACTAACAGTTAATTGGAAAGCTTTTCCTCTCATTTTCAGATATGCAAGTATAATAGTGATTGGAGAAAACTGGCAATAATGTCTTTTGTCACCATAGGGAAGAACAATGGTGCCAATTTAATGAATTTTTTTCCTGTCCTGAAAGTGTCATATCACCTTAAGCTTGGTTTGATCCCCCTAGTGAAGCTCTAATTTTAATGCTAAAGCTGATAATTTAGAGAAGGTTTCTCAACAGCACACAGAATGTGTTAAGTGCATTGTGATCTGTATGCAGAAAATCCAATTACATGTAGTTGTGATGTCATCTACCTCAGTGCATAGATTTGTCTACTTGCTCACTTTTTGCCACAGAAATAGTGGTGCAATGGAGTGCAGGAGAGGATGGTGCTGCAACAGCAGAGGAAGAGAAGTCAGCATGTAGGCGAATGGGAGGTTTTGTTAACGTAACTCAGTGTTTTGGAAATAGTTGTCCAAGTGGTTTGAAATGATACCATGCTTTCATTAATCTGGGTTTAGAATTCATTAATTGTGTTGCCTTCCTTATTTAGATTTAGTTTTTATGTTGTAGTTTGCTACAGAGTTGACTTCAATGGGAGTGACCTGTAATTTTCAATAGGAAGATTGATCAGTAGGAACAGATTTCCCTTCCACCCCGCAGTTAAAGCACCTACCATATAATGAAAATGTGACAGATGGAACACACTTGTGGCTCTTTCATATAAAATTAGAGCAAAGGGTTTATTTTCAGATATTATCTTCTGTGCTGTAACTTTAATTATAACCTAAGGTTCTGAAAAATATTATTATTAATGATATAATAGAGTTCTATCTTATGGCTTGGTTAGTTAGCAAATCACAGTTGAACCTTGATCATTAATTTAATATGGTTTAAACCTCACCTTATCTTAACCCCATGTCAGAATGGTGTGAGATCCTTTAATCAGTTTCCTGAAGTTATACTCTTCTTGGTTATTGATCTGTTGAAGTCAGCACAAAACACACAGCTGTACTTTTGGCCAGCTAAGTTAGGACTCTTAGGAAGGTAACAAATCATTAAAAGCTATTTCCAGCTATATTGTGTTTGTCACTACTACTGAGTCTATCCATGTCTGGAAACCATTAAATGTATTGGTTAAGTTAAAAAAAAAAAACCACAAACCCAGCAAACCAATGAAACAACAACTCACTAAAGAAAGCAGCCTTGTTTAATTTTCTTACTTAATTTGTATTACTTAACTAATTTGAAAATTGATAGCAGAATATTTGAGTGATTTATGGCTTAAAAAGAAGACCAACATTTTCCTCCTTGAAAATGGAAATTGGCTTGTCAGACATTTAGATGAAGAATGATCAATCAATAGGATTTTAATAAGGAGAAGGTTTAAAATTGACTGAAGGTGGCTTTTGTTTAAAGGTGATTTGGTATGTGCAAATTACTAAGCTCTCCCTGGAGAGGATTTTCAAAGGCAATAATGGGCACTGATTTTCTTTGTTTATTCCATTCTCTTTCTGTTCCCCTTGCCAGGGATTTCAGTACTTACCTCTCCGTTGTGTCTCTGAAATCTCCCTGCCTGCTTTTCAGGTCCTGTGAATTATTCTGCTTATTTGCATTTACAGCTATCAGTTTTAACTGTTATTTTTCCCCAGTGAGCATGTTGTCTGGATAAACTTACTTATTGTCAGCATAAGTCCATGTTAGGCATAGGGGCTAGCTGTTCCCAATGATTTTAGAGACGCAAATTTCAAAAGTATGCACACACATTGGAGTTGACTTGGAAAGTCCCATTAAAATCCTGCCTTTTGGTTTCCTGTTGGAAAATGTAGTATAATGGGCTTGGTAATAGAAAACTGTTTCTACTGGCAATTATCATTACCTTGGTTGGTTTGTTTTCTCCATTAGTGAAGACTGTACTGGACTTTCTGAAAGTGAGGTAACTAAAGTTAGATTAAAAAAGCTCCATTCTTTGTGCAATCTTTATCGCAAAGATACATGCCAAATTGTTAAAAGCGAAAACAGTAAATAGCACACCCACACAAATTCTGGTTGGTACTACTTCCTCACAGTATTTTTTTCCCCACTTAGGTTTCTTATCCCAATTTCAGTCTGTTTTCTTAGCTCTTCCTGTCATTTACCTTTTCCCGTGCTTTCTATCCTAGTGACTTAGAGGCTGGATTTATGTTCCAGTCTCAATTTAGTACCCAATATTAGGGCTTTTTTCCCCTCGGCACCCTCTAAGAAAGTGCATGCTGGTACCACAATTTCAGAAGAGGTTCTAATTGTGTGCAGACTTCTTTTCAGCAGTTATAAGGAGAAGAGCCCACTGATTGCTGACAACAGAAACAAAGTTCAAGTTTCTTCCCCAAAGTAGAGGTTAGCAAAAACTTCTAAGCAAAAATTTCACCCCTTTCCTCATGTACCAAAATTTTTTCCTTTTTTTTTATTAACACAAAAAAGTAATGTTTGTCTCTCCTCTTCATCGAAATAACTGCGACGAGGATGGAGATATTTTTATGTGCTTTTATCTTTCTTGTCTTTGGCTCTATCTATAAAGATACTATGAAACTGCAAATTAGGCAGAAATTGGTTAAGAAAACAAAAAGTGTAATTGAGGGAGTGAAAGCAGTGATACAGACCTTGCCTCAAACCCTGTGATTAGTATTATGCTTGTGAATTTTGTGTGTGATTAGAATGATGCTGTGCATATAGACTCTGCAAGAGAAATTTAAAATCCAAGGACTTACTCTATCTGCTTCTGAATACCTGAACATGCTCAAAATGTCTTTGTGCAAGCAGGTATGTCAGTGCTGCTGGCTTTTCAAAACACATCCTGTATTTTCCTGCTATATAGCAAGTTCCAACAGAGGCTACTAAACAGATCTCTGAACTCATGAGGAAAGGTTGAGGGCTTGACTTCTCAATAGAAATGGCAATTCCTGATAGGGACCTATAACGGACACTTTTGCAGCCAATTCTGATCTTTCAAAATGTTCTGTTTCATGTGGTCTGCTGTTGAAGCCAGTGTAATCTGGGCAGAAAGGACAATGTTCATTCACAGTTTAAAGCGAGAAGGTAGAATTAGCTGATTTAATCTGACCTTCTGCAGTTCTTGGGCTGCTGTGTTTCACAAAGGTATCGATCTGTTTAGCCCAGTAGCTTTTCCTTGGTTAAAATGTATCATCAATTCAAAACTAACATTTTTCTGGAAGACAAAGGTGGCAAAAACACTGTTTCAGCAGATGGCTTGATTGAAAGCGAGATGGCTTCCTTGATAAATGCATTGATTTCTTCTTCAGTTCCTCTAGCTTTATCTTCCAGCAAACCGTTCTTGATATACCTCCTGGTGGTACGTTAATCTGCCCTTCTTACAAACAATACTTCCTTTGCATGAATGTTCCATGTTGAATGTGGGATGTTGTGTTACCTACCAAAGGGATCTACAAAAAATGTAACAGCCAGGTGTTAAATGAGACTTCCCAGGAAAACTTCTACATTTAAACTATATTAAAAAAACCAACCAAACAAACACCCCCCCACCCCCCAATATAATCAACTAAAAAAAAAAAACCAACAACTCAGAAATGAGAAATCTGTCCAAGAATTACTAGCTTACTTCAATAAAAGCAAAGCATTTTTAAAGTCAGGAGTAGATGACTAGATGTTTGCTACTTACGCATTCATGCAAGTAGCATCTTTTTTCATTCTCCAAAAATCTTTCATGTTGTAAAGTTTGTCAAAGGAATTAAAAAACACTGAAGAGTTGAACTACGCATTATTAAGGTATTCTAGTGATTTTGTACATGTAATGCTCTTACTGCTGCACAGCTCACATACATAACTCTTAAACTTCTTGATTTGTCCTCCAAATCCATAATCCAAAAGATTGATATAAATTGAACAAACAGGCATCATGACACTTCTAATGTTTGTAGAAACATTACAAAAAAACGAAAAATAATTGTACTACTTGTATGAGAGAGGCAGAAATTTGCTGGGTTTTTTGCTTTTTGTAGTTTTTTGTTTTTGGTTTTGTTTTTTTTTTTTTTTAATTACAAGCTTGAAAAGAGGATGTGGCATAATATCACTCCTTGCGAGGATAAAATCAAGGTCTGTTACCTGCTATGAAGTAAGAGAAATCCCTAAATAGTGTGTTATGACATGGTCGAGTGTGACACCTAGAGGCTGTGTGATTAGGATCCCTAAAGAATAACTTTTCTCAGCTGCAAGTTTTGCACAGCATGTTTAATTATGGACTTAAGGAATGGAGCTGCCAGATTTTGAGAGACAAAATGTACTGCAACACATGAATATTTTTTTCAGATCGTTCATGTTTAGGATATTTTTTGTGGCTTTTCCCTGGCTAGGGTCCCTAGCATTCATATAAAGAAAAATAATAGACTATTAACTGTGGTGAGGAGGGCTCAATGCTCTGCCGCAGCAAAGCCTAAGAGAGCCCTGTACAGCTTATTCCAGCCTGAAGTTTTCAAAATTGAATAAAATTCTTGCAGATCCCATCTCAAGAGAATCTTTATATTATACTTGCATCTGTAGTAAAATATCTGCAGGAAAGTGAGATGTGCACAAAATGCAGAACTAGAAGTTTTGGCCCCTGAGCTTATGTCAGACTCTAAAGAGAACAAAAGCTGTTCTGAGCTGTTATGTGGATTATTTAGATCATGGATCTTGCAAAACAAACATGCATGTAAGGGAACATACCACACCTTCCTAACTTCTCCTCTAAAAGTTAGGAGTGCAACCATACCACTGCATCCCATACAGGGGATATTTCCAAGGGCACCCTAATACGGTGACTGAACCAGATCAGTATGTTACAAATTTAGAATGCTTTTCAGAAATGTGTGGTACTGTATTATCCAATGGGTATTGGCTCTAATAAACCTATATTAACTCTAGACCTCTTTTTGGGGAGATAGTTGATTTATTCATCTTTGGCAGCACTTGTTATTTTCATACCTAAGTGAAGGGGAAAAGTCTTGGAGATAAATCAAAATGAGCAGTGTTCAGATGAGGAGGACTTTGAATTTTCTACACAGAAGGAAAACCTTTTTAATTCTTTAGAATTTGGGTGATTTTTTGTGGTATTCTAGTACTCACACAGCACAGATGGTTTAGTGGGGTACAGTTGTAGTGTTTGTAAACCATCTACTATAGATCTAGAAGAGTGGACTGAAACTTCGCTAAAGATTTCTGGCTTAACCACACTGTGAAACCGAAGATAGATGGAATTCATACTGGACACACTTCTTCGCTGAGTATCGTTGACTCTAGAAACAAATGTGCCGTGCATATGTTGTACTCTTTGCATGCTCTTTGACTTACTATATGTAGAAATGCAACATATTCAGGACAGAAGATAATATGATCCTGGAGCTCTTAGTCATGGCATTTCATAAACAGAGAAGGGTGCTAGCATGGGACTACCTGCTAGCAGAGAATACCAGCGGGATGATTCTCTTTAGCAAGCAGCTTTTCATACCCAGTAACTAAGGTATTTGTATCTTGTTCTCATTTCACTTTCCACTAAATAAAATATGTTGCATGTTTGTTTTGTCATCCTCTGACTGTTTAATGCTAGGAAACATGAACAAATAATGACAATATTTTATGGCTGATTCTACCTCGTAGTCTTTGAGGTTAGAAATATTTTTTCCTAGAGAACAAAAAGGTGCTAACTTGTCAATCACTTGTGGAAGCAGTTTACAGACTCCACAGAGCTGCTGTGCCTCAAATAAATGTATCTGAATAAAAGTGTATCTGAAAATGTTGGTGCTCCAAGGTACAACACTGACAATATTGCGTTAGTGATACAGATGCTAATGTCAATTGTAGTTTATTTCTATGCTTTGTCTAAAGGTTTCTTCTCAGAAGTACTTGAACATTTATTTGGGAATGTCTAAGCCATAAACAACTGATCAATTATGATCATTAGGCATGTGTTAGAAGATGGGTTGCCAGTGTGGGCTGGAAATAGTGGTTGCACTATTAAGTGGAAGGGAGGTCCCGCGTTCACTGTAGCAAATAGAAAGAGGGTAAGAGGATATTGGATACACTGTGGTGGAAAAGGCTAACAGCAGTCTCTGGGCAAGGCATACTGACAGCAGCTGAAGCTTGCAATCAGGATATATTGCCTTTTGTATCCAAAGTCTAACTCTTGCAGACAAGCTGGTGTGGGTGTTTCTGTCTGCAGGCATCCGCCTACTCTTTGGCCTGTGGTTTCACTGGCCTTTCCCTGCCCTGGTTAATAGAAGATGAGTGCATGTACTGCAGAAGTGCTCTAGTGTTTGCCAAAAACAGCTCTTTGGGAATCCTTATTTTTTTTCCAGACACACAAATACATTTGCATAATAAATATTCCCTCCATTCTGCTTCTGAGACATTTCTGAACAGTTCTAAATGCATCATAGCTTCTTACCCCCCAAAAAGGTGAAATTGTTCTCTCATAGTTCATTGATTTTTGACAGAAAATAAATGGTACAACCATTAAAAGTAGTGTAAAATTATTTTATTTTAATAATCTCTGTTTTAGTGGTTTTAAAAATATGTGGTCCTACAGTTGCATAAATATAAGAAAAGATTTAAGTGTGTGTGTATGTGTGCTCACCCTCTCTCATGATATTGCTTTGTTCTGCTGTCAAAAACCACTTTGATTCATTGCGTCAACTACACGGATGATCTGTTCCCTGATGATGTTTCCAGATGATGAGAACCACGTAGAAAATATTTTCAGAGTCTTTCTTTATACATTCACAAACATTCTAGGTAGAATCCATTGTATTTAATAACTCTGAAAAGGGTGCCTTTTCCCCTAGTGACTCTATAAACTTGACTTTTCCCCTGGTGCATAGCTCCAGCTAAAAAGCCGGTATTTCTACTCTTAATTTTTCAAAGGAATGTATAAGTTGTATATGTTTTATTTTAACTGTGCAAGTCAATAAAGCTATTGCCACAGATTTCCTGATGGTCTTAGCACTTTTTTAGGTCCTTAAATTCTTAACATTATTTTTCATAAATTATGAAGCAGGCATTCTTTTTATTAGTTCAATTATTCTCAAGTCCCTCCATGTAGCACATAAAATAATGTGCATGTGACTACCTTAACCCCAAACATACCTGTGAAATCGCTATAATTCTATAAACTCAGAGAGCATTTTGATTTGAAAGAGTATTCTGCCCAGTTCAACAAAGCAAAGGCTGAAGGGTTTTCCATGCTTCCTAAAGTGACTACAGCATGATGTAGCAGAAGTGAATAAAATGTATTTCCAGAAGTGCTTTAGCTGAGGGTACAAGTTCTGCATCAGGATGCTATAAATTTGTTAAGATCATGGCTTTCTATGTATCCCTTATCAACCTATAATCTCCTGATTGTTGCCTGTTTTTCAACAGCTGAGGAACAGTAATCCACACTTGCTTATCTCTCTTAATCACAGCCTCACGGTGCTAGAGCTCCCTGAGCCTTTAATTCCCTCTTTGAGGCGTAACAGAGTGGAAAGTAAACAAAGACGAATTTGCAACCTTCAACATTGCTAATTTGCTCTGATGTCAGAATATTTAAACAGGCAAGGACTTGGGAATTATTTGATCATGGCTTATTTTAATCTAATGCATGTGAAAAGGCTGAGTCTGGGAAGGTTGTGCAAAATGACAGGCGTCCCAAGAGAGGTTGACTGAAGGTTTCTTCTTTAAACAACAATAGCTCCATCATTTTCAAACTCTGGGTCCTGTGTTCCTACTGTGTGGTTTTGTAGCTGTTTGCATTTTTAATGAAACTTTTTGAAGATGATAGCAGTTTTCTTGAAAATTTCTCATTTGATTTGCAGTTTATAGGTGTCCGAAACCTGATCTTTAGGCTTGTTATTGCATCTGTTCTCTGGGTAGTGGGTGGGAGAGATAAAGATCCCTATTTAAAAAGCTTTGTCTCTCTCCAGGTTTTTGTATCATCATGACAGCCTAACGTATCCAGAATACTTTCATATGTAAAACTCAGTTTTAAAAATGATTGATAACTTGATCTTCAAATTATTTACAATTACATAGTTGACATTTATGAATGTATACATACTTGTGTACATATGAATGTGTACATACTTGCTGGATAGGAGAGGATGTTATCTTGCATTATATATTGCATGCATACTTTATCTACCACGGAGGTGATGTGCTTACACTTACGTACACGTTATCATATACATATATTCATCTGTCCTCAGAGCAGATAGCTATATGTTATTATCTGAAACAGATTTGATAAATATGCAAGGCAAGTTAGGGTTTTTTTTTCTGCATTTTTTTCTGCATTTTTTCCCACTTCCCTTATAAGGTCTTAATTTTCTGTTTAATGCATGTGTAATCACTTTTTTTTTTGTTGTTTACAAAATGGTTAATGCAGCATACATATTTTTATCAGGACAAATGTCTGATGCTCTCTTAATTAATATATATTGTTCTGGTTATATCTGTTCTGGTTGTATGACTTGTGTTTCTGAAGCATGTCTGATGATGATTTCTTCTTTTCTTCATAGTATGTCTCTCCCTGGAATATCCCAAATGATACATGTCTGGGAAGCCAGCGTTTTGCAGTCACTCTCTGCATTGAGATTACAGCACTGGGCTATTTGTGTTTCTCCTCATCCGTGTTTCTCTCTGTCTCTCACTCTCTCCAGCTGGTGTAAATGACTGCTGCTGCCTCCCAGAGCAAGATAACCTGCTCAGTCAGCTGGAGCCCCCTGCGGACAGCTGTCTCGCTTTTAGCTGATGGAAAACTGCTACTAACCGCTGAATGGAAGAGCGTGGAGCAGCAACCATACTAGCAGCAGCAGCCGCCGCAGCCGCCGTCACCGCCGCTGCTGCAGCAGCCAGAGAAAGCAAGGACTCTATTGTTCCCTGGTGTTAAACAGTTTTCCCTTTTCAACTGCCATGCACAATAGCAGGAGAGAGGTTTCCAGTCCCCTTCTCCCTGTGCGGAAATTCTGAAGAAGGGAATATTATTTGAAGAAGGTTTCGTGGTCGTGCTGCGGCTTTTGGAGGTGGCAGCAGGCTGCTGGAGGCATGGGGTTGAGCGAGGGGAGCTCTGCTTTCTGCCGTGGTCCAGGGGTTTCCGCTGTGCCAGCCTGGTGCGTGGGAGTTCTTGTGCTTCTGCTGCTGGGAATCTGGGACGCTCATGCACAAAGTGAATTTCAAACTTCATCGGTGTATTTGTGGAAGACCGGTAAGTAAGGATGCTGTGTTACACAACAGCAGTGTATTTATTTTTTGTTGTAAGTAATAACCTTTTTGTGTGCTTTGTATATGTGGAGAGGGAAAGTTAAATCTAAATTACTAACGTTTACTTGCATGATTATAGGGAAAAAAATTAGGTCACCTTCTAGGATTCCCCTAGCCAAGCAAATATGGCAATTAAAAACATTATATCTGTGACTCTGTGGCACTGTCACTGGGGTCTCTTAAGTATCTTCTGTGTCTTCGGAGGTTTTGCATTTTGTTTAGTAGCTCTGTGTTGTATGTAAATAGCAAAGGTCAGGGCATTAGTGCCTGTCCACAATGGGAAGGAACATTTGTTAGACTTGGAGTCAGCAACGTTAGCAGTGCTCTAAAAATATTGACTTTTCACAAAGAAAGATGTAATTCAGCATGTCTAATCTTTGTGCTCTGTGCTGACATGTAATATATTCAGGATGGTAATTGATGGGGAGTTGGGTTTGTTAAATTTAGGTTTGTTGCACAGTATATAGGACACGTGAAAGCTAATGATGGATTAGGTGAAATAATCCAAGTGATGCCAGATCTCATAACCAAAGAGCCAAAGGCAAATAGGCTATGTGAATTCAGCACCACACTAGATAGATAATTTCCTCTGCTTTGATGCTAATGAGTTACGTGTCTGTTTTAAAGATTGCATAGTCATAACAGTGTTCCAACTGTAACTTTGCATTAAAAATCAGTGGGGAATTTTCCTGTGTCTGTTAATATATGACACTAATTCAGAACTTTCGCAGTGATTAATATGTGCATTTTAGTTGTCTAATACAGTTTTAGTTACTATGTAAGTAGAGTCAAAGTCTCCTTTAGGAAATGTAAAAATTTCAAGCCAGTAAATATTTCACATTGGCTTCGGCAGTTGGCTTTCTTCCTTGTATGTTGCCAGGAATAAAACAATCCAATAAGTAGTAGTTTTGTTTAAAATCTGCTTTTCCATTAAAGGATAATATAGTCGTAACAGAGAGTGCAACAAATTATTTGTCTGAAAAACAACTTTGAGAAGAACCCAGCCTTCTGCCACAGAAGCAGATCAATTTACAATTACAGTGATATCCTGAATTTTTTAAGAGGCTCCATCTATCTAGCAGCTCAGGGAGGAGATTAAAAGGAACTTCATTTAAACAAGAAGACAAGCTTTCCAATAACACCAGAAAGAGAAATCTGAAGAGGAGAAAATCCTTTGCAACTTTCACTTCTGACTGAAAGATGGGCCACACAATGAGAGTGACCCATTTTCTTTTTCTTTTGAGCCACTGACAAATTCAAAACATAGTTTTCAGTTCCATTACAGATTTGTAAATGTTCAGCACACACTTAAAAAGAGATAAAATATATACGCATGTTTAGATAAAAGCACAGTAATGATATGATGTTTTCATAAAGCTTTCTACATTTATTCTAAATTGCTAGGCATCAGTAGAAGAAACTCTCTGGCATTATATTATGTCTCTATTCAATGGATTGTATTTAAAAATATTAAAATAGTAACATAGGTTGAGAATAATAACACCTATAGTTAACTAATACTTACAAACGTGTACTGTCAATTTGCTGTGGACTTAACTCCACTTTCTTTGCATAAGGTACACATGCTCTCACGTAATGCCAGTTAAACCAGCAAGAAGGAAACTGGGTTGGTTTTTGTTTTCTCCCCTTTTCTCCCTTCCAGGCAAAGACTGCTCTTAAGAAACTTTTGTTTAGGACAGGTATGATCTAACTACACTGCCTGATGAAGAGCTAGTTCTTCCCTTCAGCTTTTCTTCTATGACTCTCCTCTGGTTTTTCTGCAATGAGGAATAGGATAAGCATGCTCACTGTACAGGTTTAAATATATTAATATCGGTGATTTGATGATAACATAATGAAAAACAAGTCAGAGTGGCTCTTTTCAAACAATGAATGGCAAGATGCAGTGAATAAGGTGTTTGGCTTCTAATTAAATCTTTGCACTCTTTTTCTTAGCTGTTTATCAAGTTTTGCTGTTTTCCCCCTCTTTGTGGGAGGTTGTAGAAAGTGAACTAGGAGAATCACTGCTCTGTGATCTGAAAGGATATCTAGTATGGGGTGTGTCAGGTTCAGCTGAAGTATCAGAGGGATTAATAAAACTGAACAGTAGTGAGCTCATCCAACTCAGACGGTATTTTACTTTTCCTTCTGTGAAGGAAGGGGTCAGGGGAATGTGTGGCTAAGACTGTGTCTGGGAAATCAGCTTGATTATATGCCTTTTGGGACCTGTTATGTCCATTTTCTGAGAAACATGCTATCTTTGTATTGAATTTAGTCTTGTATCAGCTTTTGTAAGTGCTGTTCATGACTTGCATGTGTCTGGTTTTTATGTCTAAAGATTTTTGAAATAATGTCTTGGTGTATGCTGCTCTGTGTCTTCTATACTGGTTTACTGCACTGTGTTCTCTTAAGGATGCCCTTGACAATAATCTGCAAGGGTTATGAGGTTTGAGTTGAGGCATTCTTTCTCCTATAAAATAACACTTGTGATATCTGGTACAGTTTCCTTATACTTTTTTTCTTTTTTTTTTTTTTTTTGTGGGGTTGGTATTCTGTTTTATAGGGTTTGGGTTTTTGTTGTTTTGGGAAATGGGGCAGGAGCATTCTTCTAATTCAAATTTCAACTGTTTTCTTCCAACTTACGAAAACCTCTCAGGGGTCGTGACTTTTCCTGTCTTAATAGACATCCTCCTGTCTACTACCATAAAAATCTGAGGTGTTTGTAATACTCAGGTTAACCATTTAGAGGTTTAATTATCTTCAATTCAGCATGGACAGTGTTGTGAACAACCTGCTTTGGGCAGGTAGATTGAACTAAATGATCTCCAGAAGTCCCTTTTGCACTCCACCATTCTGTGATACGGATGTCATCACTGAGTCATTTCTACTTCTCCAGCTGAAACTGCTTTAAAGTTTTGGCTTTTATAACTTTTTTTGATCTCCTGTGAGGATGGGTATTTGCTGTTGCATATTTATGCTGCAATTATGGTGTGCTCAATGGACCTTCAGTGTTTTGAATGGCAGTTAGATGAACATAGTTGATAATAGTTACTAGTCTTCAAACTAGGTTTCTCGCCAAACGTTCTTATTCCATACCATGCAGACCTGGTGTGTGCATTTTTTTCCGATACAAATACACAGCTGGTTCATTTTGTGTGGTCACTGGGTTTCTTTAACATAAATAAAGCGAAGTCTCCATCTGTGCAGAATAACTGGCTCTTCACAGCAGAGTGATGTAACAGCTAGATTCTCAGAGTTGAGTCATGGTGTCCGTCTGCTTGATGATTTGAGGTAGAGAACAGCAGTTTTTAGCAACTCATATAACAGAGGTTGTGGTATTAGGGTGTGGTGATTCCACTGATGTGAGATGGATGCATGCTGCTGAGTTCTGGTCTTCTGAAGTTGAAAGAATTTTTGAGTGACCTGTTTTGTTCAACAGTAACTGCCCTTCTCTGAGTCTACTGATTTCATTCGCAATGAAAAGTTGTTTGGTTCAGGTTCTACACTGCTACATTGAACTTCTGTGAGTTCCTCAACTGTTTTAAATTTCATTCATATTCTACCTTAAGTATTACGAAGCCTTATTGAATTGTTTCTATATATGCAAAAAAAAAAAAAAAATCTATGTGCCACAATTCAGTAAAAACTGCTTGTGTTAACTTTTGTTAAATGTTATTGTCCAATTTCTTTTATGTTTAAAGTGAAATTTTCATATCCAAGAACAGCTTTTTAATCTTGTTTATACTGCCCATCATAGCCTATGATTTTGATGTATCTGTTAGTTTTTGCAGTGAACAATGTGAAGACTTCTGATTCCTAAATAAAGACTGCTATACAGTTATCGCTCTTCCAGAAAAAGAAGCAGCATATTTTTCTTGGTGTGTCATTTCGTGATGCAGGCCATTTCTCCACATAACTGACTAAGCGTAGGCATTTCTTGCCACATCAGAACTCTCCTTTACTTCTCTCTACCCTGCGCTTCATGTGTTTCTGTTAAATCAACAGACACGGTGATCTGTGATGTGCTGTCAGTGTTGGGTTTAATGCCTGCCTACAGTTACTAATATAATTCCTGAAGTGCTGCACAAAATCTGCAAGGTTCGATCACACTAAAATTGCTGCTTCTGACAGTTTGAAGTAATGCGCGTTATACTCTTGAAGCGGAAGACACAGCATTGGATTGATGTCTCTGGAACAAAAGAAGTCATAAGAAAAAATCTGGGAGGCAGTGCCTTTACCATCATTATCTGTTTTAAAGACTATTGATCAGTCCTCAGATAGTATAGATCAGCATAGCTCTGCTGAATTATTTGAGCTACCTGCAATTGTGTGATACCAAGACTTGGTGTTCCTTACAACACTTGCAGCTGGATGTTTTCCCCTTCTTTTTAACAAAGGTAGAACTTGAAAAAGACTTTCTGTAGGTAACAGTGCCTTTTTAAAACTAAAGGTGAAAAATCTCTGTTTCCCGAAGAGAGCACTTAACTATCTACATTTTTATGCTTATGTTGTGTCTTACAATGTGAGAACTGGTCCTTAGATAATGACTTGCTCAACATTTGAGGCAGTGGACAATCAGAGGAAAGGTGGTAATTTGGGTGTAGGAAACATGCAGAAAATCACATGTACTCTTGGGGTAGTGGAGGCCCTGAGTGAAATTAGTGTGCTAACTGGTTTCCAGTGGGACCAGAGGGGTGTTGCAAGCTCTGCAGCCCAAGGGCTCTCCTTAACCTCATTCTGAGCTTTTTTGGGCAGCAGCATCTCGATGTGACTTTGTCCTGTTCCATTGTCTTGGGAACAGGACTGTGCAAGGGCCTCCTACTTCACCTGAAGAGCCTATGAACAGATGTTTTTGCTGTTTCAAGGTGTTACTGTGGATCTATAACCAAATCACTGTTCTTCACTGCTTGATATGAACTTGGGTCTCAACCCTGCCTTCCCCCTCCCCCCCCCCATTTTTAACCTCTTGGTTTCCCACTGACTCACGGAGTAGAACAAACACAACTTCTGTACTGTCGCGTCTCTGCCAGGTTTTACAATTTTTACTGGTTCCAAGGCCCAAATCCATTTTAAAATGAGTTTGGTGCCACAAGTGGAATTGGAGAGAGGAGGGTTTGCAACACTTTGGCTGAAATTCCTCTTCTAACACCTTTGGTGGCTAAGGAAAAAAAATCAATTAATAAAATGTCTTTATTTTGTTTTCCCTATGTGTGTCCCTAGGACTATCCTAATTTTCACAGGACTGAGTGTTCCTATCTCATATTAATGCCTGAGGAGAGCAGAAGTCCTTCCTAGGACTGGCAGTCCAGCAGGCATTTCAAAACGTGTGTAAATACACACTGACAGGAATGATCACAAGGGAAGAGGGAGAGAGAAAAATTACCTAACCAGCCCTCTGATTAAAGCACTTACCTTTCAAAGGTTGTGTCAGTTTGTTTGCTGAAGCTGCTCCATCATATAGCAGAAAATTCCCCATTTGTTTCAGGTTGTTTTTTTGGTTTGTGGGTTTCTTGCTTTGTTTTGGGTTGGTTTTTTCCCCCTCCAAAATCAGAGTAAAGAATTTTTGCAGTAATTGCAACTTGAGACTGGAGACAGGTAAGCCTATGTCAGTGAATAGGAAACTCCCTATTTTAAAGAGATTATGAAGAAATGATCTGAAGAGGCGGATTAGATGTGGAGACCTAGGGAAAATGCTAAATGAGAAAAGATGTTTTAACTTGAGGTCTGACTGTCAGGAAGAGAATTCACATATGATGATGAAAGAGGGCAATGAGGGCCTCTTAAAGGGGAAAATAGAGCTCTAGTTATAGCATTGTGAACTTGAGCTGGTACCTACACGTCCTTGGGGAGGGAGGGAGAGGGTGTCAAGATTTTTAAACAGCCAAAGTAAAACATGTTTTTCAGAATTAATCCTCTTGATTCTCAGGTCTTCAGTTACAGAATAAGATAAAAGGAGTATTATTAAAAGCTGCATTTCATCAGCTTTTCAAAGAATAAAAATTATTCAAGCAAAATGTTAAAGATGCTTTACTGTTACCTCATTGATTTAAAATATAAATGATCCTCCAGGACTGATTGTGGTTAATTGTTGGTTACATAGGCCCTGCATAAATTCGTATTAATTAGAGTTAGAATTTATCACTTCTATTGCATTCTGTAAGGTGCATCTAAGCAACCACACTGTTTACTGTCTGTCTCCCAGTTAAATTTGACTTTTATGTAGTCAAATGGTGCTTGTCTACCTATGACTTGAATAAGGAAATATTAATTTTGATTAGGCATCTTCATTACTCCTGCTCTTTTTCCTAATTTATAAAATATCCTTTCAGATTTTTTATTCAAGAGAAATTGTGCAAGTCAAGTATTAAAGTCTCTGATTAACGCAAAAGGTTTTTAGTGCAGCTTGGCAACAAAACATTTGGCAGGGATGCAGAAAATGGTTGCTTTAAGGAAATGATTTACAAATGTTTTTTTAGTAATCTGTCCTTATTTAACAAAATCAGAGTAAATATTTAAATGTTTGGAGAAAAATTTTGTGCTGCTGAAATTCTTTTTCTTAGGCAGTTACTTTGCCATATCTGAAATAGGAAAATAGAAAAAAGTGTGGCTGATATAAGCGTCTAGTTAAGATAAACAAGTAGTTGCTCTGGGCTAATGGTTGAATTCACTTGTAGGATAACATTTTGAAGCTGTCAGAAAAGTGGAAAATGGTAGTTGATCATGTTGTACTGGTAGCTGATAATGTCTGGATTGTTTTTAGCAAGTGCCCTGGAGTGCTTATGCTAACTGGATAGGCTGAATCCCTCAGCTTATAGGGATGCTGGAATAACAGAATACCTCAAAGGCTATGGGTTGTTTTGTTCTGTAGGCTAGCTGCTCCAGTGTCAGATTAATTCAGTTTATTATTATCTTATAGACCAGGATTTAACTTTACAGTTCCCAACTCCACTTGACATTGATATCATCTTTTATCGTGTTCATCCACTCAGTTGTTCAGATGTCAGAAGCGTGTATCTTTTAAGACAATACAGATTTAATAGAAAGCCCAATTCCTGTGTTATGAAGGCTAGTATTCTCAAAGAAAAGTAGTAATCTATGTTTTGAGATAATATTTGCCATTTTATTGATTAAATTGCACATTAAACTACATACTATAGCTGAGAAAGTAATTTCTGGGGTTTAGGACACTACTTGGGTGCCTCCATGGGATGGGGCTGGGAGACCCTTTTCTGGATGTAGGTCCAGTCAAAAATCTCTGTTCCTGTTTCTTAGACTGGTGAAGATGAAGAAAAGAGATGGGTTCCTTAGGAGGGTAAAGATCTGTTTAAATTTAGAATGACAGAAGCTGAAGATCTGGTTGTTTGGGTGTGCAGCTCAGAGAGGCAACAGGCTGGCAGAGCCTACAGTTGGAGGCAACAGCAGTGTTGACTTGGGATTTTCTTTTATGGATTTCTTCTTTCCTTTTATGTATATTTCTGTCTAGTGAAGCAGTAAAAATATATGGAGTTACTAAAATTATGGACAAATTAGATGAAGGAAATATATCTAGAAACCCTAAAAAAAAAATCACATTATTTGGTAAAAGTTTCCCTAAATGATCACAATTAAAATAACTGTGTTAGATTGGGTGCTAAAACTCAAACAAAAGGGAACATAAGCAGTTTTGCTACCACTAGCACAAATTAATCTCCCCTAGAAATCCCATTATTTACCACTTTCATAAGAATGCTGTACAGTGTTAAACTTATCAGCATCTGGGATTTCACACACAATCCAACAGACATTTATTGTAGCAATCAGCATGTTCTCAGCATTAATTAGCACTGTGCATTTCGGTGCGGCTGACATTTCTGGAAGTTGTCAGTAGACCACAGTAGCTGTGTTTTAATTCACTTCCTGTATTTTGGGAGCATTGACAAGATTGTGTTGGTGTTTTTATGTCTGTGGAACAGAGAAGGAAAATCTGGTGTATTTGCATGGATTCAGGGAAGGAGTGGCATTAGATACAGCCCTTTTTGACTGGCCCAAGTGGAGGTTTCTTGTATGATCCCTAGTGAATGGTGTTGCTGGAAACACAGCAAGCTTGAAAATTTCCAGATGCTGGTAAGAGTTTTCCACGGGCATTCTGAGAGAGTGGGAGAGAGATAATAAGTAACTGGTTTTTGTAGACTGTTTATATTGCATAAAGTGAGTTTGAGGATATTAATTGGAAATGTTTTCTGATTTAATGAGACGTACTTAAACATTTTAAAGATTGATGACATCTGCTAATCCAATGAGAAATTTCTTAATTAGATATGTTATTACTTTCTACCTCCTGTATTATGCAAAATGAAATGTTTATATTAGTGAACAATAATATAACTCTCCCTATGTGTGCTGGGGAATAGCTATTTTACCAGTAAGCCATTAGAGAAATAAAGAACAGAACAGAGAGAGATTGTTTTATAATGACTTGCATTTGTACAGTGCCTGGCACAATTGAATTCCCTTCAACTGCTGGTGTTTCTCTGTACCACAGCTTTATACAAAATGAGATAATTAAGACTTGTTAAAGATGCTGTTTACGAAGATAAATTATTAACATTCTAAAAGAATATTCAAATAATTTCAAGTGCCAAAAATAGTTCAAATCAAGGTGCTGTACTAGACGATAATAGAGGAGAAAATTATTTTCATAAGAAAACAGTGTTATGAAAATCCTTGGAAGCAGGATCAATTGTGAAATAGGTCCAAAATGCATTGTTGGGATAAAATGTCTTCAGTAGTAGGAGGAATGTTTTCAAATGTTACTTAGCATTTCCACATTTACAAATTTGGCAGTCTTCCCTTCTTCTGTTTGCATGTAGGAAAACTCTTGTTTTGAATTCAATATGAATGTGCTTCATTGTCCTAAAAGATCACTTGCATTATGTAAAGTTTTGCAGTTTTCTATTGACCGGTTGAATCAAGTGTACATTGTGATGAATTTTGTTCTGTTTTATTCTGCTTTACTTGATTTGCTTGTAATTTTCGCCCTGATTAGGGGCAGAGGTGGAGGAAGAGGGTAAAAGCCATTACAGTAACAGTAAGACTGCTACCTCTTGCCACTACAAGCCAGTAAAGAGGCTGGATCCTGAATCCAGTCACAGCTCTGCCAGTGGTTTGCAATGGTGACATTAGGAATCTGTTTCCTCTTCTGTAAAGTCATGTTTATGTAAGTATAGTTTTCTGTAGGTCTCTGTGCAAAAACAAAACAGAAGAAACTTTGAGAACTGTGATTTATGATAGAGGTGTCATACAGTTCCGAAGAAATCAATGTTTTAGCACAGTTGTAGTAGTCATGTGCAAGCAAAAATGGAAGGGATTAGGACATTTGGGAAATAGGAAGAAAGAAGTAAACATGAGTGGAGAATGCAAACATGAAAAGCATGGGGCAAGCAACCAGCAGCTATTTTCTGTTGAATACAAATACTTAAAATAGATTGTGAGACTGAAAAAATCAGGGGGCTGAGAGAAGGCAGTAATTGCTATGTGAACAGATGCAGAAATTTTTTAACTAACATGGGTTTTCTAATTAATCTGCCTAGAAGCTATTTTTGTACATTTCCAACCATACATATATTTGTGTGTGCGTGCTTGCACGTGTGATATATATGTGATGGTCTGAAAACATTACTGAACAACGCTGTATGGATCCAGTGGCACTACCTTAAAATACCTATAACAGTAGGTTACCTAGGTCTTCTGTGTCTGAGTAAAACAGTAGCACAGCTTGAATTTGTGGTTACATCTAATATGAGAAGTGTATGTTTTTTATATACCACTAAACTATTTTAGGAAATTCCAGCTTTGCTGCTGCTTCTTAGCTTGCTGTTTTTACATACTTTGCAGCATACTTTGAAGGCTGTCATTGAAACAATTTTTTTTTTGTTTGTAACCCTAAATGAAATTCACAGTCAGCATGGCTTTTCAGACAGAAGCTTTGGAAAGACCAGCTTGTTCCTGTAAGACATACTTGGTGCCATGTAGAAGATAATGAAAGGAAGAGGAGGGAGAGTGATAAAGCGACTGAGCATGCAAGGAAGATTTGTAGTCTTTAACTTGACGTGGATGAATGACTTGTGGCTCTCCATATTTCAACTTGATATATGAATGTCAACACCTTGGGAATAGTTTGGGTACCTGAACCATAAAGCTAGGAAATTCAGGTCATTTTCTACACTATACTTCTGTGTCTTTGTATGGAGCTGCAGGAGAGTCTATGGGCTGTGCTGCACAAAAGTGAGTTCTCCGAAACTGCAAAGTGCATACCATGAAAGATCTGTATAGATGATTTATATATTTACTAGTGATAAATATTTCATTTTCCCCTCTGTGTTTAATATTCTTTAAAAGCTTTATGGAATAAATCAAGATGATGAGTATATGTACTGATTATAATTGAGTCTTTGTTCTTTTTTCATGGTACAGATTTCAGCTATTTTATCAGATGTACTACCAATTATTTGTGATGGAAGTAACTCAACATTTACAATGTTGTTATATGGATATAAGACAACTTGGTTTTTGAGATAGCACCATTTTTGTCTTTTTCTTATCATACTTCTGTAAGAAGTTAATTTTATTGCTCTGAGAATGTTACGTAGCAAATGCCTTCCCTTGAAAATACTGAATTTGCTAGGTCACAGTGCTTCCTAGTTTCTCCTGAACAGTGTAATGCTTAGTTTCTCTCTTTATACAGAAGTAATAGCCTTTAGGATCAGGGTCCAAAACTAAATGCTAAAATTCTGTAGTGAAGATTTTACTTTTTGGATGCAGAAATAGGTTTTCCAAAACAGGTACGTGTTTTTGAAGCCTCACATATAAGGGACATTGCTGGTTAGAAATGAAGTAGCAATTCAGTGAACTGAAAATTACTGCCATGCAAAACAGGAAGAAAAGGCTCTCAAAATGACAATTTTTTTTTTGCTTACAGAAAGTCTTCATCACTCTTACTTAAGAAATAGAATATAGGTGAGTTCATATCAATGAGAAATCTTTTGTAATATTATTAGACTTAGAAATGAAACAGTGAACCTGTGTAAGTAAAGTATGTATTGTTACTGTTCATACAGAGATGCTAATTTGGGTATAAGCCATTGTAAGAAAGTTGATAGTGGATAATTTACATCTGAAGTAGCTTATGTATCCTTTACAAAGGTTGTATACACATCTTCTGGACTAATAACCTTACTGTTTTAATAAATTAAAGTCAATCTTCAATATATGCCCATACCTTTCTAACTATATTGTTTTCTCAGCAAGTAAAACACTGTTATCCAGAAAGTTTATCATACTATGAATGGAATCCAGTCTGTGTATAATCCCCTGAGAGTGATGAGTAGCACTCCTACAGGCAGGCATTCATTAACGATATATGGATCTAAGGTGAACTTCAGATGAAGGTGCAACTTAATTAAAGATAAAATATTAAAAGGAAGAGCAAAACAATTAGTTTTCAGTTTTGTGATACCTATATTAGTTGCTAATGCAATTTAGGTTTTCAATTTATTTTCAATTCAAGACAGACATTCATCAGCTTTTATATAAATTTTACCAGAGGAAGTTATTTTGGAAAGACAAAATATATTAGGATGCAATAAAACAAAGGTGACCTGCTTTCTGTATAATGAATCAGATTGTCTTTTTGTTAACTTTTTTTTCTTTCATTGAAAGTATTTCAAATGAAAGAAGTTATCATTGGCTAAGGCTTACTAAATCTTCAGAATGATATCTAAGTAGTTCAACTTGGATAGGGAAAACAGATTAACTAATAGCACATCTGGAAAAAAAACCCCAAACCCAAACATAAAAATTGGAGTGTAGAACATCAAAGACAGCATGGCAATTAAAAAGAAAATTTACTTTTGGGTTATATCGCTTCACCTGTGTCTGGAGCTAACAGGCAGAGGGTTCATTCTAATTTGCTGCAGTTGGTTACAAACAAGGAGTCCATTTGTAGTAGTGTTGCTTTTGGGTTTGAATTTTTAAAGTAAAGATGAAGAAGGCTCCCTGAAGATAGAAACTCATTAAGAAAGCCAAAGGCTTTTTGGAGAATACATTCTGTTCAGGGTGGTTTTTTTGTTCCCCACTTTGTATGTCTCACAGCACACTGCAGCTTCTAATGAAAAAATAATGCAGTTCATTAATCTGGAAAAACTTCTGAAAGTAGCTACATTCTTACAGTATTCTGGGAATTAGTTTGAACATAATTGGTTGGATGTCAATATTAAAAAGCACTCTAATGAAAAAGGAAATGCTCAAACTATGATAGCTTGCTGCTTCTGATGAAAAATTTAATGAGGCTGAATAATTACCCATTTTCTGTTCTTTTTTCCCAATCTGCCATGTCTTTCCTAAGCTCTGCTTTTCATTTATTGTAAATATTTTAAGCGGTAGGATTTCTATCACTGTAATTGAAAGACTACACTATTGTCTGTGTGTCACACTATTTTATAGCTAGTTTGCCTTTTCCTGTAATCCTTTTTCCCTTCCTGACTAGATTACTCAAGAAGAGTATTTGTCAGTTGTCATGCCCCACAGCTATCGCTTAGCTGAACTGTGCTTAGTGAACTCTAATCTTTCTTGATAAATCAACCTATTAGTGTTGCGCCAAGCAGCACGGCATCTGCCATTTACATAACGGTTACTCTAGTTGGTTTAATGTGACTTGTATCTTCTAACCTGAGGTTGAGAATCCCTTCCTTCTGAGATGTGATCATTGCCCAAATACATATATTTTCCGGTTACTGAGTTGACTGTTAATCACTTATTTAATAAAGTTATGAAGCATATGGAAGCATGGAAGTTGGGATTTTTCATGGGGAACCTATTTTAAGGAAAAAAGAAAACCAAAACAACCATACCCTACCCACCCCAAACACAAAAACCACAAAACCAGATTTTTCAAGTGGAGGGCCTTTTCTTCTGATAACTAAGTTTCCACAGAGTGCTATGGTATCTAACAGTTTGATATGATGCACACTGTTTTAAATGTTTTGATTCTAGGTGCAGTACAGATATTCAGATAAGAAATGAAGCATTGAGACTAGTTCTTTAAAATGCAGTGTTTGTATATACAGAGGTTTTAATAAGTTTTCAAATATGTCATCTATGATATTTGTTCTTTTTGCTTTTTTGGTAGAGATGATAGTTTTTAGGTCCCCATCCCATTTTCTCATATGACTTGTATTAGCTCTTCCATATCCTACCTCTTTTCTGTCTCCATGGGCTAACAGATGCTGTATGAGATGTTTGCCCCCATGACCTGGGTCTGTATTACCTGCCTGTTCAATAACTGCTCAGTATTCTGGAGAAGAAACGTGCTCTTACTGCCATATTTCCCTCCCTGCAAGAAGAAATAGTGGTTCACCTTTTTGTGATGTTGTATTAATGCACTTCCACAGAGAAAAATGTGAGACACAAAGACAGATCTCATTCTGTCAACATCTAAGAATTTTTATCAAAGATGAATTGAAATTAGAAGACAAAGCCTGAACCATTTCGGTGGTTTTGTTAATGATATTCTAGGTCTGTAAGTTACAAACCCTGAACATCAGTCACACTAAGACGGCGATGCAAAACTTTATATTCAGCTGCCCTCCACAGAGATATTTGGTTCTTCAGAAGACATTTGCGGCTCTTTCCTTAGAGCCTGTGGCCTTGAAGATGACCTGGAATGCCAGATTAGGAAATTGATAAAGCCGTCAGTGGTTTGTTATGTTGTACTTCCCAGGTTATGAGCCACCTTGTCAAATGTAGTACTTTTGATATCATCAAACATTTGCCATTATGAGATCACATCTTTTTCCTCACTTCATAAGAAGATGAGAAACTTTCAGTGTAAGCTTAATAAGCAAAATATGACACATATCTACACAATCTCTGAACAAAAATTTTTGCCTTTTTCTTTCCTAATTCAATTTAATTTAATAATACTGTGAGTTTTCTCTTTTCATCATGGTTGAGAGGGGCAAATCTGAATCTTTCTAGCAGGACATTTAGTGTAAATGTATTTTTTCACTATACAGATCATAATAACAGTGTATTTCTGTGGGATTTTTTCCAGTGAGAAAATAAAATTTATAGGTCCAACCTTATATGCGTTTAGCTCCTGTGACTTCAGTGTCATGATTCAAAGTAACACTTTAACAAGTGCTCAGCATCAGTTCTGGAACATAAGAATCATGAGGTAGAAAAGCCAGCAGTATTTTGCCCCAACATAATTTTTTAGGTGTTTACAGGGAAGATAGTTAACTAGTATTTTTTTTTTTAAATAGAAAATGAAGGCTTGAGATTAAAGATACATAAATGCAGCTTCATGTTTATTGGATGAAAAGGGGTAAACATTCTTCCTGAGAAGTTCCTAGATGGTTTTTTTTTTGCCATTTAAATTTACACTGTATACTAAAAATTAATATTTTTTCTTTAACATGTGTTTTGTAGTATCATTTTCTTCATAAAAATATTAAGCTTTGTGCAGCTCAGTACACTGAGATTTCCTTTGGTATATCAGACAAACTTTAATATAGACCACAGTGATATGGGGTTTTCCCATCATGGAAGCATCCTTACATGTTTTTTGCTTCTTGTGTCATTGGAATTACACCTAACTGCAAGAGCAGCCTGTAGAGCAGCTTTCCAGAAGTCCACAGACTTGCATTTTCTTTTCAATTTTATTTAAAGGAATTTGTCTTAGTTGCCTTCATTGATACAATATACAGTCAAACAACATGCCTAGTGCTGATTATCTTGTGTTTAACTAGCTGTGTTAAAACCTACTTTAAAAAAAAAAAAGATCTATAAAATTCCTTGATCTTATTTCCTTTTCAGGAGATTCTTATCTATTAAGTAGATTAGCCTTTATGCTTTAGTTAAGGAATAACACCTAATACCTTGAATTAAAAGGAATGGGAAGTGGAAGATGAAATTGAGCTAAGTGGCACTTGGTTTCCTTTCGTTTTGGAAGAATTTTTAGGAAAGGTTACTCCTTTATCCTTCAGAAATATGGATGCCTGTTAGAATTGATTCTGAGCATAATGCAATGTAGTTTTAACAAGCAGACTTGGTAAACATATGGATACATGAGTTTTGGATTAACATAGGTTGTTTTGGCATCCTTTAATTTTTCAGTTGTAATGAAGGATGCATTCTTTGGGTAACAGTTGGGGAAGTTTTAATATAGATTTTTTTTTTTGTTAGTTCCTATAGTTACTCTACTGTGTTTAAAAATAACTGGGCTCAAGAAAAGTTTCAAAATGAGAATATATTGTTTTAAAACCTACTTAATGGAAAAGCTTTCAAACTAAAATTTACTTCATGGTAGCCACCTGTGAGAGAGGCAATTCAGTATGATTTCAAGCTTCTGCTTTTTCTGTCTTCATAATAGTGCATCAATCTTCAATGCTGGTAAGGATACAGAAATTGTTCCTAGCAGCATAAAAGCAATGCCCTTTTTAAAGGTCATGCATGTGCAATGCCTTTTGATGAATTAGTAATCAAGTGATTATTTTTTTATAACTTTGGTTAGTCTTTGTTAAATTTTAAGATTATTTTATTTTTTCCAATTTAGTAGTATTATGTAGCCTTTCAGTACAACATGGGAAGCTAAACAATCTACTGTGGGGATGGAGGGTTGAGCAAAATATGAAATGAGTGTATGACCATTCTTTCAGCTCTAAGACAGCCTGCAGTTTCAATGCCATCCATCTATTCAAAGTAGTTAACACAACATTTTTTTGTAGTTTGCTTACGAACAAGAAATTGGGTAAGGCATTTTGGATTGCAATATTTCTTCTTGGGCCAGTGCAATTAAGAGTTTCTTAGTTTGCAAATTATTAGAGTATTTTATTAGAACTGATGTGCTCGTAAGAACAGACTTCACCAGCATGGCCTGGTGCTTCTGTGTTTTAGAATATTAAATATTTTGTGGTGAATAAATATAAGTAGCCTGTTGGATATACCTATATCATTATAGTGATGCTATAGAATTACTTAATGTAGTTTTAATTGCTTAAAGATCTTTGCTCTCTGTTTCTCAGTGTCAGGATTTCTGACAGTCTGACGGATTATTGTCGTTTAGCAGATGGCCTATAGAGTCAGTCTTTAATCAGTAAACTCAAACTGAAGGTTTGGAGTTTATCCGTTTCATTCTTAGCTATGGACTAATAGTGGGACAGATGGATTCACCCTGGTCAGTGAAGCTGTCATACAGAGCGCTCTTTGGAGCAGTAGATGTTGCTGTGAAATACAGCTAGAACCACTGTCATTTCGCATTGTTGTTTTAATGTCATATAAAATCCTCATGTATGAAAAAGACAGTTTTATCCCACTTGTTACGAAAACCCTTCACAATTTTCAAGGGAAGCTCAACTAATTTGTAGTTAATCTTATGTAAGACAAGGTAAGTGCTTGAGAACAAATAAGGAAACAGAAATCTTGATTTTTCTAAAAGACATCCTTGAAAAATGTTGACATATCACAACAGTATATTTTATAAAAATGATTTCTTTATATATGCAAAGTTCTTGAGTGTAAGAGAGACTTGTTGGGTTTTGGCTTTTTTTTTTTGAGAAATATATACGTTAAAACTGTCAATAAAATGGTTGGCTTCAAGTGAAACCCACAGTACTATTAATACTGCTTTATCAATATGTTAATTTCATACAATATGTTCTCTTTGTGTAAGAGTACTCTTACACAATTAATTCGGTGGATTTGGTGACAGGTTGTTATAACTACATCTCAGAATATAGAGATAAAATCATGATCTCTATAAATACATATCTCTGTCAACCAGAGCTAGCTCATTCTCTTAAAGTGTAGAGCAACCTTTCTTCCTGCATCTTTTTTTAAGGTTTTCATTTTGTGCCTTGTTAGAAACAAAGTTTGTAGGTAACAGAGAAAAACTAACATTTTGCTGAGTGTTTCCTTTTTAATAATGTGATGCTTTGAAGTATGAGCCTTAATTTCATCAGCATAGATTTTGAGTGTAGACGGGAAGGGAAAAAAAGATTCAGTTATGTTGTCGGGTTTTGTACGTCCTGAAGTAATCCAACTTTCGTCAAAGCTTCTGCTGCTGTTTGTTTCCTACAGCAGATTGATGGCTGGCTGTCCCTGCTTGGAAGTGTAACTTTCAGTAATACTCTCTTGACTCGTTCCTGGTGTTTAGAAATAACATTGTTTTATATAACAACAACAACAAAAAGTAATTAAGTGATTCTAAAAACCATCTTATATGTAAACTACAGAGTTTACATGAGCCTACCTTTCTGTTATTTTGGGAAACCTTCTCTAAGCAAGGATTTATTAATGGTAAATAATTTTGCTTTGCTTAAGTGTGACTATCAAATGGTGTAGTTAGACCTTAATATCATAGGTCAGAGGTCATGCTAGGAATAAAGCTAAATAATTTAGAGCAAAGCAGACTAATTATTGGTGATGGAGTGGACTAATTATTAGTAACGGTTGGATTTCAACTCCCTTTTTCTTCCCCTTAAGTATGGTATTTTGGATATTCAGTGTTTTGAACTGCATTAGAAAAATACGCCATATGGTATTGCTTGTCTTTCCTGATTGGATGTGACACCAGCTGTTACTTTGCAGATTCCTGAGCACACAGTATAGATTTCATATGTAAGTGTTCAGGCATTTATGGTCATATTTGTTTTCAGCATAGATTGTCTGAAAATTAGATTATGATTTATGTAAAAACTATAAAAGGGATCTAAGTATGGATATTTTTCAAAAGTAAGTGTAATCTCAGTTAGTCGTTTACAACTTTACATCCAAAATAAAAGCACAGCATGGTGTGGCCTTTTTTGTACGGCAGAGCCCTTGCTTTTATTTTGCAAAGTTGCATATGTAGAAGCAATTAATTGTATTTCTTTGAAAAAATAATAACTCTCTGTGGAGTCAGTTGATATGTATTGTGTTTCCTTCATGCTTGTATTCTTTACATTTATGGGGTTTTTTAGAGATACTGAACTATTTTAATTTCATTAAAATAATGAAATAATGTTTTTTCAACAATATAAACACTTGGTTATGATAAAAGCAGAAAGGCTTTTCTTAACACTTAGGAGTTTACTACTTACGTTACTACTGTGACAGTAGTAAGTAACTTTACAAAAAGTGAAAGAAGCACTTACAGTAGTAACTGGATCAAAATAGTAATAAAATTTGTTTTCTGTGTCAGAGGTTGGATAGTATTAATATTTATTTATTTATTTAAAGTTTCCAGTAAATTTTTCCTCTATTGCATCTTACTCATTGTGAAAGCAGAGTCAGCAGAACTGACCGGTGACTTTGGAGTGCTGGGAGGAGCAGGGTATTCCCAGAGTGACTGTAAGAGCACCCAAAATCATGTGGTGCAAAAGTTCAAGCCCAGGGTCCAAGGAAAGAGTTTGTACTCTGAAAGTGTAGCATATAGGATGGTTTTTATAGTACTGTGGAAAAGACTATACTGTATAGTCAGCTTATTAGTGCCTTTCTGCTCCCTCTCCTTTTCCCCAAACTGGTGGATGAGAGCTTTTGTTCCCTTCAGGTGTTTATTCAGTAGCCTTTGCTATCACTGCCTTACAGGGATGTGTGATTCCTCACCTGCTCTGCGCCCACCGTAGGGTAGGTGGACGATTTCTAACATTCATAGTCATTCTAGTTGTATGGGTTATTGATGAAGTTGTTGTTCAGATCTGATGACAATTTAATACAGTACATGATAACTGAACTGAGTGACCTTTGCTGCAATTGATGTTGGCCTTTCCCCTTGTTAAGTGACCACTCAATTTATCTAACTTAAAGGAAATACTGTGATTGCTGAATAAACTGTCTTGGACAAAGATATCCACCATTCATCTTGAGAAGGTTGAGTGGGCACTAGTAATCAGAAAAGGTCAGAGAGACTGATTTAAGATTGTTTAAATCTAGCGTTCTTTTTCATTGGTAAAAGTACATGATGCAACCAAGAGTCTAACTCTGGTATTGGTGAGCCTGGTGGAGGCAAACCGGTGATGCAGAAGACTCTTTAAAGAGTATCACCTAGACCATCAGTTTGTAAGTGCTAGACAGAACGAAATAAAAGTTTAGGCTTGTCTTCAATTTTCACAGAAGACGTGTAATTATTTAGTTTTATCATAAAGTTGTGCGGGACCTTTAGTATACATGTAATTAGTATTTCATAGAACCAGAGACAAATGCTTGTCTTTAGGGAAAACTGGTAGATATTGATCAGTTAAAATATAGTATTTAGATTAATTTATACAGGCTGTTTTCCTAAGAGTTTCTGCTGTTGCAGAACTTTCTGCATTCAAATGGCATTAACTATCCCTTCTATACTGAAGCACAAAACTATCAGAGGGAAATGAAGAGCAATCAATCTGCATGCTTTTCTTCAACATATACTGGTTTAATCAATGAAGATTACTTTCTGTGTGATTATTCTGAATCTTGAAATGTTTTAGCAGGAGATGATTAACACAGTGATTTTTTTTTTCTTTCATGCTTTCACTGTTGACCTGATCACGCATTTGTGCATTACTTGTGATGTGTGCATACAAAATTTACTATTTACTCAGAATATTGTATAGATTTATTTTCCACACATGGTACTTCTCCCCTGCCCCCACCCCTTTTTATTTCAATCTGACACAATTAAAGAATTTTTTTTTTTTTTCTAGATTTAGCTCTCTTGTAAGTCCTAACCATGGCTGTTATGACTTCTGGTGGGTTAGCACAATGACACTAATATTTAAATGGCTGAAACCATTGTTTCAGAGTTGTATAAGAGACCCAGACTGTCCTAACATGAGAGTATTCACAAGTTGTCACTCTAGGCACCCAGGTAAACTGCCTAGCACCTTTAGAAGAGAGTCTGTTTGAACAGTAACTAGGGATGTTGAATTACTTCAAATCATTGAGGCACTCTAATAAGCATTTGTTAATTTTTTTTTTTAATTTATTTAATTAGGTAAAGGTCAGTGTGCATTTCTCTTAGCATTGATGCACTATTTCAGAGAAGGGCTATACTTTCATAGTTGTGAAATTTAAGTCTCCTTTGGATTGTCCTAAATTGACCTGTATGAAATAGCCTCGAGGTAGAAATAGAGCCACTTCAGTTTCTCATCCTTGGTCAATGATGAGACACACACAAACACAGGACAGTTTAGTCTGTGTTTTAGCGTGTTTTACCTTCACTCATTATGTGGGACTATAGTCATCATTCTAGTGGGTATACACACGTGTGTGTTTGTGTACATGTTTGTTTATCCAGTGCACAGTGTGACTTGATCAAAGCTTGATTATGAGCTTGTTAACAGCTAGGTTAAAGAGAGTGTGTAGATTGTCTGGTTGTTAATTAGTTCCCATCAGCAAAATTATTAGCACAGTAGGTCAGAATTACTCCTGCCAAATGAAAGCTTCAATAATCAGTACTGTATCTGGGTCAGAGACCAATCTGGTCATAAACACTGATTGCTTGGGCCTGGAGGGTGCGGGGCCCGACTCAGTGGCACCACAAAGCTGGTGATATAGAATTGCTTCTCTGTCACTGATAAAACTATATGCTGAACACTAGCAGTAGCTTTTTTTTTTTTTAATTTTTTGCTGGCACTGTGCAATACTGCCCATTGTCAATGTCCAAGCATGAGGCAGCAGCTTGCATAATGAATCATCACCAGAGGAGATGTGTGAATCGGGATGTTTTTTTCTTTCAAAATATTGCGCTAATAGGGATCCCATCATAGGAGATAGTAGTTAACAGTTAAAATGCTAGAAATAGCTCTCAAGTTAACTAATGTGTCTGAATTCGCTCGTAGGTTTTTGTTCATACTTAATTCAAACAGAAATAAACTGTTATATTACACATGTATATACCTCTACGATCTGAGCCTGCACAGAGCATCTTGAGTGACGAATGGTGTTTTGTGAAGAAATATAACCAGGCTGAGAAACAGTCCTAGTGATCTGTCTTTTAAATGTCTGTTTATGCAGCTCACTTAAGAGTAAAAGGACAGAAGGAAAATGAGACTGGGTACAGTTATAACTTAAAAAGTGGATCCAGAGGTTTTCCCACTTTGTAAAGGACAGCTGAGTATTGCTCCATCTGGGAAGAACTGCTCCTGCCAACAGGTCCCTCAGAGCTATGTGAGAAGAATATCTTAGCTCAGCTCCAAAACAGAACCACTGTCATACATAATACATTGTTTCCATCAAGGTTGCTTTCTTTCTGAACATTACATGTGTACTCATAAGAGAACAGTTTGGCATCTTCCATCATAAGCTGAAACATAAAGATATGTTTCCTTTTTGTCTAGGGAAAGAAATAGTGAGCCAATTTGCATCCTAGAAAATATATTTTTAGTAGTTTTGTGGAAAGGAAAGCATATGGTAGGTGCAAATAGGTAATTCAAGGAAACACTTCCCTGTTGAAAATACATTAATTTTTAAACAAAATTTGATTCTACCTATTTATTTAAAAATAAAGCAGTATTTTTTTTCCAGTGTTTAAAATAACAATATGGAATTATTTATTAAAATATGCTTTCTTTGAGCCTGTATGCCTATCTTCTGTTTATTACAGTAGACCAGAAGTTTTAAAGATGGTATCACTTGCAAATTTTTTCTCTTGCTGCTCCCAGCTGAGACACCCTAATGCCTGTATATCAGTGCAACATCACTGTTTGGGTTTGAAAGCAGAGAATTTTTACTACATTTAATATTAGTCACTTTAGAAGGATAATATTTCTGTATATTTTATTTTATTCCTCTAGCAGTTTATATAGAATTGCATACAATTTAGATTTCTTTTCGTTTCCTTTTTATCATTCTTTAAGAGAATGATAAAAAATAGGTGAGTGATACAAATCAATTGTTACTGTTTTCTAGGTGAGTGTCAATAAAGGTTTCTTTTTTGATCTATTAATAAGAGCAATGTGGCAACTTCAAATGGTTTTTCACATATTAATAGTTTGTAAAAAGATAGAGTAGAACATCTTTTCAGAAATCATAGGCCCTGTCTAAATTAACCATAGATCCACAAACGTTTGAGGTTGTTAAAAGTTAAACATCATAGATCACAAATCAACATGTGATGGTGTTTAAACAGCAAACTATACCATTATGCTTCAATTTGTTAAAAACAAAAGTTCTTCAGAAGGAACTTTCGTCCTTTCTTCTGCATCAGTCAGTGGTCTCGGATGTATTTTGGGTTTCCAGTTTGCATTCAACAGCAGTATTTTTTTATAAGGCATGAAAAGTCACAATAAAAATAATGGAAAAATAATGATTGGTTTGGTGTTCTTTGATTTGCTTTTGTAAGTTGAAGCCAAATATTTCAATAACAGTGCTATATTCTCAGGCTTTGGTCCAAAACCATGTTTATGGGTTTATTAAAAAAAAAGAGAAAGAAGCAAAGATATCTTCAGAAGTTCGTGCATTAGTTTTACCCAGTTATCCAAGTCTCTTAAATTTTGTATTTTCTTATGGTTTTTTAGTTCCAGTGTACAATCCTAACACTCTAGGGATTTTTTTTCTTCCCCACTTACCACTAATTTGTCACAGTCTTGCCGTGTTATTAACAACATTAACAGCATCTAAATTAGAATGGTTTTATTTCTTCGTCTATCTCCTCAATTGCTTCATATACATTTTAATTACCTGGTCTGAAAAATACAAGAGTGTTGTTTGGGAGACTTCATCTTCTAGTCCTAAGATCTTATGCTTATAAGGTCACATTCTGTTAGAGTTGGCATGATCTGCTCTCTGATACAGTCTTGTGCTGCCCTGCTTCTTGACCTTGCTTTTGTTACCTCTGGCTTTTCTTTGTCCCCTTATCACAGCACTGAAGGAGTACTCTGCAGTTTTCGCCCTCAAGGTCCTGTGGTGCTGGTGCTTCTTTCCACTCTATAAAGCTTCATTATTCTGTTGGCCAGCAGCTTAGTGTTGAATGGCAAATGCGTATCACTCCTTTGTGTTGGGTTTTTTTCCCCCGGTGGGTGCCAGGAATCAAGCCAAGGTCTCTTAAAGGGCAGTTTTGTGCTCTGTGTCAAAGGGCTTGTGGAATTATTTTTAGTAAGTGTACTTTCTTAATTATCATCCTCACACTCATCTTATTGCTCATTGTATGACTGAAATAACGTAGTAAATGAGAAACGTCTGGATAATAGTGATAGGAGTTCTATGACTATCCTGTAACATACAGGTTTGCATCCAGCCCTTGTAAAAACCTAAATCTCAGGAATTGCTGGATATTTTTAAAAATTATTTTATTGCAGGAAAGCTTTACAGGAGATTGGTAACGGATTACTCCGACAATGAGTGGTACTGGGGGAAACAGCATATGCTGTAAAATTGAGTGCATAGTATAGCGATAATACACAGATTGTCTTATCTCTAAATATCTCTTGCAAATGTTGACATAATGTTGTTTTAAACTTGTCTAGCCCTTATGCTGCTTCTCAAGTAACAGTATTTAATAAGTTTAAAATTTTTTGTCCTGTTGGACTTAAATATCTGAGGTCAAAGGACTTAGAATATACATTAAGTGAATTCTTATCCAAAAATAAAAGCACAGCTCCGTAGTGGGCTATGTGTTTACATGTCAGATTTCAAACTGGTATTTGGGGCCATTTCAATTTTCATGAGGATGTGCTAAGACCAGAAGCCCCTGAATGGAACAATCAAATGGGTTTGCCATGCCCTGCATTTCCACTCTCATTTCCTTGACATTTCTCTTTCCTTCCCCAAAGCCAGTGCTTTTTGTAGCGTGCGTTTCTAGGAAACTGACTCTGTTGTCATACTTTTCACTAAATTTGGATTTAATTACATTAAATAGTCAAATGCACAGTTTAAATCTGAAAGAAAAGTGGAAGCTTCAGCGACTAAAATGTTCCTAAAAATGTGTAAATGTGAGTATGTAGGGAAGAAATCCACGAATTACTGTCCCACTGACGGATATCAGGTAAACAGCTCATACACGTACTGGCCATACTCCTACATTGCCTATCAGTTGTATATCAGTTCTTCTACACTGTCTATCAATTCCATCCTACAGCTGGATAAAGGACTTTTCCTAAATTCACAGGTTGTATCTAATACTTTTCCACATTTCTTCTCAGTGAATGACCTGGTTCAAAATGCTACCCAATGTTTTGGGTCTCTCCCTTACCCCCAAGATGTGATCCTGCAAACCTGCACTTCAGAGGAGTCTCTGAACGCTGACAAGTGGTGCTGGCTGTTGAGTGAGCATGGTACTGTGGGCTCTGGTTCATCTGTGCCATTTTGGCTAAGAAATTGCTCAACGGAAGTTCAGCTGATAGCTGTGGTGCCTGTGATGGCTGCATTGGCCAGAGCATCCCTCGCCCTCCCTCCCTAAGCCATTACATAATTGTCTGTGTAACACTGCCAGATTTGCTGGCTCTGTTAAGAAGCTGCTGGTACAAGGCAAGTTTTTAAATAGTTATAGTGGGCACTCAACAATCTGTGAGCAGAGCTGTGTCAGGGCATATTGCGTGCTTTGGTGTGACCAGTAAGTTGCTGCTCCTCTTGGAGAAAAACTTCCATGCTGTAGTTGTTGCCCCCAGCTCTAGTACAGTAATCATGGGATTTATTGAGACATGGCTACAAGACTTCTAGCAGCAATGGCATGACATCTCCATCTACCTCACCTTCCTAAAAGCTAAGCTCTATTTAGGGTGCCACTGGTGGTGAAGGTACCAATGGCTGTAGTGGCAAGCGATCTGCTTTGTTAGATACTTGTTATGTTTGTACAAGCTATATCTTCCTTTCTGATTTTAAGGTAGAATTCAGTGACATTTAGTGACTATAAACAGTGGATTTTGACATCCTACATTTCTACAAAAACACAGTGATGTACAGAATGTGAGAAAAATGCTGTCAAAAACTGTTCATGCTAATGAAATATGTAGGGCTGAGAAAAAGAGATGAGAAGACATTTGACTTTAAATTCTGAGCAACCTATAAAATACTTAATACTGAATGCATTATATAATACTGTGCTTTCAGCCTTGAATTTTTTAATGTATGTATCTATCTAATACAGACCTCTCTTGCTTCATTCCAGGATGACCCAAAGTAGATATCCAAAATTTGAATTTAATGTGAACCCAGTAATATTTAATATATGCAGAACTAGGAGACGGGGGAACTATGGGTGTGCAATGAGAGAGGGTCAGAAGTGGGACAAACTAAAGCATTTGCTAAAAGATCAATGTTGGATACAAAGCGAAACAGGAATTTGGATATATAAAAAAAAAGCAGAGAGAAAATGAGGAGGGTTAAAAAATGTCTAATGAAAAATTTAATATGCAGGCTATTGACCCCTCAGGCTGATAAAGAGTTGATTTGCTCTGATAGGTACAGAAAAGAGGGATGAATTCTCCATCCCAATGTGTTTGGGTTTTTGATGTGGGTACCATGGTGAGACAAATTCTTTTAAGGTCTCTTCTTGGAGATGCTGACTTGGATTAGGTGGCTCTTGGATGGAAATGATATCTGTAAGATGTGCCTTATTCTACTGTAGTATAGAGAAATTATTTTTCTTCATGTTGTCATTTCATATAGAACACTGTTGGCCCAAAATGCCATCTATGGCCAGAGGGTCATGCTCCCATCTAGAGGGACCTCAACAGGCTGGAGAAATGGGCTGACAGGAGCCTCCAAAGTTCAACAAGAAGTGTAAAGTCCTGTACCTCCTGAGGAGGAACAACCCCAGGCAGCACTACATGGTGAGGCTACCCGGATGAAAAGCAGCTCAGCAGAAAAGGAGCTGGGCATCCCGGTGGACACCAAGCTGAGCCAGCAATGTGCCCTTGTGAAAAAGAAGGCCAATTGTGTCCTCGGCTGCATTAGGAGGACCACTGCCAGCAGGGTGAGGGAGGTGATCCTTCCGCTCTGCTCAGTACTGGTGAGGTCCCGTCTGGAGTGCTGGGTCCAGTTCTGGCCACAAAGATGATTAAGGGTCTGGAGCATCTCTGTGATGAAAGACTGAGAGAGCTGGCACAGTTTAGCCTAGAGAGGCAAAGGCTAAGGAGGGATCTTATTCATACATAAAAATATCTGAAGGAAGGATTCAAAGAGGACAGAGGCAGGTTCTTTTAAGTGGTTACCAGAGACAATGGGCACAAACTGAAACACAGGAGGTTCCATCTGAATATCAGGAAGCACTTTTTTACTGGGAGGGTGACTGAGCACTGGCAAAGGTTGCCCAGAGATGTTGTGGAGTCGCCATCCTTGGAGACACTCAAAAGCTGTCTGGGCATGGTCCTGGATAGCCTGCTCTGGGTGGCCCATTTTGAGCTGGCGGATTGAAGCAGATGACCTCCAGTAGTCTCTTCCAATCACAACTGTTGTTGTTCCCATTTAAATTCTGAAAACTCCCCTTCAGTCACTACCATTTAAAAATGCAAAGACAGACTCAACAAAGCAATTTTTTCCTAGTTGTAGGGTAATATTGCCTCTGGAACATCTATCCCACCCACCACCCTGGAGAATCTTCACCCCTTTGGAGTCCTTCAAACCCCATAGCTCCCCTGCCATGTACATGTGCACATCTGTACATAAGCCAGCAGCTTTGATGCCTTAAGTTATTCCCTCTCCTCCAACTGGACACCTTCCTTCACATACCATGACCTCTGCTTTCATTGCTGAGGCTGAATTTTGCCTTTCAAGCTGAGAAGCCTTGAGTTGGTTATAAGAAAGAGGAAGCACTGATTACTGCCACCGACTCCTTCAGGAATGCATATACAGCTAACCTGGCCTGAAATATTTAAATAAATCGTTCTACTGATATATTTTATATGTATGTTATACATAGTGTCTCGTACTCTTACCCATGGAAGAGACAAGGTTGACTCTTCATTTCTGTGCTGTTCTGAAGTCAGAAAATGGTATTAGCTTTGTGCAGTGCACAGTCCCACTGAGCTCTGCCAGGGAAGAGGCACCTGGGCTCTGTTCTGACAATAGCAACAAATTTTTGTTTCCATTGGGATGCTCTTAGTTACTTCTACTTCTACACTGAAAAATGATTTGTCATTTGGGTGGTTATCTGAAAAATATTATTTTAGCATTAGTTTGGGGTGTTTTTTGGTTTGGGGTTTGGTTGTGTGGTGTTTTTTATCTCCCACCTCCCCAGTCACTCCTCATACTGATTCTTGCTGAAGACCATTTTGCTTTAGCATCTCCCCCCCCCCCCCTTTCCCCTTTCCTTGGAAGTGTAATGTGTATTTTCTAAAAGTAAAATAAAACAATATGAAGTTTCATAATAATCTTGTGTCAGTGGACCAAGATTTTTTAGACGCTGATGATTGAAGAGGCAGTGTTCAAAGACACTAGTGATTTTTACATACCTACTACAGTTCTTTGTCTAAAAAATCCACTAGAACTGTTGAAATATAAGGGTTGTTTGGCTGTTGGATTTTTTTGATCCCCTTGAAGAACAGGGACTTAAAATATCCCGCAATTCATGCTGGATCTTCTGTGAACAACACAGAAAACCTGTGGACAACTGGAAAACCTAGCATTTAGGTTTTCAACATGAACTTTTAGCAACTCTTGAAAAAAGTTGGAATGTTATTTCTTTTTTGGCATACTTCAAAGATGCTCATTAAGTTAACACTTTGACAGTTACATGAGTTTTTTTTTTCTTTTAACCTAAAAGTCCTGCAAGGGTATTTGAGAGTTAAGGGGTAGGTTGGTTCTTTTTCTAGTTGGTTGGTTTTCATTAGTGTCTGTGCATAATGTATTTGTCTCTGATATGCAAAACATTTTTATTTTGATGGACGCCAATTTAGCTGTAGCTTATTATTTATTTTATATTCACTACTAAGAAACCAGTAGGTGGTGGCCTATTTAGCCTTGGTTGTGTGAGTGAATGTAATGTTATTCAGTTGCCTTTTTATTACTTTGGAATCAACATAGTTGATAGGTGGTACTCTCCTACAATTGCCATTCCTGCAAATGCAGAAAGACTGGTGTTGGTATAATTGGCAAAGCATTAGCGTTGATCGATTGTTCTTTTGCCTGATAGTAGACCCTCATGATTTTACTAATTTGGGGAAAACTAAAGCTTAGAATCAAATACTTGCAGATCATCTTTTTTTATAATTGTAACAATTGCTGTAAAATGGAACAGAATGAAGATAGAAGTCCAGTGGACATTGGCATTGCATAAGCAGGAAGATTAGTTGGCAGCAAGCCCTCTTCCTATTCTGTGACGTGGCAAAACCTGTCTCTCTAATCACTCTGAGTATACACAGTATTGCCTGGCTTTTCATCTACTGTGACTTGTTTCCAGCTAGTGCTGGCATACAGTAAATAAACTGAAATGCGATCAGCACGATGGATTGTTTAACCCACCTTTGTCTGTCTCTGCCTGTTTTAAGGCACATCTAACTCTCTTCATTTGTAAACTTGAATCAAACCTTGGAGTATCTTCCTTACCGCATACATTTCTTTTTGCATTACATACTGCATACCGTCGTTTGCAAAAAGTATGTCAGTAGTACAACTCAAAAATGGGTATTTGCTATTTGTTAATTTGTGCTTTGGTTTCTGATGCTTTGCAATTCAAAATCGCAATGCTTCTTGAAAAGGATTTTGTGTAGCTTTAAAGGATTGCCTTGGAAAAAGATAAATATGCTTAATTTAAATTTAACCCTTTCCCTGTTTTCAGGGAGTTTCTGTTAATTTTTTTTTAATGTCAATATTCGAAGTAGTTGTATCTGCAGTAGCTCCTGTTTTGTGAATTATAAAAATGCTTTTTCAAAGCGGCATGAGAATGGACAAGAACTGGTTTTAAGTGTTGTGAATAAAGCAAGGAATATCATCTATATATTAATAACTGAAAGTATGAATAGAAAAACATTTTTGTTGTCAACCACAGTCTTCCTTAAGTCTGTGGTGACTTTACTTACTGCTGATTTTAAACTGAATTTAAAGAAGAAAAATACAGTTTATGTATATTCTGTAGATAGGTGTAGCTTTATATATCTGTGTGTGTATACATACATACACACACACATGTATATAAAAGTATAGCTACAAGTTGCATTTGTACTCCAGTGCAGATGTTAAAGTTATGCTGTTAAATTTTGTTTCTATAACTGATCTAAATTTTACTTCTAATTCACTGTAACCAACTTGCTTCCAGATTCCTTGGTCTCCCATTATCTTCAAGTAGCCCAAGTGCTATTTTAGCAGTTGCTCAAATTTTCATACATGAAATGACATGTTTCCCCAACTGCAAACTAACGAAAAGTAAGCACATTCTCCATTTATAGATAGTACAGCAGGCCTACCTTTAGATCAGAGTCTTATCAAATACATTCATAAACTAAAAAAATGACCTCACCATAAAAACCTGTCCGCCACCTGACAGAATGCAAATAAAGTTTAAGAGTATAAATAGTTGAAGTACAGATGGGACCTCAAATGTATAGAAAGTACATCTGATCTGGCAAACCTAGGCTCAAGTCCCCGCTTTACCTACTGTAGCCTTGTGAGTTGAAAACAAAGGATTTATTCTCACTACCAGCTATGGCTGATCAAAGCAAGTTGATCGTCTTGGGCATCGCCAGCAGAGAGAAAGAAGTCATTATCCCACTCTACTCAGCGCTTGTCAGGCCACACCTGGAGTACTGTGTACAGTTCTGGTCCCCGCTGTACAAAAAGGATATGGACAGGCTGGAAGGGGTCCAGAGAAGGGCTACCAAGATGATCAAAGGATTGGGAAGCCTGCCATACGAGGATAGGCTGGGTTTGTTCAGCCTTGAGAAAAGGAGGCTCAGAGGGGATCTCATCACCATGTACCAGTACTTAAGGGGCAGCTACAAAGAAGATGGAGACTCCCTTTTTACACGGAGTCACATGGAGAGGACAAGGGGGAACAGACACAAGTTGCTTTTGGGGAGATTCCGATTGGACACCAGAGGGAAATTTTTCACAGTGAGGAAAGTCAACCATTGGAATAATCTCCCCAGGGAAGTGGTTGACTCGGCCACGTTGGACACCTTTAAGAGTCGTCTGGACAGGGTGCTGGGCCATCTTGTTTAGACTCTGCTCTTCCTAGAAAGGTTGGACTAGATGATCCCTGAGGTCCCTTCCAACCTGGGATTCTGTGAAGTTTCGTGTATTTAGCCAAATGTTTTCTTCTGGATCTGAGATCTTCCTGACATGCATTAAAATAATATGTTTGTACATATATATGTATGCATATAAATAGCATATTATTAGTAAGTTATATATGATATATTATCACTGTGATATATAACAAATTATTATATACTATCAATACAATAAATATAGGATATTTTATATGCAACACATTATTATGATGCTACATAAATATATAGTATGCAATATGCATAATATATTCTACATATTATGTATATTACATGTGTACATACAAGGCAGCGCTTAGTACATTTTGGTTTCCTGACCAGTGTGTTAGCTTTTGCTTGTAATTCATCAGCTGTCAGTGTTATAATTCTTCTGTATGGTCACGTGTGTTTCTCATTTGTTTTATATAGGACTAATTTAATTGTAAGATTTTTGTTTTGAAAGATCTGTTACATTTAGTCAAGCATTCAATCAAAATTTTCTTTTTAATGAGGTCTATGTAGGTGTCAATTCTGTCTTCCATTTTGTTACTCCTTCAATATCCTTCTCTACTGTGACAGCACATCATTTATTCTGGTAGCCTGAAGTTTGGCTTGTATCAGTCGTCACTCTTGTATTGTGTTGAACATATAGATGTTATTGTCAAATCCTTCTCCACAATACTTAGTAATAGGGGATGTCTTATCAGACTACAGTGGAAGCTAAGCTGGTGTGACTTTCGTGTTTCACAAAGCTCAGTATTTTCATTTTGAGCTCGTTAAAAATATATTGTGATGGTGATTCTGACGTTTGTAATATATTCTTTGTTAATCTCTGAACATGCAGTTCTAGGAAGCAAACTGTAGAAAATTGAACTAGAAGGGACATTTAGTTCAGCTTTGGCAAGATTAATTTATCTTGAACCTATGTTTAGTAGAGGTTTCATGGTATTGACGGGCAATCTGATAGCATGTTAACTGTCTTACTGTTGAAATGACTTTTTTGTTATATAATGTTTTCACTTCTTAATGTCTAACCTAAGTTTCCAGAACACAAATTAAATTTGTTATTTGTGTTATTGCCCATGGACACTGTTTTTTACTTTCTTCCATGAAGGAAACATTTTCCTCTGTGAAGTCTGTTTTGCGATATTTATCCTTTTTTTCTTTTTATACTAAAGATACCCTCCCTTTTTTTCAGTCAGAAGAGTGGGTTTTGTTTTCTATAGCCCTTGTTATTCTTAATCTTTTGATTCTGTCCAATAACTCTGGTAAAAAAAAGTCATGGATCAGCTTTACTTGAAAAAGGTAATTTGATTTATATTTCTAAAGTTAGTTGATGAAATAACTCTGTCTAGAAAGTCAAAGAAATAATTCTGGGATATTTCAGAACAAAATAGTTAATGTGGTTTGAGATTTTGAATGTAGACCCAAGGAATACTCAGTCCCACCACTAGAAAATTCTTTTCCAAGCAAAATCAAGTAATTTTTAAATTTTATTCTCTTTAATAAAAACATTTTATCAGCTTCCTTGTAGGCTTGACAAACTTGTAGCATTTAGACTATTTATGACACCAATCTTTTTCTCTCCCTCTGGGTAAAAATCTCACTGAAGTTTAACAAAAGCTGTGGTTTTGGCTGCCTAAGCTAAAATTTTGACTCTGTTTGCATTCTGTCTGCATTCTCTAAAAAATAAATAGAATGTGATGTGGAGTAAAAATGATCCAAGATGGTAGTGAGAAAACAATACCAAGCATAGCATTCCTGATTGCTTAAGACGAAACCAAAGCCAGGCCAAGTCACAGTGTCAAGAGCTGGCTTTGGTGGCAACCTTGATGATAAACCTTGCTCCTCACCATCCACCTCTAAAATGTTTTCACTTTATATTTCCTCTAACTGCCTCTCAAAACAAAAAAAAATCCAGAAAAAAATGTATGGGCAAAACCAAAGTCTTGTTTTTCTCTTCCAATTCATCCTGATACCCTACTTGTCTCGTAAATGATGAAAATGAGCTAAGATAACAAAATTTTAGGAAGTTCTCACTATGTCATTTTGTCTGAACTAAGAGTCTTGTATGTCATGCTGCATAACAGCAGAACATGATCTCTTGTTACTTCAGACAGCTGAATCCCACAAAGCACAACAGAGTGGAAAATAAAACTGGGGTGGGGAGGGAGACCAGTACATGCTCTGGATAATGCTGCTGGCAAGGGGAGGAGGGTGGCATAAGCAGAAAAGAGAAACCATTCTTGCTTGCTTCTAAAAGATATGCCTTTTCAGTACCTTGTCTTTCACTTTGTAATCCACCTTCAGTGTAAATGCCTAGAAATCCCAACAGAAAAATAGAGGTTATGGTGGGGAAAAGTGGAGCAAATGACAGTTAAATGACTATGGAGAGCTTCCCCTTTGTTGGCCACCATTTGAGGACAATAAAAAAACTTGTCAGGGGGCATTTTGCAAATTTGATTAGTATTGAGTGAAAAACTTGGAATATGAATGAAAATTTTTGCAAAGGAATATGATGCCACATGTGCTGTACTTTGAGGGATAAATTATTTCCACTTCATTAGAAAAAGAGGCAACATACTACTACTCAATTTGGCGTTGCATTTTGAACACAGTTAGCATTATGATTGATTACTGCCTATTGTATCCATCGGTGCTATAAAAATATTGGTCATCTTTCGTAGTAATTATCAGATCAGAACTAGTAAATAAACACAGTTATCCTGGTGTTTTAAGTCACAGTACATGTTATAATCTCTAACAGTAATGTTAATTATGGAATTCCATAATCCTGAACAAATTGCAGAAGACATGGTATATTCTTAATATAATGACTTGGACACTTGACTGAGGAAAAAATAATCAGTCATATTAGGATGTTGCATTCTCTGAATAATATGTTATGAGCAGCATGTTTTACTGTGAACATGAATGGACAGGATCATGCTGCCATTATAGATAGTCATTATGTAAGTAGAAATTACTAATTTTTTTTTTTCATCAACTGACCACAGGAGAAATGCCACCTTGAATGCATTGTCTGACCTCCTCCTTCTTAGATGTGAAGGTGACAAATCACTGAAAGAACAGCAAGGTTCCTTATTAATAACAAATTTCAGCTCTCTTTCCAATTACTCCAAGTGTAATTGACATAGTAGAAGTGTTGTTTCTTTTTTAAATCTGTTATCTAGGAAATTTGCCTAGATGGAAGGGAGCCTTCAGTTGCCAGTTAGTTTTTGGTTTGGTTTTGGGAGGGGTGCAGCTTTTGGATACAGGCATATCATATGCAACTGTGGATGGACATAGGAGGAAATGGGAAGGTCAGACAGTGATTCTGTGAAGGTAATCGCTGTTGAACTTTTAGTTAATGAAATTAATGAACTGGCCCTTGTCTTTCATTAGAAAGAAGAAGAAAATGTTGCTTTTTCTGTTTGGGGTTTTTTGTTTTGTTTTGTTTTTTTAAAGCTTGGGATTTTTTTAAAGCCCTAGTTATTGTTGTCACTGTCCAGTGTGGGGTTTATTTGTTTGTTTGTGTTTTTGGGGGTGGTGGTGTTGGTTTGGTTTTGAGTGTGGGTTTTTGTGTTGTGGTGTGTTGTGGCTTTTTTTTTTTTGCTCTGGGTTTTTCTTTTTTTAAAAAGGCCCACATCTGCAATGCAAAGTCCAAGCAAAGGCTGGGAAATGGGCAGAAGACGGATACCTAAATAAGACAAATTTAACTTTTCAGAGATGTTTTGTCATGGTTTTAGCTGGGATAGAGTTTTTCTTCACCGTAGCTGGTGTAGTGCTGTGCTTTGGACTTAGTATGAAAATAATGTTGATAACACACCGATGTTTTGTTTGTTGCTGGGTAGTGCTTCCACTAGTCAAGGACTTTTCAGCTCCCCGTGCTCTGCTGGGTGCACAAGAAGCTGGGAGGGGAGGGGGCACAGCTGAGAGAGCGGATCCAAACTGGCTGAAGAGATATTCCATACCATGTAACGTCATGCCCAATGTGTTAACTGGGAGGGGCTGGCTGGGGGAGGCAGGCAGCAATCGCAGCTCGGGACCACCAGTGTTGGTGGGTGGGTGGTGAGCAGTTGTATCGCTTGTGGGATTTTTTACTTTTTCCTCTTTTCCTTTTTATTATATTATCATTATTATCATAATCATTATAATCACTATTTTATTTTAATTATTAAACTGTTCCTATCTCAACCACAAGTTTTCTTCCTTTTGCTCTTCTGATTCTCTCCCCCATCCCACAGGGGTGGAGGGAGTGAGCGAGTGGCTGCGTGGTGTTTAGTTGCCAACTGGGACTGAATCACGGCACATTTATAGGCACTTTTGATCTTATCTTTGTCTTCTGGTAAAGCTTTCCTAACCTTTTAGTTTCGAGTTTGCTAGCTTGAGACACTTCTATTTCTTAAGAGAAATACCTATAAGCCGGGCACAGTACTAGGGGATGTCTGAGATACATCTGTTTTAACTTGGATTTTTTGCACTGAATATGCGTTGATGCCCCATCTGCCATGCTGCCTTCACACTGTAAATCAGTATGCACAAGTTACCTTCCTTTGGGTGGAAGTAAACTGAATGATGCTCTTTGAGAGTGCACTTGATTTGTCTCCTACTCCTAACTGGAATTTGGTCTGTGGGACCATAACAGAGCCAGCCCTTGAAAAAAGGGATTGCTGTTGCTACTTTGACGTTGCTTGTTTGAGAACCTCAGTTCCACCCTAATAGTATACAAGTGGTACAGGAATAGGACTGGAATGAGGAATTCTGTGATCACTATAGACTTCTCAAGTTTCTGAAATGTTCCTTGCCACTTCTTGCAAAGGTTTGTATGCCCGCTATATAGAACACATAAAATGTATAATCGTGCTTACTGGAGAAAATATCTTCTTCAGTAGGTCAGAATCGGTCTCTTGTCTTTCCTGCATGACTATACATCTGTGACTGCAAAATTATACCACCAAAGTCTGTAGATTTGTTATGACCTTACAAGGTCCTGCACATGGGTCAGGGCAATCTCAATCCCAAATACGGGCTGGGCAGAGAATAGATTGAGAGCAGGCCTAAGGAGAAGGACTTGTGGGGTGTTGGTTGGTAAGAAGCTCAATATGACCTGGCAATGTACACTTCAAGCCCAAAAAGCCAACTGTATCCTGGGCCGCATCAAAAGAAGCGTGGCCAGTAGGTCAGGGGAGGTGATTCTGCCCCTCTGCTCCACTCTTGTGAGACCCCACCTGGAGTACTTTGTTCAGCTCTGGGGCCCCCAACATAAGAAGAGCATGGACCTGTTGGAGCAAGTCCAGAGGAAGGTCATGAAGATGATCCAAGGGCACCTCTCCTGTAAAGACGAGATGAGAGAGTTGGGGTTGTTCAGACCAGAAAAGAGAAGGCTGTGGGGAGACCTTATAGTAACTTTCCAGTACCTGAAGGGGACCTACAAGAAAGCTGGAGAGGGACTTTTTACATGTAGTGGTAGGACAAGGGGTAATGGCTTTAAACTGATAGAGGGTAGATTTAGATTAGATGTAAGGAGGGAATTCTTCACTCTGAGGGCAGTGAGGCACAAGAACAGGTTGCCCAGAGAAGTTGTAAGATGCCCCATCCCTGGAAGGGTTCAAGGATAGGTTAGATAGGGCTTTGAGCAGCCTGGTCTAGTGGAAAGTGTCCCCCCATGACAGGGGCATTGGAACTATGATGATCTTGAAGGTCCCTTCCAACCCAAACCATTCTGTGATTCTGTGATCATTTTCCTCCTTTCCTATGTGGAACTCAAATGTAGCTTACTAAGCACAAGTAAAGGTTATTTCTATTACAAATTTGATTTTTAGCTGCCTCTTTGGAATTCATTTGTTACAGACCTGTGTAAATAAGTTGGAAACCAATCTTTCTAATAAAGCAGTTCACTCACAAGAAACAAATGTACTTTTAGTTGACCTGAAAGCATATGTAAATCAGGGGCAGCTCTGGGAAACAGGTTTTATTGGCTGAAAGCTGTGAATACAAATTACAAAGTGGTTGTGGGTTGTTGATTTTAGGTAGAGAATCTAATCTTGTAATTTCTGCAGTATAGGATAATTAAGTAAACACTACCACAGCTATTCTCCATGCATGAATGCAACAGTATTTAATTTGTATTAAATGCTTTTTAGTAAAAAGAACCCTGCAGGTACAGAATGTTGTTATTCACCTGAGGATGCTCAGATAAATTAGAAAGGATGAACTACACGCTGGATAGTCCTCAAGTTTCTGAAGGTGCCTGTGGGTTGAAACTGCGATTCAGTGTGTCAAGCACCCTTCCTCATTTAGTATCATCTGCAAATACAGTGCAGTATGAACAATATGAGTGCCAGCATCAGTTGCTGGGGTACTATGTTTGCTACTGAACACCAGCAACAACTGAGCCTACTCTTTACCAGTCTTTGAGCCCAGCAGTCCAGCAGTTTTCAAACCATCTGGCAGTCTGTCTGGTCCTCATCTTATTAATGAGAATACTGTGGGAGTCAGCATCAAAAACCTTCTTGAAGTCAAGTTATATTGCACTGCTTTCTCCCCTTGAGTGCAGGAATGATCTCTTGGTAAATCTATTCTGAACCTTGTTGATACTGCCTTATTGTCCTTCCTGTGTTTGTGGGTAATTTCCCAGAAGACATGCTTCATGACCTTGCCTGTGACTGTGGTGGGGCTGGACTGGCCTGCGGGTCCCTGGATCTGCACAGCTGTTAGCATTTCTCCCATTGTCTTCCTTCAGTTTTATTGATCATAGACAGTGGCCTTGAAGGCACAGCAGCCTACTTTCAGCACCCACAGGTAAATCAACTTCTATGGGTTTTTATATTTCCAATTTCTTTAAGTGGTTTCTAGCTTGTTACTTTCCACTGCTGGCTGTCACACCTCTCCCCAGACCTTGATCTTATGGTCTATGAAGATTGAGGCAAAAAAGTTGTTGAACTTTACCAGTCTTTGCCATATCATCTTTCACTAACCAGCCCATATCCAACCCGTGTTTTCTTTGCACTTCCTTTTGCTGCTAACAATGTATTTAAACGGGTGTGTTTTAAAGATGTCACATACAGAACCTATAGATTTGGGGACATACTCTGTATATAGTGTAAATCTTGTTTTGGTAATTTCTGAATGTTTTTCAGTATGTTCGGCCAGTTCTATGATATTGAGCAGCTATGTCCAGCACTCAGCACTTTAACTGAACTTGATTATTAGTGTAATATTTCACTTGTATACCTCCTTTGAAAGGTAGGTTAATATTTTAATGCATCATTCTAATCTTCTTTTTTAATGTCACGCAGATCTCATGCTGTCCCTTAACAAAAGGAAATGCTTCTTAGGTGAGCATTCCCTTTTCTTGTGGGCAGTAATGTATTAATTTAAATTGAGTGACAGCTGCATAATTCTGTTTTCTTGTAAAGTCCATGAAAGTGGTTGAGCAAGGTCCATATCCAGGAGAAGAATGAAGTTCCTCAGATTCTGCGCAGTGATAGCAACAAACCCTTATTGGTATAATCTTTATATCAATAGCTTCAAATGTTTTCTGTGCATGTGTAAGTCAGAATAATAAGCCAATTTTTAAAGTTCCATTTAGTTCTATCATTGTATTTATTTCAGTATATGAAACTGGAGCAGTAAAAAACAAGCTTTCAGGGGGTTATTAGAGATTTAGCAGTGGCTGCTCTAGACATGTACTGCTGCTACCCAAAAAAGGTTGCACTAGAATCCAAATAAACCTGGGATGGTTGAATCTGGAAATTAGAATACCTAAGTATGATATGATATACATATAAAGATACTGAAGATTTTGTTCTTCAGTATAAAATGAGAAGATAGCTGATTAAGTCTGAAGGGGAAACCAAGATTTAAATCACAACTATTTAAGTTCAGTGGTATTCTTTTCTATTTGTTTGCTATTTGAGTTCCAGTACAGAAGAATCAGCTTCTGGAAAAAATTGCAGGAGTTGTCCATTTAAGAAGATTTCTTTTAGGTTTAGATGGGTTATTTCCTGTCAAATATGCCTGCCTATATCACGTAAATGTCCAATCAGTTGACCAGGTTGCTGTAACATGAAGGAATCACCTGCTGGCATAAGAGGAACACTAATACTTTGCTGCTTATTCTTCCAAACCCTCAGATATTCCAGTTTTTTATTTCAAATGCTGCAAAAGCAATACTGAAAAGGGTCCCAGCACTTTGCCCACCAACAGCCAAGCACCTGTCCTACTTGAGGTGAAGTGCAGCAGTACTTTGCTTGAGGGAAGGCTTCACACTGGGATTATAATTTGGTCTGTGTAGTTCTATGGCATCTGGGCATGGACTTCCCTTGATATTAATCAGTGGCTCTGTAAATGCTTCATGACTGCTGGAAAGAGCAAACTTTATTCCAGCCAACTCTGCTTATGCACTCCCGTATAGACTTTTTGTCATGCTAATTGCTGGAGAAGTGCCATTTTTATATTGGTGATCTTTGACTTAACATCGCAAGTGTCAAAAACACTTTCAGAAGTTAGGTGATTATTTAAGCATTTGTCATGCTGCATGAATAAATGTTCCGACTATGTGACATTGCCTGATGCAGTTACATCATCACAAAAGCCTTTTTCAGGTCTCAAATTTCCTAGGCTGATGTCATTCAAAGCGAATTGTGATTGGTTTTGAGAGGCAAATTTGATCCAGTGTTTATAGAAAAATCTGGATTTGCTAAAATAGTAAGTGTATCAGTGCATACATAAGGGAATGCTGTGAATGAAAGGCGATGAACCCAGTTAAACTATCCATATTTGAGTAGTATCAAGATGAATTTCAGTAATCCCTTGTGGTATCAAGAATTCTTTTCTCTTGAACCTGAAATTTTATTTATAACCAGCACTGGGACAATTCTATGAAGTCTATTTTCTGAATATCATTGTAGTGGATGCCAATTTAAGACGATTTGGAGCAAAAGGGTGGAAAGGGGAATCATTAACACACATACACAGAAATCAATCTTGTGGTATCTGCTTGCCAGCTGACCTCAGGCCAAAATAGATTGAAGCTCAAAAGTAGTCAAAAGGGAATTTCTCTGTCATTATGAAATGCTTCAACATGTCTTCTATTATGTGAGTAATGAACCTTAAATTTTGGATTAACATGTTTACAGTTGATGCTTGATGGTTGATTCACAATTATACATGGTTTTGATAAGCAAAGATGGTTTAGACTGAGAAGCAACTGTGACATGTTCATCATGAGTGTAAATATTTCAGTTCCAGGTACAGAGAAACAGAAACAGGTTTTCAAAACTGGATGGTTAATCTTAATCAAAAAACATTGGTAAAATAAGAATAGCTCCAGCACTAAAAAAGTTGCTGTCAACCATCTGGTGGAAATTATTTCCTGTAATATTTGGGCTTGTCATGTAAATTCTCATTTTGTCCAGTTCACCTCTACCTATCAAGAGATTTCAGCTATTTATAGAAGGATGATATGTTCTGTAATTTATTAATAAGTTATCATTGAAGGCGATGAACGATTTTTAATCAGACATTTACAGCAATTACATCTTAAGCTTTATTAGTTAACCGTGGACTTTGGAATATTGAAAATCATGAAATTAATGTTTAAGTGTTTTTCCCACAATACCTATTTCTGGTAGTGGCAACTGTTCACCTAATTTGCTTCAGTGATCTTTCATTTTGTTTGATGTTTTAGCATTTTAAAATATGGTAAACTGCTAGTGACACTGAGGTGAAAAAGAAGTTCTTAGGTAGTCTTATGACTTAATAGTGTCCAGATATTTTAATTTTATTGTATTGGTTTCTGTAGTTATGAGTAATTTTTTGTTCCTCATAACACCTTCCTGCCCCCAATTTCAAAACCCCAAATACCAACTTACCACTAACTCCTGTTTTTATTTTCTCCTGATCCAACTGAAAATAGACAGATAAACAACAGTCTGAGTTTTAAATTCAGCAAATATACAGGTCAGATTCTGATGGTGTATATCCCATAAACTTCATGAAAGTCAGTTCTAATATGCCAAGTTTTACTAGTGAAGTATCTGGCCCATTAACTTGCCCCAGAGAGAACTGTCATGGGAGGGTCAGAATTAGATATCGTAATGTGGATGCACACCATTGAAAAGCCATTTTTTAAACTTTTTAAATGAGCATCTAATAGGAACTCCAGCTGTACATATTGTGTTGTCTTCTTGTGACGTGTATCTTCTCAGAGAGGGTTTGTGCTTTCTGGTTATGTGGACATAATGTAGAAGAGTGCTAATAATAACATTTCCGTTTGAAAAGTCATTACTACAGGATAGAAATTTCTTACCTCCCTCGTTTTTTTATATACAGTTAACTCTATCTACATTTAGCACTGTGTGTTCATTTTAGAATTTCCTTTCAAAAAAAGACTTCACTTTTTTTTTTCCCATTCTGCTAATGATTTTGTCTTCAGAAACACCTCAACTACTCTTTGTATGCCTAGTCAAATTGCATATTACAGACCTGAAATGGAAGAGCAAAAATGCTTTACCTTCAGATCTTGGACCTATTTTAACATTAACAACATGAACTTTTTTGCTGCGCTTTAAATTAGTGCATTGCACCAAAGAAAAAAAAAGAAATTAGGAAAGTGGGAATTGTTATCTGTTGTAGTACAGGAAAAAGAAAAGGAAAAGATGAAGACAAGCTCTTTGCAAGGTTGCATGCTAGCAGAGCAAGTAATCATATCTTGACTGGAATAATTAATTCCACCATGCATTACATTTCTTTAGAGCAGAATTGTAGGGTTGATGTCTTCTGACAGAGATGCCCAGAAGTATCTCCATAGGTTTCAAGTAAATTGGTGAAATAAGAACCCAAATACTTCGCAAGAGAGAAAGCAAATTAAGCAATTTTGCTCCAAATTTGAAAGTCATAATGCTATAATACCAGCATCTTGTTTTCACATACAGCTGCTTATAGGCCCTAGTGATTTGTGACACCGATGTCATAAAGGACGTAATAAAACTTTGAGGTTTTATTGCAGTTCATACAACATACAAGTCTATGCCCACCCGGGATTCCTGTAGACTCCCCTTTAGACTATCATTGGTGGATTATGGCTATGTGGGTTATGAATTTTGTGTAACAGCATGATATATTCCATACTGATATGTTATGTATATTAAGCTAAAAGATAATCAAAGTAGATTGGCAATATTCTTACCTCTAGGTTTTGTAAAATAATTGTCCAACATCATATTCAGCAGTGGTTGTACTGAAGATACTGTACTATAAAACAAAAATGAAATATCATTAACAAAATTCTTTGGTAACTTTTTCACGCAGGCAGGAAGATAGCTTTGTTTTGTTTAAGCTTTTCTAAATTCAGTTGCACAGACACTCATTGATAGTCATAATACCTTGGGAGATTTTGCATTTTTTTGGGAACCATTGGTGAATGCAAAAGTGCATTTGTGCAGAGAGTTGGGTTTTGATTCATCCCATTTTTACTGAAGTGGATTACATTATCCTCAGTGGCTTAGAAATGGATGCTGAATTTACTGATATCCAAAGTTCAGGCTACTATTTTCCCATTTCCTTCATGGACACACCCCAGTTTTCTCTGTGTAGTTGCCTACTGTTGCATGGCTGGAAAATGAAGTCTGTGTCTGGATATTGTGTGCACAGGGAGGCTAATATAGGATGAGATTTGAGTCAGGCTGAAGGGGAAAATGGGGTGGGAGGAGTAAGGGAGTTTGCAGTTTAGATCTAGATGCTGTACTGGGACTTTTGAAAACAGGGCTGGGGAAAGCTCTGAGAAGGAAGAGGCTGGCTCAAGTGGGTCTGCAGGACAGATGTGGATGGGGAGGCTATATGATGTGCAGGGCCAGGCTCTAGGCATGTGCCCAGCATGGATACAGGTAACCAAGATTCTGGGTAGGGCAGGAACATGTGCACAGTTTTAATAAATGAAATAACATATTTCTTTGGTTTTATTTTTTTACTCTTACAGGTACATGTTGACTTTAAGGCCCAAGTGCACACATTTCGTTATGTGTATTTGATAATTATTAGCTGATCTTTACTGAAAAGCAAAAAAACTTTCCCAGTGGTTATGTTACTGTAGCTACCACACTTATTTCTCCATCCTTTTAAAAGTCTCTGTCCGTGAATAGAAATTCGTTTACAAGAATTTAAAACCATTGGAAGAGCATGGCTGCATGTCCTTTACCCCTGAAGAAAAAAGGACTTGTGAATTGTCTTATTAGTCCCTCACTGAATGATTGCAGCAGTTGCTTGACCTTGAGAGAAATGGGACACTGCTGGTGTTCTCCAGAGGCTGGTGTTATTAGTGTTGGCTGACCTCAGGGAACTGGGTGACCTCCATTTCACCTTCCAATCTCCAAACACTAAAACAAAGCAGTATTTTGCAACATAATATGGATAAAAGACAAAGGATGGTTGTTTTTATATATAGGGGAAGAGCAAAAGAGGCTGCTGAAGCTTTGATTAAAAAACACAATGCAATATAAATCCATCTTGTAACAAATAAAAAGGCTAGATTTCTATACATTGACACTAAATTCAAATTTGAGGTTTTCACTTGGAGGGTAATGGGCATAAACCTCACTGTATAAACTACAGTTATTGCTGGTTTTTAGGAAGAGGATGGTTCATATTATCTTATATCACAAAATCATCTTTCCATTCCATTCATGACAGTACACTCTGTGCAACCACCACATGCATGCTGTTAAGTATTCACTTTTTAAAATTGGTAGGTAACTTGTATTTTGCTTTTGAAAAAGGGGCTGCAGTTGACTTGAAATGTTATAAAAATCCACTAATGATTCCACCAGTGTTTCAGGAAAAAATATGTCTATTTGACCATTAGCTATTTTCAGCTGACTTGAAAAAAACAGTTGATGGATTCTCTTCCTGGTCGCTATTGATAATGTTTGGGGCAGAAGCTTTAAGTCTTTCAAGTTAAAAAGAAAAAGCAAACTCAGTCGTGTTCTTTTTTTTAGATTTGAAATTATTTTTGTCCACAGAAGCTTCTTCTGTACTTACTTATGTGTATGCTTGTATTATGCAGTGCAGTCCTATGTAATCACAGCATGATATGATATAATGATGTCAACAAAAATGAGAGTAATTACTTGTCAGCAACAAAGTTCGCTATTTTTTAGACTGCTACCCTCCCCCCCAGATTCTCACTGGCTTGTTTTTGGAAAATTAAGATTTCAGTCAGTGAATTAAAGTCATGCTTGGTTTGCAGCTGTGCCGGTTCTGCATCTATCCCTAGTAAAGAAGTTATAATAATCGTGGTGTTATTGAACATACCAGTCTTGGCCTCCTTTAGCTAGACTTATCAGTCTGGCAGGTCTCTAGAAGTTGTTCCAGGATGCATGGATCAGATTCTTGAGAAATGCTGTGCACAGACAAACGCTTACCAGGTCTTCTAGTGTATAACTTGGAAGTGTTGTGAAATGCCATGTGTCTGAGAGCGTGCCTCACCACTATATTTTCCCTAAGACTAAAGGAAGAAGATTCAGCCCTTGCCCCTCACTATTTTGGCTGAACACCAAAATAGTTGCAAACTGAACTCCAGTGGTGGGTTAAAGCTGTATGTGACATGCTTTGGAACAGGCGCCAATGTTTCAGACAAACAATGAATTAACACATGCCAAATCTGCTGCTGTTTAATTAGCACCTGCTATTTATCACTCTATTAAAGAAACTTGTTTTGATCCTACTTGTACAAAGGCTGAGTTACATGGTTATTGTTTAGATACAAGTGTCACTTTAGGTAAACTGGCCTTCTTTCACAATCCCAGAGGAGGAAAGGCCATGAAAGGTAAGCATATCAGTTCAGAAGGCGAGTGTATGGTGGTGGATAATCCACTTCTGAAGGTAGCTACCTTGGTGTCCTCTGCTGTACCTTACAGTGAGATCTGAAGCCTGTACACCTGCTTTCCGATGTGCTCTGGGACTGGTTCTAAAACTGAATTTCAATAGAGCTGTATATATGAAATTCATTGAAACAGATTTCTTACATTATGCTGCAACACATTTATTTCACTGCATCACAAATATATTCCTGCATAGAGACTTACATTTTTGATATCTACAGTCTGAAAGCTATGATATTTGTGTACATGCATACCAAGATTCTCTGCTAATTTTAATTGCATATATATGCTACATGGTTCTGTTTTTCCTTAAATCACACAAGCAACTTAAACTGCCTTTCCTTTCGGGGTCAATGCGTGTCTTGTTTAGAGATGACAATCTTGTCAGAATATTGAAGCCAGAGGCATTTTCAAATTGGAATGGATTCGGCTAATCAAATAACAGTGCTGACTTTTCTGACACTGAAAAATTATGATATATTATAGTATAAATTGGACCTTGGCTCAGTATTGAATAACACCCATAACTGACCTTGGATCATCTAATTTTTGTGGGAGGGTGGGAGGAGGAAGAATTCCATGTTTGAAAGCAACTCTTTATCAGAGGTTTGAAAGGTATACTAGCAGGTGGGGTGTAGGAGGGAAACAATTATATAATACTTGTGATTCATAAAGTGTATATGTTGTATATTGTTCCATTAACCACTGTTTTCTGTTGTTTCCAATAATTTAACCAATAGCTTGTATGATTTTAACTTCTGTCATGCAACTTTAACTCAGAAAAACCCAAGTTGCATCATGGTTATGTCATCTATTTCATAGCTGAAGCTATGATAGCAAAGCAATAATTAAAAAGTAGTTATAGAGGTATGTGTTTCGTACGTCCCTAGTGTCAGAGCTGTGTGCAGGTATAAAAAGTCCTTTGTCATCCAGCAGATGGCAACTTTGTAGGTGGAAATATTATCTGACCAGGCAGTCAGATAAATATATATGATCTATAAATAAAGATGTCAGTGAACATGTTTCTTCAATAAACTCTAATGGCTCTGGCTGTCATTTGTTCTTACTTAGCCACATTCGTGCTTTCTGTCTCACCAATCCATTACATTAGAAATCCATTTTTTACATTAGAAAACTTTATAGAAACATCTAACATACCATTGAGGACCTAGGAAGCACTGTGGTGATGTTCAGACAAGAACTTTGTTTACTGTCAAATGGTTTATTTAGGACTAAGTAGAATTCTTGACTCCATATATTAACAAATTGCAGGGAGTAACAATGAGACTGTTTAACCTTTTCCTTAAGAACTATGTGCACGTGTAGAACGATACCCCAAATTTATAAGCCTTACTTACACATCTGGTAACTAGCAATGTCAAGCCTGGAGTTCTCCATTCAGAATAAGAACGCTGATAAAGAATACTCGAGTAGCAATGAAACACTGATGTGTCAGTTTATGTGTGCATCCACATGATTACCCTGAACCTTCAGTCTAAGCATCTTATTAATATTAGGAAGGAGAACTCTGAGCAAGACTGAACAATAATTTTGGCTCTACAGAAAGTAAATGAGAACTGTGCAGCAGAGAGCTGGAAGATGGGTGTTTCACACCTTCAAGGATGGAGGTACCCCAAGAACAGGAAGAGATAATGGGTTGCTGGGTGATTTCAGGACCTGAGAGCCCTTAGGATGACTGTGCTAATGATTTCATGATTCTATGTTAGCACACTTTCTCCCACATCCAAAGACTTGCACTATGTAATATCTTTGTTTAGCATAGTCTTACTTTGTTGTGACAGCTGCACCTGAAATGCCAATAAGTGATGAGAAACTCAGGAGTCACGTCCACCTCCCTGCAGACTTTTAGAAAATCATATATTTTAAAACAATGAGAGAAAATATTAAATAGAAGCACCAATGTTTAATTAATGTTGTGTAAGGCTTTGTTTTCCAAATGCCTATTTCTTTGTGGAGAAACAGCCTCAGCACAAGCCAAATCTTTTCAAAGAGAGATCAAAGGCACTTGTGCTGAAGTAAAAGTGCTGATGAGCTTAAAGCTGCAGAGAGGTCCTTGGGGTGTTTGGGCTTCTGGTACTGGTGTATATATTTTAAGTGAGCCAAAAATAATTATCTCATAGCTAAAGGATGTGTTTAGTTCTGCAAGCTATTCAGACACTGAGGTGTGCAGATACAAGAGTTTGCAAAGGAGATCCAGCTGCATTATAAAAAAAAAAAATCACACAAGGCATTTGGGACTCTTAATAAATGACTCATTCTTTTCCGAAAGTCATATTTGATGTGATTCTTGTTCTGCAACAGAATTGTGTGTTCTACAGAGAGAATAGTCTGCCTAGGAAGCTGAAGTAGAAATGAAGAAATAAATAATTCCTTGACCAAAGGCTGTGATACAGATGGGAAGTGTAGAGCCTATGCATCTGAGGTGCCTTACAGTGTATCTGTGCATGAATGTGGAAAGATCTTACGTGTTGGCTTAAAGTAGTAAAATTACATGTGCCATTGTTGTGTTAAATCTGGAACTTCATTTACAGAAGTACAATGAAAAGGGCAGTCCTTAGCCTTCCACACTACAGCAAGCTGTTTGTTATTGACAGTCCCACAAGCTAGCTCTAGACCTCGTACATTTATCTGGCAGCTGGGTGATGTAATGGCTAGTTCTTTGATGCATCAGCCCACTGTGAAATTTGAGATGATTTTTGGATGTTCTTGAGCATTCAACCTGAACCATGTGTGTGGGGTAAGGGCTTGGAGTTGGCTGTCCTTGCATTGGATTTATTGATTTTTACTTCTGTTAAAGATTAGAAGTAAACCATTTGTAATACATGTAACTTTTTACTTTTGGGCTGAAGTTGTTTAATGTGTAGAAAGCCTGGCATGAATCAATAAAAGTTATGTCATGTATCTGTCAGATACTAGTAGTTTATCCATTCGGGTGTCATTTCTGACACAGAATTTGTTTCCAAATCCTACTTATCCTGACATCTCTATGGTGAAATGCAAGTGAATAATCTGGCAAATGGGATGGAGGTGTCAAAGTTCTGAAATTCCTAGAAGGATTTGTGAGAGGAGCAAAGGCTCAGGTCTGGGAGGAGTTCTGTAGGCTCTGAGAAGGTTCAGACAGATGTTTTCATACACCGAGGGGGTAGTGCCTCACCTTTTGACATAAGTGGCTCCAATAGCTAACCAAAGAGAGAGTCAGGATCCTGAGCTCACTGAGGAGAGTGCTTCAGAGAAATAATGGATCAGAGACAAAGACAACTCTTAAAGATTGACATGTTTCTTTGGATTTCTTTGTCTCCCGTGTTAAGTACTAATTATAGCTGTGTGTGGGCATGTGTGTGTGCTTCAGCTGTTACCTAAACTGCAGATCTGAATCATAAGACAAGAATACCCCTGACAGAAATGTGGCTGTATCTGAAGGACTTGGCAGGGTGAAGGGCTCAACACTGGTTAAAGCTCCTGGATCAACTTATCTGTATAGTTGTTCTTCTGTGATGTCATAATGTCCATTTTTTTCCATGCGGTAAATGAATATAGAAAACATAGTCTGACTTGGGTGTCACAAATGTAATCACAGTACTAAGAAAATATATAGCTTATGTGGTAGACTTCAACAGCCCTGTAAGTATATGACTTGTATGTTTAGAGACTAGGACACAGCCAGATCCTTAATAGAAGCTGCAGATATGAGTGGGTGGAAAGCATTTAAGGGTTCATAGCATTACAACTGTACAAAATGGTGACCAAACCCATAAAATAGACTCCAAAGCTATGATCTATATCAATTAGACCCTGAAAAACCCTAACTGATAGAGTCTGGAAAAAATCTGGAAATTAATACCGTTCTGTGTAGTGACTCATATGGTCCTGTGAGAGACAAAGTTGATGGGCATAGCATGACCAAGGTCCTAAGACTCTAGCAGTTAAAATGTTAGAGGATCCATATTTTATGAGACTGAGGAAGGTGGAAGTCTAACAGTGTCAACTCTAGAGAAAGCATGAGCATGTTTTGGTTGCCTATGGAGCAGGCATACTGTTGTGCAAAAAGAAAAAAAAGAAGGCAAAGTCAAAGCTAACTTTATGCCAGATGCCAAAAAAAAAAAAAAAGAAAAAAAAAAAGCATAAAAAAGAAAAGGGAAGGTTTCTGTGGTCAACAATCTCACTGGACATTGGAGAAAAATGAGGGGCTTATAAAGAATAAAATTAATTTAAGTTTACCATACACACTAGAGGATGATAGAAGGCCTCAAAGGAATGTAAAATAACTGTACAAAAACAGGAGAGAGAAGGATTTTCCCTTACTGCATTGTTTCAGGTTGATTAATCAAGAACAGCATCCTTTCTATTTTTGCAGCAATGGCAGGAAGAAGCTCTGATAGCATCATGTAAATGAAAGGGGATGGCTGGGAATGAGTGTATACTGCAAATGGCAGAAAAAATGTCTCTGTCGCAGACAGCCTCATGTTTTCAAAGGGTTCATGGGATCAAGAGGTTTAGGGACTGAATCACTGCCTCCTTCATATGGAAAATCCTCATTGCTTCTCTCAGGCAAGATGACACTGTGCAAATCTTAGGGCAACCTCATAATATTGTTCCCCTTGGTTTGCTCCGCAAGTTTTGCTCAATCCAGAATAGCAGGATTTGATTTCAGGTCATTAGGAAGACATAACAGTTCTCTGTCCCTAACCCAGTTCTGAAATATATGATTTCATAACACTACAGTCTTTGAAGATGTGCTAACGATGTGTATCTGCATCCTTACTGTGCATGCTCATTCATGCAATCCATTTTCCTTTTGATTGTTCAGATTGGTACAACAAAATGATTTCTGGAATTTCGGTTACTTTTCTCATAGATGCACTTCATTTGAATAAAGTCATTTGTAAGCAAAGCCAAGAGAGCTACCATCAGCCATCCCTAATATATTGGTAGACTTAAAAAGCCTGCAGCTGGAATGAGACTTGATCTGGTTGTTGGTATATCTACTGTATTTGGGTCACAGTATGGCCATGATGAAGTCAAATAGTAAGATGATAGTGATAAGAGGAAGACTAATCACTTATCTAAATACGATTGAAAAGATGGCTTATGTACAGGCCATTGGTTTTCTGCCCTTTGATAAATGCATGTAACTTTTTTTTTTTTCTTTTTTATCCCAGGCTTAATCTGCTAATGGTCTCCACAGAAGGTGATTACTTTTTAGCTTGGTACAGATTTGATTGGACTTGTGACTACAGTGAGCACAGCCTTTGGGACAGTGTCAGGTGGTCAAATCAAAATGTAACAGTCATCTTCTGGAGTGTCTTTTTTTGGTAATAGAAGTCTTTCTAGACTATGTACGTTCAACACATCCTCCTGTGCAGGTACAATACTGTCCTAGAGCTCTGAAGCATCTTTTAATATAAAAAAGCTTGAGTGCTGATGTTGAGCTTAGATTTTTTTTTTGTTAGAGAAAACGCATATATGCTTTCTGAGCATAAGATTGACACATACGCAGCTCAAGAGTGATCACAGCAGTACTGTTTATGTGAAAGCTGTACAAAAATTGTTATCCATTAAATGACTAATTCTCTTGTTTACCCTTCTTTCCCCCCAAATTCAGCATTTTTAACTACATAACAAACATGTTTTCTCACGGTTTTAGTAGTGCTTGTGAACCATGGCAGATTTGCACTTTGATTGCCACACAAGTTACAGAAGATTTTTGTCAAATATTTAAACTGGGATCTCAGAAAGCCATCAGTAGAAGCAAGCAGCAATGTTTAATGAGTACAGAAATGCCAAAGGAGAATGTTATGTGTAAAGGAGCATTTTTGCAGATGACTCTTCCTTTATTTAGCCTTCTGGGTATTATGTAGTGATACTGTTTCTAGTTTAGAACTGAGTAGGTCACTGTAAGATCTTAAAAATGATGGTAGGACTAGTGACAGTAAATTTTTTTGCCAATACAAAACCAGTAACTCATGAAGCTTTTATAGTAAAAACTTATATAGCACAGCTACAGCATTTTAAAATATAATCGGATATCAGATAGAATCATAGCATAGAATCATAGAATCATTAAGGTTGGAAAAGACCTCTAGGCTCACCAAGTTCAACCATCAACCCAACACTACCATGTCTCCTAAACCATGCCCTGAAGTGCCACGTCTACATGTCTTTTAAAGACCTCCAGGGGTGGCGACCCTACCACCTCTCTGAGCAGCCTGTTCCAGTGCCTGACCACTCTGTCAGTAAAAATTTTTTCCTAATATCCAATCTAAATGTCCCTGACAGGTCTTGAAGCCGTTTCCTCTTGTTCTCTCACTTGTTACTAGGGAGAAGAGCCTGACCCCCACCTTGCTACAACCTCCTTTCAGGTAGTTGTAGAGAGCAATAAGGTCTCCCCTCAGCATCCTCTTCTCCAGACTAAACAACCCCAGCTCCCTCAGCTGCTCCTCATAAGGCTTGTTCTCCAGACCCTTCACCAACTTCACTACCCTTCTTTGGACACGCTCCAGCAACTCAATGACAACCTTGTAGTGAGGGCCCCAAAACCAAACACAGTATTTGAGGTGCAGCCTCACCAGTGCCAAGTACAGGGGCATGATCACTTCCCTGCTCCTGCTGGCCACACTATTCCTGATACAAGCCAGGGTGCTGTTGGCCTTCTTGGCCACCCCGGCACACTGCTGGCTAGTCTTCAGGCGGCTGTCAACCAACACCCCCCAGGACCTTCTCCTCCAGGCAGCTTTCCAGCCACTCCTCCCCAAGCCTGTAGCGTTGCATGGGGTTTCTGTGACCAAAGTAAAGGACCTGGCACTTGGCCTTGTTGAATCTCATGCCATTGGCTCTGGCCCAACGATCCAGCCTGTCCAGGTCTCTCTATAGAGCCTTCCTGCCCTCCAGCAGATCAACACTTCCACCCAGCTTGGTGTCATCTGCAAACTTACTGAGGGTGCACTCAATCCCCTCATCCAGATCATCCATGAAGATATTGAACAGGACCAGCCCCAACACTGAGCCCTGGGGAACACCACTCGTGACCGGCCACCAACTGGATTTGACTCAGAAATCTTGAGTGAGCTCACCAGAGAAGTGCAGGACAACCAGGGGATCAGGACCAGTCAGCATGGCTTCATTAAATGCACGTCCTGCCTGACCAACCTGATCTCTTTTTATGACAGGATGACCCATCTTGTGGATGAGGGAAAGGCTGTGGATGTTGTCTACCTGGACTTTAGTAAAACCTTTGACGCTGTCTCCCACAGCATCCTCCTAGAGAAGCTGGTGGGCTCGTGGCTTTGACAGGTGTACTCTTTGCTGGGTAAAAACTGACTGGATGGCTGAGCCCAGATAGTTGGAGTGAATGGAGCTAAATTCAGTTGGTGGCCGGTCACGAATGGGGTTCCCCAGGGCTCTAGTTTTGGGGCCAGTCTTGTTTAATATCTTCATTGATGATCTGCATGATGGAATTGAGTGCACCCTCAGTAAGTTTGCAGATGACACCAAGTTGGGCGGGAGTGTCAATCTGCTCGAGGGTAGGAAGGATCTGCAGAGGGACCTGGACAGGCTGGATCAATGAGCCAAAGCCAATTGTATGAGGTTCAACAAGGCCAAGTGCCAGGTCCTTTACTTTGGTCACAGAAACCCCATGCAACTCTACAGGCTTGGGGAGGAGTGGCTGGAAAGCTGCCTGGAGGAGAAGGTCCTGGGGGATGTTGGTTGACAGCCGCCTGAAGACTAGCCAGCAGTGTGCCGGGGTGGCCAAGAAGGCCAACAGCACCCTGGCTTGTATCAGGAATAGTGTGGCCAGCAGGAGCAGGGAGGTGATAGTGCCCCTGTACTTGGCACTGGTGAGGCCGCATCTTGAATACTGTGTTTGGTTTTGGGGCCCTCACTACAAGGTTGTCATTGAGTTGCTGGAGCATATCTGAAGAGCAGGTCTTATGAGGAGCAGCTGAGGGAGCTGGGGTTGTTTAGTCTGGAGAAGAGGATGCTGAGGGGAGACCTTATTGCTCTCTACAACTACCTGAAAGGAGGTTGTAGCAAGGTGGGGGTCAGGCTCTTCTCCCTAGTAACAAGTGATAGGACGAGAGGAAATGGCCTCAGGCTGCACCAGGGGAGGTTTAGATTGGACATTAGAAAAAACTGCTTCACTGAAAGGGTTGTCAAACATTGGAACGGGCTGCCCAGGGAAGTGGTTGAGTCTCCATCCCTGGAGGTATTTAAAAGAAGGGTAGATGTGGTGCTTGAGGATATGGTTTAGTGGTGGACTTGGAAGTAACAGGTTAATGATTGGACTCGATGATCTTGAGGGTCTTTTCCAACCTTAATGATTCTATGATTCTGAGATGAACCGCTCCGTAACCTTCCCCGGTACCGAGGTCAGGCCAACTGGCCTGTAGTTCCCCGGATCCTCCTTCCAGCCCTTCTTGTAGATGGGCATCACATCAGCAAGCCTCCAGTCATCTGGGACCTCTCCTGTTAACCACGACTGCTGGTAAATGATGCAGAGTGGCTTGGCAAGCTCCTCTGCCACCTCTCAGTACTCGGGTGGATCCCATCCAGCCCCATTGACTTGTGAGTGTCCAAATAGAGCAGCAGGTCATAAACTGCTTCTTCCTGGATTATGGGGGGTTTATTCTGTGATCTGTCCCTTCCTTCCAGCTCGGGAGGCTGAATACCCTGGGGATAACTGGTCTCACTGTTAAAGACTGAGGCAAAGAAGGCATTTAGTATCTCAGCCTTTTCTTCATCCTCAGTGGCAATGTTCCCCTCCACATCCAATAGAGGGTGGAGATTCTCTTTGATTCTCTTTTTGTTGTTGATATATTTGTAAAAATATTTTTGTTATCCCTTACAGCAGTGGCCAGGTTGAGTTCTAGCTGGGCCTTTGCTTGCCTAATTTTCTCCCTGCAAGACCTAATGAGGTCTCTGTACTCTTCTTGTGTTACCTGCCCCTTCTTCCAAAAGTGCTAGACTCTCCTTTTTTTCCTGAGTGTCAGCAGAAGATTCCTGTTCAGCCAGGCTGGTCATCTTCCCACTGGTTTGTCTTGCAGCACCTGGGGACAGACTTCTCCTGCACCTGCAAGACTTCCTTCTTGAAGAACGCCCAGCCTTCCTGGACTCCTTTGCCCTTCAGGGCTGCCTCCCAGGGGACTCTCCCAACCAGTGCCCTGAACAGGCCAAAGTCTGCCCTATGGAAGTCCATGGTAGTGGTTCTGCTGACCCGTCTTCTTACTTCACCAACAATTGAGAACTCAATCATATCATGGTCACTAAGCCCAAGACAGCCTCCAGCTACCACATCTCCCACCGGTCCTTCTCTGTCTGTGAACAGGAGGTCAAGCAAAGCACCTCCCCTGGTAGGTTCACTTAACTTCCTCACACAACTGGTATCTTCCACACACTCCAGGAACCTCCTAGACTCTTTCTTCTCTGTTGTGTTGTACTTCCAGCAGACATCTGGTAAATTGAAGTCCCCCACTAGAACAAGGACAACTGACTGTGATACTCCCTCCATCTGCTTGTAGAACAGTTCATCTACCTCTTCATCCTGCTGGGGTGGTCTGTAACAGAGTCCAAGGAAGATATCTGCCTTGTTGGCCTTCCCCCTCATCCTTACCCATAAACATTTGACCTTATCATCAAAGTCACTAAGCTCTACAAAATCGAAGCACTCCCTAACATACAGAGCCACCCCACCACCTCTCCTTCCTTGCCTATCCCTTCTGAAGAGCTTATAGCCATCCATGGCAGCACTCCAGTCATAAGAGTCATCCCACCATGTCTATGTGATGGCAACTAAGCCATAGCTATGCCGCTGCACAATGGCTTCCAGCTCCTCCTGTTTGTTACCCATGCTGTGTGCATTGGCATAGATGCACTTGAGCTGGGCTATTGATTTCACCCCCAACCCTGGCACACCACCCCTAGGCTCCTCTCCGGTGGGCCTGGCTACATCGCCCTCCCCCTTTGAGCCTAGTTTAAAGCCCTCTCGATGAGCCTCGCCAACCCATTTACAAGAATCCTTTACCCCCTTTGAGTTAGGTGAACTCCATCTGCCACCAGCAGGCCCAGTGCCATGTAAACCTCCCCATGATCAAAAAACCAAAATTCCACCAATGGCACAAGATGTGATATTAAGATTGATTTCATTATCAGTTTTCTGATGTTTGGAGAAAAAAAGAAAAGGAAAAAGAAGAGTCAATAGAATTAACTGTAGCAGTTACACAAGAAAAATGCTTAATACGTTGTCCATTTAAGGACAGAAAAAATTAAAATGTGGTCAAAAATTCATATATATTGAATATTTTCTGAGTATGTTAGGTGCGTGAAATTCTGTCTCATTACTGTCAAATTTAGAAACAGAGCTGGAGGGACGTAATGTTAGGAATCTGGCTTGAAGGTTCCATGTAGCTACTGAAAATGTGATGTGAAAATGGTGGCTAAAATGCTATTTTGTGTGGCAGTGTTGTTATATTAATCAGGCTTTCCTGCATAAAGGAAACCAAGAGGAACTATTCAATTTGTAAGGCTGGTGCATAAAACGTGTTTGTGACCATCAAGGAGATGTTCAGCCTGCCTTGCAGAAAGAGCTTAAATGAGGTTGCTTTATTTGCTCAGAAAGTGAAACTTGGAAGGGAATGTGTTTCACTTTTTTTTTTGCTCCAACTAATTAAAAATCAGAACACTTTGTGCAAAAAGAAACAGCTAACAGTACATGAACAGATAGACTGAAGATAGATAGATAGCTATGCATATAGAGATATATAAAATTTGTCAACAAACAGAAATGGAGAGGGAGACTTGGAAACAGGTTTCCAGGTTTCATACAAGTAGGAGCAGTTCAGGTAAAAGGCATAATGATTTTAAGAAAAATTCAGAAATTTCAAAAATGTTTTAGACAAATGAAAGATTTGTGTAAAAGAATGCATGAGATACCTTATGCAGCAGAGGTTTGTATTTGCTGGCATTCCTACATACCTGTTTTAGAAGAATATTGCCAAAAAAGACTAAAGGCAGGATGGATATTGTATCTATATTGCAGTGCTGCCTAAACTGCTCTGTAAAAAAAACCAAAAACAAACCCAAAACACAAAAAAACCCACCACAAACTGTTCTATTTGTAGAATCTCCCTGGACTGGATATTCAGACCTGCAGAACATATGGTTGTAATTGCAAATTGTACAGGAGAGACGTGTTCTGTCCTTTGGGCCTATCTTGTTCGGTTGCTTTTTTTGGTGCACTTCATGCCACAAGTGCAGCCTGCTGATCCCTGATAGCATCTGAGCTGTGAGGCCATTGTACCCTTGTGTGTGGAAGGTGTGCATTTTAGAAATAACTGTAGTGATTGCAAAAAAGGAAGTGGTGAAATATATAGTTAAGATAATGGCACAAATAAGCTTGTTTTCAGCGCTCTCACCCCCTTAACTCATCACAGAATGAAAAAAGAATTATCTTGGGAGTCAAGCAAATCTGCCCCTGTCTTAACTAGAAGTAGCAAATTGTCATTTAAATGTTATATAAAAACATGAGTTTTTGTACTTTGTGGATTTGGAGGGGATTGGCAGGCGAGAGAGGCTCTCAGCTTCAAACAGGGCTTTGAGGCAGAAATTGTTTCCCCCTCTTTTGTCTCTGCCATGCTGATTTCTACTGCTCCCACTCACACATGACCAGAATCCCAATATGTCTACCAGCAACACTTTTTCCAAATAAAACTGTGTTTGCCTCTGCTTACAACTTCCATATAGGCTAAGCCATAGTACCAGAGAGAAATCACTTGTCAAGTATAGCAGCACTTACTATACTCTGTCGTGTGCCTCTCTCCTTCCCCTCGTGCAAAGGCTGTAATTGCTCATTTACAGCACTGCTTCTTCAGGAAATTTTGACCCCCTAGAGAGGCTCTGCACATCACAAGATCACTGCCCAGCTTATCAAATGAGGCAGCCCTTTCTGAAAGGAAGGTTACATTAGGAATCAGAGAGTATTGAAGATGCTGATGTAGTGCAGTGGATTTGTCAGAAGGCACATTCTCTTTTTGTTCTTCTCCATAATCTCACCTGCTCAACAACTTCAGCCACCACCCACCACAGCTGTGCTGAATGCTGCCTCTCACTTCTGATCCTTCTCACTCCAGCTGTGTCCCATTGCCTTTTGCATTTCATCAGTGATTTCTCAGAACAATTTAAGCTTATCCATTCCCTGACAAGCTAAGCCATGCCCTGCTATCTCAACTACAGGATTCTGATCCCTCCCTTGATCCCGATGTTTGTATCAGTCTTGCCTGCCTTACACACTTCCCCAGTATTGCCCCCTTGCTAAGTTTTATTTAAACCCATTGAATCACATTGTGACAGGAATTATATTTTACACAGAAATTTTATACTGCATAAGCCAAGAATCGTGAAGCTGAGAATGACTTGGTGCCCATGTGCATCCTGAAGGGTGTTCGCCTTCACTTCTTTTTAAGGAATTCCAGAGTTGGGAACCCTCTGACATTGTGAGATGATGTATTCCAGAACCATTACCCTTTTCACAAGAAATATTTTTCCTAAAATCTAACCTGTATGATGCTGAAGTTTAACCAGTCTCCCTCTGCCACTGCTCATATTGCAGATGTGAAGAGTAGTAGCTCATCATCATTGCCTTCAAAGCAGCCTGTAAAGGTTCTTTTTCCCCTCCTGTGTGGTCTGAGTATGCCTTCTAAAAAGTGCAGCAGTATAAGTAGTACACCACTACAGTAAGTCCCCAAATAATTTTTTGATGTCAAGAAATAGGTAGAAATCTGTAGGAAAGGATATTTTTTTTAACAATGGTATTTTTGTCATAAGAAATAATACCATGATTTTTTCTATCAGGGTATTTCTATATATATCTGTTGGTACATTTTGCTTCAATTGATGAGTTTTAAAAATCTTGGATTTATATTTTATCTTCAAGGTTGTAGAGTAGGTATGAAATGTCAGATAAAAAAATCACACCTGCTTCTCTATATTATTATCGTTTCTGCACTACGGATTTTACAAAGTTCTTGTGTAAATAGGCTTAAGTAATGCTGTAAACAAATCCGTGGATTCGCTTAGACTTATCCTTTAAATTCTTCTTGTGTAGATTAAATATCAATATTTCTTTATGCTTTATAGAAGCCACTATTTAAGTAATAAGCTAGTAACTTCAGAAATCTGTTCTGTTGCTCCAGCAGTCTCTGACTGTTGTCAGTTACAACCCAATTAGTCCCTATTTTATTGTCAAAACAAGTTAATGAAGTGTTTCTTCTTAAAGCTGCTAATATTTTTGGTAGTAGAAATTTCATTGGTGTTTGCTTGAGTTTTCTTTCTCTTTCAGAAAGCAAATATATCATGACTGTTAGTAATTTCCTGCATATACTTAAGTGAAGCACAGAGGAGCAGTATTGTAATTTCTTTGACGGCAAACCTAACATTGCAAAATAATAACTGAAAAAATATAAAGACAAAAGTGCTGGTTTACTCCAAAGAAAACACTCTTCTTCAGATGTAACAATCTGCTAATTTATTCATTCTATTTAGAGAACAATTTAGTAACTTTTTTTCCTCACTGTTTTAAACTTTTGTGCTTCCAAGTTCACTCACTCAGGGAAAAGAGAAATATTCAATGAATGAAATAGCCTTCTTACATACAAAACCAAAATGGCATAGAAAAATGGCTGATCTGAGATTTACAAATATCTTTATTCATGCTTTTAAATAGAACTTATATGCAAAAATCAGTATAAATGTGATGAGATCATAAAAGATCAAATGCTGTTACAGGCTTGCAGGCAAGTCTGGTGAACAATCATTATTCTGAGAAGGGGAATGTGCATTAATGTAATCCCTTAAAATAATCTCCAAAATAACTCTAATCCTGAAAATAACTTTTTTGAATTTGTATAAGGATAAACAAAAATAAACAGGTATTAGGTGAAACGCTTATAATATAGAATCAGAGTAGATAAAATACCTGAAAGCTATGGGAGTAATACAGTTTTGATTCTTAATCTCTTTTTCTGGAAAAAAGAAAAGTTGTGAAATGTACATAACGAAAGCTATACATGGTGTTCAGTCATTAAGACATTTTGCAGAAATGTAAGCACATATGCACTCTCCTCCTGTTCCCAAGACTGTGGCGGCTGTATATTTTATCTGTGCATATATATAAATACACATAGCTCTGCCTGTCTAAATACAATAAAGTATCTGAAGTTTTAAAAAGCCCTCCTTAGAGAATGAAAAGGCAGTTTGAAAAACAAAATTGAAAGTGCTTCCATGGCTGTATTCCTTTCTAATGCCAATACCCTGATTGGTGTTTGAGGAGTTCCCTGAACACCACCCATATAGTGGCACAGCACAAGTAAGAGACAAGGTGTTCCTTAGTGGCAGTCACATTTTAAATCACCATGGGTACTAACCAATTATTTATAAATTGAAAGATGTTGTAAGTTTTTGTCAATGTTAAAAATATTTTCACTTTTTTGTCCAGCTATATAATCTTAGTTCCTATGATTCAGAGCACAAGTTTCCTTCTGTGCCAGATTTCAATATTTTGGAATTTCGGAAGCCTCTGAGTAAGGAACGGTGTGGTGGCTACTAACATTGATTTTGTAGGGGCTTTTTTTTCCAGTGTCCTGAATTGAGGAGAAACAACAAAGTTATCTGGAGTTTATAATAGGCTAGCAGAACTGACTAAAAATTCAAGAATAAGGTGGTAATTCATATGTTGGGTTTTTGTTTTGCTCTTTTCTTCACACGTATAGCTTTTATACTATTAGGTAGATTGCCTAGGTATTAAAAAATTAGCATTTTGCCCCAAATATTTTAGCTTGTGTAATGGAATGGGAATGTATGTTTGTATATGTTAGGCTGTGTACTTAAAGAATGAATGCCTCAGTATTTGATAAAGCTGACTTTTACTAGATGTTATTAGAAAGATTGTATATAATTCATTTACATATTTGTGATTCCTGAGATAAGTGTATGAATCAAGACTCAGGCGGCTCATGGCATCAGCTGGGTGATTCAGTGCGTGCAGAACTGATGCTGTTTAACTTATGCCCAGGCTTCACATGCATGATTGGCTGACACTTCATACGCTGAGGGAGTAGGGTTTTAGTTTTTTAAAGGTCTGGGGGGTGTGTGTAATTTAGTTCTTTCTGATTAAGCTATTACAGTGGATAATCTCCAGCTTTATTGTCTTTCACTGGTCATTCTACAGTAGTTAGTAGACAGACATCACAGTTATGTCCCTCCTGATTTTCTTCAACCAGCTTCCTTTGCATCTTTCGTGATGACACAGCTTCTGCAGCCTCTGTTAGCACACAAATACCCTTCAAATACACACTTATATCTATGTTATTCACTATACCTAAATATGTAAGTATAAGCCTATATAAATATTTTGATTTGTTGCAGGGTATTTTTGCCTTCTTAAAGCTAATAAAGAATATTCTAATATGAACAGATGAAAATATTTGTTTTCTATTAAAAGGTAATACCCTTTTAATGTGACAGAAGTAGCAACAGGCATTTGTAAAATGGCAGTACCATGCAAACTGAAAAGTTTTGTCACTTCTTTCTAAAATAAGGTGGACAAAGACACATTAGTGCATCACATTCGCTTTGTGAAACTTTGTGCTGATGCTGCAGTCAAAGTGAATCTCAGTCGTTTTGCACATGCAGTGTAGTTTAACACACGGTATTTCACAAGAGGAACTGACTAATGCGATAACCTCACACTAAGGTACAGTGCCAGCTTTGAAATAAAAGGTGGAGTACACTGGGCTCCCAAAGGGTGCAGCCAATTAGCATGTTCTCTAATGGGGTCTTGCTGTCTTGGGATGAGAGGTTTATTTCCCTCAAATTGAAAAATATTCGGGCTCCTTAAAGGTTTGGTTCTTGGGAGCTGCTTTATATTTCCTGAGCAGGGAACAATTAGGCGAAATGCTTGTCATGTTATAGAGTCTTAACAGACTCTATAGCAGGTAGAGCTGCATATATTTTACTTTCCTGTTTATTGATTACAATGGGAAAGAATAGAAAATTACTCTAGTATTTAGATCTGAGAGAGTTTTGTCTTCCTCCCACACCATTTCTGTTTTTTTTTTAATTCCCATCTTAATTAATAGAGGCTATAAAAGTACTTTGTGTTTTGTTTATGTAATACTAAAATGAATACAAATTTTATTATATAAAAACTTAGTATCATATCTATGTACCCCCCAACCCATCATGTAAGTGTATTTAAAAAGACAACAAAAACAAAACAACAGCAACAAAAAAATCCAAAACAGCAACCAAAAAACCCCACCCTGGAAATGTCTCCTATTTCTACACCACAGAAAGAACAATAATGAAGGAAACCCCACTTTTACAAGCATTTACCTTGCTTATGGTTTATTGAAATATCCAGAACTAAAGGAGGAGGAAATCTACGGTAGCTCTGGCTCATGTGCCGTTTTCTTTTCTCTATACAAATAACACCTTTTAGGAAGTTTTCCTTTTTGAGGCTTTCTTTGGACTTCCTATATGCAACCCCTTTCCCTCTACAGTAAACACCTTCTCGATAAGACATGTCCTTTCATGCTTTTTCATCTCACGGTTCTATAACAGTCAAATTTTTACAGAGCTCCCCATGTTAAGTGTGGTGGTTTTTGGTATAAACCGGGCCATGTGGATTTTGCTGGATCTTATGAAAGCATACATAATAATTTGGGGATAGAAGGAAGAATTTTATTGGCATGTTTTTTCATACATGCTGATTAAAAAAGAGAAGTCATATCAAATGAAAACGGAGGTCGATCTAACACAATATCCTTTCTGTGACTTTGTCTGTTTCTGGATGTCTGGGCAAGAGTTTGAATTGAGGACGATCACATAGTGATACCACCTCTAAATATTATCCCCACCTCCAGCAAATTGTGTCTTTCTAAGCCAATAGTAATCCCTTTCTGTCTAATAACTATTGTTAAATTTTTCATCTGTAGCCATCTGCTTTTGAGCATAATTACCTACAAGACATTCCCAAGCTGTTTCTACATATTATGTGAGGAACATCCTGTTTTGTTTTGGTTTTAATTGCAATTTAGTTCAACTTTTGTTTGAAGCTCCTCCTTCATTTATTAGAAAGGTTGGCAAATAGTCACTGTTTATTAACTAGTTCCTGAAAGACAAGGCTAGTCTAAACCTTAGCACCATGGATCTCCATCATCTTCTTTGTATGTATATGTGTAAATGCTAAGTATGACCCTCACCGTAGCCATCCAGCACCTCAGATCTATGCAGTTTTTCACAGGAAAGGGATGCATTTGAGACCTGTAAAATAAATAAATGTTTTTGAAGTTCCTTGCTTTAGGCAACATTAGCTCTTTTGAAATAGTGGATGTTTAGAGAATTATAAAGTTGTTGAGGTCAAGAGCTTAGTAGATTTCACAGAAGCAGGTATTTATAGAGATAAGGAGTCCAGCCACAGTTAGACCATGGGTATATAGAATAGAATAGAATCACTCAGTTGGAAGGGATTATAACTATCATTTAGTCCAACTGCCTGTCCATTTCACAGCTGACCACAAGTTAAAGCATATATGGTGGTAACCCAGTTAGTAATCCAGCTTTTCACAGGGACTGGACCTTAGGAACATTGTAACACCCTGACAGTGACAGTTTAAGCGTGTAGATCATATCTTGACCCCAAGTTGCTTTCCACACCCACACTCCCCCCAGCTTTAATGGATTTACATAGCCTGCTGTTTTCAGGAAAATGATGCAATTTTACAGTTGTGGAGGAGATTGATTTACTAGCTGTACTCCTACTGCGCTGTTGCAGTGGTGTTAGAGGATTTCCTTAGGTCCCATTCCTGACCTTGGCATGATCATTGGAGCAGGTCTAAAATAAGGTTAGAGGAGCATGCAGTCCTCATTGTGTCTTTGAAGGAGGATGTCAGCAAAATATGCAGGGAAGCCTCTACCATGAGTTGCTGCTTAACTATGGGTTGTAACCATCCAGCCCCCTGCTATTGCCTTTGGGAGCCCAGCTTGCCTGGATCACAAGCTTGGACTTCGCTGGGGTGGTTTGTGTAACTGTTTCAAAAGCTGGTATCGGCAATAAAGTGATACAGCAAGTTTGGGTGATGAGCTTCCCAAGTTCCCCAGTGGATGGGGGTTGGAGATCTGCCTATTTTAGGCCAAATTTTTAACCTGTGAGATGGAAGTGGGCCCTAAAGGATCTGAGGAGTGAAGGGGAAGACTGGGAAATGTATGTCCAGCCCAGCTGCCTACTTTGCTTTGTACTGGCGGCTGAAGGGAGCTTTTTCGTTCAGTCCGAGAACTGTAACAAAAGGGTAACTATTGAAAAGGGATTTCTCAGGGATGTTAAAGGGTGAAGGAAAAAAAATTGTAGCAGTTCCAAATGCATGAGAACAGCATGGCCTAATGTATTCTCTGAGATGGCATGTTTTTAAGCATGTTTTCTGGGTAGTAGTTTGAGGGAGGTGTGCATCTTTGAGATGCAGCTCAGTGCCCTTGACAGACTGTTGTAACTCAAGGGCCCAAAGCTTCTACAGGTATGAGACTTTCAGTCACCAGAGAGTAGCTCATACTGACTATTGTTTGCTGCCTCTAGCATACAGTATGTCTCTAAACATAAGTCCATTGAATGGCATCACCTCTCTCTCTGCAAAACTCAGCAAAACATCCAGTTCCTCTCTTGCCACACATTTTATGAATGTTAGCCAGTCATACTATGCCTCAGTAGGAAAATTAATGTGGACACTGAAGCAGCTGGCCTTTTGATAGGGTTAGGTGGTATAGGAATGTGTATAGAGGAGGCAAAGGGTTGTAATTTTTCATCTTGGACAGTCTTGAGAGATGCTCTTTTGGCCACAGTGTGAATGCAGTCGGGGTGTTTAAAATAGAGGTACACTTATTGGCTTGAGATTGACCTACGAGAACAGGATTGACCTATCCATTTTGTCCGCCTCTTCCATAAACTGCTGGGTAATAAAATCCATTTTGTTAGATGGTGCCTAGCACTCTGCAAGCATGTAATTTCAGGTCAAGAAAACATTCCCTGTGTGAGTATTAATCATCCAGCATCTTGGACCTTTCAAAATATACAGACAAAAGCAAACTGGACTGTAAAATTGTTATTGGTGCTGGCAACTCTACTGGGGCAGAGGTGAGAGGCCTTAGCCTGATTCTTTATGCATCTGTCTAGCAGAGAGGAATGGGAATGAGTGACTTGCTGGCAGCAACGTTCGCACGCTCCCCTGAGGCTTTGGTGGTTGCAACCAATGGTTTGCAGCAGTGGTCTTGTTCTTCTTTTGAAACATATTAATGGAATTCTTCTCTTTGATTGAGTAAATGAATTTTTTTTACCAATTAAAAATGCTGTTACAAAAAATGAAACATCTTTTGAAATAGTTATTCTCAATATGTATGTAGCATGGAATCTTTTACTCTATTATCTCCACTTTGAAAGTAGTTCTGACACATACACAGTGTCAAACAAAGGCATTAGGTATTTTCTATGAACCAAAAATGCACTGCGCTGGAATGTGAGGGCCCTTAGTTTTGTCACCGGTTCTTTGAACTCTGTGTGTCAAAACAAATTTTCAGAGACCCAGTTCTGCACTGCTGAAGTGGAAGCAACGAACGGCTGTTCTGCAGTATCATTGCAGAATATGGATTTGTTAGTGTGAAACTGTTCCTTTTGCCATCACTTCTACTTGCAGTTTGTGGGGGAATGGACAAAATAATCTCGTGTTCTGCAGGACAAAGAGGAAGTCTCTGGACAAGTGCTTTGCCCCCCACCAATGCTGGTCCCAAGCTGCAACCTCGGAGTTTGCAAGCATTGTACTCCCAATCAGCCTTGTTCCCATTTTGTGAACAATAATAATTCTCTGTAATGTTTGCCATGTTTTCAGGACACCCTACAGTTAGTAACCTAGGTGGTCTGTATGTACTTATAACCTCATCAAAGGTGTGAGCAATACCAGGAAGCAGCACTAGACAAAAGTAGGCTGCATGTATTGAACCGGTTGGTACCACAAATTAACAGAAATAAACTTACTCCATTATCACTGTAATATGTAAAGTAGAAATCAGCCCTTTAACACTTCCAAAAAGAGGAATTAATATATTTGTCCTTTATATAGGAATATTAACATAAGGCCCCAGTTAGGACCGAGTTGCTCTTAGTAGATTTCTTTTAAATCATACAGTACATTTATTGGGACTGCTTTTTGCCATCTGATAAAAGAGCATATACCTGAATAATGGGGGGGGAAAAATCCTTATTTTTGATCATGAAATGTCCAGGTTTTTATGAGATGATAATGGGTCAGTCTTTTCATGCTGCCAAAGTGTTTCTTGCAAACTAAAATCAGGACATCAGTCTGATGTTTGCTGAGCACGATTGAAATATGGCCAGAGAAGCTGCTTTTACTATTTTATTGTTTTTAAACCTTTATGTCTAAAAGGTTTCAGAGTAACAAAAAGAAGCTAAAGAATAATTAGAAGACATCATCCTAATGCAAATAATCTCAGATAATTGCAATTATCTAAAGAAAACATCAGGTTCTTTTATAGAAAATCTCTAGCATTTTCATTTAGACTTCTTATTTCTGCTCTCTAAGTTGTGTAATACGGTTGTCATATTTAGTTGCTGATACTGAAAAGCCTGTTGGCTGTAAAGACTGTTTGAAGTGAAACATGCAATTAATATTGAATTTGCTCAGATAAGTGTTCCATTTCTTACAGAGAAATTATGAAAGCTTCTGATATCATTCCTAGTAATAGATGAAAGTCTGTTAGCGTATGGATTAGTGACTGAAACCAAGGTCTTAAAGGCCACCAAGGGAGTAGTAGAATCACTGTCTGAGCTTCTATTGTTGGATTTTAGCTATTAGTGTTTGAATTATTGAAAGGAGAGCACTAAAATAGCTGGGTTTTTTTTCAAACCTCTCACTGTAATGTGTGCGTTTTCCCTGCTTATTTAAAAACTGAAACATACTTTAAATAAAAGTTATTGCTTTAAATACATTTAATTCAAATTTATTAATCAGTACAGATATGTTCAGTTACTTCATATAATAGTGCTCTCTGCACCTTTAAATTAATAGTGATTTGTAGATAGCACATGTTATATTTTACCTTCCCTTAGAAGGCAAGAAAACAAACATTCCCAAAAATATCTTTCAGTCAGTTTTTTCTGTCATATTTTACTCTGTTAACCTATATCATAACATTGATTGGGTAATAGTAATAGAGTGCTCCAAATGAAATTATGCTGGCAAAATGCTTCCTGGTCCATTAATGATATTTTCACTTTTACTTTGAGTTAATGTCTAACTTAAATTTAATTCTGTTTTTTTCAGCTGGTGTCTAATTTTAATGTATGGTCAGGTACTGTGGTCCAAACACTAATGGGGTCTGACAACATGCTATCAAACAAAGCTTTACTGTGGCATTAGGAGCAACAATGTACTCATACAGTAACTCACCTCACCACTGAGAGCAAACACAGGGTCATAAGTGATGCCATGTCCCTGGTGATCTGCCAGGGATGCCTGGTGTCCGGGTCATCTGGCAGCAACAGCCGATTGTGCAAATGCCTTTTGCATTCGGGTAAGAATCGCGCCATCCCTAGGCTCCAGAAATGGCAGCGTGATTGGAGAGAATCCTCACTTTCGTCAACGTGGGCAGCGTCCAGCCCACGCTGCCCATGTCAGCAGGGTGTCAGCGGGCTGTCTACACTGCAGATACTGGTCAAGGGGCAGGGTGTAAGGTGTAAGGAAACAATTCCTTGTGTGAATGTCTTTAGATACTCTGCGACGAGACATTGCACTAATGTTGTTTGGCTTGTGTGTTTGCTCTCTGTTTTGAAAAGGATTTAAAGTTCTTGCTCAACTGAGGCAAGATAATTTCAGGTTTTGAGACAGCTGAAGACCCCCGCCTGCAGTAGCAGCTGCAGAAGGAGCTAAAGTAGGGGCTTTTTGTATGTGAAATCCACTATTTTGTGTTCTCATCCTTTTCTGATTGACTGTTTGAAACTTCTTTTCCTGCCTTCCTCATGGTCACTGTACCTCAGCTCCACTCACACTTCTCGTTGACTCTTCTCTACCCGTTCCCATTTTTCTTTCTATTTCATATAAACCTTCCCAGGAATACCCAGCAAAGAAAACCATCAATTAAAAAATTAATCCAACTAACGTGTTTACAGTCATCACATTATTTATTCTGCATGTGCATTATATGTATCTTCCCTGAGCCTGATCTAGCTTTTGAACTTTGGGGTAGCACCTGAATGCTCATTCTCTGAAGCTACACAATGTCTAACACAGTCAGGTCAGAGGTTGGTCCTTAGACCAATAAAATGAATGTGAGTAATTGAGTGCATCTTCCAGAAAAGCATCTAGTTTCAATCTCAAGACATCTAGGGAGAGAATGCTACCTTCTTGGTGAGTTGTTTGAATGGTTGAAAGAGAAGAAATTTGTCTCATTTCTGATTTGACTTCCTTTGTCTATTTTATAATACTCAGCTCTATTAAGATTTACATGATTCTGTGCTATTCTAGGGAAATTCTGATCAACTGGCATGAAGTCAGGTTTCTCACTGCTATAACCTCCTACTCTGGAGTGGTTTATTGCCTTCAGAAAGTAGAACTGGAAGGAAAAATGCAGAGCTTACTGATTACTGAGTGTAATGATTTGCATGTACTAAGCAGATGCATGTGGTTGGGAGTATATTTCATTCTTTTTGCTACCCAGCTGACTTTTGTTTCTTTTACCCGTGCCGTACTGGGTTGAGCTTTCCTTTGCTTATATTAACCTGCTGTTGAACAAACAACCGTGTCCTTCATAAAGTGTATCTATTCTCTAGATTACTGTATTTTTCACTCCAAGTAAAAGCAGCATCCTAAATATTATTGTAATAAGAAAACAAGGGGAAAAAAAGGCAATGGTATTGAGGATTCAGTAATGAGGTCCAAGTATGTAAGATAAATTTAAGCTCCTGCATTCGATTTATAATTAGTATGTTATACTTCTATGTGAGGCAAATTGTTGTTATCCAGCCATGAACTTTATATTTTAAAAGGGAGCAAGAGCTTCTCCATTTCTTCAGTAAAATTAGATTTGAGTAAAATTTTACATTATGGTAGAGACTTAGGCCAAGTACATGTGTGTCCCTGCTTGGGTAAAACTTGTTCTTCCACAGTGCATCTGAAGAGGGTGAGAGAGATTTTTATGGCTGCTAATGGATAAGTACCTCTTACATGTTCCCCAGAAGAAAAAACCAAACAAGATACACACACACACACAAAAAAAAAAAACAAAGCCCAAACACACCAGTGGCCATAAGATCACTGTAAATGTCCTTCGAGACATTGAAATTCCCGTAATTTTTTTCTTTCTTCCTTTCTTTCTTTCTTACTGACTCCAGCAAACATTTTCACATTGATGAGTTTTAAAAATGAAAAAGACAGACTTTCAGTCACTCTTACCCCTTTTTAAAGACTCTCCTTGAAACAAAATGACCTTTCATTTTTTCACAGCCTTTTGAAGATTTTTCAGTGTAATTCAGGCTGATAATGATCTTTGCATCACCTCTTTGGCAAGAGGGCGAGTGTTTCTTTGTCCAACACTAACCTTCCTTCTCTACTCATTATCTCTGGTGAGGGCTATTTTAACTGAAGTCATCCTTTCTGAAAGATATCTCCAACCCAGTTCGTTACTGATTTTGAAAGATCTGACCTGTTAAAATTTCCTTGCCAATGACTTAACCTGAAGGGGAATTAAAATAGAAATTAAAAATAGAATTAGAAATAACATTTCTAATTTCCTAAGTGTTGTAGCCAAAGGAGCTGTGCTGAAGTGGTATAATGTTAGCTCAATCTTTTAAAGGGTAAGATTTGTTATTTAGCTTGATGAGCTTTCTTTGGCTGTGCAACAGTAGATCTTCACTCAGGTGCAGTTGCTTTCTGGAATGGCTTTTAATTAAATATTATTATATCACAAGGAGATGTTCTTGGATTTGTCTCTCTTTGTAAAGTTACACTCAGGAATTCAGGTCTGATCAATCATTAGCAAAATTGAAGAATGTGAAGTTAAGTAAACTATTTAGCTACCTAGATATTTGACTGACTTGACATCATGGCTTCATTCAGCAGTTTTGATGAACTGGGCTCTGCAGACATTTTTTTCAAATACATTTTTCCTAATTCCAGCTGCAGTGACTTCTTAATAAGTACTCAGACAGTACCATAAATTTTCTGCTAGTATGACTGACTATAAATGATCATGCCCCTGTTCAGATATACAGATCTCTCCCAAAACTTACTTTTTCCTTTAAATCAAACTTTCACCGTGTAGAAAATTGGGTTCATGTTTATCTACTATTTTGAAATAGTGGGAGGAAGAATTTTAATAATTAATACATGTATATAAGTACACATTGTTCAAAGAAGCTTAAACAAGGAGATTTAATGCTTGTGATAATCCATAAAGAGTGCATTATAAAGTCGTCTCAATGTATAATTTTGAGACTTTTCTGCCATTTTGTATCTGTCACGTTTCTTTCTCTATTCAACTGGAGTTAATAATTGTAAAAATATTCAGGAATTAATTTCAAGTGTAGTCAATATTTAATGAAATGCGAATACATGTTACACATTTTAAGTTTATTGGAATTATCTCTTAGTTACATTTTTAAATTCTGCAGATGGTTTTCATAGTAAATTGTTCTTCCTGTCAGTTTTCTGATACAGAATCTCTGGTGCAGAATTAAATAGCCATTTCTAGAAAGGTATAGATTTATACTAAACTCTATAATTCATGAACGCAAAACCTTAACAAATAGCATTTTCTGACTGTCTACTTTCTGGGTATATCTACTCATGAATACATAGTATCTTTTAGTCTTTATGTAGTGATTTAAACTTTAGCATAGTGAAGTTTGGGAAATTGGGAATCTGGAAAATACAAAACCAAATACTTTCTTTGTGACTTCTGTGTTTGATATTGATAGGTGTGTATTCCACAGCACCACAGAATGGGTGAAGTTGGAAGGGACCACTGGAGGTCACCTTGTCCGACCCCCCCGCTCAAGCAGGGCCACCTAGAGCTGGTTGCCCAGGACTGCGTACAGACAGCTTTTGAATGTCTCCAAGGATGGAGACTCCGTGTCATCTCTGGGGAACCCCTGCCAGTGCTTGGTCACTCTCACAGTGAAAAAGTGTTTCCTGATGTTCAGAGGGAACTTCCTGTGTTTCAGTCTGTGCCCATCGCCTCTGGTCCTGTCACTGGGAACCCCTGAAAAGAGGCTGGCTTCATTCTCTTTGCACCCTCCCTTCAGGTATTTGTACACATGGATGAGATTCCCCCTGAGTCTTCTCTTATCTTCCCTTCTGTGTTTAGATTAGAAATGATTGTCTGTACTGCTTTGTGTTCATATTTTGTGGAAAATTAAACATTGCCAAGTTTTATCTCAGAGGTTGATAAAAGTTTCTGCTGACAATGAGAATCTGGCAACAGTCAAGACCAGATTTAAGCCATTGTTTGTAAAGTAAAATGTGTACCTTTAAATATCCTGTAGTAACATGAATTTTACTTACTTCAGCATTTGCATGCCTTACACAGAAGTATACTTGGTAGAGGAAGTATTATCCGATTTATTATCTTTACCAGATGGGCTTTTAGAATTGTGGCTGGCTTTCTGAAAGAGCAGAATCCAAAGGTTTATTTCCTTCCTCCCTTTACTTATTTTAACAGCATTGACAAGGGACACCTTGCTCTGTCTTACCGTGTTTTACTTTATGCTGAGCCCTCTGGAGGAATTTATCTTTCCTGTAGAGATGGGGTTTTTTGTTAGGTTTTTTGTTGTGTGTTTTATTTTATTTTTTTTTTAACTACAGAAGAATTCTGGCAGCCCTGTATATTGTCACAATTTCTTTCATAAAATTTCTAATTTATTTTTTTCAAAAATTTAAGCTAAAAGATCTGGCTCAGTAAATATCTGATTAATACCACACGATGCATATTCTATCATATTTTCCTTTCTAGAGGCTTTCATAGCGTCTGATGAAATCAAAGGTTTACAGTTTTCTTGGACACTGAATGAGGACATGTTTAAAGGAGAACAGAAAGGAAATCTGTCTTATCTGAGGACAGGAGTGACATAAAATAATTCTGGGGGAGTTTCAGTGACATTCCTCACTGCTGAACTTTGACACTTTAACAGTTTCCAAAGAAGCAACAAATTAATATAAAAGAGAAAAAATAATTTCTTGTGTTTGCCTTTCTGGAGAGAAACATGCAGTTGGCCTCAATACCACGTTCCTTCCTCAGCCTTGTAGCTCTGCACATTGGAAGTCCTCTAATGCCTTCTCCATCTCTCACCTTCTTTTGACTGGGAGGTTTGTCAGTGTAACAACTGGGTAAATCCTTCCAAATCTACAGAAGGTCTAAGGTGATATTAAAAAAAAAGTTTTACCCACTATTTAGGGATTCTTCTGTCCAGATACAAGTGTAAAAGATGTGTCATTTCCTAGTAGCATCTACTAAAATATTCTGCTGTTACTTATTACGAAATGACCTCTGTGAAATAACTTTAGAAATCAGAGGTAGTACTAGCAATGGAAAGGTTAAGTGGTTTTTGTGCTAGAATAGAAAACTAAGGCGGAGGTCAGTCGCTGTGTTCCTGTCTCTGTTTTTTTCATGGGTGAGAGGAATTTTAAGAAATCTCCTGGAGATTTCTGGTATGAGACTATTCTTGTGATGCCCTCCTTAAAATACTTGTATACTTTTAAATGCTTGCTGTAGTGATTCGTTGCATTTTTAATAGGACATCTTGGGTTCTTGTAATAGATCAGTGTGATAATACCACATCGAGTTCATGTATTTTTAAGCAGAAGTCCCTGCTGTGATTAATGGGGAGTTCCATTTAAAAGCTAAAATTCTTATATGGTCTGAGATACTGAAATAACTGCCTACATTAATATTTCATAGAAGTTATTACTTATTTCTAAAACAAAAATTTTTTAAAAAATTTACACAGAAAGGTTTGTTAGATATATTTCCAACATCACAAAAATAGACAAAATTGCTTTTTTAACTACAGTTATGCAACACATTTGCCAGATGAAAGTAATAGTCACTTTTTGGAATTAATTATTTATCTCAGTTGTGTCTGGAATTAAAATGATTGATTACAGAGTGCTCAGATGAAGACATTAATTATTTTGCCTACACTGATGTGACAGGTTTCATATGGTCCTGACAGACTTCTTCAAAACTAATATAGATCTATCCTTGCCGTGATACACAGCGGCACTTATAGCTTGAGTACATCCACACAGCTTAGCTGGCATTCCTTCCCACAGTGTTAAGTACTATGTCTAGATAATGAAAGGACCACAACTTTAGGAGAAAGTTGCCATTTCAAAATTGAAAATGGGTTTCACATGAATTCGGCAAACTGTAGATGATAGTGAATAATAAATGCACAGAGGATCTCGTGGGAGAATGTATCTCAGCAAGACATAAAGTCTTAGTGCACTTCAAAAGATTTATGACTGGTTTGTTATTTCAGTCAAACACATAGGCAATTTAAATAATTAAATATTTAAAGGTAAATAAAAATAAATATATAAAATCGACCCTTTATGTAATGGTCTGTACTTGGCAGATGGAATTTTATGAAACTTTCTTTGCTCCAATGAGTTAGAAGAAAACCAAAAGGATGATAAGTCCAGAACATTATCTAAGAGGTATTCATTAAGTTCAGGTCTCCTATTTTATTTTATTTCATTAGTGGCACAGAAAAAAAACCTATAAAGAATCCAGAGAGATGAGAAACCTTCCTATTTGATCCTTGAATATCTATATTAGCTCTCTTGTGGCCAAGGAGGCAGAGGGAAGACACAGATGAGAAGTATGCATGCTGTGCTCTATGAATAAAATTTCTGTCATGAGTAAGAAAAAGTAGCAGCTTATCATCTGGGCTTCTTGCTTTTTTTATTAAAACACACCTTTCAACGCAACTGGGATTTAGGGCGAAACTCGAGGGAAAGATACTGAGTAAACTGTGTGTTTCCAGAGAGAAAATGACAGAACATGTATTCCTATTGCTATTTACTTCTTGCACATCATTTTTCATCAATATATCTAAATGGGCTTTAAAAATTCATTTTGTTGTCCCTGCTGTACACAGAAGAAGCTGAAGTGCAAGGAGGCAGAAATGGTGTATGTAGATCTTCCTGCAGGCTAGCAGAAGGTCTGAGAGTACAGCCTCAACCTCTTCCTGTCTTCATGTAACTAAACTGTAGTATTTTCTTATAACCAACTTCCTGCTACCTTGTCTGACATTATATCCTGCAGGAGGTCTGGCCCTTTAAAAAAGCCATTGCGCAAAGATATTATATTTAATTTCTGGTGTCTGGTTCTAGTAGTCTAGTCAAAAATCTGTAGTTAGTCTCTGAAAAGCTGTAGCAGTGAATTCTTCATATCTCAGTGAAGGAGGTTTTTGACTTGTTTGCCCTTGGCTAATGTAAGCAGAGGCTGGGATTGCAAACTGCTGGGCTGGCACAAGTATGATGGCCTGTGTTGACGGATGTATCCTGTGGTTGCGGCAGCCTCGCAACTAGCACTTCTGGCCATCAGCACCACAGCAGGAGGCTATGATGAACAAGGGAAAGAAATAAAAGGGCAAAAAATAAGACGGGGCAAAACAATAAAAGCATTCACTTGGTCGTGATGCTAATTGAAACAGAAATATTTTGTCTTCTCTTTTCAATATATCAGCTTGCGTGTACTGAAGAAAATAATGTTTAACAAACTGAATTGCAAAATAATTCATGGTAGAAGTGAAAGTGGTATGATTTAAAGTCCCTGTAACCTGTGCAGTATGGCTGATTTCCATGAGATTGCACGAGACTGCACAGAAATAAACTCTACTAATAGTACCAAGAAATTGGTGCTGCAACACATGCTGTTGCCCAAATGTCATGACAGGGGCTAGCGGTGTTTTCCCAATTGATCTAATTGGGGTTCACTCTGATGAAAGGTGAAGGGCAAGCCTCAGTACGTTGAATTAGTGCAAAAATCTGCATTAGCAATGAGATTTTCAGGTTAAGTGAGGTGTTCTCTTAGCAGTTTTTCAGTTAAATTTTGCTTGGAGATTTGTGAGTAAATTGAATGTAAAATGCTGACGAGGACAAAACAGTGAATCTTGCTTCAAAACCAAGGGGAAAACCTCATCTTAATCTGTACAAATCAAATCCTCCTCTTCAATAGGCAGTGGATCCTGAATTAGTTTTCTCAATAATGTATCCTTTAAAATCAGATTCTGATGCAGACAGAGCTGTGAAAATCTACAGGGACACAGGTAAGAATAATTTTCGACGATGTTATTGTTTCTCATATAATTGTAGAGCTTTCATTGTAAAATGTTAATATTTACCCATGATTACAGTCTGTATAATAACTGGAAGTAACTACTGATTTCACAGATTCACTTGTAATTGGCTCTACTGTCCATGGGAGTGGTTTTTCTTTTGTTTTTCCTTGCCCACTGCATAAGCAAAAATATGTTCATGCCATGTGTTTTCTACCATTATATTTCTGGTTGCCTTGCACAGAAAAAAACGCAGCAAACTTAGGAGTTTCTAATATGATTTCTAAGACTGATCTTCTTTAGAAGGCAGTTGAAGAACATGTGGACGTTCTTTATCTGGTGTACATGTATAATTATTAATTATATTAGAAGGGTTGTACCAACAAGTCTGCCATAGTGTGTGAGCTGGAAGGCATCGTAGAAGTTCACCATATTTCTATACCTCCGTCAAGCCTCTGTTCTTTGTTGCTGTAGGAGATAGGTACTGGGGTAGGTAGGTCTTTGGTCTAACTCAGTATAGCTGTCTCAGGCGGGAAACGCAGAAGAGCTTTCAACTGTTAGTAATCCAAAAGAACAAAAACATTCATGTGTGGGAGAGATACAAGCAAAGGTTAATAAAGCCTTTCATCCAACTTACAAAGCCTGCAAGACTGTTTGCTCTGTATGGGAATCATCATTTTGCCGGAAGAGCGTTATCTGGCTTTTCAGCCAGCAGTGTGACTAGAGAAAGAACGTAAGGAGAGGAGTGTGAGGAATACGTTAGTATGGTTTTAACACAGCCTTTAATGAAACTAAGAAATGTTCATGAACCAGCTTTATGTGTAAACAGACTGGGGGCTAGAAGAAACTGTAATCAGTATCTTACAATATCAGAAGTATTTGTTACATGACTAGAGGCTCAAAGCAATGTAATTGCTTTGTAGAACATAGAAGCTCTATTTCTCTTTAAAGCATGCTGCTTCAATTAAGTATTCCTTTCACGTATTCAATATTAATTTTGGCTACTACTGCTATACTATGTAAAGGAAAAATGAATACTTAGAGAAACTCATGCTCAAAAAAAACCCAAACAACACCGAAACAACGGTTTGGAAGAACTACTGTTTTAAAAGTGAATAATGTTTTGAGAATTAGCTTAAGTTTATAATATGCCTAAAGGAAAGGATTTCATTACAGGTTATGATAACAACACAAAGCCAGATAGTTCTGCACTGTGAGCTGTCAGCCTTTCATGTTTGTGTATGTGCTAGTGTATACTTCAGATAATCATGTTGCACCACTACTGTGAGCTGGAGCCTCTCGATAGCTTTGGTGTAGATAGCCATTTTCAGGGTATTACTTTCAAATTACTTTTGGAAGAAATGTCATATGAAAAGTGTAAGCCCTGATGCAGTTTATTTTAAAAAAAATTGAATCCACACAGTCAGAGCAACAAAATAAATATTAAACAGTGACAAACGTAAGAAGGTGGTTGTGTTTTTATTTTTTATTTTTTTTTCTTTTAAGTGCTGAATTAGGTTTTCAGACCTGACTGTCTGGGGAATGAAGTAGCAGCATTTTTTCATACCATTTTGTTTCTTTATGTATTTTTTGTACTACAGAAGTAGATACTTTTTACCCTTTCCATGTTAATAACAGGTAGAAACAAGTTTCAATATCTATTATAATTGTCACAATGTTAAGGCAAAAAAAGCACAAAGCAGACAAAAAACCCCTCTACCAAGTGAAATGTGATGTTGAAACTACCATGAATTACAGCACAGGAAGCCACTGTATCGATACTGGGAAAGCACGTTAAATTCAAAAGTTTTTCTTATGGAGTACACAACCTTGTTTTAGACGCACCAGTTTTCTAATATACAAAAGGATTACTTACTGGAGGAAAATAAGTAAAATTTGATTCCAGTAATTTGTGGGGTCCTAGTATGAAAATGCTCAGCTGGGGAAACACTGGATAAGCGTTATGGTTTTTGTGATGTTGATGTCAGAATTTAAACTGGTATGGTTACTCTTAAGTTTATTTCATGTGTGTTACATTCATGATTTTAAGTGAAATTTGAAAACAGATGGATGATATTAATTACCATGCCATTAATAGTATCAGAAACATGTGTGAGTGTATTTTCCCAATGGATAGGAAATAGGTGAAAAAAGGCCCACACTTATAAAGTGCCTTAATAATTACATGTACAGCTAGAAAGATATCTAAATAGCTGATTTTTGTATGTATTCAAGTTTGCCTTTATCCCATTGTTTGAAAGTGTGCCCTGGAAAGTTGGGGAAACAATGTGAAATTTGTGGATTAGATTGAACTACATCACTGGTTTTTAATATTAATTCTTATATTTCTTTGTTAATCTGAGAAAGGTGAACAACTTGTTCTTCAGATTCTAAAATTATTTGAACTGCAATATGGCTGACACTCTCCTTTTTACTATCAGGAAATAAAAAAAATTGACCTACAAGTCAAATCATTTGTAGACATATTTGATTCTCCATTATATTCCTCTGAATCACAGGTGTTATGTTTGATTATGTTGAGAATCCTTTCCTTTTTCATCTCTCTTCCATATCCTGAATCCATTTTCTTTGATACAGACACTAACCTTGCATGTTCTTTTCAACCCCTGAAAGAGGAGCTGAGAAAGACAAAAGCATTAAATAGAAATGACAGTAAAGGTGATCCATAACACTCCTGGAGGGGGGAGTTTGCTGGCAAACAGAGCAGGCAGCGAGTCATACTGCACCCAGGGAGTCCCACCACGGGTGGGAAAGAGGCAAAAATAAAGGTTTTGTCTATCAGTGATCTTCTACTGTCTTGGCATTCCCAATGGTATAAATTACAGAATCTGTCTCTCCAAATGTGCCCAGCTTGTCATGTTGGCAGCATCTCAGATTCTATATTAAAAAAAAATAAAGCTATCAATAATTTATCTAGAATTATGTCATTTTGCTGTATTACTTCCTCTCAGTGTAATAGGGAAAGTGTTTGTGTCAGTGAGACTCAGTTCCCTGTTTAGACTTTTGGAACCGGCTACTACCTGTGAATAAAAATACTCTGTTGTGGCAGCAGTTATTTTTACTTTGCTACTACAATTGTGTAAACCAAATATAGATAGTATAGGTAGACCCTATCGAGTTATAGACATGCTTATCGTATTTTAATTTAGCCAAGCGGATCTGCAAGGGATTTTGGTAGCAGCTCTGAGGCTGTTAATGTTCTCGGTGGCCTGCTGTTCATCCTGCTCCTTGACCGAGTCTGCTATCAGGAGCTGCAGTTTGCATTCACTGTCATGTCCCAAGTACTTCAAAGACTTCTTGATCTGTGTCTTTTTGACCTCTCTCGAGATTTATTGCTTAGGCTTGAGCCGTATCTTGTAATACGGGTGTCCTTCTGACTCTCAGCCCTCTATCACCCAGTTAACCTTCTTGGCCTTCATCACAACCTTCTCATAATACAAAGAAATTTGAGGTCTCCAATACTGAGTAAGGTTAGCTTGTTTCTGAACTTAAGAAAAGTAGATTTCTGCTAATCAGTCTCTAAATACAATCCTCTCAAAATACTGAAAACTAAGCTGCTCATTGTCTTGTGCAGTCCGAGTCTCCCTTTCTGGCATTAAACTGTTAATGCTACTTACAGGCACCAAACCAGTAACACAAAATGGGTCAAAACCAGTTCTCACTGAGAGCGCAGCAAAATTCAGATTAAATCAGTGGTGCAACCCTCTCATTTGTTAAAAATTGAAGTAATGTCTTGCTTGACATTTTAAGTCAAACTTTTTAAGTTTTGAGTTTTATGCTTGGGGAAAGTTGGGGGCTTGTTTGTCTATTTTCTTGTATTGGTATGTGGAGAAAAGCTGAAGGGATGTTCACCTAGCCTTATTTGCTCTGGATCAAAAGTCAAAGTAAGGTTTTTTTTCTTCAAATAGTGACAGTTTTAATACCTGAAACAATATTAATATGTAAGATATTAAATACTACGATAGCTTACTTTGCTCTCAGTTAGCTGCAAAGCTATCAGTGCTTTAGTGAGGGTTTTGTCTTGAATTTTTACTCCATTGTGATCACTTCCTGAAATTTCAGAGTAAACCTGCAGTAATGGTTAATTCACTTACTTTCCTGCTCCCTGACAAAAGTAAATGTTAATCCTCCAGAAGCTTAGAGGGAATCTTAATATTGTATTTTACAGTAATCTCTTTAGAAGACAAAGAATTACAAATGACATTTTAAACTCACTAAGATTTCAGTGACAACTCCCAACAACAAAAAAGAAGCAAGCTTCCTATTTATTTCTCTGATTGCCATTTGTAATACACTGATTAAACAAAAAGCAGGTAAACAATGGTATTTTCATGAGACAAGTACAGCTCACTACAGGTGAACTACGATTTGTTTGTCTAGATATGTTTAAAACAAAATCCTAAGAAAAACTACTTTGCATTCACAGCAGCAGCTTTTTTTCCCCCAGTGTGAAATGGTTTGAGCGCACATTGCCCGGGCGTAACTGGATCAGCACGCAGCAGGGAGGGTAGAGTGTCTGTGTGAAGACTGCTTCAGTGGGAAAGAGAGAACCTAAAGAATATTCATAAAGAGCAAATTAAAACATCATATGAGGCCTTGATTAGACTCGACAGCTTTCCTAAAGACTTTTTGTTGTTACTAGTACTTAACATCAGCTGAGGATTTGTGAAAGAGCAGCCACCCCCCCCCGCTGTGGCCTTTAAATGATGGTGGTGGGTGAGACTCTTTACATTGTGTTCTCTTTCATTACCCAGTTGCGTATCTATGCTACTCTAGTTTCTGCAAGATTGATTTTATCCCAAAATCTCACATTTACAAATGTTGTGGTAAATGTACTGTCCATAAAAATTATATTATATTATTTGATATAATATAAAAAGCATATTGCAGATCATCTGTATGTGGTTTTCTCATACCTCTGAGGATCATTCAAAGCCTCTGCCTTCAGTATTTTTGTATCATGTACTTCAGTGATGTCTTGACCAGCAGACAAAGAAAAATTATAAGCACATACTGGGTGCTTTTTCTTCAATCTGTGGCAATGATTAAAAAAAAAATGACAGCAGATTAGGAGTACTTTGGGATGCATTTCTGGTAATTTGGACTAAGTTGCAAAGCCCCTTTACTCTGTTTAGAGGCATTTCTTTTCCTGCTTTTCTGTGATTATTTTCAAAGGAGAACTATGTCTGGCCTTGATGCTTGCAATGTGTTTGGGGCCACTTAAGTTATAAGTGAATTATTGTAGGCTCTTTTTCTAATTGGTGGCGAAAGATGGATACCTGTAAAGGGGACTGCAGTGGAGCTTCTCTCTTTTTGTGAGATCCATATCAAGAATGTATGGCAACAAAGTTCCTCAGCATGTGCTTGAAGTTAACAACAGTGACTTGTGGTCCTGCAAGAAATTGTGGATAACTTAACTGGAGATTTCAAAGGAATGTGTCCCTGAAAACTGATAGAAATGTTGGGTAATGTGGATGCCAGCAACTGCTTTCAAAAGAAATAAATCTTTGGTATTTGTCAAAATTATTTTGGTCAAAGCAACTTTCTGTGTTGCTAGAAATATTTTTTAATTATTATTATTTTTATTTTTAAAAGCTAAAGAAAGTAAAAAAATGGCTATTCCTCCTTTTCCCCCAAATAAGACAACTGGGTTAAAGTAAGCTGTTAAGATTGCTGAGATTCACAGATACTGTGAAAAAAAGTAATTGGCATTAGGTTGAGGCTCTTATTCTAAAGAAGCACCAAGTATGGAAGTTGTAGGAGTGGTTTTTGTAGTTTGTTGTTTTTTTTTTCCTTCTTTGCGTTTATCTCTTCCCACCCCACAGTTTGAGAGAGTGGGGGGTATGGCAGGGAGTAGGTGGCCAGACTGCAGGGGGAGAGGGATTTCCAGAAGCCAGAGAGCAAAGGACAGAGTTGGCTTCCACTCAGGAAGTCACTGTATGGGAGGGAAGTACAGAGTCACCGTGGAAGCTCAGTGGGCAGGGGAAGAACTGTGCATAACTTTTTTTTTTTCCTTTTGCTTTCAGCTTGCTTTCTTTAACACCTCCTCCCTCCATAATCTGATTTTTAACCTTAAAAATCAACTTAATATAGGTAAGGGGGAGGATCAGATACATCACTAATAACCCTGTGTCAACAACTACATGAACATAGAGGTGCTGAGTAGTAGTTTGCTCAGTGTAAATGTGGTTTGCTGGTACTCACTGGCATTGCATACTACTTCACAGCAAAAGCAAAATAATGCAGTTTAATACATGAGCCTATCTGTGCACCTCATCGTTAGTTTGGATCCAGTTCTAAAACCAACGTTCTTGTAATCTAATGAAAGAGCTTATTTTTGCCCAATTATCACACTCATGTACAGATAAATTTATTCATATTTGCATTGCCAAAGGCAGTAGTTAGTGCACTGAGGCTGAGATTTTTGTCATTTGCATGAGTAAAAACATGTCAATGACTTGGATTGAAGATACTTAAATGTCAAGCACAATTTTAGGTACATTGTGATTTCTTGGATAATTGATGATTGGAAATTTGGTAAAATCTCAAACGGGCAAACTCTTCAGCTGGAGTAAAATAAAGACCTGATCTTTAAAAAGAAGGATTTCTTCACTGAACACATAGTATACACAAGGTACACTGATCTGATAAGACAGAAACTTGTAGTTTGCAAGATGAATGATTTAGCTTTATTTCAATCATGATTATTTTAGTATTTCTGTTTTAGTTGGAGATTTTCTGCAGTCTTTGAACACTTGCCAGCTTTAAAAGAATAAAGTGATGTTCTGGGGAAAACACATCTCTTAACTCAGTGTAAGCAGGCTTAAATACAACAATTATGTCATTTGTGGAAGGCTGGCTAAAGATAAAGTAGGGTAATCATACTGAAATGGAAACAGAAATGTATTTGTATTTAATATACATTTATTTTTCTGGATAGCTAGCTAAACGTTGGAAACCCTAATTCGAACTTAAACCACAAAAAATATGGAGGAGTTTCCATGCATTGAATCTTCCTCTGCCAGCTGGCATTGCTATCGAATTATAATGCTTAGGATTTTAGAACTATAAACAAAGCATTCAGCTTCAGTGCCCACCTAAAAAAGAGGCAATGAGTAGCAGAGGTTAAGCATATAGCCTGTCATCAGCCCATTCCCAAACTGCTACTGAAGTTAATGTTGGATGAACAGCTGAAAACTGTGTTGAAGTCAATGAAAGTTTTAAAGCTCATGGGAATCAGTAATAAGATGTGGCTTCATAATCCTTCCACTCTTTCAGTAAGAAAGTGTTGCTCCTGCCATAGTTTGTAGTTCCTGCCAAATTTCATATAAATTTGTAACTGCCATAGTTTGTTTAACTTACCCTTGCACAGTACCAAAATTATTCCGTTAACCTGCTTTGGAAAAAACAAAGGCTCAGCCCAGCAACTCCCACAACTTTTTTCACACAAATAGTCTTGTTACTGGGGTCGTTCAGATGAGTGAGGATTGAGTGGCCTGGCCCCAATTTCTTCATGGAACATGAGCAGTCCTCGCTCAGAAAAAATATAATCTGTGTGACCAACAGCCTGCAGGTAGACACCTTTCCTTTGGAAAGTGGTTACGGGTTTTTTTATGAACTGCTTTTTCTTTTCCTCTTTCACAGTAAGTCAATGGACAGCGTGTATGAGGGGAGGTCTTAAAAAACCTGAAAGTTACAGGTTTTTTTCCTTCTGGTTTGTGAATTTTATGAGTTGCACTGGGTGAATATTACAGTTTTAAATAATGGAAAAAGCAACCATATCAGCTGTCAAGGATATAGGTTTTTATTGGTTTTGTTGACATTAATTATAACAACATGTTGAGTATTCACCTTAGCCCTTAGAGATTTTAAAAAAGCAATAACTTCTTTTGAGAGTTACCAGCTGGTTTGTCTCTGTCTTCAAGAACTTATTCTGTATAGTAATTTCACAGATTGTTTGGAACAAACACTCCTTAACTGGCTTTTAATTTTTATTTTTGTTATAACAAAGGAAAGAACGGAAGTGGCCTACCTGAAATTACCTCTATTTTTCTAAATTTATTATGTTTTTATTCTCATTATTTAACACAAGATGGAAGGAAGAGAATGTGATATTAATTGGCATCAGGGTATAGAGAGTAGTGCAGTAGAAATGTGAAGCAAAACCCAAAACAGTCCAGGAAAGGGTATTCATGCAGGTGAGAGAGATTAGATTCATGCCTTTGAGGGGAGAACTTTGGCTCCTATCTTGCTAGTCAAAACTATGTGATGACTTTGTGATTGCTCAGTTCTTAGTTCTCTAATGTGATTAATTCCTGTGTATGTTCTTGAAATTAAATATTCAATTTGTCTAGGACAAAAAATGAAATGTATCTGTAATAATAAAAATAGGAGATGAAAAATAATTCCCATACCGGTTTTATGTTTCCCAAGTTCTAATTTCTCCAAGAATGAAATTCCTAGAGGTATTGGAAATGCAAAACTGGTTCCGCGAGCTTGGTTTCGCGCCACAGCAGAAAACCAAGTAAGTGTGCAATGTTAGCATCTTCTCTTGTTTTCCAGGTCCGTGGGGGAGATGCATGGGAGATGAATGCGGTCCAGGTGGCATCCAGACACGAGCCGTGTGGTGTGCCCACGTGGAGGGCTGGACCACACTACCCACAAACTGCAAGCAGCCGGAGCGGCCGGACAACCAGCAGAGCTGTTTTCGGGTCTGCGACTGGCACAAGGAGCTGTACGACTGGCAGATCGGCAGCTGGAACCAGTGCCGGCCTGTCCTCTCCCGGAGCCATGAGAAGCCTCTGGAGTGCCTCAGAGGGGAGGAAGGGATTCAGACAAGGGACATCATCTGTATCCAGAAGTCCAACGGGGTGCCAGCTGAGGATGTCATCTGCGAGTACTTTGAGCCGAAGCCCCGCCAGGAGCAGGCGTGCCTCATCCCGTGCCGGCAGGACTGCATCGTGGCTGAATTTGCCCCCTGGTCAGAGTGCTCCAAGACCTGTGGCAATGGGCTTCAGCATCGAACTCGGCACGTTGTGGCTCCACCGCAGTTCGGTGGGTCTGCTTGTCCTAACCTCACTGAGTTTCAGATCTGTCAGTCTAGCCCGTGCACTGCTGAAGAAAGCCTGTATAGCCTAAACGTGGGACCCTGGAGCGCATGCTCAGTGCCCCATTCAAGACAAATAAGGCAAGTGAGGAAACGAGGGAAGAACAAAGACAAGGAAAAAGACAGAGAAAAGGCCATTCGGGATCCCGAGGCTCGTGAGTTAATTAAGAAGAAGAGGAATCGAAACAGACAGAATAGACAGGAGAACAAATATTGGGACATACAAATTGGGTACCAAACCAGGCAGGTCACATGTACTCACAGAAATGGGAAAACTGCTGCTCTGAGGTAATCACTATTTATTAATCTGTGCATCTTTATTTTTCTCTGTTTAAAGTAAAGCATACATGAGTGCACACTAGTATTATTTTACACAATCCTGAATCTCAATATGGGGCACACGCTATTTCCAATATCAACATTCCTCATCAAGCTCAAGATGTTTCTGTGATGTGAAACACGCAAACCGTGCTGGTGATCATACGAAGCATCACATAAATGTGCACTGTTAAACTATACTAACTCCCTAGCCTCAGTTTGTCTAATAGATTTCCCACAAAAGCTTCAAGATACTTGTCAAAGGTCTGCTCTTTTCTGTGGGATCAGGGTGGTTTTTGCTCTCTAACAAGTCATGCATGTTTGGAAGAGGTGACGTTACTGCTTTTAAGGCTCTGGGCACAAACGCTAACAGGAAACGGGGCTGGGTCTGACTCACAGTAAAAGTAGAAAACGAAAAGAAAGATGCTACATGAGAAGGCAGTATCTATTCTTCCCAGTACCTTTTGTTTTGAAATCGAAAAGCATTAAATATAGTTTGTCCTTCTTGATTCCTATGGCAAAATGCCTGAAAGGGAGGCTCTGAAGCCTCTTTGTTTCTTCCATGTACTTCCTCTTTTTCTTCCTCATGTGCACCTTCATGCTGTCTAGTTTTTTTCTGATATTTTTCTCTTTTTTATTTATTATTTTACTTTTCAAGAGTTTTGGCAGTCACAGGTGTTTTGATAACTCTTTCCATAGGCTTCTGTGTACTTTTCAGCAACCATATTATCTTCCACTTGTTTTTTTTACCTGGTGCTCTCTTGCTAGCTCGTGTTTTTCCCTTCCCACTACCTGAATGATTTTGTCCAACTCAAAAATTTCTTTCAGTCTAGTCTACCTTTTTCTGTCTTTGATGTGATCCTTTCTATCTCCTTCCCTCTAGTTCAATACATGATTAATCGATTTTACTTCAACTGTGAAATGACTAAGATATCATGCTGAATGAGACTGACGCCCATTGCTGCTAGCTTAGTGTTTACGAACATTTTTCAGGGGATTTTACTTTGGAGTTTTGGTTGTGCCGGTTAAACATTCTATCATAGAACTTCTAATTGCTGCAACCTTTCCTATCAGAAATGATACATTATAGTTTTTCAAGTGTAGTAAACATTTTTTAGTATATTTCCTTTCAAGAGATGATCCAGAAGTGAAACAGGAAAATTACGAGAGCTGCTGGTTTAAGGGAAGAACTGAAAGATTTGGGTTGTTTAGTTGGAAGGAGGAACATATGAGTGGAAATTCAAAGTGTCGATGAGTATGTAAAAACTGTCACAAGGAAGAATGGAATGAACTATTCTCTATATATTACGGATGTATAGGAAAAGCAATAATGGGCTAATCACAGCAGTGCTGATTAGGCTAGACTTCTCAATACTGGGAATAGTGAAGCTCTAGAAAAGATTGCCTGGGAAACATGTGGCACCTCCATCTTTGAAGGTTTATAAGAATAGGCTAGAAATGCATGTGTCAGTAATGACACACCTCCAGTAACCCTCGGTTAGGGAAGAGGGGTTGATTGCATAGATTTTTGCAGTCTCTTCTAGCTCTCGTATTCTACAGTTCTTTCAGATTTTCACCCACACTTGGATGAATGTCTGCACAAGAAATCTCAAAATCAGCTTGCTCAGGCAGTCCCAGGTGTTGGCTGCAGCACTGGCTCAGCGCTGGTACAGGAAGAGGTTGCCTTTACCCATTCCTTTTCCAGCCTCACATCATGCAGCCCACACTGTGTCCAGCCCAGGAACATTATTACCCTTTAAATACAGGGAATAATTTATCAAACACATCAGCTGCTAGCAGATAGCAGCCTGTTTGAACATCCCCAAGTTTTTGTAAGGTTAAACAAATAATTCAGAACTACCATATCAAAAAAAAAAAAAAAAAAAAAAAGGTGGGGTGGTGGTGGAGGGGAACATTTATGTGCTGGGGTTCTTATAAATGGTAAAACAAAGTAAAAGTATAATTGGAAGTCAATGGCATACTTTACTCATCACCTTTACATTTGCTCTTGGATTCACTCAGATCAGTAATGCTGTCTTAATTTCAGATACCTCAGCGTATTATACCATATATGCACATTTCAGGCTGTAGCAGGGAAATGGATAAAACCTTCTTGCCTGAGGCAGTGAAAAAATAGATAATACAACGTAGGAGCAATTCTTCACAGGAGAGAAAATGATACAAATGATGCAGTGGACATTTTGATGTCTAATGGATATAATTTTATGTTGTAAATGCACAAAATGATTTCTAGTAGTCTTCCCATCAAGTTAAACATAGAATATTTTTATCCAGTTGCCTAGTGAAACCAAGAAAATTTGGTTAAATGACCCACGTGAGAAATTCCATCACTGATACCTTGGCTTTAGAGACCTATCTATGTATGTCCTCTATATATCCATTTGTTTCATTTACACTGCATTCTTCACTAAGTGGCCAAATGCTTTATTCTATGATTGGCATTCCAGAATCTCAAGCAATAGAATTATTTTTCTGCCCAGGTTGTCAATGCAGCCAGACCAAATGATTTTATAATCTCCATCACATAGTAACTGTATTACTAAATAATATAGACAAATAAGGTGACGGGAAAGCCTGCCGTGCTCATGTGAAATGCTCTTCAGCTTGAATAGTCCATTTTCAGGGAGTTTTGACTTTAGCAATCAGAAACAATCAGCCCCCTGGCAGCATGACTGAAAGAAGAAGAAAAACCCTCAGGTGAGTAACATTTTTTGCAGAGGTAGCAAAATTGGTATAGTATAAAAAGGGTTTCAAAAAACAAGTTTCAGAAGGGTGCTCCAGAGAAAATGGTTTTGTAACACTGTCAGCAAAACTTCAAAAGGGCAAATTCTCTCGACACATCAGCACAGCAGGCACGGTAAAGAGAAGTGTAACAAGAAAATCAAAGTGTAATTTATATACTTGATTGCCAAGTGAACAATACAGAGTCTCCTGTGAAGGAAGAAATATTGGATTTTGTATTTCTTGTTCTGCAATAATGTATGTGTTATGTGGCCTATATTTGTTTTATGTTTCCCTTAGTCTGAAATTCTGGGGCACTGAAAATATTTTAAAAATAGAATTGTTGGAGAAGAAAGAATTCAGTAATTAAAGCTGACTTATAAAATTACAGCTCTGGATAGCTAACAAAACCTGGACAGTGTCGCTGTTATTGTGGAGGATAATACTGATCCTCTGAAATGTTTCCTCTGTTTTGGTTTTTTTTTTTTTGGTGAAAGGAGTTTGCCAGAGGTCCCACAGAGAGCCACTAGGCAACAGACTGTCAATGTAGCGAAACATAAAACGTGTGTAAAAGTTCGAGTTACAAATATGTTTGCGCTATTACAGGTTGTGATGATTGTGCCTCATGTTTAGCCTACCATTTTCTGTTGTAATATATACTCTGGTTTTGCTTTCTTCTACTCTGCCAAATTGTTACCTTTGGGTCTCAGAGATTTCCTGATAATTGTCTTATTGAGCAGACTTTTGGGGGAAAGCTTAGCAAAAATGCTTTGCCTGGTTTTGTACAAGTCTAAGAAAAATGTTTTGGTTTAGCAGTGTTTAATTCATACAGCCATTTTACTGAAATGCTCTATTGAGGACCCACTGGAAAGAATTTGATATTTGGAAGGACTGGAGCAGGTTATGAGCACGGATATTTATAACTGCAAGAACGTGGAACGGAATGAGAGTATCTTCTTGGCCTTTATGTTTCTGCACTTCAGCAAAGATTTTGAAATTCACTGACAAAGTGTGTCAGATACCCGTGTAGCAGCTGGCCCACAGGCATGGGGGCAGCCTGCAACTGCTAAAAATCAGTGAGCTCAAATGGCTGCAAATGGGGTGGTAGTTAAAGCAGTTCTTCAAGGATTTAACTACCTATTAAAAAAAAATCCCAGGAATTTCTGCACTATTTCCTTTCTCTTTATCATTTGGATATGGCTTGTTTGTCTTGCTTAAGCTGGGACCAAAACACCCCTGTCTCAGTGTGGGGAGAAATGGAGGAGACCAAGTAGGAAACTGTCCCTGCCAGCTCTTTTCCTGCAGTCCCCAGAACTGGTTAATATTTCCTTGGCAGCACCTCTGTGGCAGGGACCTGTTTGTGACACTGAACACTATCGATGGATTGAAGTGAGAATTCAAGAAACAATAACATTTTAGATATATTCAGGGCTTTTATTTCTTTGTTGGGAAATAACCTCATGCAATAACAGCAATGAAAAATAATGGTGGGAAAGCAAAGCATCCAAATTTTAAGAAATGCTGACCATTTCCAGGCAGATTGGTTTATCCCATTTATGCATTTGATCGTATGATCATGTTTCATTTATTTCACCTCTGTCCTTCTCAGAAAGTACTTATTTATTATTCATTTTCATCCTTCTCATTGATTCTGTGCATTCATGCAATATCTAGCAAACTATATCCACACCTTGTAATGAATTAAACTCTTTTCGAAGTTTCCATAATGGTCTTATTGCAACACTTCACTAACTTTCAAGTTTGGGAGAGTTTGAGCTTTTATTTATTCCAATATTATAGTTGACATGTGAGAGTAGTGAGAGCAGAGCCAAAATTATTGAATTGTATTGCTAATTTGGGGCATGCAGATTGAGGTATATAACACCTGATTTTTCAGCTTACTTCACATGGTCCTGCGTCTCCTTAAAGCACAGCCACTATATTCACTAGTGGCCACAATTCTTGAGCTGGATACCCAGGGAATGAGGAATTAGAAGATGGCCAACTGAGTATTTAGGCTGGTGACTAAGTGATACTCAGGATGTACTGGCAGAAAAAAGAGAAAGAATCTGCTCCTCTCGGATGGCATTTTAACTTTGTTCATCTTTCCAGGTCCTGAAACCTCTTAATCCAAGTGCTCACTTTCCAAATCATGCAACAAATGTCTCTATCCACTTTATGGACTCTCACTGTCCCTTTAAGTTATAAACTGTGTGGAGGATGATAAAAAAAATAAAGCATAAGCCTGTTGCTTGCTTTATGCTGTTGATTTGGAGAAGCAGATGAGTCACCCTGAGGTATATGCTGTCTGACAGCAAACAGAAGAGAGGTTCAAACATACAATACAGCAGCTCAGTTTTTTTGACCCTGTAATATATTCCTTGCTTAGAAAAAGTCTTAAGATTCTCTTCTCTGAGCTGCTCCATGAGGCAACAGGCAGAAAGGGTGATGTGTCTGAAGGTGTCAGTGGCTAAGGTGGAGTAGCTTCAAGGAGACAGGCTGTGGGAAGGTGAGGGAATAGCAATAAGGAGAGGACGGGTTGTAGGGATAAAGGAGCATAAGCAACCTTTAAATTGGTCACTGAGGACCAGATGGAAGTGTGCCTGTCTTACAGGTGTGTTTTCTGTTACTGGAAAGGCAACTCTGCAGCTGTTCTTGCACAGGAAGCCTCCAAGCTCATCACACTGTAAGGGTTTAGAAAGCCGTAAGTGGTTCACTAACAGAACACCTGTAAATAGCATGTATTTGGATAATGAGCCATATACAGTCATCTTGATAAATTAGCTTGGAATCACTTAGAGCACATGCTGTTAACAAATGGAGAACAGAGAAGAAGAAAGTAATCTTGGAAGAAAAACCTCCTGATAACTAAAAACTGCAGGGTAATTGTCAGATGCATTGAGGTAATAAACATGTAGAATATTATTATAGAAACAGGATGCAGACATACTGCTTTCCTACCATTTTCCACTGTGCTTTTAGAATTTCCATGAATTTGAAAGTCAGAAGCATCCTGTAGATTTTTACCATGATTTTGGTGGAGACAGTCGTTTCTGTGGATATGCATAATAGTATTCACTGGTGTTCCTTTCTAGTCTAAGTACCTGCTCCATCACCTTACTGAGGCTGCTGTTTTGACAGTGGCTTGTCAGTATTGCTATAGATTTGACATACCATGCCAAATCTAGATTTAAGATGGAAGCATACACACTGTGCTGAATAATTGAAACAACAGCAATGAACCATTTCTTTCTCCACACCATATTTTATCTCTTTTCATATAGCCTATGGTTGCTCTGTCATTTAGATGTACGACATTCATATATTTCTGTGCAAAGCATAAAGATTGGATGCCTTTCTAGAATATATTTTTTATTCAAATAGTTGTAATTGGTCTTCCTTAGCAAAATATAATAGCTTGTAATGTAATGAGGATCGAACTACATCTTTTGATAAACTCATGTGGCCATAAATCCTATGAATGAACAAATGAATTCTATGAATGAATGCTATGTTGAATTTCTAGCCTTAATTTAGTAAGAGATTAAGATGCACAGTGGTAAATGGAATTAGGCACTGAAATATTTAACAGACTCTCCTACACTGTACTTCTATGCATCTTTTCTGCCTCATAGTCAGAGAATTTTTATGTTAATTGACTTCAACATACCGAAGTAAATGAATACAAATCAAACAATATTTTTCTAAATTTTGGACATCTTTGTATTGCTATCGTATCATAGTCTCTGAATAGTCTCGTAAGGAACAAACCAGAATGTACTACTTGTTTAGAGTTATTTCTATTGTGTGACTGCTAAGCATAGTCTGGGACATAGAGTATGCCCGTTTTCTCGATGAGCTTTGTAAGTTACCGTACAGTACGTGAACTGAACATCCTCCTGGGAGATATTGTCCCCCCCAAGGAGTGGGGGACTGCACAGGATGGGAAGTCACAGAGTTCTGCTTCACTTGAAGATCCCCAGAATGGCAGAGTTGGGTACTTCAGTGCCTAACTTTCAGTTGTCCCACTGAAAATAAAATGTCCAGCCTACCTCCTAATATTGACCACTTTCTTCCAAATGTTGGATACTGAAATGAAACCAGTGATAATGTCAAAGCTAAGCATCAATATAGGGAAGAAATCTAAAATAACACCTGAAACACAGCTAATATTAGTAATATAATTTTCAGTAATTTATTTTTGTATTTTAACTTCAATATTGCATATTTTAATTCATAAAGTTTGGCATTGTATTTGTTTCTTTTTTCTTTGCTGATATTTCTGTGGATCTAACTGGTAGTTAGGGTCGAAGTAAATGCTCATTAATGCTCTGTAACACAAATTCCCACTGACAAAGGGAAATTATGCCTCAAAAGCTTTAATGAGTCATCTGTGTAGAGTATTGCCAAATAACCTGCTCTAACAATTGTAAAATTATCTATAACATGGGATGTGCATACATGTCGCTGTATCATTGGACTGTGAAAGATAGTACCTCTCCCTAATTACTTCTGTTTTCCCGTCTCCTCGAACATTCGTGGTACCTGCAACGGCCCCACAGCAGCTGTTGTTGCCACTTGTTTGGGTGTAGTAGAACTTCTTGTTCCTTTGCCTGTATTAGCCAATACATTTTTCTTTAACACAGTAGTTGTAATCTCTGTTTTATTTTCTCCCATAATGTAGAAAGCCTGAGTGGTTTTGGTTTTTCAGAACTGTTTTGGCTGTGCATCTTTGTTGGTAGAATTACTTAAAGTTTTGAAAGGATCATGGGAAAATAGTCGTGTGAAAAGCACTTAGATGGACAGTACTTTAATTGTAAATGAATAAAAGTGACCTCATTGTTTGTGTGATTATAACAGCCCATTATACTGTGAGGTACTAACAGTTTCTCAGAACAATCTACAGTATGACCTATACTAAACAGTGCAGCTGTAGGAAAAATTAATCAGGACTATGTCATGAGGCATACTCATTATATTTACCACTAGGAAAAAATACAGGCACTGTATTTTCAGTAACTTCTTTAAAGAAACAAGTGTGTACCAACCATAAAATGAAACTCTTAAGGATGACTAGACTTTACAAATTACATTTTATATCTTCAGAGTAACTCATAGGGGTTACCTAAACTCTGGATTTAAATCACCTTTCTACTATTCCTGCTGCCTGGTACCTGCTCGTTAAACAGAATTAATTTTTTCATTTAATTTTATTTAGGAGAAAATAAACTATTTTTTTTCTTTATACCAAAGAGTTTATCACCATCTCTTTCAAAATCCAGCTATACCTTTGATCCAAGAATGGTATAAAATTCATTTCATTGTTTTGCTTCAGAGGTTAATGCCTCCAACAGGCTGTATGAACTCTGAGGAGAACACTGCATAGAAGAGAAATATCTTGTTGCAACACATTGGGGCATTGTGCTTGATCCTTGTGTCCATATGTTAACTCCAAAATCCCTATTACTCATACAGAGGATCTTTTAAGGTTCCATGGTGGTCAGATAGAGAGCAAGGGGGACACTGCACATGCAATATTAAGATCTGGATTTAGTCCCAAATAACACAAAGGATTGTGAATATTACTGGATTTCTTCAGGTCTCGTGACCAGTAGGGTGGTCATTCAAGGTTGCTGTAGAAAATTGCACACATGGGTACACATATTTCAAAGGTTGATTTGACCTGCTGAATGAACCAGATTATTTCTGCGAGGTAGTTCTGTTAGAGGGTGTGAGGGTCTAGGCTGTGGGACTGCCCACAGGTAATCAGATTTCCCAGCAGAGTAAGCCTGAGCTTTTCTCGGATGCGATGCTAATGAGTGGCACGGTACATGTTTTACCCCTTCACTGAAGGTTACAGTCACGAGGAGCAGATATGGTCTTTGGAAAGTGTTCCTGTGGTGGGTTGACCCTGGCTGGATGCCAGGTGTCCACCAAAGCTGCTTTGTCACTCCCCACATCAGCTGTACAGGGGAGAGAAAATATAACAGAAGGCTTATGGGTTGAGATAAGGACAGGGAGAGATCACTCACCCATTACCATCACAGGCAAAACAAGACTCAGCTTGGGGAAATTAGTTTAATTTATTATCAATCAAATCAGAGTAGGATAATGAGAAATAGAACCAAATATTAAAACACCTTCCCCCCACCCCTCCCTTCTTTCCAGGCTCAACTTCACTCCTGATTTCTCTGCCTCCTCTTCCCCAGTGGCACAGTGGGATGGGGAATGAGGGTCGTGGTCAGTTCATCACATGTCTCTGCCACTCCCTCCTCCTCAGGGGCAGGACTCCTCACGCTCTTCCCCTGCTCCAGCCTGCGTTCCCTCCCACAGGAGACATTTCTCCATGAACTTCTCCAACGTGTGTCCTTCCCATGAGCTGCAGTTCCGCTGCTCTAGCATGGGTCCCTTCCATGGGGTGCAGACCTTCAGGACCAGACTGCTGCAGCATGGGTCCCCCACGGGGTTACAAGTCCTGCCAGCAAACCTGCTCCAATGTGGGCTTCTCTCTCCATGGGGCCACAGGTCCTGCCAGGAGCCTGCTCTAGCATGGGCTTCCCATGGAGTCACAGCATTCTTCAGGCATCTACCTGCTCTGGCATGGGGTTTTCCATGGGCTGCAGGTGGATATGTGCTCCACCGCTAACCTCCATGGGCTGCAGGGGGACAGCCTGCCTCACCATGGTCTTCACCACAGGCTGGTGCCTGAAGCACCTCCTCCCCCTTCTTCTTCACTGACCTTGGTGTCTGCAGGGCTGTTTCTCTCACATATTCTCACTCCTTTTTCTAGCTGCTGTTGCTGTTCCCCTGTCTTAAATATGTTATCCCAAAGGCACTACCACTGTCACTGACAGGTTTGCATTGGCCAGTGGTGGGTCCATCTTGGAGCTGGCTGGCATTGGCTCCATCAGACATAGGGGAATCCACCCCTGTAGGTTCCCCTGCTACCAGAACCTGGCCACGTAAACCCAATACAGTTCCTTACAGTGTCTCATTTCTTTCAGCAATCTATTTAGATTTAAGCAAACTTTAAGCAATCTACTGACATTGTCTTTACTGAGAAAAATAAAATATGCTTGTATTTAAATTCTGCTTCAATTTCTGTATTGTTTTAAGGAGCTGGGAGTTGGATCAATGTTCATTCATGGCTGTAGAATGTTTTGCAGGGACACTGTCCAGCTTAGTGGTTTGCTTTGGTGGAGTTTTTAATTGTTGGTTGTTAGGTTTTTTAAAATCACTAATTTACTTTGATTATTTTCCAAAAGCTTCCTCTAGATTTAGTTTGCCCTTCAGTCACAAATGCAGCCTCTACAAGCCTGCTTCTGTGTATTTGTGTTTGTGTGTGTAATTTTGGTTTTCAAGTGCTAGACTAACATCTAGTTTTGGTGTTCTCTAAGCAATTTGTCACTTTTCCAAGTCTTTCTGCAGACAAGTTTGTTTGGTCAAACGGGCCTGTGTGTCAATAGCTTTCATCCTGTGTCTGGTGGGAAAGATTGAAAACCATTTTGCTAATGGTATTTAATGATGTAATGTCTCATGAGATCAGCAAGAATTCAGGAGAGACTCTAATGGTTCCTGTTGATACAGCTGGCTGTGGGAGATGCCTGATGGTGCACAGGACATTCAAGACCAGGAAATGGTTAAATTATTCTGGTCTGAGGGAGCCCTCTGTGTTTTCTTTCATATGCTAGATAGCCTTTGCTTTTCTTCCTTAGTATTTAGATGAAGCCACTCAAAAACCTGTTAAAGGATTCTGTATTTCTTTAGCATGTTTATTGTGCTTTGATCTGAAACCTTCAGGTACAGCTCACTTTTTCTGCTGAACTGATGAACCTCCTCATGTTATACTCTGTATGGGTTTCTTCCAGGCTAACTGCCTGGTTTTTGGTTGATTTCTTCACTGCTCTCAAGTTTTTACTTCATTCATTCAGTTCTTGGGTGTTCAAAACATATTTTGCTGTTGGAGTTTTGCTTTGGAATACAAGCAGAGCTTGTATTTTTTTTTGCTGAGAATTGTGTAGCCTTCTTCAAAAAGAATTACAAAGTTCCTCCCCAATGGTGCTGGGGATGAACTTCTCTGCAGGCAGAGTGGTTTCCGACCCCACAGGCCTTCCTGATCATGAAGCGCATGTGATATCTAATCCCTGTGACACTATATAGTATGAGAGAAGCAAGGGGAGGAAGAACATAATTTTTGTATGATGTCTGTTGAGTGCCTCTTAATAATGCCTGCTGCTCTGAGCTCTCGTGAGGATGGTAAGATATGGGGGTGTCTGCTTTCCAACCCAGGGCTGAGGGTAGTGATGCCGTGAAACTGAGGCAGCCTGGGCAGACCTGTAGGTGCATCTACTGGGAACCTTAGAGCAACAGGAGCAAAGAGCCTGTGGACGTAATCCACTACCACATCAAATACTGACCCAGGCTTGAAAGATCACAGTTTTCAATTTACAGGTAAAATTCCACTTAAGTCCTTTTCAGTCCACCTCTAACCCATGGCTTTTGTTTCCCGTGAGTGCCAAAAGTTTATGTTGGCATCAGTCTCCCTCCTGAACTGTAGCCATGTTATTAATTTCAGAACAATGGATATCTCTGTACGTGATCAAATAGGAAATCAGCTAGAGGAAAAAAAAAATCAGAATTCCAGAAGAATGTATACAGTGAATGAAAATAAGAAATAATAGCTGTGAAAATTTCATTAAAGGAAACTAAAGCTGAATGTTGATAATGGTGAACAAATAGGGAAAATATGGCAAAATACTGCAGACAAAAATTATTGAAGAGACTACTAAGCCTGCATTAACCTTGCAAATTGGGCTCTACTACTTTACATTATAGGTAAAAACAGTAAATAGTGGTTCTTGTTAAATATCAGCACTGGGTGAATGAATTGAATTTGTTGTAAGGGACATGTGCCTCACTGTAGAATTTTAGATTTAAACTGCAAACCTCACACTGTAACTCTGTTACACTTGAACATGAAGACCAGCTGTATTGGAAAAAGCACCAAACTGATCTTCAGAACTATGTCTCCTTAATACTTTGGATATGTGGACTCACATTTCCATTAACTTATAAATTGACCAGATAAAGTAATGTGCAGATATTTTGGGAGTCTCCTCAGAATGAATCTTGAACAGCCCTCAAATACAGGCCAGTTTTACATCTCAAAATTGCAATTGCAGTAGAAAGGATCTGTAATTGCAGGATATAACTGGGCTCAAATAAAATGAGACTAAGTAAAAGAGAACTCTTGGACCTAACAAAAAGAGTCAAGGGGAGAGCTTATAGAAGTCTCTAAGCTCGCAAATGCTTCATAGAAAGTGAATAGAGTATGGTTATGCAAGGAAGCCAGAAAAGTAAATCAACAGCAATTTTAAAGCAGAAACAGATATCTGCAGTTATCGGTGACTAAAAAAGGTGTGTAACTCTTTGTTTCCAGGGTGATGTAGATGCCAAAATCTTATCTGGGTTCAGAAAGCATTATAGTATTTCATGGAGGAAAACTCTATAAAGGGCTCTTCAGTGCAGCGGTACAACTCGTGTTCAGGAAGTCTTTCAGCCACGGTTTGCTGGGAAAATGGAGGGTGTGTTGGGAAGGTGTGACTGAATACTTGCTGTCTTTCCAATTTTGCCCTCCATTTGCTACTGCCAAGGCAGGATTCAGACTGCATGGATTATTAGTTAGAACCACTCAGCCATTCTCATGCTGCTGTTTGTCTTTTCTCATTAACTCTTCTTTCTAGTTGTCTGTCCAACATAGCATGGAGGAAACATCAGCAAAATTAGAAAATGTCTTAGTTGTACACGTAAGTTATGTATAGTTCATGGAGTAAAATGAGTCCTACTGCCTTGCTTAAAACATTTTATTTTTCCTATTAATTCTGCATAAATTTATAAATCAGTCCTACGGTCATGCATTACCATGCATTTGGCTTTATGTATGCAGTATGCATGGCTTTATCTATTTGAAAAAATAAAAATAAAAAAAGAGAATTTTTTCCTTGTTGAGCTTATAGAGGAAGAAATTCCAATGGTCTCTTCCATGACTTTTCTACACAACTTAAAAGATAAATTTTGAGACTGAAATTACAGACACTCAAACAGGTCGTTGGCATATAAAATCAAGTTGCCCTGATTTTTAAAAACTGTAAAAGCATGATTCACTCTCTAATAGAAATTTAGGATACCTCAGAAAGAATTGTTTTTCCTCTTGAGTAATCTAATTATATCACATATTTAAAAGCTAAACTGGCAATGAAGAGACTACTTTCAACTGCACAGCTTTCTTATTTGTATATATGTACTGTGGTGCAGTTGGCTCCAGGCTCATGCCTCAAGCTTCATTCTCTATGTGTCTGTAGCCTTAATTATCCCATATATTACTCTGAAATCCCCAGGGGGAACCTTTCTATCCAAAGTGATATTTAGGTTTTATTTATTGCTGTAAGAGCAAAAATGAGGCTATGGAACGTGAGTAAACACAAATTCCTGACCACACGTCTCCAAAACAGGTTGAGCAGCAATTATGCTCTGTATTTTGCCCTTTGAACCATCACTGCCACCTTCTTTAGTTCATTTATCTAATCTAAGTCTTTGACATCAGGAATAAGTTTGATGTTGCCTTAATAGCAATAGGGCTCATTCATCCCCTGTGATGATTTGTTTTGCTTGGGATTGCCTTATTTTTCCTCTATGTCATCTGTGTACGTATAAACCTTTAGTTCCTCACTATAACTATGTATTATCTGAAATGGTATTTCTCAAAGCACAGCCTTACTTCAAATTGTATAATGCCCTTTTCCCTGCTAAAAGGCAGACACTTAGAACACTGTCCTGTCAATGTATTTACTGGATTGAGAGCAAGTTCCTGCAAACTTTACCTGTTACCCCTATGCTACCTCTTCTGGTATCCAGTCTGCTCTGTTGACTTAAAATAGCATTTTAATGCAACTCATGTACTTTTCTTTGAGCTTCCCAAGCAATTATCTGGCCAGAACCGTATGGCTTGATAGTGAGGACTTATTTGTGCAGCCCCTGCACTTTTTGAATTACTAACTTTGCATATAGCATATGCTTAGAGGTTACTGACAGTACACAGAGCATGGAGATATTTGATGCAGAACTTCTAGTGGTTTGGGTGGTATCATGAAATGAATGGTAACTGTCTATTTTTATCTTCTGATCTGCTACCTGCCAATTTGCTTTTTCTCCTGTGAGAAGATTCATCCAACTTTGTGTAACTAAACCAGACACATAAATCCGTCAGGAAGTGTGGTGTGTTTTACATGAAATTAAGCCTTGCTCTAAATTGTCTGTGGAGATCAAGTCTGTAACATTAGGTACCAAACCCAGAAGTGTAACAAAGACATTCCCAGGTTTCAATTAAGAATCAATCTATTCATTTTCCTTGATCAGACATTTAAAGGAAACGTGACAAACATTCTCAGCTAATGTATTGCATATGCTGAACTTTTTAAATGACACGTGTCTTTCGGTGTTAGTGTTTTTGTACAATACAGTATCAGTAAGTTTAATTATGGATGTCTGTCTACTTATAGTCATCTGCACTGAAAAGTATGAGAAACGTGTTTCTCTTGGTGAGATAAAGTTTGAAAATCTTCTTGCAAATATTTTAAAGGTGTCAAGAGTAAAAAAAAAATAAAAAAGGATAAAAAAGATCTTTGAAAAATGAGAGGAGATTGTGGAACATTAAATTCATTGTTCCCAAGTTTCCTGGGAAAGGGGGATATGTGGAGATGCAACATGGAATTAAGTGTAGATTAGTTTAGTTGCAGGTAATAGGTAAACGTGCACTTGGGACAGGGAAAGGTGGTAGTGAGGGAAAGAATTTGTAATCTGCTCTAGAAGCTACCCTATTACCTTAAAAAAGATATTGAAGCACTTCCATAATCTTTTACTTAACTAAAGAGTTTTAACTGGGTCTTGTTTGGAGAGATTTGTGATACTGAGAGTTTAAATGTGATGCTTCCCTAGTCCCTACTTGATCTAGAGTGCAACACATCTTTTCCTGCTGCCTGCAACACGAAGGAAAACTTGATAATGGCCTTTTGCAATTAGCTCTCACGGTTTCTCTAACTTGTTCAAAGAAAACCAAGTGTTAAAAGAAGTAACATCAGCTAATTTGCTTGTCTGACACTTCTTTTGCTAATTGTAACTGTCTCTGCCCTCTCACAAAAATAATATGACAGTATGTATAACAGTGAAGAGATTGTTTGCTGGTGACTTACAATATCAGTTACTTGTCAGTATTTATATAATACTGCAAGTGGTGCATGGTTTTAATAAGCAAGCGAGAAAATAAATGGATAACTCACTTTGACTCTTGTTTGTCTTCAAAGTAATATTCGTGTTCTGGTTACAAGAACTTAAGAAATTAATTGCTTTATATTTAATTTAAAATTATTTTTATAAGTAAAAATTTTAAGTGAGGCATGCTTTACCTCTATTGCTTTACTTCTATCAAGGATCATAAATAAACAACGAGGTTAGTAGCATGGTACAATTCTGTTTGGGCCCTCTTCATACCTGTATACGGAAATAATTAATAACAAACAAGATAAAATGACCATTCTAATTATATAAGCTATATCAACACAGTTTTTAACAACAAAAAAAAAAGCATGAAGTGGAAAGTAGTAGCCTGCTGAATCCATGCCACTGACCAAATAACTCTTCACCTGAGTCCTGTGAACAAATCTAGGTCTAAATTTTCAAAAACATTTTGCATCATGATCCACAGAGGGACTTCAGTATCATGGCATTCAAGATTACAGGGATACTGAAAAGCGAGAAACTTCAGGAGGCCTTTTTGCATATGTAGCAATTACAGTTTAAGGATCTGTGAAATGAAAATTTGTTGTCTAAAGTTCTAGCAATGCCTGTGTTTAATTCTTTGTGAATGATCTAGTAGCACTTGGAATGCGAAAAGTGCCTGGGACCTATAGTAATCTTTCAGGAAGTGACTATATTCTTTAAAAATTAATAAATATAATTAGTTTGCAGGGCTGGCCCTAGCGTTGAAGTGGAATTTATTGAAAACTTTCTGTTAAAGTGTTTTCTTTCAATTATGCTTATGGGAAAACATTTTTTTTCCTCAGTACCCTGGCTCAATTCTGTAATTTTTTTTCTACTTTGTTCAGAAAATCTGTGATAAAAATTCCTTTTGAATTTAACTAGTTCAGAATATTATTTTTTTGAAATTGATAAGTGCATCAGTTTTGAGCTTGACTGCAGCTCATGGTCTCATTTCTCCTATGTATCAATCATCCTAAAGAACTTCAACCCTTTGTGTTGCAGTGGAGGTTTCCCTTATCAGGGAAGGAAACAATTTCTGGACGAAGCTGTGTAGGAATCACAGCCAGGGACAGCTTTAGGGTTCCTGACAGTCAGGGGATACAGGCAAATTGAAGGTAGCTTCAGTGAAGGATGATTATTGATTTATTTGTTTAGTAAAACAACTTCTGAGAATGAATGAAGACTTGAATGAAGTCTTCCTCATGTAAGACTTCTCCCAAGTAAGTCCTGAAGCAGATGCAAAGCCAATGGAGTATTACACATCATTAATTGATCTCTTCACTCTGCACCAAAGCTACTTTGTGGTGGCAATTTTGTTTGTGTTTCCTGGCAATATGTGTCTATAATTAAACTCATCCCCAGTCACGATATGAGTGAAGAGGTTGGTTTTGTCTGCTCTGAAAGGAGTCACATTAGGGAGGAACTTAGGAGGTGATGATATGTCATCTCTTCTCCACAAGGATTTGCAATACTGCCCATGTTAGAATCCATAAGGAATAGTTCTTTTCTTCAGTCATTAAAATGTGTGTCTTTGTGGGATAAATTAGTCTATATGTTTTGTCAAAGGTATTACACATCATTAATTGATCTCTTCACTCTGCACCAAAGCTACTTTGTGGTGGCAATTTTGTTTGTGTTTCCTGGCAATATGTGTCTATAATTAAACTCATCCCCAGTCACGATATGAGTGAAGAGGTTGGTTTTGTCTGCTCTGAAAGGAGTCACATTAGGGAGGAACTTAGGAGGTGATGATATGTCATCTCTTCTCCACAAGGATTTGCAATACTGCCCATGTTAGAATCCATAAGGAATAGTTCTTTTCTTCAGTCATTAAAATGTGTGTCTTTGTGGGATAAATTAGTCTATATGTTTTGTCAAAGGTACAGAAACTGCTGTATTGAATTTGACAGTACTGTAGTCCTATCCCATATGGGGCCACATGAAGGTGAAAAAAGTCCACTATTTAAGAACAATTTTCTCAAAAGCCTTCAGTGTTTTTCACCTCAAACAGGGTGTAGTTTCTGTCCTCAAGCAGAATAAATGCTGTCTGTCATGTTAGGATTCCACCCCACCACCACCTTTCACATAATAAGAACGGAAGAAATCCCCTACTGAGTAATTCCCTATGGTCTGGCAAGCCCAGTGGTGTCTCCAGCCTGTTGTCTCCTGCAGTGGTAAAGGGAGATGCTATTTAAAGACCAAGCATATAAGGCCTGGCTGCCTTTTGCAGCCTATTCCCTTTGTATTTCTCCAGTATCCAAAGTCAATATATTGGGGATGGTGGCTAGTATATCACTGCCTAGTCATTTTAATATCTGTATTTAGACCTATTGCCCACAGATTTGTCCAACCTTTTTCTGAACCTGCTGACACTGCCTGTCTCCACAACCAGGATCCGTTAGCAAGATCTAGACTTGCTCTGTCTCTTGTGTATAGAAGTACTTCATTTATTGTGTTTTTAAATCTATTAGTCTCATCAAGTATCCCTAGTTCTAGTATTAGAAATTTTGTTAATAGCAGTTCAACACAATGTTATATATGTGGCCAGGGCAAAATCTGGTATAACCACAAAATTGTTGTAAATATTAATTTTTCTATATTATTTTGTATTCTATTAATAGGAAAAAAAAGAGCCTTTGTTGTGTTGTTTATAGGATTGGTACTGAACAGAGCATTTCATTGTGCCATCTGCAGCGCCAATAAATCTTTTTCCTGTCTGTTTAACTACTTCAGAATCCAGAATTTATTCCAAAACAAACATGATAAATATATTTATGTTGTAATTATAATTAAGGAGTTAAAGTTATGATCACTTTAATTGTAGTTTATTTTCTCTATTCCTGATTTTCCTATTGTGAATCAAACTTTAAAGTAGAAATGTTAGTTTCTAGTTAGAATATAAAGTTTAAAAATACAGATGCATTTAGAGGGAGAAATCTTGCTGATAGTCAATGTCATATGTGAATGAAGCAGTCAGACAGAGTGGAAATTAAATGATGGCCTTTACGAGGAACAGGAAATTAAGGCTATGCGTTCACTGTAGCAGGGAAGGCTCTATTTTAAGGGAGAGATCATTCCCCTTTTAGACCATGAGGCATCACTGTGGCAATATATCAGCTGTTATCAAAGCAAATTATTAATGACCAAGTATTCAATGAGGAGAAGATGATGTTGAGCACTTGGTTCTGTTCAAAAACATTGTATAGCTCTCTCTGTTATTGAACCTTCTCTTCCTTTTCTTTCAAAAAAAAAAAATTGAGTATACCTAAAAATAAAAGATAAGTGGTGTAAAATTGATTTATTTCCCCTTTTGTACTTCCATATATGTATGAAGATTTATGTTTTAATTTTGATCACCGATATGGCAATACTCACCATTTGTAACTGTAGAAAATCTTGTGTATCTGGTTTGAGCCAGGTTAACCAAAAGCCCTTTTTTCTGACTTTTTGGGATCAAATACATGTAGACTGGTACTTAACACCTTTACAGATGTTTACTGATATTGCATGTTGCAATGGACATCACTTTTCTGTAGGAGTTCATGACTGCCTGTGAATATGTGTGCTGAAAATTGTAATGCTCTCTTATTACAGCTTCTGCAAACAAGACAAGTTGCCCATTACATTCCAGTCCTGTGTGATCACGAAGGAGTGCCAGGTGTCCGAGTGGTCCGAATGGACCCCCTGCTCCAAAACCTGCTTTGACATGACAACGCCTAAAGGGAATCGTACAAGATCACGGACCATTAAACAGCTCCCCATTGGCAGTGAAAGTGAATGCCCACAATTAGAAGAAACAGAGCAGTGTGTTTCTCAAGGAGATGGTGTGGCACCGTGCATTACGTGAGTTGGTTCAATTCAGTTTTCCCTATACTGAAATGAAGAAATTTGGTTAAGCGTACAGGGCTGGTGGTGGAATATCATTCAAATCATTATTAAAGAAATAATAGGTTTGATTTTTTTTTTAATCCTCTGCTTATTCAGTACTGTTCTTAAAAGCTGAAGTCTCAGATAGCTGCTATTATAGTGAAATCACTTCCTCCTCTGAATACAGGAAAAATAACAAGTATTTTTTCATGAGTATTAACTTTTAAAAGAGAATGTTTGTGTGAAGGCAGGCTCAGTCAAGACTGTGATAAATTAATTGTATTAATTTGTCAGTGATCTTTTCTACCAGAAACATTGTTTTCTGAAGTACTTGCCTGTTTGCAGACAAAGTGCTGAGCATAGGAAAGAAGTGATAAATATCTGTGTAGCAAACAGACTTTTTCAGTAAGACTTCTATTCAGCACAGCAAAGGCAGATGTGGGCCCCCCAAATAGAAAGTGGGAGAGGCTTACAGTGACAGTAAATAAATTAACCCCGTTTAAAGTTTAGGAGAGCAATCACTTTACAATTCAAGAGATTGCTGTAATCCTTATCAACTAATCGAGATTAATGTTAAAGTCCCAACTGTGCTTTTTCTTTATCGGACTGAGAAGAGGGTCTGGGGAAATGTCATTTGATGTTAAGCATCTTTGATGGCGGTACATATTTTTCATTTAAGAGTTTAAATGTCATCTTTCCCCATCTCCAGCCACATTAGGAAGCAGTTTGCTTGGTTTAGCCTTTAAATACTTGTTAGGTAGAGAATTCTGTGGTGTTTCTTGCAGTCTGTAATCCTGACTGGGGTTTTAACTGGGAATCACAGATCTTCTTTCCTGTGTGTTCACTGATTAGAAAGCTCACAGCTTCTCATCATTCATCAGTACACAGCAGGGATGCTTACTACTGCAGAGCCATCTTCCCTGTTACAGTGGAAGAGGAATTTACTGAAAGGTTTTTCTGAAGTAATAATAAAAAAATACAATTATAGTTTTATCTTGATTTTCAGGAGAAACTTCTCTCTCTCTTATAAAAGATGAAAAAGAGGCTTTTGGATTTGTTGGGGGGCGTTGGGTTGTTGTGGATTTTTCCCCACTCCTTTTCTGGCTTTTATATTTCTCGTGGTGGACATTTCTCTGATATTTTGGCTTTGCTTCATATAAATTGTCCAGCTCTAAACAAATGCGGAGAGTCGCGATCTTGAAAGTTAACTTATCTGAACATAGACTATATGTCCCTGTATATCAAGTTTTTCTTCCTTCCAATAAAATTATATGTGCAGTATGTTTCAGGAATTCAACAGAAAAGACCTTCCTGAAAAGTAATGATTTCAGAAGTGAAAGTATAGAGGAAAAGTTTCCGCCCACATAAAATATCAGACTTAACACATCCCTGTGTACAAGAAATTGTGGGGCTCAGGCCTTTTAGAAAAATGAATAAAGCTATTAAGGTGTTTCAGCTTGTATAGCTTAATGCTGTGTAAAATGGCTTAATGATTTCTAAAGACCCAATTAACCAAATTTGATCCAGGTACGGTTGGCGGACCACAGAGTGGACAGAATGCCGTGTTGATCCTCTCCTTAGTCAACAGGACAAGAGGCGAGGAAATCAAACGGCGCTATGTGGAGGTGGCATTCAAACCCGGGAAATGTACTGCGTGCAAGCTAATGAAAATCTCCTCTCCTATCTAAACACCCTCAAGGAAAAAGAAGGTAAAATTGATTCACTTGTAGTTGAATTAGTGCAAAATTAGAGCACTTCAGTATTCCAGAGGCCTTTGACAGCCATTGTCTTCTGTCATGAGTGTCTTCTTACCTTGCAGGTTGCTGTTATTTTCTAGTTCAGATAAAAATACTTAATTGCAGTAGCAGGGGTTTCATTCTCTATGCTGCAAATATTGGTTCCTAGCTACAAATTACTATTTCTTAATATCACCAAAAAATATTGTCTTCTTTGAAGGATGTCTTGCAATAAGAAAGAGCATGAGAAGGTGGGTCAGAAGTCCTAGATTCCATTCCTTCGTCTGCTGTAAATTTCCTGTGTGTCCTTCAGCTGGGTGATGAACCTGTGTGGTTTGATGTGCAGAAGGAATATGTCAATTCTGGCACGTAAGCTCCATAAAGAAATATGTAAAAATATGACTAGATTTCATTCTCAGGGAACTGATTTTTTAAAAAAAATTTTTTTTCTTCTTTTCTTGACTTGGTCAAGTTATTAAGTCAGTTTCAGTACTTCAAGCCACTATAATGTCATGGGATTTTTTCCCTAACTGAAAGAAAGAAGATATTATTCCTTGTCACTGTTATAGCTTGTACAGCTTCTTAAGAAAAGAGAGAATAGCTTAGGAGACAAAATCTTTTATTCATTTGGTGATATACATACTTAAGAACAACACTTGAGTTATTTACGTTACTTCTGCGTACTAATGCAGCACTACAGACTTAGAAATTAGTGAATTAAGCTAATTGTTAATTAAATTTTATCCTCTTCTGTAGCTCTTTCATATGAACACACATTAATTTTAAAAAGTAAAAAATAAATAGAGCCACATACTTCAGGAAAAGCAACATCATTATACACGTTGTGTGTAATACAACATTTAGACCAGAGCTGACCAAACTTCAGGCTAGTGAGGTTTCTGCTGTGTGTTAAAGGTACTCTCAAACTTGCCGTAGAGATAGAGTTTGTGGGGAATATTAATGCCAACATCCATTTCAGCATGACTGCTCAGACCAGTAGGGTGTGACTTATGTGCTCCATGGGCTCCACATCTGTATTTATTAAAGAAGCAGCTTTCAAGCCTCTTTGTTTAATGCAAATCAGCTTCCGCCCAAGGGCTTTTAGCAAATCACCTCTGCCGTACAAAGTTTAGATACCCCTGCCCTTAGAGTAAAGGAGTAAAACCTCCCAGCTAGGAGAGGTAACAATAAAATCATCAGCAGCTTACTGTTCAGAATGATGATTAGGATTTTGGTAGTCTGTGAAGTCTTGCCGGCTTAGGCGGGTGTGAAATCTGCCCTTATCAGAGTGTGACAGGAATATGCGGAGCCCATCAGGAGGTAATCTCTGCAGGCCTCAGAAAGCTGATTAAAATGTAACTAGTCTTTGGATGCATAAACATGAGAACAAATTTTCAAGAGCTCAAACTAGGGGTGAAGTGGGTCTTAGTTTAAAAAGGAGCTCTGGGGTGTTTCCATATTAGGGGACAGATTTTCAGAAGAGCTGCTTCTCCATTCATCCTCCCTCTCTCTCCCCTCCCATCTTTGATTCACTGTGGGCAAGAGCTGCTCTCCAGGCCCTCCTAGGAACAAGCAAATCAGTGCCTCTAAAAACAATACCATTTGAAAACTATGAGTAATTTAAGGATGAGAAAAAGCTGGGGGAGACACCTACCAGTTTTAGCTGTGGGGAAACGCCTTTATTTCAGTGCAGTCTACTGTTGGTTGTAGTGAATGCTGTCTCGGTGGGGCTGCTTTGAAGACCTCCATTCTCATATACTCACGGTGGCGTTTCCCTGTTATTTCAGAAAGTCAGTCACAGAGCAAGTCGAAGGCTAGTGCTGCACCTCTGCTATCGATCACTTTTGAAATAACAGGTAGGTAATTAAGGCCTCCGACCTGGCCTTTCAATCAAAAGCGTGCAAAGGAAGCAACGTCCCTTTCGGGGGTACTACATTGGCTGTATGTGTATAATTAACATATTTATATAGCTCTGAAATAGTTTAATGGATTTGTGCATTCTCAGGAAATTTCAGATCAGTTTGAAAGTGACAGGCCTGAACTCAAACTAAGGAATTTCATGAGCCAGCTAGGATGCCAGGACAGTTCCCTGCTCCACTTCTGAACTGTTTTAGCAAGTGACTGATTTTCCTCTCTATTCTGAGCACCGGGACTTGCTTCCCTGCGTTCATCACAGCTGCTATTTCCAGTCCCTTTTGTAGATTTAAAACACTGAATTAGGGCTCCAGTAAGAATTTGAGCTTCTAATACTTAGCTGAACCAGAATCCCTCATGGCGTTCAGGTCTGTATTACCTCCTATCTGAATTCATAAATTTAGACTTGAGGAAGAAAAGGGAGTATTGGGTGTAGTAATTAGGCAGCTGACAATATTCCTGGAGGCCACTGTCATTCTTCCATTTACTTTCCATTGACTTAAATTGTTTCATCTCTATTCACCTATTTAACTGGTTTAGTCAGGAAGTTTCTCTCATGGTAAGCCTATGAGGTAGATTGTGTCATCTTCTTCCAATCACCTTTAAAACCCTCAATGTAGAATAAGGATGGGAGGAATGTTCCTTTATGGACATAAATTTATTCTACATCTGCAAACACATTCTTGTTGCCCTGTTAAACACGGAGGAACTGCTTACATGCATGGAGTTGTGCAGTTGCTTAAAGAATCAGGTCCTGAACTATCTGCTGGCTTTTGGCAACAGCATTCAGCATTGTAGAAAGCGGGGGGAAGAATATGTACTCTTTCACTGTTGGTCAGTCATAATGTGTTTTGGGCTTGGGTTTTTCTTGCTTTTTTTGAGTGAGGGCACTTTAGTTGAAGAAATTTCCTTCTGTTGTTTGCTGTGGAACCAGTGCGACAAATGACCAAGAGGAGGAATATGAAGCTGTGTCTGCTTATGCTGATGCAGCCACATACAAATTCGTTCTCTTTGCCAGCCTAGTCGTTACTGGGCACTAGTCTGTTGAACATTCCTGGAGAAGAATGGGGAGGTTGAGACCTTGATAAATGTAGCAAATGCTTAAGAGCAGAACAGTGTTTTTCCTTTTCAGTTCATTTTAAAGTGCAGTCATTCTGGGAGGTGTTTTACAGGGGTATAAAATATATTCAGCTACATTTTCCTAACAGTATATGATTTGAGGGCATGGTTATTGAATCTAATTTTAGTTTTTAGGTCCCTACCTCAAACCTGAAATTCATTGAAAACTGAGTCTAAGTTTTTTAGTTAGACTGAAGGAGAGAGATTATCAAAATGCATTCACCGTTCTTTCCATTTTTGGCCCCAAATTTGGTGAAATTCCACACAGAGCTTGTAGTATTACACACAGTCTAATCAGCATTCAGCATCACTGCCGAGGAGTAAAGAACAATCTTTATTGCTGCCACAAGAGAGTATGAATGGACAGAGATAAGACAAGGTTTCGAGCTGTAAATTTCTGCATCCAGCATAATCTTCTCTCAAAGCGTCTTTGCTAAACAATAAGCAGCAAAAGCTGACCTCATTCACACTTCTGTGATTCTGAAATAAATCCATTTAAATTAATGGGAGCAAGATGTTCTTAAGATACCCTGGCAAGGCTAAGTTTTCTTATTTTACTGTCATCTCAAAGAAAGAATTCTGAGTAATCCTGGATGAAGTAGACCCTGAGTTTTCAATGATGAAAAATTTTTTTTAATAACTCGGCTGTCCTGCTGTTGAATTCTTTGTTTTAAATGCAATATGTAACAGATCTGGTAGCAGACATTTGCACATCACTTACATTCTAAGAACAGCATTTCAATAACATTTTGGCATATTGAGAGATTTATTGATACCGTTTACCTGTCCCCAAAGCACTTCTTTCTTCCCCTACATTCTAGTGAATGATGGAAGAGGCAGATATTTTCACTAGGTATTTTCATGATAAGTTTATTTAACAATGTTTACTGGTAAGACCTAGAATTTTGCTGGACAGATACCTCAAAAAAAAAATTGAAATAACGTTCCTATTACTTAAGTCAGCCTCTTTAAAGCCAAACACAATCACAATTCCTCATTAGAATTTCATTGCCATCACAAATTTAGTTTGAAGCCAAATGGATTGCGACAGTAGCACAGTAGTACCTTCTATTGACAGTTTTAAAAAAAATCTGGTTGTGATATGGAATATCTGTGATATGAAAATCTGCTATTTAAGGCTTCTGATGAAAGGTCTTTATTGCTTTACTGAGTAACATCCTATGAACTAGTGTGATGGTAAGTGCTTTATCGTGATGCAGGCTGGAGATGAAGCACGGCATTCCTCAGAACACTTTCTCTGTTCCCTGAAGCAAGGCTGCGTCTCAAGGGTGTAATTGACCCTTAATTTCAACTGTCTCACTTGGGCAATTCCTTGATTAAATCAAGGTTAAAAAAGTATGGTTAGCAATTACTTACTGTTTTTTTATTAGGAACTATTCAATACAAATTCAATTACAGGCAAATTATGTTTATTTATACCCATGCTCTACACAAGATATGCATATTATGTTGTGATTATCATGCACTTTAGGTGTGCACGTCAAATTTATTGTAAAATTCAATGTTCTGTCACAAAATTTAATTCCAACATAGCATTATGCAAATGTTGGGATATTTGTTCTTGTATTATTTTGTGTTAAGAGATTGGTGACCTGGAGGCAGTAATGTAGAATGACTGTCTGCCATCTTCATGCCTTCATTATGTGGAGCAACACAGTGTAAAACTGTGCCAAAGGAGGCAACATGGGAAACCAAGAATAGGATGATGGTTTTTCATTCCCTTTCCCCCTCAAAAAGTGAGAATTGAATGCTTTTTCTGTAACTGGAAAGATCATCTACTTAGAAAGCCTGAATGGAAAGATACACACATACCTATAAATGAGACCATACTTTAACAACCTGATGATTACTTTAACATTACATCTGTGGTTATTGATCTCACCTTTCAGAAGGATGTTTTGTCATATTCTGAACTTATTTCAGAATATATTTCATCAGAGAGCTCTTTCCATCAAAAGAGATTATTTGTAGTGGTGGCAGAAAATTAATGAGGTAACTTTGCTGTGAAAAAATGCTGAGGGAGTAGGATAAGAGTGTTTTAAGTTAAGGAATTGCATGTTTCTTCAATCAACCAAAGTGAATTAATATGGCAGGATTCACTTTGCCTTCTAGCAGATATTCTCTGCTTAGTTTAATATTTTGTCAAGTCCTATATTATGAAAGAGAATTAAATCTTGCTTGTAATGAAATGGTACATTTTGTTTTAGAGTTCTGTGCCTTACTCTGGTGCCTTATAGAGTTGTCCTATTATTTGTATAATCTGGGAATTCACAAGAAAGGAGCAGGGTGATTTTGGCCTGTTCCAGGGGTTATTGACCCTTAAAGAACAGAAGAATCTGTCTTCACATGTGTCATTATAGATTAATAATACTTTAGTGAAAAAATCAATTGCCTTTTGCAGAGTTTTAATTATTTTAAATATATAATGTATATATTTTTTTATTATATGTAAACCATGTATGTACCTAAAACAAAGCCTTTCTTGAACTAAAGCTCCTACTGCACAAGTCATATTGCTGAGTGTACAGTTGAATGTCTTTAGAGTAAAAGAAAAAATCTTTTTCATAATTTTAACTGTGTTTCAGGTAAAAATAGTCTCCTAAATATTAATTAACCAGCCTGTTGAAGTTATAGTATCATACAGGAGCAAAGGGATTTATACAGCTTTTTGTTCAGTTTCTTAAGTGAAGACATACTCAATAAGACAGCAGGACATTGATTTACACAGAACGCAATGTGAACAACTATTTTAGTAACATAATCTGTCCGTTAAATGAAAGAACTAGGTTCGAGAGGGTGCTGCAATATCTACAGTCTTCCTGACTCCATGTAATCGGATTTGGCTCTGCTCATGCAGAGAGTAAACTGACTTCTGTTTCATTTTTTTCAAGACAGGCATTTTTCTATCACTTCATCAGATTAAAATGATGAGATAGCAGCCTTTCTGAATGAAGGATAGCTCTGTCCACTTATTGCTGAGGATCATGACTAGTGACACATGAGAAATGTGTTGACTTTGTTTTGACAGCCTCGAGGCCAGTGGACCGTAGGCTGTGTACAGGACCTCTTCCCAGCACCTCCCAGCTGTGCCATATCCCCTGTCCTACGGAGTGTGAGACCTCAGCATGGTCAGCCTGGGGACCATGTACCTATGAAAGCTGTGATGACCCTCAGGCCAAGAAGGGTATGTAAAAATTCAGCAAAGCCTTTTAATGGTGATTATTTCATATTCCTAAGCCACTAGGTACCTCTGGCTATGCAAGTGTACTAAATTTTGTACTAAGAAGGGTATATCCAGTGCCTCTGAGCATGAAAAGAGGACATTGAATTGGGACTATATTTAGCATTACTGCTCCACCAAGGCTGGCAAAAATGTAGCTGTTTATTAGGCTCTCAAGGTCAGTTTGGGTTACTACAGGTCAATTTCAGTTTCCAACCTTGCTCTCAAACTGAAAAGGGGTACAGTTTGTGTATGTGTTCAAATTACAATTCTGGCACTGTCTCAAAAGGAGGACAGAAGCAGCCTTTGAGGTGCATAGTGTCTAAGTCACTCAGAGATTTACAGTTCAGTAATAGCTTAAGAATTCACCAGTAGACTGTAAAGCATGCTCTGGCAATTCACTGTTGATAATTGACACTGTCTTACTGATGACATATGTGCTGGTTTCAATTTTCATGTTTCACAGTTTATTCCTATGCAGAGCAGATTGTAGTAACCTGACATCAAAATAGGGAATCAAGAATACAGTGACAGGGACCTCATGTAAGAAGTTTTCTGGCTGTAAATGAGAAAAACTTGCCTAGTCATTGCTGCAATGTCATTATCTGACAAAGGGTCAGAATCCAGACTTGATTCCTTGATGGAAAACACCCATAAGAAAGGGCAGCCACGTATGTCCACTTTGAAGGAGCAACTGTAATTACCGTGTTAGCTTAGTTTCTTCTTCCTGGTATACTGCTAGCTACACTTCAGTCTGGGCAGCAATAACGCAAGTTTTACAATGCCATCTCACAGTAATGTGACCCAACCTTGATCAATTCAAGAAGGAAAAAGCAGTCCAGTGTGTAAGCCTATTGGATTAAGTCTCCTTTGAGTACAGCTGTCAAGTAAGCTGTTATTTCTGTTACTGTTCCATCAAAGACAGATCTGCCACCTTTTAATGGATAATGTGTAGGTTTGTGAGACTGATTTGGACACCTGTCTAATGGAAATGTATTAGGATGTACTTTATTCAAGGTTTTATTCCTGCGCACATGGCCAGGGATCTTTTCTCAACTGTCAATGTTTTCCTCTTATGTGGAAATACTTGTATTTTATTTTATAATTGCATTGACAGTTCTTCTGAGAGAATGATGTAAAAGTTGTACAGGCACTTGCAGTTTTAGCAGCAGGTTTCTCTGAATATTTCAGGAATGGCCCTTTACTGTGAATCACTTGCCTCCTTTGTTGCAGTAGACATCGGAGTTCTTTTTTTGAAATTATATCCACCCTTTGTGGCAGGCTCAGTAAACCATTTGGACATAATTTGGTTAATCTCTTCAATTTAGAGAAAAACAATTAAAGATATGTAGAATTTCTATTTTTAAAGTAATATTTATTATAATTTAATTAAGAGGATAATCCATACCTGTTGGAAGATATCTGAGAAGAAAACAAAAAATATATTTGAGAAATTGCAACCCAGCAATGTAGTCAAGATTTCTTAGATGAGATGAATCCAGCAAGTGTAATACACAGGAAAAGACACCTGTTTCCCTCCTGGGGTATGTATGACTTGGATAAACAGGGGTTTAAGGCAAAGTTTACTGCATAAACTTAAAACTTGTAATGCTCTTGTTAAGTTTTTACCTCTTTTCCTTCTTTAAAGAGTTCTAACCAGTTATCTAGAATGCAGTGTTGCACTGTCTGTGTTGTCTTTTACATGGAAGAGAGACAGAACAGTTCACTCAGGTGTAGATAGGTAAAAATCTCTTCATATTTTAGAATTGAATTATTCTGCCCTTTATATTTTCACGGACATTTCAGGCTTTAAACTAAGGAAACGACGCATCACTAATGAGCCTACAGGAGGAACGGGAAACTGCCCTCACCTGCTGGAAGCCATCCCCTGTGAGGAGCCCTCCTGCTACGACTGGAGAATCGTGGGGCTGGAGGAGTGCATTCCTGACAATGAGAAGCCATGTGGCCCTGGTACACAGGTTCCTGTAGTCGTCTGCATCAACAGTGATGGTAAGATGCTTTTTCCCATGGTCCACACCAAGTAGAGTGAAGACGCTAAAATGTAGTCCAAAATGGTAGCAGTTTTTGTTGTTCTCAGCCTTCTCAGCCCTTAAGACCAAGCTTTCTGGAAAAGAAAGATACGTCCTTTGGTATTGATTAGGAAGGGCAGGCCCTCTAGTTGCTCTGGGATCAAGCTCCTTCACCTACACATCGTAGGTTTCCAAAGGTTCCCGAACACACTATGAGAAAAGTAGAAAACAGCTATTGATTTTCAGTAAGTCAGACTCATGCCTGCGATGACTTGATTGAATTCCCTGATGTAATCCCACTAATAAAACTAATCCTCTGAGTCCAGAACCAAATAAAGTGTGAGTAAAGTAAGACACATTTCAGTAAGTATAGCTGGAAGAAAAATAATAATGCGTTTATTAAGAAGCATCGTTTGATGTATGTTATGGAGTTGGTTTGACAGTCCGAGCTGTCTTGTTTCTTCAAAAGGTCAAAAAAAATGCCACCATTATTCGGTTATACTCTGTGAAAGAAAACAGATTTTGCATGACATAGTCATGAAAGCCAGTTTTGAAAACTGCTTTCAAAATACTTTAATCTATAGAAGACTCATGAATTACTCTTGCGAGAAAATTTCTTATTCGTTAGTAATATCATAGTCTAGAGCAGCATATGAATTAAAGTAATTGTACTGACTACAGTGTAGTTATGGTAAGAGACTTCTAACTCCCTGTAGAGGATAGATAAGGGTATACCTCTGATGACTGTTTAACAGCTGCACAAAATATTTTGTAATTAAATTGGACCAAGGTAATAAGAACTAATTATAGAGAGATTTAAATCTTGAGCTTTTATGCTATACATTTTGGGTCATAGTTGAGATTTGGGGCTTAAATTGGAAATGTTTGACTTAGAGTATAAGCTTTATTTTTCTGCATACACCGAAGAGACCTGGTAACCATTTTTACAGCTCAGAAAGAGATTAGCATAGAATTTCAATATAGAATCTACTACATTTTATGACCCTTTCTCAGAAAATTTCCCTTCACAGTGTAGATAATTTCTTGGCAACGATACTGAAACTATATGAAATTTTGTTTGTATAGGTTTTCAGATGAAAAATTGCCTCTTCCTCATAAATAAAGGTGTTTCATAAATAATTCTGAATTTTTCTCTAATAGCAAAAAAAAATCTATAAAACAAAAATGGAGTGTATTTTTTAACTTTACTAGATTATGGATAGTTTGGTTTACCTTTGGTTTTGAGGAGTAGTATTTGCTCACATGACTAACTTCTGATTAGCCTAATTTCTTACTAAATTGTAATACAGACATTTATATTGACTGTAATTTATTGTACCCATAATACACTTGGAGCATGCAATCGAGCTACTAAACTCTGAGATATGTTTTATATATATGGTATTTTCTATTGTGTTTCAAATTCATGGTATTTGTTCTCTATACTGCATGGGCTTTGGTTTTGGCCAAATTTGACCTGGAAGACTTGTGATTAACTTTTTTACTCCCAGTACTAATCTTTGTCTATCTGTCTCTCTGAATTATATGGTGTTATACATTGCTGTAATTATATGGCATTATACATTGCCTATATCAGCAATCTGTCCCAGAAGGAATGATACGTTGGGCTTTGGCCACGTGCCTGTCAGTTTTTATGATTAATTATATAATTATGTCCACATAATTATGATTATGTGGACACAGCTTCAAAGAAAGGAGAAAATAAATTGCAATTATGGTTTGTTTTGCAGAAATCCAATCACCCACAAAGATACATGCTCAATACCTTTTGACAGAGCAAAAGTAATGGACAGTAATGTAGTAGATTGCCTCAGCTCTTCCTTGAAATCCCTTTGTTCTCTTAGTAAAGATCTGTGATCTTCACTAGCAATACCAAGCGGCTTTGGCTTAGGTCTCTCCTGAGAGAGGTTAGCACAATACAGTAGAAGGAAACAAAGTACAAAGCAAGGGCCCACCAACTTCTGTAGTCTCTCCCTCCAAGCTAACTCTGCTCAAGCATCTCCTTACTTTGCCTCCCACAGCACCAACCCACTGAAAATCCTGTTGGCAGCTCTTAAAGGCTCCTCTAAACACACACCACCACCACCACTTCTCAGGTAGCTCCCATGTAGTACTCTGGCCTCCCACCCTGGCACAGGTTACCCCTGGTATCCTTCTTCACCAATCACTTGTTGCAGGCATCCAGATTCTGCTCTGCTAAATCCAGGAGAGCAGCACCTTGCAGTCAGGCATGTTTTACATCAAGCCCACATCTGCAAGATAGTTTGCAGTAAAATAAAGTTTGGAGAATGTTACACTTCCATTGTCTAAACATCATGTTTTAAATCAATCATCACATGAAATTTGTGATATTCAGTGTTCTTTGAGCACTTCTGGGAGAGGACTACGTTGACTGTCAGTTAAAGACTGTGGGTTTAATTAACAGGATACATAATTTGTATGATAATCATGTGTTGCTATAATTTTGATCTAAATGGCAAGCAGAGAATTGCATTCAATTTTACAGGTAAAAATGACTGCGAAGGGAAACAATGTGTGGAAAGCATTATCAACTAAGTTTGCTATATTACTTAAACTATACTAATCACAATACTCGCTCTTCGCTCTTCAGTATCTTCAAGAGCTTTTTTTTTTTTTTTGAGTTCATATGAATTAATTAGCCAATGTTAACTCAGTGCCTGGATAGGAGGGGTTGGATCAAAGGGACTTAAGTATATTGAAACAAAATTGTATTTTCCCCTTGGCTTCTGCTTTATAAAATGAAAAAGGCTGGGGTTGTAATTTTCAGAATAAGCATTGTACTGTATATGTACTGCTTTAACGTAGGATAAACCCCACACTGATGAGTATCTTCTCTTTCTGTTGACTGTTGCATTGTTCTATATGTTTAAAGCATAATTAGTTGGGATAACATGTCTTGACCTGGGTGTTTTACTTCACAATTAGAATCAAGTAGCAGTGTTCATGAGATTGTTTTATATAATTGGAATGAGCTTCTCTCTTCAATTTGGTGTAAAGATAAGAGTCATTACAGCCTTTGAGACAACAGCAAACAATAGATTATCCTCCTGTGTTGCTGCTGGAGGCCTATGATTGTCATTCTCTTTCCACGGCGGATTGCAGTAATCAGAATTTTCATTCAGGCTGAAAAAAAATATGACAGTCAGTACCCCAGGTTGTCATTGCAGAGGCTATAATGAACTTTGATGTATTTTATTATATAAATGGAACTTCAGCCTTCTACTGTGGAAAGAACCTTTTCAGAATAAATATTCTTAGTCAGTCTTCCAGGAAATGTTATGAAGGAGCTCCTTCAGGTGAAAAAAACTTATTTCGGTTGTGTGGAAACTCCAAGACTGGACAGAAGCTGATCAGCATTCCTCCATCATATACATTATTTTAATAATTAGAGATCCGTGGCTAATGTTCCATGATATCTGGTAATCTAATATAGATTGACTTTTGCTAATGATACAATTGAAATTCATCTATTTATATATATGTGTAGTATATATGGCATACTTGCATGCATGCACACACAGAGGTATGTATATATTATCTATTAAGTGCTTAAATGCAGTTCAGAAGAATGATTTCACAACAGATACATTTGATCTATTTCTCTGTAGCTATAGCAATCTATGAAGAATACCATTTGAAAAATATTTCTGTATTATTTAAATACTCAGGCTATAGTAGGAAAGGTGGCCACTTCTCCACTCTGTAACAGATACATTAGTGCTACTCATATGTAAATAGGGCAAAATAATTTCTGACATAAAAGTCTGCAGAATTAGCTACTGCTGAAAATGCCCACAAAATGCTGGTTCTTTCATTATTTTTTTTTTAGGTTTTTATCTTTGTGCTGAATTCTGCAGCTTCTGATCCTCAGACAGTAGGCTGAAATTACTTGCTCATTTTGTAGGACCGTGTAAATAATAAATTGGTTTGCAGCCTTTATAAAATACTGGGCTTTGTACCACTGCATGTGTTACTCTGGATAAAACAAATCGCACTTTTGAAGGGCAAATTTCTTCCAGACCTTGTTCAAGCTCAATAATTGTTGGGTTACCGTTAGCTCTATAGGGGGAAGGGATGGACTCGTTGCCATCTCCTGCCTCACAGCTGTGAGAGATGACTAGCCTTAGAAGAGGAATCCATGGTAACAGCAAGGCTCTTCCTGTACATGCAAATTCCTACAACTCTTTGAAGTAGCAAGTTGTTGCTGAAGTCATCTAGGCAGTGATGTGTGCTGATGTAGCTGAGTGCCAGTAGCTATTTTCTGGCACCTGGAAGTACAGGGGCGATGCAGGTCTGGTCTTCCTGAGACTGGAGCACCAATTCAAACCACCAGTGACATCAGTATATCCTCATGTAACATGGGTGGGCTCTATCCTGTTTGCAATACTGGGGAGCAAAACAATGATGTTGGCAGATAATTAAAAGATATAGAAGGTAAACTAGATTGTTTTGTTAAGACACTCATTTCAACCAGTTATTTTAGATGCTTTGTATGGAGTGGCTCAAACCCTGTACTGTCCAAAATGAACCAGTGTACATTTCCTTTATCTGTGTTTATTCTCAGCTAGTGTGACTGACTGAAGACACCATACTTCAGCTATATGACAATCCTATAGGATTTAATTGCTCCACTGTTTTCCTCTAGACTTAGAAATATTTATTCCTGAAATATTTCTTGTATTCCTTTTATTGATTTTTACTTTGCAGAAAAGTTTATAAAAGTTCTTCATGTAGTTTAAATTTTCTTGTATAATTTCCTGATCAACATCTGTATTTTGTTTCTTAATTTTTAGCTTGTGGGTTTATATCTTCTTGCAATAGGCACCTAATCAAATACATAGAATAAACTTGAGGAAAAACTGAAGATCAGCTGGTGCAACCATTTTCACTTACAGTATTTTGGCTGGTTTAAAAATCAGCTCTTTCTGTATATTTATGGTTTGAATCAAATAAATGCTAAATGAGTAGCTCCTGGTCTTCATTAATTTTCATAATGGGAAACAAAAAGAAAATCAATGGAAGCTGTGCGCCTGGGTATAAAGAGTCTAATTCTGCCCTTTCTGTTGTGGGGCTATATGCATTGAATGAAGAAACCATGAGACTGGTTGGATATTTATAATGATTATTTAATAATAAAACACCTACTTTGTGTCACTTCATGACTTAGTTCTTTGAAAAGAATGAAGAGCCAGATTCAAATTCGAATTACATTGAATTATTGAGTTAGTCCTGTAAGAGAACCCAGACCAAAATCTGGCCAATGCTCAGCAGTCAATTAGTAGAATAATAGAGTAGCTAATGACAGTTTCTTTCAGCGCATACTGCCTTATGCTTGCAGGAACTTGGTTATATGGGCATTAGTCATAATTTCCCAATATTAATTTCCTAGCTAATGTCATTACAGAATTGATTTGAACTGTTCTTTTCTGCCTGACAGCTTTTTGGCTGACCATCTGAGGCATTTAAATCAAATGCATACTTTGTTCTTCGCTGCAAATACAAAGGATATGAAATTTATAACCCAGTCCTTTTTTCCCTTTGATTTGTCTAGTTACATAAACACTATTGAATATGTTTATTGGATGTTTGTTGTATGTAAGCATTTGTTACTGAGGGTAAAGTACAGACTGTTTAAAGGACCTTAAAACTGATACTCTTAGGCCATTGTGTTTCAGAGCATTGGATTTTTAAGGCATTTCTTTTTAAAAAGATTTGCTTTATTTAGTATAAAGGAATATAAGAAAAAATTAGTGCATGCTACTGCTTAAACTATCCCATTTCAGTTTTCAGGAAATTTGATAATTGATAATTCTTCTGTCAATAAGAGGTCACATTTAATATGTCATACCAGTTCCTTTTTGTCTCTCATCTTGATGTTAGGAAAGTGAAAATATCCCTGTTAAGTTCCATGTAAGATGGATGCTTTTAGTGTTTGTATAGTATGAAGTGATTTCATTATATGGGATGACATAAATACATCACTTGCTTTGTCAATGTCTTTAATAGTTGGCCTGGAAAGAGGTGCGATTATTTCAATTAAAGGGATAAGAAAAACAAAACCAGAGTTTCGTCTGCATAGTGCAATAAACAATTATCACTTGTGACAGTGCAATAGACCCTTGTTTCCAATTTGTCGTATATTTTTGAAGACGGAGTTGCACTTGGTATGGCCAATACCTTCAGAGACATTAATGTTCATAAAGGATATAACTAAGTTAAAAATAGGTGGGACAGCTTAATTTCCAAAATCTTTTTCTTGTGTCAGAGATTATAATTTTACTGATGAGTTTGCTGGGTTTTGGCGTGTTTGCTTCTAAAATGTACTATAACATCTTTGCAGAGAAGCTATACTGGTGTACTTAAAATTTATTGGACATCAAGGAGTAGAAGTTGCCATAGCGGGAAGCACAAATATTTTGGAAATACACCACAGAGAGTGCAATTATATGTTTCATATGATGCATGCTGTTAGTAACCTGCTTTTGTTTTTCATGGCACAACCAGATGGAAAAGCAGGCTATTGCAAGAACTGCTTGTAATAGCAGTAGGCACATTAGGGGGCGGGATTCTGTTGCATAAATTTTGATTTACATAGCAGCCTGCAAACCAGGAACCCAATCCTGATTAGACTCCAAGCTTCATCATAGTAAGAATACAGAGAGGGATAATTGTAGATACATTTCAAAACACTTGGTTTTTTAGGAAGGTCGGTTTAATGCTTTACAATCTTTCCATTTGTTACTTCAAGTTATGCTGTTATGAAACAAGAAAAAAAGGTGTTTATGGACTTACTGATGGATTAGAAAACTGGATCTATAGACTCAGTATTGAATTTCTTTGGTTTTGAATTTGTGTGTCAGGTGTTAACCCCTAGGACAGATTCAGAAAATATTTTAAATATTTTTACAAAACATAGAAGAGATAAAGATACATTTAATAAAATTATATGTATTAATAATGTGACCTACTTATAAATTAAATACCACTTTCTTAGACGATTATACTACATAGTACTAATCATTCATCTTTATGATAAAATGTTCTAAGACAGTATCCTCTCATTAGATTTGATGAGAGACAATTTTCCATCTGAGAGAAAAAGGTTGCACGGGCCTATTCATATTTTCTGACTATCTGCATGCTAATGATAAATATTCTTAATAAATGTTACCAAACTTCAAATCTGTGAAACTAGTGTGTTGATAAATGGTTACGATTAAAACATCTTCATTAGCCAGTCACATTGAGCCAGAATAAATAGGAATTTTATTCTCAGTACTTCCAGCCTTAAGCAGCTCATTGTCTGACCTTTCTTTCAGATCATAATATGCTTTGAGTACTGATTAATGTAAAACCACTCTTATCTGCCAGGAACTATTTGATTTCACAAGATAACTGTTCCAGTGGAAACTTAAGGAGCCTGAAGAAATCAATCTGTGTCATTTTGCAATTCTTGTAATTCCTGTGCACTGCACAAGCACCATCTCCGCTGAATACTTAAGAAAACTTCAAACTAAGAGTAAAACATACTCAGCCACAATGATTTCTCCAAATCAGAGCAAACAACTGAGGAGCCCCGTCTCTCCAATGTTCCTAGTGATCTGGTACAGATTTTGGGGTGCGGGTAGCTTTTGGCCTGGTTTCAGCTATGTAGAGTCACGGATCTGTTGCAGAGGGAAAGGAATAGATTTGTACCTGTGATCTGGTGAAAAGAGGGAGGGAAGACAAGAGGGAGAAACTGATACTGACCAAGCGATGAGGTTAAGAACTGGGGAAAGGTAGGATTTGACCCTCGTTTCCTCCAGGACAGTTTACTGAGAGTGAGTAAGGAACTCAAAGAAGTTATAAAATGTCTCTACATGGCTGGGATTAGGAATGAATCTGGGGAAGGATTCAGTCTGGTGGTGGTTAATCCAAGGGAAGATTTGACAAGCAACTGGAGAGAACTTGGCAGGGCCAGGTGAAAGGGACAGCAGGTGATGGGTGACAGACTAGGATTAGTGTTTGGAGAAAATAAGGCTGGATAAGAAGCCAGGGAAGGGGAAGAGAGAAAGAAATCTATGGTGTCTAGAGCTGGAACGTATCACATTATAGTCTGCTCCTGCTTTTGTCCCATGAGATCACCCGGCAGAGCAGTAAGTGTCCAGAGTCAGCGTAACACCTGTGCCAGAAGTACTGTTTTTCATTTGGCTTCTGTTTTAAACTATAAAATTGGAAAGAAATATTACGTCAAAATTAAGTATTTTAGGTTGCAAAGCCAAGTGCTCAAACATTAGGGAATTAAGGTTGTTTTTCTAGTCCTTATGTGAATGTGTCAGATGGAAGTCTTTAATTATTTAATTGTGCCTACATTACATTTTCCCCACAAAACCAGCTACTTATTTGTGAAATGGATAGATGTCCTTTGGGGATTAAATGGGCATTTTGTAGTAATGAATGCTTTGTCTTTGAGACAACTAGCCTTAGTTGTCTCATTCTTCAGGGTTTAATTTTGCTTCACTTTTTTTCAGCATCAGCAGAATATAAATAATACTGACCTGTCACATCTTGAGCGTTCTGCAAATAAATGTATTAGTGGGTGTCTGATAGCCATGACAGAAAGATCTTAGAAAAATTACCAATTCTGTTTTAATAACACTTCTAATTAATGTGTGGTAAATAAAACATAGGCTCATGCCTTGAACAAAGAGAATAAAACTAAAGATACCAAATAGCTACTCATTAAGGAGTTTCCAATCTGTGAACTGAAGGAGGAAGGGACCCAGTGGAAAAATAATAAGTGTGTGATTATGCAATTTAAAAAACTGCATTATACAAATGCAACTTTAATTCTGGCATTTACTGCTGTTTGGTTTCTTGACATAATTTTGGGGGTAATTTATGGATTAGCTATGTAAATCTCACCTTAGGAGTTATCAGATGTTTGGTTTTAATTTTACTGATTTGAGACATCCTTTATTGGTAGTGATATTATTTTATAAACAGAAAATTGCTGCATTAGTGTTTTACAGGAAAAATATATTAAGTAGAAACTACATCAAAACTCTTGTTCTGACTGTCTCAGAACGGCTTTTCTTTTAAGAGAGGAAAAAGTAGAATAATGCTAGCTAGAAGCTTCTTAAATCTTGTAGGAGGCTTCTAGAAAACCAGTGATACTACAAAGTAGCGGAAGGGAGCTTTATTTCCAGGGTGAAGCTGATTTCTCTGAGTGGGTGCAAATCTGCAGTGAAATCTGTCAAATTTCTGTGACTGTAGGCATTAGCCTGTATAATTTATTAACGAAGTAGAGAAGTTTTCATGTCCCTATACTTGCAGATGTGTTCCTGCTACCCTTGGTTTTCTTGTGTGACAATGTTATTGTATTTCCCTCATTTAGCATAGTTTTATAAGATGTAGTGGCATTTACCTATGGTTGATTTTCTGAGAGCTCTTTCCCTGAATCCATATACTGAGAGGCCGGGAAAAAAGGAAAAGTCAAAAGGATGGGTTAGTTTTAGTCTTATAGAGAGGAAATGTTTCCAAAAGACAAGATTAATTCACAGTCTGAGCTGCCTAAAGACATGCTCTGCCTTCCACTTCTAATGATGCGAAGATATTCATTGCAAGATGGATAAAAAGGTGTTCTCCAAAGACTGCATTTTATCTGCCAGTAGTAGGTCATGGAAAGAAGCATCCATGAAATTAGTTAAAAAACTGTTTCTCAGAAATGTGTAAACATGACAGTGGCAGTGATCTCTTTTACACCTCTTGGGTCCTGTGTTTTAACTGTGATTGAATTGAGCTGTCAGATTACATATAGAGTGACAACTCTTTACTAGCTTCAGGTGGATGAATAATGCAAAGAAAATGTTTGCAATCATCTTTTACTATATAAAATAATTTTTCTTATTCTCTTAAAACCCCTTTTGAGTTACATGGATATTTGTGTGGCAAGAGGTATTACATGTATTTATGAATGTATAGTTGTAAATTTGCTGCAAATTCACTTTATAGTTGTGAAATATTAAATAATTGACAAACTGAAAAATTAATCTAATGTTCTGTCAGCTGCATGCCATTAGTCATTCTCTTCAGCTGTGGGTTATGTCCTTGCATTAGAGAGGGGAATAACATTAAAATGTTGGTGGCCAAATATGAGGAAAATACTTGGTGATGAAACTGCATTACTGGAGTATTTATGAATCAATTTATGATGCAACTTTATGAACTTTGAGCTTAAATTTATAAAGTTATCCTCCAAAACTCATATTTATGCAGAAAATTAGAACCCTAAAATTCATGAAAGTTATGGATATTTAGTGTTTCTTGAAAAACAGGCCATTTAAGGTAGCTATTTAATATATGCAGATTAGAACCTCAGTGTAGGGAATTGTTGAAAAGATTGTGGCGAGCACTGTCAGTCTACTGATGCTAGCGGAGCTGTCATGTTGTTTTCATGCTACTGTTTTCATACTCTTGCCTATTATTTCCTTTTTATGCTTCTGTTCCTGACTCATATCCCTGAATGTTAGTCTAGTTCAGATCAGCACACCAGAATCATCATTTCTAATTGAGCTTGTTGGAAATTCCTGACTTCCCATCCCTTCCTGGACTTGTTCTCCACTTAATTTTTTGCTTATTGGAGGGGAAGGAAAAATGTATAAAAAAGTAGTTACAATAAAATACCTGTGAAACCTCTTTAAAGGCTACAACACCCTACTTGTCCATATCTGATGAGTTTAAAAATTGGATGAGAATACCAAGTAGTGACAAAATAGTAATATAATTCCCAGTGGGAATAAAACTTCTTGTTTTCTAAATAAACAAAAAGACATAGACTAAAGTAGATACATATTGTATTTTTAAATCCATGTATTTTAAATTGTATTGTTACCAGTGTTCAAAATCATGCTACAAAGATTTCTGAAGTCTGTCAAAGGATTTTTTTTTTCCACTATTAAACACAATAGAATTTCTGTAACATTTTACAAACAAATGGAGAAAGTTTTTTTTATTTTGTTTTTGAAGTCATATTTTTATATCTTTGTCACTGTATACGTTGTGGCTTTCTTGGGAATGTCCATCTGATCTTGGGATCAGCAATATCTTTTTAAGGTGAGTTGGTGCTTTTGCCAAGTGTTCTTAGAAATACACTGAATTTTCAAGTGATCTCATCCTCCAGATTCACACTGTGTCTTCTTGTTCCTTCCTAGCTCTGTCAGCACTTTCCCCCTCCTTTCCCCAGCCCGCTTAAAATGGCCTATTGGTCTGACATATTGATCCCACTTGGTCCCATGACTAATATTGATTTTATTCTCAATGGGACCATAGCCTGTCATCAAACTTACTTTTTCTTTCATGTCAAGACGACGTTTGATTGGCTTATTTGACACGAGAAGGCAACTGCACTTGGTTATGATCAATACACTTGTATTCTCTGTTCCTTATCATTCTCAGTAAAACTACATTAGCAAATGAACTGTGAAAATGCTTCAGATACCTGTCAAGCAGTAGGAAAATCCTACTCCTGTTGTTAGGCAAGTATTCTGATGGGCTCTTTATTAGAAATATCAGACTACTATTCTCATGGTACAAGTCTACTATGGCATAACATTGAAGTATTGCAGATTTTTGGCTAAAGGCATACCATGTTTCAGTTTTTGTTTACTTTGTCTTGTCTGTGTGGAGACACTTAAGAAAGTTGATCCAAATTAACTGCAAAAATAGTATTAGTTAAACTATATTAAACATGAATGTGAATCCTCTTATTCAGAATTAAGGTGATCTTCATTCTATTTGTTAAGAATTTTCTCTTTCATTCTGAATAAGGATAGCCACACGAAATGTTAATACAGATGAACTAATCTCCTTCAAAGTCCCATTTTAACTAATTTGGATTAATCCTACAGCATTCCTATTTAGATCAGTCTTTTTCAGTGATACTTTACATTATCAGTAATAGTTCAGATACAGCTTCTTTTCATGCTGGTGGATATTCAGTGGTATTGGGAATAGTGAAAATTCAAAGAGGGTATCATCTGCAAGAAGAGTTTTCCATTGTCTTTGATGCATAATACAAAGAATTCACTCAGTAACTTATAGTATTGTGTCAGGTAAAAGGCGGTGTTACTTTTTTAGCCATAGTTAGTGCTGTAAGACACCGCAAGTGTGGGAGCTTCACAGGTAGCCAAGTGATTGCTGTATGCTTGGGGGAACTGATACTGTGGCTGCTGTCACCACTACCACTTAGAAAGTTATGTAAATAAATACAAGGAAAATTTGAAAACCTTTATCCATGTTTTCTGGGTGAAACGTATATAATTTAGTTTTTCAACCTGAGTAAATCTAGCAAAGAATAGTGGAAAGTAAGAGATAAGATAAAGGAATAAGCAGTAAAGTTTGAAAATGGGTACAACAAAATGTTCTTTTTATTAAGATGACAGAGCAGAACAGTTCTCATTCTCATTGAGTAAAGAATTCAAGCATAAATAAGTTTGTGCTTTAGTGGGGAAAAAAAGATGGTTTTTTTTCCCCCCAGCCAAACACCTCAGGTTACTGTATATTTCTGATTTAACATAGTTATGGAATATTATTTTTTCGTACTGTTTTATCTAGCCTTCCTACATATGGGACAGATGACACTGCATTTTACATAGAAAAAATAATATTTAGATAAAGAAATACTATTAATTTCCTTGTATTTATTTCCCTCTGTTAAATTTAGACTGTATCTACATAACTGTAATCTTGATAGATGACTCTAATATAAATGGAGGTACATATGTTCTTCTGTTACCAGAGATGAAAATGGAATTACTGTAAGCATTAATCTGAGGGTTTGAGTTCATTATTTTTAACTAGTTACATCCAAAGAACTTCCAAAGGTGTTTCCCATCTTAAAGCAATTTTAGAAGGAAATGTACATCTTTTAAAATACTTTCTTCATTTTTGTTTCAGAGTTGTCCCTTTATTGCTGTCATTATTTCAGAGTAAGGAGTGTTAATTTGGGCTTAATAATTCCTGTAACGGTTTTGTATGTGGTGCAAAGCCTTACCTTTACCTGATGCATTAAGAAAGAAATACTGAATTGGATTTCTTAGCACTGACACACTCTTCTTGAAATTTGCGTGATTGAAACTTTGGGTGATCTTAAGGACAGGGAAGATGTTTTGGAACAAGTAGTGTCTTACCTCTGTAGCAGAATGTCTTTCATATCTTTTAGCTTTCTTATAAACCACTCGCAGGGGGTTATCTGCTTCTGCATTCTTTCTACATAGTTGCTAACAGGTGTGTTAGCAAACACATGCTACTCTTTCAGCTGTAGCTGAGGTGTAGTAGTAGCATTTACTAGCTTGGTTACAGAGAAGGAGCAGAAGTGCCCAGGTACTATGGTTGGAATTAGATTTCTACATGGATGTGGGAGTTCTTGAAGCCACTGTCTTCCTACTCATCAAAATTTCTTTTCCCATAAGGTGAATGTATGAGGAAAATTGCACATGGTTATCAACAAGAAATTGATGCTTGTAAAGTGTTGTGTTTCAGCTCATTAAGGAATAGACAATCTTAAAAAGATCATGATTTTTTCTTAAGTATGTGGACATGCTATTATCTTTTGATTTGAGGAACACTGGATATGGTGGGCTCCTAAGCTCCAGCTGTTTTCCTATTGTATAGTATTTGTTCCTGCCATCATCAGTCATTTTTCATTGCAAATGTTTGTTTAAAAAAAAAATTCAGAAGTTACATTTCAAAAATTAGGATTATATTTTAAAAGGTATTCATATCTTCCAGTATTTGCATAGTGGAAGGGAAGTAGTCAGTGGACTTTTCTATATGTCACTGGTTTGTGTGTGCAGTCATGATAAATATGTAAATAAGATTAAGGTGTATGTGCTTGTGCAAGTTTCTCGTTTGAAAAAAATTCCATCCATGTTTATGAGATTCAGGATGTTTTTTTTTGATTAAGGGGCCAAAGTACTCTGTTTATAATTTTTCTTTTAGTAAGGAATAAACTGTATGATACTACTTGAAATTCTGCATTGAAACCAAAAGTACAGTAAATTTTCACACACAAATCATCAAATCAAACAGTTTGCAATCCTACGATGTTTTCCTATCATTAAACTATTAGGCCAACTTTCCTTACATTTTTGCATAATGAGCAGATGTGAGAAAGTAGTGTATTTGTCTTCACTGAAAGCAGTACCATTTCTGCTTAGGCTTCTTAGGAAAAAATTACTTCACGAATATTAACCATCAACTAATTAAGACATACTTAATTAAATGCAAATGCTACTTAGAAAAAGCAATTGAGAGAAAGGCATGTGATTAGGGAATTAGCAGCTGATTTAACACTTGGAGCTACCAGCTAGGCACCTAAGCAGTAGAAATGAATGCAGAAACTTCACTTGATAAAATAATACAAGGGAAAAATACACCATCTTGTCAACAATTTCACAAACACATTTTGTTTGTTGAAAAACTTCAGAGCCAATGAAGTAGAATGTATTGGGAATATAAATTGTTGGTTAATGTTCCTTTATGTTCAGTGATTAGAGATGTTAAAAATTATTCAAAATGTTTAAATTTACCAACCTACCTCATGCAGAGAGGTTTTTTGACAGCTGGTCATTCAGGCAGAGGAACAGAAAATAATTACAAACAAGGTAGCATAGTGCTGCTACTGTTTTCAAGGACTGCCATTTTACTAACATTAAAGCTTATGTTGACAGGCTTTATCTTTGGAGCAGATATGAATAAACACTGTCAAGATATTATGAAGGCTGCTGGGATTAATAAAACATTTAAAGTTTCTTAATGTCTGTCAAAGTCTATGTTATATACAAGTATTGAACCTGATTCAAGAGCAAAAATTGTCTGTCAGTCAAATACGGTTGCAAATGCTGCTTTTTTTTTTTTCCAAATACTCTTAAGGTTGTTGGGCTAAACAACATGGTAAATGATGAATTGCATGTAAATATTATTGTTTCCCCTTTCTGTGGCTTATTTGATTAGGTTTTCAGAGATTAACTTCTAAATTCTCCTTACTGAAAAATTTGGGTCAGCCTTTGGCAGTTGTATGTATGCATTTTAATTAGAGACTTGCTATGAGAAAGACAGTTTTCCTCAGAGAGTTCCTGTTGTATAAAAAAAAAAAATCCCACAACCAAATAAGAAAACAAAAGGAATTGCCCCCCAAAAAATCAGTCATGGTAGGAGACTGAATTTCCAATCAGCAGTTCTGATAAAGTTGAATTAAGATGTGAAGGTTTGAGGAACACAGATAGCAAGTGCCTTGATTATCCAAAAAGGCAGAAGTGGAATGAAAATATTATGGGCCTCCACTTTTTCCTATCCATAGTTCACAACATAGTGAACTATGAAACATGGAAAAAAAAAATACCCACACTGCTGCTGCAGCACTGTGGTTTGGAAGGAAAAGTTAGTCTGTGGTCACAATTCATGCTAGGCCAACAGGATTTTTTTCTTTTGTGGTAAACTTTGGGGACTGGGAATTGCTTAGAGATTTGAAAGAAATGCAGTAGTGTTAGAAGTTAGACTGATAATGTTAGTTTATCCTGATGATTGGTTACTACCTGCTTATTGGCAGATATAAAGTGTCCCAGCATCTGAAAAATACATGGTTTTGTGATAATTTTAATAGCTTTTCTGTAATGTGAAGAACTGCCCATTTTGCATTAGACTAATCAGCCAATGTATAGACAAGGTTATTACTAATGAAAGTCTAGTATAGAACTTCAAATTTGGGTAAGTTTCTGTTTTCTCTTATTTCAGTGGTTTTCTTTAATTTGTTTTTTTTTCTTGTATTTTCATTAGAATAATGACAGTTAAACTCATTAATGCTTTTTCTATACTATCACAGTCTAGTTGTGATGTTCTTGTAACTTCGATACATTTTAGACTGATTTTATTTTTGCTTATTTCTGCTCTGAATTATAATTAAAACAGACATGTGGGCATTTCAGAATTGTAAGAAAATTTTTTAAAAAAAGTATTTCCCCTCCTCTAGTCAAACTATCTTTGTATATCTATAGGACAACAGAAGAATTGTAAAATTGTAGCATGTACAAACTTTTTAGTGGACGAGTGCATGCTTTACTAACTTTGGGTATGGAGAGTGGTTAAAGTTAGTTCCATATGAGAAACAGGTCTGAGCACATACCCTAGATCTTGTTTTACTGAGTTTTGAATATAGATAGGCATATTTTGTTCCTGATGGGCAGAGTCTGCACAGCAGCTTTGGCTCCTCAGCCAAAGGTCACTCAACACACTTAAAGGCTGACAAGAGAGTCAGCGTAAGGGCACGTATAGGTCCTCGTGTGGGAAGAATGTGTATGAGAAACTGCATGGGAATTCAAGATAAAGAACAGTCTTGGACATTTCAGCCTTACAACCCATACAGGAGGCAGTGCAATACTTTCCTGTTCATTATTTTCCTACAGAGGGAAGGAAGGAAACAGTAAATGGCAACCAGCACAGCTCACAGATTTTAACATTGTGCGAACTAACTGCATTTTTTTTCCTGCAGCCTCCATGCTCAGAGGCATTACTGAAGGCAATTGAATAAGAACAAGGCCTTCTTTACCCACAAACCCAGAGCACTTTGAAAACTGGGCTCTGGGGTGCCTTACCAAGTATTTCAAGTGCCCAGTGGTTTTCCAATGGATGACACATTGCGTGCCTCCTTTTCAGCTTCACTGGCAAGACAAGAAAGCTGGTAAGAGAGGCATCAGCTGAGAAAGGTAGAGAACTGAGTCCAAATTCATTGCCTTATTTTGTAGGTCCCCAGCAGCATTTTCATTTTATGCTGATTTTTTTTTTCAGTTGTGCTCTATGCCTCATTGAATTTTGCAATGATTTTACTGTTCACTTTAAGGCTTTGAAAAAATTTTGCCCTCTGTTAAGCACTCGCCTTTCCGTTTACTACAGGTCAGAATTTGACAGCAATTTTTTACTGTGCACTGAAGCATGCATCATATTAAAAGATGCACAGTAAGCAAGAAGGCTTCCTTGCCATGTCTCTGTCATGGCACCAGCTCTGGGAATGCTTCCCATTGGAAAGATCCTAAAGCATTCTACAAGAAACTTAAATAACAGACACATTTTACAGATGAGTAAACAACATCACAAAGGAGTGACATGATTCAACTACATTTAAAGATAGAACATAGGTCTTCTGTGGTCTAGCCCAACCTTTAGCATCCACACCAAAATATTCATGGATACCATATTGGCTTTGTGAATGTAATAAAACAAGAATGGTGACATGATTACAGTCTGATATTTATGAACAGTTACCCAGTTCCACAAGCTACCTCACTTTAATCTGTAAAAGTTTGCCTGTTGGGGTTTTCTGTTTGGATTGTTTGTGGTTTTGGTGGTTTTTTTTTTTTGTTTATTTGTTTTAAAGCAATTAAATAGTTGAGTAGTTCACTAGTGGCTCTTGTGCGTGCACACATACTAGGTCTTCACACCAAGAAGGCTACAAGGAGGTTTTAATGTAGTGACTCGCTTTGCTGATAACCGTTCAAGGAAGAGATGTGGATTTGAAAGACACTCTCATTGGCACTCTTTGATGATATAAGACTGTAAAAAATCCCAGCAAAGCTTCAAACAGTTTTTGACATTTTAAATCCTTGAAAAATAAAACCTCTTTTACCTCCTGCCATTTCTACCTGCAGTCACTCCCTTTGGTGCAATTTGGATAGTTTAGCCCAAAATGGGCATCTGTTGCATAAGAAATATCATTCAGCTACATAGACACTGTTTCTGGTTATGGATTATCGCTGCATTCCAGAGTTTAATGAACAAATCAACTGATAAATGGTGAAGAGTTTTCTTGATGGAAATGTCATGTTCTGTTCTTGTCTCTTTGGTTTTTACTTTTTGTCATTCTGTTGCTTACAGTATAAATAATTCAGGGCAGGGACCTTTGACTCGTGTTTTTGGAGTTTTGTCTTTGACTCTTGTGCAACATAAATATATACCTATAAAGTTCAAATAAAATTGTAGACTACACAAGACAAACTTTTGCAAATGGGACTTTTCATAAGTAGCTTTAGTCTCTACATTGGCATTGTTCCCAGTGTATGGTTGAGTGGTTCCTGGTAGTTGGCTACACTGTGCGCTTTAAAGAGGAAGACAACAAAGGTCAAGTTGTTCATAAAATCATTAGTGAAATGTCAGAAACAATTTAGTCAAAATAAAATATCTCCCTGAAGGTAAGAAGTAATCATTATAAAACATTCCTTCCAACTGTATATCTATGCTGTTGAATTAATCAGATAAGAGCTGGACAGTTGACAAAAACTAAATGCTAATATGGAAAATACATATTTCAATAATACTTCCTCTGTAAAAGCAAAGGATAAAGAGGGCTTTGATTTTGGGAGAGTGAATACTTTTTTTTGTTTGTTTGTTTGAAATATAAACTATATAAACTCAGACTTGAAACTGATTTAATGCAGTTTCTCACTGTGACCCCAAATTTAGCTTCAGTTTCAAGTTAACAGCATCTTAGTTGGCAGGGGACAAAGAAACTCAGTATAGTATTGTGTATTTACACTACGACATACTTTATTGTAATAGTAGTATTTCTTGCAAGGTATGAAAGTGTCCCAGCAGTTTACCTCATTGAGTCTTACCTGGCAATGGAACAATTTGAGAGTAGGGTTCACACCTTTTCTAGCTTTTTTTTTTTATTCTTTGGAAAAGAAGTTTGCATTCTGTTCCTCCGTCTTGTCCTTCGACCCGAACATGTGCTGTTCTAATGAAGCAGGCAGGAATCCCTCCTGCTTTGGTGTCACAATGTGATGACCTGAGATACAAGAAAAGAAGCAATTGATGCAAAGATTGAGTCCAGTGAGGGAAACAGAACTTGACGTGGGAGATCTATGAAGCCTTTGGCAGAACTCAAATTTGTATTTTTAATATGGGAAAATACAGCTATTGAGACTGACTTGATCTCAGAGGTCTTTATAATTCAGATGATTATGACTACTTTAGACTATTTTAAAAGCATGAGCTGCAGGACTTCCCCTGCTTTGCAGAGCCAAGGAAGATTGATGTTTGCAGTTCTGTTGTGCCTAAAGATTTTGTATGAATAAAATATTTGACACTGGTTAAAGGGATATAATATTGGATGGATGGCGTTCATCTTTTCCTCTTTTTATAAAGAATTTGGTCATTATTAATTCTGGGACTCATGTCACTAGTACTAAAGAACATCCTATTTTCAGGATCTCAGTTTATCAGAGATTCTTGTTTGACAGGTTTTAAGACTCTGTAAAACTTGAAGGACAAAAATGTACTTTCTGTTTAGATTAGTGTTTGATTCATTTTATTATTATTCTATTAAGCAATGAAATCCTAATTTGAGGCTTGGGAAAAGCAGTGTTTATAGATCTTTGGCTTCATTTACAGCATTCACAGTGCTTACTGAATTAGCTTTTCAGAACTGAGGTGGTGGTTATTAACACTGGCTGATTTCTTTATCATTAAATCATAGAGTATTTAATGATTATTTCTAACAAGTGTTTTGTTGTATTGAAGAGTTATGTTCTTTGCAAATCTTGATGAGACACTATTTTGTTGACACTATTAAAACAAAAGGTTGAAATGATGGATTGTAGCAAGTGCAATGGTGTAGACACTCCTGTTCAGTGCCATTGAAATCACGTTTGCTTCAATGATGTTTCTGTTGATGGATCATAATTCACAGAAAATTTTATGCCCTAGTCCAGCAAGGATCATATAAAAGCTCGCAAAGGCATTCAGATGATTTAAAAATGCTATGCTTTTCTGAAAACTTAAAAAAATAATAATTCATGTTAATGAATGAGAATGGCTCTTTCCATGCCTTGGTTGTATATGATTATAGGGCCTCAGAAGTCCAGTATGCTCTTAGGTGCAGCTTTTTCACAGTTCCTTGTAACTGGTGTTACATATTGTGCTACTGCTCAGTTCCTGGTGCTTTTCTTTGCAAGCGCTTTCTGGAATTGGTTTGTATGATAACAAGGCTTGTTGAGGTTTAACCCATCAGCAACTAAGCCCCACAGAGCCGCTCACTCACTCCCCCATGGTGGGATGAGGGGGAGAATCAGAGAGTAAAAGTGAGAAAACGCATGGGCTGAGGTGGACATTTTTATAGCTAAAGCAAAACAAGGAATTCATTCACTCCTTCCCATGGGCAGGCGGGTGCGCAGCCATCTCCAGGAAAGCAGGGCTCCATCATGCATAACCATTACTTGGGAAGACAAATGCCATCACTCTGAATGTCCCCCCATGCCTCCTTCTTCCCCCAGCTTTATATGTTGAGCATGACGCCATATGGTGTGGGATATCCCTGGGGTCTGTTGGGGTCAGCTGTCCTGGCTGTGTTCCCTCCCAACCCCTTGTGCCCCCCCCGCCTGCTCGCTGGTGGGGTGGGGTGAGAGGCAGGAAAGGCCTTGACTCTGTGTAAGCGCTGCTCAGCACTAATGAAAACATGCCTGTGTTATCAACACTGTTTTCATCACAAATCCAAAACACAGCCCCATACTAGCTACTGTGAAGAAAATTAACTTTATCCCAGCCAAAACCAACACAGGGCTGTAATTCTGAAACAGTGACTCCAAACCTCTCCCTCCTTTGTTCATTTTTTTCCCACCATCTGCTCCAAAGTGAAGATTTATCCTGAGGTTTATGTCACTGTCAGTGAGACTTATTGACCTCTGAATATGTGGTCATTTGCTCATTCCTCACTTAATGGATATTAACTGATTTGATCAGGAAATCATATGTCACCTTACAGAACTAACCACTTTGTGATTAGGGTGCAGTTCACACAAATCTCAGACACAGTGCTCCCGTGATTTCCCTACAAAAGCAGCCCTTAAACACTAGCTACTATTTAATGAAACAATTTATACCAGCCTGGATCTCTTTGTTATAATGAAATGTGTACATTGATGTGACAGAATACAGATACGTAGATCCTTGTATACTTCCATGACACACAGACTGATATGTTACTGGCTTGGCTAACAAATGAAGGTTTTTCTAACCAAACAAGACACTCTGACTGCAGCTTACTGCAACACTTCATATTTGGATGCATAGCTGCAATTCAAAGGATGAATTGTGGATTTTATAACTGGCTGAGCTGGAAGTTAAGGTACTTTTCTCCTTCTCCCACAAACATGGATGAATATTAGGTGATCAATTGCATGCATTTCCATGTATACAGTTTCCTATAGGTATATCATATGCTCTGTTATTCACATTAGGTTTTTCTGTGGAATCAAATATGTATTGAAAAAATGAAAGCCTAAAGACCACCCAGGCTGGCATTCAATTCAGCAGAATATAAAATAAAACTAGGTTTAAGCATATTCTTCTAGAATCAAGGCAGAGGAGACAAGTCATTTTAATAAAAAATCTATTTACCTTGTTTATATAGAAGAACAGAATCTAATTTATTTGTGTGCCCATCTGGACTAGATTGCTCATTTTAAGTTAATTTAACAAATGATAGACTGCTACTGGCCTTTTCTTTCCCAGGAGAAGAGGTTGACAGACAGCTGTGTAGAGATGCAATCTACCCAATCCCGGTTGTCTGCGAAGCTCCATGCCCAAAGGACTGTGTGCTCAGCATGTGGTCTGCATGGTCCTCCTGCTCACACACCTGCTCCGGCAAAACCACAGAAGGGAAGCAGATGCGTGCCCGCTCCATTCTGGCGTATGCAGGTGAAGGTAAGGTCGCATACTCTTGCAGACTCTTCTGTGATTGTGAATTCTCAACTGTCTTTGCAATGTCAAATTTCTTGATCAACAGAAACGAAGTTTTAGATGGAGTTCTGGTTTTTTTTTTCAATATAGAAAAAATATTTAAATGCTTATCCTGTGTTTACTTATGGTACCTAAAGCTGTTTTAAAGAAGAGATTTTATTTTGCTTGTTTCAGTTAATGTTGCTTTTTATTATTATTCATAATATGACTGTTTTGATTTTGAATATATGGTTTTCCTGTTTTCTATTAAAATTAAACAAGGCAGATGATTTATCCTACTCATATATCTATGAAAGATATTTATAGAGATTGTTAGTAACCCTGGCTATAATTTAGGTCCGATGAGGAAGGATATAAGTATGAATGCTGAAAAGCTGAGAGCTTTAATGGGTTCAAATGCTAACAAATGGCTTTTGTAGCTTCTTAGTTCGAACTGGTAACTAATGTTATCCCATTAACATTTTTATTCATAGTGAGACTTTGGTTTTGATCTGCAAATCCTCACTCATGTTAATTGTTTCCATTCATGCAAGTGGTCCTTGTGCAGCATCTACAGCAAATGCAAAGAGAAGACGTAGCTGCAATATAAAGAAGAAGAAAAATGTTTTAGATATAGGTTCATGTCTATTCTTTGATGATTTTCCATGCTTCCCATAAATGGTCTTGTTTTGTTCTTAAGTATTTGGGGGGGTAATAGACCAAATTTATTCTATACGTAGCGTGGTTCTAAAACAGCCACGTTGGGTTCCAACTGGTAAAATGCCTTGTGCAACATTGGCAGCAAGGAGACATAGTCACCAACGAGTTCTTGGAAAACGTTTGTGTTTATTACTGACGGTAAATTTAAATGCCTTCAATATAAAAGGATGCGTGTGTGTTTTGATTCTTTAAAACCATTAAGCATTATATTAATTCAGTGTTAAAATGAAATTTAGCTGAAGAGTGAAACCTGTAACGTATAGAAGTAGTGAAACAGAACGCCCGTTCTGAGAAATGGTGAAAGAAAGGGACAGGCTTCATCATATACTAAAAAACTTCTTTGTTTGCAAACACAGTTAATTTCATTGCTAAAAGTATACTGTGTATATGACATCATTCAGGTAACCATAAAAATATAGGTAGCAGAGCAGGTACTTTCAAACTTTTCCCTGAAAGGGACCTTTGCTACCAGTGTAAGAGGCAATTAGAACTATACTCCTTTTAGTCGGTGATTCAAATAATAAATTACTTATATGGATCTATATCAAAATTACTTATATGGATCTATATCACAAAGTAGAAATGCTCTTAAAATTACAAACAAAATTATTTTTGTGTTGTCCCTTTTATTTTATAGTGTGTCAAATGGACATTTAACATCCTGACAAGCATGCCACAGAACTGGAAACCTAAATTACTCCAGAAAATGATTCTGCTTTTCTATGCTGCTTTCTAAAAAGCACCCCTTTTATTCTGACTTTGGCACTTAACACATCTTAGGATAATTTACAAGGCTGTAGATGCAGCAAAGCAGTTAAGCATAAGCTGGATTTTAGGTGTATGAATTTTATTTATGTCTATTGCCCAATGATCAGAACCAGCACTGGATGACCACAAAGATTGGCAGATCTCAAACCACACAGGCAGTAGTGAAGAGATCGCTAAACTACTGCCGAGAAAGCCAACTCATTACCTAGATGTTGTTGTGCTTCAGCTTTGCTCGAACCCTGGCCTCTTCACCACTGTTCCAAGATGAGGTTATTCTGTGCTTTTTTTAAGGATACAATCTGGTATGTCTACCTAGCTTATAGCAATTCACTCACATCTTGGTCAGATATTTTCAACACCCTGCTCCTTTGCACTCTGTACAAACGCCAGAGAATAAAATATATAAACAAATAAAAGAACCTTCCAAGGCTTAGAATACCATTACAAGTCTAACTGGAAGGTACTTTTCACCTTTTCTTGTATTATATTCAAAAAGTATCAGTTTAGATTTTATTTTTTATGCTTCACTGAAATTAGAGTTATTGTCATCTTTCTCCTCAAAGGTATCTTATGCCTTTTAGTCATCTGCTGCGTGACAAATAACTGAATGACTTTTCACCTCGAGAATTGCATGACAGAGATCAGCAGTGTTGCCAAAATGTAAAACACTGATTGTGTAGTTGGTGCTGGGAGGTCATTTTATGTTCTGGGGCACAGACTATATTCATATATCTGAAAGTCTGTATTCTGCTGAAATAAAAAGCAAGCTCAACATGAACCTTTTTTAGGAAACATGCAGTTCTCAGTTCTGTTCAGAGCTTATAAAAAATGCACATTACTGTTGCTGAAAATTCTGTAAATGTTGTGTAACTAAAAATCCCATCTCATAAATGTAAGACCAATAATTCCATTTACACATTAAAACTGAGTTCTGAAAATAGCTATCAGTTCTGTTCCGGTGAACAAGTGTTCCCTTTTGGATTTTTGAACTTTTCCTTGAACTGTGGGTATGAGAGACAGACCAGGTTCGGTAAGCCATTTCATAGTAATTCCTGTATAACATAGCCATGATATTGGAGAGTTTTTATTCAGAACACAATAGAACAAATATATATATGTACATAAACATATAAAATTCCTACAATATCAGGATTGGACATTAACTAATGAAAGAATGTGCGTCTGTTGCCAATCTATGAATAAGGCTAGAGTTGGCTTCTAAGACGACATAAGGAGTCCAAGTTTATCACTGTGAGTCCTCGATTACATGCATCCTTTTGCCTAGTCATAGAGAATTCAGTCTAAAAGCCCAGCAAGAACAAAGCATTGCAGGCATTGCATACACAAGGAATATTGCAGTCCCTCAAAGTGTCTGAAGTGCTAAATTCTTGTTCATTGGGGTACTTAACCATGAACACCCCATTGAAATTTTTGCGGGTCTGTAAATACATTTGAAATAGGTTTTTTTATCTGGATCTCAGATGGCTTCTTATCGAAGTATTGTCTGTGATTGTTCAGTTTCGCTCCTCTCTGAAATAAAAAATACTGTATTCTGTCATTTTGCTTCTTAATATTGGCAGATGAATTTCAGTGATAGAGCTATGTCATTTCACACTTAAGGCCTTATTTTCCTTCTTAATTCCCAGCTAAGCTGCTGAATTGGTTTGAAGAAACCACCAAATTAGCATAACTGGCCACCAGGAAACAGGCACAGTATAATCTATTTTCCTGGATGAGTTAGAATAGGAATAATTCAGTAGTATTATAATAATTCCTTGGTGGCAAGAATAGCTTTACAGGAAAAAATTGAAGCCATATGTAGATTACAGTAGTGACAAAGTTTCCTGACAAGCTCTGGAATATGACTGCCCCTCCAGCACCACACTGAGTTCTGCTCGAGCCAGGAGCTGACCTCAGCCATATGCCCTCTCATCAGCATTTCATCATTCAGAACAACACCTCTTCCACATGGTCAAGCCATACGCTGCAGAGCCTCAAGCACCGTGTGGTTATGCACATCTGGGATAGGCTTATTTACTTACATTCACTGGAGAGACAGAGAGGGGTCTCTTTCCTCAGGATAAAGACTTTCTGTGGTTTGTGAGATGACTTCATGTGGAAACTGGTGTCACAATAACCATTTTTGATATCTTTTCTGAGATCATTGTCCTCAGCTTGAAGGTTTGAAAGGTGAAGTGATTTATAAATTTGCTTGTCTGTGAGCCTGCCTATAGTGGTAGCTCATTTGTGTCAGTGTCAAATACATCTTCATGGTACAGTAAGAAGCCTAGGAAAGTCATTGTCTCAAAATTGAAAATGACAGCAGAGGACATAATGATGTTACTGGATACACCATATAGTTGTCCTGCATAAGTCTAGTAAAGGCATCGTATATAGCTCAGACTATCTCTGCTGAATGTAGGGTTTGTCTATTTTTGTTTTCTGTTTAATATTTCTTTTAATTTTTTATTTCCTGCTTACGATAAATCTTACATAATTAGTGATACCCACTAAGACTACTTTACATAGGCCATGACCTGGGACTAAAATGTACTAAATGAGTCTTAATTTTTTAGTAAATAGTAGATATGCAGATTGATTCTGTATTGATTATACACTGCCATTGATTGACACTGCGGAATCAGTGTCATACAGCATAACACTAATATTGTGGATACATTCCAAGTTTTATCAGTAGTAAATGACTGATATGCATTTTGGAAAACCAAAGATTAAAAAAATATCCCACAAGTCAAATACAAAGAAGAAAATAATCTGATTAAGAAATTTAATTTAATTAAATGAGAGTGAAAGACAATTTTGTTTGAAATATTCTCATAGGGCAGGGCTGCATATGGATGGCAGTGCCTTACTGTGGCTACTGTGTGTTCATAGATTAGCAAAATATAATGTCAGAAGGACTATTTAGTGTGACATCATATATCACAGACTATTAAACATCACTGAGTTAGTATAGCATATCAGTTGTCCAGCTCACCAGGTATTCTGTTTGACAGGGGCTGATAGCTCATACTTCTCATATATTTGCAAGATTGATTTACTGAACGTGTAAGGAATAGCTGGATCAAAGGGGTTTCTTCTTAACTCTAGGCAAATTATGGTTGATATGCTTTAAAGTTTTATTCCTGTTAAAATTCCAGCGCACTTTGACTTCATAGTTGCAAAAGAACAGTTATACTTAGGGCTTTTTAATGTGTTTGCTCTTCTTACACTTATTCAGTTTGTTTGCTTTTAAATTTTATATTTTCCTGGCTTGGTAATTAAATCTGAAAGCATAGAACTGAGTAATTGTTTTCCTGGCTTATTCACTAAAGCATCAGTTTTGGAGAAGACAGGGATTTTCCTGAGTTTTAACTGATTTCAGCTGAAACAGGAATAAAAAGCCCCACTTAATTTTGGAACTGGGGAACCTGAATTTTCAGGCTAGACTTGCAAAGTGACCTGCCACCTGCGTGTGAAGGTGAGCCAGGGAAGAGAACATTACTGTGCTTCCCGTTTTGCTCAGGAGCCCCCTCAGTTCAAATTTCTGCCTGGAGTGTGAGGTCTGGGATTCAAATCCTATCTGAGAAAGGACTTGAGGACAGACTTCTCATCTCCCATGGGTGCACCCTAACTCCTGTCCTGTTGTGTATTATAGGACAAGGGTGACTGGTTTGTATAACTGATATGCACCAGGTGAGGAAGTGTGAATGTTTGTAGAACTGGAACAGATCTGCACCCACAGGGCAGTCTTCGTTCATATGTTAATGGTGTGCACGTAGTGATCATGTCCGTCATTCCTAAGGCAAAGAAATGAGTAATACCTCACTCTCTAGATTAAAGAGGCACTTCAGTCACATCTGTTTTCTCAAACTTTAGGATTATTCTAGCTGTTTTGAAATTCATATATAGAATTATATGCATTTGTAAAATTAGTGATATCAAAATTATTAATTAAAATTATCCTAAATACTTTAAAAAATGTTAATAATTTTGAAATTGGAAGTTATCATGACAGTGTCACAAAAAAAAGACTTATAAAATCCAATCCTTGAATATCCTAGAGTGAGATGTCTTACCCATTAACAGCTCCAAATCTGGCAGAAAAGCAACCTAAGCATATCACAATTCTGTAAAAGCATTAAAGGAAACTACCTTCATATCTCTGCTGTTTGATGAGGAATAGGCAAAGTCCCTCTGTAAAGCTAGCCTTTCATTTCCAAGTGTGCTTTGCTTAAGTATCCAAAACCAAAAAGAAATGCATCAGCTCCACCTGTTTTTTGTACCTTGAAATGAATATTTTTACTACTGCCAAGCAGTTATTTACAGTCATCTAATCATATATTATGTGAAAGATATTTAGTATTGTATGTCCCTTCTTCATGTATTCTGATAAAATCAAACATCTATATTTTTTTCTGTGATACTCATTAATTTTTATATTCCTGTCAAACCTCTCCTTATTTGGTGAAATGCTCTTGAAGTTGAGCAGCCCTGATCTTGTTACTCCTGTGCAGGTGTTATAAAGGGCATCTCTGACTGCCAGTTTTCCAACCCCTTCTGCTTTTTCTGTACCTATTTTAATTTGAGGGAGCACAAGGGAGCGCTGTTTACCTGGAGAGAATGACACACTGATTTTTAAATAAATAGTATATTTTTTAGTATTACAAAAGTTTAGTACTAGTGATAGTCGTTTCGTATTTCAGTCATATTATTTCCACATCGTGTTGATTCTTTACATAGTTTTTTTAACTACTGGTTTCATCTGAACAGAACTGGATTCCTACTGAGCTGTAAACATTCATGCCCCAATGTTTTTCATTTACAAGTCAATGTCACTCATTTTTTCCCTGAATATACCTTCCTGCATAGCTGTCAAAACTGAATCTAAATTGTCACTTTATTCTCAAATGCCTTAGGAACCGGTGGTTATGGCATCCATTCCTGGGGTAACATTTCTTCTCACACCCCCCCCCCCTTTAATTTATGGATTTGCTTAAATATTTCACTTGTGTTTCTTCTTGAGCTAACATCAGATGTAAAGAAATAATTTAGTAACCTTCCTTATCTCCTCTAATTCTCCTTTTTTGAACCCTTGTACTGGGGGAAAATGTCTAAACTCCTTCTCATGCGGATCAGTTTTCTCTCCCATGCCAAATAATTTGTGACTTTACTATCTTGGATTTTTTTTCCTTTTTTAAAATACATTCACTTTCCTAATTTCCTTGCTTATATTCCTATCTCCTGCTGTTAGCTGGAAGATATTTTTTTTCCTGAAGGAAGCTGATTGAATATCTTTTTGAAACTTATTACATAACCATAATTTCATTTTACCATTTGATTTTTTAATGTCCTTTTTAAAGAAAATGCATGTGACACATTTTGTCTTGGTGCCATGCATATTAACATGTATTTAAAGCAAATCTGATAGACTTGAGTTGCATCCATTCTGAGCCAGAACCAATTTCCTTTCAGTCATTGTTTCATTACATTCACATATTCTTAGGTTTTTCTAATTGCCTTTTGCAAAACCTAAGATTAGGTCATCTTTGGCATGACATCTCAGTTAATATGTTTACTGTTTCTTGGTTCCATCAATATTTTTAGCCCAAAGTCAGAATTTAAAATTATCTCTATGGAAACAATTTGAGAATTTGGATTTTGTCCTGTGGTTTCACTAGAACGGCCCTTTCCTCACGTTTGCTGCAGATCTAGATGTTCCACAAAAGCAACTTGTGGTATAAAGTATTTTCACCACTTGTGACACTTGACTGACCTGTGTTGGGGTACTTGAAGTATCCATTGTTTCTTTGATTACATTTAGTGGTTTGTTTAATTTGTCTCAACAATGTGTGCTTAAAACCCCTTCCCTCCTGCACCTCTGTAGGGCCAGAGGTCAATCTAAGTTCAGCGGTGGGATAGAAAGGCTAATATGCTCTCTGATATGTTCTTGGTGTGAGCGTATATTTTCCTTTTCAGTGAAAAGCAGGTATAGTTCATCTGTAGTAATTAATAAAAAGCTTCTCTTTCAGTTACCTTTCTCACTGTCCTTGTCTTTTAGAAAAGAGTAAAATGTTACTTAGATTTCTCCTAGCTTTCTGTCATCTGGAGTTAGGAGTCCTATTGTTCCTATGTAGGCCATGAATGTTGAAATTAATTCTTAAATCTAGATCCTGTATGTCTAGTAACACCAGAGCAGGCATGCTGCCTACTCACAGGGCTAGACATCTAGTAGCCTCTGGTCAAGTCTGGTAGGAAAGACCTCCTCTTTACTCATGGAGGATTGGGAGGACAGATTAGTTTTGAAGTGCTTGAATGTAAGAAACTGAACGTACTATCTGAAACTAGACACAACAAAGGTAGCATTATCTGAGCTTTTCTTCACAACTATTGACACATGAATGAATTTTAATCTTTACCTGCAATAGCCTTTATTATCTCAATCTGGACCTGAAATTGCCAGCTGTGCCATCCTCTCTGGTAATTACGTAAAATGGATAAATATCCACTGGGAGCTAGGACAAGAGCTCCAAAAATCTTTTTAATTGATCTGTGAATTAGACATAAACAGTGGTCTCTACATATGCATAACTAGAATATTTAACCATTTCTTCTGCCTAGAGCCTTCATACCTCCTCATGGGATCCCTTCCAGTCTCTTTTAGAGTACCCCAAAATATAAAGGCTGTACATTAGTCCAAGCACATTAATGTGTTGAAGAAGTTATGCTTATCTTGGCATCCTTATTGTACACATTTACATTTACTGTCCATGTACATGCTGTTCTGTGTAGTCTGTTGGCTGAAGTTTGTCAAAGTCCATACTGGGCATATGAAGAGGAGGAAAAAAAGAACATTTCTTTCATGTGATCAAAGTGACAGTATACAACTAATAACATTTCAAAGTGTTGGTTTGGTTTTTTGTGTTTTTGTGGTTGTTGTTTTTTTTTTCATTTGGATTATTTATTTTAATAAAACACTTTATTAACTTCCACTGCATGAACTTTTGCCCTGTTTTATTGTTCCAGGAGGAATACAGTGCCCAAATAGTAGTGCCCTACAGGAAACGCGCAGCTGTAACGAACACTCTTGCACTGTGTATCATTGGCAGACCGGCCCATGGGGACAGTGCATAGAGGATACGTCTGTCTCTGCTTTCAACTCCTCTGCCAGCTGGAACGGGGAGGCCACCTGTTCCGTGGGGATGCAGACAAGAAAGGTCATCTGTGTGAGGGTCAACGTGGGACAAGTGGGCCCAAAAAAGTAAAGATCTTAAAAAATATCTTCATTCTGTAGTTATCTTTGGATTTTACTGCTCTGTATTTATATCGCAAATGACTGCATGCAAAGACAGAAAGACCCCCATATTTGTGTTCTTATGAAGGAACAATTAATCTTTTAAAAATACAAAACTGAAGCTACAGAAGGATGAGAAAATGTCTTTCTCACTATTGATTGTATGGGTGATATTTACAGTGGTGATTTTGCCGACAGCTGACTGCTAAATCCAGTTGGCTCCTTGCCATCACCAGGAGGAGTTGAGACAGAGGTCTTGAGGCATGTGTGCTGTGTGCAGTGCAGCACCATTTCGAAGATCCTTGTGGGACCTCCAAACAAGGAGTGCGCTATATGGATTAGTGCAGTTCCATGAAAAAATACTGTTTGGGATCTAAATAAAGGACAACCCATGTAAGTGCATCTTCTCAGAAGCAGGTTGAGGAGGTCGAGTATAGTACAACTCTGACGGCATTAGTTTGAACAGTAGTTTGACAACCTTTGCAAGGTTTTTTCCCCCCAATATACATGTTTTTCTAAAAGATCCCTTTGGACCAATGGTTTAATTTTGCAGTTTAATATATGACCAGGGTTAAATACAGATTAGCTGCTAGTAAAATGCATTTGATAATATCTTCATATAGTTTGGCAGTCTGTAAATATATCCCGCCGAGAACAGATTCAAAGCTGGAATAGCTGATATCAGAGGTTGTTCAGAAAGTTCATGAGGCAGCTATTCTCACACTAAATATTTGCACAGTTCCTGCCATTTGTTCCTTTATTTAGGAGTAGACTTATTCCTAATTTACTTTAAATGGAAATATGGGGAATAATGCCAGCACATTCAGTAATCTAAATTGTTGTATATCTGCATTAACTTGCTCTTCTATTCAGTCAATATACCGTTACATCTTTTATTTGGTACTCATTTTACACTTAAAAAAACCCTCTAATGATTTATCTTCCTTTTTAAATCTGCTGTTAACGTGTCTGCCTTTGATTTGACCTTAAACTTTTGGGAGAAGGGATGTTTTATTGTGTTGTAAATGAATCCTGTGAAATGAGAAAAGAAGTCTTGGTTGATCCTTCAAATTGTTATATTAAAATCACTGAATCGTTTTTAAAGAACCGGACATTTAACACGAAAATGTAAATAGGAACCTTGTTTTAAACTCCCCTTAATAAAAAGGATTACTCTGGTATGATACAATCAATATTATTGGCCTTATCTACCTCACAAGTTACAGACTTCAGCTTGTATCTCTTCTGTTTAATTTGACCTTGAGTAAGGACTGCAAAAAAAATCAATACCTTGCTTTAAGCCACATATACTAAGTACAAACAATATAAAAGATAGAAATGGTGTTCTAATTGAACTAATTGCCTTGCCCAAGGATCTGAAGAGGAATAGTAATGTTCAGTGCTACTGAAAGATGAAGTTCTCAGTGAAACAGTGAATGTGTATAATTCAGACTGGTTTGTATGCTTACAATTTCTGTTGTTCCTTAAGGAAAAAGCCAATGTTCAATACTTTTCAGAAGCATTTTGAATTTTAACCTAGAGAAAATTTCTGAAAGTGTAGTCAATGTATATGATTGGTCACAGATGTTTTTTTAACGTGTACCTGACCATATATAATATACCCGTGCATACATAATCTGATTTTATGAATCACATAGAAACAAGGCACAATTTGACTTAAAAATGTAGAGAGTTTATGGAGAGGTGATGGAGATTTATGTTGCTATAGCTATAATATTTCATGGTCTTTCACACTGGTATTTTAGGGGAGAAAAGAGAAAGAGTGGAGATGTCTTTATAAGGGAGCACCAAGAAATTGGTGCGGGTTCACAGTAAAGGATCATACTCTGAGAATTTTATGTGTATTAACAGGAAAATGCAGACAGAACCAACTGAAATCTTGAACCTGCAAGTGGTACTGATGAACATATTCCTGGGAAGCTGCAGCTCAACTTTTCTTCTCCTTTCCCCCTGCTTGTCCTCCCACAGTGACACAGGCGTAGTTTTCCATTGACCATGGAGACAACATTTTCTTGGTAGCTCATCATTAGACTTGCTTGTGCTCCCTTCAGCCTGGCAAGAAAGATGCCTCACACAAGCGAAGTTTCCCCAGCTGATCCAATTCAAATATGAAATTGGTCTCTCATCTCTCTGGTCCAAGATACCCAGCAGCCACAAGAGGAAAAGCTAGTCATAGCAACATTTTTCTGCAATGAGCCAAAAAATTCTAAAATATAGATGTGAAGTTTTTCTTATCTCTTTATGTAATCCACTGTCAGTCCACATTCTGTGCACTTTTAGGGCAATATTCATTTTGAAATTACTTTAAAGATTTGCAGTACTTCTGCAAGAGTTACTGCATCATTTTGAAAACAAGTATTGCAGCATAGAGTGTTGTTTGTCCTTGATGAAATAATAGGAACACAGAATGGGGGAAAATCACTTGGGTTAATGAATCCCATATGTGGCAGTCCAGCAGTCCCTTTTATATGCTGATCAAGCCTCTTCCTAAAACAAGGAAGGCTTTCTGTCCTTTCTGACAGTCTTTCACAGTCTCATCGATCTGGCAGTTTCAAACCCTCTTCTGGGTTCTGTCATAATCATGGCCAGATTATACCTATTTGTTCCTGCGTTAGCAAAGTTATTTATTTTAAATATGCCTCCTTCCAGAGTTTATGTTTCTGGTAAATTTATGAAGAGCTAAAAATGTATTTTGCTAAGCTAAACTATATGGCTTTTTTCATAATAATTTGGAAGCTTGAGAATAACACTGAAAAGGCAGAGTCTGAAATGGCGAGTGAGGAATCATGGGGTTTTTTTAGTTAAATCCCCAGGTGTAGAATGCACCAGTTTTGGCTTGCTTCCACCAGCTATATTTAAATTCTAACAGTTTTTATTTCTGAGCTCAATCCTGGTGAATTCTGGGCAACTAACACTCCCCATGTGTGCCTGCAGGCATTCAATACCTCTCATGATTCACCACTTCACTGCAGAATGATTGTTTATTTGATAATGCTTCTTTTTCGGGTTTTTTTTTCAGATGCCCTGAGAGCCTCCGACCAGAAACAGTGAGGCCTTGTCTGCTTCCCTGTAGGAAGGACTGTATTGTGACTCCATTCAGTGACTGGACATTGTGTCCTTCTTCATGTCAAGAAGGTAATTTTATCCATTGTGTGCTAGTAGACAGTTTTTTAAGAAAAAAAAGAGAGAGACTAACAATCACTTTTGGCAGAATACTTATACACATCTCTTTCTGCCTGAGGACATGTAATAGCCGGTAGAGCAGCTGCAAAGAGGATGTAGTGTTTTTTGCTGAATAGAATAGTTCTTTCTATACATTTTCTATAAGCATTTTTGGTTTGTTTTTTTTTCCCATTTTGCCTACTTTTATGTTGCAAACTCCCATTTGCATCTTCCACTGATAAAGAGATAACTAGTCACAGAGCAGACACATATCTCTTAGTGTAACACCAAAACACATACTTGTACAATTACAGAAACTGTATTTGAAGAGAGAGAGAGATATATATATGTGATTATGTATATAATTTTTGCAAAACTCTTTTTCTTTTTCTTGTTCTGGTTTATTCTACCCCAATGAAAACTGAAGGAAAGTTAATAAAAATCAGCAGATTTTAAGTTGATATTAATGGTCTTAAACATACATTGTAATATGATTTTAATACACTTGGCAAAGCTCTTAAAAACAGTGCAGGTCTCCCTTGAATTTTTATTAGATTGAAATCGTACATAAAGTTGAAGTGGCAACTGGTTTAATACTGCCCATGTTTTTCTGCCTTATCTCTTTCTCTCTTTTAAGCTTAACAGGAGGTATTTTTATAATATGTACTATTACAGATAGAGTCTATAATTTCCCAAGTTCCACAGGGTGCTAATCCCTGTGTGGGTTGTGGCGATTACTGACAGCAACCATATTATCAGAATGTAAGATATTGTTACATCAAATATAGGCACCTCAAATGTCATGGCCAATTCTTTATGCTTTATAACGGACACAAGCATAAAGTCGTTTTTGCAGTAATTCCTATTAGTGCTTTGTGCATTCTAAGAAATAAAAAAGGGGCTAGGAAGATTAAATCTAAAACCTTTGAAAAAGAACAGAGAAGACCATTGAATCTGAACCTATGAAATAGTTATTAATTATTAAATATTGTGCTATTTTACAGCAATACTAATGGTTCTTTCTGAAATAATTTTGTTCGGGCAGATCATCTTGGACAAAAATGCCATCCTCTTCTGTTCTTATTTCCATGGGTTTTAAGAAAGGTCTCGGTGCAATGAACATATCTTCACAAATATTGACTACAAACTAGGATGCATGCTGCTAAAAACAATATATTTGTGAACCAATACAGGCCTTTTGTCTATTTAGTGAGTCAAACTCTTTTTATACTACATAAAAAAGAATTCTATTTCATGGCTTTTACCCATTTGTGTCAGCAAGCTGGTCAGCAGCTTTGCTGGGCTGCACGTCTGTCTTGCCCCTTGTGCCAGCTCCTGGCATCTCCTGGAGATGATTGACTCAGGAGTGGAGGGTATCCTCTGCATTGAAAAGCAGCCAGGTGGTGGAGAGCCACCGCCGGGATTCTCCTACCGCTTACTCCTAATTACAATTTTTTGGCCATGATCCAGCACGCTTCTGTGTTCAGACAAGCTGCAGCTGCTGTAATAACCCACCCAAAGCTGATATCAACCCAGTCAGCCAAGTAAGTGTCTGTGCTACAGCTCTCTGGGAAAGAAAAAAAAAAAAAAAAAAGAAGAAGAAGAAGGAGAAGAAATCCAAGATTTTTACCGAGGGGTATTTGTGTATTAGGTATTGCTATGGAATTAATATAAATTTGTGATTTTTCACTTATTTTTTTTCCTGAAGAACTGATATCTAAAGATGACGAATAAAAATTCCTGCAGGAACTATTTATACTTTATCATTAATAATGAATGACTAAAATAATTAAAAACTGTAAACTGTAAATTAATTCCAGAGTGGGAAATAAAACTTCACATTTAAATGTAAAGCATGCTCTTCTGGAATATTTTTTGTGGATCTAGATAGGGTAATGCTAGTCCCAGGTGGGAAACAAGGTTATAAGGAACAGAATTAAAGCCTGGCCTGGAGAGAACCAAGATTGTAAATTAAATTTGTTATATTCCTGGCTGCAGGGATAAGCAAAAGGCAAGCAGATTTTCTGATTGAGTCATTTACTGAATGGAAAAGCTGTGAAATGTAATAATTTCTTTCCATTAATTCTGTTTCTGGTTTTGTATGCAAATGATTAGGGCAAATTTACACTTTGAAACTGTAAAGTGTAGCAGCAAACTGAGCTGGTTTAATTTTTGTTCACTTGAACTATGTGTTCAATTCAGCTCTATATTCATTTGTTCAGTATTGCTACTGTTTCTTTCTGTGTAGTTCTGATTCCTGGCCTTTATCTGAAATTAAAGTGTTTTATCTATTGGCCTTAATTTTCTGCTTATGGACAAAATAACATGTCACTGTAATAGCAATCGACTCAGAAACCTATTTTCCCCCTAACTACTGTCATCCCTATGTAGTAGCAGGAGAAACAAGCTCTTCTACTCTTTGCAGGGGGTGTCACAGTAAAGAAGCAGTCCCGTCACCGAGTCATCATCCAGCTCCCCGCCAACGGTGGTCGTGAGTGCCCAGACTCCTTATTCGAGGAAAAGGAGTGTGAAGCTTCTCCCATCTGCCATAGCTACAGGTAGTCTAAATCAACAAGAGACAGCTCAGACATGATTTTTCAACTCATACTACCTCAAAAGCTTGTGGAATTCTACTTCTTAAGAAAAATAGGATGCATAGCTAAATCAAGGTTGCAAAACAGACATGTAGACTCAGTTGGGCCCATAGTGAATCACTAGTTCACTTTGTTCCACTTTCTTTGCAGGAGCACTGCAGCTACTAAGAATTACTTTCCAGATTAAATCTTTCTTAGCAACTATTTTGAAATTTTATACAATTAAAAAAATCTTCCTTTCTGAATGATCCAAAACACTGAAATGCAGCCTCATCTGTTTAGGAGAACTGAGTTCTGCTGCCACATTGTGCCATGCACTGTATCCTCCATCTTTCCATCCTTGTCAGCCCTGGGATAGCCCACGGTTGATATATCACCTGACATACAAAATTCTCTGTGTTGCCCAAATCTTCAACAGAGAATGATGAGGACTGTTCCAACAGGTGGGGATCTCTGCCATGACTGCTTAAGAAAATTTTCAGGCAATTTTGTAGTATCTGTCTGAGTGGCATGAGAAAGTCTAGATATATGGCAAGATCTGGCTGTTGATACAGACAAAGTTTAGAAAATTCTGATATGGTTGGTTGGATTTACTTGACAAAATAAAAAAATGAGGGTTTTTTTATGAATAGTAAATATGTTTGAATTGTAAGCCAATGTTCCGTTTCACCAGTGGCTAGAGAAGAACACTTGCTAGTTCCCATGAAGCCCCTTGCTTTTGCAGTGGTGCAAATAGAATTTAAGCTTATTTTAGCCAAAACAATTGACATTAAAGTAAAGTTTTGCTTTTATAATCTGGTAAGAGTTATCTTTGCAGATTCATTAGAAGGTCACACTATAACTGAAAGATATGAAAGGATGTAAAACAACATTGGGAAGCTATAAAAATCAGTACTCCAAACATTAGAGGAACTTTTTCTAGTCAATACCAGAGTCAGGGTTTTCTCTTTTACAATGCTGGCTCCTCCTTCAGTGTCAGATTTTACCTGAGCTAGTGCATGATGATATGCTGAGCAGAAGAGTTGCTAGGGAGTAGTAGATGAGGTGATTTAAATCTCATGACACAAACTAATACTAAAAACATTTTCTGTATATTTCCTTTAGCATCTTTCTGACCTATACACGTGCTATGACAGATGGACTCACACATTCAGCTTGGCTCGTGCCTTAGTTTAGATACTGGCCTGCAGAGGCAAGTTACAATGAAACCTGAGGTGCAAAACCATTGAGATCACTTTAAACATGAGAGCTGTTGATGGTTTGAGCTGTGGATGTAGCATTCTCCCCCCCCCCCCCAAAATCTGAGTAATTCAGGCAACTGTGGATTATTTCAGAGATGTGACAATAACCAGACTTGCTTGGATATGTTATATTTAAGGCCTAGGGTATTCTGCAGCACTAGAAGGGAACTTTGTAAAAGTTTTGTAGCAGTTCATCTTAATGATAGAATAATTTAAGCAGCACAATATTGCATTTCTTATAAAAGTTTTTTGCAAGTTCTTTTTGTATGTGTTTTATTTTGATGTGGTCTAGGCCCACATTCACATTGTGTTGGATCTCTTAGTTGGCTCCACCTTTGTAAGGTGCTGCCATTCAGCTACCCGAGACCCCAGGTGCTCTGGGATTTCTGGAGGCACCCTCACGGTCATTTAAACACTCTGTCCCAATGCTATTCTGTGGCTGGGGTCCATTTTTGCTTCTTATTTCTCCTTTTGGGATAGTGTTTGGAAGATGAAGCTTAGCAAAGGAAATTGTTTGCAGTGAAAGCCTCACCCTTGTAATCATATCATTTGAAATTTGAGAAAATAAAACAAAAAACCTAAGACTTTGCCTATCTGACCTCATCTGTGTCTGTAACTCCAAGACTTTTTTGTGCTTCAAGCAAGGCAGAATTGCTCCATTTGTTGTTGTGTTGCAAGGCATGCCTAAGGGAGAGAAGGAAAAGACCTGTGGAACAGGAAAGAAGAAAAAGAAATGCACTATCTATATGTGGCCGTTTTTACTGCCAAAAAAACACTCCCAATACAGTGTGAACCAGAAATCAACCCTGGAGTCTTATCTGTGGAGTGTATTTGGGAAACTTCAATGCATCTTTGCTTCACTGACATAGGTGGAAAAAAGAAAGGAAGAAAAAGTGAGAAAGAGAAGTTTTATTAGGGCATGCTAGTATTTAAAACTCATCCTTATTTGATGGGTCCATGTTAGTGTCACTTTGCTAAATCCACTTCTCAAATTTTACGTCATTTTGTTGACTGGTAAAATACTCTGGTCATGCTCAGTTATTAATCCATAGCAAATGAGTTCTTCTGTTAGATTGGTATTCAAGTAACATTATTTTTATTATTTTGTATAATATTCTTTTTTGAAATTTCTGTCTCACATCTTGTATAAGTGTGTTAGTGCTTTGTATTAAGGTATAATCCTTATATTGTGGTTTGTATTCACTGTATATTTGTTAGGTGGTGTTAATGTACGTTTGCCCTTTGAAAACCTTGAAAATATATCTGGTTTGCTTTCTCTTCCCTCCTCCACCTCCTCCTCCTTTCCCTGTGTTCTTAATGGCCTAATCCTAAAAGGAGCAACAAAGTTAACAGGAAAGAGGGAAAAGTTTAGGGTATTTTTACCGTTTTTGGTGAATTGGCTGTGACCTGTTAGTAGTAATAAGCAATAGCTTATGGTGGCTTCTAATACTATCTAGCGCTTGTGCTGCCTCAGTTTTGATTGCTACAAGCTTAGATGGTTTGTTTGAAGTTGATGGTTTCTCCCCTCGTTTCAGGTGGAAGACCCACAAGTGGCGCAGATGCCAGCTAGTGCCATGGTATGTACGCCAAGACAGTCCAGGAGCACATGAGACTTGTGGACCTGGGCTGCAAGCAAGAGGTTAGACCCTTTGTTTCTGTTATATATTCAACAGAAATCTATAGCTGCACTGGTGTGGTAAATGCCTAAAATTTTAGTCGTTATAACCTAACATTAATTTTATCTATCTTTATGTGCATCAGCGAAGGAAAATACTGAAGACTAGTATGGTAGGGTGCATCCTAACTGGCATTGGGCAAATGTTTTATTCATAAAATATCAGTATTAATTTATTTTTAAGTATAGGTACCACATTAGTGACTAATTTTATGGTATTGTTTGTTCAATTCATTTCACCATCCTTACCGAAGGCAAGTTTGCAGAGGTGTTTGTGGAAAGTATGTTTTCACAAAGAAGAAGAAAGAAAGGGTTGGGTGACTTTACACGCTGCTTCTTGTGAAAAAGGTTGTGTAAATTCACCTATGAAAATGTGACGTTTTTCACATGGCAAGGGTGTGAAGACGTGTTTATGGGTATATCCATTAGACCGAATATAAGACTTTTGCTCCCTGTGTTTGTTTGAAAATTTAGGATCAGAGAGCTCTACAATAATTTTGAGTTAGACACTCTGGAGGTCAAACTTTCTACCCAGAGCAGGGCCAGTTTCAAAGTTAGATCCCACCCAGACTACAGCAGTTTGCTTAGGGCCATGTCTCAGCCCAGGATGGAGATCCTACAGCCTCTCTGGGCATTTGCTCCAGTGCTTGTCTGGACTAGCAGAGTCTCTCTCTCTCTTCTCTATACCGTCAAATAAGCTAATTGTAGAGAGCAATGGGAGCATGAGAAATGCAGGACTTTGCATTTACACTGTTGAAGTTCAGTGCCAGCCCATTTCTTCAGGCTGTCAGGGTCCTCTGAATGGCAGCCCTACCCTCCAGGCAGGATTTGAGTGTTCTTCTCAAACTGGCCTTGCCCCCAAACTTGCTGAGGATGCTTTCTGTACAGGTTGTTAAAGATGCTAAACAGAATTGGCCTGGAATTAACTACTAAGGTGCAGTGCTTTTAACCAGCTGCAGGTTGGACTGCAAAACCAGTGACCCTTCAAGCCCAGTGATTCAGACATTTTTCCGCTATTTCCATTTGAAAACAAATAATTTTACCACCCCTATCCAGCTTTACTGTCACCTGTCTTGATAGAGAGTTTTGTGGAATTAACAGAACTGTGTATGGCTGGCTCTGTTAAGTATAGTCAGGAGATGGTTTTTTAGGTGCATTAAATAAAATCGGTACGAAAATAATTGCAGCTCCTACTTATTGTGTTACAGTAATTGAATTGCTTTGAACTGCTAGTCAACCCTGAATTCCAGGAAGGTTTTTTTCTTTTGCCTTTCCTGAGTGCAAACACCTATCCATTAAAACAATATTGGCTCAGCAGATTGTAGAATTCCTGAGCAAGGACACTGCTAACTGCAGAAGTGAAATATTCTGGTCATTAACTTCATTGCAGTATTAAAGGAGGTTATGGTGTACTGAAAAAAAAAAAAGTCATAGAGTAAATCTTAACCTAGTAACTCCTACCACTTACTCAGAAAGTGTTACAGGAGATCAATTTAGGGCTTACCACAAAATGAAACCTGAAGGTATTGCCTGCTAATACAGAAGACTTCTGGCTGTGGTAATTCTTTCAAAGGTCTATCACTAATGCAATCTATTTGTAGCAGCTCTGGAGGATACATTCAGATTACACACTGAGAAAATAAGATTTCTGTCTTTGACAGTAGGAGTTCAGGTAGAACAAAATATTGTCTTCTGTACTTGCATGGTAGTACCTAAATCACTTGTCTTTGCCTCAATGTCAGTTAATAAAGAAAGATAGCTGACTGTACTGCATGCAAGTTGGCTTTTATTATTCTTGTGCATGATGAGAGTTTCCTTTTTTTAAAGTGTAATTTCAATCATGTGCTACACACACAGGCAGAGTAATACATTATTTTGGAATTACTGGACGTGCAGTTTTCAAATCTGGTAAAATGGATTGGCAGAATTTTTCTGTGGTACTACGCAGAGTTTGATCTTGCAAAGGTTGATGTATTCAAGCAGCAGTCTTGTTCTTACAAGCAGATATAATGGAAGTAGCTCTCTAATGTGGTCAAGTGGTAGGATGAGCAATCGTTAATTAAGAACCGTGGGAGCAGCTAAGCCTGGAGAAAGCAAGTGGTTTTGGTGGAATTCTGTAAATGTTTCTGAGGTCAACTGTTAGAAAGGGGAGATTTTTGTTTTCTCTTGCTTTTTATGAAGTCTATCTAATGTATAAATTTTATTGTAGAACTCACAAAGTTATTTAATTTGGACAACCAAAGATTATTTGTTTCTCAGTTCAAGTATCTAAATATGAATCTAAATATTGTCTAGCCTGTGGCAGTGGTGAAAGTTACAGGCATTAAAGACGGCCTGTCTTTGGCCCAGTGTTTTTCCCATTGATGTACATTATGTTAATTAACATAAAATATAAGTTTCAGACACAGATATATTATGTATCACACAGAATCACATAGAATCATATAGGTTGGAAAAGACCATTAAGATCATTGAGTCCAACCATAAACCTAACACTGGCAGTTTACCACTAAACCATGTCCCTAAGCACCACATCCATACATCTTTTAAATACCTCCAGGGATGGTGACTCCACTGCTTCCCTGGGCAGCCTGTTCCAATCCCTGACAACCCTTTCAGTGAAGCAATATTTCCTAATATCTAGTCTAAACCTCCCCTGGTGCAGCTTGAGGCCATTTCTTCTCATCCTATCACTCATTACTTGGGAGAAGAGATGGACGTGCATCTCACTGTAGCCTCCTTTCACTTGTAGAGAGCAATAAGGTCTCCCCCCAGCCTCCTTTTCTCCAGCCTAAACAACCCCAGTTCCCTCAGACACTCCTCATAAGACTTGTGCTCTCAACCCTTCATTAGCTTCATTGCTCTTCTTTGCACACACTCCAGCACCTCAATGTCCTTCTTGTAGTGAAGGGCCCAAAATTGAACACAGTATTCAAGATGCAGCCTCACCAGTGCCGAGTACAGGGGAATGATCACTTCCTTAGTCCTGCTGGCCACACTATTCCTGATGCAAGCCAGGATGCTGTTGGCTGCCTTGGCCACGTGGGCACACTGCTGGCTCATGTTCAGCCACCTATTGATCAGCATCCCCAGGCCCTTTTCTGCTGGGCAGCTTTCCAGCCACCCTGCCCCAAGCCTGTGGTGTTGCATGGGGTTGTTGTGACCAAAGTGCAAGACCTGGCACTTAGCCTTGTTAAATCTCATACAGTTGGCCTCAGCCCATTGATCCAGCCTGTCCCGATCCCTCTGTAGACCCTTCCTACCCTCAAGCAGATGAACACTCCCACCCAACTTGGTATCGTCTGCAAACTTAGTGAGGGTGCATTCGATCCCCTTGTCCAGATCATTGATAAAGATATTAAACAGAGCTGGCCCCCTCACTGAGCCCTGGGAAACACCACTTGTGACTGGCCACCAATGAGATTTAGCTCCATTCACCACAACTCCTTGGGCCTGGCCATCAAGCCAGTTTTTTACCCAGGAAAAAGTACACCCACCCTCAGCCATGAGCTGCCAATTTTTCCAGGGCAATGCTGTAGGAAACAGTGTCAAAGTCTTTCCTAAAGTCTAGGAAGACAATATCTACAGTCTTTCCCTCGTCTACTAATTGGGTCACCTTGTCATAGAAAGAGATCATCTAGTTGTCCTGTATGTGCTGTGTCGTGGCATTCAAGATGATCTGCTCCATAACCTTTCCTGGCACTGAGGTAAGGCTGACAGGCCTGTAGTTCCCCAGATCCTCCTTCTGGACCTTCCTGTAGATGGGCAGCACAGTTTCTAAGCTCCAGGCAACTGGGACCTCCCCAGTTAGCCAGGACTGCTGATGGAAAGCGGCTTGGTGATCAATTCTGCCAGTTCCTTCAGTACCCTTCGGTGGATCTCATCTGGCCCCACAGACTTGTGTGTGTCTAAGTGGTGTGGCAGGTTGCTAACCATTTCCCCTTGGATTATGGGGGCTTCATCCTGCTCCCCATCCCTGTCTTCCAGCTCAGGGGGCTGGGTACCCAGAGAACAACTGGTCTTACTATTAAAGACTGAGGCAAAGAAGGCATTAAGTACCTCAACCTTTTCCTCAGCCTTCGTCATTATGTTTCCCCCTACATCCAGCAAAGAATGGAGATTCTCCTTAGCCCTCCTTTTGCTGCTAATGTATTTACAGAAGTATTTTTTAATTGTTTTTTTTTTGTGTTTTTTTTTTTTACAGTAGTAGCCATATTAAGCTCTAGTTGGGCTTTGGCCCTTCTACTTTTCTCCCTGTATAACCTTGCTACACCTTTGTAGTCCTCCTGACTTGCCTGCCCCTTCTTCCAAAGGTCATAAACTCCCCTTTTTTCCCTGAGTTCCAGCCAAAGAGCTCTGTTCAATCAGACTGGTCGTCTTCCCCACCAGCTTGTCTTGCAGCCCATGGGCACAGCCTGCTCTTGCTCCTTTAAGACTTCCTCCTTGAAGAATGTCCAGCCTTCCTGGACTCCTTTGCCCTTCAGGGCTGCCTCCCAGGGGACTCTGTCAATCAGTCACCTAAACAGGATGAAGTCTGCCCTCCAGAAGTCCAAGGTGGCAGTTCTGTTGACTCCCCCTCCTTACTTCTCCAAGAATTGAAAACTCTATCATTTCATGATCGCTGTGCCCAAGACGGCCTCGAACCATCACATCACACGCAAGTCCTTCTCTGTTCACAAACAACAGGTCCAGCGGGGCGCCTTCCCTAGTTGGCTCACTCACCAGCTGTGTCAGGAAGTTATCTTCCACACACTCCATAAACCCCCTAGACTGCTTCCTCTCTGCTGTATTGTATTTCCAGCATATATCCAGTAGATTGAAGTCCCCAACAAGGACAAGGGCTAGCGATTGTGAGACTTCTCCCAGCTGCTTGTAGAATAATTCATCTGCCTCTTCATCCTGGTTGGATGGTTTATAACAGACTCCCACCATGATATCTGCCTTGTTGGCCTTCCCCCTGATTCTTACCCATAAACACTCAAGTCTATCATCCCCATCATTAAGCTCTAGGCAATCCAAACACTCCCTGACATACAGAGATACCCTACTGCCTTTCCTGCCTTGCCTAATCCCTTCTGAAGAGTTTATAGCCATCCATCGCAGCACTCCAGTTGTGCGAGTCATCCCACCACATTTCCATGATGGCAACTATATCATAGTTTTCCTGCTCAGTGGCTTCCAGCTCCTCCTGTTTATTTCCCATGATTCCCATGATGCATGCATTTGTGTAAAGGAACTTAAGCTGGGCTGTCATCCATGTCACCTTCTTAGAGGAACACCCCACCGGTGTTCCCCCCTTGGCTTCTATTACATCAGTAGCCCCCAGCTCATCTCCGTAAAACTTCAGCTGTGGTCCAGTAAACCCAACGCATCTCAGAGACACAGGCTGAGTGCCCTTGCCGTCTGTCTAATCTCAGTGTGTCATCCCTCAGCTTGTCTCAGGCAAGCCTGATATTAACCCCCTCACCCTTCAAGTGTAGTTTAGAGCTCTGTCAGAGCCCTGCAAGCTCATGAGCAAAGACCCTCTTTCTCCTTTGAGAAAGGTGAATCCCATCAGACGCAAGGCAGCCTCATGCTGTGTGGGCCGTCCCATTATCACAAAAACCAAAACTGTGGTGATGACACCAGCCACAGAGCCATGTGTTAATAGACTAGGTGCATCTGTTCCTTCCAGTGTCACTGCCTGCAACTGGAAGGAGAGAGGAGAAAAAAATTGTGCTCCAGAGTCCTTTACTAGCTGTCTCAAGGCCCTGAAGTCTCTTTTGATTGCCCTTGGACTACGTGCTGCAGCTTCATCACCTCCCACATGGAAAAGCAGTAATGGGTAATAGTCCAAGGGCCGCACCAGGCTAGGAAGTTACCTAGCAATGTCCTTAACCTAGACCCCAGGGAGGCATCAGACTTCCTTAAGAGGAGGGTTTGTCCGGCATATTGGACCCTCTGTTCCCCTCAGAAGGGAGTTGCCTACAACTATAGCCTTTCTTCTGTTCCTCATGGAGGCAGTTTTGATACAGGGGTTAGGCTTTTCTGACCCTGGAAACACCACTGGTATAGGTGGACTGTTAGCCACATCTTCTGTTGACTGGTCTTCTGCCTGCAAAGCCTTATACCTGTTATACAGAAGCACCTGGGAAGGTGAGGTGGGCAAGAAGTGGGTTTGCCTACTGCCCCAAGCATGGACTTGCCTCCATTCAGTCTTTTCCTTTGAGCTACTGCCTTCAGCCTGGTAGGGGAGGGATACAGGAATCCCTTGATCTTGGGTTTTCTCTGGTGGCTGTTCCTGTTTCTGTCTCAGGGAGGGCAGAGCATGGTTCCACCAGTCTATCTCTTTCTCAGCCTCGCTGATGCTCCTTAACCTTTCTACCTCCTCACATAGCTCTGCCACCATGCTGAGCAAATCATCCATGTTGTCACACCTCTCAAAGCTGTTCTCATGGTTGCCATCCCTTACAAGTGAAAGGCTCTGGCACTCCCTTTGACCTGAGATGTGGACGGCTGCTTGTTTTCATGGGAGCTCTGTCTGGGTTGCCACATTCACTCTGATGAATGCAGAGGGCATAGCTTTCTGCTGGGTAGATACCATAGCTAAGTTCCTACTGAAAGTATGATGACTACCAAACGAACTCATGTCTTGGGCTGGTAGGGTGATTGCACCCTTCCTGTGTGCAAACTGCCGCACCATACCCTGGCTGACACGCCATGTTCTGTTGGCAGTGCTTCTGGTTGCTTGCACTCCGTAGGCTGCTTTTTATAGACATGGGAAGCGCCGCCTTTGCTTTGGCAAGGCCCTCGCCTCATCAGTGTCCCCCGCCAGAGCTGGTGGGTCTCTCCACTGTCCTGGTGCTTCCCTGCCTCAGAGAAACCCCTGTGTGCCAAGATTGGCTGATCCACTGTGGATCAGGCTGGCTCTGGAGTAGCTCCTCTCGGTGACTGACTGACTGTATCGTGTCTCAGTGTTTTAATACCTGACAATGTGTTGAATATACCTTTTACTTTTACGCTCAGTAATGTAAACTGATATTCTGTAGAAGCTAAATAAACTAGTATTTTTTATTTAGATTGAGAAAAGTAAAATATTTTGGTTTCCTTGAGCACCTATACAATGAATATAACTTGGAAGTAACAGCTGAATTTTTGCACAAAACTAACTTTCACTTTGGAAAACATACATCTGCAATTATAGAGATTATCGGTTGAAGTTTTATTTACTTTGCACCTCAGAAAATTGCCTTTTGAGCATGGATAGTGTGTTTTATTTGTTTTATATAGGTTATCTCCTGCACAGGGCATTAACATATTCCCTTTCCCCTCTTGCATTTCAAATTCCGACATTAGATAGCCATGTGTGAATTTTCAGTGGTGCATGTTATTTTGTTTGGTCCCCTGCACAAGCATTGATTTCATGCAAGGTGTTTGCTTAAGGGAGGCTGACCTGAAAGCAAGCATCTGGCTGACTGAGCTCTGCCCTGGACAGTATTACAAAGATTTCACCAGTTTCTGAAGGAAGACTCTGAGAGGGAGTTTCTCCCCTCTCCCCACTAATCCTTGGCTCCCTCCTTCATACCTCACTTGATGTAAATAATGTTTCTACAGGCTATGGAAAACCTTGCATGATAATATGTTATTAAAATTTTGGTACTATAAATAATATTTTTAAAGATTATTTTGTGATGTAGGTACAGAAAAGACTGAGCTACTACTGTGCAAGTCCTTTTAACCACCCCAAAAATCTGGAAATACTAAACACAGAAGTACAAAATCTATTTGGTATAACATTCTGATACTGCATTTATAAAGTGACACTGGAATAAAGATATTTTTAACAGATCATTTAACTGTTTATTGGTGATTTCTCTACAAATGTTTATCATGCTGTGAAAAAGTAGACATAGCAGCATTTCTTTTTCAATTTTATCTCTCGAATTTCTGATGCTTATGAATGCAGAAATCACACGCTCATTCAACTGCTTGTGGTTATTTACTTTTGATGACAAAGTTAAACAATAATCTTATAGAAGTAATCTCAGCCCTTTGGTTTCCCGTGGATTGTCCTTTCATTTTGTGTCAATACTCAGTAGAGCAAGTAATTACATTCTTATATGTGAGAACAGTTCTCAGTTCCTCTTTCAGTGCAAGGGGATGTTGCCAATACTATTAGTTTGTCCTGTTTCTGATCTGATTGCCTATGCACACTGTAACACATACCAGCAAATGTGTTAAATAAAAAAGAATAGGAATGTGTACCAGAGAAAAAGCACATCTGACTATGCATTCATTAACAGTTTATTTTGAACAAAATAGTCTGCACTGTTCATATTTTAGTTAGAAGGATAATCAAAACTGAAGAAAAATCAAGAAGAAATAAATCATTAAAAATGAGTGGTTAGGTGTCTGATCTTGAGATTCTATGAGTAACAGAGCATATGCACGCCTTGCTTTATATGACAGCTTTACTATTTACATTTCCATTCTTAGCTTTTTTATCACATTGGTTTTCCTTGGCAGAAGAGACACTTGGGTGAATCATAAAGTTTAGAATTGTGATTCATTGTTAAAGACAGGTCTGTTTCTAGCTGTCTTCTATAATGAAAGTTTTGTTACAAATTGTGTCAATTTAAATGACCATGTCACAAAATCAGAACTTGGGTCAATGCAGAGGAAAGAGAATAAAAGGGCTTGGTGGGTTTTTGTTTTGGTTTAAGAACAGATTTTTTAGAATTTTTTAAAGAAAAAAGTTTGTTAATCATTCGTGCAAATGATGGACAAATATTTATATCTAAATCTAAGCATAGTAACATAGTATTTAATACCTGAGCAGTAAATTAATTGTTGTAGTCATGAACCTTATTTGAACAAGGACGACAGTCATGACAGTTCTGTTGGATTTCTCTAATGAATGAAAATTTGCAGTCATATTACTTGTAAAATGCCTTTCAACAGTGGGTAAGCAGGGCATTACAGAATTGCAGTAACTTAAGACTTCTGTCTCTTATTCAAAACCCTCAGGAGTGCATATTACGGGTGCATCAGCAAGGAGGTTGAAATTTTGACCCTATCCAACAGGAACAGGAAATGTAGAGAAAAGCCATATTTTACAGCAGCAGCATTTATGTTGTGTTTATTTTCATAAGCTGTTTCTCAACTAACAAGAGTAAATTGACCAGATATCTTGATGAGTCACCTGAAACCCAGGAGGGAGAGGCACAGAGTGTTGGCAAATGCAAAATACCAAAAAAACCCTGAAAACTAGAACAAGAGAGTAAATGCTTGAAAGAGCCAGGCTACTAGGATTTGATGGGGATGCGGTCTATAAAACACACTGTGAGAGGAACCTGCTCCAGCTAGGGTGTGCTGAGAGATACTGCTTCGTATTCTTACGGCTGACATTTATTAGCACATAGGTAACTTCAAAGTCATGTTGTGCTCAGGGAGATGGATTAATGTATGAAGTTTGAAACTGTGAACAATTTAGGCAGGTATGCTCATAACTTAAAAAATCAGTGCCAGTAAACCTCAGCTCCAGTGATTTCTGAAGGAAATTAGAAATACAGTTCAAATCCCTTTCAAATTGTATAGGAAAGCCTAGGAAGCTTACTAAAAAAGTTTATTTTGCCAGTAGCTTCTGCATATTTAAGTAGGGTTTGTTGGACTGCATCCCAGTGTTAGTGATGAGGACATGTAGTAGATGAGAAGCTCAAGTGCCCAAAGTGCAATAGCCTAATCACATCATGATATATATGTATGGATGCACATGGTAAGGGCTATCTCAGTGACCAAAAAGAGTTTTGCAAAACAATGCACAGCCTGCAGTCCTTGCCACCATAAATCTTCCTCAGAGTTTTGTAGGAGGAATGGGATGAAAACTGTGAAACCTGTCAGCATATTCTGTATAGCAAGAGGAAGGTTATTTGTAAAATTTAAGCAGAAGCTTAAGTAACCTGGCTGTCAGAGAAAATATCTGAATAGCTGTACTTGATGTCGCTAGGAATTGGCCATTATTAAAGAGCTGATCCCAAGCTCTCGCTATCCTTCATTTGTAGGATATATGTAGAGTTATTTGAAAGACAGTAGATCAGGGGAATCGGAGGACACTTCCCAGGATGGCTGTGAGCACGAGGAGGCCTTGCAGACTTGTTTGAGCCGCAGGGTGGTTCAGAGGCAGGACCGGTGGTCACAACCCCTTTTTCTCTCACAGCGGCCTCCTTCTCTGGGCATTGCTTCTAGGGGTGGAGGGATTTGATCTTGTGGGGATTTCATGCCCTCATTGAAAGCACAAGAAAAGAGACAAAATCATGAAAGAGCACTGCTCCTTTATGGAGCTATAAACTATTTTAATGTTATCGAGACTTAACGGATGAGAGTGCCCTATTGCCTGGTTCATATTTTAGTCACTGCAAAGCACAACCAGCAGCTTCAGGTTCTGTACTGAAGTAAGAATTTGGACAACAATGCTCAAGAGCAGTTTTTACTTGAGAAATTGGGTTTTTTTTTATCGGCTAAACAAGAGCCAAAATCTCCAGGTGACTTTATTTGGCAGAAACACATTGATTGTTCTCTGGCATGTAAAGAACGCTCATGTTTGTATTTTCACAATATTATTGGCATGTGCTCCTGAGTGAGATACTATTAATCATGCAGTGTCTAGTCTGCCATGTCCCACAGAAAAATAAACGTACATGAAATCGTAGCCTAAGCAGCATTGATAGTAGGTATAAGAAAAGTTACTGTGCTGAAATAATTCTTGCCTTTCTAGAAATGAAATAGAATATTATTGTTCTTAAAAATACTTGACAATTGAAAAAATGGTATCACAAGTGTATTGTAAAACAAAGGACATAGAGCATGTTTATTTATAAAATAATTTTCAGGTGTAGGGTTTACTGAATCTCACACCTCAGTGAAATCTTAGTGAAGTATACTAATGATGGTAACACTGGCAAGGTTTATATATAAACCCACACATAACAAGACTTGTTAAAATACAGTCTTAGTGATGTGTTATGCCAACAACAAATATATTAGCCTATAGTGCCCTGTGGCTTGGTGGAAAAAATGCGATCAGATAAAGTTTTAATTACATCAAAGTCCCTTATCTAGAAAATTTAGACTGCCATTTATTTCACACCTTTCTTCTGGGAGATAATAATTGTTAAATGACAAAACAATTTTGTAAGTGAATGGTTTCCATGTTAAATTTGATTTTCCTGTTAGCACTATTCCTGTTTTATGTTTTCACTTAACAATTACTTGGGCTTAATTCAGTAATAGAAGAACCATGTTCTTTCCACTTGCTGCTAATGTCTGTAATAAATATAATGTGGTTGTATAGGCAAAATAATTAGTCTGGCACTGCATGGCTTTATAGTAGTTGGAGACACTTCTCTACAGAGAGTTAATCATTGATCTCAGTGGCTTTTACAGAATATAATTAAAGAATCATGGGTTTGATCAGAGAGGCAGGGGATGAGTTTCCCCAGATTAGGTTGTGAGTGGAAAAAGTAACTCCACTAGCAGTAAGAGAATTTCAGATGTCAAGTAAAACATTTATTTACCTGGCCAAAAGAATGTATTAATTAAATGTATACAGTTGTCAAAATCCCTACTTTAAGTAATGGAAAAATACCCACTCTGACAGTCACAAGGAGTATAAACCTTTCAAATTGATACTTGAATCTGTAGAATAATGGTAGGAAAATGGAATTCAGAGTCGATCACCCAGGTCTTGTCAACCAGAAGTAACATGAATAGTTTGGACAGGCGCTGTGAAAATTAAGATTCTGGAATTGATTTGGTATGCCAACCTGTGCTCTAATTTGTGTTGTTATTAAGGTGAAATATTTAGGTCTCAAGAATGAACAGTTTTCCTGCTTTGATTGCTACAGTAGAACTGATAGTTAATCTGGAAAAAAACCCACCTGTTAATCCTCAGGGGAGCTTCTCACCTGGGTTGCTTGATGTAAATTAGGTACACTAACATGAATCTGAAAAATTTATGGCAGAGTGGATAGTTGTCCACAGAGTAATGTTTAATAACCAAGAAAGATGAAGGAATAAATATTGGCTTTAGAAAAACTCAATTTAGCTAAAAAGAAAGTATGTTCTTCAGTAGACAATGTTTACAGCCTATCAAAGCACTAGATGGAGAGGCAGGACCTAAAATGGGTACTAAACTTTTGAAGAAGATTATTAGAAGTTATTGGGTTAATCAGTGGGCCGTCTGTTAGCCCTTGGCTAGACATAGTTTTCATTGCTAAAAATGGTGGCCTGTATCTCCCTGAGAATGCAGTGAAGATAATGCAATTAGTTTTGCTGATGCATGCACATGCCAAGGTCAAACTCAGGATGGAGGATTTAGGTTTGACCTCTGTGAATTTCCACATGGTAGAACTAATCTGAACTGTGTTTTTACCTCAGGGAAACTGATGTCTGTTATTAGCAGAGAGGAGTATCTCACAAGAATCCAAAACTGTAGCCTAGGCTTGCATTGGAAGATACTGTTTTGATTTGTATTTTTCCAAAATATTTGTATAATTTTAGTAATCCTATAGTAGGTACAGTTAATACATTCTTAAAGTAGATTTTCAATTATCAGATATTAATTTTTGCTCATTGAATGACTATAATTATATGTAAAGAAAAAAGGGTTTCCTTACGTAAACTACACCAATAATAATAGGATTTGACAGAATAATTGTATTAGACAATGTACAGCTGGTCAGTCCTCCAGTAAGCACAACTTAATGCAGTACTGAGCCTATTACAAGCAGTGCTGGCAGCCCTGCTCCAAAGGGCAGTCAAGGATCAGGGAAGCTGTTTGCTTAGCATCTCTGGAAAAACAAAGCCCCCTCCCTTTCATAGTGTTTTACCACAGACGTGTAGCAAAAACAATTCACTTGGGACCTTTGGATATGTTTTAGTAGGCACATGATTAAATGGACCATGCGGGCCATCAATTTCAGCTTCCTACAGTCATCACGAGATAGAAATTTAGTTTAGAACTATCAGACGAAAAAGCTTTTTTCAGAACTCATGAGTCGCTAAACCTTTAGGATTACCTTGCAACAATCTAAAAAAAAAAAAAAAAAAGTAGTTTCCTCAAATATTCTTCCTTCTTCCTCCAAGAGGAAATAGTCACTTATAGCCAGTTTTCGGTTTTATTTTGAAACTCTGCATTCAAACCCCATTTTTCTCCAACAGTTGAACTTGGTTATGCCGTAATAGTTTTGTTAGCAAAATTTATATTTTTTTCAATTCACATACCAATAAAACAATTACTGTCAGTACAATTGAAGTGCTATGCTTAAATTATAGAACGGAGTATAATATAAAACATGATGTTCCCTCATATGTATACAGAATGATATATTGTGTTCAGGTGCAATGTTACTGCAACAACTGGTGACCCAAATTACTTTCACAGTCATTATGAGATACTGCATGTATTGTGTGCTGTCAGATGCCGAGAAGCATAAATATAATTCTATTGTGTAGACAACTAGAAGTTTCCAATCTTGTTACTGCATAATAAGTTTTATGCTGTTTTGGGCAAGGAAATAAAATTAGATTTACTGAGGCTTAGGTTAGAATAATAGATAAGCAACCAAGTTAAAAAAAAATTAAAATTACTCATGAGGAAAAATGACAGAGCACTGCTAAAGACTATATTAATGAAAGAGCCTTATCCTTTGTAAATTGTTATGTTCCAACTTCTTCGTTTTGTGCCACCTGAAGTTTTCTTAAGAAACTGTTTTTATTTTCTTATAAGAAAGAAGCTTTTATTCAGGATATGGATATCCTGTTATAAAACATTGTAGCCTTATTGGCTGATACTCGTAGCAAACATGCTTTGTCCTTCAACCCTTTTTCAAGACTAAAAATTGCTGAAGAACATCAGCCAGCAGTACTGTTGTGGATGGTTAAGTGGTATCCAGATCTCAACTATGCTTCTAAATTTTATGTCTGTCCCTTTTTCTAAAATATATGCTGCTGATACAACTTCATTATAGCTCGTATGATGTTCAGCTCCTTCAAGTGGCATTGCAGATTTTTAATGTCTGAGTGGCTGTATCTGTAGCAAAAATGATAATATGAAGAGTGGTATAACAGATGTGGATAAGATGATGCAACCTTTATAATATTTGCAGTTGTCTGTAAGATTTATTTTTCTTTCCTGGTAAGTCATAATAAATAGAAATTTAAACAGAATCTAAAAAAAGTCAGAAATATTAAATGTATTCATTCAAGATACAAATGACTGCAAATATTAGGTTGTTGTATAGCTATTCTGGGCTTTCAGTGTGATTTTATGGGTGAATATTGCAGACTTACTAAACTGAATAGAGACATTAATGAAAAAATTGCTGAATTAAACTCCATCCCTTTTTGCTTCAGCAATTACTTGTCGCAGACAAGACGGAGGACAGGCTGACATCAGTGAGTGCCTTAAATACTCTGGCCCATTACCATCCTTAACACAGACGTGCCAGATTCCCTGCCAAGATGACTGTCAGTTTACAAACTGGTCAAAGTTTTCTTCCTGTAATGGGGACTGTGGAGGAGTCAGGACAAGAAAACGCACTCTTGTCGGTAAGAGTAACCAGAAAAATATTGCATCTTTTATTAATTATTGCTACTGTTTTGATTAAAATCTGCATTTTTCTGAGGTTCTTTTATGACAAGCAAGCAAAGTTTGTCATCATGGAAGAAGGGAGACCCAACATCACTGTCGTGCTTTATATACTGTTGGTGGAAAAAAGATATGACCTCTCAGGAGAACAAACTCCTACCATGTGCCTGAGGCTCCAGATCACGGGGAAGTGGCTAGAGAGAAGATGGGAGAACATAGGAGGCTGGGGTTTCTTCTAAAGTGGAACACACATAGTAAACTGCCAAAGCGGACCATTTCTTTTCCGGACAGGCAGGTCAGCTCTGTCTGTAATTCCAGGGAGGCAAAAAATGTAAAGGAGCATAATTAACCAACAAACTGATCCAGTCCAAGCAAATAAAATTAAAAAAAAGAGTCCTTACTTGCAATTTTGTTGAGCCCTGTGTTATATTTTCACCAAAAGGGGCACAATTATTTGACATTAATATTTTGCTATTTAAAAGGTTTTCACAGCCTGCTTCTCTGCACAAAGAGGTCAGGAAGGTTGCTGCTTTATGGTTTATCATTTGTACAGCATTATGTCCTTGAGATTATCTATTTGTGCTAGGCATTTAACAAATATAGGGGACAGACCTTTGAGGTTACACTCAAGCAATTTCCCCGAGTTACAGCTTAAAATATGAAAATTTTTTTTCAAAAGCTTTTTTTTTTTGCTTAAGCTTTATTTTACTGATAGTGTTCAGGCAAATGTTGGACAATTTAGTGAATGTTGAAAGCCATGTAACTCACAAGCTTAATGGTGTAAAAAGCCAAAGACCTTGGGGTTTTCAACATGATGTAGGTAGTGTGAGGCACTTGGAGAAGTCCTGAGGCAGGAAATCTCTTCTCTTCACATCACTCAAATCACTTTCAGTCCCAAATAAGGTTAAACAAGTTTAAGTCTACTAAGACAAGAAACTAGATTTGGAAAACTGCTAATGAAAACGAGAGTGGCCACAGACCCTATTAATTATTTGCAGTTTCTTGACTTATATGTGTTTTCTCAGCTAGGATTTAGGGATCAGGTCTGCAGTTTGTTTTGATTCCTCAGCAACCATGATTCCATGCACAAGCTGTATCTTGCCAGCATTGTCTAACCAGATTTAATTCACACCAGACTGAATTGGGTCTGTTTTCTTTGAGTTTGTTTTTTTCCTTTTTACACTGAACTGTAATTAAGAAAAAAATCTTGCTGAAATTCCCCTGGAGTTTCCAATAGAAAACCTTATAATAGAATTCTAGTGAAAGTGGATTTTTTTTTCTTAAACTGGGGAGAGACCAATCAAAAATAATCTCCCTTAACAGGATCAGATGTTAACCCACTTACGTTCTTCTTACTTTCTGGTCTTGGCTACACGAAGACTTCCCTCTTGGATGGTTTTTTTGTGCATTAGAATTACTATGGCAGCTGAGTGCTTTTCAGCCTCTTGCTATAGATCATCATTTTTAGCCTTAAGCTTTGCTTTACCTCTTTTAACTTCTCAGCTGCAGTCTTGTATGTCAGATTTATGACAGTCCTTTCCCTGGCTGAATGTTCGCTCTCCAAGTTCTGTGTGTTCTCTGTTCTTCCATTGCCTTCATGCAGCAGCTCAGATCACCACATGAGGCAATGCGTTCCTTAATTTTCTGCCTTATTTCTTGGTGCAACTAAGAATGCTTTTACTTTGTGTCCCTTGAAATCTCTTGAGGTCTTAGTTAACAGAGTAAAAAGTTTTTCCAATTATGTCCAACCCCGTGCCACAAACTTTTCCTTATTCCACATGATGGACACCCTTCCACTTTGAAACTTTTTTTTCCCCAAATTCTTTTTAATCTGTTTTTATTTTCTTTATTTCTTCTGCATGAAATGAGGCGAAAAACACATGCTCTGCTTCTAAATTATAACTAAAACCTCAAGAGTGAGACTTGGCCTCTGTCACAACACTTTTTGCCAATTAGTCTGTATTGTCTGTGGTGGAGGAAAGCTAGCTAAGGGGGGTGCCCATTAGCAGCCTCAGAAAGAATGTGATAGGATCTAAACCCTATCCCCACTCCATCCCCCTGCAAATCAGAAGACCTGGGGACAATGAATAATTCATGATCCTCAAGAAGGCTCACTGTGTCTGTCTTCTAACTCCAGTGAACTTTATGTCAGGTTTGCTTTCACAAGGGAAAAAAAAAAAACTAACAAACTCCTAACAATGTTTTTTTTTAAATATTTCAAAAACAAATTAAGAAAGAACAGAGTCTCTTACCACACTATTAACATTTTGAGATATTTCCCTGTACTGAGTTAAATTACCCCTTCAAACTTGTTAAGACTGTGATGTGTGCTGTGGTGTAGTCCCTGTGGCAATGTGCTACCCAGTCTAAGATGTAAAGCTGACTTGGAGTAAATTCCTAATTATTTATGGTGAAAAAGAGGAGGAGGAGGAGAAGTGTATTTTTTACTATGAAGTTGTGCCGTCAAAAGAAATATAAGCTTTTTTCCATGTACCGTTTTTCTATTCTAAATGAAGGCAGTAGTGAATATAAGCACTAAGGGTGCTGCAAAGTTGTGTCCAGTGCCTTGTTTTGAAAAGCAAGGAAAATACTACAGAATATTAATTTACAGTAGTATCTAAGTTACCAGCATTTTTAAGATTACTTTTGCAAAGACTTCTACATTAATGTTTATGAGCTGTCTAATAGGTAAAGATAAAACGAGCAAACTTTACCAAAGAAAAGAGTAAAAACAGGTTTAACAGGAAGTGGAAGGTGAGTGGATGTCTATGCTCCAGCTGAGGAAGGAAAACACGAAGAGATTTGAAAAGAAACAAATTCACAGAAGAAGCTTATTCTGTTAGAGGAGAAGAATGGTAGTTATTAACAAATGTATGATAACAGGTGATGAAATTAAAGGATTTTGGCATTTTGAATGAAGGTACTACTGTAGCAAAGATGCATGTTACTTCCTTCTGCAATCTCCTTCAACTTGAGAAAGTTTTATCCAGGGACAATTTCTTTTATTGGACTGCACACTGCTGATGAAATAGGGGAAAAAAGGGTATACTAGTTTAATTGCTAACTTTTTCAAACTGTACTCCCCAAGCACTTTCAGCCAAAGTAAATATAAATGTAAAGCTTTATTTTAAAAGAGATTGCCTTTGTGCCAATTGTAGGCGACCATTCCTTAAGAAATTCAAGTCATTAACCTAAATGAATAAAGATTAATGTAACTAGTTTTAGGCATATGTATTTGATAGCAAGCATTTCTTACCGAAGTCCAAATGACATTTTTGAGGAGGTATAAACTGGTACAAACTTTCTAAAATAATTATTTCTTCTTTCTAGGAAAAAGTAAGAAAAAGGATAAATGCAAAAATTCTCAGTTATATCCTCTGATTGAGAATCAGTTTTGTCCGTGTGACAAGTACAGTGCTCAGCCTGTGGGAAACTGGTCAGACTGTATTTTACCAGAGGGTAAGGTGGAAGTATTGCTGGGAATGAAGGTACAAGGAGACATTAAGGAATGTGGGCAAGGCTATCGTTACCAGGCCATGTCATGCTATGACCAAAACAATCGACTTGTGGAAACATCACGATGCAACAGTCACGGTATTTAGAAATCTCTTTTCTTTCATCTGTTTACTTATCTGCTTTATTTCATTTAATATAATATGTGTACAGGTAGAAGCACAAGGTTAATGTTTATTGCTTAGGTTGCATTTTATCCCAAGATACCTTCAAACCCAGCATGCATTTTTGCTGACTCGCGAAATAGTAAACTTGATTTTTATTGATTACTACAGTGCAATGCTTAAAAGTCAAATCATGGTAAATTACTAACTATGTATTGTACTTCATAAAAGTAAAATTCTGTCACTTTTCCTGGTAACTGCACCTGTAAACTTGAGAATGAAGCCATTTGGAAGGGTCAGATACTCAAAAAATAACCAGGGACAGCACAGGACTATTTTGAAAAGGCTGAAATTATTTCCACAGATTCTTTAGATAGCTTTAATCTCCTTAAATAGCCTATCTCTAGGCATGCATTGACCTGACTTCAACAACACGCCACCCTTTCTCTGTGTAATTCGGTCATGTGTAAAACTAGGAAGTTTAACGACTTTATATTATCTGTATTCACATTGGTCCTGGAGGGATCAGCGTTCCTTCCTACCGTGGATGCATCTATAGTGTTAGGATCAAAACTGGCACTTCCTGATTTTCAGTGAGCCAGAAATTTGCTAATTTAATCACTGGAGTTTTTGTGTTCATCTGTTTTCCTGCTTGCAGTGCAAAATTATTTCTGAGCTATTGGCATGAAATGCTGGATGTTAGTCTCAGTGCCTTTAAAAGGTCAATGTAAGTTTAATTTGTAAATGATTTCTACTTTATAATGTTAAATTAAGATAACAGAAATTTAATTTATTTACTTGGATAAAGTTAAAATAGCTAATCAAGGAAATTGAATGGCTTAAGGGGATTTTAATTAACACTATTAATTCCTGTTTAGAGCTATGATAAATTAGAAACTGAATGTATCAAGCCAAGCTGTAGCATATATTTGTGATTCAATGGAAAGGTGAGCATTCAGCTTAATGCCTCAGAGCAAAGTTGGAAGATAATTTTGTGAAGAATTTTCTCCCACGTTTATTTTTATTCAAAATCATCTTTTGCTGTATTTAACACATACTGAAAGATAAGTTTGCATAAATACATCTGAATGACAAAGTCTAAATCCTAAATCTCTATATCTACTCTAAGAATGTTCTTTAATTTTGTTCTCAGCTGTTTGTTCTATGTTGAGGGCTGTAAAGATTTAGTTTTGTTCTTTTGTGTAGTCTAAAGCGGATATGTTACACTTGCTTAGCCTGACCAGGACCACTTGCCGTCTTTGTAGTACCAAAATATGCAGCTACCTCTAATGACCAGCAGTTGTGTAGGCACAGATCTGCCTGGGCTGGGTAGTTGTTCTAATTGCAAGAATTAGAGAGATCTAAAAGAGGAGTAAAAAATGGAAAGAAAGGATATTTTCAACTATCTTCGTTTACCCTGTTGTAACTCTTCATGATAGCAGTTTCTAATCTGATGGATTTTAACAGTGAATGTTGCCTACACTCACAGTGACCACAATGAATAATAATCCAGTGGAAAAGCTACTAACAGTAGATTGTTATTATACCTACTATAGCCAGGGTTACCATGTACATGCTATTAGCACAAGCAGGCTCCAAAGACAACCTTCCCAAAACACAATATAGCATTGCTTTGTTGTTTGGTTGGGTTTTTTTTATTATTATTCGTTTTGCAGTTCCATCCCAATTTCTCGTGGGAGATTTGAAGTCTCTAGCTCTCTTTGTAAACTGGAAATATTTGTGAGTCATTACTATATTTATTGTAGGTTGGGAAGCCTGAACCCTTTGCTTTTGGAGTGTTTTTCTTTTGAATTCTTTCTCTCCACATCATTTTAAGGTGTCTGGTTCTTTGATTCCCCTCACCGACCCACCCCCCACCCCCTGTTTTGTTACCTGTTTTTGATACTGAAGCACAAGGTATCTATGTGTGTTTTCTCATCAGTTCCATTCAAGGGAGAGAGCACATTTATCTTGGTCCATGGTGTAGTGCATGGGCAGATGAAGCTTGGAATTGCTGTTGAACTAACGCTGCATTCCTTGCACTTCCTAAAATTGTTTGACAGGAATTTCAGATGTACGGGGAATGAAGTATCTAACCTGACTTTGATGGTAAGGCGTTAAACTGATGCTAAGGAACATGGCACTAAAATTATTTTTTCCTTTCCAGTAGCTCTTCTAGAACAAAAATCTATTATTGATGGGTGTTGTACATATACCTACGACAGGTTATTTCTAAGGCTTACCTAAGTCATTGTCTGCCTTCAGTGTTTTTCCAGGTTTAGCGTACATTTGCAGATACGAGGGGACTGGAACAACCAATGTAGAGGTTTCAATCTAATTTCAGTTTGCTGCCTTTTCTGAATATCTACTTTGTATTCATGGATTGCTTCCTGAGGATTTGTTTTATTTTTCTCAACATGTATAAACTGCTGTTTTGCCAGTTAAATCTTATTTTATATCTTGCCAGTATTTATTATGTTTTTCTTGTTATTTTCATGCCCTTGGTGTATGACAGTTCTTTAGTTTGGCATCATCTCTAGATTTCAGTGTGCTGCTTGTTTTTTTTCTTTAAGAACAAACATAAAAGCTATATTATGCCAAATCAACAAGGGACTTCTCCAGTACCACAATAGTTACCCCACCTCCTAGCAAATAAAAGTGCCTTGTAGCTTCCCATCAATCTGCTTTTAGTTTTGCAAGCTAAACTTGACAGGACTCATAATTCAAGCCTGCTTGGGTTATTTTTATAAATTCTAAGAGAGTTGCTTATTTCCCTATGGAAATGATAACACTGAATTTTTCACTAATTTTGTAACTGATCCAAAGAAGAAGAGTCAGATTTGTCTGCTATGTTGTCTGCTTTATTCAGAAATCTGTTTTACTGTTAGTTCCTGTGAGTCTGTTATTTCTTTTCCAAGTAGTATAGTATGTAATCACAGTTTTTATGGGACATGATTTGGCAAATTAGCTTGGACTGGAAGAAAAATCAAGACCATTATTTAAGGGAAGATATTTCCTGTGTGGTGTCCGGCTTTTCCTTGAACTTTTGTTGTCTCCTAACACTATGAAATCGTGAGGTGGGAAAAGGGTGATAATTGTTCTTCAGCTGTGACAACATGCTCTAAATCTGACAAGAGGGACAAACTACACTCACACTGATGTTATGAATATATCACAGGATATGGTGTGTGATATGCTAAAACGCCACAAGAAACTCAGATTGTGAGACTGTAAAAAGTTTTATGTAAATACTGCTGTGTAAATTTATGAGGCCATGATCAGGTCACTGTTGCAAGTCATGCTGTTTTGAGTGGGAGGAATCAGAAGACAGAAGACACTGCTCTGCGGTGCCAAAAAATTCATAAGCTTTTTGTTTTGCAAAATGTTGGGTGCTTATAATCACAATTCAGTTGATTTACTCAGAAAATAAAAGGTAAACAGGACCAGAAGAATAAATATTTCAAAGCTGTTTTTACTGCTTGACACATCTCATTTTCAAAATATTTGAGAAGAGTTAACCAAGTTTCACAGACACTGAGGAGCTAAAGGAAGGGTGTGACACAAGGGAGGCCCTAAATTAGTAGACCCATAAGAGGATTCTTGCGATAATCCTTGAAATTTTGGGTGCAGCTATAAAGTCCCAAATATGCACAAGTTTCTCAGAAAGACGGGAGTGACTGTAACAAAAAAAGAAAGGCAAAATATGGTTAAATAAATTTGTTGTTACTGCGAGGTGACAATGCTGGAGAAGCAGAGGGTAGAGTCCTTCTGAAGAGGGTTCTTAGCTTTCTGTAGCTTAACAGGTTCTTCAAAAGAAGCCCCATACTAACAGCTGAAAATAGACGAAAATTTTAGCTGCAGAGGTACAAGGTGGTTTTTTTTCTTACTTTCTTTTTTATCTGTGTTTTTTCACTATTATATATGCCTAATATTTTGATTTTTCTTTTCAAAATATTTTGTTTCAAGTGTGAGTTATCTTTATTGGTGAAAGAGTTAACAACATTCAGCAACCATTTGAAATATTCTGCTGCTGGTATTTCTCAGCCATACCAATTCTGTGGAGTGTGGGCAGGAGCTAACAGCTGACAGTTGCCAGCAGATCTGGTAATGTCAGCTAAAAGTGGTAATTGAACTGTTGTTTACCTGTTTTCTTTAATGGAAGACACATAAATTGCCCTTTTTCTGGTTCCTGCTTTGTTTCAGTACTACATAGGAAATTTTACTGCAGAAATATAAAAATGTATAGTTCACTCAATAGTCATGGATGAGAGTTTTTTGGGTTTTTTTCTACTGGAAAAGCAGCAGTTGTTTTTCGTCGCTTTAGCCCTGTCATCACTAGCATACTAGAGCTTGATGGATAATGACATGTGTCTGCCAACAATCTGTTTCAGTGTATTTGTGAAAAAAAATTGAGTGTGTCTTTGTGGTCCCTTTAAATTTGGAATTTTCATCACCGAAAAAAAAATCAAAAGCAGGCCACTGTCATGCTTATGAACTACCCTATTTACTCTTCAATATTTAGTTTTTCTCCATCATATATCAGTTCTGAATCATGACCAACATACATAAGGTAAGCGGTGGTTGTGTTTGTGTGTGTGTACTGAAGGCAAACACAGTAGCATGGCAGACAGATGCCGCATTTTTATATAGGTCATATTACCCTTCTTAATTCATGTCAGTTTACTGTTAAAACCTTAGGCACAGTCAACCAGTCCAGGATAGTTTGTCTGCTGCCTTATTAGTGTGAGATTATTTCCCCCTTTAGCATTAATTAAATGAGATGCATTGATTTGTGCTGACTCTACAAAGCCCTCCATGGCTACAAGGCTTATGCAGGGGATTAGAGAGGAATATCTGCGTATCAGTGAATACTTTTACAACAGCTGCTAAGAGTATCAACGTGAATCGAGGAATTTTGTATTTAATTGCTTATGTGTGCGATAGTAAAATCTCATATGTTACAGCAGAGTCTACGCGGTCCAAGATGTCAGTTACAACTTGCTGTATCCACTTGTATTTGGATTTTTTAAAATCTTCTTTTTCACTTTCAATATTCTAACCTGAAGCAATGCAAATTTATCAACAAAAGATAGCAAAATGTTAAAATTTAATTGACACTTTCTGTTGAGTGTTCATTCTAAAATAAATATATTGCCCATAGGAGACTCTAATCTAGTATGTTAGTAGGCTTAGGTTCTCACAATGTTATTAGGATACTTTGTTGTTTCATAGCTTGTATACTTTCTAAAATTTTTTTAATATATGCAGGTTGGCATATTTGTCCTGTTATGTGTCCCCTAGAAATACGCTACCTATTGCCCTGCACCAGAAATACTAGCTTAGGCCTCTGCATTATGGTGCCACTGTATCTGCCCTGTCAACAGGACATCAGTCATGAAACAGTAATCCATCAACCCAAAGACCAGTAGTTAGTTCACCAGAGACAGAACTGCTGATGCAGGAGATAGTTAAGCATTAACAATTGCTCTCAGGTTTTGAAGCTTTGAAGGGTAATACTGGAAAAAAAGAAAAAAGTTATATGGAGTTTAATCTCTCTTTCCATGGCTAGGCAGAAATATGAATAGTCTCAAGAAATACATATATTCTGTTACAAATAAAATGCAAATAATTGTATTTTTCTTTGTCCTGGAAGATAAGTTCCAAGAATTATAAAATTCCTTGAAACAAAAATATGTGTTAAAGAACATAAACCATTCTGACATTGCATTTTCTCTCCTGGAAACGTAGCATGACATTTTAGTCATGAAAGCAGGAGCATAACTCCATCAGTCCTAAGGACAAAAGAGTTGATGTTAACACTTCCTAAGATGTTCTTTATGTGTGCACCCGTCAAGTGGTCAGTTTGTTCTTACACATTGCAGGTGCAGTTTGTGGGGAAAAACCTTATTTCCACCTACTTAACCTGCTTTGTCATTAGACAAAGTGTAAAGTCCATTAAAGTCCTCCATTTTAAATTATCCATCATGTCTGTTAATGACTTTGTTCTGGGAGTCCAGATTTTATAGCCAATTAGCAACGGGACAGTAAACCTTTCCCTTTTAATGAGTTCAGTTCATACTCCTAGTGCTTTGACCTAATGGTTCAAAGCCATTTGTTAAATTGTGCTTCAGTAATAAATCTTTAATGATAGAATAGCCATGTCCTCACTCATAGTAGACAACTGTCCATTTCACAGCCTTGTGACATTCAGCTGATAGGAGCTGAAATAATTGAGAAAGTACTGCACTGGGAAAAGGAATAGGCCTTAAGAGATGGGCATCTCTTTCCAATACCCTTCTGGACCATGCAGGGCCAACGCTGTGTACCACAGCATCCCAAGGCCTCATCACTCCAACATCCCTCAGGTGTTGTAGGGAGAAGGAAGAGCTGCAAGAAGCATGCAGTGAAAGACTTTAGTCAGGAGGAGAAACAGCAAGCAAAACATGAACTGCTGATGTCCGGAGAACATATCTTCAGCCTTTACAGTGTTGGTCTTCTATTTCACACCTTCACACTCTTTTTCTCAGCTCTTCTTCAAATCTGCTTCATTGCTCTCATTCTTTCCTTCTCTGCATCTATTGTATTTCTACCTTGGTAATTTTTTGCCTGTTCTTTAAAATGCAAGGCTCTAGCTTTCCATTTGCTGTAATTATATTACACAGTCTGTCTGCATGATATAATTATGTGATATTCTACCATACAGTCACCCACATCCCCACATATTAGAGGACTCTTTCTTTAATAAGATTTTACACTGTCTAACACAAGGGGCACCCTTTCAAGAATTATTAGATCAGAGTGGAAACAAGACTGAAAACTGCAAAATGCGCATTCATGTCCTTTCCATGTGAGCAACTATGTACCTGCATCACCAGTCCTATTTGCATGTAATATTTCTGGTTTCTATATTTTCTATGTAATTTTTATATATCACAATATGCTGTCTTCTCACTTGCTAAAATTTTTATAGCTTGGACAAAGTTTACAAATGCAAACACATAGAATATAATAAAAGCAACAACAACAACAAAGTATAAACTTCTCAAAGTTCCTAAGCATCTGCTTTTTGGGATTTTGAGGGGTGATTGCTATGAACTTCTGCAGATTATCATCCTTAATCACCCTGAAAGATATGCTGATGACATACGCACAAAAAGGCATCTGAGATGATGACATGCTTCAGAGAAGCATTTTCAGAAAAGTACCATTAAATGGGTAGTAAATGGAGTGGAATAAGTCGTTTGCAACAAGTCATTTTTGTTTTTAATTCCATCTTCTTTCTTGGCTAGGGAAATATCTGCAACCAATTCGAAGTCTGCTTCTGCCTGGGTTCCAAGGGAGTCCAGTGGCACAGCTAAATACCAAATACTCCGTTGAGCGAAATAGTGAGGCACCTGATTGGAAAAAAAGATGCCAAGGGATGAATATGCGAAAAACTTCTTAATGTCAGATATAACAGGGTCATTTTCATTCTACACACTAATTACCTATAGAATGTAAATCACAGGCCACCATCATCTTATTTCTTCCCTTTGTCCTCTATTTTTATTTGTGGGAACATTCTTCATAACATTTTGCTGTGTGGTCAGGAGATACCAGAGTAGGCTCTTGAGGGAATTGCATTCTGTTTGTGCATCACGAAGGTATTACTTTTGGTAGGATGTTTATATCTTTTCTCCTCTTTCTTTGTTTTCTATGCCTATGCACTGCATCTTTACAATTCTCTTGACTCTCTTCTGAGCCATTTATTTCCCTCTTCTCTCTCCCTGTCTTTTCTTACCCTTTCCTCTATTCCCCCTCAGTCTCTCTTGTCTCGTGTCTACTCTGGTTTGTTTTGTTCTGACTCTTTGCCCTGAAAAGTAACTTCATCCCTTTATTCTGTTCATGTCCTTGACCTATTTTTTATCCAGTATTCTTAGTGTACCAGTCGTTAAGACTTTTTTATGCTTGTCTTACATTTTGCATAATAATAAGTGCTTTTCTCTCTGCTTTTCAAAAACGTTCCACATTTCTAGTAGCTCCAAGCCTTTGTACCTTGTAGAGCTTCTTTTTAGGCCTTCAATGATTTACTTCATTCCTGTTCTCTTCTTCCTGTTTCTTTTCCATTCCTCTTGTTCAGCTGGTTAATTTTCACATGTGGAGTTTGGGTCTTGATGCCAGCTTTTCTGAGGAGGTAGGAAGGAGGGAGAGGAGAGCATCATAGACCAGATATCATAGAGATGGCATAGGAAAGAGTTATATTGTGAGCAGAAGCTATTCCATGAAGCTTGTAGGATTAAGGGCTCAACATAAGATTGCAGTTCAGTATTTTTTCATTATAAAGTGGGTGGGAAATGTCAGCTGGCCCACTGCATCCTCTCCAAAATGTGTTAACATATAAGCAAGCTTGTCGTTTTCCATGTTATAACTTTTACTAAGACACTATACCTGTAATACGATGCTGTTCTGTCTTTACTGCATTCTATGATAAAGCAGTTTTAGTGGCTGACTTCAATATAGATATTTCATAGACAGTATGAAAAAAGATTGCTGTAGTGGTATGTGTTTTATTTGATATTTTATGGAATCACTTGAACTACTGCTCTGTGTAATTAAAACGTTACCTGGGACTTGTGTATAACGAAAAGTATCTGATACCACGTCTGTCTGCAAGATTCTAAAAATCTTGTTAAACTTTTTGGCTAACATTCTCATTATCTCAAAAAAAAATCTTTGTTGTCCTCATTTGGATGAGCTGAAGGGAAATAAAGCAGAATATTTTCTAATTTGTCCATCATTTTAGTTTAGTACGTTCCACACAGGCTGCTTTTGGTAGGTTATGGAGTGTTCCCATGCTATAGTTATACAAGTCCCAAACTATCGTGATATCCTGGAGAAGATCTTTTTCTATGACAGGGGCAGATTGGTAAGATCCCTTTGAGATTAATTAAGACAAATTTAAAATAGCTCAGGGATTTATGGAAGTCATTAAAATAAAGTCTTCCTGAAGCAGCCTGTACCGGTTAAAGTTGTCTACTTAAGGATGTACAATATTTTAAAGAAACTTGAATTTGTTTCTTCCAGACATTAATTACAGAGGCATAAATTTAACAAATGCTAAATGGTACAATTGTGTTAGAAAGGTTTCTCCAGAAAAAAAAATTACTTAAAAAGAAAATTACTTAGAAGTTATTTTGAAAGTAAAGGCAGCACTTCAGAAACTCAAGTTCATAAAGAGCAGTAAAATCTTCACTTAGTTCTATCAACCAATAAATATCACTGAACACTGTGTGGAGGGAATTGCTTCTTTTAACTCTTGTTATTGTGCATATTCATTCAGTAGTTTCTTGGTTGTATGAGTATATGGTTTTGTATAGCACCTAAGAGAGCTTGTTAAAAGCTCATTTCTGGTGAAACTACAGAGTTGATGTTTATGCAATCAAAGTTCAATGTAGGATGGGGCTCTGGGATCGGGTGCCTCTGATTTCTAAGACTCACTCAGAGATGTCCAGTAAGGTGAAATGTAATCAGTCTTGCACTTACTACTGCAGGGCAATCTATGTCACCATCCCTGATATGTAGTGATATGATCTTCAAAAATATATTTTGTGTAACACAGTGTACCTTTCATACAGTATCACTGAACTAATCAATCAAATGGTGAGAGAGATTTAATAAACATGCTTGTAATTCAAGCTAATAACATTCTAGACATTTTAAGGAAGATACATTTGGCGAACAGTAGTTCCACAGTGCTCAAATTCAGGAAGTGCTCTGTATATTTCACCATTTAACACTTCCAAAGAGGAAAGCTATATAGGATAAAATCATCACCTGAATTCGACCATACAATATTTTAAATGTTACTGGATTTTTAAAAATAAAAACAAAACCAAAAAAGACCAAAAACCAGCCTTCTGTTCTTTATAGCTGAAACAAATGAATGGAAGCAACTAGAATTAGGTATCTTCTTAAGTGTTTGATTCTTTACACAGCTTGTGATTGTTTGGTATTGGCTGCTTTTAGAAGAGACAGAATAACTTTACATAAATGTATAGGTTAAAAACACAAAGCTGCTAACATCAGCTCTGATGAAAATGACAGTGATTGCTTTCAAATAAAAAAAAAAATTTCAAGATCTGTGAGAAACATTTGAAACCATGCCTAGCAGGCTGTGCCAATCATTTGAGAATGATCTTACCCAAGCATGCGTTAATTTTTGCAACTGTGTTCATCAAATATTTTAATTCACTTCTAAATGTACCCAGGTTTCATCTTTAAAGTGAACATTTGCCAATAGTAAATACATTGCAGATCTGGCACAGGAAAGGAGAGCGGAGATTTCAGATAGGTTTAGGGTATAGTTGTAAAAATGCAGTAAGGACCAGCTTTTTATTTCAGGTTTTATAGCTTCTGCTGTAAATATTAGCATAAATGACACATATTGTAGAACTATGGCATATGTTGCTTTCGAAAAAAAGACATTTTCACATATTCACTGAATTGAGGCCTCATGTTACTCCCTGCAGACCATGTCATACCCCTTTCCAACCTCTCAGGACCAATGACTTATCCAAACCAAACATCTGCTTTTCCATTCAGCGCGATTATTCAGTGTGCTACTGGGAGCAGATGGCTGTTAATCGGCAGATCATTAATGTGGCAGGCCACTCTCTCTTTCTAGCCTTAGAAAGGTCAAAAGGTGTTAAGTTCCCTCACTTCAGGCTGGTAAGATGCATATCTTTTGATTCAGTTGGATTTTTGATGTATAACTGTGATAGAATTACTTTATACAATTATGGAGGAGCTTTTAATTAAATATTTTTTCCTTAAAAAAATAAATTGTTTTTACAGTGTAAGAACGACCCAACCAAGAGGTGGGTTAGTGTCAATTACGCTGTAGCTGTCAGAAAGTTTGAATGCTGAAATCTGGTGAGTGTGAATCCTAATCACATAGCAGCGAGGATGCTCAGCTGCTACTCTAACAGTCTCCAACTCTATGTGTCAATTTTCTGCAGAATTCAATTTAGCCCTAATGATGAAGAAATCTCTCTATTCACACAGCCCTGTCAAGTCAAACTTTGGACAATCTAAATGAAGTAGACGAGGGCTTCAGGGAAAGTGGCAGAGTGACATGCTGAAGAGATTTCACTTTATTTTCCATTCATGCAGGTTATATTGAGGAAGCCTGTATTATTCCATGTCCCTCAGACTGCAAGCTCAGTGAGTGGTCCAACTGGTCTCGCTGTAGTAAATCCTGTGGGAGTGGAGTAAAGGTTCGGTCTAAATGGCTCCGTGAAAAACCCTACAATGGTGGAAGACCCTGTCCAAAGCTAGATCACGTCAATCAGGTAATTTGATTTATATTTACATTATTGATATAGATCCATACCTCAGATAACTCTTTTAGCTGTATTGTTTGTTGATGTAGAAAAACTATACAACATACAGGGCAGATGCAGGTAGAAGGGGGAGTATGTATTGGCTTAGATTTCCTCAATCAGCATAGGATCTGCCTTCATTAATTCCTCATCAGCAAGAACTTAGCACATTATCTGAACTGTAAATTGGAGACAATGAAACATTCTTACATGCAGATTAAGAGGACCAGGTTTCTGAAGATCTTCTCATACAGTGGGTAAAATATCTCATTAGAGATGCTCAAAATGGCAAGATTCTTAGTGTCATTCCCCAACCATCTTAGAACAGAAAGCACATTAAAACTTCCCAAACACTCACACAGTATCATCCCAGTGTCTCTTAGTGGGTTTTAGTCAAGCTGGAGCTTGACCTTTGGGGTACATTCACACTGGCACTGCAGTTCCAGTCAGGAATGCACTTCTGAAGTCAATCTCCCAGTATCCCACTAACCATACTTGATTTTCCAGTATGGAGCAGTCTGGCTGCACAGTCTTGGATCTTCTTCAAATGAAACTAAGTCAGAAAATGTGATCCAAGAGCACACTAGGAGTGCTTTGACCACTAGTGAGGATTTAGTCTTTGGGACCAAGCTTAACACTAGTCCTAGTCAACTCCTGAAGCTTGTTTGCTCCTGTTTGCTTGGAGAGTATTAGAAAGAAAAACCTTCCTTGTCAATTAACTTATGCTCTTCAGAATTGATTTATATTCATATTACTGTTGAATTTAATTTAGTCTGCAGAGGCATGTTAAACAGCCACATGGTCTTCTTTTTAAATATTCAAAGATTGAAAAAAAAATATGTACTGTCAATTTACATTTGAATAAAAGTTCATGTACTTAATATTATCCTGTTGACATTTTGCTAGCACAGAGCGAAATTGCTTGTTGATCTAATTTTCTACTTTAGGGAATGTAATTAGTTCTAATTTAGAAAATAATAAGTGTTAAACTGCAGCTAATAAACTAAGTTTGTGATCTATTTTAACGAAATACAAACTGGAATGACGGTTGGCTGGTTTGGGTCAACATGTAAATATGCTTTAAATTAGGAGGAATGTGTTTCAATAGGAGCAAATTATAGTCTATACAGACGTCTTTTTCCTTCTTTAATATTCATGTAGTGCATAACAGGCTTGTATTTTTCTGCATCGAAGGTGATTTTGCTAGAGGTCTGTTAGCCACTTGTATGCAACACTATTGCCCTCTACCGGTACTTTGAGTCAAATTTGTTTTGTTGCAGTGTTACATGGTACTTACCAAATAATAACAGATAACTCAAAATGTAATTACTGTAAAAATAAAACTGAAATATAATACTTTCATGAGAAGGGAGCTCTACAGATAAGATAGGAATGTTGAAGAATATAGAGGCTGTATCTTTTAATTTTAAATACATTCACTATCAATTCAGAAACATGCAGGGAATACACCTGCATTCTAATTTTGAGGTAATTATTTAATCTAAATGTGATCCACCATTCATTCACCTGGAAAACTACTGACTCTTCAGAATATTTAGTTCAATTATTAAATGTAATTTTTTAAATTTATGTATTTATTATTTATATGTAACATTCTTCGTTGCTTACATACAAAGCATAATGGTTCAACTGGGTCTTTGGTACCCACAAGTATGTGGAAAATGACGTATAGAGGGGCTGTGCTGTAATCTGAGATCTAGGAATTATGAACTCTGAGGAAAGACTATAAAGTGTTGTCTAGCACATGGAAGAGAAGATGTGAGGGAGGATGCTGGCAGTCTGCTAGCATGTACATAAAAGGCTGTTCAAAGAAGAAGGAAATAATCCATTTTTCATGGTCGTCATGGATAGGATAAAAAGCAGAAGGCTTTGACTGCTGCAAGCAGATTTGGGTAAAGTCTTGGGAAAACTTTCTAACGGTAAGGCTAGTGAAACATTGAAATAAAGTGCTTAAGACATTTGTCAATTTTTAAGAGCAAGTTGCTCAACATCTCTCAGGGCTGACATGTACAACTGTATTTTGGAGGGGGACTGAACACAGTGAATGCTAGATGTCTTATTGAGCATCTGTCCTTCTGAGCCATGCATACCAGGGTGACTCCCAAACCACACTCCAAATGAGAGAAACCTGCTTAGCACCCACTTCACTAGGCTAAAACTCATGATAATTACAATAATAATAGAGTCAGGTTTATTATAAAGTCATGTTGATGGCCTTTGGAGGATTTAAAATACAGAGGCTAATCTGGGGCTGTTAGAGAAAATAAGGACATCCTTCTCTTCATTGGCTCCAGGCATTATTTGCCTCCTTATCCAGCAGGTGGGTATGCAGTCCTTACACTACCCAACTGCCATGGCCTGCTGTCATAGTTACAAAAATGCCAGTAGGGTCAGGAGGACACCACTAAATGCAGGCAATTCAATATAAAGTTCTGATTTGGCATACTGGCAAGATATCAAATTTTTATGTTATTTGAAAGGCTCTTGAATGTGCAGCATTTATTTATTTCCCCTTATGCCAACCAGGGTGAGACATATAGAGTTATTTCCCTAAATTAAGGCTTCACTATTCTCATTTTGGAAATCCTGGACAAGAATAAAGTGCCACTTCCCATGTGACTACAGTTTTGCACTGAATCCAGCACCTTCCTTAGCATGCATTTACATCACCCATCTTTAAGCCTGAATTAATGCTTATGTAGTTCAAAGAAGACCCAAATATGCTGATTACGCTGGTCTTTTTGTGCAAGGGCTAATCAGCTGTGTGGTGATATATCAGACTCTCTACACATTCATTGTTCAAGGCATTATATTTTTTGTGACCAGTGGTAATTAGTTGCAGGTTAACTGATAAACTATCAACCCATCAGCCCTCTTTTTCTGTCCAAGCAGTATTGCTGAAAAGCAATCAAGGACTTATATAAGACAATGTCTTAGATTGTCTAGAAATACTAGTTGTGCTGACTTGATACCCAGAATGATATGTGAAGTTAGCTGGTATAAGATAATTTTGAGGCAATGGGCTTTAAGTAATCTATTCATAATTAGGATTCTCAATGAAGGACTTAGGAGCTTTTGGAAGGATGAGAACTGCCAGTTTCTTTTATTCCCCTGAATCTATTGTACTTAATGCTGTCAGAACAATTTCAGTTAGTAGAGAAGTCCAGTATCCTCTCCAAAACCACTGAGGATTTTCTCTTGTCTTAGGGAGACTGGATTCCCTACTGTGTGAAGAGTTGATGCTTGTTACAGACAAAATGGGAAAACAGTTTTATCGTGTGTTAGGGACTGAGAAAGAGACTAGATAAGTTGCCATCTCTTCTCACTAGTTGTGATTTATAAACTTTTATTTTCTTCCAAGGGCAAACTTCTTGCACAAATGCCTCATGACAGCAAGGGAGATCCAAAAGGAAAAATTGCATGCCTTTTGCTTGGCAGAAGTGATAGAATATTGTTTGTAATAAAATCTAAATGAATGCCATTTAAATTCATATGCTTCACTCTAATAATTTTTTTATCTTTGGTTTTTCTTTTGGGTTCATGAAAATACTTTCTTCAGGCTCAGGTAAGAGTTTCTAAAATAGAGGGGTAACCTTACTGTGTTCTTCCTGTTTGTTCTCCAATGTTTACATTGTCTGTCCTTTTTTTGTATGTTTGAGAAAATGTATGGAACACTGTATAAATTACTATATTGAGATACTATTTCAAATCTGTATTCAAAGCTAAACATAATACTAATGCTGGTACATTAATATATTAAAGTGATTTTAAGCATCCACAATGAAAAATAAAGTGAACCAGTATATATTCGTATAATTTACCTTGAGTTCACCGCTCTTTAGAAATACAAAAAACCCACAACTAACAACACCGGGATAGAATAACTGAAGATAGAAGGATAGAAGTAAAGTTTTAGCAGAATTTTAGCAGCATTTTTCTAAAAGTTTTTCTTGTGAGCTAGCCTAGTTACAGATTTTATGTTAGTTGTGTTGATGTTATTGGTGGAAATGGCATAGCATGGGATTAGCAGCAGAGAAAACCAGGGAATCTGTCATTAAATAGCTTCTGACTTTTTATATTTCTAGTTTTCTATCAAGTATTTTATCTGCAATATTACTACGGACTCTAAATCAGCAAGTTTACATTTGTTATTCTTACCAAAAAGAGCATTAACCTTTTTTTTTTGCATGATCACTGTTGCATATTTACCTTACTTGTGTCCAACAAAACTGACAATCAATGTGAATTCCAGGTATATGAGGTAGTCCCCTGCCACAGTGACTGCAGCCAGTACGTATGGGTTACCGAGCCTTGGAGCGTCTGCAAGGTGACCAATGTGGACTTAAAAGAGAACTGTGGAGAAGGTGTTCAAACGAGGAAAGTCAGGTAAAACAGTGTTGCTCCTCCTTTACCTTAGAGAACCTTCACTTTCAGCCATGGCTGTATTTAATTTGATGTAATTCTGTGTAACGTATATTGTTGTCTAGCCATAGATACTGGACCAGAACCTGGCTGATATAAATCAGAATAGCTTCAGTGACTACAGTATGGCTCTGTCTGCTGGCTAGGGATATAGACCTTGATTCCTAATTTATAAACTAATGTATATTGTACTTATACTACGACAAACACTGCAACATATGATTTTAGTGCTTTTCTGAAAGGTGAAGAGGTCCTCTTTCTATATGAAACTATGATTTAAAAAACACTTTTAAGTACATATGCACTTTGGAATAATGGTTACACTTATTACAAGAAAAGGTGGCAAAAGTGAATGAAGTGAAATAGAAAAAGCCAGAAATCTTCTGTTGTTTATTGAACATGATCTAGGCATCCTGTGTGCTTGCTCGTCATCCTAGAACTCTGAAACATCTAACTTTTAATTTATTATGACATAATGCCATTAAAGTACTAATTCCACAAAGCTAATATATGGTCATGCTGTATCTCTTGTGTTTACCTTAGAACAGAGAGAGTGTTTCAAAAATCAGTTTAGTCTAATAAAGTAAGATATTTGCAAAAAAAAAAAAAGGAAGAAACTCCTAATATCTATCTGTGTGTGGAAGGCTTCCTATTGATATGAGCTTTTCTTTTGCAATTCTGGAAAGCAGATGAAAGCCTCTTAATTTGAATGATATTAGCCATGTACTAGTTAGTTTTCTGCTGACAGGTGGAAGGGGTACGTTAAGAGTAGATGCCACAGCATTGGAAATACTGTGGAATGAAGACTTGACTTCAGCTCTGCAAAACTAAGTGTATTCATTTCTCATCTTAACTGGGTCTCCACCTGCTAATTTAATATAACGGTACTTTAAAAGCATCTGTGTAAATTAGGCATTAATACTAAGAATATAAAGTTTTAAAAGTTTTAATATTTCTAGATTTAAAATTGTCCTTTGAAGCATGCACAAAATATGTCTAAACTATAGATGATTCACATTATTCTGGCTTAGAGGTAAGCTAACGTCAAGTAAATCACTTGCACAGAAACTCTCAGCAAATCACTGATAGGGACCATTTAAATTCCGTGTATTTCTTTATATCCTGTGATCTGTGAAAACGAGGATTATTTTTGGCTCTTCAGTTTTGCTTGGATATTCATAGATCAATACTTAGTTCTGTTACTTCAATTACTTCATGTTCTTTATGTGCTAACCAAATGTTAAGATGCTTCAGAACACTGTGGAATACAGTTACTGTACAATATCCATGGCAAATGCAGTTTATGTGCAGTTCTTTTTTCCAGGTGCATGCTAAACACTGTGGATGGTCCTTCTGACACTGTAGAGGATTATCTGTGTGATCCTGAAGAGATGCCACTTGGTGCTAGAAAATGCACATTACCGTGTCCAGAGGACTGTGTTATGTCTGAATGGGGATCATGGTCTCGATGTTCTTTGGTAAGAAGTATATACATTTATAGTTTTAGGAGGATACTTTAAAAATGTATACATGACATATTGTGCAAAGACGCTGAATTGAGCAGTGATTACATGTGTAAATATCTGTCTTTACTGTCGTATTTAGGGTTGTTGATAGTTGGTGGCAGATAAAGTGTGCCAGTATTTTCCATTAAGTGAAATTGTTCCAAAACACAAAATATAATGTCCCCAGTGGCCTTTCTTCAGCGTGGGGTGGGTTCTGTGTGGTGGAATAAATTTGGCACTGGCTTGTGAGTCCATCTTTGAGCGTAGCTGTCAGCCCCTCCATAGCAGTGCAGTCACTGTACTAAAAATGTCAGTATCCTGTAACAAGCAGTCTGTAGATCAAGACTGAGCATAGAAAGATAATTTTGGGTCTCCTCTCCCCCTCCTGCCAGCAATTTCAAAAAGAAATGTCAAAAAAAAAAAAAAACCTAAACCAAGCATGAAAAAGTGTTTCAGGACCTCTGAGTATTTGGGCTCTGGTGCACTACATTATAGCATTTGGAAAGTGAGCATCCCAACATCCAGTCTATGAGTGAAATAGTTCCAAAGCACTACTACTGAAATATGAACTAGTTAGGAAAGTACCAAGGTGTTACCAAGTTAGAGAGTATTTCACATTGGGTGGTGCCAAGGTGAAAGAGCAGACTAAATCCTCTCTGAAATAACACGGAAATGGTTTCTTACACAACAGAATGAGCCTGTTATTTTACATTTGTGCTTTGTGAAGGGATTACCTGAAAGGTTGTTATAATGTTGCATGAAATGGTATCAGGGTGCCAAAACATGAAAGCTGTTTCCAATCTCCCTTTCAAGCCGTGCAATGGAAGTAGCGTCCGTGAAAGGTCAGCTGAATCCCTGAGACAACCAGATGATGGAAAGTCTTGTCCTGCTGCCACCGAGACAGAAGTTTGCACTTTGAACAAAAACTGCTACCACTATGACTACAACGTGACAGGTATTTGTGGTGTTATGCTCTACTGACAGCGTGGGACTATGGTTTACTTATATTTGCCTCACCGGGCAGATTTTTTCAGCTTTCTGTTCTTATCCAGAGGGCGCTGTGGAGCTTGTACTGAAAACTGGTTCAGGCTATTTGATCCAGATAATATATTACTGGAGGCTTTGCAACTTGGGGGAAGTGTGATGCTGTAACTCCAAGAAATGTATTTCTCCCACCATTTTGTGATTTGCTCAAAATCCACACAGACAAAACCAAATATGAACTTGTCAGGAAGGCATCATGGCACCGACTATTTGAAGTCGCTGTTTCCAAAAACGTGTAGCAGCTGGGCTCCGTGAGCCCCTGCATGTGTAAAAGTTGCTTGTGAGGATTATTTTAGACCATCAGAATTAGAATTATGTGGGACATTGGATCATTATGAGTTTTATCTAAAATGTCTGCTACGCTAATGAATTCCTTACTTCCAGACTGGAGCACGTGTCAGCTCAGCGAGAAGGCTGTCTGTGGTAATGGCATCAAAACACGGATGCTCGACTGTGTTCGCAGTGATGGCAAATCAGTTGACCTGAAGTACTGTGAAGAGGTGAGTGAGTACCTGTGAGTAAACTCCCTTCTAATGGTGCTAATTAATGCTGAGCCAACTGAGCTATACGGCATATAACCCATCTTCGCCAGATGTTTTGCAACACTATTCATGGATTGTTAAGTACCTCTGAAATGAACTGTGCCATCAACTGTGATTTTTATACAATTTCCTTCGGTTACTTTTAAGTGCCTCTGTGAACGTATGGTAATTATTATGTCCGGAAGGAAATTACTTAGAAACAATAATTAATAAAGTAAAATAAAGGTAATAAATCTTAATCAGAACACTAATCATCATTCTAATTTGATACAATTTCTGCATGGAGTCTTGGACAGCTGCCAGCATCAATCATTTACTCAATGTGTTGGAAAACTATTTCTCACGTGCCATTCTGCAGCTGGGCTGAATGCTAACTTCTTGTATCCAGCTGTGCAATGTGAAAGATACCCAAGCTAGCGCGAAAAAATGTGCAGCATGAATGAAATATTAAATAGGAGCATGTATAGGGAACTAACTGGCAGGCAGGAGCACTTAAATTTTGAAAAAGCCATTTTACAAATATTCAAACAAATTTCAAACTTGACAGCACTGGGTTTCTGACATTTTGTGTGTTGGTCTTAATGTTTTCAATTGCATGGAGATAGTAATGTGAAGGAAAATGAGAAAACAAACCAAGTGTTACGTTAAGGGCCATCTTACATGCATTTCTGATGGAAAGTAACTGAACTTGTTTCAGCTGCCATTCCCCCACCACCTTGACATCAGAAACAAAATCACTTGCAATAGGGGACTAAGGTGGACCAGCCTCCACAGCAGCTTTGGTACCAACACCTTTTGTGCTGGACCTTCCTGGCTAGCGGATGCTCTTCAGGACGTGCCCATAGAGGAGTGTCTCATCAAAAATGGAGGGAGTCAGGAAACTCATTATGTACTCTGGACTACAGTTTTGTAATGGTGTATCTGACCTGCTTAGGCTTCCCCAACCCCGTCCAACATCCTGGATTCCTGAATCCGTAAGTCCCTAGCAAAGGCAGGAGGTTTCAGCTGAGGCTGGCAGCCTACTTTTGTCCTAAGTTCTCCTTCACACATAGCTCTTGGGTTTATAATAAAATCTAATAATTTGATGATTTATGCCTCAGGAAAAAACTCAGGATCTGGCTACCTACCAGCAAGTTTCTGTGAAGTTAGTAGGGGAATGCATTAATGCATTCTGTTAATATTTTAATGCATTAAAGGAAAAAAAAATTTGGCGCTCAGCTTATTTGTAAAAGGCTGCAATATTGATTAATTCATACCAAGACATTATATAAAATATCTATCCACATGAATGCTTAAATAGAAAAATATGTGCTTTATTAGATTTTAAGGGGAAATATATTTCTTTCACCATGAGCCAAGAAATTATTCCTGTTGTTAACCAAAGATTCTGAGCAACGTTTAGAACAAATCTTTACATTTCACACTGAAGTCTCATTGCAGAAAACTTCTGGAGCTTTCCTGCTTTTAAGAAATGAAAGTTTATTACTCAGAGAAATAATTAGGACAACAACATAATATCTCAAAAGCTACTTGCTGTAAATGACTGCCCAATAGACATCACTACAGTGGGGTCCTGGCTTTATCAGCAACTGCTGTAATACAGTCGTATTTGCCCTTTTGATATGCTAGACCATATAGAGATACATCTTCCTGTAGAAAGCTCTGATCCACTCCCCAGTCATACTGTTAAGACTATTTGTTGAATTATGGATGTGTAAGCAGTGGTACAACAAGGTCAAAGGCTGATCGAATAACTGTGAGGAGTAAAACCTGTTAAACTGATTAACAAGAAAGCCAAGCTGTTCAGATCTTACCAGACCCTTCACTCTAAAGATGTGAAGGCCAACTCTGTAACCTTCCAGGTCACGAGATGAGAGGATTCAAGAAATTATCAAAATGTCAATATATACTGTGTCCTTCTTACTAATCTAACCACAGGTGATCCTTCAGGGTGGGGTGTTTTTTTTTTGCTGTGTTTTTGCATTACAAGGGCAGTGCAGAAAGATTAAGTGAAGTTCAAAATAAGGTGCATGCAGTTACAAAAGTTGACGAAAAGAGAAAGATGAAATAATTTTGTAATGACTTAGCTAATGGTATTTCCCCTGAGCTATCATAAAACTTTATACTAGATGTGTGAATAAAACAAAAGCTTTGTTTAATTTATGTGTAGATAAATTTACAGAATTATGACTCTTATTATTATATGTGAAGAAGAAAGATCAGTATAGCTAAACCTATCCTGATCCCTAAGAAACGAAGTCACCTGACTGCAATGTCTGAGTTCCTATATAATATGTCATTCAAGAAACTAATAAAAGCCATATATAAAAAACCCCTCCACACTGTCTTTTGACTACCACCATCTCCAGGTATGAACATCAGCATAGTTAAATGCTAACATTTAACTCTGTGTTCTGGTTTCCTAATCTGTCCGTATGATCTTGTGTTTGTTTCAGTCAATCAGCTCAAGAAGCTAGCCGGTCATCCTGATTACTGCCAGGATAAATCAATTTCTAGAGCTTATTTCCAAGTCCTCGTTATGTTAACACAGTTCCCTTCAAACTCTCAAGTCACAGTAGTACTGGATTACTTGCTCTCGAACTCTACAAAATTAGCACATCACAAGAACTCGGTTTGTCTTCTTGAGTATTTGAAAATCAAATCACCTAAAGCAAGCTGGTCCTGGTCATATTCATATTTATGGGCTTATTTATATTCATTTACCTTCAATTAAAGATCAGAAAAGCCTAGAAACCAGCAGTTTTGTCTACATTAGAAAGCAAACTTCTCTGTTTTATTGGCAAATACTGTGCTTGTCAGATTGTATGATTAACCTCTGGTAGAGGTGCCAAACATTCCTATAAGCAAATACATGCACTTCGTGATTCGCAGGGTTTATAGAGCATGCTGGTCTGGCAGCCTGCTGCCCCTGGTGTGTGCAGCCAGGAGTACAGGGTGCTCAATGGTAGCTTTCAGTGTTACTCCTCTAGTACTTGCCATTCTCAAATCAGAAACCACAACTCATCCAGAACAGAGGCTCTTTCAAGTAAAGAAGCTACTGAACACTTTTCCAAATGTTTTCTAAGCTCTTCTGGGTGAATTGTGGTTCAGCTGAAGGAAGGAGAGGGATGAGAAAATAATATGTGATTAATATCAAATTGCAGCCTGCCAGTTGTTCACCAAATCTGTTTCACTTCAGTATCTAAGACATGCAAATGGCAGATCACTGTGGGTAATCTGGCCTTCAGCTTTCTCCTCTTTGCCTTTAATATCTCTCTTGGTCCTTTCCTTCTGTAGCTGCCAAGGTCCAGCCGAGAAGGCCAGTCTTGAAAGAAAACAGTCATGTTTCTATAATTGGCAGGGGTCAGTTCAGCAGGTCTTAAAGCCTTTGGTCAGAAGATTTGACCCAAATATAGACTTCAAAGATGGTTCTCTAGTTTCCTAATTATCCAAATTCTAGATTATCCAAAGGTTTTAGGTGTTGCCTCTGTGCAGGAGCTGGATAATCAAGGTTATACTGTACCACAGAGAAAAGCCAAGAACTCATTATTTGATGCATAAAACAGAACAGAAGTCTAAAACCTCATTTGTCTCAATAAATGGTACTGCAAATGCAGATTTAAGACTTGGTGAGTCTATCAGGGTGAAACATTTCCAGTACTTATGGTAGTTTATTTATGGAGGACATGTTAATGTTGTGCCTAATTATTGCTCTGTGCTTGCATTTAGTAGGAAATAGTGTTTTTATTTCCTTTATAAAGTCTTAACTGCTGGTTTTATTTCATTAACCTTTCCAGTCATTAAAATTAATAGGTTTTGAAATGTCTAGTTTGCCTTTTTTTTTTTTTTTTTTTTCAAACTATGTGGGGATTTTATCTACTTAAAGATATCCACAGCCTCCTGGGATTCTGAAAGGCCTCAATGATGATTGGGGTCCACTGGTGAGGGACAATGAAGAGGGCAGTCTTTTATGCTGGGAAGCTGCAGACCTGTTCATATTGGCATGATTGATTTTCTTTCACATTTTAAATCATACACACTATAATCAACCTATCCTTTTAACTCATTCTGAAGCTATGCAGGCTGTAGGGATTATTATTGTCATGCTAGTAATTTTGCCATCAGTTGTATTCCATCGTGCATCATATATTCTCATGTGTGTTAGTGAGAATATCTCTTTTCTTCCTTGGATGGAGAAAAACTGGATTATGGAATTTTATAAGAACATAGAAATGGCTTTACAGGATAAGACCAAAGGATGATGTAGCCACTGTGCCATCTCCAAGCATGGCCACAAAACTCTTCCTTTCCTTTGGGGGTTCCATCATTTGTTACTGTTAGGCTGAGTCTTGCCCAGAGGGGAGCTTGGTACAGAATGTAGTTTTGGGAAAACATGTGAGTCTGGCTATTTCTGTGTCCCCTTCTGTCATACTCCTCCAGCATTTGCAGCTTTCGCTTTAGGAATGTTAGAGGATTCTGCTTTTTGCAAAGCTTTTCAGAAAAACATGCAAAGCTATTTTTTTTTTTCTAGAATAAATCATTGTCAATGTCATGTCAATATTTTTGCATACAGTAGAATGGATAGCATAATATATATAATAAAATTACACACCATGTTAGGAAAAAAAAACAAGAGAGGCATGAGCAGATGCCTAAGGAAGAATAAGGAGGACAGACATACATGAGTTTCCATCTACTCCTCTCTCATCCTCCACGTGTTTTCAGTTCTTGGACTGCATTTGCCCGATGTGGTTTCTGTGTGTTTAAACCTTCATATTTCTCTTCCATTAACTTGTCCAGTCTCTCTTGAGTTCTTGTAAACTTATAGCACCTGCAACATCTTCTGACAAATAAACTGGCTATCCATGTTCATCCTCCTCCTTTTGTTAGTTTTGGACCTGGCTCCTAGCATCACTTGAATTCATTTGTTAATTGCTGTTGATAGTTCAGTATTTTTATATTCCTATTTCAAAATACTTTATTAATACTTCATAAAATACTTTGTCCTTTACGTATTGGGTAAATTAATACTGTAGAGCTGAAGCCACACATTTATAGGCTCTAATTTAGGAAATAATTGATAAAAATAGGATTTAAGCATGTATTTAAAAATCAGCATATGCATTAGGACTGTCATGATGCGAGATTTGTAAATGTCCTAATTGTTTTACTTTTTATTCAGTAATGACTTCATGCTTGCTTAAAGCTTTAGTTGTCTCAGATTGACCATGTCCAAATGATACCTTGCACAGATGACACAGATTAGATGTTATGTGCTGACCATTTAATATTTTCGTCTAGCTTGGTTTGGAGAAGACATGGCAAATGAATATGTCCTGTGTGGTGGAATGTCCTGTGAACTGCCAGCTCTCTGACTGGTCCCCTTGGTCTGAGTGCTCTCAAACATGTGGCCTTACAGGTCAGTCTGCATCTTTGGCATTAAAGACTGAGGTGTTTTTTTCTTTTTTTTTTTTTTTCTTTAATAAAAGTGATAATATCTCTTTTCACAGAACTAGAGAATATAGCTAGCTAGGGAGAGTGATGGGGATCTACATCAACATTAATCATGGAAATAATATGCTTTAGTGAGACTGTACTCACAGAAGACAATGAGAATTTGGCCCACAATAGTTTCTGACTCTGGGAACAAAGTGAGATATGATGAATTATGTACTGAGACTAAAAAACCCACTGATGTGAATATTTATTTTTCAGCCAGTGGGGGGAGGAAGAGGAAGGAGGGATTTCCTCTTAAGTTTTGTTACTGGTGCATTTAGAACAAGTAAGCTTGTAGAAGAACACAACGATTAAACCGAACAAATTTACTTACCGCAGAATTCCACATTTTTAACCACAAAACAAGGGTGAGGGGACAAGTTACTTTCACTGTGATCACATTAATTTTTTTTCCAAAATGTTGCTAACCACTATCTAAGTTTTTTAAATCAAATCTATGTCAGAGAATGGGTATCAAAGGCACATACTGGTTATGGAGGAACTCTTGTTATTTATTTGCACTGATATGTCTCAGAATAAGGACCTGAAAGCACCTTTGTGCCAGGCAACTAAGGTATACAGACTACTGAAAGAGAAGGGTAGAAGCCCATCTATGAAGCCTTTTCCTTCTGTAAACATGTCTGGAATATGTCACTACAGATGCTGGATGGTTAGGTGTGTATGGAATCCAATTTCAACTGCTGGGCTCAGAGTAAAAGGATATTGCATCTTTTTGTGTTCCTTGTGTTCCACAGGGAAAAGGTCTAGGCAGAAACACCTGAAAGCTCTGGCCGTCTCAGGATCCCAACAGAAAGACCTATTCATTTGTTAATGATACCAGTTAATAAGTTGATACTTGGTATCTAATAGTGTAATAATGTTTCAGTTCTTTGAGCTTCCCTTAAAGCATGACTTCCACATTCAAATAATCCACACTTCTATATTCAAAATATTCCTTATAGAGTCAGAATTGAACTAACAGCTCTTCTGAAGGCTTTCCTTTACAAGCTTCTGTTTATATACAAGACCTGAACAATTGACCTGATATTTTTCTGAATGAGAATTATAGTTGTGCTTTTTCAAAATGTGAAGGTGGGTCACTATCTGAAATCCCTGATTTTTCCAAGTATAGAATTTATTTATAGAAGTCAGAAAATTTATTTTAAATAGTAATGTAAAATAACTTTCAAATTTTCAGTTTTTTTAACAGGTGATGGCAACCTCACATCTAATCCTTGAATCTGTAATTTTCGTATTAAGCAGGAAGTTGGAAGTAACTGCTGTTTTTCAGCAAGTAATAACGATCTCATAAACCCAGTGACCACAAAGCTGAGCCACTTTTGTGCACATATGCAAATACCCATAAAGTTGAGGAAGAATCCAGTATGTAAAAATTGTGCTCCTTGCTGTTCTTTGGGTTCTTCCTTCAGTACTTTCCACAAAAATCTTTTTTTTCTCCTGTGACATCTCAGCTGGAGCAGCTGTCAATCCAAGAATGACAAGGCTCAACTTGGCAAGCATCTTTCTAACTAGCTGCAGTGAACAAAGCTGTCTGGGAGATTGATATAGTTCTGCTGCTGCATCATGGCTTCTGTAGCTTGCTCTCAGCAAAAGATTTGTGTCATGATTGTTAGGGTGTTCAATTCCAAATGCATCAGATTGAAATGTAGAATTAAAGATTAATTATTTCGGCCAGATAATACCGGGTGTTATGTAGGTAAATCTATGTAATGCCTTTGTTTATTTTAAGCCTCAGTATACAAATTTAAATATATACATCTTATTTCAGACTTGGTTCATGTATTTGCCTATATATAGTTTAAAACACCACAGCTGTTTTGGTTTTGTGGAAACCTTTGTGAGGTACCAACTCTAGAGCAGCCACTTTATCACTACTTCTGGCACACAAAATTTTTTTTTATTATATCGCATGACCTCTCAATGATCTCTGTGATGCTGGGTAGTGTGCTACCCATGGTTGAAGAGAAGATTAATGTTGGATAAGCCTATTGTATTTTAATTTTCTTTGGGCCTGAGTAAAGAATCCTTCATCTCCTGCAAAATCTGCATGTCACATTATCCAGACAGACAGTGAGGGAAAGTTGCAAGATGTTCCTGGTTGCTGGAATCAGACAATCATGGGATACATGATTCTGTATTAATTCGGGAGAGCAGAACATATTGGTCTCTTCTAGCAGCAAACTCCAGATGAGGAACCAGAATCTTCACTGAAGTTCCAGGAACATATTGTCACATTCAGAAAGAGCATTTTCCCCCAGACTTCTGAACTAGGAAATTACTACTGTTGTTTGCTGTTACAGGAGCAATCTGAAATCCTAATCAGACATCCTCCCAAACTTCTTGCAGTACAAACAATTGACAGACTATAAAGTGTGTGACTTGGAAAATACAAATCCATATAACAGACAAGAGCCAAAAGATCTACTTTACAATCCAACTTGTCAGATGTGGAAAAAATTACTTTATTCAAACACTTTTCACCAAAAGAAAACCATCTTGAGGAATAAATCAGTCTAGCCACTTTGTTGTTAGTTATATTGCTATTTCTTATTTACAGGAAAAATGATCAGAAGAAGGACCATAAATCAGCCATTTCAGGGTGATGGGAGGCCTTGTCCTTCTCAGATGGAGCAATTTAAACCCTGTCCAGTAAAACCTTGTTATCGATGGCAATATGGTCAATGGTCTGCATGCAAAGTAGAGGTAAAAGCCATATGGGACTTTGAAGTTAAGGAGCTTGTATATCTAGGCATATTTGTGATATGCACAGATACCTGCTTCATAACACTCTGCTTCCATCTATCTTATACAAAAACTAAAGATTTATTCTTAGAGTTCATATTTGTCAACATACACAACAATGTCCTACAGATATTCACAGTATAAATGTAAACTTTGGTACCTAAGCAGTATCTTTGCTACTAATTTAAACTCTTCTATTTTAAAAGAATATCTGTGGAAATAGATTGGCATCCTACAAGAGATCTCCACTTGAGATGCTGTTGTGGTTGCAACTCAAAGACATAATTAGCTCCATACTTTAAGAAACGATGGTAGCAGCCAGCAGAATTTTTGGTTTGGTTTGGGTTGGTTGGTTTGTTTGTTTGTTTCAGAAGAACAATGTCTTTTTTTTTTTCTCTACTGGAATTAATAAGTAGCCAAGCAAAAAATAATAGAAGACAGTGTCATGTAGCTCAGATCTAGTCTTCGGGCGCTTGCTTCTGTCCAGCATCCGTATATGTCCTTCTTCCCCAGGATGCTCAATGTGGAGAGGGAACACGGGTGAGGAATATTTCCTGTGTGGTTTTTGATGGATCCACTGAAGATGTTGGCAAAGCAGTAGATGAGGAATTATGTGGAGAAATAGAGCCTGTTATAGATGGTAATAAGAAGATGGTACTTGAGGAAACCTGCACTGTTCCTTGTCCAGGTAACAAAGCCATTCAAATAAATGTTGCATTTCAAGATTGGTTGGGTATCATTACAGTTATCAGTGCCTAGCATTAGCAACAAGCAATTAAATCTTTTTCACCTGCTTTACTGATTGGATTCATCCATCAAATGACTAACAGAGTTACTTTCTGATAGTAGCTTCATGACAATAAATGAATTATAAAAAATACCAGGTTTTAAATTTTATAAAAGACGTGTCTCAATCACAGATTGTACCTAATAAGAATATATTTTTTCACAAAAATCTTTTGAAGTAGAACCTGTGTTTAACTCCATAAGAAATAGTGTTGGTTTACAGCTAAATATTTGCTTTAAGTGCTTAGATCACCTAACAGCTTTATTAATACTATTAACAGTGGCTAAGATCTTGATGCCTTTTATGGTTGTCTAAGAAAGCTAAGCTAGGGAGCCTTATTTTTTTGTTTAAAGGGGCTATTCCAAATTAAACTAGTACTTTGATCTTTGTGAAAATGTGGTGTTTCTAACTGTTTAACTCACTGGGCGTGATGTGCACTGTCATTGCCCTTGCAGACTGAATTCAAAGGAGCCATTATAAGTGATCATGTCCATGACCCTCATACTGAGAAGGATTAAGGGCCTATAACAGCTGTTTAATTTCCAGTGGAACCCCTCCAGTTCATTTCAAACACTTATTTATAGAATTTGAAGTATATGGTTGTTGTTCAGTAGAGGGAGTAGTGATGTATCTTCAGAAGTAGTGATTAACTCCTTCGCTTCTAACGCAGCTATCATTCCATACTAGTACTGGTTTTGTTCTCTTGCAACTCTCCTCTTTCTCAGATTTTTTTTCCAATTCATTTCAGATTGGAATGGAGGTAAAGTTGCCTCAATAAATAGAAAATAATAAAAAATGGAGAGGCTTCCATCACTGCTTTGTGCACCCCATTCTAGTTGCATGATTTTCACATATTTTTAGTTATTAGATGAAAATTGGAAGAATAAAAAGTGTGTACTTATGTTTTCTTGTTAGTCAAATTTATTTAAAAATATATAGCTGCTTACTGCTCGCTTTTAAAATTTTGCTGAGCAGGAACCCGTTCTTCAGCAATCTCACATTTAGCCTGCAAGAATAACTGCCCTGTGGGGATGTGCTAATGATACACTCCAACTATTGTTTCCAAAAATCACTACTTGTTTTCCTATTATGTATACATCAGTTCTTCAATTATTCATTTCTTTGCATGCTTTCCTAACATTGGCAAATAAAATTCCTTCATTAATCAGGCATCTGGTCAACACAGTACTGATTATATCTGTCATCAGTATAACGCAAGGTAGCATGAATTTTTAATAGCTCTTTCACTGAAATATTGAGAACTAAGAGGTTTATTTATGAGTCTGTGCACAGCCTAGTCCTGTTTTCTACTGCAGTCTTAACAAAATGGTTTCTTTGTGTTGTGCCTCAGATCTTCCTTAAATGTTCTTTAGCTGATCATGCTAGTTAGTGTCATTAGTATAACTTTATTTTTCAGTTTTACACAATAAAATAACATTCTGCAAATCTCTATTTTGCTAACATGAAATACCCAGAGCAGACTTTTAATCACCTTCCCATTTCCCTTTCTTGCAAAAAATGTTCCAGCAGTCTCTTCTACTCTCTGTTTAGATAAATTCTGTGTGAGGATAAGCAACAATTGTTCTTTTTAAAACCAGACAAGATATCTTTCTAAGATCAAAGAAGTAGTGTGAACAAGATATATAAATTTAGTGTGAGGCATACATTCTAAGACATTCAGTGCAAAAAACTCTTCACCTTATAAAATTGATATTTGACAGGGGACTGTTACTTGAGAGAATGGTCAGAATGGAGTCTTTGTCAGCTAACCTGTGTTAATGGTGAAGATCTCGGCTTTGGAGGGATACAAGTCCGATCTCGGGCAGTGATCATTCAGGAATTAGAGAATCAACATCTCTGTCCAGAACAGGCTTTGGAAACAAGACCGTGCAATGGTAAGCACCAAAATACACATAATGCCACTTCCTGTATGAAAAAAAATAAAGAACAACGATAGTTTTTTCTTTCATGGTATCAAATTTAGGCAAATACAGATTTGGTAGATGTAGAAATGCACTTAAATTTTTGTTTTTCAGAAGCAACTGTAAACAGAAAAAACTTTCAAATGCTAACTATCATATGTTACCACTTTAAGCACAATCTTTGGAGAACTGATCCTTTTTTAATAATGAAACTTCCTTTTACGATGTGGGAAAACATAGTTGCCTTATCTGCTTGATAAAATTAATTAAAAAAAAAATCTTTACCTTTTGATGAATAACCAAACTTAGATATCTCTCTACCCTTTGAATTGTTGTTAATTACACGACAGTGACATTAAAAAGTCTCAGTCATGCTTACCACTGGTACCGGACAGAGTATCTAAGACATTTCCTGTACAGATGTTTCTTGTCCATTCAGAGGCCAGACAGATGAGGCAAAAAGGAATTTTATTCTTAGCTCCAGGTGCAGAAGTAGTTCATAATTTATCCCAGGCTAGATGAGAGGTGTACAGGAGAGCTGAGAAGTGAAACCAGATGCAGCTCAGGCCACTTCACCAAGCACTGGAGCATTGACTGAAGCTCAGTGTTACGAGGAAAGGAACCTGACTCCTAAATGAGTTTTGCACAACAGATGGGCTACAACCATTATGAGGTTATTGGAAATGTCTGTTTTGCCCATTAACTACATTAGACTTACTCCATAAGCAGTGTATACAACCATTATAGTTAGTGTCCAGGACATGTCTGGTCTATTCTCTATGTTTCCAGAAAGTGCAGGAGACCTTGGGACCTCCATGTGTGCGGTGCACTCTTCTGAGTTGCTGGGTGAAGGAGGAAAGAGCCTACCTAGCCATAAAAGCCATTAAACATAATGAGTATGGTCTACTGATGAGTGTGTCTGCTGCCAGTGATAGCCTCAAACCTTGTAATCAAATTTCTTGAAAAGTGGATGTTCTCTGTGTAGATGGCCAGTGCTATGAATACAAGTGGATGGCTAGCCCGTGGAAGGGATCTTCTCGAACCGTGTGGTGCCAAAGGTCAGATGGTTTAAACGTCACAGGTAACTCCTTTTTTTATATACACACAAAAGTCTGGAAAACAGGTGGATCATATTTTTTCCCAACAAATGGATTTTTTAAAAAAAGAATCTGCTAAAAACACTTGTTTCTGATGTATGAATCAGTATCAATGTTATCCTGAATCATGTTTTTGCTGCTAAGGATGTCATTTCTTTTCCAGAGTTATGCAGCATGTAATGCTAAAAGTAAATATAACTATTATCTTCTGTACTGGACCTGAAATGTTTTACTTTGTATATTTTTTTACCATAGACATATTTACACTTCTAAATTTAGGGTTTCAGATTTCAAGCCTTACAACAAATAGAACTTTTATGTATTAAAGTTCATTTCAGTGCCTATACAGAGGCAGAGAGAGATGCAAAGCTTAATAATATCATGTATGTATCATACATCTTAAAATTACAAAATATCAAATTTTAATAAATGTGCTAATATAAGTTTATTTCTTCATTTTCGGGACATAAACATATATCAGGATACTTCAGTGGACAGCTATGGGATGCAGTTAATTTTTGTGCAAACTGAAGCACAAAACACCATGAATTAAGAATGACTGAGGTTTCTGAATTCAAGAAAATCTTCATATACATCTATTTATATGAACTTATTTATAAGAATTAGGGATTCATTTAAGCTAAGAGTTATGCATTTGTTGTTGATGTAATTTTTATATGAGCCAAGGTGACAGTGAAAGAATCCCAGAGATTATAAGCACATGCTTAATACCAGCTACTGACAGGTCAGTCACAGGAGAGGACCTCTAATTCATGGACTGCCAATACAATAATTCTTGATGATGGAATACACCACTACTATCTGTTGTAGCAGTAGAAATAAAATATCTGTGTTATTTTTACAAGGTTTTGAAATAATACTTTATAGTCCAAAGTCTCTTTTGCAAGTGTCACCTTGTGTTGTTAAGAATATTAAAATGCATCATCTTTGCAATGAATGCAACAGGGCATTATTTATGCTCCCTGATTGCTTCCTGCCTAGCTAAGATTCTTGTATGATAAGTAAAACTCTAAGTAAGAATTCTTATTGAGATTAATATGAGATATTATCTATTTAAAGGTCCTACATGATTTCAGAGTAAATAGTGTCTAGGTGTTTATGGCTCTGAGATGTTAAATTCAGAATATATTAATAAATCACTGTCAGTCACATAAAAATAATAGTTTGTTCTGATGTGACTGAATACAGCCATGTGAAACATTCCAGGAAAGACAAGTGTATGAATGTGTGTTGTTGGCAGATTTTTCCATGATGGGACCCCCTAGGCAGAATAACCTTGGACCTATACTGTATAGTTTTTTTCAAAGCTTGTTTGTACATGGTTTTAATGCTATGATAACTTTCTGATTTGAAATGAAGACTAGTGGAAAGTTCCAGACAACGTAATCACCAGTTTCCATGCAATGCAAAAGTATATTTTTTGTATGTGCCTGATAATTTCCAAATAAAGTACTTAAGTATAATGTTCTGTGAAAACTTCCCTGCGTGAAGCATACAGTTGTGAACCAGACTGTAATTTACATCTGAACGTTTTTTTGAAAGTGGTTTGTATAAGCTACAGTATTAAAGCTCAAACTGGAGATGCATATACACGATTGATTTAAATGGAGATTACCTATTTTGGTCTAGAACCAACCTATATCTCTGATTATTGTGTTTCTTTGCTGCCTTATTGCTGCACATTTGGCTCTAACATAGTGTATTTTAATCAAGATGTTATCAGATTTTTATTATGGGTTCTGTTGGTATTTTATGGCCTTTATTTATTTACTTACTTGCATAATATTATTGTGCTGAATAGTTCTTTTTTACTTGAAGGTGTTGTTTCCCATGGGCGATGAGGCAACTCTTTCCTTCTGCAGCTTCCTTGGATGACTGATATATTATTACATAGATTCCCACAGGCATGTGATTTGTATGCTAGGATGTATAATTTTCCTTTTTTGGGGTGGGGAAATCTTACGGCAACCAGCAGGGTTTTATTTGTTCCTCATTGGCCATCCCGTTAACATTTGGATCTACGTAACCACATCTAACTGCATCTGCTATGGTCGTGACCAACCTCAGCTATCAGGATTTCATCATCATATCACACCAGTATAAAAACGTTATTAATTTGGAAGATGCAAAATAAGTCATCCTATAGCAGTATAAATTTTAAGCTACATGATGCACATCCCTCTTCTGTAAGCTAGAAGGAAACCCAGGTAAATTCAAACTGATTCTAAATGTATTTTAAAGTCATTCTGGCTGAAATGATAGTGAAAGCCTGATTGTGTTTATTGGTCCATAACAATATCTGCACTGTACATAAAGCTGTAGAAATGAGAACTAGGATAAAAAGGAAAAAGACTGAAACCCACTGTATCATCAGTATCATAACATTCAGTATGTGCTTTACTGATAACACTTCTTTCCTTCTGAAAAATCTGTCTTAGACTAGAACGAAGTGTAGCTTCATAAGAGGCAAAGCTATAGCATGAGTAAAAGTGACTACTGAGGAGCAGCAGAAAATGCGTATCCATTCGTAAACCAGATGAGTGGTTTATTTTCAGTTTAACAGGCAAAGATATAAATCAAAAATATGCTTTTATGTTCTTTGTGGCCATAGTTTTAATATGTCAGTCATAAGGAGGGCCCTATAGAACCAAAATCTGTTCCTTCAAGCACAACAAAGCATTTAAACTGGTTTTTGAGCAATCCACCGAAGTAACAAAGGGAAAACCAAAAGGTTCACTGGCTAAATATTAGTTCTCTTAAATGCACATGAATGCGAATACATGTGCTGTATCCTTAGTCTACCTATAAGAAAATACTTGATACCAATTATCCTTCACCTTGGGATAATAGAAGGACTCTTAAATTCAAATTAGCAATAAAATTGTAATCCATGACATACTGTAGCAAGTAAAGACATCAGTAATTTCATCAGTGGTGAGAAATTACCATGTCAAAATATGATTTTCTGTCCTACAGGGGGCTGTTTAGTGATGCGCCAACCAGATGCTGACAGGTCATGTAACCCACCGTGCAGTCAACCCCACGCTTACTGCAGTGAGGTATGTGCTACTGCATTGGAGCATAAAACACCCCTGTGAGGGCTTCCGAGACATCTCTCTGCATTACAAAGATTATGCCAACAAATAGTATTTTCAGAGATTTTGCTAATCATTTATTTGTTAAAATCAACCTCAGACCATTTTCTGCCTTTCAATTAAATGTTGAATAATCTCTGTTGATTTGGTACAAACCTTCATAAAAATACATGAAGAGGTACTCCCCAGGCTAGCACTCATCAAAACAGTCTTCTCTTCCAGTCATCCATTTTGTTATGCTTTATAGCTCACAGAAAACTGTGTTTTTCTGCTACACAGTGTAAAACACTTGTTCCCTACAGACTAGAACGTGCAGTTGTGAAGATGGATACACTGAAGTTATGTCCTCTGATGGCACACTCGAACAGTGCACTCTCATCCCAGTGGTGGTGATCCCCACCATGGAGGACAAAAAGGGAGATGTGAAAACCAGTCGAGCTGTGAACCCTACCCAGCCCTCCAGTAACCAGTCAGGACGAGGAAGGACCTGGTTTCTACAGCCTTTTGGGCCAGGTGAAGTCATGCAATGAGCAGTTCTTAATGCTAAGTACTGCTGCAAGGTCTGGCATTTACATTTTTGTGATGCCAAGGAAGAAAAGAAAAACCCTTAAGTGTTCATTTAAGAAGACAGGCACCTGCCCTGACTGAAAACAAAAGAAGAGACATAAGAAAATCCCTAGCCTTCTCAGTTACTCCACCAATATATTTAATGAAATCTTGTGTTGCAGAAGATTTCCTTTTAATCCCTTCTACATGTTAAAATTTACAGAAGTGACCTTAGAAGGCAGCTGGCTGCAAAGATGCAAACCAGGATATTAGGTTATGCTGTCTCAACCAATAATGCTATTGACAGAATGAAAAGGTAGCACTGAAGACTGCAAAGGGTAAGGGCTGCTTAAAATTTGCAGCCGTAGCATAAATTGTAGGAAAATAATCAGTACAGATATGCTAATGCTTTTCTGCCATATCCATATTTAAACTAATTCATGTTAGACAAGGGCTAACCATATTATTGATATTTAGCATAGACATGCTCTAAGTCTCTATAGGCAATATTTACTTTTATGTTGGATCATATACTTTAAAGCTGACCAAGGACTTATGTGCAAGTGTGGCATGAAATATAAGACAGTTATCCCATCAAAAATACTTTATGAAGTCCATCATATAATCAGATTTCAGTAAATATATCCTGGTACTATTAAGCACTGAGGTAAATAAAACTTTAATTAACAAAATACTTCCACATAGAGAGATATGATGCTTGTCCAAAATGTTAATTATAAGACGAGGGCAATTGGATATCTTCTTAAGTGTCTTTTAAATCACATAGAACTAGATATTCTAACACACTTGTATCTTAGGGCATTCATTTCTTTCTAAAGTTTTTATGGCTTTTTTTAATCTGAGAATTGAAAACAGTATCTTTACATGCATAATCCGTAAAATGCTACAAATTGAGAACTACAGCAGTACTTCTAGTAAGCAGATTAAATCATGTTCGGGTTAGAAATACTTATGTTAGATCCCATTAGTCCTACTAATATTTACTGTTATTTGTACTGTGATACTATACTTGATACCTGCAATAAAATGGTCTTTACTCCAATTAGTTAATACTTTAATCCACAATAAAAAAAAGAAATTTAAGCTTTTCTGGTCCTCCTTTAAAAAATAGCATCTTACCAAATTTGTTATCTTTTACTCATTCTAGCTAACTCCACCTGAAAAGGCCAGAGGGTGGGTTGTAGCAGCCAGAGTGCCAACAATAATCAAATGTCAGACAGTCGCCTTCAACTATTTAGGACGTGGATGCTCATACGAGCTCAGACATGGTTTTTGGAGCAAGAAGCAGTTCAGAGATTTCATGAAAATGTACCAATTTTCCACCAATTCAAGTCAGGAAGTAAACATAGCTCAGACAAAAACAATGTTACTCAATAGAACTAATACTTTATCCAGTGAAGGTTATGAACAAATATGGAAGAAAGTGAGCATTTTGCACTTCAGATGAGATTTATGCTTGATTGTTTTTAATTCAAGGATTGGGTATCTATTGGAAAGGTTTTGCTTTACTCTAGCGTGATTATTCCTTTCCTCACAGTTTCTAAGTCTAGTTTTTAAATAGTTATTTCACTGTCTTCAACAAATTGTATTGCAGTTGCAGAAACAAAAGTATTAAAACTATCTTCTTCAGGTATGCCAATTCCCCTGTAATTTTAGAAATAATCTACCCAGGGGGAATTCAGAATTAGTTAGTTAGATGCCTGTAGGTGTATAATAGGAGCGACCTCATTAACAGAGTTCCCTGCTTTGACAAAAATAAATAAATCCATACTCAAGGTAATGCCAGTCTTTTTTTCAAGGAGATAATACTATTTTAAAACAAGCAAACCCAAACCAACCTGAAAACCCCTACATTTACCAACAGAAATAAGCCAAGGAGAGAAGAAACTAACCTATTTAGCAGTACTGAAGTCTGAATTCCTCTCATTCATATTATCATATCGTTGCGTATGTCAGGTCAAATCTATTGTTCAATCCATCTTTAATGCATCAGTTATTTCGGTTGTATCAGTTATCAGTTATAATGTTTCATTAGGTTGATTAATGTAACAAAGCTAAAACGTTTTTATATTGATTAGTCTTGAACAAGTAGTCCGCATAACTGCAAGACTTTGCATTGCTAGGGAACAGCAAGCCTGAACTTAACTGCACAGCAAGAGAGAGCACTACTGTGAATCTGAGCAAAGTCAGTCTGACTAATTTTTGTTATTATGACATTGTAGAAACATCAACTGCATTCATAATCCCTATGTGTTCTACAGAGGTATCAGGAAGCAATAAGTATTCGGTCAGGAAAATTTTAGCTGTTGAAAATACACGTGACTTCATGAAATAAAAATTTTGCCCCTTGTAAATGAAATAATTCAGCTTTTTTATGGAATTTTCATTATCAAGGAAGTGCAACAAGGCTAGCTGACCTCCTGTAAAAGAATGTTTTCAGAAAGTCATTTAGAAATTTGCATAATTAGTCAGACAAAAGTAGCGAGTCAAACAACATGTACTGACCTGGGGTTGTGACATACTCATTTGAGGTTCAGAGCAAAACTCCACAAAGTCACACCGTTCTTCCCTCATTTTCCTGGGATAAGTGAGTGCATCTAAGGTCAAGGCAAGCAGGAGGGTGGGATGTATACCTCAGCGTGCAGGGACATCCTGTCCAAAATACAAACTGCAGAAGCCGTGCACAGGTGAAGTCCTTATTAAGAACAGACGGCTGTTCTACCTGTGAGCATGAGTTGGCTTTTTTAGTGCATTTTTGCTTGTTTTTTAACAACAAAACTTGCATTTGGTAGGAGGAGAGATTGGAAAATTACTACTTTATGCAGTAGTGAAAGTTGTGTATGTGCAGTTAGGGTATGGGTGAGGTAACACATGTCAAAGGTATTTAAAAACTTAAAATTAAATAGCAAGAAGAGTAACAGGCAGATTGATTTAGCGGAGCTAGAACGGAAAGTGATGCTAACAGCATAAATGTGTCCCAGGCTGACCGGCTGCCCTGTGGTCACACTGAAGGGTTGTCTGCTACCAGCGGGCCCAGGGGCTGGGTTTCTGGAGATCTCAATTGCTGCCTCTGCCCCACATCTTGGCTCCATTCAGATTATCCAGACCTCAGCTGAAAAGCAAAACACCAGGTGCACAGGGAAGCTGTTGCTCAGTTGTTTAATAGTATTTACCCTCATTAAGCTGTAATTGCTAGTGAAGACATTTATTTTGGATTATAAAAATATTTCTACACTATATCAGAACTAATAATTCAACAAGACTAACACAAACACTACTGACTAACATTCATTCCTTTTAGATGGGAGGCTGAAGACCTGGGTTTATGGTGTAGCTGCTGGTGCATTTGTTTTACTCATCTTTATTGTTTCTATGATCTATCTAGCCTGGTGAGTTCTTTAATTATTTACAAACAAGCAGTCCCACACAGACTGTAATGCAAGCGTTTACGTATGCCGCTGTAGAAACTGCAGGCACTTCTGTGAACTGTGGTGTTTAATTTTCCATGTCCTTTTGTCCAACCTCGAGTTAATAGACTCTAGTTGTAGTCTAGATGATGCATAGATAAACGTAGGTTCTCCTGAGGTAAGAATAACTTCTTACAAATATAGAGTAGCTTACTGTATAGTTTATTTTTGCTGAGTTTATCTCTCTTAAAAGTGTACTGTGTCTGTGATAATTTCATTTTTTCTGTATCACAAAATGCAGATGCAAGAAGTAAACTTGGTAATCAGGCAAGTCAGATTTTATATTTGTCAGGATGTGGAGACACAACCAAACAAAGTCTGAAAATCTTCTCATGCATTTTTCATACATGAAATAATATTTTGTTGAAAAATCATAGTGCATGTGAAAGCAAAGATTTTTTGCAAGAACAAGTCACCTTTGAGAATGATCTCCCTGAAGTTTTCTAGGTCCTGTTTGGAATTTCTAATCCAAATGACTGTGCAGGTGGAGGATAAGGGAAGTGTGGTCACACACATCAGGCTCTTGGCTGTACTGCATTAGAAGACATTTGGGGGGGGCTTCTGGATTTGTTTGGTTTTTAGTAAACCTTCCCCAAATCTATATCTGTCTAAGTAAGGAACAAAATCTTTTATTTTTTGAGGAAAAGAAAATCCGTTTGCATACAATGCCACTGCAGATTCTTTGTACCTGAATCTGTGGCCACCGCAAGCCACTGTAACAACTGTTTTGTTACAAAGATTTAGATTTGGGCAGCCTGACATAGCTGAGATAAATTTTAGTTAAGACTGAGGATGCACAGGCCTGATTTAAAGAAATGCTTGTATTACACTCTAAAAGAAGACAAGTACTAAAGCATGCATAAACATGCACTTTCCTTTGGCTTGGTAATTTTTTAAAACTATATCAAATGGATTGGAAATACTGCTGGATTGAAATCTAATTCAAGGCTAGACAGAGAAAGGTTATGACTAACAACCATATCCCTGCTATTTTTGACTGGTTTGATTATAACGTATAGAATTAACTGTCGTCATTCCAGCAAGTATAATGAGATAAAACTAATCAAAAGATGGAACTTTACTGTGGAAGCCTTTGATGTGTCAAGAGAGGTTAAGATTTGAGTCACATAATTTAAAAGAACCTGATCGCGGCTTTGATACATGACCAAATATCGCACTGCAGGCTCTGGGTTCTTCTGAAAACTGACTGATCTTCCAGGATTACCTGCCAACGATTTCATCAAGTCACATCAGCACCATAACAGCCTGTTTCTGAGCAACTGAGCTTTGAATTAGTTGTTGCTTTCAGTTGATAAAGAGATAATTGCTGATCCAAGTGAAGGTTTTAGGCTTATAGCTTTTATAAAAGAACAACCAAATGCATTATCTTAAAGCAACACACTCAACTTTCATTTAAGACTGAAATCCATCTTTTCTATGTTATTAGTTTCTTGTTCTATTTACAAATTATCTTATTGTTTCAGCAAAAAGCCAAAGAAGCCCCAGAGAAGGCAGAACAACCGACTGAAACCTTTAACCTTGGCTTATGATGGAGATGCAGATATGTAAAATAGAACTTCTCATGGTGACAAATGGAGTCTAAATTAATGAATTGAAATCGGAAGGTATCCATAGCCACAGGGATTTTCTATGGAGTGGATTAAGTGTTTTTCTTTTTTGTAACTGCACCATAGATAAAGAATGATGGATTACATAATACCTACGGATATCCAAGGTATTATTGCTTTACTTTAGACCATCAGCTCTGAGAAATCTGGCAGAATCATGTTAATAGACACTGCAGTTGGAGATTTGTGGTCTTTCCTCAGTCTTACAAACTATAAGCACCACTTCTGCCTCCAGAATACTGTAGCTGACATAGTATTAACATTTGGAAGCCCCTGCAACATTAACCAAGTATAATAAGTACGCATGAAGGGTTTGTACCAAGCTGTCTATGACTCTTTATATTCAAGCATAACATATATACTCAGTTGAACCATATGTATTACTCTATCAGATTATATACTTGTTAAAGAGCATTCTAGTGCTTTGTACAATATTCACTTTTAACTGGGATTAACCCACTGAGCAAGTTCAACAGTTTGCCAGTTGATGATAACTTGTGTTAACATGCATTTCCGTGGGCAATGACTCACTTGCAAAATTCTGTCCTGTTATCACTCCAAAGCATAAAGGCCTCCTGTGTACATCCAGAAAGGAGGCATTCTCAGATTCAGTATTTTCTAGCGGTTGCTGCCTGGAAAAAGAATACCCATTGTAAATGTTACAATACGTTTCTACTTTCTCTAACTCAAACTGTTGCCTGCATCTTTTTTGCTACATGTAAGGCAAATTTTTGCACTATATTAGTGCAGCATGATATGCACTTAACTAGTATTGCCATAGAAACTGCCTCTTTTCAGAAAGGATGATGAAGTATCTTGTGCGAGGAGTGTCATCTAGACAGGTCTTGAATCCTGAAGAGAGTAGCGTTCGGTTTGGACTGCGACTGGATGGAATCGGCTACCGATGTGTACTGTACACACCGTTCCTTGTCACAGCGGCCATTTGTAGTCAATATCATGGCAGTAATACAGGTGTCTATTTTCTTGCCCCATTTACCTATACTGGTATAGATTGTCCTGCTGGTTTCTAATTGTACTTTGAAGGCTGTTTATGACTAGATTTTTTATATTTGTTAACTTTGTTAGAAAAAAAAAGAAAAGAAAAAGAAAAGTGGTTGCCCTGTAATCTTGAGTGACAAACTGACTATCTAAAAAGGTATTCTGATTGTTCAACTAAAATAAAATGGTTTTGCTTTTTTTCCTTCCACTAGTGAGAGTGTTTTCACTGTTGCTGACAGTGCAATACTCAGAGCCCTTTTGTCTTTTCTCATTAGGATAATTGGATAGACTTTTTTAATTATTCAGTTAAACTCTTTAGTGTACTGGCAAGTAAACAATAAGATCAATAGTTCTGCCGTCTTAATACTCATGACTTTTTAAAAAACTCTGGCAGAGTAAAAACTCACTGTTAACCTCTTCCATGCTTATGGCTTTTCAGTGTTACGCTTCTGGCATGAAGCTCATTGACTTGCCACTGTATCTACATGCCTGTTACAGATGTGATTCGTGACCTGAGAAGGGTTATTCTCATCAAATGGCTTCTGTGTGTAGCCTGAACATATAAGTGACTGTGCCACTACTAAGCAATACAAAACTTTATCAGGCAACCTCTCAAAAATAATTGTTATGTAAAGTTCAATATTAGGTTCTCAGGTCTTTTTTATAACCTAAACCATTTCTGCCTACTCATCACGCTATTTACTCAAGAAGCACCAGTTTTTGCATGGAGTAAAACTGTAGCTTTGCAAACTTTGGCCCAGATCCACTGAAATTGATAACAAGACTCTCGTGGACATCAATGGGTAACATCAGTCCTTAAAAATACTTACTTTTGTTCCATGTAGAATAATTCTTGGAAACAATGTGCATTTTGTGAATGTTCAAGAGAGATTATGGTCCTACTTTAACTTACCTAACTTATATTACCAGTGTGGTGTTACTGCATCAAGAAAATGATCTTCCTCACACTGCATAAATATTCCCCAACTGGGAATGGTAAGCAGAGAGGAACAATTGTAACAATCTTTTGTACAGGTTTAATTGCTCATTTTATACCTTGATCTGGCCACAGCTGGTGAAGTGCCATGGCCCCCTGCCACAGCAGTGGTTCATTCATATACGTGTTGCAGGACTCGGGGCTTCAGTCTCATATCTCTTTGTAAAGATCCATAGGAAAAAAAACCAGATCTTGATGATTTTGATTACTTCAGCATTCTTGAGTAGAAAACAAGAAAAATCTAGTTGATTCCTATTTTGTCAGACAAACAAAAAAATAACATGGGAAAGTTATAAAGAATGATAACTATCATGTGGAGACATAAAGCTTAATCATGATTTCTGTACTTTTAAAAGTCTGATTCTGTGTTGTCAAATAGTATCGGACCAATAGGGAATTGAGGGAACAGGGTGTCTTTCATTGGCAATGAGTCACCTTTATTTATTATACTGGCTGGTCTTAGCAGGAGCTGTTACCTAGTTCTTGCCTTGAAGATTTTTATGTCCTAAATCTAAGAATTTACTAACTTGAAGTTAAGGGTATGCCATCTCCTTTTTCTCACTATTTAAAGTGGACAAATGAAGAAAGAGATAGGAGGGGGTTTTAAAGTATATTTGGCCTTTGCAATCCATGCAAGTATTTTAGTATGTGTTACCTTTTATATCTGGTTAGTGAATTTTGCTGGTGCACATCTGCATCATACTAGTGCTGCATTTAAAATCTAGAGTGCATTTTTATTATTATTTTTTTTATGAACAAAGTGCATGGAAGTTTGAAGCCCGAATGGCTTCCCTTGTTATCAAGAAAAAAAATACTAGGCTATAAGGAGGGCTGAAATTTAGGTAAAGCTAAAAGTTGCAAAGGTGATTAAGCCCATTAGCATTGAAGCAGAAATAAATAATAGTTGAATTATCAATATAGAATGAAAAGCAATTTGCTTTAAAAATCAGAGTACTTCTACAAATCCAGTGCCTAAAGCAGCCACTACTGTAGATTGTTAGTTTGTGAAAGTAACGTTTCCAGTGATCAAATAAACCATTCAGAAAATAGCAAAGTAGACATTTTCCTGTTGATGTGGTGGTTTGTATTTTCCTTTTTAATCTGTAGTTTCTAGATTACTGTGTCTGCTTTGAGTCCTGGAGAAGTTCCTTTTTGAAGCTTTGATGCACTTGCACAAGCTTGTTTATATTTGGTATAAAGCACCAATTTTGAAACTCCCTTCCTCCTGCCAAAATGTAATAAAGTTTGTTTTCCAATATTACAACCTGAAGAGACCAATTTAAAAACTCTATGTATAAATCACTGTAAAATATACCTTGAATGAAATGGAAGTCTGTCTTTTTACCTTTATGTAAATTGTGCTCACCAAAAGTTAAGAGTTTATTTTGCCTAACTTAATTTACTTGAATATTTATTTTGTAGAACAAGGAGGCAGCTGTCTGAGGAATGTTTACCTTTTTTTGTTAATGTTAATTTGTAAATTGTGTAATGCATTTTTATTTTTTAAATTATGTATATTTCTTTTTTAATGCACAAAATGTTTACGTACAACTACTGCAAATTTGTGTATATTGTCACTAAGCTTTATTCAGTTAATACAGATGATGTGAAAATGTAACAAGCCTTACATTTTCATCTGGGTTATTTTTACATAACTGATGTATTGCTGACAATAAATATAAACACAAAATCATTTAATGTCTTTTTTTAATAGATGTAGTATACCATGCTGGGATAGACTAACAATAAAAGCCAGATCCCTAAAATATGACCACCTTTTAAATAGTCTCTTTTTTGAAAGAAATTAGCAAACATATTCTCATTAAAAATTAATATTTCTCTTAAAAAGAAAGAAAAATACTTTCTGATATTATGGTAACTATCAAAGTCCTTGCTACGGTCCTTGTTAATGTAGACATTTACAATGCATATTTAATTGATTGGTAAATATCCAATAAATGCAATAAATCAATGCTATTTTGGATTTTCTTCCTTAACTGCCATTTTTTAGATCAAAAAAACCGATCCATTTGTGGAGAATAAGGGGTGGATCAAGATCTCACTGAAAGGCATCTGTTCACATCAGTGAAGTTGAATCTGTCCTTGCCCCTATATGAGAAGGAACAGGAAGCAAAATCCACCATCCCCCTGCAATAAACAAACATGCCCATGGCAATCAATAAAATTTTCATTTACATCGCCGTTGTTGAATAAACATTACCAAATTCACTTTAAGTTCTTCTAGAATCAAGAATTTGTTGTTGATTACCTAAGGAAAAAAAAAATTACTGTGCCTTTTTCATAACTGCTTGTATTCCCTCTCTGTGCTCTCCAAAACTCATTTTTTTCATGTCCATTTCTGGAGCATATATTTACACACCATTTCATGGGGTTTTGTCCAATTTCAGTAGTTATTATCTCCCCAGTCACCCTTCCAAACTAACCCTTAAAAAGTTTAAACCCAGTTTTGAGAGCACACAACTCTGATTTTAGAGGCATTTCAAGATTTTCAGAAGTACCTCCTACATACATCTTCTCCTGCTGGAATCCACTGCAAAATAACAGAAGCATTGCACTTGTCTTCCCACCTACAATTTAACAGAGGATTTTTTTTTAGATCATTTGAAGTTGTTTAATTCAGTATGGGCAGAATTCTATAAACAGTTCAAAAAGATACTTGAGAGGAGAAAAATTAAAATTATCATTTAAACTCTGCAGAAGAGAGAATTGCCTATGGTATGCTAATGAAGATCATAAGGTCTTCATATTTAGTAAAGAAAACTTATGGTAGGACTTTGGCAATTGGTTGTAAGACTTCTAGAGTAATGGCTTACAGATTAGAAATGTATTCTTTATTATATATATAAAAAAAAAACAAACAACAAAAACAGGAGCAATACAAATACAGTGAAAGGAGATAAACAGAGAGGTAAATCAAAAGGCTTAGGTGAGCATTGTAAATATTTTAGCCTTCAAATAATCTGAAGATCCACAGTGTTAGTTCTAGCAAATTAGCCTGCTGCAACAGTAGTGTGTTTAAGCAGCCATTCAGGATCTGTTCGGCATCACTAAGCACAATTTGGCTACAGAAAAGGTTATTTCTGAATCTTCTGGTTGTTTTCTTAGACACAACAAAGCTGAATGTCTATCCAAAAGCAGCTGATGAACAGGCAGATGAACAAACCTTTTGCATCTTTTCAGAGGGGTGGCGGTTTGCAGGGGCAGGGACAGGGACATTTCTTAGTATCTGCTTGTTGTTCATTTATTTTTCAGCCGGGGAGCAGGTGACTCATTTAGCTTACCTTCATTTGGGCAGTGCCCTTGCCCATGGAGGGGGTTGTCCTGTGGTGATACACTGGTGAAGTATCTCCTACATCCTTTTGGAAATGGGCATCTTTGCTAAGTCCTGCTTGATCTGAAAGGCTTACTGTGAGGCACACCTTCAATCACGTATGGCAGATGCCATTGCTCTTTCTGTTTGTCGTCAGGCAACTTTGCGCCAGGAGAGGGCTGAGCCTCATGAGTAGTCTCTCACAGTGGAAGATGTTAACACCAATCTGCTGGTACTCATGTGTGGCAGTGCTTTCAGTTGACCCTTCCAGCCTCATGTATAAACTGTTTCTGGTATTAATATTCTGAGCTGCCCTGACAAGCTGATACTGTTAAATGCTACCTAATCCTGCTTGGCCCGGTTTGGTTAGGTAACAGCTCTGCTGAAAAGGATGTAGGGGTGGTGGTCCTGGTGGACAACGTGCTGACCATGACTCAGCCATAGTCCCTGGCATGAAGGAGGCAACCACACACAGGGCTGCATTGGCAAGAGCTCAAAATACATCATTAGTGCCCCCAGCCCTCATAAGGCTCTGTTGGGAGCCCCCTGTCTGGTTTGGGGCCCCCTTTTGATAAGGGAAAAGTCCTTCAGTTTGTCACTGTGGTGAAGCTAAAACTTAGCCACAGGCTCATACTCCATGATCATAGCTACTACGGTTTTCCATATACAAAGAAACTATATTTCGAACAGTTCAAGATTGAACCTGTTTAATTATCACTATGCGTTTATGTAGTTACAAATCCTTTGTCTTTTTAGAGCAAGTAAGATTTATAACTGAAATTATAAAATGAGGCTTTTGTTTCCTTTCAAAAATACCCTTCATAATATCATTATGTGTCTTCAAAATGGCAGAACATTAATTGTTTGTTTCTCAATAAATATCAGATCAGTTTTTCTTAGCTTACAAATAAAAAAAATCTTTCATCACAAATTCAGTGTTGGGTTTGAAAGCAAGTCTAATTTTTTTTCCTTCCCTTAACAATTTCAAAAACAAAACCCCTTTCTTATACATGTCAAACTGTGACTTAAAGCTCAGCTTTTTAATTCTTCCCAGTGCTGCTCATTGAGACGCATATATGGAAACAGCAATATAATTTGAGCCCACGAGCAGAATTTAGTTAACAGTTCTGTGAATGCACATTCAGTTTGTCGGCTGTCAGATTATTTTTAATATGCTGCCTAGTGAAGTCCTACGAAAACCTCTGCCAAACTGAACCCAGATTTATTTACAGAACAACAATCATCATAGGAAAAAAAAAAATGGAAACTGCCACAGAACAACAAAGGAAGGGTGACGTATTGTGTCTCGCTTTCATACTCTAAACCTGATTCCCTTAATAACTTTCTTCCTATGCCCCCATTGTGTCTTGGTGCTTGATGCCAGAATTCATCCTTACCTGGAACTTTTCCGATTTGCACTGATTGCTGTCATAGCCTTAAGTCTTGTTTGATGTGTCTTCTCACTCTTAAGATCATAGTTAGACAACAATAGTTACCAGTTGACAACTTACGGGTATTTGAAGGCATGCGATCAAAAGCAAAAATATGCATACTTAAAATGTGAATTTTGAGGCTGAAATAATTTGTTTCCTCTCTTCATGCAACCAAAGCTGCAGATATGTAATTGGAAATCTTGAAGATACCTATACTACATATTTCAGGTTCAACCACACCATTCTGTTGCTGTTACTTTACACTTTTCTCTACTTTTCCTTTGTTATACTAATTTTGTGTTAATTTTTTATTATATAATCATAGTAAGGGCTGTCTCCTTTATGTGTACAATTTCAGCAGAACGGAGAACTCCCTCTTTGGAAACCTGACTGTGATATGACAATAAACAATGAGTAACAGAAGTTCAAATGCTCAGTATCTATTATTTTTCCAAGAACTCTGGGATGAAAACTTGGTGGACTAGCTTGAAAAATGCTCTTTATTCGTGAAGTCTCTGGAGAGTAAATCACCGCAGAAGTCAAAACCCCTAGTCCTGTGAGCAGCTCCATGGCAGGAGGTCGTGTATTTGCATTTACTATTTCTGAACGTGACCCTAAACACACACGGCTATTCTGATTTTAGTTACTTTATCGATAAGCTATACCAACAACTTAAAATCATGGGTAGTACAGATGATCTCAAGGTATATTTAAAATAATTTATCAGAGATGTGTATTATCATACATGTGATAACACAGACCTCAGCTCAGGCTGATATTCTGTACTTAAGGTCAGAAGGGGAATCTTCATAGGTGTGTATTTCAGCTTTGGATCTCATTAGTTTTGATATTCCACAAAGCAAAAGAAATTTTCATCACTTAATTTGATTTGCACCAACATTATAGAGACTGAAACACCCCACATACCATACTCAGTACTGACAAATAATACTTCTCAGCCACAGGTCTGCTCCTTTTCAACCAGAGGGCTGAACCCACATAACCCATGCCTCCAGGCGGCTGAGCAGGCCATGCAGGCCCTCACTTCTTTTCCTCACTGGCTTCTTCTGCAAGGACCAGTTCTTGATGGAATAATTCTCTTCAAACAGGCTCTGTTAGGCATTCATCTGGTTGTCAGTCCCCTAAACATAAACTACCCGTTATTAAAACTGACCTATAATCAGTGACCTACTTAGCAAAGAACCAATGTCCCATACAAAGATTGGATCCCAAGATAGCCTGACAAACTGGTAGGAAATAAAGTTTCACCAGCTCAGTGTTACCTGTTATTTTAAGGGTTAGATTGGTATCTTCCTCACTGCTCTGTTTCTTCAGTCTCCAAGAATGAAGAACTCCATAGCTCCATTTTATGAGTGGAAAGTGGTGACACCAGGTTTCACTCAGCGAGGAAAGAAATAATTAGCTGGCAGTTTTGTGACTGCCTGAAGTTGAATTTAATGAACTGCAGCAAAAGCTTTCTGCAACATTAGAAGAGCAGCTGGAGCTACACCCTACATTTCTGCCTTAAATGGCCTCCACTTACTAGTTGATGAGCAAAACGTTAGTAGCAGTCAGTTGTTCAGTTTTACAGAAATATAAAAGGCAGATTTGCAGCACAAGTGAGAAGTTAATTGGCAATCTTAAACTGGCTCTCCAATCCCATTGCAGAATTACAGTGCTAAAGAATCCAGGGCAGAAGTCTCATGACCTCAAAATTGTAAATGGGCCCTTTCAGAAAGGCAAACCATTATTTACATTAAAAATTTCTATACTCCATCTTTGTTAATGCATTCTCTTTGAAATGAAGTGGTACTGCACATGACAAGACTTCCATCTGCCACCTTAGGTCAAAGAAATGGCAGTACAGTGTGTTTCTCCAGAATACTTTATGGGTCACATCAAAAAGTCTTAGCACCATGTATTAAAAATTGTCTTTATATTTAGCAAGTTCTTATAAGCTATAAAGCTTTCTTCTATTAATTAAGGGTTTATATACCTACTATAACACTATAAAGTTTATAGGAAAAGAGTTTAAGTGATAATAACATTTATTATTACTTAATTTACATTGTTTAAAGCTTTTGAGTCCTACTTCAGTAGTTGTCAATTACCATACAAAACATCCTGGACATTCCCCACATAAACTCACTGAACTATGTATATAAGACAAAAACACATATGCAGCAGGATTAGGAGGGATATCTTTTTTTTCCCCAGCAGAGTCGCAGAACAATTGAATAAAAGTAAATTACATTAAAATGCTTTCAAAGAGGGGAAAAATATTATTTTAAAGATTTTCCATATCCCTGCATGCCAATTTCCAGATCTTCGTTCTCATTGCTTTTTAAAAAAAAAAAAAAACCAACCCCATGCAATCTTCCATTTACCATACAAACCCTAAGGACAAGGTAAGGAATTTGTTCACTGTGCTCTCAGTTTCTCTGTGGAAGGCTTGCGCAATCCCTTGTCTGTGCATTTCTTCATATTTCCATAGCCTTTTTTTTTTTTTTTTTGGGGGGGGGGGGGGGGGGAGGGGAAATCTCCCCTTTTATCTTGCTGCCAACATTGTATATATTTGACCATCAGCCATATATATCCATGTCCGTGTTTTGTTCTCTCGTGTCCTGGAAGTCTTTTGACCCAGCTGAACCAGCTGCTAGAGAAGGGCAGAGAGAAAATTTGGAATAGCAGACATTTAATTTGTTTTGTTTGTCTTCGTATAGTACTACCATAGTTTTACACAGATAGCAGTAACAAGAAGCTATTCTATGCAGATTAGTGTTTATGACTGTAACATGATGATGCAGTGCAGAGAAAGACATGCCTGGTATGACAGCAGAGCCCTTGAGCAGTGAAGACCGGCTACAGTGAGGAGGGCCGCAAGCATAGGATGCTGAAAGAAAGGGCACAGGTTGGCACTGGAGACCCCTTGGCTATAACTCACTCATGTTCAATTAAATAAATGCAGACCTGGAGCTGGACAGAACTGCTTTTAGGGGTAAAAAAGAAAACAAAGAAATAGTATCTAACATATGTAAAACACACCATATATAGTAAATTTGGGTGTAAAATGGAGCTGCAGACCAATGAGGACAAAGCAAAGGTGTGAAAGGGTTTTAGCAGACATATAAAAATGACCCCAAGTTGATCCTAGAGTGAGGAAGAAGAGCCCATCAATGCAAATATCATATTCCTCACAGTGAAGAGACAATTCACCGTAACACCCTACCACTGCCATCAGCATGAAACCATCAAGCTCAGCACCCAGCAGAGCAGTGGAGATGTGAGCCTAACACTGGGGGAAGAGGTAGGCAGTAGGAAGTGTGTATATAACAAATTCAACTGAATTACCATTCTTTTTTAAATAAATAGATCTGGACTAATACTGGTTAGACTGCTTCGCTTTCTGTTATAATAACAATTAAATTTTAGCTTTGCTTACATAAAAGGTGTGCTTCCTCTGTGCCCATAAGTAAAATGTTGAGTTTAACAATGCTACAGCAGCAGAGAGAATTCTGGGGCAGAGGGATGAGAAAAAAAGGATAGAAGAATTTTTGAGTTATATGAATATAGATATAGTAATCCTGTCTTGCTACATCAAATTTTAAAAAGAAACAAAAAAAAAAAAATTGCAGGCTAGATACACTTTGGCTTCAAATTATTAGAGAAATGTATAGAAATGAAAGCAAAGGTTTTCATTACCTTAAGGGCACATCTTGCTATTTTTAATGGAGAAATTCAAGCTGGTTTAGTAGGATCTTCTAATTCAGAACTATACCAAAAAGTCCTAAATTTACCAAATCTGCACTATGTGCAAAACAATATGAGGACTGAAAAAAAAAAATCACAATGACATTGTATGTAGGAAACATTTAAAGTATTTATTACCAAAACCAGGTCTTTTATCTGGACCACAATGGCAGATAATGTGTCACAAGAGTAACTAGTTAAACTAATTTTGTCCACCTAATATACCAATAATTTAGAAAACTGTCCAATAAGGACACAGAACTTGCTAATGCTAAAAAAAGTACCGACTGAGCAGACATGGTAAAGAAGCCTATGGGCTAGTTACTGAAAGTAGCAAAATTATGAGCATCTGGAACAAAAAAGTGCCTGGAGTGAACTAAAACGTAGCTAGGCTTAACTGTAAAACACTGCAAGATAGCAGTGGGGGACAAAGAAAAGCAAGGAAAAATATGTCATAAAGCAATGAGGCACAGCAAAATATGATATAATCAAAGGCATAACAAGGCATGTGCTGTGAGGCCTCTCTCCCTCAAGTGCAGAGTAGAATTATTTCAAAATAACTTACATTTGTGATAGTAAATAGCCAAATAGAGCCTTTAACTATAGCTCACCAAAGAATTGGTGAAGACAGGGACAGTGTAAGCAAGGAATTACTTAGTAGTAGTACATCTCTTCTTACAAAACAACTTATTAGAAAAATATATCAATAAGTGGAAAACTTGAAAGTAATGTTTGAAGAACAACAAAAAATGCAAGCTTTCGATGATACCCCAGAGGGTTTTTTTCTTGCATTTACACTACCAAGCCAAGCATCATTTGTCTCAGGACTCCCTAGGCTGGCAGCTGTCCACCAGGCACTGTATCTAGCAGACTTAGGTAGCTTTTTCTTTACGATGGGGACCAGTCTGCTTTTGAACCTATACCACCGTTTAGCATCCGATGCTCTTCTAATGGTTCTGGGATGCTCAGGTAAGAAGGAAATCTGAGGTATGGTCTACAGCAGGTGCTATTGCTGTAAATTCATGAGAGTAAGAAGTACGAGTACGTGGTGGTATTTGCTTTCCTCAGAGGGTGATTCTTCCTTGGGCAGCAGGGGTAGTTTAATGCACAGGTAAGTGCCTGAAATGTGCCTGCCCACCAGTATCATGGCTGAAAGAGTCTTGAGCTGAAGCCAGCTGAATTCTTTTGAAAGGAGGATTTTAAGGAAATGTGATTGTCATAATAAGGTGAAATAAGAACAGAATTAAATTCCAGCACATTCAGATATTCAGTGTGCCTTGACAATAAGGCAAGCAAAAACATGTAACTGAAGTGCATGTAGACAAAAAAAGACTTTGATATATGGCCCAGATATACGGCCTTGAAAAAGTACCCAGGGAAATTTCAACTCACATAGTCATGGTTTCTAAGACTGAAGCATACTCTTTCCAGGAAAGTAGTAGAAGTCCCATCTGGTGAATCATTCAAAATGGACTGCCTCCAGCAGTGGAACATTTGCTGAACCAAACAGCCCTGCTAGCCAGGGGAAATCACCCAGGGCCCCATTGTTAGGGGGTGCTACACCGCTGTTAGGGCAGGTAGCCTACAGTGACAGTTCTGCAGTATTTACCATTGTAGCAACTTGTTTTGCTTACTTTTACCTTCATTAATTTTTACACAATTTAATATTGTTTTAAAGCTTCAACTAAAATTGGATATGATATGTTGACTTTCTCATTTAAAAGAACCTGACAATCCTTTCGTTACAAAGACTTACTGTTTCTTCACTTTGGAGGAGAACCCAAAACAGGGGAACTGTGAGGAGGAGCTGACTGTAAAGTCAAAACCAGACTTTTTACAATCTTTCATATCAGGAAAAATTACAAAGCTTTTGAAACCCTTCATTTCCCACTTGTCCCATAGAGAAGCTGAACTCCTCCAAGATTTCTTTGGCATGGCACAGGAAGGACTCAGCAGAAGACGGAGGGACTTATGGAAAAGAGGAAAGATTCATGTGGGCACAGGATGGGGATGAAAATTGAGGCTCAGATGCAGAAAACTGAATCGTAACAGTTGACTATCTGAAGTGGATAAAGATTGGACCGTGTGAGAAAAAATACCATGTGATTATATAACTGATAGTATTGTAAAACATATACATTTTTGCTTCCATGCATGACTGTGTTTTGTTCAGACGTTAAGGCAGATAACAGTTTAGGATTCATATAAGACTTAACGGGATTAACAAATAACAGAAAGATGTTTTGGTTTATAGGTTCTAATACTTGCAGGCACAAACATAGAAAATAATATTATTTCTTACACCTACAAGTAGGCTAGGGTCAGCTTCTGGGGCCTGGAAAATATTAAAAATTATAAGCTAAAACTAATCAATCATAGACAAGTGAAGAAAGCCCCCCACCCTTACTACAGCTAGTAATCTCTGAGGGCAAAGATACTAAAATAAAAAGGGAAAAGTAAAACAATTCTGTCATTGACTTTTCCATATTTTCATAGAATCATAGAATCATTTAGGTTAGAAGAGACCTTTAAGATCATAGAGGCCAACCCTAAACCTAACACTTCCAAGTCCACCAGGATGGGTACACCGCCAGTTCATACTCAGTCAGCTGTTGACCAACACCCTCAGGTCCTTTGCCGCCAGGCAGCTTTCCAGCCACCCTTCCCCAAACCTGTAGCATTGTGTGGAGTTGTTGTGGCGAAGTGCAGGACCCAACACTTGGCCTTGTTGAACCACATAAAATTGGCCTCGGCCCATCGATCCAGCCTGTCCAGATCCCTCTGTAGAGCCTTCCTACCCTTGAGCAGATCAACGCTTCTGCCCAACTTGGTGTCGTCTGCAAACTTAGTGAGGGTGCACTCGATCCCCTTGTCCAGATCACTGATAAAGACATTAAACAGAGCTGGCCCCAACGCTGAGCCCTGGGAAACACCACTTGTCACCAGCTGCCAGCTGGATTTAACTCCATTCACCACAACTCCTTGGGCCTGGCCATCCAGCCAGTTTTCACCTGGGAAAGAGTACACCTGTCCAAGCCATGAGCAGACAGTTTCTCTAGGAGAATGTGATGTGAAACAATGCCAAAGGCTTTACTAAAGTCCATGTAATCAACATCCATAGTCTTTCCCTCATCCACTAAGCAAGTCGTCTTGTCATAGAGATCAGGTTAGTCAAGCAGGACCTGCCTTTCCTAAACCCATGCTGATTGAGCCTGATCACTTGACTATCCTGTATGTGCTGCCTGGTGGCACTCAAGATGATTTGCTCCACAACCTTCCCAGGCACCAAGATCAGACTGAAAGCCTGTAGTTTTTCTAATCCTCCTTCCAAGCCAAGTGTCTCAGTAAAGGCTTTCTCTCTTTCAGTTTATCTGCATTTGGTATATCACACATATAACCAATTGCCAGGTTATCAACTGACCAAAGAGGTCAACTTCCTTCATATATTATTTTTCTAATAGATGCATATTTATTCACTACTTGTAAAATAGACCTAAAATATAGTGAAGCACAGCCCAGAGATATCAACTTATCACCTGCAGATTCTTAGGTACCAAAAATAAATAAGATTGTGAAAGGACTACATTCCGTCATTGAAGATTTTGGGATTTCCTTTGATACAATTTGCTTCCTAAGAATTAAATGCTGTCCAGGTTGGCATCACCACATCAGTATATCAAATTAAGCCGACTTTTCAAATGAGCTCCTAATTTGTTGGCTGAAAGAAGAAAAAAAAAAGCCATGATCTCGCCAGATAATATTTCCCTTGTTGCCAGTCTGCATCTAAGCAATTTTACCTCATGGCATATACTGCCATGTTAGATAACTTAATAGAGCTTATTTGAATTAGCTTCACTTTCCTGGCATTGTCTAGATTATAATTAGAGCAGGCTATTTCACACACTGTACACTGGTTTTATAACAAACATATGTGAGACTTCTGGGATGGGGAAGCCAATGCACTAATAAGTATGCTAACAAATTCACCCAACATGTTGCTAATTTTCCAGTTGTAGGCCTTTATCTTCATCTAAGGGGATGATGTAAATTTTCAGTAGACTTCAGTGGAGGAGTGTAGCTATGCCTGAATGTCTTCTCTGGCAAAACAAATATCTATTTTATGATCTTTCAATAGCAAACGCTCAGAGGCATATTTCTGTTTCTTCCCCACCCAAAAGCACTATAGTGCTGCAAGATGACTAGTTAAATTACCGGGTTTGGTTTCACCCTCATACCTCTTATAACAATGGCCTGGGTGGCTTCCCACAACCTTCTTTAATACTCAGGATTCTCATATGTTGAACTCCCAGGCAAAGTAAATAGTACCTTGAGGTAAAATAAAGTCTGGAGCTATGGAATAGGTCCACTCAATATTGATTCTCACAACAATTTCCCAACAGTCTGGTGAGCACAGGGCAAAGACACAACAGTTGGGCACCAAGATCTTTACAGGTGTACAGTGGTATGGAGTATAACGGTGTGAGCCTACAGAAAATAAACGACAGCCACAACACTGGAACTATTTATAAGCTGTCATATAGGTAGGAAAAGGGTAAAAAATTAGAGGAAAATTGCTTTGCTTGTTTGCACAGCAGAGGGCCAGAGCAGAAATAAAAATATGCTGGAAACGTAATAGCTAATGAATCAAAGGGTGAAAAAGATGCCAACTTGATGAAAAGGACTCACTGTTCAACCTGACTCCCACTAAACTGCAGACAAGGCACTTCAGTAACCATAGAAACTTTACAAAATCTTCTAGTGCTAAACTCACTAATTATTGCAGATTTCTTCTATTTCATACATTAAAATTTTAAAAAATGATAATGTGTGGTTACATGACAAAAACCCCAGAAATTTCCAAAGCAATGTGAGGTTGGAAAGACCTTAAATGATTCAGATCAGTTGATAGATGATATGAGAAATTAAGCAACAGAAAATCAACTTGTTCACAGTATCTGCTCTGATCTTACAGCTTGCGCTAGGAATTACCGTTCCAGTGAATACTGTACTGTGAAGAGCAGAGAGCTGCAACAGCATTATGAGATCCTGCAGCAACATCAAGAAAAGCCAGCCAGGCAGAAAGCCTGATACTGAGAACGCAAGATTGCATGTTCTTCTTGTCCAACACTAATGATTGTTCAAGAAGAACCAATAAAAAGCAAGAAGAAATGAAAGTATTCACAGAACATGGACTGACTGGTGCAAAAAAACCCACAGCCATCTCCTCCCAGAGGCAATACCAGAAAATTTCAGAATCATCAGTTGTTATTACAACACAGAGTCCACAGAGAATACCATGGTATCTTGACAGCTCTTCAATATAGAAGGCAATAAATGAAGCATTCATTTCAATTACAAGGGGAGAAATAGATAGAAAAACCAAGGTCATAGAGGATCTGCTACCATCAATTGCAATTCTTAAAATATTTTTTTAAAAAATGTGGAACATACCATCCTTGGCATGTATATATGGTAACATGTACTGTGAATACCCTTGTTCTGCTCACACTTATGGAAAAGTTACCCTGGTTATGTACAACATACCTTCATATGCCACCTTGTAAGTGAATTGGCCATGGACTGAATGTCAAGGACGGCTCGCCTAGTGGCAGTCAGAACTTTCCCAGGCAAATGCATACATCGAGGGACAGCCCAGCATTACGAGGCAATATGCGCAAAGCCTGTCTGGGCTCTGGGCGGGGGGTTGGTGATGGTTAAAGGAGAGGCAAGGAAGAAATACCTCTCTATTAATGTGAGGTGTGCCATGCTGCTTGTTCTCAGTCCTGAAGAAGACGCTTAAGTCATGGTCCATCATTAGTACAGATGGATCCATAAGGGCTCTAGAGGATCCCCTTGTTGACTCTGGTACTCAGAGAAATGCAGCTATGCTTCTAGCTGCCACTGTGGTACCTGAAAGTCTGCAAAATACTGAGAGTCTGTGAATATCTTCTTAGACTTCACAGATAAGTTATGTAGGACTGATTAACATTTTGACAATAACATATTTATACTTCTATGTGCTTTTTCAAGAACATATTGTATGGAATTGCTTAGTATCCTTTTAACCAGTTCAGTAAACCCAGGTACCCAGCTCTTTTTTACTGCTGTGAAGGTAATAAGCCCAGTTATTAAAATCCCATTGTGTGGACTCTCAATGTTCTTGCTTTAGAAAAAGAACAAAGACTCAACAGTTTCAAACATTTTTTCCTTTTCCAATAAAGCCCCCTGTAGTCTGAGGTAAAAGCAATTTAATAAAGCCTCCTTCTGATGTTTACAGCTCTAAAAAGAAGAAAGGAGAAACTTCAGAAAAGTTTACCAGAACACTAAAATAAATTGGGGGCATGGTTCTTCTGTCACTTTTGTGATGTTTTCTAGACACTTTTACTTGTTATCAGACCAATTAACCAAAAGGAGCCCTATCAGTGAACAAGCCGAACCAGAATGACTTCATCATTTCACAGGAATAGCGCATTTTCAAACATTACCATCCAACTTTCATTTCTTTGAATCAAAGTGGGACATCAAAGATGTTAGATTAAGAGCAAAGAACTACAACTGCTGAAAAAAGTGAGAGTCCAAGAAAAAAGATTAATCAAATAGAGGTGCAAATGAAAGCAATTAATTTCTAGTGGAGCTTTTAGTATAAACTTTAGTCTTTGCACATCAAAATATGAATGGTGAAAAACTTTACAGAATTTTCCAAGTGCTAATTATTACAAACTTTGGACTCCTGAAAAATTTACTTACAGTTTAAAACTGATATGCTTGTACATATGTATATATACACATATATACACACACACATATATATATTCATATGTCTTAAGGCACTGGAACTACTAGTGTATTGTAATGACTTGGTACAAGACCAGGGAGGAAGAACAAAGGGTTTTATCAGAAACCTTTCTACATATAATGTGTTTAGTCTATGTATGTCCAACATCCATTGCTAGGGTACGAGCTCTGGAAACTATATTAATAATACCATTAATAACTGATAAATGGATATACAGGTAACTGCAAAGAGGGTACCAGTTGCCTGAGCACGGTACCAGTGAGCAAAGACACACTCTGAAGCCCAAGACATTAGACAGCTTTTGAGTATGTAAGGCCTGAACTTGGACATGTGGGTGGTAACACCTTTTCAGAGGTATTTGCTTCCGCTTTGAAGACCTAACTGTAACAGCCACATTTTCACTTTTGCAGAATAACAGAAAGTGTACCATACCTAGGAGTCCCCAGGAAGTAGCCAGTTGTCCAGTGCTCTGCCTTGCATTTTTGAGGGGCCTGCAAAAGTAGCTACACCCTTTGGACAAGCAGCTAGTCATTTGCTGAAGTGACAGAAAGATCATTATTCATATTTAAGCTTGACATTATCAGTGAAGAGCTCTGCCTGTGTTTATAGTCAGGTTTCTGTTATCTTACAAATCAAATAATATTTCTCTCAGAAATGAAAACGCAATCACTACTAAGCAAAAGAACGTCTCTTTTTGCTATTAATGTTAAGCACAGTACAATTCAGAGCGAAAATCCACAACAACTAAGCTGGATGCATTCAAAAGTCTCACATATACCAAGTTAAAGTGAAGAACAAGGAGCAACTTCCCTTGGAACAAGCGGTGAGAGGTGAGGTGGTCACTGTGCCATCCTGGGAGGATGAATTTTCTAATGGGTTTAGACAGGTTAAAACTACCTTTTACCAGAGGTTAGACCTAGGAAAGTTAATGGTGGGCCTGCAACAGAGAAACACACACAGGGCAATAACTTTGATCTCTGATCTAGAAAACTAAGTCCTGCCCTATTTTTATGTATGGAATCTACAATTATTAAGACTATTACCAGAGGTTTTGTTACTCTTTCTTCATACCAGTGTTCCTACAACAACACAAAAACTATTTCCAATTCCTTCCTCAGTAACAGATGGGTATGAGAGCTCCTGTATGGCACACATTTGGATGGAAACTACACAACTGAGGTGTCCTGTCCTCTGCTTTTCTCTGTTTTCCATGCTATTCCCAATTCATAACAGTGCTTTCAAATGATCCCTCTGGAGAGGACACTGGAATGAAATTATGTCTCTGACTGCAAAGCAGCTGTCAAACAACCAAGGCATCTCCAATCTCCCTAACAAATTACAGTAAATAGCTGCTAAGATAAACTTTGCCAGGCTGGTTATGCCTAGCAGCACTGATGCTGAAAAGTGCACTGGACTTAAATAGGAGAAGAGTATTTGGCAGTGGGTAATAAAACAAAAAGACAAGGCTCCTAACACTCCAGCCAGTGTGAGCTTACGTGTTTTGAGAAGGGAAAAAAGTGGAAAAATAGAATGGAAATAAACACAAGGGTAATGCAAATATTTCACATTTGATTATCAGAGGGCCTCATTGCCTGAAAAAATAGTGAGGCTTCCCTTATGAAAACACCTGGCTGCATCTGAAAAATCCGATCGCTATATCCATCACCCGGTCTGGGTGATGAATAAAATATTCATGGGATGGGATGGGATAAAAGATATCTTAATTGCTTTCCTGGCAAGGGACCCCTCCATTCTCACCTGTCCTCCCCACCTAACCACAACACCTGAGTTTTTACAACCCTGCGCTTTAGCATGAATGGCAAACTGGAGGTCTGGGAAGAACAGGACAGTGCTTTCACCTGGCTTTCCAGGGAATTATCCCCTTACTGATACAAGAATACCCCCTGCCATGGTAAGACAGCAATCCTACAGCATTAACTATGGAAGATGCAGAGGGAAAAACTGAAAAAAATCAGTGGAGGGGCAGGGAGGGATGAGAAATGTAACGAGGTATCAGCTAACAACTTCATCATGAGAGAGCTACCTTTTGCAAAATCAAACAGAATCTGCATGAAGCAACTCTTGTAAGTTTTAAAATATCGTCAGGTTTTTGCCCAACATGTGAGTAGCTCACGGCAAGCCATCTACAGTGTTCGCAACCGCTGCCCCTAAACCCGCCATGGGGCAGCCCCGAGACGCCGCCCCCAGCGCCCCCCCCAGCCCCCCGTGGGGGTCCCGCCGCCCTCAGCCCACCCCCTCCCGGGGGGAACCACCGCTCCCAGCCCGCCCCAGCCCCCCGGCGGGGACCCGCCGCCCTCAGCCCCTCCCCTCACCCGGGGGGGGAACCCATCTCCCTCAGACCCCCGGGGGGAACCCGCCGCCCCCAGCCCGGCGCGGCCCCGCGGGAGGACGCGGCGAGGCGGCTCCGCTTCCACAAGGTGGCACTCCTGCCAAACTGCTCAAGCCGTCTCCTACCAGCTGACGTTACAAATCCCTATGTTTTCTATTCAATTCCACTGTATGAACCCAGCAAATCAGCATTTCCGCCGAAAACACACATGCAGTTAGATTTTGGAGACAGACGTTCTGTAAATTCTCCCAAGATGTTGTCTTTGTAGCAGATAGAGAAACGGAATCAAGGCGATGTGGAGGTTTAAAGGCAGACCACTGTGCTGGGAAGGTCACGTCAGAGACCAAAATTTTCCTTTTTCTCTCATTTACATGTCTTTGCATAAAGCATTGGACTATCCACTACAGTACATCTGGCAAATCCCTGCTCTGCCAATGTTTCCTTTGGCTTTACCCATTCCCATTGCCACGGCCCCAGCCCTTTGTGCTCCTTTTTGCTGATTCAGCACGCCTAGAAACACTGGCATGTAAACCGGCAGTATATAGATCTCCCTTCTGAGATCAGATTAGCACACGTGGTAAAAGCATAGTAATCGCAAAACAACTTCAAGGAAAGGCTTCAGTACTGTGACTAAGCTTTAAAATAGATGGAAGTAAAGTGATAAAGTGGAAGGAAACAATACAATACAATTCTCTGAAGAGGTGGTACAAAGCACAGCACAGTTGACGCTACTGATGAAGAGCCGGTACAATCATATGCGCTAATGATTGGCTTCCATAAATGAATGGAAGAAAGGAATAAGAACCAGAAGTTTAATAACTTTATTGAATGTTTTGGGAAAACTGACTTGCAAAGTGAATCCTGGTTAAAAAGGCTGACCTTATAAAGGGAGCACCATTCTTGCAGAAACTAAAATCTGCAGAGAGATTTTGCCACTTTTATTCCCTGCAGAAGCTCAGCAAAGAGGACAAGCTGTGCAGGAAAGCAGCGTGGGCACAACCATTTGCTATACACATAATGGTGAAACCTTTCAAAATGAAGGCCTTAGTTTCCATCAAATTTCACAGCCATATTTTGGCTCCTAGGAATGATAAAAATAAAATATAATTACTCCATTATGCCCTGCATGTGGATTCTTGTCCTTCTGTGGATGAACTGCCAATGTAATTGTATCAGAGATTCAGGGTGGCCAGTACCATTCTCCAGTTTATCCCAACAGTCCCCAGACCTCAGCTGAGTCAACATAGTTCTGAGAGTTAATGGATTAGAAGTTTCTAGCCCAATTTGTGCAACATAAGCCAATTCTTTTCCCTATTTCTTGCCAGAAAGGCTAACAGTGTAACTGACTACTGCATATGGAAGTCAGCAATTTTTCCACCCCAAGTAGGCAACAGAGAATATATGCAGTTGCTTTTCCCTATTCCTATCCCTTTCTGGGCAAAATTAAGTGTCACTACTTGCTAAACTAGTGATATACTTTGCTTGATTATTTCAAAAGGTGTAAAGAATTTAATGATCATTATTAAAAGATACACAACAAAAATAAATACATCCTTATGAACATTGCAGAGAGATTACAGAGGTGCTGAGATAGCTTGCGGGCCTGGAGGTGGGTCCTGGTAGACAACACGCTGACAACTCAGCTGCAGACCCTGGCAGTGAGGGAGGCAATAGCACACAGGGTTGCATTAGAACAGCTTGAAGGAGGTCAGTAGTCCCCTCTGCTCAGCCCTGAATTTATATCTTTACAAACTAGTCAGAATCAGAACCAAAAGTAGTAAACAAGAATAGCTCCTCTTTCTTTAACAGTAATAAATCAATCTATTATATTGTATTCTACATAGACTAAACCAGATTATAATCACGAATATCAACAATGCTATTTCCTGGCTACCTTGGGTAAGTATCATATTATCTTTACCTGTCATAAAGGGCTGAGCTTTCAAATGTTTCATTAAAACCAATAAAGTGTTATATTACAATGATTCTGTAAGGATCTTGTGCATAATTTTAATACCAAAGTTTACGTCCTTAAATATGTTTTTAGAAAATACATGGGATGTAATATAGCCATATTAATCCTGCTGCTAGAAAAGCTGATTACAGCCATGATTCTTATTTATGTAGCATGAATACTGATACTACTTCTACCTCTGAGCCTTGTTTGAATGAATGTGTTTCTAGGCAAGGCAAGAGACCCTCTCCGCATCGCACATACACCCAGTCTTACTTTACCCTTACCTCCCCACCCCTCTCTCCTTACACACTGCTTCATTTTTTTTCCTTAAAAGCCCTTGAAAATACACTGGAAAGGGCTGAAAAGCCATGTAAAAAGGAATGAACAGTCATTTTCGTAAAAAAACGTAACTTCTTTACACTGTTAAACCACCTGGAGCTCCAAGGACAAAGAAGCCATTCTGATGGTTGGCTTGTCAGCTCCTATCCATCCTGTGAACAAATAGCACTTCGGGAAACTATTCCTTTGGCACTGGCTTAGCTTCTCTCTAAAGAGGAGACATAATAGAATATCGTAAAAACACCCTATCCCAATCTCTCTTGAAATATTGTACACTCAAAATCTACTTGCTTTTCCTTTGTAACTCTCTCTATTTCCCAGGACTCACAAAAGCATGCTGATTATGACTTGATTCTTTAGATTCCCTCTTTTCTCCAGAGAATATCCTGTCTACAAGCAAGAGAATACAAGGCTTGGCTACACAGAGAAGCTGCTATGCAGGGAGGTAGAGGCTGCATTTATAGCACGTTAACCACTGCAGTAATTCCTCATGGAAGCATGGTTCGCAGTAAAGATGCCTCTAGGACCTTGCTTACTTCCCTTTGAAAATGGGCTGTACCCCTCAAGGGTTAGAGTGGACCAAATGTCTAATTCCTACCGCAGCTTACTGAACAGGGCTTACTTAGCAAGAGTAAATTTAGCCTCCTTAAAACTGCCTGTGTGGTTTTAATGATGATGATACTCTTACATAACTTATCCTCAAAATCTTGGTGATCACAGGGGTAAGTACTTGCATTAAGGACAATTGTTCCCTCAGCAGAGGTGGCAGCAAGAATTTATATCAGGGGAATGAAGTGTTTCTCTCCTGTCGGGCGCTTTGCTGTGTATGTGTTACATCAGTGAACCCAAGTAGCCTTTCCAGAAACAAATTGAGTATAAAGTTTGCAGTAGAAATTCTCAGGATGATCCAGAAGGGGGAAGTTTAGTCTGTAGCCTGTTAGATTCCTTTGGGATCCTGCTTGATAAAAGATGCTGTAAAATATGTAAGATGTAGGGCAAGTTCAGGCACAAATAGATCCATCTTATGTTTTCCAGATAAATAAGGTAATAAAATTGATCTGCCTCTCTATCCCTCAATCACAAATAACATTTTTGACCACATCTGACAGGACAACAGCCTCAAATAGTTTTATCTTGTAAGGAAAATGGATGGCAAGGTAGAGGGGTGCTCCTAATGACAGAGCAACTGCCACATAAACTCAAACATATATATTCTTAGGAAAGCAAGCCTCTCACCCAGAAGAGGTCCTCAGGAAACCACACATTAGAAATTCTCCTGCTTGTCAATCACTTTTCTTCCCAGGGGCTCAGTGAGGATGGCTCCGTGACTGGATCACCTCCATTCTTTGACTGGACAGTGATGTATTTTGCAAGACTACCCTAAAAATTTCACTCAGCACTCAGTTTCATAACACATGGGAAAAGGTTTTAGAGGCCATAATTTGGACAACACCCCCACTATACACAAACATAACACAGATAAATACCCAAGTTTTCATTCCTTTTTTAAACCATTTATTTTCTTACTGAGGCTAATCAAAAGAGTGAACCAGAGCAAAGTACAGATGTATTTCAGTGTCACCGAAAGAGAAGAAAAGGCAATTTTCCAATACTAATAAATGGATGGGCTTTTTGCAAAACAGCAGAAATCGAATTCCAAAAGAAGCACAAACAGCTATGTCAACAATGGATGCTGATCATCAAAGAAAAAAGACAGTAAATACAATAATAGGAAAGAATGGCATTTATATTGCAGAATTCGAAAAAAACTGCTACATAATATGCACTAAGGCTCTCTTAGTAATATTCAATGGAACAAAATAAAAGAATCAGAAAGGCAAGGACACCATTATGCAGTGCTGGTAACTACCATACAAGTTCCACAAGAGAGCAGTATATACTTGACTTTGAGAAAGAAATGACATGAGCCTGCTCTTTTCCCATCCTTCCATTATTATTATTCCACTGCAAAAAGGTAACGAATGCAAACACACCCAGGCGGTTGGTACAACAGCGGTTCCTGAACATCAGGAGGACCACTATGTCACTCCAAGCTGATAAAGTGGAAGGCGGTCACATGAAACACAAGGTAACTATTAAGACAGGGTACATTAAAAATTATGAAATATGTTTCACTGTGCAGTTCTTAAGGACATATTCACTTGTAGGAAAGGGATGTAATTTTTTTTAATGTATCACATATGTTATGGAACACTTAAACCCATGTTTAGGAACATGAATATATGAAAATATTTTTAGGTGGAATAATTCGGTAATTATTTCAAGAGCACTGGAAAAACTAAGCATAAGTAGGAAAAACTTTTCTTTTGTCTTCAGTTCATAGAGAAAGATGGTTTTGCCATTTTATTACGTTATGAGTTTTACATTAGTAGCACACAAAAATATTAGTCTTTCTACAGGTTTGTATTCCTAAAGGAAAAGGGATTTTAAACCTCTTGGACATCAGAGACTTTCTGAAAATTCCAGAAAAAAAAAAAACACAACAAAACCAAAACAGTTTTATAGATACCTTTATCTGTCTGTTTTCCGCACCTCCATAAATCCCGTAATTCAGGCGAGAATGTTACTGGTCTGTACAGAAACAGTCGTAACTTCTCCAATACCAAAGCAGAACTGCAGAAGAAGTTCAGCTGAGTCACTCTTGAAAAAGGGGGAATAGAATTGTCCATGTTAATGCAGAAAAAACTCCCCACCACAACACTTGCAATAACACTGAGAAAAAAAAATGCATGTGTTTTGGAGGACATCCCTCTTTCTTTAAGTTAAAAAGTTGGATTAAATCCCCCTCACTGAGTGAAGTTTGTGTCTAACACAGACACTGTGGCTGATCCTGTTGAAGGGGCCATGGCGAGCATTAGGCTGAAATTCTTTCAATTTATACTGAAGCAGCCACAATGTCTGACTGCTCCCATTAGCATTTCTTGCTAATGAACTGCTGTGCTGAACACTGGTTTTCACCACTATCATGTTCTGTGAAAGACTGGCCCCATTCAACAGAGATTTAGAAAGATGCTGGGAGGCCAACAGAACAGGAAAAACATCAGGCAAATATTTAAATACTAGCTGTGCTTGGTGAAATAGGAGATTTGTTCCATTTTGAAAGTGATTTAGAAAAGAGTTAGCTATCATAGATGTCAATTAACATCAAATCATTTGTAAAACATCTGCAGATAACACACGGGCTCTTCCTTCACTTCAGTGCATTTGGAAATCACAGTATTTATCATTATTTGGGCATGATGCTTGCACTCCCCTCCCTCCTGTCCCTGCATCTGTGGAGACAAACCTTCTGTTATATATGTCTTTCAGATTGTCTCTTTGATATTATTTTGCAGAATAATGAAAAGAACTAATAAGGGAGTATCATACAGCAAACAAAACAGGGATTTCTGATGGTTTTTTTTCCCTAAAACAGCAGAGGAATTGTGCTACAAGAGGTGGGTCATCAATAAAGAAGAAGCCATCTGGACGGCTCTAGCTGTTTGACTAGTTTTTTGTCTTTCTGAGGCTAAGTCTCAAAGCCTCAGAGACAATCCCATCAAAGAAATTTGTGGCAAGATGGATACTCCAGCACAAAGTCTGACACATATAATCTTTTTAAAGAAACCAGTCATGCAAACAACTGAAATTTACATCATCCAGTCTAAAGATGGCATTTAACAGTGCCAGCGCAGCCTTATAAATGGACAGCTAAATACCCCCACCTATGGTATTCTTTTCTTGCTATATGCTAAACATTTTGGACTCAAGACTCCCCTAAATGTCAGAACTGCATCAGTCCAAGATCATTAACGTGATCTGGAAGATTCATGCTAGTTGTCAGCTCTGTGGGTGATTAGGCCACATGAGTCTACCAAAGATAAGCAGCAGAAAAAAAATTTACTGATGGGGCGGTTGGATAAAATTCAGTCAGAAATTGAGATTTTTTTTCCTTATAATTGCAGGATATTTAAAACAACAATGATAAGGCTACAAGAATGATTCATGTAATCCCTCTCCCTATTCCTTAAATCAATTCAAAGACGCAAAACTCTGGTGTTCTTCATGTGCAAAACAATAGGGTCCCAGGGATTTTTATTTTCTCTTCAATTATTCTTTATTAATGTAGTTTTCTAAATATCTCATAAAGAGGTTCCATGTTTTGTCAGCATCACTTAGGTGTGCCTTTGTATTAGAACGATTTATCTGCAAATGTAATCTACTGCTTTTGGAGATTTTATGGTTGGTGAGGGTCTCTGCTCTTCATAATCTTTCTTCTTACTGAAAAAAAAATTCAATTACAAATTCTAAGGAACTTTACATTATGGGTTATCATGGTTTTCCAGTCATTAGTAGTTTATTTCACTACACTATTATTTGTTACAGGCTGCAAACACTTGCAAAAGACATGACTGCAAGAGAACTTTGATACTTGGGAGATATATTGGGCTGGTAGGTAGACACTCATTTCAGGACAATCTACGAGCTAGCCAGAGTATTGCAGGATAGTTGTGTGTGCTTGACACTTATGAAATTGCATTTTAGGTAATGATACACTTCCCACCTGCCTACTATCTACTTTCCAATCAATTCCAATCTGCTTCCCAGGACAGTAAAACAGTTTGTTTCTGTTTAACACATACCTTTCTGGTTAATGACTTCTTCCTTCCTCTGTTGCACATAATAGGCTGAATACATATTAGTAGCCATAATTTAACCATACTTGTGGTCAGGTTTACCTTTTCTTAAAAAAGAGATCTCCACAACCACAGATTGTTATCATTCTGTATGGAAAATAATATTATTGCAATACTGTATGGGGAAAAAAATAAGCACCAGAATTATCCTCTGAACCATAAACGTATAGGACCATACATTCACAGACAGAAAGATTTCATGGCTGCATATTACATTTTATTAGTTTCAACTTACCATGAGATTCAAATAATAGCTTTTTAAATAATAGAAATATCACTACTTTATATAACACAGAGATAGTGCACCAAACTTTTTCCAAGTGGGTCTCAGCTGAGCCATTTATTTTTGTGGCATCTTTGAAGGATAAGGGTTTGAGGACACTAATTTTGCTGCCTCTATATTTTACACATTTTAGCCATTTTTCCAGAGGAGATGAAAGAAATGTGCCACATTGTGTAACAAAGCGTGGTACATTCCCAGGTTTGGACAGAAATGACATGGCACATTTTACTTACTGTTCATGCATCATTTGCTTTATTTTGAGAAACTCTGTCCTTTCCCTTGGTACAGCATAGCTATGTTATATGAAGTGTGAAAGGAAACTTTAGTTATCATTCAAATACGCTTGCTGTCTTACTAAGTGGGCAATGTTATATCTCTCTCAGATATTTTGGCTTCTGAAGGTTACGGTCCTGGGGATTCTGCCAGAAGGCAGGTGCTGGGCTGGCGGACAGCGTATCCTTTCGGTCATAGGGGTGTTGTCCTTCACTTCTTCTGAAAGAAGAATCTTTTTAATAGCTGTACACAAACTCTTTTAACTTGTCTTTTTCTACTGAACAGCGTAGTAGTCCTGTAAGAGGCCAATGGTTCCTTTGGGATCCATTTCCACCCCACCCCCAACAAGGATGTTCATGATCTTATTTCCATCGTCTGCTTAACTTTTGGTTTTCTTCTTTATGAGCTATAGCAACAGCAATATACCAGGTTCTCACTTCATTTGTTTGACAGAGCAAAGTATTCTCACATTTGATCTACTGTGCTACTAGTTTATGTGTTTCCTGACCTCCGATGACACGTTCCTGATCCATATATCTAACCTCTAATCCTAGCCAAGGGCAAACAAAGGTAACTGTCAGAAACTGGATTAGCAACAGAGCTCTGAGCTTAGCTGATGAGGAGAGGCTGCCTAACTGCTCTTCTAAACTTCCCTTCCTAATTAGTTTTTCAGGTGTGGGACATGAGAACAAGAAAATATGTGTGACCTGCACTGGAAGAATTGGAAGGGACGGTATAACTCAAAAATCAGGATGTTCCATAAACAGAAAAATTATATAAAGAGACTGATTATAAAATATTTTAAAATAGCAGTAAATCACTTTTTCCTCTGCTGGTCAAATTTTCATAACTTTTGTTCAGTCTTACATGTCTGTTAGGATCCTGGGGGCAACGCACAAGGGGGGCAACGCACAAGGGGGGCTACTGCAAGGCCAGGAAGCACAGGACTTTCACTGAAGTTCCAACTAGTGTCCTTTATTAAGGATGTTCTTTAATGCTGTGGTGTTATATCTAAGGGAAGGGAAAAAATTTCACACCAAATGGCTTGCAGCTGGAATTATCTCTACTTGCAGAAAACGTGCATTTCTAAAGTGGATGTTTCTGATTTTCCCGTTACATCCACCATTTGAGTCCAACAACTCCTGTCCTCTGCAACTAGACCTCTTGTTAGCATGGGAAGCAACCTGAGAGCAATTTCTGTCTCTTTCCCACTATCTGCTCTCACCTCACTGATTTCTGTGTAAGGCAACAGAACTACCTCAGTGGTTAAAGACACATGCTCAAATAATCAAATAGCTAACCAGTTACACAAACTAATCTCGTCTATAAGCAAGCATAATTTCCACCTCATTTTTCAGAAACAAGAGGAAAAACATATTTTCAAAATGAAAATGAAATTGCCTAACCATGTGCACTTTCACTTCCCAAAAGTAATTATTAAACTGCTTAACTCTGGCAATTTAAAACCTCCTGCTGTCAGAAGCAGGTAAAGAAAAAAGTGTAATGAGGAAGACAACTCTCTCTCAATTCTTATAAGGACTGGCTTGAAGCAAGGATTGACTACAAAAGCCTTCGTTCCTGGATGAACCTCAGGTCACGTTAGGTGTGAGGACGCACCTCCCTGATGCTGATTTGGCTACCACTGGTACAATTTGTATTCTCCAAAGGTTCCAATGATGAGGGACTGAGTTCTTGAGAGGAACAGCACATAAGCTCAGAAGTAAAACCCTTTGCCTCCTCTTCACTAATTGCTTAGTGACAGGTTCAGGTGTTTAAAAAAAAAAAAAGCTTATATCTAGAGTAAGAGCGGTTTCTATAATTTTGAAATAAAATAAGTCTGGATACCAGAACTTCCTTTTTTATAAGCACATTGTAAAAACAAATTCTTAGAAATAAAACAATTGAAAACTTAGTACAAAGGCCATCAGTTTCTCTCAGATGGTATAATTATCATCTATCAACAGCAAAAGAGAACATCGTTCAATTATAACAAGATCCAAGAGTTTGTAGCCACCTATTTCACAATTCCCCAAATACAGCAGCATGTCATCTTTGCTTGAGAGTTGGAAGACTGAGATAGCAGAGACAAAATGTCCTGCCTTGGAGCCAGAATATTGTCCATAAGGTCTAAGAAAAGACAGCAGCTTTCCTACTGTCTCAGAGATCTTTTCATAAGGCCCTTTTCCCCTCTTCATGTTGCATCCTTTTTTAGCAAGTCTAATTACCATCCCTTGGCAATCATTACATTGAACCAAATTAAAATCAAATTAGATTGGACCTAATATTTTTCTTACTTTTTTTTTCAAACTAAAAATGAAATTAGTAAGATATAAAAACTGAAAATACAGGACAGAATGAGTAGCATGCATTTCTTTATACCTCAGTATAGAAAGAACGTGAAATATTGAAGAAATGTTTCATGTTTGGTAAGTATACTTTTATCAGATTTAACTTTCAAACATGAAGTTTAACATTCTTGCAATATTCCCTGCTGATTTTCACAGAGCAGTAAGAATTACAGCCAAATGTCTTCTTTAAAGTGAGTATTTTGGCTCATAAGTTGGCCAGTTTCTGTTCAAAGGTTCTTTGTGAATAATAAATCAAGTGAATAGCATAATAAAAATCAGCCTTCCTTTGGAAGGATTTGTATACTGTAATTTCTTTCAGAGAAAAATTAGTTTTCCCTTTGTGAACCAGTAAAATAAAGAAAAATAGTTAATATTTCTCCCTATCCCCACATATTTTGAGGTTGTTTTAATTTTCATATTTGATCACTGCAAATATTTTAATGAAAAACAGCTTCTTATTTTACAAGAACCATTTTGAAGATAAGCAAATCAGAACATTCCACTATAATCACAATGGCAATGACTGCACACAACTGGATTTAAAATTGTTGTGGAATTGTGAGTGGAATTAAAGGAATAGCAGTGATCTTCCAGATATTTTCCTGAGAAAACACCACTGTATATTGTAAATACAGTATATATCTACCCAGTATACAGTGGGGTGGCAGGAAGAAGGTAAAAAGCACTCCAGATGTTATGACCAAGGTTGGAAGGAGGAAAGGTATATATACTTACATACATATATGTATTTATATTCAAATTGTATATATATAATGCATATTTATACTGTAACGTATTTCTCTTGTATATACTTAAAATTATATATATTTTTCTATAACAAAACATTCTTAACATTTTAAATTGATGCATAAACTAAATATTTAGTTTGAGTTGAAAATTTTAAAGCAAAAGCTGAAACATTTAAATACTAAAAATAAAAATGTAAGCCTAGTTCAACACCCAGACAAAACTGTTACTTGAATCAGATCCAAATTCATAGCCAGGTACCTGATTTTTTTAAAAATAAATATTAATTAGTATTCATCCAGAATTTGTAACATTCAGAGCTGTCCTGAAGACATATATGACATTTATTTTTCTAGATAGAGAAGGAGCCTTGTTGTAGAGTGCTACATGGAAGGAGGTGCACTGCATTGTACAAAGAACTACAGAAGAAACTAAAATGACTAGAAACATGGAAAAGCTCACTTAAATGCAACTGAAAACCTTGATGGCTTATAATAAAAAAAGAAATCAATATAGTCACAAAACTGGTTTATAACTGATGTTCTGTACCATATTTAAAATGAGGGTGCAAGCAGCCCTACCAAAAGGGCAAAAATCCAAATTGTGGGAGAAACAGCTGGCTGCCTGTCTGATTAGCTGCGTGAGAGAGCTGGGAAGTCACCTATAAATACCCAGTTGCTCTGACTCAAAGGCTCCAAGCACATTCATGTCTTGAAAAGACAGTGTAGATGTGAAATGTTATTCATCAATATTGCCTGTTTCTTTGGACAAAAAAAAGATTCCAGGCTTGTAGGAAGCAAGGAAAGTGGACGGGGGGACAAGCTCTCGGGACTTTCATGAGAAATTAAGCAACTGAACAGCTGGAATTGTGTTTTTCTCTTCACCTCTTTGTAACCTTCTCTTTCCAAACTTATAACTTCCAAACTTAGAGCTGTAGACATACAAAAGCAATTTTTTCTTCACATTTTGGTCTACCTGGTGTTGGAGGCAGTGAGGATAAGTCTGAAACCTGCAAACTTACAGTGTTTCAGAGTGTTTGAAGCCACCCAAGAAGGAATTTGGACTCTGCAGAGCATATTCTTCCCAATTGCGAAGAAACAGCTAAGGGACATGGCACGATGATTAGGAACAAGTACACTCCAGCAAACATAAACCAACCCCTCCCCCTGCCATGATCAGAGAGCTGAGACAAATCCCGTTGCTCCCAGGGAACCCTGAGCCGTCACAGCAACAGGGGCAGCCGAGACAATAATGAGTGGCGTAGAGAGGGAGGATGGCAGCCCCTCATTAACACAAGAGTGAGGGGATAGCCAACAAAAGTGAAGCATGACAAAATTCAAATCTAAAAAAGATTTTTGTTTTTTTCAGAGTGTGTCGTTAAGTAGACCTGTAGTCATGGCAAACCTGTGTCACTTATATTTGGCATTAAATATGGAAAGGATTGACTTAGAGTGAACATGGTAGATCATATCGTAGCCGCATCAATAAGTTAATGGTAGAAAAAAAACGAAAAACTTATGCAGCGTCCTGTTTCATGGTTGCAACTATTTTTTCTGGTATGAATTATGATGACATATTTATGGAGGGCAGGTCATCCTCTTTCTCTTTCCTCTGAAGAATCTGTAGCAATTGATTTGTCAATTACTTATCAGGTTTCCTACTATTTCCACTAATTTCAGACTATAGTGTAAGCCTGGTATTTCAGAAATTTCTGTCACTCAAGGAAATTATGTATTGTCAATCCTCTGAAGAAACACATCCCAGCATTTGTTCCCTCAAAAATTGTCATAGGGAAGTAATATGAGAGTTACAAAAATAATGAGGATTGTGTATATATGAATCTTTCTGTTATTTAATTGCTTTGTTTGATTTTTTGCTATTGAGTTATACTGCTCAACATATATGAACCCGTAGTTTCATGTAAAACTTTGTTGACTGTTAAATAGGTTGCTTCTTGACTTCCATGTGTATTCAAACTAAGACCACAGTTTTGCAAAGACAAATGCCTTAAAAATATGTCCTATAGTTTGTCGCTCATCAATAGATCTACCCCACTAAAATGTAAAATAAAAGAATAAGCCTTTGCATATCAACTATACTATCTACAGATAACAAACCTAGCAACAGAATCAGGAAATAACATAGATTAACAATCATGGCATTAAAAAAAATGAAGTAAAACTGTATTTTAATTTTTAATAGTATTAGCTTCAAAACATGAGAATTCTGACATGGAAGATGGGTTTCTTAATAACGTAGTAGAAAAGTAAATGCTAGGCCAAAACTGTCAGGCTTCTTAATCTGTATTTAAATTCCTGTTAAGAAATAGTTTCACTTTAGTAGTCGGTAGTAGTCACACTTGAACAGTTTCATCAAATTAACTTTTGGTTATGTAAATGATCTGAGATTTTTATATGATTGCTATTTTTTATTAAAAATGGAAATAGGTGACTTTAAATTAATGAAGATCCCTTGTAACTCAGGTATGAGAGACTGAAAAGGGAAAGACTGCACCTCAAAATTTTCACCAGTGTTCCCAACATTGCTTGTATTTACAGGAAAAACACTATTGAAGAATATACCTTTCCGATCTTTACAAGATAAAATTGCCTGTTAAAAAATGTCTGACAACTTCTGAAGGACTTTTATAAATAATACAATCATTTTTTAAAGCAGAACATAGTGGATTTTTTGTAAACAAAATATTTAAGGTATAGAAATAGGCTTCTCAGTAAAGACCCTAACCAGCCCTCAGTCATCATGAGGTGAAAACAGGAATATGGAAGCCCAAAGTGTGTAATGAGCCCAGAGGTATTGCCACAGGTGCTTTGAAAAAATCTATAATAAAACCCTTATGAGATAACAATAAAACTGGGAAGCATATTTTGTTTACCTCCATTTATGACTCCTAGGATCTTGAAAACAGGCAGTTTGTGCTGCATTTTATGTGAAGGCTGACAAGTCTTTGGGTCTTTACACCTTTTGTAACACATTGTTCTGAAAGAAAAGAAAATAATTAAACACCATGTACATAGAATCAGAACTTTTATTAATAATGATATTTTATTTAGCTCATACTCATCACTTGAAATAAGAAAACAGAATTCTGCAAAGAAGAAAGTATTAAAATACCGTGGTTCTTCAGAGATGAAATACATAAAAAGGATGAAAGCAGTAAGTCTGTAAAAATACCAGAATACAGAAACATTTATTGAATAATGCTTCTATTACACAGGAAAGAAAAAAATATATAGATACACAGGAAAAAGAATTTTGTTCATGACACATACCCAGTGCATTACATTACTTCCAGTAAAGGAGTCATACACCTAAACGATATAGAGCCCTGGACAATGTGGAACGAAAAGATTCATGGAATAAATGAAGAAAAGTTACTTGGTGAACTAGAACATCCTAAATTCTAAAAGAAAGACAGAAAGACATTTTCAGACAAATACTTCTAGAAGAGTGCTAAGAAAGATAGCAAAAGCATGGAATTCAAATAAAATTATATGAAAATGCCTTAGTTCTCTGAGATTTTGAAAAATCAGGGTCAGAATTAAATCTGAAGAAAAAATCCAGAAAAGATTGGAAGATATTTACAAAAATTAAATATTTCTTGGATATTTATGAACCTGGAGAACTTTCTGGCAAAAAAAACCCCATACAACTGAAGGGAAGTCAGAAACTGCCTCAAGTTTAAAAACATTAAGAAACAGGAGCTTTAATCTGGAGCAGGAATGCCCAGCTACTTTAGTGTGGTTGTCTACTTATGCCATTCCTCAACTAAACTACAGTAAATATTGAGAGAAAAAAAAAGTGAATAAAAAAATGTATATCATTCTTTTTCCTTTGTCTGAATTGCAAGAAATTCAGGGCTCTTCAGTTCCCTCAGGCAGCACCTGCTAACTCTGAGTAAAATTGCATTAAATTGACATATACTGTTTTCTAGTATTTAAACATTCTGTAGTGCACAGGCACTAGAATAGTGAAAGATGGGCTTTAAACCAGGAACTAGTTTGGGGGTTGCAAATCTAATATGTTTATCAAGTCATGAGCTTTTAAAAGCAGGTACCCACTGGACACCCATCAAATCTATTAAAAGATGTGATCACCTGAGTCTAATGCACAGAGCGAGATAAAGAACAAATACAGACAGAAAAGTACATCTAGCCAAGCATCAGAAAACACTTGCAGCCACAAACTCACCAAGCCCATTTCATTTTTGCTATTTTGCAGGTTTATGATTAAAGTACTTAGCTGAGAAGAATGCATCCGTTTATTAAAGGCTGGTTATACATTGTGAAACACACAAACCAGTCTCCAGTTGCAGTGACCCCATCCATTGGGGGAGAACCTTAAACATTTGGTGTAAAGTCTGGTGTCTTCTCATGCTACTTTTCACTGGCCATTCTTGCCTTGTGTACTTCGCTGCAGTGCCCCAAGTTCAAAAAGAGTGGAAACTGTCCACAGTTGGCCTGGCCTAATAATTACTAAGATGCCCTTAAAAGCTGGAGATACTATGCTGATGAGTCAGTAAAGAATCTGAACCCTGATGCCCCACTTCAGGCCTAACAAGGATGTTCTAAACTCTCGTACTTCCCAGCAAAAGTGATGTAAAAGACTCCCAAAATGTCAAAGTGAGGGGCTGCCAGATGTAAAGCCAGAGGTTGTCATCACCAGTGGTAGAACTCAACAACGTTATTTCTGTTTTTCACAGTCACTAGTGATCATGGTATGAGGCAAAAAAGAACCACCTGAATTTGACTATGAGAAGCTGAGAGCAGCAGTTCCTCTTTCAGACAGATTTTTTAAATAAAGAGGCAAGCCTATTCATGGGTGGAGGGTCCGGGGTGGGTGTCTCTGTTTGGGTTTTCTTTTAAAGAATATGAGGAGGAGCCTACCTTATAAAACAATTATAGACTGAGGGCCCTAAGTGGTCAGAAGCATTCCCCAAGCATTCCCAAAATCAAGACTAGGTTTCATAGCGATGAGTAGGGATTCAGATACTCCCTCTCCTCTCCATGCAATATCTCTTGCTTGTTAATTATAGGGTGGCAGTTCCCATTTCAGTTCCCATTCATAACCTATCTCAGGCATCCAATTCATTCTGGATGCTGCTCCAGAGCCAGGCACTCGCTTGTTATGCACCCAAGTTGTAGACATTCATTTGCCTTACTATATCTAGTGCTTGCCTCTCTGTATCATGTTTCCATTCCTAAAATAGGGCCACACAGATACAGAATGACAAAAGGCTATTACTGGTTAAAAGCCATTAATTTGCTAGTGAAGTCTAAACATAGAGATAGGTACAGCTGAGGCAAATTTATGGGCAAGTTAGTACCCTCCTCATTACTTTCCTTGATGATGCAAAACTTTGACTGTTACACAAAAAGTTTGAAGTCTAAAATAAATTGTTTTACTAACACTAAAGCTTAATACGTAAGGGTAAAGTAACCAGGAAAATTAAAATTGCTGTTATATCCCATGCGTGTCCATGAAATATTTTGTATTATTTTTCTTAAGTTAAAAGAGCTATTATTAGAAATGCGGCTCTTTGTGGGTAAATGTGGCAGATGGTACATAGGAGAGAGTGGTGAGCAATTTACAGTAAACAAATTCTTTATCGCTGACAGGTCATGGGGAGAACTAACATGGTCCCCAATTCAATCAAGGAGTCGTCTGGAAACAGTGGCATTCAAATATACTAATCATGGTGAAACACGTTAAAAAAGAAAAAAAAAACCAACACTAATCCTTTAGATTATCAAACTGAGAAACACTTTTTCTACAGAAATTTTAAGGACATGCCTTCTGGGACTGACAGCATGATGCAGTTTGTAAGGTGCTCCAGTGAACTCAGTATTGAGAGCACTGTTACAGGCTAACTCCACTGAAACGGTCAAATTTAATCCAGGTGTTCACTAACAGACCACAGCTCCTGTTAGTAGTCTTTTTACATGGGCTATTATGTACAAATAAGACTTTATAACTACTTTAACCATGTGTCTTAGAAGACAAAACACAATGTGTATTTGGGAATGTTCAGCAGGTTTTCCTCGTCTTTTGAGAAGATTGTGTCAGAGGCAGATGAATACCTTTGAATAAAGCAACACTAACTAAAGGTATGTGAAGGATTTTTCATACACTGTTGAGACACCACATATTCATGAGAAATTTAGTTCTGCCTATATTAGCTATGTATATCTGCAGTAGCACTATGAACTAATAGTGGCGGAACAATAGTTCCCAAATACGTTTTCTGTACTTTCTAAATTTGGACTCAGATAGCAGCCTTTGCCTAGCAGGTAACTACTATCACCAGCTATAGTTGGAATATGTATTTACCTTCTCATTACCTTCTCATGTAGATGATGGGCTTGCCAGGATACAGAAATTCCACACTGGTGTCTGCACCCTTAAATTAGACCTAAATTAACACTGCATAGAAAAATAAGTTGTGTTTTGGTTTTTTTTACATCTGGTTAGACGTAATGACTCTGGGAATTATTTTAATTTGAAAGGAATTGGTAATTAAGCCAGTTATCTTCTCTGTAATACCATTTATTTATATGAAAGTACAACTTCTCGCATTCTTTGCAGAGACAGTAACAAACTACCAACTACTGGTTTTCTTGCCTCAGCACCAAAATCCTACTAGACCACAGCCTCCATCTGAAGCCTCTGTCACTCTCTGCTTCTTCAGTAATTTCCTTTGTCTCTTCCCCACACATGTAATAGGCATGTGGGAATGCACCTTGACATAGATGTTACTTCCCAAAGTATTTAACAGAAGCACATTGGTCCCTGAATCTCCATATTTTCCATGCTACTTTTTACTTTTCCAAGCCTAACTGACCCATTTTCCCTAGCTTATAGCTCATAAACCCTCCAACTTCTGCACATATCCTCTTTTCCTTCTTTAACTAGGGAATAGCTCTCTTCTCTGAACCTTTCATATTCCTCCTTGCTTAGGCATTCTCTCTGAAACCTGTCCTTTGTATCACAGTTGGGCACTACAGCAAAAGCCTCTGCAGACCTACCTGTGAATACCGTTGCTTATAATATCTAGCTAACATTTGCCTATGGTGACAAAGAAGATGGAGAGGTTGGAGAAGATTTCCTGAGAACAATGATTTGCAAAAATATATAGTAATAAATCAGTTAAAAAAACAAAATAAAGCTTGAACACATTACTTCTCAGTTGCTTATCTCATATGCTTCTGAAAGCTTCAAATCTTCCTTTGCCTGGCACTAAAAGAACCACTAAAGCTTTCACAGAACCTAGTCAGTCATTTCCCCAGGGAAATTGCAGTGCCTACCACTAACATCAAGACCAACAAAATTACTTCTTTTCTACCCCCAATGCCTTCAACAATGAAAAAGTGACAATGGTTTTCAATAAATAAATATTCCCATCTGGTACTTGAAATCCAAACATGGAAAGAAATACCATCATCCCTGATTTTCAGTATATACAACAGTAACAGAAAGGAGAATTCAGCAACAGGGATTAATAAATGTTGTTGGTTTTTAAATCCTTTGCTTTTCCAAACAAGATGCTATAAAAATAATTGGTAAAACAGTTCTCATTTATACCAGTGACTTTTGTATCTGAGCTTTCCTATACCATTTCAGCCTGAACAATCGGTTTGTTCTTTGACATAAAGAAACGTAGGCCTCAGTGAGGACAGTATTGTCAGTGCACTGCACATACATGAGGAAGAAGCAGTCAGGGTCTTCTAGGTTAAATGAGTAACATGCCACAGCTTTTAGATTCTGCCTTACAGTAGTACTTCTCACTGTTATTTCATGAAAGTTTTATGTTTACTTTCTAATGCCTGATTAACACTGTAATGCCTGGAAATTATAGTACAATATTTTTTTTTCATTATTACCTTCTGCTCAAGAGAGGTTTGGAATATTTAAGACTTTGCAAAACATTGTCTGTCTTTTAAGTGAACAGAAATTAATCTAGGTCATCACGCAGGTTTCAGATAAATGATTACACTTCTAAGGCACCTGCACAAGATAACACAAGTCTCTATGCTTTTGAGGGTGTTAGTCAATAATTCTTCATAGAAATTGACTTACACTGTTTTAAGTTTTCTTGGTCTTCTCTCAGGTACCTGATTTGGTACTTCCTGATATTGTAAAATACAAAATAAACGATTTAAAAACCAAGGTGAACAATATCCCTAGTTTTTACCATAATAATAAATTAACTGTTAATTGGACATAATCTAGTTGCATCTGAGAGCTAGATTGTTGGCTAGAAAGTACTAAATAACTTCAGGCAATCAACTAGAAGACATATCAAATCATTGCTTATTGAGGTTAAAGATGAGAAAAAACATTGGGCTAGGAAAAAGCAGTGAAGGTCATTTAGATGAACAGCCATTACTGATATATCAGATTCAGTCAATCAGTTACTGCTTGAGTCCATGAAAATTCTAGGGAAGAGGTGAACCTCTTCATATGACCTTTGTATCCAATAAAATCAATTTATTTTTATGACACAAAATTGTCCCTACCAATCTACACAGCAATATTTCTATAAAAAAACAATTGCTTATACACAGCTTCAAGAAGATCTGCGGGTAATCACTTTATTGTCAGCATTTTTTTACATAATGTACATCCGTCTATAATAATGGAGTCACTGTATGTGAAGTACAAATTATATTTGTTCTACATAAATATATTTATTCTAAGAGCTGTAATTACTGCAACATTATTTCAAATTACTTTTCTAAGTACTTCAGCTTCTGTAAATTGGGAAAAAAAAACACTGAACTCTATTGCAAGAATGAAAGTGGGTTAGTTCTACTTCAGATAAAAGGTCTTGAATGCACAGGTGTTGCATTGTACCAGGTCTTTGACCAATATTCTGTACAAGTTCTGTTATGCATATCTACACCTCTTCTTTCTTTAACAGCAAACATGATACAATTGAAGGTTCAAGACCTGAAGCTTTCTTCCTCTGAAACCTTCTTATTCCTCTTTTTTATTTCCCTTTTTATTTATTTTTTTTTTTATTTATTTAAAGTATTAGCCATTAATCATATGTCAGTCAGATTTTGGGGTACAGTAGCCAGGAATTTCTGACTGCCCCTTAATGAATGATCAAGGCCTTTTGAAATATTCAAAGGTGGCTGCCACAAAGATGGAATTATCCAAGTTTCTTCTTAAAAACCTTGGTTATGATACTCTTCTATTTTATATTACGGTAAATCAGTTAAATTTTTCAAATATTTTGTTTACTGAATACCAAACAATTTTAATTAGGTTTAGGTCCTTGCTTTTATTCTATTCTGGAAATAATGTTCATAACATCCTTACAGGTAAATGTCTTAAAATGAATGTATGAATTCCCAATCCTCTCTTCCCAGTTACATATTGTAGCTGAGTATGCAAATCAATTCTGCTTCTCTCTCTCACACACATAGTCACACAAATATTTCTGCCTCTTTCTCAAGAACCAGTGCCCTGTGTTATAAAAAGAAAAGGGGAAATCTGAACTGTCTTGTTATCAGAAGAAATCAGATGAATGTATTAGTATTATTTATAATAGTTACATTGTTGCCTAAGGAGCCAGTTGCCAATGGAATCAGTACACCCACTAGTTTTAACTTTTTGTAGAGGATTTGAGAAAATTGCTTTAAAAAGAAACGCTTTTCATTTTATCCACAAAACAGAAAAAAGGCTAAACTTGGCAGAACAAATAAAACTTCTTTGAGATGTCTGACAGAAAATTCCCCTGGGTGGAAGCTTCAAATGGGTACAATAAATCTTGATTTTTAGAGGTGTTTTGGTACCATATACTTCAAAGGAAGAAAGGTGATGGGTTTGAGCAACCCATCATCTTGCAAATGATACATCTGCAACAGAGTATGAACAATAAGCAGAGACATTGTAACTGGCTGTTCAGGAGTAATAATAAAAGAATTGTCAGTATAAACATGTTAATTCAGTACTGATATACGTATGGTCAGAAACATAAAAAAATAAAGCACACCATACCACCATCCTTTAATGTCCTTCTTGGACCCTTACCTATGCATCTTCTGTGCTGCCCTCTATACACTCCCTGTGTATACTCTCCTAAGGTACACAAATACTGGCCTATATCCTGATTAATTTATCTCAGTGTACTAAGTGGCAACATAACAGAGAGAAGCTTCCCAAAAACGCCCTTCTTTTAAAATAGCAGTCATTGCTGATACCACTTTCAGTCATCTTTTTGTCTTCATCCTCTTTTGTATTAAATGACATCACTTCGTCCTTTCCTCAGTTCCACTCTCCATCCCACCATTGATCCTGAGAAGACACCTTCAAGTCGGGATGAGGTAGCAAACTCTCTGGGACTGACCGAATGCCAGTTCCATTCATTCAGTGAAGACACTCCTTTTTGAAGTACATGCCCATTAATACTAGACTACATGTCACAAGAAGCAAACAAATTGTTTCAACACGGTGCAACAATCAGGCTATTGTGCAGCTAAATCCTATCGGCTACTGACTCCAAAGCACCAGCTATTTTGGAAACAGTAGAAGATGAAGCAGAAAGAAAAAAGATTACAGACATAATCAGCAGTTTGAACGTTGCTGAGGAGGTTGATCCCAAGAATTAATGCGCTCAACAACAGAAGCAAGGAGGAGAAGAAGGTAACCTTTTTTCCCGTGGACCATTTCTTCTATTTTCAGCATTCCTGTCTGGCTTCCCTCACCGGTTTCCAGTCTCTGATTGTCCTCCACTTCAGATCACATCTTCTGCTTCAAAATTGGAGATTCTAACATAAAGAGTTTTTTCTTATTTTGAGGGGTGACTTGCTTATAAGCAGATTCAAATTTTATTCTAAATCTTAGATTTTAACTTTTCAAGCTCTGATGACGTTGTGACCAGTAATTGCCTTTCCTGAGAGGATGTTTCAGCTCAATCACCCAGATTTCCACATTCTAAAATGTAAGCAGGTCTCTACATTGAAACACTTGATTTTTTTGAAAAACAAACAAACAAGCAAAAATAAACAAAAAAAACCACCACCAAACCAAAACCCATTTCCTTTATCATATGGCTAGATGTAATGACTTGATGTATAGTTCCAACAACAGGTGTGCCAGTGAATCATTTCCATACAATAAAATGGTAAAATTTCCATCTGGAAGCTCTTTTCTCAATCTTAGCAGCAAACATGCAAAATCAGTCACAAGTATTTTTTCTTGACTAGCACTACTAGCAATAACTGTGCATAATTACTTAGTGTTGTAGGAGTGGATTTACCAACCTGTAAGTACACCATATTTTAATCATACCAGACAATTATCATTATATTTACCATTAAAACACAGAAAATAATTTCAGACAGGTTTGCAAATGTAGCTTCTCTTCATCCAGTTATTAACTTTTAAAAAGTAATAAAGATCTATATCAATAATTTCATTTTGGTACAACTGTTGCAATAAGTAGTAGGAGCATGTGAATATGTAGGAGCATATTACTCAAGCCATCCCAGAGGAATGTCATGTTAATCCACAAATATCCCATGTCTTATTAAATAAAAAGGATTAAAGCTCAGAAAATATCTGCATTTGGAATTATGGTAGAGTACAGAAAATTTTGAAAGGATGACAAATTCATGAATTTTACCTAAAGAGGTTATGGAAGAAAAATTACATTTTGCTTGCACAGAAAATCAACATAGGAGAAAAGAGGATGAGAGCGTGCTTGACAGAATACTTCAAATCATTTCAAAAAAACTTGTTAGTTAGCAAAAGTCAATGAAACAAACATTGATATCCTTTGTCCTTTTGTAAATTGTCATGGTGTTAAAGACGCATTTTTTGTTGCCTTTTCTTTTTCCTTATATCAGCATCTCCAAAACGTAATATAAAATCTTTGTTCCATATTATGAAGCATTAAGCAATAAAAGGATATAAAACTTCTCTGTTCTCCATTCTATAATTTACATAAAGAACATTTGCACCAAAAGATAAGTTCATATTAGTCCTAAGATGGATCATAACAGAGCAACTGTGCTGAAGCATGGATAAAAAATGTCTATAAAGACCACAGGTGAAGTGTTAGTAGAAAATTATTTCTGAAACCTTCAAGAGTCTGCGGACTTCCTGAGATCAATTTCACTATGTCCTAGTTTGGACTTACATGACGCAGAAATCTTTGTTATTGCTCTGAGATGGCCTCTGCAGTTTGCAACATTTAGAAGCTTTTGAGTCTTTAGCTGTAAAAGTAGGGTTTTTTTTCTCATGATTTAATGGCAAAATTTGTCCTTGGTAGCCGAAGATCTTCAAAGAATACTCTTCTGTGTGTGTACTGAACTTTCTTGCCTCTTATCTATTCAAACTTCCTTTTTTTTTTTTTTTTACAAATTTTTGAAGCTGAAACTTCATTAAGAAAAGGCAATTTACATCCTTCATAAAGACAAATGTTAAATAATCCTCACCACTCTCAGAATCTTCTCTCTATTAGCACAGTTATGATCTCTGATAGCTTGAAGCCAGATGTTTCCCAGTTGGATGGGGGTGGGCACAAAGCAGAGTTTTATGTGCTTAATTAATCTTAAACAGAAAATTTCTAGACCTTCCAAGATGCTGAGAGAACTATTTCAACATTTAAATGATTTCAACAATTTCATCTATTAAACAACCTCTCTTTTGTATCTGCTTCTACAGTATTTTACTTTTTTATACAACTAGTCGTCTGCTTTCAGTAGCATTCCACTTCAGGACAAATTGCATACCTCATCAAAGCAGCACGTGAGCTACTTACTGATTTGTGCCACCACATGGGTTTTTTCCCCTGTGTTGGGCTAGAGAGAGTTCCTGGAGCTGAACATAGGTGTTGCCTGGGAAAAAAAAAAACAGGCAAATCACCTAGACAAAAGTTTCAAAAGAAATTCACTGGTTTTCCCCAAGACGAAGTGGGGGATACTCAGAGTGAGCAAAGATTGGATAGTGACAAAAAGACGACGAAGCCATTTTGGGCTACTCACAAATTTCATATTTTTTATCTGAATAAATAGAGAAGGGATTTAAATCTTTCACAGTTCTGGTGGTTATTCTGATGATTTACTTCTGCCATTTACTGTCCTGAACAGTGGGTGACTTTCCCCTCCCAACACCTGACTGTTGAGGTTTTTTTGCAAGTTGAAACTTATTTTCAAGTTGTTCCTAGGAATAATTCCTAATATTAAGCATCAGAAATTTCCTTTGGGTCACTAGAGGAGTATGCTCTGTGCTTGGTCTTTTTTTCCAGAAACATGGACAGGACCTCCTTTGACAGATTTCTAGAAAATAGCCCAATGACTTTCATTCTGAGGTATATTTTGTGTAGCTAGGGCAAGTTTTAGTTTGCTACTTCCATCTGCCTAGAAAGCCTCGTGAAATATTCATGCGATAGGAGTTTGTTTCAAAGGAAGACTACATGCCTTATTTCTGAGTCACTAATTTTAGTAGGAGCTGGAGTGCTATAAATGAAGCCCTGTGTGCATAAAAGCTCTGTTTTAAGAGTATGCCACTTAAGAGTGCCATCTTTGTTGCTACAGAAGGAAAAGCAGTGGCACTCCTTCCAGTTATTACTTTATAAATTGGAATTTCCCTTATTGTCTATAATTTCCTTTTTGTTTTTAGCCCACAAAGCAGAAAACAGGTATTATAGGTTAGCTGAAGCTGCTCTTTGTTAGAAAAATGCATAATCTTGAATAAATAAGAACACCCTCTCTCTTTTTTCTCTCGAGCCTTTCACTGTATGCCAGTATGAAACCCAGAGGACAAACAATGATTTCCCTGTATTTACAGTGCACACACACTTAAAGAATTTTCTCTGTTACAGGCCTTTTATAAAAGTTTAATTCCACAAAATTTCCTATGTTTATTTCCCATAGAGTGTAATCCAGGTTTGGAAAGAGTACAGATGTTACCTCTTCGATCGCTTAATCTCAGTGGGTAAAATGCCAAAGACCAGAAAAGAAAACAGATGGGTGGAAAGCCTTTCAAATCTCAGACTGAACAGGCCTGTTTGTTGGAATCAGCTAAGAGAAAACAGTCTTGACCATTTTTTATTTCATGTCTGATATTTTAGAGAATCAGTAATGAGGAAATGAAAACACTTCTAAGTATTTTATGATTGATTTAACAAAACATAAGTTAAAATTACATTATCTGTAATAAAGACAATACACAGGCCCTTATATCTTCCACCATTTTTCATAAACACATAATATTTTTTATTCTGTCAACATTTCTGTGATTTTTTTTTCTGTGGATTTTTCCTGATAAAAAGCTAAAGAAACACGAATTGAACTAAGTGAACTTTTTAGAGTCTTGTACCTAAGACACCCTCAATGGTAATAGAAACAAATCTGTACATACTTATTTCAGCAACGATACAAAACCATCTGCCTCTGGAAATTTATTATTTACTATTCTCATCAAAGTAGGCCCAGTAGAGACCATTAAAGTAGAGGTCATAACTCATTAGTTATGGCCACTTGTGCAAGGTGTTCTATAAACACAGAAAAAATACTTAAAAAAACAAAAAGCCACTTTAAAATGTTTGATTTGAACAACACAATGGATAACTTAAACCTATGTATTCAGACTCCACAGAATATGTTTTGCACGTGCCAAGTTCAAGAGGAAGAGATGTTAACAAAACAAGACACTCTGCAAGCAACTCCATCTAAAACGTGTCTTTTAAACTGTGAGCACATCAAGAAGCGACTGATGACTTTGTGTGCATATGCTGTCCTGCATGCTGGGCTCTGAATTTGCCTAGACTCTTCTAATGCTTTCTGAAGCATGATGATCTCCCTGGCAAACACGTTCCTGGGCTGCTTATCCTGACAGCGACACTGAAGAGGAGACAGGTTTTCTGTTGCTCCCATCAGCTTCCAGTTAGTTTGTTGAAAAGTGAGAAATTTATCTGCTGATTTGTAGGAACACGCCAGTCAGCAGCGCAACAGCACATTGGGCTGTGACAGGAATAGCTGGCAGCACAGCTTTTGCTGGTAGGTTCCCATGTTTTGCAGGGCTGAGGAGAAGTCTCTGATGACTTGCTGAGTAAGAGAAAGAGCTTATAAACCAGTAAAATCCTTTGCAAATCTCCTTAAACACTGAAAAACTTTAATTAGCCCCATTCTATATGGCTTCATTCCCTAACAGAAAAATGAGAGCCACATATGCTAGGAGACTGCCTGTGGTGATAATGGTTTCTTTTTCTCCTGGGCATCATGTAAACTTGCAACAACTCTTCAGCCTGGGCACTTCAAGTCCTTTTAATATGATTGCTCTAATATCCCCCACATAGCAGCAGCAAGCTTTTTTAAAACGTATACACAAAACTGGTCTTACATAGTGATTTCTTTGAATGTCTGACTCTTCCTGGAGGGTCATTGCACTCAAACAAAACACACATACCCAAATTCCTGTGGCTCCAGTTTGACATTGTTGTGCTCCTTCTGCATCTGCTAATTCTTTGTGATGTCTTTGAAACAGCACAAATGGCATAGTTCATCAAACCATAGCAGGCGTTAAAAAAACAAACATGAAGAAAAACAAAACCCAAACCAACTGTATAGCTCAATTACGCTGACCTAAAAAGCCTCCTACTATGTAGTTCTTGCATTAAGATGTAACTCTGCAAAAACCATTCCTGCTGGGTTATAATGTGCTTATTTTTTATTATTATTTTTTAAATCTCCCACTTGTCAGGCAAAAAAACCATGATGTGGATGTTGGAACATTATGAAAATGAATTCATAAGCCAAGTCTGTCTGCCAGAGTGTTCTTGCTAAATGCTGCAATGAGTGAGAGACTCAGCATGTGGCCAACCAAAACTGCTTCATAAAAGAAAATAAGAAAAAAAGCAAGGGAATGAGGGAGAGAAAACATATCTGACATCTATTTAATGATCATACAGTTACATACATGTAAAATCCCCAGGACCAAGAAAAGATCTCTTGACTCAAATCAGTAACCAGCCTGGTAAAGACAAAAGAATTAACATCAGTCCCATGGTTCCCCCACCAAACGCACGAGATGAGAGTGGGCCTATGAACCATGGAGTCCAGAAAGCTGTTCATTTGGTGTGCTCACAGCCAGCATCCATGACTGCTAGAGCCAGTGCAAGGGTAGAAAAGGTAAGATACAGCCACAGCTGTGCTCACAGTGTCACCAAGGATCCAGATGACCTTACACTGACTGTAAAACCAGACTCAGGAAGCCTTCTCTCCCAAAATTAATCTGCACACTTTTTACATTTCATTTATAGCTCTTCTGATGGGTCACCTCTGAATTCCCCTCTCCTGCCCAAGCTGCCTGGTGTCTGGTGGCAAAACACTATGCAGCTCATGCGGCTTTGGTACTGCTCTTGTAGCAGTCTTTGGTAATCTGGTCCCTCTCTGAAATTCTGTATCAAAGCAATTAGTCACTCCTCTTACACCTTTCTATAGTAAAGGCCTTGGTGTTACTGAATTGTCTTATCTCCAACAAAATCATGGTTTTACAGCGACCACGAAGAGCACTTCACTCTCTGTTCTGAAACTTTTCAAAGTGTCACTTGCTACTGAAGTGTTATTAATTTGTCATCTCTTTACCCTCAAACAGTTAAATATCTCCATTAAACACAACACCACAATAATAAGTAGACTTTTAAATCAATTTTATACAATTAACAATAAATTCAGGGATGAAACTGAGACTAGATTAAAAAGCACCCTGGAGATTGAAACTGGACCAATGAGTTGGAAAAAGTCCAACATAAATGCCCATAAGATCAATTTAGAGGACACTGGGATGTGCACAGTAAGATTTATAATGCCTGCAATGTACTGTGGCATAATTAATAAAGTATGCCTGGGGTAAAAATCAAAAGAACTAGTTAAAGAAGAGCCGCTCCCTTGCAATTAGGTTGGAAATAAATTGTAATATGCTGGGAACTGCAGAGCACGCATCCAAGCACAAATATGACAAAGATAAGGTGAGGACAAACTTCGCACTGCATTTGATCTCTAAACCTCAGTGAAATTTTTATTAGACAAACACTGTTCTATATGTTTTTATTCTGTCCCTTAAGTGCTCTTTAGCATTTTAGTACAGCTTCTCAGGTTCTCTTTCTCCTAATCTATATTCTTCCTTGTTCATAACCATCTTTTCTCTGTAAAAAGAAAACCGATTGCTGCTGTTTTGACTAGCAATGTCACTGAACTGCCCATTCGCCATCTTCCTCAACAGTACAGCAATTCTTGCAAATGTTACAATGCTGCAAGTGTTATCAAATGCCACCCAGTTGTAAATTGGTCCTTTAAATAATGACAGTGTCACTTTCATTTCCTGAAGACTCTTTGGAGGGGAAGCTGGAAGAGAAACATAACACTGTCATTAGCTGATTTTTTTTCTGTAAAACTAATGAAACTAAATCCACAAGCTAACTGTAGCGTGGGTGTGCCATTCCCATAGGTGTTCTAAATAAAGTAAGAAAACTGGGGTTACGATCATAGAGAGAAGTAGTGGAGATCAGTGCTTTGAATCTAACCCCAGACTTTCAAATTCAAGCTGAGAACAAAGGTTCTGTTTCTGCAATGAACATGTGCTGCCAACCTTGCGCTGCACAGGGTTTGTTGCAGATTAAGGCAAAGCTACTGCATTTTATGGGCATTCTTATTCTTGTTTTTTTGCCTGCAGAGAAAAAAAAGTCTTTCGTTTCTAGACTTGTTTTTCTAGAAGGAGCATGCAGTACAGACTGCCTCAGATAAAAGAAGAAAATCCAATTCTCAGGCCTGTCAACACTTATATACTGAGTTACACTCTTAACTGATTTCCCAGTCTTTTTCAGCTATTAATTTGTGGTATGCTGCTGCAGCCTGTACCTTTTCCTACCTCTCCACATGCAAGTTCTAAGTATTACTGTCATCTGCCATCCATCAACCCGCTGTGTGTTAGGCAGGAACACTGTATCAAGTGGGAAAGAAACTTCTCTTTCACAGGATCCTAGAGACACCATGTTAAAAGGCACTTAAATACAGGCTTATGTTTTGTGCTTCTTCCCATCATATTCTTCTACCACACTCCACCACAAGCCCTCCATGTGGTCTTTCAGAATATGTGACATTGCACCTCCACTAAGCTTTAAAACTCCTTTATACTGTGTACACAGATACAAAACACTACACATGCATTATTAATATGTCATTGAACACTTGCCACACTCCTCTGCAGGCAGTTTTCAGAGCAAGAAGACATGGCCCAGTGATCTGCCAGAAAAGAGTCACACTAAGGAGCACCTATCCCTCTTTCTTTTCATTGCATAAGGTCAGGCCTGCACCACCTAGAGGTGGACAGTTATCCCAGTTTGTACAATTCACAGTCACACTCCACCAAGCTGCTCCAATTAATTCTTTCACTCATCAGTTCAGTGACAAGTCAGAGAGTGCAAGCATCTCCATCCTTCAGACAACCACCACTAGCTTCTACTAGCTCTACGCTGGGACTCCAAATTTATCTGGGATCATGCCTGTCCTGGGTCTCATGAATTTGTTTTTGTGCAACTTGTTATTATAAAATGGGCCAGAACGAACATAAACCATTTTCATTCTGCATTAATAAGGTCAATGGTCCTCTTGGACTAGGCTTTCAGGGTTCTTTTCATATTTGTCTGTTCAATATAATATGCATTTCATTGATTGAACAGAGTTTTCATCTTCATATTAATTCTTATCATGATTTCACGTATTAAATTATTACTTTCTAAGAAGCAAATTGTCCACTTTCAATTTTTTTAACATCCACTGACATCAATTTTTAGTATATATTACTTATGATCAAGTATTCAGAGTTCTTTCAAGTAGTCTCAAGCTAAGGTCCCTGAGCAGAATTACTTATTCAGAGCATTTTGAACTGAGGGCAGAGACGAGGTCATCAAAGCAGCATAAACTAATTCAAGAACTCAGAAGTGAGAGGAAAGTGCGTGTGATGACCTTGCACTTTATATAATAATTTATCTAAAACAAATGTTCCTTTAATTTGCTTTATGATGGTCATCACAGGAAATGACTGGCCAGCTCTCAGAGGTTTATCTGCAGTAATTAAGCATTTTCTACTCTGGAATTTCTCTTTCCATTGACAAGGCTAGAAGTGCAATTCACTTCAGCTGAAAATGCACTTCTAGAAGGTCAAAAAATAAACTTGTGCCATTTTCTTCACCTTCTATTAAAGATGTATCAAACTACCCATGAACATTCATACTGTATATCATTGAACATGAATGGGCTCAATGACCTGTACAGAACAAGGGTATTGAGCAACCTATTAGACATGCTGACAAAAATACAATATTTGGGTCATATTATACAACATAAAAATAATTACTTCAAAGTTATACTAAAAGATACAGCTTACTTAAAACTACAGACAACTTTTATTCCTCACAAGTTATTTTTCTAATAAAGATGAATAAATATATTTTTGTTGGGTTACCATTATATTTAAATGCAGTCTTGAAGTCTGCCTTTTAGCTTTGTATAGTCACCAGCTGTATTTAGAATCTAAAATAAGAAGGCATACAACAAGTATTGTTGGGTCTTGTTTTGTTACTTTTGGCCTTTTTTTCTACACAAGAAAAGCATTCTGAGTATTTAAACACTCCAATAGAGCCTTAATTTTTTTCTTTTATAATGCATTGGCAGATTAAGTAGTAATCTGATATCAGGAAAAGTCTAGTTTTCTCATCATTTATGACAGAAACTTCATCATGGAAAAAAAATGACAAAAAAGAAGCCAATAAATGTTCTGCATTGTAATCAGGTTCAGATAAGGCTTGGGATATGAACAGTCCCCCTATACAATAATTTTGCATTTAAGAAACTCTTTCATGCCAAAATATCTCAACCTTTACCAACCTGACTGCTAAAGGACATACTGGAATGAATGAAAGCAAAACAGGAAATCTCATTACATGTTGCCAGCAGCTTCAAATCATTATGAATTTTCCCATACAGCATCTGATAATTGTATTAGTTTTCCAATAATGTAGTCAAATGTCTCTCATTACAACTAATTGAGAAAGTACAACAGATTACCCAATGTCACTGTTTTATGAAAAGAAAATCATGTTTGGTCAGCTCTGCTAACAGCTGAATACATTGACGTGCACAAAGTGTCACAAAAATGGCAACACTTGCCTTTCTGTGGGTCTGAATTCCCTTGTGAGACACTTCTTCCTATGTGAACTTCCAAAATTGGGCTACAAAAAGTGCGAGGCTTTATATGCACAGTAATTCTTTGATTACAATAATAAATATTTCCAGTTACGAAGTCTAAATAGGCTGTTAATTTTCTGTATGTGTCAAATTTAGAAGTGTCTCTGAGTACTCCTGACACTTAAACTGCCTCCAACCTTCAGGGCCACCATTCTGGGGACAGCCCCATTAGCTTTACATGAATGTCTCTCAGATATAACCTGTAGGCAACCTGACAGGGCATAACTGGAGCTGCACAGTGTTCGCTACTGGCAAGGAAGAGCATTCTGGTGAAATCCAGATGAAACTTGTAGGGTTGGCAATCAGGCTGGTTCCCCCCAACAGAAAAATAAACCCCACATTACTATTGTTATAATTATTACAGTTATCCAGCTAAGCAGAGCTATAGCTAGCAGAGCTCTGTATAGCTAAGTGCGTTAGGCACCGAGGTGGTAAAAGACAGAGCGCACAGAACCTGCTGATACGGTTATGGCAGAATTGCCCTTTAGGCCTGGGCAATGGGCATCTCTCAGTATCTGCACTGTGAAATCACAGCAGAACTATGAAACCTATTTGGAGGCATAAAACTAATGGCTATTCAATTCTGAACTCTGGTAGAGTCCCTGGCGGCTTACTTTTACCAAATTTAAAACAAAACAAAATCAAACAAACTAACAAAAAGCCGATCAATAAAGGAATATGCATTTTTAACATGCTGACAGTATCCCTTTACCCAGAGGTACCAAACTCATAGTTGCCTAAAACAGGATGGAAGAGGGAAGATGCAACTCTAAGCAAGGTTCAATTATTCAGGGCAGTACTTAGAGTCACGAGCATGACACCAAAGGTCTGTAACTAGAAGCAGTGTGCAATTACTGCTCTGGCTCTGTTTTGACACCATCTCCTGTACATCGCCCATGTGTTTCAGATGCCTCAGGGCTGGAGGCCATAAGGGGCATATGCTTCTTACACTTGCACCTACAGGCTAGAGAGCAGTGTGGTCACTGTGCTCAGCTATTTGGCTGAAGTCCCACCCTTCATGTCCTGAGCAGCAGAAGGTAGCCGTGGTTCAATGCCACAGAAGGGTTCTTCTGCTCCTGTCCAAAGGAGAAAGTACAGCTGGTGGATAAAAGAATAACTAGGAGGACACAGGAACATCTCTGTGCAGCTAAGTCCAAATACATCTCAGTATTTCACAAGCTTGGCAAAAAAAAAATCAGTAGAAGCCTTGCCTTCACATATGAAACAGGCTCCCATCTAATAAGCACAAGGCTACAATAATAGGATGCCTACAGTTATATCAATAACAATAATAATTATGTTGATAAAGGAGACAGTTCTGTAATAAATATTATGGTGATTAATTTTCCAGAACTTTCAAATGGCCATTTCAGACCACTGTCTTTATATATTACTAACACTGCATATATGTCATCATTGATTTTTTTTTAACTTGCAGCTTTTGAAATATTTATGGCTTAAATCAGCAACGGACACAAAATATGCATGGAAAAGGTAGCACAGGGGACACTTGTGACACATTTGAGAAGGGCTGCATGGAAAGAGGTATAATTATTAAGAGTGGCAAGACATGAAGATACCACAAAAGTGATCATACTGTGAGAGAGAAAAAAGTATTTTGCAAAAGATCTAAAAGAATTATTTCTAAATCTAAATTGAGATTTCCTTTCTTCTACAGACCATTCATTTCTGCCCTGATAGCAATTTTCCTGATTAGTAGATAGGCTACCCGAAGCATCAAATTTATTTAGAAAGATGGGCAATGGGAATGGATAAGAGAGCACTGCAATGAGCCAATAAATTCTAGCTGTGTCATGTCTCCCTATTCAGGAACCACTAGCTGCCATCCTGGCTGCTACCGTACAAACACTACTTGATTAATACCAAGTACAAATTTATCACTCAGCAATAATCTAACCACTCAGAAACTTAAACCTGGGAACGGCTTTTCACTGATTGGCAGGATAGATTATTTAAAGTCCTTCTTTTCTATCTGCACCTAACATAAGATTTTTTCAAAAAGATTGAGAGAAGTGGTCATTATTTAAAGATCAGTTTTGGAGAAAATTAATGAATATAGTTAAGAATCCTGAAAACCATCTAAAACCAACCTGAACAGAAAATATGGGCTGTTAGAGCCAAGGCAGGAACACAGTTAGAATCCACTGCTGAATATAAAAACTTACTGGGTCCCTCAGTGGCTGTTTTAAATAATTCAAGCCATGTGCAGCCCTTCAAATGACAGAAAACCACCATTCAGAGTGATGGTGGGTGTTCATGTGCAAGTGCGTGCATGTGCATGTCTGCATTTCTGAGGGAGGAATAAAGCTTAAAATCACAAAATTGAGACTAATTTATTTTGCTCTCATTTAATTTGGCATGTTTCTAAGTGGGGCAGACAGTGCCCCAGGGGTAGAACAGAACCTGCAACCCATAAAATTTCAGCTAATTCAAAATAAAATCTAAATTCTGCTTATCATGAAAACAACAGTGATTTAAATGTTGGCAAATAGAATTATTTATCAACAGTTGCACGGCATCACAGAATGAAACCCAATTCAATGCTATTCTCAAAGAAACCATATCCCTTTCTTTAATGCAAAGATGGGAATGAAAATGAGTACTGTACTGAGTGATAAAGGGGAGCTATTGCTTTCCAGTAAGGTAAATGACACAAGGCTGATCCCAGAGTAATTTGGCATAAAACTGGTTTTCCTGGTAACATGAAAAGGACATTGTGTGTGGAGTCTCTTCCCACTGATTCATTCCCTCTTTTCAGGCTTGGCACTGCTGGAACAAATTGTCTCCTCTAGTGCAAACCCAAGTGACATCTGATTCACCCACTGGCAGCCGTTCAAGCCTATCTGGACAAGCAGGCCTGCATGAACTGGGGACTTCAGGTTTTTTCCACAGTGTTTATCAGTGGTTTTCATGCTGTTGAAATTATCTTGGCAGGGCCGCTCACAGTAATCCCTCACCCCTTTGTGCCACCGCTGTTTGGAAACATAGCTCTCCTTACTTCTAGGTGTGTTATCTCAAAAGACTTCAGCCTAGGAAGGCTGTGCAAATGATCAGTTAAATTGGACTCCTCAGACGATTCAGATGATGTGCAAAATCAATGCCCTGTATAAACTAATATAATTTTTTTAAATGCAATTAAGTTAACTAGATGCCTATTTAACGTTAGCATTTAAATCCTGCAAGGGCTTGGAGCCTGCAAAGGTAAAGCACTCCAAACATCACCTAAACACATTTCCTCTGGGTCCCAGTCTTGTCCTCAGGTGCCAGGAGCCACTCTGGGGACTTCAATTATCAAACGAAACCCGATATGTTAAATTCATGTAAGATGAGCCACATGCTTAAACACCCATAGTGTCTGGGATGACAGTCTGTGGAATAATAGAACAATTTGTTGTATACAGGAGGGGAGGAATTTAACTTATCTATACCTACAATCATACCCAGGAGCTGGATAAAAAAAGATGCCAAGTAAAACAAATTTTGTTAACAGCGTGCCTCAATATATCTATGAGTGAATGTCTTACAACTTATTCCCTGAAGGAAGAAAAGGAACCAATCCATACCTATATATAACCATCAGCACATGGTACAGTGTTTTGTGTTGTGAATTAGATGCTATCCAATGAAGGCTACTAAGAATATAGCAAATTAAGACCAGAACCAGGAACTCTGGGGAGCCCTGGAAATAACTGAGGATGAAAGCACAGCCTATTTTAAGCGTTTATTAAAACATTTATGTATTTGATACATAAGCATCAGTTCTTCAAAGCCAGTCTGAAACACTGCAACAACCAAGATATAAGCAAGTTTAAACAGTACCAGGCAAACCCATTCAAAATTACAAAGGCTAGATGAAAAAAAATTGCTATGGGTCAGTGCAATATCAGAAGCAGAGGAAAGATTCGATATGACCACACTGAAAGATACCCATGCTCAGCAGACATCAAAAATTAACTTCACAATTCATCAGTTTGCATACAAGATGACCTGAGTCCAAGAATGAAACCTACTTGAAAAAGATTTCTATAGCTGTTCCTGAAATAGCACATTAACCATCTTTTGGATCACATTAGTAATGACAGAGCTGAAGAAAAAAGGTACAGTAAGTCCAGTCTTCAAAGTAGAAAATGCTTACTTGTTAACCAAAAGATAGGCAGTGTGTACAAAAACTCCTTCAAAATAACCCTTAAACTCATTAATATTGCATGTCATTTAAAGATCAGTGAAACATGCAAAAAGGTGATGGCAATGTTCTAGTGATAGGAGGAATTAAGTAGTAAAATTCTCTTTATTTTTCAATAAGGGATAATTTACTGCCAAGATTAAACAATGGACAGAAAATAAGTTTTTTTTTTTAACTATCAGGACAACTCTCATAATCATTTGAAAGACTATACTGTTATTTAATGGGGTGGTATTGCAAGTACAAAGCTCATCAGATTTCTCCTATTATCAATCATTAAGGGCAGTTCAACTGGTCTTTCCAACCTTTGAGAAAATACAGTTGGAGATCTGATGCTACAATAGCTGAAGAAACTCTCCATGAAAAGCACCTTTCCCCAAGGTACAGGCCTGGCATGTTTCATCATGTCATTTTCAAATAAGAGTCCAGGTGCCACCTCCTGAAAGCTAGTATTGACTGGCACTCAAAGCTAACCCGCCCACAGAAATTCCCTAATTTCTACTTGGAATCTCCATTTACAATATAGCAGAAATCCTCAGAAAATAGTATAACCCAAATGACAAAAATCTCCTTTTCTAAGGTAAACAACACTTCAGGCAAACCTAAGTGCTGAGACTCTATAAAATACAGTGAACACATACTTTTACCTTCTCGGAGGAAAATGTCGTAGTGACCAAAACAAAATGGTGGAGAGACTGCAGCTGACCACGCCTAATTAATGGGCAAAACACAAAGGAACGTCCTGATGAGTGCAAGAAGAAATTTATTACAGTTACCTGAAGTAATGGTGCCAGGAGACATACTCTCCTTGTCAAATCCTTGTATGGGATCATATGCCGTATATGGGAACATGACAGGATGCAACTGAATCAGTAAATGCTTCAGAAATACCCTGGGCCAGAGCTGCACTCCATGTGAGACTTGGGTTGCACAGGGAGCAGAGCAAAAGGGGCTGCTGCCTATGGCCCCAAGTCTTCAGCAAAGCCTGGTCGGCTAAATTAAGTTACTGTGAGAAATATCAAGTATGCCCAGTAGCACACTCTAGTATGTAGCCCAGCAGCAATTTCTAATTCCCAAATTTCTAAAAGAAATATCCTAAGCAACCCGAAAGTAGGAGCAGCTATTATTCAACATTTACAGTGAATATACTGTAAAACCTATTCTCTGTTGTTCCCGCCAGCAATTAGAAATTGAGGACCATGAGACCTGGAGCTCTCTTATGTCAGTTAAATAAAGCTGACAGCCGATTCTCAGTAATGTATTGCCTGACCACAACATGATATTTCTGGAATTGCTGGACACTCTGGAACTTTCAGAATTTGGAGATTTTTATTTTGGTGATTAAGTAGGGATCAACCTGCTGAATGAAAAATCAGGCCTATAAAGAGAATGTATTAAGACTGTTCCTCAGAAGGTGTCTTTCACACTGTTATATGCATCTAAATTACAAGACTGATTGGATTTTGTTTAAATACTTAAAATTGTCTTAGGGAAAAAAACCCAAACATTCATCTTTATGTGTAAAATACACAATATAATGTAGTCAATATTTTGGGGATGAATCTGAGATACAATTTGTATTATCTACTAAATACGATAAAATGAATACCTAAAGATTACATGTTATAAACACGGATATGTTATATATTACATGTTATAAATTATATAATACATGTTATAAATATGGATGAATAGCCAATGTGACTGCATGGTGTAGTTCCTTGCAATGTCAATAGTATTCTTCAGCTACACACCACTTGCATGCAGTGTTTCTGTACTGAAAAGAGAGTCCTTAGATGATGGACAGATTATGAAAGCAAGTTTACTAAATCCTTTTATTTTATATACTGACTTACCAGACCTTTCAGTATGGAATCAACTTCTTGCTGTAATAACAACCTGTAGCCTATCTTCCTCTTTGTAAAAAATTACATTTTTAATCAAAGTCTTCTTTTACTTAACATAATAGTCATGTAAACTATGAAGTAAACCAGTCATGTCTTGTCTTGACTCTAGATACATTGACTTAAAGAGTGCCTCCAGTCTGAAGCCAGGCCACGCTGCTATCCTTCATCTACATATAGAGTATGTTTTTAACATGTCTGGTCTCCTGTTGCCTTACATAATCTCCTGATATACCTACCACATGAATCAAAAAATAAAACGTTCTGTGATTTTTATAGCTTCCAGTAGAAAAGTACTTGGGCTACAAGGCACAATCACAGTCCAGATATGATATAATTTAATATAATGTCCCCATTATGTATTTAATTTAATATTATATATTAAACACATGATCTGATGTAAAAACCTTCAGAAACTAATTATTAATGATCTTCACAGCTTAAATTTATGCATATGGGAAACTCATTTGGATTTGTTTTATGTTACTGATATAAAAATATATTGCCCTGGCATGCATTCAATTACAAACATGTATTTTCATAATTTAATTTTCAAGACCTGGCTACATACTTTGTATATGCCACTAATGTGGCTTTTCATGCTACACCATTAAACAAACATCCAAGCAGTAAGGAAGTAAGAAGGCATCACTATAATGCATCATTTCTCGTGCAGTTTCAGGTACAATTACCGTCTGTGTACGTGTGCACATATTTACAGGACAACAGGCATTATGAGAATGTGGACTATAATTTACCTGTTTTCAGTGGAAAATGTCCTTTATTTCAGATTTCCTTTACAGTCAAGCTCTCTACCAGAAACTTAAACCTTAGTGAAGATAAGCTTCAGGGAAGTGGTACAGTAATTAGCAAGTACAAGAGCTAGCTCCATGGGGATTTCAGAAATGAGAGCTTTCCTGCTGGGATAAATAGTGGCAGTATGAAAACCAAAATGTTTTGTTGTAACACTTGATGCTATTAAAATCAGCCTCTGCTGAATTCTTTCACATGGGAATGAAAATTCTTTTGTGTAGTAACTGGCACAATTAAGAAATGTCGTAATGTCAAAATAGAAGCTTCAATAATTTTTCAGATGAGAACTTTAAAAAAAATCAGAATCACATTAAGAAACACACTGTTTCCCCAACATACTACGCAAGCAAAGTTCTCACATTTTTGCCTCTCACACTGTGAGTTAATCTTCTAAATAAACTGGACATCTGTAATATTCAGGAAAAAACCTGTTGTCATTTCTCATTACAGTAGTCCTATTATTCTATAGAGTGCCTACGGACAGGCATAATAAAAATATGTAAATTTGCCAGAAAGCCAGTATATTCTGCCCTTAGTCATATGCACCTCTTTGCTTACTGGGTATAATTAGCATATAAAAATAAATTGTCGTCAGGTTTCTTATTCACTTGCTTTGCTATAAGTTGAATCAACAGGTTGAATTAGGTTTCACACAAGAAAAGAAATAAAGGCACTAGTCTTTAAAGGCAGAAGAATCATTCTGCAGGCGTTCAATAGCCATTACATTCTACTTCGCAACAATCTTGAAAAAGTTGATTTGGCAATACAAATGTGCTTCGCATATCCTATAAAGGACATACAAACAATTTCCTTCAATTAGCAAAGTTAAGTTGATAAACAGCAAGAGTTTGAAATTACTTTTTATGCCAAATGGAAATAAATGTAATTTGATTAGAGTTCTATCACAGTACAACTTCATTTTATGACCACATTCTAAAATATTTCTAATGGGAATACTCATTGGATAGGATGTCCTGAACTACGCTAGTTTTTATCACTATTAGAAGACTACATTAGCATTTCTACAAAAGCAGAATGGCGAGACTTCTTCAAGCTGCTTCTTCCCCATGTCAACTGTATTAATAAACTAAGAAGTTTTTCAAGCGGAAATTAAAATTCCAGTTCCTACTATAAATTAAATCACCCTGTAATATAGTTTAACAACAAAACTGTATTTCTTGAGGCATACAGGGAAGCAAATGGTCACATACACACATATATGTATGTGTTTCTATGTGTGCTGGCCCATGTACACACACGTTATTGTAGAACAGAGGAAATAAGTCATTATTCCATCCTAAGTCTGTGTAACGTTTGTCAATGTTGCAAACCACTTCCAGTTTAGCAGAAATGAAAGCAAGGTTTTTTTCTGCTTCAGAGGAATCCAATTCAGAAAAAGCTTTCCACTTTGGGTTCAGAAACACGAACAGAACAGTGTTGCTAACACTGTACTGACCTAAAAAAAAGGCTGTCATCGAATAAAAAATTTATGACTATACATGGCATTTTGACTAAATCTATAGACATAATTGAATTCCTCAAATATGTGAAAAATTTAAGGAAAGAATACAGCCACTGCTGAGTGAGAGGCAATGGGCACAAACTGGAACAGAGGAAGTTCCACCTGAATATGAGGAAAAACTTCTTTACTGTGCGGGTGACAGAGCAGTGGAACAGGCTGCCCAGGGAGGGTGTGGAGTCTCTCTCTCTGGAAACATTCAAAACCTGCCTGGACACAGCCCTGTGCCCCCTGCTCTAGCTGTCCTTGCTCAAGCAGGGGGTTTGGACAAGATGATCTCCAGAGGTCCCTTCCAACTCCTACCATTCTGTCATTCTGTGATCTAAATAATGTTACTTAAAACTAATGAATTAACTGGACTGAAAAGTGTTGTCCACAACTGTCAGCTCAGTGTTCTTCTGAGTGATGATGAAACCAATATTTCAATTGGTAAGAACTAGTGGGCTCTGTCAGGAGCAGACCCACCTGGAATGGGGAGAGGAGGCAGAGAGGGATGAGGGGACTCCACAGATGCCCTACCCCAGCTCCACCCACGTTATTATGCTTAATATGACTGTGTAGCATAAACATCATGTTGTTGACAGTACAGCAGGAGCCTGCATGTGGTCTCAGTCATGGTTAGTGCACCAGGGTTGAAAGCTGTACCATGCGAGAGGGTCTTTGTGGTTGTGCTTGTTAGGGTAAGGAAGCTTACCCATGAGCATGACAATTTCATACTAAGAGAGGTGAATAGGATGGGGGAACAGGACGCCTGGGTGTCCTAATGATGTTGTTGCCTCCCATGTTGTGATAAAGTAGCGGTTTTCTAGGCAAAGCCTGCAAGAATACATATGGCCCACAGTTCCTTAGAACCCTTCTGCCATAGTGATGTACCTACAATGTCACAGCAAATCAGCTTTTTTTCACAAGATGTGTGTAGAATAATTTAGTAAGTCAAAACAAGACAGTTTGTATAGTAATCTGTCATATGAATGGCTCTGCTGCTTGCCATACTAGCATAGGTTAACTCCAATGAGTTCTTGGAAGCTTTGATTGTTCCCCTCTTTTTTATCACAGCACCTTTCTTGACATCAGAGTGTCTGTTGTACTTTACTTCACCCATAGATCTCTCTCTTACCCCGAATTCACTGCTTCCATCACCTGTGCCCACATAACTTACCTTGCTTTGTCAGAAGGGAAAGAATATACAGCTTTCTCCTCATGAGGTAATCAACAGTGCTTCAAAGATAAGCCAGCCAGCAAAGGCTTGTAAATAAGCGTCACTTCTATCTTCAACAGCCCTCCGTATGTGACATTTGCAATGCTTTTAGTCTCAATTGACCTGACCCAAGGGAAAGATGTCAAGAAGCCTCTGCTGAATTGGAGCTCCTGAGGTTACTGCTTCACTGGAGAATCACCACCTTATGCCACACTGTGTTTCTTTCATAAATACTAAACCCTTAGGCTTTATTAAGATGTTATATACGTCATGGATGAACTTTGTAATGAATGATCATCAAAAGGGGAGCCCATCTTTGTTTAAAAGGAGACTATGCAGGATGTACCCTACAGCAGTAACACTGTAGATTATACTTTGGGATGACTATATTTCTAACAAAGCACTTAGGTAACAGAAGTAATGAAACACTGACGAGGAATGTCTACAGAAACACAGAACAGTGACAGCTACTGAAACAGCTCTGTAGCCAGCAGTTTCTATGGGGCATATGCACAGCAATTCTGTCAGCAGGGTGAGACTGGCAGGTCTTTACAGAGCAAAAGTTTACATCCATCCTTCTGAACAAAGAGTAGGCAAGGGAAATGCTATAATCAATGCTACCTAACAGATTAAGGCACAGATTTAAAACATTATTTTCTACCTATAACCCCTTTTCTTTTCTTGCTATTTATCAGGTATTTTATTTATGGTGACACATAAAATAAAGAGATGCAAGAATAATTATCTCGATGGAAGTAAAACAACAAAAGAACAATACAATAAAAATATACATTTATCAGTGTTGTAAACTGGTCAGAAACTCAAAAATATTGATGCCTTGCAAGGTATATCTAGGAAACTGTCACTATTTTTTAGAAATACCACATACGTATCATCTTGCAAGTTTAGCTTGTGTTGCTTGTGATAAAGTCCAAAGGTCAGTCACATGCCAAAGATACAGAACTGGAAGCCAGTAGAGCAGGACTTGTGTATAAAGGAATGGGGAAAACTTCCTGAAGCTCCTTGCCACTGCCAGAGCTTGGTGATATTTAATTGTGCCAGCTTGAGCACCACAAGCATCACCTAAGTCTGTATATGTTTGAGTTGTTCAAAATGTAAGGAGAGGAAAAAAGAAAACAATTTTAAAAACCCTCCCAAATCAACACCTCAGTTTTATTTCCATTATCACATATTTCTGAAGGGATAAACAATAAATCAACACATCCAAATTGCTGACACACTCTGAAAGGGAGTACTAAATCCTGCTCTTAATTTTTAGAGGCTGAATAGCTGCACTGTGAGTCTTATTTTAGAAGGCAGTACCAGTCTGAGCTGCAGGAGCTCACCTGGGTCCCTGGAGCCCAGGGCAAAGCCTGGATTTTGCAAGTTGGGAAACTGGATGCAATGTGAAGCTCAGGGTCATGCACTGGAGAGTGATATTTCCCTCACATTCCCAGAGGGAAAACAGACACGCTTGGGGTTGATAAGCAAAGTGTTTTATTACCCTTTCTATTTGCACATACAAGCTGCTAAGTATATTAGCGTGAAATAATTATCATGGAATCATAGAATTCAGGTGGGAAGGCAGCTCAGGAGGTCTCATTTGAGCCTCCTGCTCAAAGAAGAAAAGCCAGCCTGAAATCAGACCAGGTTGCTTAGAGCTTTATCTTCTAAGGATAGAGACTACATGACGCGTTTATCTATGTAACTAAAAGAAAAATGATACAGATTTTTATATATGTGTATAATACTATATTAAATTGATATCTAGAGTTAGAAAAGCAGCTGATCGTGTTTAAAAAGGTTTGTATATCACATACAGGGAATATATACTAGACAGGGCTGTGATCTAAAATAAGAATTCATTGTAAAATAGGCAAATAAAGGTCAGGTTTCTTTCTTCATGCCATAGATAAAACAATGCTCTTAAAAGCAACTGAAATACAATTCATAAGTGAAATATAATTTACAAATTTTATATTAATTTGACTTCTGATGGCACTATGCTCCCGATGAGAAAATAACTTTAAAAAATCAAGATCTTTGAAATGTAATGGTACAAGCTCAAAGGCAATTATACCAAACCTGCTGCTTAATTGCTGCATTTCTCTAACTTCACTGCCAACTTGGGCAAACATGGCAAATTGACTGTTCCATTTTTAGGGGCCATGATCATGAGGTGCAGTGGTATTTCTACTAGTACACTTGAGTATTTGGTCTTTCTGATTTGTTCCTTTGAGATTACAAAAATAACAAAGCTTTAGAAAAGTTTTAGAGAACCATACTTCCCTCACTACATGTACTTTATCAATGGTGTATACTTAATTGTTTGAAAAGCACCATTCTTCTGTCCACTGAACTGAATGTCTAGACTGTAACAGATATACTGAAATACATGTAGGTGCAACATGTTAATGGTGTATCTGATTTTCCTATCAATACTGCAGAGAGAACCTTGATGCATGTCAACCATTATTCTTCTATTTTTACCATTTGTGGTAGAAACAGGAGCCTACTTTTTCTAAATTAACTATAAAGGTTTGAAAATTGGTGCATTTTTCCACTTCTAAAGCATTATGTCTGAGATAGATTCATTTGTTTTCCTTCACAGCCCCAGATGACTCCAAAGGTAAAGCACTCACACTCTACAGATCTGCTCAACACAGAATAAATGACAGGGTGCTAGCAATTGTAATTTTTTTTCCTTCCACATTTTAGCTATGTTTTAAGATTCTTAAACACCAAAATTGTAAATAATGTGTCAAATATTGACATGGTTAATAATGAGCCTTGGTACTAGAATTTTATATGTCACCTTATCTTGTGCCAACAGTTAAAACTGGAAATAAAATACTAAAATTTAAAATTATATGTCTTAGCTTGATCATTTCTCTAAGGTAAATGGTCACTATTGTCACCGTTTTATTAAAATCCTGTATGGTCTGTGTAATCCTCCCAGGTTTGTGCAATTTCCTTTGCACAAACCTTTTAGAGCTAATCAATTTTCTAATTAATTAATTACTAAGGCTTTGTAATGTACTTCCACCAACAAAGAAATCTAACTATATCACCAGAAAACAAACCCCATAGGCTAGAGCCAAACCTTGCTAGGTGTATTTAAGTTTTAACTCAGAATAGAATGGAGGCTGATTTATTCTCATTCATTTTTACTGTTCCTAAAAATTTTGGCTCCAGGTTGACGATGAAGTATTACTATAATTAATAAAAAAACCCACAATAATGGAAAATAGTTGTAATAAAAAGGTCTCGGTCATTGCAAATGAAGCAGTAAAGGGAACAGGCCATGAACTTGCATGCAAGTCATCAACTAGGCACTTCATTTGTTTGTAATAAATCTTTAGTTTTAAAATAATCTCAAAATTTCTACCCAACATCTTCAGCCTTCTCTCAAGCCCTTATGAAGATGGGGTTTTCCCTACTGAAAAGCTCTCCTGCTCTCTGAAGGTTAACAAGCATTGGACAGTAAGAAGGTGGGAAATTAATTCAGCTTTGGTGTCCTCTCAGAAAACACTTGGAACTGCTGTCTTTTGTGGTAAAGGAACCGAGGTCAAGTGAGCCTGCGTGACTTCAGCATGCCCAGGCAAGAGGAAATTATTCTAACAATCCTTTCTTCACATCTGCATGGCTTTTTAAAAGGCAAGAAAAGTGTGCATCAATTATTGCATGTAGTGCCCAGCAGAACAATATCTGAAAGCTTTCTGCTGGGAGGTGAACTGGTAAGAAGAAATTGTGTAACTGCTTGGAGACAAGGATGATAGTCACAGAGACTAGGTCTGCCATTTTTGCTCCAGCGTGGCCTACTATGTATCTTAAACATTCAGCCATGCAGCCTTCTACTCCTTTCTTATCAAAGGCCCAAAAAAATACAGCCTACATACAGATGTGCTAAAAAAAAAAATGATCCAAGCTATACCTCTTCTTCAGTCTGGGTTTTTAGGCTGTTGGCATCTGTAATGGAAACGAAGCTCTGGGGAATGGGAGTCTTTTCTTTGGCCGCCTGTCCCACTGCTGGCAGCAGCCTCCCCCTGCTGGGTCCTGTTGCACTGACAGCTCTGAAAGGTGACAGTTCCCCTGGCTGGTCTAAAAACCTTTTATCCACAAGGAAGAAAGGGTAGTCTCAGTTTTGTTTTGACTCCAAATCCTAAAAATGTGAATCAACAACGTCAATTCACAGCAAAAATAATTCTTAAAACACATACCGAGATATAGATAAGCAATCTGGTTAGCAATTAAAGACAATTCCATAACATGAACAATGCAGGTTAAAGCGTGGATTTAGCAATATGTCATGTACTATCTGCACTATGCTTGGATTCAAAATGGGGCAGGAAACTTTTAGGGAACAAATGAGGGCCAAAAGAGGCATTTTCCACCTAAGCGCTTGGCTTGACGTTTGTAATTAAGAATGAACGTTGCATTTATTTTCAGGGACAAAACATCTATTAATACTGCAGCTGATTCAATATTTGAAATGGAAGTTGATATCTGAAAATGTAAAGACATAAAAGAAAAAAAAAATATTTTATAAAAATAAGATGTCCAGTGTTGAGTCAAAACTCTTCAGGTATTGGTGACTGAAACAATGATCCTTAAAATAAATACTAAGCAATTTTATTTCAACAACTAAACCGAAACATCCCATAGTCTTTCTTGTAGGTAACACTGCTGCTATGTTCTAGCTTTCATAAATCCCATCTCCTCAGCAGCTAATTAGTGTTTCTTATTACACTAGGGTTTTAAGTACTTGCTGAATATTGTCTCATGTCGTCTTTAAAACCTTCACAACTCACTGATGATAAAAGATTGAAGTTGTCCATGTATTATTTTTCTTTTTCATTTTTTCCAAAGAAATAATTTTTTTAAATAATTTTTTTTTCTTTCTGGATCACTGTAATTGGCTGGTTTTGACTCAGTTTATGTCACAGCCCCAACTTGCAGACTATCTCTAGTCAGCACCCCTACAGGTATCGCCTCCCATCTATAGAAATGAAAGGTCTGACACTGATCTGGGAAAAACTTTTCAGATCACAGTAACAAGTAATTTGCCTATAAGCATCAAGTTACTAGACTTGCTATACTGGTGTTTCTCCAAACTTTTTCTCTCCATTACAAGAACAAGGATGTCTTTCCCAAACTCTACCCACCTGTTCAGTCACTTGGCATTATAAAAACTGATTTGTCTTAGTATCACTCTCTGGAAATTTACTCTGGTACAAATGGTAAGATATTAATTGTAAAACCTGGTGGCAACTTTATGCTGTAAAGGGATAGACTTTATTTTTCCAATAGAAACTAGCAGAAGTATGTAGCAGAGTGGTGACATTAATTGCTTTCAGCTGTAATTCCTTCTTTGTGGACTTCTAATTGCTGGTGTCTTGCTAGAATGCCACAGACTGCCTGGCTTTCCCTGAAAGAATATAGGCAATGAGGTGTTATTGGCTTGTTCTGATACACTTCTCTTTTACCATAAGATGGCAGGCATAGTACATAAACTTTCAATAATATACTATAACTTAGAAATATTAGATCAATATGTGTATGATGTTCACTACTGTCCTTACCGTATGAACCAGAAAAAAATGGTCTCACCATGCCATTATCCATTACCGTATTCATGGTATGCTATTAGTTCATCACTGCAGCTCATTCAAAACAACATGACTTGGCAAGAAAAAAAAATTAATAAAAATCTGATCAGGCATAAAATGACTGTATTTTTGGTTAAAGTGCAGAACAACAGCACAATATAGGTATGGTACCACTTTTGTTTTTATTCAGCTGCTTAGTATGCTGTAGGTATAAATGAGAGACTTAAACCAAGCATCGAAACTGAACCTTTCAGACGTTAATGTGATGATAGCTGTGTTATTATGAGCCTAATGATATCTAGTGCACACAAGAATACATAGGTGTCATGCTGGGAAACCAATGATCTGGCTCTCATTCTGACTGCAGGCAAAGAATATCTCATCAAAGCTATAAATTTCATGAGTCTGTTCCCAAATTTAAAACCCTTAAGGAAATGGCTTTCATGGTTCAACATTTTTAAAGGGTTGCTCTTACTTGGCTTTGTAACAAGGAAATTAATAGTTCTTCCAAAACAAATCAGAATTATGCCATAGCTGCATGCATTTTCATGCTGTTGCCTTCAGCATTTTACTTCCTTCTCCAGATAACATCGCTGCAGAATCCACATTGAATTCACTGTGGGGAAACATTTATTACCTGCTATGATTTTGCACTATAGCCTTAGATAGGTGATAGAAGTCGTTTACTCAGTGCTATGTAAAAATTGTTTTCTTTAGGCCATGTGAAATAGAGTCGGTTTCTAATCAACCTTCACTTTTCACAGAGTAAAACCTATCCAGCCTAATGTCAGGGAGAGTTAGTTTCTGTAGCGTGATGCAGAGCAACCAACCAAGGGGTAGACGGCTTATGGGACTGCAATAACAAAGAAGCACTGAAGTGATATACTTCTCTGTCAGTATGGTTTTTTTTTTTCCCTTTAAATATTCAGACAATGCAAATACTGAAGCTCCTGAGCAGGAATAATCCTGTTTAAATCATTTTCTTAATTTAAAGGTATAGAAATGCTCTCTAATGGGCAGAAAATCATTACTGTATTAGGATTAGCTGTTGTATGTCACATTTCATGCATATGACACACTGTGACTAGTGCTGTTCAGGAGAAAAAAACATAAGTGAGCACCAAATGTCCAGTGTAGCAATACATTTCGATGCATCACTAACAAAATAGCAAAACACTGTGGATTCTTATTTAACTGGTAAGAAGTTACACATATACTGGGATTAAAATACCAAGACATATTTCCTTTTGTGCAGAATCCTTATAATTACACAATATATTAGATCCAACTATTTCAATGTCTGTGGAGCTACAAACTAGAGATGAACAGCATCTGCATCAAAAGTAGCTTTGCGTTTTTAGCTCATGCCAATCATTTGGATTCCTATCTTTAACATGAGAACGTAGCTTTCAGAATAAGAATCCCTGTGTGACAATAATTACGTAATATAATAAGGAAATTAATTTAATAGCAAACTATTGCACATACATCTATGATGTATCTAAGATACAACATAAACCATACTCTCATAAATCAGAAACAGTACTATGTGGGTGATTGACATGAACTTCCACACCACAAATTGCTGACCCTCATATGAAGGAGTGGTGCAGCAGCCTGACAGGGAGTGGAAAGCTCAGACATTATTTTCTAAGAACAAAAATTATAGTGATAGACAAATTTGCTCTTCTCTGAGGGTGAAGTGATTGTCTGCAATAGAAAACACAGTGTTGGGGTCCACATAATTCTCAATAGCCCACTGTCCCATGGGGGAAAGAGTCAACATGGAGGACTGAACAAAAACCAATGGTAATCCATCATAAACTGCATGAAAAGCAGTAAATTTGCTTTAATATGAGGAAATTTACAGTTTCTTCTCAAGCATGGAAAACATAATTATCCCATAAGCAACCCTAAAACAGCTATCACTAGTGCAAACCAGAAAACTGCAATTCCCAACTTTGGAGCGCCAACATTGTCGTGCATGAGAGGGGTGGAATGGGAAACAAATAGTTCTCCATCTAGACTTTCAGAGCAGCATGTGACTTTTATTATTAAATAACTGCAGAGAGGGAGAGACAATAAAATCAAAAGGACAAATAAAATAAATAAAAAGCTGGCTGCTTGGGAACATGTACATAGGGGTGTCAGTGTATATTTGCATACAAGGAACATAATGCTCCATAAAAATGGCTGCAACCAGCTGAATTAAAGCTGTCTAAACTTTTGCACATCCCATCTCTAAGTTAGCCTTTCAGCATATTCAGACAAGCTCTGAGCCTCATCCTACAGGAGCTAGGATGCTTTCAGTATCCAAGCTGGCTCATGTTTGACTGCAGCATGGACATAGCTTTAATAAAAGACACAATATTCTGCATCAGGTTTTCAACTTAGGTCTGATGAAGAGTAACACTCAGCAGCATCATGTCATAGTCATGTAGGACTGCTGCAGCCATCTGCTTTACCCAGTGTGTTGTACCCAAAAAACCTCTGGACATTGAGAAAAAAAAATATATTATGAAAATGGAATTCATACTGGTAGTCTAAAAACTCAAGAATATACAAAAAATCAATTCAGCTGCAAATTTTAATTAGATCAGAATCAAGATAAAGGAAGAAAAGTAATCTATTTTGTACAGTCTTTATTTGATCTTTATCAGTTACAACCCCCTTTATTTAGTAGAAATGTCTACACACAAATGATTAAAAAGGTGTGTCCTCCATTTTCCTGGAAGGGATGAAGTTAGGACTGCATTTTGATGCAGTCACATTTGTCTCACTTCATCACAAACCCAGCTGATTATGAAGACAGTCCTGCTTGTTATTATTTTGCAGTGAAAATAACTGAATTCCAGCATTTGAGTTTTGAAATAAATAACTTAACCAAGGGACAGGTTTCTATTTATCAACCCTGACTGTAGACTTCTGGTGACATATGTTGGCTTTCTGAAAAAGGAGGTATCTAGAAGTATGATTTATGTAATTATACTTTCACTTTAAATTTTTAAGAATTTAGGAAAGAGACAGAAACACTCCTTTTAAGCACATCAGCATTATGCATCAAATGGAAGTTTCTGTATCTTTCAACATCTGAACTATTTTTCTTACTCGGGTGTTGAAAAGCCAAGTAATATATTTTCATACAAAACCTGAACACCGAATAACCACCTTTCTCATCTTAAGCACCCATAGAGCCCCAGGCTGTCACAGAGCTTAGACTCACAGCAAAAGGACAAACCTGCTGCCATAGACTGAATGGAAGTAGATTATTTTGCACAACTAAGACCCTATCTCCTGATTTCAGACAGGATAATTCAGGTGGATAAATCCAAACACCAAGTGCACTGGGGGTGGGGGTGGGCAGAGAGGCCAAGATACGGCCAGAATCCGTACCTTGCTGCCGTTACCCTACCTTTGTGTGAGCCCTATGGAAAACCTCATTCACCTTTTCTTACAAGTTACTTGTTCTGTCCTTCAAAATTCAGAGGCCATTCAGCCCTTTCCCATGGCAACCCTGCCCCTTCTTCAGATCCTGATGAGTACTAAGCTCTGAGGACTGACCTTGGCTTTCTGGGTTAGCCTGAAACAAAGGAAAAACATTCACTTTGTTCTTGTTTACCCTGTGATCCTACACACCACTGTGCAGAGAACGGTCCATAAGTTCCTGTGTGGTATATCTGTGCTTCTGTCTTTCCTAAATCTGTCTCTTCCACTGCAGTGAAGTCAAAATCATATTCCCCCTCCTTTCTGAGATGGCTACAGTGGTTGATCTGCACCAAATGGACCAATGCTGAATTTATTTTATATGCTAATTTACATGATAGCTGCATTCGTTAAAGAGAGATCTAGTGTTATTAAACTCCTGTAGAGTAATTGTGATTGAAATTTGTCCATGAGCTACACACAGTTGAACCTCATGAACCAGAAAAGGATTTATAAAAGCTATTGCTTAAGCACAGGCATGTTGTTTTTGAAATATCTGAAACTATATTTTATACAGACAGGATAAAACAGAGGATGAATACTATTTACAATCTGATTTAACACTCAATATACGGAGTAACAATAAAAATATGGAAGAGTGGGAAAAGCGGTGAACTTCTTCAATTGAAGACTATTAATTTCTCCTAGAGCAAGATAAACTTCACTCATGGAACTTCAGTGAGTGTCGTGCTAATCCTAAAACAGAATCAGTAAGATTTTTGTTTCTTCATTGCAACCTGTGAAACTATGGGGCTATAAACCTATGCCTGAGTTTCTTGTATTAACCTTCCCATTTACAGGCTGAAAAGCAGAGGTCAATTGGAAATCAAAAAGATGAGTATAGGAAGATGGAGTTTTTATTTTAGATTTCACTACTCATTTAAAGGTCTAACAACAAAGCAAGAATTTATTTTATTCTGTTAGAATGGAAAGAGTGGTATGAAGGAATTGGACCTGTGTAGGATGGCCTAATCGAGACAAAAGCTTGACATTCATTAAAAGACAATGATCATGTGAAGATGGAAAAGGTTGACATGGAAGAAAATAATAATGCAACATGAAGCCAATTAAAAATCACGAGATACAAACACATTAAACTAATTACTTACAAAAACATACCATACATACAAAAAAATCCTTGCCTCCACCCAGTCCTCAGCAACATTTATTTTAAGCACCGATCAGAAGAAATTTCAGAACACATTTAGTAGAACATATCTATCTAACTTTTAAAAATCAAAGTTCTTGCTCAGAAATACCAAAATATGTCTGAGTTGTAACTATCCTTTAAGGATAACACTGCTTTGTACAGTAAAAAAAAAATACAACCTGTTTGCTTAGTAAATGCTATTAGTGACGAATAACCCATCAGCTTTCTATAACGTGTTCAAAAAAGCTTTTAGGGTTTTATTGGTGCTCAGTTCTGATAATTCAGCTTTTAATGCAATCAAGAATATCACCAGGAGCTACTTAATTAATTCCCCAGTGCAGCATGAATTTAATTTTCAATGACTTTATTGAGAACTTTTTTTTTAATTTTACAATGAGAAACTATAATCACTGGTACACAACTTGCAAATATTTCAAACAAGACAGCAATCTCCTATTTTTTTGATTTTTTCTGTTCCAAATTCAGCTCCTGAGATGGATTTTCTGCTTCAACTTCATTTTCATCTTCCTGTAAAAGAAAATGAAAACTTGAACATTAATCAACTTATTGAAGAAGTACACTTTTTGTACTTATGCGTATGTATAGAATTCTGCAGAGACTTTTGTCATCTTTTGCCTGACCAATAAGCAAAAAATGTAATTTATTCAAGCATTTGATTTTGCTCAAGAGTTGAAATAAAGTTCATAAGAACACTCAAAATTTAAACAAGCCTAATCACCTACATTTATAACAGAAGAATAATTTAACAAGTAAATATATCACTGATGAATTTACTGGATGGTTACATAAAGAAATTACTAAACCATACATGGACAACAAGATATTCAAATGGCTGCAGCAGACAGCATTACACACCTTTCCTTTGTTCTTGACCAGAGGTTTCGGCTAAATTACTTTCAAATGCAAGAACTTTCATCATTGTTCTAAAAATTACTTTTGAAAAGCATCTGCCATTGAAAAATGTTTCATTTTTTTGAGACCAGATACGTTTATTTCACCATTTGATAAAAGACAATAAATTTAACTTCAGAGACACTTTATGTGCTGCAGCATCATATTTTTGTCCCATCTAGCATACTTTCTTGACAGGTCTGCCAATTTTCCAATTACTTGTACCACCATATGTTATCTGAAGATCAGTCAGGTCTAAAATAGGAAACATGAGCGTGTCAGGCAGCAGCATGCTTACAATATTCTACAGCTTCAGCTCAAAGAGTTGGGCTCATAATTCACTATGGGTTCCTCCGGATCTCACTGAAAAAATGAAGTGACATCATAATGCCTGTTTCCATAGGAATGGATACTATTTTGTGCCCAGTGCATTATTGTGACCTCCAAAGTATAAATTATGGAAGACTGTCAAAACTATTTTATAAGGCAACTTGTAACCCATCGCATCATGAATAGTTCTTAGCACACATTCAAGGTATAGATAGTTTTCCTGCCTCCATTTTAATTCAATATACAGAGAATCTTCCTCATTCCAAAAACACAAAGGAGAGCAAATGAAGAGACTTCCGGGAACGAAGTCGTCTCCTGCCTGCTGTAACACTACTCATCACAATTCAACACTTGAGAGAAAAGAAATGTCAGGGACATTAGGTGGGACCCAGGAACTAAGGGTGCAGTTTCCTGCTTTAAAACAGCAGCTTCTTTCTTCTACAAAAATAACTTTAATTTTTTGCTTCCTAGTCCTCCTTTCACCATCAAAGGGTGTTTTATAAGGATAATTATAACAAAGATTTAGAGGTACAAAATATATAGGAAGAGCACGTGGGCAGCACAAAATAGAACAGCAATGGAAAAATCTCATTAAAACATGTGGTCTTGTATTATGTTACACAACGCTAAAATAAAATTGGGGAGCTAGTTGTTCTATTAAAGAAACATACACTCCAAACCATTCTGATTCTAAATCCTTCCCTCTTCTGGGGATAGGCTAGGCCCTGAGAAATATTTACATGACTGACCGCTAAAGGCTAAGTACTTTTTTTGCCTTTATCTTTCTGGACTGTCATCTCTTCAATTACCTTGTGGCTTTTTTTAGTTCAGGTGAGGAAGCATGTCTGTGAATGTGTGTGAAATCAAAGATTTTTCATTGATTGAAATTGCAAGTGTAGCATATATTCACGGGAGTTTAATGTGTAGTACGCACACAAAGGTCAAACTTCTAAAGAAAATAAAGGCAAGGCAGAACAGGAGACAACAAAGGAGCAGTGTGTAACTAAGCTTAGATGTACCGCTTACAGGTGACAAAGAATATAGCTGAATAGAAAAAGCCACCCACAGAAACTTTTGGCTGCTCTAGAAAAACAGCCAGGTTCTTTCATGAAGGATTTGACAATAAAAGAACAGCAAATCTGCATGTTTCTGAAGGTCCTTACCTACAGAAGTTGTATCCCTACTGACCTCAATGCCAACTAATCCACCTTCCTAGCATGCAACCTGCCATTATTCCAACGTTCTGACTTGCACTCCCTCACACAGGGAATATAAACCCTACAAAATCATTCTTTCCCCAGCACATTTGACAGACTGCTTAGGGCTTCCTCCTCTAATAGAGGGAGCATGCAGAAATTTCAGACACTACAGGAAAAAGACCTGGCCATACCTTCACTGAGCACTAGAAGAGGGTGAAGGGATATTAGGCTCAATACTGAACATCAGCTTCCCGAGCCTATTTTTTGCAGACAAAATGGTTTTATCCAGTGAAAGTGGTTTTGTAACAGAATCTTCTGGCTTTGTGTAGACTTGAAATGTTTTAATTCTGTGCTCATAAGGTCATGCTTGCTGTCTGGCAGTTTTTCTAGGTTACAGCAGCAGCTGCAGTGATCAGTGTTTTCTGAGACACAGAAATGATGGCTGAGTGGCTATGGTGAATCTAGGATTTGCTCTGTGTGAATACTCAAGATGGAAGCATCCGCTTTGGGATATTTTTCAGTACCAATACTCTCCATTGTTCATCTTCTGTGGCTTCAACCAGGTAAAACTTATCCAAACAGGTAAAATCTACCAGGAGAGTATAAATTGGACTTATATGGGCAGATTCCCACACACAAGTCACGCAGGTCCCTGACTGATACTTTGTTCTTTTTTGTTATTTTGATAATTTTATGCACAAAAGCTTTCTGAATAGTATTGCATTAAACCAAGCTCCACATAGGACACCTTAATGTTTTAGAGGCACTTTTACTCCATCTCCACTTTCCAAGAACAGAAACAGTCACATTTCATTTTGAAACAGAAATCTCAGTATCATATTTCTGCACATGGGTGATTGCTGCGCAAAAGGCAGAGTAATGATGATCTTTTTCACAGTATGAAATAACAAAGGGAAAAAACTTTTTCAGATATGTCTTCAGCCAGATCAGTTCCCGGACCTGTCTGTGCACTGCCACAGTGCCAGCACAAAGAAGATGGCAGAAATGATTGGTGGGGGACACTGGAAAGTATGAACCACCAGTTCTGGCACTCATGCAGGCTTCTGCCAGAAGAGAAGTGACAGCAGTGGTCTGAGAATGGCAAACTTACTAACGACTGCAAATTATCAGAAAATTTTGAGCTGCGAGCTCCTATGAATTATAGGAAGTGCAGTATCACTGTCAGTATACTTTGCAAGGATTTGAACTGGCGATTTAGAGCACACATATTAACCATAGTCCAAGATGTGAAGACTCACTGTTCTTTCAGTTTGCTGACAATGCATAATTTATATGACATTTTAAATCTTTTTTTCCAGTAACCCAAGAGGTGTCCCAATGACTGCACACAGAATACTGAATTGCTTGGAGTTTCTAATGTCATTAATAATGTTTGAATTTTCAGCTAAATAGCCTCTATAGCCTAATTATCAAGAAATTATGCCAAACAGACTACAGATTAAACTTATTTAATACATTCGTTTTACTAATTACCACCTATCATTATTGTCATTATAATACTTTCAATTGTGACAGATAGCAAAGGAAAACCTTTTATTTTCATGTTATCTGTTAAAAACAAGTCCATGATGGAAGTGTGTAAAGTTGCTATTACCAATGGCTACAGAGCAGATAAAATACTGAATTCCAATTTCTGTTTCACAGAAATTCAGTTCACATTATTTCTACTGATCTCACATCTCTATTTTATGTTATCATTTATTTACTTCCAGCCACCTATGACTCTACTGTCCAGTGCTTTCCATCCTAAAAATTCTGAAACAGAGAACAGTCATTTTGATGTTAAAATGTTCAATGATCAAAACAGTTTTTGCTAGCAGATGCCACAAATCAAATTTCTCTCCGTATCTTTCCTGACCACAGACAACCATAGACTCAAATCTTACACAGCCAATTTTGAACACACTCTCCTAAAATATGCCTCAGCACAAATCTGGTGACATGTAAGAGTAGCAAAGGGAAGTGAATCCCTCAAGACTGTATTAATACTCTTAGTGAAAAAGTGCATTTAACAGTCCAAAGATTAACTTCATGTTGAAACGAATGAAGTTTACTAGTCTGGAATTGTTGTTTTTTCAGATTTACAAAACCAACAGTGGTAATGAAAAGTGCAACGGGCTTTATAAAGTCTGTTAAACCCAATGCCCTGAATTGAAATGTCAGCTATTGAGCTCCTTAAACCACTGATGGCTGGACACCTCATCAGCATAGTGATGATGCTGATGGATTGATGGACCTTCCACATCATCTTTTTTCCTACATCCTTTCCCCAGGCACCCCTCCTTTCCCTTGATGGAAACAAGGTATTGGATTAAAGGGTCCTTTGGATGCTCTACAGATGCCTTCAAATGTCCTATGGCCATCTCTTCCTTCGAACTACTTAGTCTACACTTCCTAGCCCAGCATTTATGGATCACAGTAACAAAATAGGGCCTAGAATTTAAAACTGAGACCCTACAATCTGCCATCTAAATTGAGCATTCAGTAGCTTTGCTGAAGTTAATGGGAATACTTCAATATTTATATGTTTTTAGGTACCAAAAACTAAAGGTAAGAAGTTGACTTTTAAGATCCTATTTCTGAAAATTTTGATCTGACAGTTGAGAGAGACTGTCATATAACTTCATCCCCTTTAAAAGCATGTTTAAGGTCAACTACAAATGGTGCTCTGAACAGAGAATAACAGGTCCCATGTGTAAAGTTAATTTTGTAGTAATTATAACACAATATTCCTCTGTAGACAAATTCTGGGTTGAAGGAAAAAAAAAAAGCCTAGAAATAGGGGTTTGGGTGTCCTTTTCTCTTTTCTTCCCCTCCAACCAATTTCATTCTAAATGTCTAAGCATTTCTTTTTACTCCATTAGTTAATGATATGAAATCTGGAAGATGACAGTGAATTAGACAATTCTTAACTCTACAGGGAATCAGACACTACTCTGTATGTAGAACAGATCACACCTCAATTAACTGTGCTAGGAAATGCACCAGTTCACAGATCTGTGCATTACACCCCACCTGTAATTTCTGGAGTTGCATTACAAAGGTATGCTTAATAAAATAAACTTACTGTTATGTGCTTTGCAAACTGTAACCCATATTCTAAACTTAATAAACAGCTATATATTACAGTATGCTGTAAATGAACATCTGAATAAGAGAAGGTATGCAAACACAAAATTATCCTACTATACTGAGGAATGACTAAAGGGTTCTCTATGCTGCCACATAATCTAGAAATGTAATCTCAGAAACACTCAGGACCAAATTCAGATACTATTACTTTTCACTGTAACTTAACCCAAAAGACCTATAATATGACTAATGTACTAACCTCCAGTGAGGCTGTCCAGCTGGTGTTTCATCTCCTGCCTCACAGATTCTAGCTAGCAAAACACCATTTAGAAGTAGGTAAAAATACTTTTAATACTCTTCAAAAATATATTGGGGGGGGGAAAAGGGACTTTAGAAACTATGAGAGCTTTTCTTTGTGTATGTTAAAGTCTAGCTTTACAATTTCACAGGCCAAATTTGGAGGAAAAGGAGTTTCAGGGCTAAAAATTGGGAGTTCAGCCTCTGTTAAATCAGCAAAAGGTGAGTATCCAGCACTAAAATTCGAAAGCAATTTTTCTTCCAAAGCCTAAGCTATCTTCTTCAAATGTATTACTGACAACCCTTACAATGAAGAGTGGTGCAAAAATACAGAGTACAACTGGAACAGTTCTTTACCAATGGACATTAGAAGCAAATACAAATTTCTTGTGAGAGATGACAGTTTTCTGTCACCATAGCTCTGCAGTGATAAGGCAGCTGTTTTGTTTCCCAGGAAAAGGAGACCCTTGCTACATGGATCATTTTCATAGTGACAGTCTTGACAAGTTTGACATTTGCTTCATGAAGTATTCTGAAGCAGCCATCAAGAAAATGCCCCCTGTGGGACCACTGGCAAGCTGACAGTCATACCCTTTAATGCACATCTCCATTAAATCTTACTGTCAAATCCCACCAAATTCCTACAAGGAAATCTCTGCTGATCTGGTACATCAAAAAATGGAGACTATGAATGAACTAACCATTATAATGTACGTAAACATGACATCAATTAACTGGAAGCAGCTCTCCACCCCGGTAAAAAGAGCAACGTTTAACGGATGGCGGTTTCCTTCACCGATGCAGTACATGGCATCGTGCTCTAGGTGGCAATGCAAGACTAGGAGAGCTATTTTTATACTAATGCTCTTACGAAGCTACAAGCAGCTGCATGTTTATCACAAACTCTTTCCTTTAACTTGCTCTGGCACAAGAACTTTAAGTCTTTTAGAAATGTTTGTCAGTGTTCTGTATTTTCTATTTCCTTGTTTCTAATTCTGATTATACAGATAAATGTACCATCGCAAGAGCCCTTACACTCAAATTTCATTTAACGCTTAGTACAGAAGTGGAATTTCATGCCAGATTTCAAATCCTCCATCTGTTTCTCTCCTTTTTAGGAGGCAGCCATTCCACTGAGTGGCCCTTTTGGCTGACTGCCACTACAGTTGGGATGCTCTTCAGGGCAGGTGGTGCTTGAAATCCAACAATTGTTTTACAAGTTCAGCTGGTTCTCCTTGAAGAAAGTAGAGGAAAATGTTTCCTCTTTAACAATTTGAGTCTTTAAAGGTTTAGGTTTATGAACTTTAGACTGTATCTAGAAATGCTTAGATATCAGAAACCTGAAACATCAACTAAGAAACAGATGAAAAGCAACTTTAATGGGATTGTATGATGCTTGTATGGGATGGGCATCCTTAATTTCCAGTCCAGTCTCAGAGTGCACATTTGCATTAATTTTGAAGCCTTCCAGTCTGACACTGTCCTGATTAAAATCCTTTCTAAGGCAAAACTGTCTCTCAATTATAATAATTACATCTGTGCATATATAAACATAAATATGGAAACCTCAATAGCATTTTCTACTTATGTGGCAATATAATAGTGATTTTTATTAATTATAAATTAAAACAGAAAGTTCTACTTTATATATATTCATAATACTACTGCAGAACAATATTCCATAGCCTAGAAATACATTTTCTAATCAAGATTATTTTAAATATTTATGGTTATACTCCCACCATATTTACACTATACATTTACTAAATTATAAGCAAAATGTCTTCCTGTTTGTATTCTTCATACTGAGAAATAAAATGGCTTCTTCTTACATAGCTACCTGAGAACAAAAGGTGCTCAGGCCAACAATAAGGAATTAATAGCTCCTTTAAACAATTTTATTTCTAAGTACTGTTTAGTAAAAAAAAAAAAAACCAAACAAATAAGAGGCTACTTTTTAACTGTGCAATGGTTAGGCTATACATGTATCTTGGCAGTTATTAAATGATAGCTGAAGATCTTTTTATGCTTTAACTGTTTTCACAAATAAGTTTGGGTATAGACAGCCTTTTACCAAGAGGTCTGAGCATTCTTTGTTTCCAAAATTATTAACAACATCAAATCAAAAAGCAGGCACAACTGAGTTATATCAAAATGCTTCTGTAAGCTACAATCAAGACATGCTGCCTACAGTCGAAGGCAGCTGAAAGACATCACTCTAAGCATCACTGAAGTACACAGTTTTTATGGAAAAAGATAGCACTACCATATGAAAGGAATAAATTTATCTCAATTATAGAGAAAATCTAGACCCTAATGAAAATGTTTTAGGAAAAAATGAGTGCATTGCATGCTTCTGACCAAAATTAATTAGAGTTTTAATGTTCTACATTTCCACCATAATTCTTTAAATGGTGCGTTTATTTCATAGTAATAAACACTCGGTTCATTAAGTAAAGTTCAAAATCTGTGTTAGTCGCTACATTTAACAACCTTTGGCCCTTTTCTTCAGTATTTCTTGATTCAGGTTTCCAAAGCATTGAATAAGCAATTGAGGAACACAATTAAATTTCATGACTCTGCATATTTAGGATTTTATTTCATCTAAGACAAAGGGCAATTAATCTACCGCTTTATCCTGAATTCCAACTTTTGTGAGCCATGATAGATACTGAAATGAACTTACAGGAAATGCTTAATTAAATTACTGTAAAAAGCATAACTGAAGTTTTTTCTTCCTTTATGACAAAAGAAAATGCACGCTTAATTAGAAAAAGTCTACTGCAGTATTATAAATTCAATAACTTGGGAATTCATTAAAATATTGCTATAATATGACAGCTAACCATTCAGAAAGCTTTTTTCTCCTTTCTTTTATATTTCATCAGAACATTTCACCTGAGTACAGCCATGAAATTCTGTTCAGGCTCAAGGCATAAAAGATAGATCTTTGAATGGAGTTAATATGATGACGTAGGAGTCTGAACAACACAGCAAAGGCCTTTATTTTAGTTGCCTATTTTCCAAAATATAAGTAAATGCTGTAAAAATGGCTTTAAATTTGTTGTAATGCTGAATGCCTATATTTAGTCACAATCCACGAAGTTGCAAACAGAACTGATAGAAATGGATGAAACTGTAGGAGTAGATGGAGGATAGACTATGACAGCAAATAGAACCTGTGCTACTGAAGAAGAAATCAGAGATGGAAGAGACTTTTGCTTTTTAAGAAAAAAATCCACTATTTCTTTCAGTAGGTCCCCCCAAGCACACACTGACGTTTAAATTCAGAATACAACAACTAGACAGACATTTCAATGATTTCAACATCCATTAAATAAACTCCCCAAAAGAGCATTTCAGGCTAGGACCAGATCCACATCTTCATGCTAACAACCCAGGTGCAATCCCTCACAGAAGACCTACACCTTCCCTACTGTCACCATTCATTTAACCTAAATTAACACTAGCACTGCAGACCTAACCAGAAGTTAAAATCATTCCTTTATAAGCTGTATAAACATACTTTTAACTTGACAATATAACCAAAACATATGGCTGTGGACCTGAAATCACTCAAGACAAGAAATCTATGGCTTTAGAAGTGGGAATTAAGTTGGTTTGATGGCAAAGGAAGGCTTGTAGATTTGTTTGGTTTTATATTTTGACTTCTGTATTTGAAGATAGAACTTACTGTTCTGACCCTGTAATGATGCCTGAACAGTCCTGTTTCATGCAACAGATTAACTCAGCTGTATTTGAAGCATCGAGGGAGCATTGGTAATAAACATAGCCAATTTTGAGTCAAAACTATAATGTTTAATATACCAAGGTTTCAACAGTTTCAAACTGATCAACTTCTAATAAAAAAAAAAATGTATTAGGTTTAACAGTAGAATGAATTCTCTTCAACCTCCACTCATCTTTGCATTGCCAAGTGAGATCCTAAAGCTAAATGTTATTTAATTCAGTGGGTATACTGAGGGATGTTTTGGTAATTTGTCGTGATCGTGATGTTGCTTCACTGTAATTTTTTTGCAGTCAGAATCTGATGAAACTCTTTCAACTGGAAATAATGCAATGTCCAACCATTTAGGGTAATGCTATCATCAAAAGGAACTTCACAAAAACCTGCCCTGTAAAAGCAGCATCTGCCTCCAAACACACACTGATATCCTTCCAAAATTTTTTCTTGAACAGTATTTGTACACTTTGTAAAAAAAAAAGATTAGTTGCCTTTCAGAAATTTAGATTCAAATTAATTGACAAGCCTCACCTTGGCACAGGTAGACACCACAATCAGGGTTCCTTACAGGATCACTGTGCATTTCTTTCTGATAAATCTAGAGGTTATTGTTTCACTATACTACATCAAAGCCATCTTCTGGTTTGTCAATGGCTTGCTTCCCATCTCTCCCCGCCCTCCAACAAATCACATATAACTTTGTTAGAAGAGTGGGAGGAAAAATACTTTGATGTGATTCAATTACTGGAAAGCCATATTCTGAAAGATTCCCAAAGCTAGGGAAATTTGGCTATAACTAATTAGTGTTTTGCATATTTATGGTAGAAGAGCTCATTACAGAGCTCACATTATAAATCATTATTTATCTACTTTTTCCTTAAAACACTGAAGCTACTTAATATAATTTGTTGGAACTCCCTTTGAAGCTCACTAAACTCCATTCCTCAGAAGACTACTCACTCAGAAGTTTTTTTGTCTCCCATTATGTTATATCACAGTGTTGCCAAGACATTATTATTCACAAGATATTATTATTCACAACCATTAAGGGCCACAACTTGCAACATGTGTATATGCATCATTACATTCAACTCATCTGATCACTGAACTTAAGAGTACTATTTACTGGGGTTATGTATGAAATAAACTATAGAACAAGGCTTCTCTGGAACAGAATACTGAATTTAAACATCCCTTGGATCAAGAACGGCATTTAAATAATGGGTATTTAAGAGGAAGTTGAGGGTATTTTCAGGGGGCTATTTTTTCCTTAAATCCTGGTACTGCCAGTCAGCTGCCTCTAAAGAGTTCCTACCCCGCACCTTACGTAGGGTCAGCAATGGCCCGGCAGCAATGTTCGGTAGTTGCTGCTCTCTGCTCTTGTGCAACAGCTGCTCTCATAACTGTCAGTGTTACCTAACAATATAAAGCAAATGCTTACATATTCATTCATTCTACTTAGCTGCGATCTATTTGCCTGCTTTTATTCATTGGCTTTTCTCTTTCTGCACATACAGGAGCTCCAGGAATTGGATATCATTATTCTAAGAGTTAACAGCCAGTAACTCTTTGAACATTTTCTGTTTACTGATGATTTAAGATAATGACCATATGTCTCCTTGACTCACAAAACAGAACAGGTACTAAAAAAAAAAAAAAAAAGGTTATGTAGAAAAAACAGGCTTATGCTGTCCTGTGACAAATGCTACCTAATGTTTGATAGAACTCGTTTTGCCTGCTTCCTCTCACTTAGCTGTACCTTAGACAACGCAACACATCCGGAAGTACAAAAGCCTGTAGCACTGCCATTTAAACCAGCATTTAAATTTAGAAACAAACATCTAACTATACTACTTCATCTGCCAACATAGTTTTAACATATGATTATTAGGAATATGAGGACTATGAAGAAAATACAGCAAATGCTGTCTATTTTGGCAGATAACAAATCAAGGATCTTACTCTTCCTATATTGATGCTTCCCTTTGTCTATCAGTACTCTCCTTACCATCACTGACAGTTACTGGCATTAATCATTTGTGAGTTGAAGTGGACTGAAGTATTTTCAATATATTTAAATTCAAGGAAACCTTTCAGGATGTAAGTTTCAAGATGTAAGAAAGGGAAAACTTTAAAAATTTCGTTAGCTGTTGCTTCCTCTGTCCGTTCAAAACCCCCAAAATGATGCCTTTTAAGATCTAGCTATAGAAAGGTCTCTAGCTCCTTTCAAGATTTTGCTGTTCAATTTGATAAATGGTAATATATCGATATAATATTTATTTAACTATGATCTTAGTAATCTGAATCTTAGCCAAGTCATATCATGCCACATCCCATACAAAACCAGCTGGAGAGTCTGATCTTGCAGAGTCTAAAATCAGTTATGAAAAAACTGAAAGAAGGACAGAAGTAAAACATCATAAAACTAAGTGAGTCAGGGTAATGGCCATCTACCTCAATCACATTTTTGTGACAAGAATGGCTAATAAATGAAGAATGATGAAAAAGTGATTATCAGCAAAATGTATATAAAACTATTTCATACAGAAGTATTTTATATTTCTTTATAAAACAAATATACTAACTATACAGGACAGACAAAAAATCAGACAGTTATTGCAGATACTTTATCAAAACAGTACTGGGCCTTGAGGAGTCAGCCTGTAGGGGAGTGCTTCTGTGGGGAAACAGAGTTGAGGTCAAGGTGAGAACTTCCCATATGAAGCATGGTGTGTGGAGAAAACTGAGAAAGCCTCTGCATAGTGAACTGGAAAATGTCACTGGAGGAGAGGAAGAAATGGCAGAGTGGTATGTAATAGAATTTATTATCTAGAGGAGGGTCAATACAAAAACCAGGATAAAGCTAATGCATGTGTCCATAGTAAAGTAAGGTCTGAGACTCAGATGAGGAGTTTCTCAGCTAAAATCTCTGACATTTTTCCCCCTGCTATAATATGTGTTCGGCCTGGAGGGTGTGGAAATTGAACTCGCTGCTATATTAAAGAACTTATCCATAAAATGTGAATAATAATACTTTCAATGTCACGATGGAGCTCTATGCATGAAAAGATTTATTTAAGTGCTAAGTGCTGTCATTGTTATTACATTCAGAAAGTACAGAAGGCTTTAAAAGCATTAACTTTTCTAGTGCAGAACATCACCTGTTCTTTCTGAAACCAGCAAAGAAGACATAAAATGAGTGCAGTTATTGCACAAAATTGTCTGGTTTTAAACTTTGATGCATATTTTTTGTCTCTAGGAAAAGTAAACAACCATTAATAGCAGGAATTTTATTATACACGATATGGTATAATATGCAGCAAGCTATAAAGCATATGAAAAACAGTTCTACTTCATATAAACTTGTTTTTCATCTGGAAATTATTTAATTGGAAAGATGCTTTGAAAGCAATCAGAAGGCAATGCATAAAAAAGGTGTCTGGTTTAGAATGATGAAAAGAAAATGGAGTCAATTTTTAAAACATAATGAAATAAGGAAGTAACTACCAAGTCAGCACTAATACATCAGCCAGTGGAATCAAATGAAAACGATGTGTCTATGCCTCTTTTTCAGAACGACAAGTACCCGCTCTCCAAGGAAGACCAGATCCTAATCGCATTTAAGTGGTAGTCAATATCCTCTCTGTGAAAGCGGCAGGGGTCAGCCTGAGTTAGGTCAGTTTTTCCTATGTGAATATACTTTCATATTTAGGCTGTCTTGCATCGTGTGATAATTGTTAAGGTTGTGGCCCAGAATTACGTCTTTGGGTGCACAAACTTTTGGATATTTAGTATCTGATTCTGGATTTTTCAAATGTGTTGTTCATGTCCTGTCATGTGCTTACAACCAAACTTTGCTGTTTACTTAATGGACAGTGGAAGTTTCATACACAACATTCCCTTCGTCCAAGAACAGCAATAATTCATTTGCCCTATCAACACAACATTTTCAGATACAGTAAGCATTGCCTACCTATATAACCAATTTTTCCTCTTGAAAATCTTTATTTCACTGAGAAAAATAAAAGGCATAAGGTTCCTTCGTATACATAAAACTTTAATTACAGGAGGACTGTTATTGATACTGCCCAACAGGTTAAAATACTTGCTCTGAACAGAGCTGTCACTAATACAGTATTTACATTTACAACATGATTTCTGCATGACTGGGATTGTTCCAGGCTGAAAACAACATTTTTAATACCATAAACAAACAAGAGATGAATGCATAAAATGAACTGTTTAACAGGGGTTTATATACCCCCTGTGCATTGTATTTGGAAATGAAGTCCTTAAACTCAGAGGCGGAGGGATTCTCCGTGGATTAGAAGACAGACCCGCAGTCCTTTCAGCAGCATCCTTTTATACAAAATTTGGCACTAACACTCTGTTTGCTTCAGCAAATGACTTCACGCTTTGTCCTTTTAATCCAATTTCCACCTTAATATAGACTAAAGTGCAGTGAAAATACTGAAAGAGGATGCCTGGAAATGAATTGTGTTAGAAATCTAATCCAGGCGGTAATCCAATCCCACACAGTCAGCTCCTCATTAACTGAGAAGTTTAACCCACAGATAGATTCATAGGAACCGGCATTCAGAACTAGCTATGACCAGATATAATTATCACACATCAAGATATGACTCAACAAAGCAGGTAAGAGGCTAAGGCTGACAAAAAGAAGAGCAACTGGGACTCTACTGAAAGCCACTATAATTGATTGTAATGCTTATCCCAACTTGAATAGCTTGGATTTGTAGGTTATTATGGCATTAGGTACTTTGCTGGTGCAGCCCATAAGTGTATAAGCTACCCTATTCAGCAAGAGCTTCCTCATTAGCAGGTATTATCTCCTCTTTTCTATAGGCCAAAGCACCCATGCATACCCTAAACAGCTGCCCCACAGCAGACAGGACCCTATTCAGGAAACCCTTATTCATATTTCACTGCCATGGAAAACAATAATTTCCTAGTCAATGGACATTGTTAATTTTGTTTTTTCTTTCTTAGACTGATTAACCACAGGTAACAACTTGGACAACGTCCCAAAAACAACAGACACTTGTGGATGCCAGCAGCTTGCCATCTACGTGTCCTGGCAAAGAAGGGCCAGAAAACCAGCATCACCATGTCTCGCTTGCAGAATCTCAGGGTCCATTGATGACTCAAAGGCAACACAACATTGCTGCTCATTGTGGATATTATGTCAGACTTTCAGTCAGCACAGTGAGATTCACCAAGTATTTAAATAAAAAATAAAACCCCAACAGTCTTTCAGCAACTTAAACATGATGAAAGCATCCCACTAAGATATTCCCATCACAATATTCAGTGCCACATACCTTTTTATCCTAGCCAAACTAGTACCTATTCATAGAGGTTTCTGTCTTTAACGGATGCTTTGAGCAGAAGCAGGAGAAAGAAAATGGTACCCACCCAAATTAAAAGCAGGTATCAATAAGGTAATGGATTACAGTCCTGCAACTCAGAATCTGCAGAAAGCACAGTGAAAGTGAGTCAGGTGCCAGAGCTCACTGGCAGCTCACTCTAACAACCTTCAGTACGTAACTGTAGCTCTCCTACTTCCCTTCACTGTGGGAAAACATGACAAATATAAGCCAAGGGTAGGTAACTCCAGTTAATACTGTAGTCTGTGGATCCATGCTAAGTGCTCAATTGGCTGCTGCCGGCAAAAAGGAAATGGTACTTTCTTCCATTTGTGAAGCAAACATTTTCTTAGTTTCTTTTGCATAGCCAAACTTGTCAGTATTATACACTTCTCCACAGAAAGGAGATTCTTCCTCCATCTCAATAAAGAAAAATAAATTGTTTCTTAATAATTTCTACAATTTCTCACAAGCTATAAGGATTTTGTTTGTACAGAATGTTTCAAAGTTAAGCTGGTAGAAGCAAAAAAGTGTGCAGGAACGAGGAAGAAGACCCAAGAAAATGGAAAATACATTTCCTGGTTGGGATAGAGTCAATTTTTTTCCATATTAGCTTGTATGAGGCTATGTTTTAGATTTGTGCTGATAAAAGTGTTGATAACACAGGAGTGTTTTAGTTACTGCTGAGCAGTGCTTACACAGAGTCAAGGCCTTTCCTGCCTCTCACCCCACCCCACCAGCGAGCAGGCTGGGGGGGCACAAGGAGCTGGGAGGGGACACAGCCGGGACAGCTGAGCCCAATCAACCAAAGGGATATCCCACACCATATGGCGTCATGCTCAGCATAGAAAGCTGGGGGAAGAAGAAGGAAGGGGGACACATTTGAAGTGATGGCGTTTGCCTTCCCAAGTAACCATTATGTGTGATGGAGCCCTGCTGTCCTGGCGGTGGCTGAACACCTGCCTGCCCATGGGGAGTAGTGAATGAATTCCTTATTTTGCTTGGCTTGCACATGTGGTTTATTAATCTGTTTTATTAATCTTAACTCTTATTAATCTTATTAATCTGTCTTTATCTCAACCCACCAGCTTTCTCACTTTTGCTCTTCTGATTCTCTCCCCCGTCCCATGTCGGGTGAGTGAGCGAGTGGCTGTGTGGGGCTTAGTTGCCAGCCAGCGTTAAACCACGACACCTGGCAATATTCTTTCCAAGGTGACTTGAACTGCACTTTGCCTGCACTGGCTTTCAGCAATAAGCTAGTATTCTTGCTTAATGAAAAGGATTTGCATTTCTGGCCCATATAAAAATACAGGCCGTATCTGTGATTCTCTTTTTCTTGTCATTTCTCTGAGTGATTGAGGTGAGAGGTAAGATTTTTATTTTGTCTGAATAGTTTTATTGAATGCAACACAGCCTTCTCCTGCTCCTTGGGTAAAGGCACAGATATATTTTTTTCATTTTCAAGGTCTTATCCATTGATACCAAGAATAAAAGGGAATTTTCTCCATGTCCATTTGGTTGTTTTGTTTTGAGTTGCTAGCTTTATGTAAAAGCAGGTGAAAATAACATGTCTCAAGGCCATACCACCTTCCTCCAACAAACTATTTCTTTTTGCTGCCTTCTCAACATGTGTAGAACTTCACCCTTTGGCGGATGTTTCATCATCTTCAGGCTTGTTTCCTTCTAGCTTTCACAGCCTACTTCACAAAATTCTCATCTTCTTAACCAGGAAAGTTCCTGAAGATTCTTAGGACAATTTTTAAAATCTTTATGGTATCCTTTCCTTTAGACACAAGCTTTCCCTTCTTCATTGCTGTTCTCTGTCTACTTCCTTAAAAGAACATCTTCTCTTGGTTCAAGGATAAGGTAGAAATAACAGCTTACCACTTATAGATATGTTCAAGGTGGGGGGACTGAGAAGATTTTCCTAGAAAGGAAATATCTGGTTTGCTTTTTTAAAATTATGAATCATAATTTGTCCTCTGATCTGACATTTACTGAAATCCAAGAGGAAACACTGAAACAGGCACCAGTTTCTCTAAAAAATTAGAAACACATTTGGGGACTACAGCAATGTGTTCCAACTAGAAAATCACCACCTATGGTGTCCGTTTTGTAATGGTTGACATAGGCACCAAATATTTCACTGATAAATGTAATGTTCAACTCAATCATCTGTCATAAAGACCTTTTAAGCCAGGAGTCCGGTTTTGTGATAGGGGATAGATGAAGCAATATTTAACCTCAGGTTTATTCTGTTGAGCAACATACTTTATCCACTTCACCAGGAATGACTGGGAGTCTAAATTTAAACATTTCAGATGAAAGGATACAACACAAAAAATTAATTTTCCAACTGACTATATGTCCAGCTTTTTTGTTTGTTTGTTTGTTGTACACGACGGTCCATTTGTCTATTCCATAGCCAGTAACAGCAGTTGCCAGACTTCAGTCCTTATTCTGTCCTCTGGGAAGAGAACTAGTCCATGACTAAATCACTGATTCTCACTTAGCAGCATCCAGTCACTACTCATTCGAGTATTTTATTTTATTTTTCTTCTGTACCTGGAAAAGTAAGCTTCCTATCTTTTCATGCAAAAGGAATTGCAAAAACGGAAAGATTTTACTAGGGTTGGGATGGGGTGGAGTAGAGAACTCAAACTGCATTTTGCTGGTCTATTTGCTGGTAAGCTGTTACACGAGCCCTTGGTCCCTAAATACTTTCTGGACACAGTGACAGATTTCTATCATAACTTTCACAAGCCAAACCTTTTAATGCTTTAGAACTCCCATGACATTAATGTTTCATCACTCTGAAAAAATATTTAGACTCTAACAGTGATAATAGCAGCAGTGTCTCAAGTGTTACAGATTTTCTGAAGAATACAGCAGGTTGTAATCATATTTATATCAACTGAGATAATTTTTCTAACTAACTTTTATAGACAAAACCATCCTTCTTTTCACTGTGCCAGATTCATATTCCCCACTAACCCAAAAATGTTAAATGCATAACTGAATTTCCTTTCCACAGGGCATATGATCTCATAACCCATGGCAGGAAAGGATAAGAAGAGTCAATTGACAACAAAATGTCATGCCTGTCCAAACAAATGAAAGGCCAGATCTCCTCATAGCTTGGCTTCTGCATCATTCTCCTGCTTTCTACATTAATGTCTATGAGCCAGTGATTTATCAAGCCCTGCAAAATCAAGCAGCAGATAATCTACAGTTAACTATTTTTTTCAAACTCTCTGAGAGGCAAACTTGGGCATATGTGGTCTAAGAAATTAGCACTTTAGAAAGAACTAGGTATATTCCTCCTGACTGTCTCCACCAAAATACCACTTTCAAATGCAAGACTGACTGACTTGCTGAAATTTCTAAGCCACGCACTTATAGCTAGCTGGAACGCTATTCTGGAAAGAGCAATATGACTTGACTTCTGACCAGTGGTAGGCTTCCTTAATGAAGTTTTTTGGTGCTGGAAGATGTGAAGCAAGCTCCTCACTGAGCATTGCGAGGATGTGAATTCTGATGCTGAAATTCAGAACTCACCACCAGTCAATCGAAGTTGACCAGATTATACGATCCTGGAGCTTGCTTGCCTCAGAAGTACTGCTGTATGTTTGAAAAGTATGAAGGAAATAGCAGACTGTGTGCCTGCACAATCTGCCATGAAGGCATCATACTTGTTCTGCAATGTAGGCAGGCTCCTGTGGTTCAGGAAGGGATAAAGACAACCATTTCTCAGTACTTCCATTTCAAAGCCCAGAAAGCTGACATGTAATGATATCAATTCATCTGCTAATCTTATCCGCTATCTTGGAACAGTAGATACTGAGACTTTTCCAGAGCTATGTGCTATATGCAACTATATGCACTGGTAGCCTAATACAGTTTTTGTCTGATGAACTTGTCCCACAGCATCGCAGAAGCCAATTCTTTGAAAGATGCACTGTGAATGCTAAGTTGGTAGCATGCCTCTTCATAACCAAAAGCCAAACACATGCTACAGCCTAACATGAGTGCCTGACTTCTGACAGGTATGACCTCGTACTTCAATACAGACATACCCTCATATAGTATCTCTCTTATACTGAAACAGAAAGATATTTTAAAGGAAACAACAATGGACTGCTGTGAATTCTAAGTTCTTAGCGTGCATTTTGTTGTATGCAAGCAACTGAAAACTCGGTAGTTCTTCAGGAGCAGACCCATACAGATGCAGACAGATCAATTTTTTGGAATCAAATGCTGAGTTTATTGATTCTGAATTGTGTGTTGTCCACTTAGTCAAGGTTTATTTTCAACATCAAATGTCTTCATTTTGAGTAGAACAACAATGACAGAAAACCTTTTACCCTAAAAGAGTTTACAATCTCACTTGGAGCAGTCGGTAGAAAATGGCATGATTCAATCGACTCTCCACCTTTATCACTATTAATTTAGTCAGATTCTTCATAAGGTAAGAGGATCCAGTGGATCTGCAGGACAAGACCAAATATAAATGGTTGCCTGCTGTCCATAACAATATTTCCAGTATCATGCTCCTTGTAAATCGAGCATGCAGAATTTATAGATACAAACATGACCGATGCCGTTGCTTCTCTCTAATAAGCAGTGGAGCCTGCCAGTTAAAAGAGGTTCTTGTTCTACATGTAGGCAGCTGTTTGGGTTGAAGTACTATTTTAATTCGAGGCCCCTTGAGGTGACTGATCAAAATTCAGTGTACATAAACAGCATAATCTTAAAAAAGATGCCTAAAAACCTGAATGAAATGTGAACAGAGCTAATCAATTCATTTTTATGCGGTTTGATACAGAACCGCTGTTAATTTCAATGACTGTGACTCAGATTCATCCTTCCTGTGTTTGCGCTCTCTGAAAGTTAGACAATTTATTTACACAAGGTGCACTCGGTGGACAGTAGAAGGAATGCCCAGAACATAACTCATCACGCTTATCTTCCACGTTGATTTTAGGATGGGATAGTGCAGCAATTCCCTAACACATATGCTAAAAACATTACGGCAAGGACAGATGGCAAGCAAATGGAGTCACCCCTAATACTTTGTTTCTACAGAGTGCCCATCCAAGAGTACACTCCACTCTGTCTGTAAATAATCACAAAAGGTAAAGATTCAGAGCCTGTAGGAATTGGAAATATTTACAGAAGGAATTAAAATTAAAAATGCAAGTTTCTTTCAAGCTACTGATCATGCAGTATTAAACAAGTTTTATTGCCTTATCATAGTAATTAATTTTAGTTTCAAATTAATGACATTCTTATCATGCCTAAGATGCTAATGCAATTTGACAACAGCAAATACCATAAGATTGCTTACTTTATTCATGTCACTAGCAGGGACAAATGCATAGCTTTACAATAATGATCTTCCTAACATACTAATTGCTTCCAAAATGAAGAACAGCTTCTGTGTTTCTGTCATGGAAAGGAAGGATTCATTCTCACATTGTCTTTTAATATCTGATTTTTTGAAGAAAACAATTACCAAGTCTCTAGGCAGCAGTTCTAAACTGAAATGCTTGGTATACCTCATAAAATTATATTTTCTTAAGTTTCCTATTAAATACATGACCTTACAAAATCTTCCAGCTTGTTTCAACATCAGTGTGATGTGATACTAGTCAGTGATTAAAGTTAAAATTACTGCCGGAGAAAAAGCACTTGGAGTTCAAAGTAAAATTCTCATATACCTCAGGAACACTGAGACGTTGTTTCTGCTTTCTACTTATTTGCAGCCTGTGATGGATGCTTTGGGTCTTTTGTGGGTGTGACTGGCTCCAGAAAAGAGATGTCTCTTCTGACCAAGTGCCTTGGACAGCAGCTCTCAGAAGATGCGCACTCTCCAGCTGCAGCTGGACTTACGGAGCAAGTGGCTGTAAATGTGGGAGGTGCTGCTGCTGCGGCAGCTCGGGGCTTGGGGAAGGAGCACTCACAAAGAAAGCATGAAACTTAACCACTTGCCCCTGAATGGGACGGGGGAACATTTCTCCCCTTGTCAGAGAATGGCTGTATATGACCCTTTAAATGAATTCAGCAGAACAGGTGCAAGGCTTCATCACATAAAAGTTTCCTCTTGTGCTATTACTTCATTACAAATAGTACCACACTTTCCTGCATTTTCTTGTTAAAGAAACTGGAAGCATAGCTGAAAATGTGTTAAGATACTAAACCGTAGTATTTGTGTATAAAATGCTTCATTAAAAACATATTTTGAATTCTAATTATATTCTTATTAACCCAATTATTTTGCTATGTATATATTTAATATATTTAAACATAATTATACACTGTAATATGCACCTCTCCTCTATTATGTTTACTGCTAAGGCTAACTGTAACTAAAGAGTTCATTGAAATATTCTCAGTATACACATATGTTATGGGCTTTTTTGCAGCTATATCACTATTGTACAAAATAGTAAAGTGCTACGTATATCTTAAGCTTTCTATAACAATAAAATATGTACCTTTAGATTGATACTAAATAGACATCATAATTTCTTAACGTGTCCTAAATAAAACATTCGCAGAATTAGTATGAAGTTTAATGCAAGCTTGTTTTAACTTTCACTTGACCTTTACTTTCCTTTACAAAAAAGGTTTTCATATTCATATATACATTCCTGTTGAAGATGGGGTTAAACTTGTCAGAAGCATTTTAATAAAATACTGAAGACCTCCTTTAATTTATGGCAGATATATTTTCAAGAAGGAAAATGCTGATATTATCTTGGTTATAAGCTCACTGCTGAAATGATTTAGATATTCTTTTTCTTTCACACAGTATCAGTATAAAGCTTTTCTTTGCAGGCAATGAATTATAGTTGACACTTCAAACCTATTCTATCAGTATCTTCTAGTTCAGAAAAATGAGAAAACATAAATATTTATTCTATATATACAGAAAAGACACAGGACTCTGATAAAAATGATCCATTATGGAATGATGAATAATTGTTACATGTGTCACACATAGAACAGCAAAGGGCAAAAAAAATTTGCCACTTTTTAATATGAGGATTTGAGGTTATTGTGTAAATAAAAATGCAGTCATTTTATCATATTGAGCTGATAAGTGTTTAAGCCCAGTGATTTCTGATGACATTCACTTCATGACTACATGGATGATGAAGCTGCCTGATACAGACCCTTGGTCTGATTTGATGAAGTCTATTAATGACATGCTTTAAAAGTGGAAAAATATTTATGTAAACAGCCTTCCTTTTCCCAGTTTACATGGGCAACACTTCTCTAGCTTAAGCTTACCAATTAATAAAACTAGGAATTCATTTGTTCCATTAAGCGATCTGTTCACTGTCTTTAATCTTGTTTCTATTACTAACTTAAGTTTCTATATTATGCAGAGAAGTGGAGGCTATTATAAACTGCTGAATAATAAACTCTGTAGGAAAAAACATGAAATTTCCCAATATTTGAAACAATAGTATCAGTCTTACTATCAGTCTTTCCTTTTAAAAAAAGCAAACCCCTCCTGTTAAGTGCAAGCCCTAGCCAAAATGCAGTAAACATTAATGTAACTTGATGTTTTAAAAATTTTTTATCCACGTTTAGTTGTGTGTACTAGAAATGGAAGCTCTTTGAGGTAAGGATAATTTTTTTTTTGATTCACTGCTTTTAACCATATAGCCCTCATGACAAAATCAAAATGTATTCACATTACAAATTATAGAGTTAAAAATAAATACTCAAAATGAAAAGCTCTTGGGGTAAGATTGCCATGAGAAAAGCATGATATATAACTGAATTATTCGCTAATTTGTGTTATAGGAGCTTCACAGACTGTAACATAAAGACCTCTTGCTTATTAAATTCAAATTAAAATGCATATTGATTTGAATTAAAATAAACTAGCATTCATTCAGTAAATGAAAATCAGGAAGTTCTAAACTTATAATACTCTGGAAAAATCAGCTAAGCCATCTTCTCAAGGTGCTACATTTGTATTAAACAGTGAAATATAAACATAGATATTAACTTAGCAGAAAAAAAAAACAGAAACCACACCACGTGTGCAATGATGCATCTGAAAAGTTTTAATTATTGACGCTATTTCTTGGCTTCATCACTCCACCTGGACACTAGCAGGTTAACTTTTGACATAAAGAAATAAGGAGCTGCATTGGGTAACACAGATGTTTATATAGCCGAGTTTCTTGTCACCTTCAATGGCCACAGGCAGATGCCTAAGGAGGACTGTAAGATGAAGGCAAGAAAAAGATCAAATTTATCCCTATTAGTTTCCCAAATTAAATGTTATTACTAAATACAATAACCTTTGAGATAAAGAAATTTCACCTGGAGTACTTGGTATCATAGGAGGAACGTAGGAAACAGACTTTAGGAATGGTGGTATTTTAAAGAGCACTATAGATTCTTCTACCTTTCAATCTCAGATAAAATAATTCAATTAGAAGTTTATTTTCAAATTTTCTCTAAGTGTTCAGTGTTTCTACATGAGATCTTGAGGAAGGGATGAAGAGATAAAATGGATTTCCCTCCATGGCATACGAAGAGATTTTGCAGGGTGTCACACTTGTGGTGAAGAAGGAAGTTTCCTCTACTCAATCTTTCTTACCAGGAACTGGGGTTGGGTTGATTTTTTTGTAAGTTTTTATGTGCTTCCCCTTTTGAAGGGGAACTTGGTGCTTCTGCAGATACTGAAAGTTTTCTCAAGTAACAACATGACTTCAAAACTGGGTTATTTTTACTCTGCTGCTTATCAGGCAAAAATATGAACAGTGGTGAGTTTTGGATTATCTACAGGCTCTGAATGACGCTGCATCATTTCTGCCTCTATTCCCATGCCAAATACCACCCTTCAAACTACAAAGATGGTGTTAAAACAAGCAACATTTTGCAGAAACCAACATCCAAAATTTTGCACTGCATGCACACACACAAATAATATTCTATGGCTGACTCCATTTTTAAATGCTGACTTATTGAGATCTTTTTCCCAGAGCTAACTATATAAATAAACCGTGAGAAAATGAGAATACAAACAGGCATCTAAAATGCAGAAAAAATTCTGTGTTCCTTTTTCATGTTCTCTTTTTTCATGATTCCTACTGTTTCATATCTTGTCTTCCATTTTGAGTACTATACCTCCCAGATTCAGAACTACATTAGAACAAATATGCCTTTATTCTTGACTTTGTGATTACTGCTATACCTCTCTAAGAAGGTATTTTCTAAAAGCCTGTCTTTATCCTCCTAAACTATGGATATTTACCTTCATGATACCCACCCTGTGTGACCAATATTGGATTAACTGAGTTTACCTATAGTGAGTGCCTACATGCAAAAAGTCTACTGAAAATTTGGAGGAAACTGAAGTCAAGTACAGTTAAAGGTACGGAAAACTTACAGGGAACAATTCTGTTGTCATTCAGTTGTGCAGATTTAGGGCAACTTTCTACACTGACTTCTCATTTTGGAATTTCGTTTGTGAACCTCTCCCGAATTAGAACCTACTACTTAAATTTACTGTTTTAGGAGAGAGGATGCTCAGGTTAGAGTCATAGATTTTAACGTGGTTCCCTAGACCTTGCTGAATCCAAACCAACAGTGACAGATTTCAGACAAGCAATGTGTGGATATGCCTCTGCGCACTAATACTCTAAAAAGACCTCTTCTGATAAAGAGCACAAAAAAGTCACAAGAATACAAGCACATGAATACCATTTTCTGTGCATTCCAACGCCCGCAGTTCTTGATACCAAATCACAGTATAAATTTTGTGTAACTAATCACCTAAGAATTTTACAAGTAGTAATTGATCCCAATTTGCAGAAAGAAGACCAGGATTTTCATTAGTAATCACATTAAGCAGTAGCTTTTAATTGTAGTCAATCTCCTGAACAACCCAAATATGACAAACCTTCTCTCGCGGGGTAATCTGAGAGGAAGGACTGTGAAATGAGGAAAAAGTGCTTCTTTTGCATGGATAAATACAGAAGAACTGTCCAATACACTAAAGCCAGAAACACGCATAGGTGTTTTGAGGGCTACTTTAACTTAATTTTTTCTAGAGCACTGAAATTACAATGCAGTCTCACTGTCAGTCCTGAACCGTTTAACTGCAGGCTGAAGAGGGAGGTCCTGGACCAGAGCTATGCAACCCCTCCACTCTCTATGGATGTCACCCCATCATCTGCCAGATCAGCCCACCAACCCAGCTCACTCATCTTCTGGTCCGACAAGACCAGCAGGCGGGCTGTGGTAACAGACTGCCCTTCCAGCAGCAGCGTGGGCTTGGGCTGGTGTAAAGTGACTGACGACTTGCTCTGCTGGCTACTGAAGTGCAGGGCATCTCCAGGCTCCTGTCTTAGCCAGCAGTGAAACACATTCCCCTAGGTTAAAGCCTGCTCTGGGTGCCCTGAAAAGCCCCCTGCAAGCATCTTTCTCAGTGAACACTGGCACAATCTGAGGAGGTTTAGACAAATAATTTTAGCCAGCTAAGTGGTGCAATAGGCATATCTCCACCTATTTTGTGTAGATGGAGAATACTGAATAATACCAGAGCAGTCCCTTATGAGAGGACAAAAAAAAGTCTTTTTATTAGCAGAAGGCAGGTGCTAATTTTCGCTACTTATCTTCCATTTCCTGTGCTGACTTCAATCAATTTAAACAAGCATCTTACCAAAGTAAAACACATTGGGACTGGATAATGGAGAACCAGCTTCCAAAGTTACTACTCCCCATCACAGTCTAACTCTCTCTGAATTTAACTGTATTTTCAGTAACATTTTCACAGTTTCTAAATAAAACAAAGCCCGTAACTGTGGCATAGAATATGTAGTTCTGGGTATTCCAGGTAATCTAGAGGTTTGGGAAGACAAAGATAGCCGAGTAGCTCCTCCTAAAAAATATAAAATTACTTATAGGAAAACTGTTCACCTAAGAAGGATTTAGCAGGTCAATGAGGGCTATGAAAGATAATGGTGTGTGATAATCTACTTCATAGTCTTCAGAAAATACATACTTGGTGTTAACATATATTCAGTTTTAATTTACTGTTAATTAGGGTTGATTAATGTATGTATGACTATCACAAAAATACACATTAATAGCAAAAAGAGCTACTCTAATAAATAATGTACCACTGATCCTACTGTGCTAAAAAAATTTAGGTAATACGAACTATTCAACATCTAAGTATTCTGCTTAAGAGTGAGAAATTTACATAAACAATACGTTGATGAAGCACAGCATTGCGACGCTATTGGGATTGCTCTGCAGTTCAGAGATAACCCTGAAACAACTGGGTAGGGAAAAATCTATAAAACCTACGTTATTAATGACTACTGGCTGACCTCTGCTTATCTTCACTACCTTAAAGACGACATTGAAATTTTCAACTCTACTCAAGCTTCATTATCCGAAATCTAGACTATAATAACTTAAAAGGGTTCTGATGATATTTTCAACCCGTCGTTTCAGAACAGAAAATTTCTGACGTTATATATCACCTAGAAAAAGGATCATTGCTTCGTTCACATAGTGCAATGTGAAGTCTAATATTTACACTGCATACAATGACCAGAGAACGTATTTGCTTAATTTTTCATTCAAATATTACAGATAAGAGAGAAGATAATAAATCCTTCAGAAAAGAAAGAAAAAAGAACACTAAGTGTGTGTATATAACTTATTGAAGAAAGGAGTTACGTTTACTTTCCTCCAGGAAAGAACATCCATTGTGTATCACACGTGCCACACAGCAAATGACGGCAGTAGCTTACATGACATCATACATGCCACGGCATGAATACCTCATAAAAATCCAGCCGACCAGACAGTGCACACAGGTACATTGAAGTCCACGCACATCAGTACAGATATCAAAATACACAGCAGGTGGGAACAGCCTTCAACTTGTACAACTTGCTATTTTCCCACCTAAAGCTGGCTTAATTCTAATTTTTCATTCCATTTTCTACTCTCTTCCTCTAGCCAAAAAAAAAAAAAAAATTATGATCTATAGCATGTTGTTTAAGCTGAAATCAAAATTGTTCTTTCTTCTTAGAATACAACTGGATGTTTAACGTTCTACAACACCTTAAAGTGGCCAAATATAACAACATGTTCATTTCAAATTGAATTTACAAAAATTAAACCTGGTTTTTTTTTTTGGTGGGCAAGGTATTAATGAAAAACAATATGTCTTATTAAATATACAGTAGCTGTAATTTAATTGTTTCTTCTGTTCCTATCCAGTTTAAAGCACATTTCAGATTTTTTTCCTATCATTCAAGGAAAGATTTTTTTTCTTTTTGAAGGAGTGAAATTCCAACTTGTCTGTATTCAGAATATGAATACAAATTTGTATACAAGTGATTCTAAATGCCACTGGCTTCCCATTTTCAATGCTGCTATTTTTCCAGAGAATGTATCCACAGATCAATGACCCTTTCATGTGATCTTGAAATGCCAAAGAAGAATAGCTTAGGGAAAATAACTGTTTTCACTTGAGTTGAAATAATTATTTTTACAACAGAAAGAAAGCATTAAATCTTAAAATCACTGAGGATGCCATCCAGAAAATCTATATATCTGGGGGGAAAAAGATTTAGTAGAGAACTAATAATTGTTCAGATGAATTAATTTCAAACTAAAGCCATGGTAAAATTAATGAATCTCACAGGTTAATAAACTGCTCATTTGGCAGCATTTACTGTGGCACATTTTTGCATGTTTTGCCATTTTTCTCTTATTTAGCTACTTGGAATGGATGATCTCCAGGGTACATCAGTGCGTTTCAAGACTGATGAACACACCCCAGATGCTGGAGTCATGCAGAGGGTCTGTTCGTGCACAGGACCTGTGCTGTAACCCTGTATGTTTTTCTGCAGCAAACTTGCAGGCACTCCTGACAACTGAAATGTAGCTGGCGGAGGAAATTCCAGGAGCGTCTCCTTTCCCCTCCATCACTGCATGAGAAAGATATTCTTACACTGACGTGCGAGTATGTACTTTTGATGGGGTACTGCTTGCTGTCCTGTGATGTCTTTCAATCCTTTCCCCTTTTATCTCCCCCAAACGAGAATCTGATGTCAGATTACAACACTTATCTAACTTTTATAGGTGCTTTTCTCTGTAGTCCATGTGCAGACAGTGGTGTCAATTTCTGAATTCAATTATTTGGGTATTGGGGAAAAAACCCCACAACAGTTATTTTCTAAATTCCTAGCATGCTTTTTTTATTGCTTTTAGAAAACATGCTTTTAGAATGTCAGGCAATAAGAGAGAATATTGCAGGGATTCTTAGCTTTTGACATTTTTAATTGCCTCTGCTTTGGTTGTTACACAATAGATATTTTCGTCATCTAAATATAATGTATCTTTGTAAAATCCTTTAAAATATGATTTCAAACCAATGAATGCCATTTTCTATTTGCCTTTAATTTCCTCTCAATAGTAAGTTCATCAGAGTGTAACAATTAATTAACTTAATTAAGCTAACTTAATTATGTTCTTTCATAGGTCAATATGTAGAGCTACTCAGATTAATAGCAGAGCTTGTAAAGTTAATCTTCTTGTATAATGCAAATGACGCCAAGTCATGTATTAAATACCTTCCTGAGTAACAGATGATATAGGACTGAATGTACTTTAAAGAAGGGCAGAGACTGTGAAAAGGCTAAATAAAGAAAAATGTCTTGGATTTGTGGAAATTTGAAACAGACCTAATTCATTTTTGAAATTAATAATGTTCTTCTAAGAGCAGCCCTCATTCAATAAGGCCATTTACAGCTTAAATATACATAAATAAATTTTGACTTCAAAAGCAGAACTGCATGACAGCATTTTTCCAGCCATCTTGCGACCTTAATGTTTTGTTATTAAGAAGATTACATAAAACAGTCATGTCAGGAGATTAGATGGAAAATACGAATTCCTAACTCCAGAGCATTTGAATGTTTACTGTATATCCCAGTTTATTTTACAGAGGAATCACTTCAGTAGTCAAAGGTATTATGTTCTCTTCTCTGTTCATTAGTAATTCACTTTTAACACAGACTCTAAGGCTTTTTAGGCAGGTGGCTTAGCACTTTTGTTATGAAATATTAATGGGAACTACTGTAATCATAATAATTACCTATAAAAGCATAAAAAGTAAAATCAAACAAATCTCCTGAGTGCCAAATGATCTGAATAGGTGACTCAACTACTTTGTTTTGATAAATGACTCTGGTGGTTGGAACCCCCCAATCTGACATGAGGAGTTGGATTACAGGCCAAATCACCAAATTTCAGCCAAGTAACTAAATTTCAGTCTTCTCTACAATGAATCTGACTTAGGTCCAGAAAATATTCTAAATGCACAGCAATTTCAGATCTGCAATCTGTCACAACGAAGAGTTGCAACACAAAGAAAACAAAGAAGAGAGGCGCAATAAATTTTCTGTAAGGCGCTTTGAACAGTAGTGTAAGGGAAAAGGCTCTGAAAGTGTGAAAACCACCATTGCTCAGAAGTTTTAAAACCAGAATAAAAAGCTAACAAGTGCAACCAAGAGATCAGTCCTGTGTCTATTGGGGGATGGATGACACAGACGACCTAATATATTTTCTTCTCCTTGTTCAAGCCTGCCATGTAGCACTGGTGAAGTTGCCCAAAATGAACATCCCAGTCTCAGTGTAGCAGCAGGTTCAGGCTACATATCAGCTTCTGTTCTGAAATCACAGGCCTACACCTTCTGGTATAAAGGAGGATTATTTATCTATGATACAGAACAATTAGTAAATTGGTACTTGTGATTTTTCATCAGAAAAACAGTCTTCTAGGTCCGAACAGTGTGGAAATTTGCAATGACTTCTCTAAGCAGCAGAGCTCTGTAACAGTTAAACAAAAAATGTAGTGTTCTAGAGTAAAAATGCAGTCCAACCCATTCTATGTGGGTAACTGTATTTCTTTTTTGTCTTCAATCAACAGTGTGTCAGGAAGAACAACCTATTTATAGCAACAACAGTCTGACACAATTCTTTTGTTAAATGAGTTCAAGCTAGCAGCTACACAGAACAGAGGGAAAATATTGTTATGCCTACGAAGTTTAGAAAAGAATGCACAGCCTTTTCACAAGCACAAGCGTAAAAGCTTTGCATTTATAGATAGCTAGATATACAAATGTATATTTTCTCTAAGAATGCAAATCATCTTCTTGCTTCTTGCCAATGCTTATTCTGCATCATCATTGAGTTATTTTCTCAAATGAAAGATGTCAGTGATGGAAATCCAGTTATTTAACAGTCTTCTAATAATAGAAGATGGAGAAAATATCACACAGCAATATTACAAGCTTTGAAATGGAATGAATTTTTATTCAGTTCTTTCAGAACATGTTATGTCACACTTCGTTTATAAAGCAAACACCTCAGTGTAATAAAATAGCCTAAGGATGGATTGGATGCTCTGCTGATGAAGTTTATAATTTTGGGTTTAAAAAAAAAAATCTCTTTTTATACTAACCTGAAGAGGCAATGGGACTTTTTGGGAAAACTTTTATCCAGAGATCAAGGAAAGAAGATAGCTCAAGAAACAAAAGATAATATCAGCTGCCAATTGTGTTCATAAAAATTAGGAAACATTCCCTTTGCTGGTATATTAAATAATTCAGATGGCTGCCGCAGATTTTCCAAGAATAATGTAATGCTTTCAACACTAAATTCTATAATCCTTTTAAGCCGCTTGTGCCATACTTATGGCTAAGAGCAGATCATAGAATCATAGAATCGTTAAGGTTGGAAAAGACCCTTAAGATCATCGAGTCCAACCGCTAGCCTATCACTGCCAAATCCACCACTAAATCATATCCTCAAGCACCACGTCTACCCTTCTTTTAAATGCCTCCAGGGATGGAGACTCAACTACTTCCCTGGGCAGCCTGTTCCAATGTTTGACAGCCCTTTTGGTGAAGAAGTTTCTCCTAATGTCCAACCTAAACTTCCCCGGCACAGCTTGAGGCCATTTCCTCTCATCCTATAGCTTGTTACTAGTGAGAAGAGACCGACCCCTGCCTCGCTAAAACCTCCTTTCAGGCAGCTGTAGAGAGCGATAAGGTCTCCCCTCAGCCTCCTCTTCTCCAGACTAAACAACCCCAGCTCCCTCAGCCGCTCCTCATAAGACTTGTTCTCTAGACCCTTCACCAACTTTGTTGCCCTTCTTTGGACACACAAGATGACTTAAGTGTGGGACACATCTTTTCCGGTAAAACAAAATACTATACCTCATACTTCAGCTGTACGTTATTAATGGAAAAAAGTCTGTGCTCTATCCAGATAAACTGCAAGTGCTGAATCTCTACTAGTTCAGAAACAGATTAATGGGCACCTATCTTAATCTTTCTTTAGCTGAGAATCACAATGCTTTGCATAGCGTTTATAATACTAATAGAGCACTCAGAAAGCACCACAGATACGTAAGCTACCTATGTTCATATGCTACCATCACATCATTGATATTTTACCCTAAAATACTCCAGAACATATATGCATGTTTTTTTTGTGGGGGAAAGTAGGAAGTTGGTTGTTTGTTTAATTCATTTTTTTAATCCAAGAGAGACAATGGCACAGCATTTCATCCATATCCATACTGCTCTGCCAATGCAGCCATTCAGAAAGAACAGCTCTGTTAGCCTTTACGCTTACACTATTAAAACATGATTAACTGATTTGTCACAGGATCGGCAAAGGAAATTAATACACATAACTCATGTATTTCTATTTTATTTCTAATTAAAGAAGAGGATATGTCTCTTATGAGACTCAGGATTAAGGGAACTGTCAAAACTTGTCTCTTCTTACTTAGATAACCTACCACTAACACCATCACTCCCTGTGGATTGAAGTGTTGCTTATGAGAAATGGTATCAAGATACAGCCCACCCATCTTGCTTTTTAGCCACTGCATGAAAAAGGGAAAGTAAAACTATTTTAACATCACATCTTCACTTTCTTCAATATCACTGTATATTAATCTAAAAAGCTATATAATTATATTTACTAAATACACTGCAACTGCCAGAGGCACAATGAAACTGACCACAGAAACCAGAGTAAGGGTCAAGAAATCTAACCAATCAGCCTTTCAATTCTATCAAACGATTGCAGTGTTATTCAAACAAGCGTATCCATACATTTAGAACATTTTAAAAGCTCTGAAAGTTAAGTAATCAACATGTCCAGAGAATTTTCTTTCATCAGTTCATGGTAAAGCATGTGTGACATCAGAGATGTAATTTAACGTATTGACTCAGGGCATACCAACAGTAGTGCAGTTCTGAATTTTGAAAGGGCTGTGGGAACAAAATTCTTTTTTTAACTGTTACTATTGGAGGGAAACCACCAAAACTTTATAACTTACTATAACATTCTATGAAAAGCACTGTTATTCTGCAGTTTCCTAAGAAACTGCTAAGAAGGTCTAGTGAAATGGCACAGAAATTAGGCTGGCACACCTCTCCCCTTTGAAGTGCATGGAATTTTTCTTTCAGTTCCACTTTTCAATTCCAATTCTTTAAAAAGACAATAAAAATATATAATATTAACTCATCAGTCACACAGGAAACTTCCTTATTTTGGTATGGATACTAATTAAAACATTCAAGGATTCAAATCTACACAACTTAAATTTTATTGAGGATTGCACAGCGTTTGAAAACATAGAATAAGGCGTCTTTCTAACTTTAAACACATCTTGGTCATTTTATAACCCAAAGTGGTTTTGCATCTGAAAAACACTGATGAATACACACACTTTCTTGAATCCCTCAGAGGTACAAAAATTTCACAAGTATCTAAATCTAAACACCCAACGTGCTAATTATTTCTGCAGTGGCTTTTGTCATATGCCACATAGCTGGACACTGTCCCTATCCTACACAGAGTTAAATCTGATTTTAAAGCATGAAAAGAGGCTGGGGAGAAGGGAGGCAGTAAGAGGAATGGATGCCACCCTGCCCTTCTTATGAGTAGAACTCAATATTCAACCATTGTTTCTACTAGGAGGAACAACTGGACAAGCAAAACAAAGCCTCACCTGAGTGATCAAATGTCTCCCCGCAAACTGATGATACCAGTAACTGCTAGATTCAGACTGGCCTATCTAAGAGGAAACCAAATAGTAAGCAGGAAAAAACTACACTTTATACAAATTAATGAGGCAACTCATGGGATTTTCCTTACTTTTGTCTACTAGAAGTTGTCTCTCCTCACCTCTGCAAGTCCAAGACTCTTTTTGAACATCATTTTCCACATCCTTCTCAATTTGACTCCACCTTCCTGAAATACTTAGCTGTTAGCCATTTTGCCCTCTTTAAACTTTTCTCCTGTTTCTTTTTCATGGCTGCATTTGAGTTTTTCCTTAACAACTGCCTTCTCACCAATACTGGTGGGTTGAATTCAGATGGGACATGAATCATTATACAAATAATGCATCAGTTAGCAGCTGTAGTTAACTCCAAATATTAACTCACTAAGCAGATACTGAAAGAATGTAAGGGAGCGATGTACCAGGAGACTTCAAATAAAATGAGAAATAAAAAAGGCATTAGTTGAAGTAAAGCTCTGCAAACACTTCTATTGACCTGTTTTTAGGGTGTAATTCACAGATGTTTGTTTACTGTGTTGACTTACCCATGTGTAACTTAGATGGGTTGTTTCAAGGTGGGCTCTGAATTTGGAAAATCAGCATACTGGTGCTCCCCTCTCAAGGTTCCCTGCAAATTCAACCAAAAAACTCTTTCTGACTCACCTCTCTGTTTTTATTTTAACTGCAGTAAATACGATTGGAGAAAGTCTCATTCCCTTATAAAACACATATAATACTTTATGACCCCGCATTCAGTAAAACAGCTTCAACATAAACTGTTACTGAGATATTTAGTAAAATTCAGAAGGCATATTTCCACCTTTCAGTTCTCTGAAGTTTCCTCTCCCCACCCAGTTTAGCTGGTTTTTATTCCACAAAAGCAAAAACTGTACACTCCTCTTCCTCCCGGTCACTTTTTACTAACTAACCATGTTTCATTCCTCTTTCTGCAGCACATTTCCTTCCTCTATTTTTAAGTATCATCTGTGCTCGTAATTTTAATTTCTCCAGTGGAATGAGATAAGTTTGCAAAGCTGAGACTTAAAAGGCAGAACCCATGGCCCTCCATAGACTAGAGGTCCCTTTTCTACTCAAGAATATAAACAAAAGTATTACTAAAAGCTTATCCTTACTAAAAGTCTATCCTCAGGACTGCTTAGATGTGATAACCTGACTTTCTATCTTAGAATATGTGGTGATACTCCAAAATAAGTGAAGTACCTATTTGGTCTTAATCCAGAAGACACTCTTAATTCTCCTGGCCCTGTACTGCAGACTTCCCTCTTCTTCAGACAAAGTGACAAGACTATCAGAGGAAAGGAGAAATTCAAGAAGGCATTTGATAATTATCTAAAGGCTGCACTGAAGAACTGATAAATGGCACTATTTCCTATGGCTAGTATTTCATACTCTCCTTTACCAGGAAGATTACAGTTAAAGAAATCTAAGAAAAGACAAGAAAGACTAGTCTTTACATTACCTCGTACTTGGAATGTCTTTAATAATAACTAAACTGTTTGAGGAAGCCAAGGTTAGTAATGTTAAGGCTACCCCAAATGAAGGAATTCCTTCTCACAGGAATGGTTAATTTAAGGATAATAATGGTTCTTTGAAAGGATGATTGCCACCATAAAATGAAGTTGTGAGTCTGAATTGTGCAGACAGCCTCTCCTCCAGCTGTGCTGTACTGTGACAAGTATGCATTGCAGGGACAGAAAAACCCCCAAGTCATTGGCTACTTTATGGAACTACCTTACAAGCTGGCACCTTTTCTTATAACAACAGGGAGCCTGGACTTATGATCATACTACATTATTACCATCTAGTATCATTTTTTGGAAAACAAGGGCACAAAAAAGGCACAATATTAGCGAGGGTCTTGCCTTGGCACAACCCATCAGTTAGCTGTACTTAAATTTAGTGAAGGATGACAAAAGCTTTACATCTACCTATACACCTATGTATAAATTTTACTTCTGACTCTTTAGTATCATAAAGTTTAATTTGCCAGAATCTATTGGGACTCCTGTTACTGTCATGGCATGAAAGACAGGAACAAAAGAAAACTATTTTCCCAGTCACTGATAATAAGAAACACTATTGAAAAGGTAGCAGATGGGATATACTTGGCTCATAGGTACCGTTAATCAAGGTCCTGAGATTTACCTCAGTCTTGCATGTTGTTGGTTTGGGAGGATAAGATTGAGCTTTAGCTTTAAAATGTCTCTGCTGTGAGTAAAACAACACTAGGCATGAAAAACAGAGGCAAACATGTATCCCCCAACAGTTAATCTGGAAAAGAAGAGACACAGAATGTCCTACCTCTTCTGGATGTTTCTGTGCCATGGATACCAGCTCTTCAGAGCTACTTCTTGAGGTAGAGGGTACCACATTACCTGGGGCCTCTGAGACCACCTCATTTGACGGCTCGGAGTCCTGAGGGCAACAGAGACAAATAGACCCCTCAGCAGCGTGTTCATGTGGCACGCCATAAAAATGAGACTTTTCAGAGGAACTGCGCTCTAAGCACAGTGAAATGAAAAATACTTGAGGTCTCAAACTCTACTCTTTTTACACTGGGCAACTCCTTTTATCCCAGAGGCAAAAACATCTGCCATACGTTTTCTCTTAAAATGGTAATGCTTTCTTCACAAGTGCATTATAAGACTTATTAAATAGCTATATAGAGTGCAAAGTTCTGAATAAGCATGCTTGTTTTGCCCATACCTACCCCTGTTCCTGAACTGCAAGGAAGGGAATATTACATTTCCTCCCCTTATTCAAGATGGAGATTTCTGCAAAACAGCTGGGACCATGCCAGAACAACCCCCCACAAATGTATTTTATCACTGCAAATTGATATAGCATACAACCTGTTAAAGTTAGAAAAGTTAAAGTTAGCACAGTTGCTGTCTATTAGTAACTTTAACACTACAGTGAAATAAATATAATAAAAATTCCTAAGTAGTTTACATTCTATTTTCCAAATTACCTTGACTTTGCAATGCAACATGACTAGATCAGTCAAAACAAAAAACACTTTAATACCTTCACTGCTTCACACAGTTGTTTTGATAACTGCATAGATTGAGATATTTTACTACAGAGAAAAAAAATCTGTTAATCACTACTATCTCTACTGTGCTTGTTGTAATGCTCATTACAGAAGATATTTTAGATGTCATCGCTTAGTAAGCAGAATATGTGCTTTTGATATATTGCTTTCTTTCTACAGTCATTAATTGCAAGGAAATCAAGATTATACTTTTGGAAACTGCAAGCTGCAAAGCTCATTATTAAGTTTTTCAACATAATAACCTCTAAAAAGTAAATTAAAATTTCATAATGATAATATTCAGCATTTGCTGTTTAGCCCAATGTATGTTTGGACTGTTGGAAGGGAAAAAATGAACATTGTGGTCCAATACCCATCACTGAATCACATGGAGGATCACAAGCAAGACCAGATATTTAAAAGAATTCATGCATGGAGGGGGTTACTGGAAAGAAAGTTGGAAAAATCTCTTTGCCTGGAGGGGGAATATTCTAGTATCTCTGTTTTGTACATTTTCAGGTGAATCCCTTTAAAATAGCTGCCGAGTTTAAATATTTCAAATGGAACTTTTTATGCCTTTCTCATTGCACTACCTCTCTGTGACTTAGAAAAAGGATATTCTGGCCCATTCTGTGGCCTAGAAACTTAAGTTTAAGGCTTGGTATGAGGAAGACATTTTAGGAAAAATCAGCTTTCAGCAATCACTAAAGAATACTATTGAATAAAATCTTAACAATGAAGTCCAATTGCCATGGCACTGAACTGTTTTAAGGGCATAAGCACCACTGGATCTATGGAACAAAAGTTAAAATGAGAGACTTGGCAGAGCTACTATCCCAAGTAATTCCATGACAGGAATAATAAAACACTATTTTTCAGCTTTCTCAGTTCCTCAAAAGAATATCAACACCACGGCAGTGAACTACAAGGAGATACATCTCTAGCATTCTGATAGTAAAAGTCTGATTTTCCTCTACTGAGTCTACAAAAGCCCCATGCTCTATATGCCATCAAAATAAACTTTGCATCATGTTCATCCTGACAGCTTGCTGTTTTCGGTAGCAGATCTGGGCTTGCACAGGCAAATGTCCTCTCTCTCAAAGGCCACCTCAGTTTGGTTCCCATTAAATTATGACGATGAGACTATCTCTTCTTGTTGACCCAATTAGCCATAAACTGACTCTGAGTACTGAAAAGTAGTGCTTTGTTTTCTCCTTGAGAACTGGGAAGTTAAATCATCGCCATGCAAGTTATCTGCTCAATATGTTTCCAGAAGCTCTTCTGCACTACTTACGAAAATCAAAAGTAACAACCACATCTGCTGGAAGAAGATGATATACTTGTCTGAATTCTTTGGCTCAGTGATTTCTCTCTTTGCATTCTTCCCCCCTTTTGCATCTGAATAAACTTTTATTATGTTGCTATTACCTGTGGCCAGATAGCAGTAGCAACTTTTTTTTTTTGTTACTTATGATTTTTGAAAGTAATAAATGATGACTTTCAAAAATGGTCTGAGCAACTCCAATTGGGTAAACATACATTCCTGTTCCATTCCTCTTGCCTCAACAGGACCAGCACGTCACAGACTCTCTTCCCCCATCAGGTCTCGAATATCTTCTTTCCAAGAAGCTTGGCTGTCCTTCTCAATAGTTTTCCTAAGAACCAGCTAGCTAACATAATACTTCCATTTTTAAGCAGATGGATGGAAATCAAATTTACTTTATTATTCAGAAACCAAGCTGAGAAAATGCGTGTCCCTTTCCAATTACCCTGGTTTTATTATATCTTTTCACACTGCCGTCCCTTCTTCAGAAAACTGTATAGAGCACGTAAGAAAGGCAATCTATGTTGCCCTGAACAAGCTCGGCAACATGTGAAGTACAGCTTTCAAAAATAAACATATTTACTAAGCGGAATGAGATCCTTTCATGTAAGGCACAACGATAAAAATGCTGCAAGGTGCAAGTGAGAACTTTCAAAGAGCTTCTTCTCAGTGTGTTATGAGTACATGGCCAAATGAGTAATAGTTCTGGTATCAAATGCTGGTACCGCGACTTGTACTCAGCAAATAAAAAAAACCTGAAAGACTATTAGTATTGTTTGCTTTTTTAAAGCAAAATATCTGTATCTCTGACCTAAAACAACATTTCTATTGAAAAAGTGTTAAAAGGAAAAATGTATTTCAAAAATAATTATAATTAGTTTGTTGTCCTTCGTAAGTATTACTGATACCATAACATACAGGACCAACTTTGCAGAAAGTCACTTCTTTCTTTTTTCAAGGCCTTGTGTGATGAAAACCATGTCAATGGCACTTCTCATTGATCTGTAAGTCTCAGTCGTAGCGGTGATGGACATGACTGTTCATGGATATGTAAACTACACAGTAGGCAATTTGGTACACATTTTTTCTAGGGTTAAGCCCTTCCCATTTCATGAAAATATTATTATATTTCCCAACCTACATATGAAAGTTCACATAGCTGCATTTTCAAGTTGGACAGATCATGACATAGCTTTCTAATGGATCACAATATTTAACTATATTGATTAATAAATTTTGGGGAAAACCACTATTAAGCGGTACTTCCAGTTTCCTGAAAATACAGAAATTCTTTATCAAACTGTAAGTGTATCATAAACAAATAAATTCAGAGGGCTCAGTAATTACAGTTTTTCTGCACAATGCTGATTTTGCTGAAAGCTCCTCAGAACATGGTCTTTCTTGGACTTATGAAACCTTGAAGAGGAAACATGAAATATGTTGACATTGTACTATGTTTACGGAAGAAAAAAAACCCTGCTTTGAACTATGCCTCTTTTCAGATGACCTAAATGTTCATGCAGTTTAAGATACCACAACAGCATTGGCTTGAATCGATTACAGTTCTGGAAAAAAAAAAAAAAGTATTTGAATTACATGTTGACAGAAATAGGAAATACATAACAAATCAGATATTCTAGTCCTGGGATGAAACTTGCTTGCTCGTCCTGGCAGCAGACACAAAAGTGTAGATGGCTAACTTTGGAGTCTTGGACATTCAGCTTTTTTTTTTTTTTTTTAATTTAGGTCAGCAGAGATCAAAGGTGACAGTGACTGGTAGGAGGTAAGAAATCAAAGGTGCAAAGTGCATCCCTCCCTCAAAGCCTTCAGTTCTTTTCTCCCCTTCCTCCCATTTGGCATATTTGCTATCTGCATCTACTGCAGTAGAAGCAAACATTGTCCTTTTAGTGTCGTCCTTTGCTGTGAAGAAGTATCACTGGCACAGGACACTGAAAAATCAATAGTGCATACAGAACAGATGTGGATTTCATTTGTGAGCTACACAGAAGTCATAGATTTCAGAGGAAAATATTTACATTTTATGCTATGCTGATGTTGTGGCTTGATTTAATGACTTGACTGTTTTTGTTTTTTAAAAAACAGACCATTAAATACCAGATCAATACATTTATACAGATATATATTCTATGTGTAAATAGGATACAGATATGTATATACAGACATGTATATTCATACAGAATGTTATGGTAACAAAATACTGTAATTGTTTACCAGTCCATGTTACTGACAGCACAGATGTTGACTCATATGAAATAGAAACTCTACAGTTTCCGATTTTGAAGAAAATGAAGAACTGATGTATAGTAAGAAGTATGCATAAAATACTTTGCTAGAGAGCATAAGAAGTTGCATTTGAAACACGATGATGGAGAAATAGTTTTTTACAATGGTTTTTATGCCAGCCAAGCATCCGCTATTTTTTCTGCCATTGCTGCTTTAAAACAAAACAAAGCTAAAGAAGAATCACAACAAATCAGCCTACAAACCCTTTCTCGATGATTTCAAGCTGACACATTTGAATATATTATGTTAACTCTGCATCAGTTTTCATATATCATCCTTCACCTTGGTCCAGTTGAAAATTACGCAAGTCATAAATTAACTTTAAACAAGTTTTGAATCAGCTTGGAACTAGTTTTCAAATTAAAGAGCCGTCAGTATATTACATGGTACTGTCATTTTATTACCCCAATCAATTCTGTGTGGCCTGAGGTAGAAAGAAAATGGATGCTGTCTTCATTTGCAAAGGGTTTATCTCTCACACCAGGCTCTGAAAACATGACTGCGGTAATGAACTGCAAGCCAAAGTTACTAACAAAGACTTCTAACAGTAACGAAGTAGAAATATTTCTCCCCCTTTAGACTTACAAAAGGGAACCAAAAAAAGCCCTTTCTGAAACATGAAGCCAGCTTCTTAAGGCTGAAGGCCTACGGGAAGAAATCAGCACATTTTTATTGAAGTGCTAAAGTGCTTGTAGCCTCACAGAGTATCATTTTTAGTGCTGCACAGGAAAAGCCCTCCTGGGTCAGACCAAAGGCGCCTCTGTAGCCCAGACTGCAGAACACCCCTCCGTCAGCTGACCGACCACTCCTACCCGTCCTTATTCTCTCTTACACCCCAGCGGCATGCTTTGAAAGCATTCGCCACATCTTATCCAGAATTTGGTAAAATCTAGTGAAGACAAGATATCTGTAGTTCTCCACAGTTCACAGGTGGCCAAAGTAAATCCCCAGGAGAAATGTCGCGTTTATCTCAATCTACTTACACGTGAAATCAATCACTTTGCCATCCCTAGGATTTTACCTTGTATTAGCTAATGAAGTAAGAACGTGGGCTTTAAACTTCTAAGTCACACTCTGCAGCTGTAAAATTTCCCTTCCTCTTTCTGTTCTGCCTTTGTCACTCTCCTTATAACAAGTTTATTTAACAACTGACAATCTCCTCTCTTCCTCTGCCCTCTCCAAAGATAGGAAATTACAAATGCAACCTTTAACGTACATGCGCTAACCTCCTATGCTGCCAGTCACAGAGGCAACGCCGTTGATATGTCCTTGGCTATTTTTTCTCTCTCTTGAGAAGGGGACGATGACTTCTATGTTTATACACTGTCAACACAACAGGGCCTCATTCTCAGCTGACTCTGAAACTATCTCGGTTCAGGTAATAAACCTTAAGCTAGCTCTAAAACCTCTGCCCTCTTCTAAAGACAGAAACAAAGGAAAACCTTTTATAATTCTCTTTTTTCTAAATATGGAAACTTAATTACATTCTTTAGCTTCACACTTTTTTATCTTCAAACACGCTGTGCAATACGAAGGAACTAATAAATTTACATGAAGTTTCCAATAAATACCCATCTGTTTCAGTTTATTATCCCTCTGTCTTTCTATAAACTACAGCACTGACAAAGCAAGCTTGCATCTTTGAAATCTACCTACATTTCCAAGTGTCAAAGGGTGCATTCCCACTTTTATGGTTGTTTTAAAATAAGGATGCTACTGTTGCTAGTATTTTACTCTAAGTGTTTGAACAAAGTATGAAAGGAAACAGGGTTGTGTTTTCTCTGAATGCCTCCTTCAAATGGAAAAAAATGTACATATATTTAAAGCCAGAAAGAACGCTCTCAAAATAATGTTTTTCTTATTTATTCTTTCAACTTTATCACATGCAAATAGGAGAACATTTTACCATTTGAAGTTATTACCATTCACTGACCTCTAGGACCTGAATTAGTTTCCTCTTTCTAACTCACGTATTTGCTACATTTCCATTACTCAGTGTACTAATCCTACCTCTCTATGGACTTAATTCTCCACCTTTCAACTCAAACTCTCTTAGATTATTGTATTTCCCTTTTACTTTCTCATCATTATTTCCCAACATTCAAAAGCTGTTCTTTTAGCTACCGTTTCAATAGCTACATTTTCTGACCCCAGAATTCACTGAAATGTATATAAAATCAACTCTTAAAACACTGCGATTAATAAAACCACGTTAGGATACAAAAACTAATATTAAACTTCAAAATATAGATTCACCACACTGATCTCACCTCATACGTATAATGCAAAGGAATACAGCTTCCTTGTTACTGCCAAGGATTAAATACCATTGATCACAGGTAGAGTATGGCTCAAACTACTGGCAAAAAATTCTGTACAAACACGAACATCATGACCAGGAATTTTTAGAATTTCTTCAATAAAGCGAGGAAGCCAATCACTATCATTTTTGTGCTAAAGCTCCTGTGTCTTGATAATTTGGTAATTATCTGGTGCACCAGAGCAACAGATTTTATATAAATATCCTTTTGCAGGATATTAAAATACCTGCAAGACTGCTGTACTATGCCATTATCGGTGCCTGTAAGAGTAGCTCAGTACTTCTCCATTTTTTGTGCACACCACTTTCTATATATTGTTCTGCTATTTTTTCTTATTATGAATTAGGTTACAGGCATACACTAAAGCCTAGAAAGTTTTTTTTTTTCCTTATTTTAAATTTTACCAAGTTTTAGAAGTTATTTTATGGAGTTGTAAAAGCTCTTTAAGACAACACACAGAGAATTTATTACTGCTGGATCAGGACATTTCATCTTCCCTGTGCCCGTTTTGTACAGCTCTGATCTCTCCGACCCTTTTTTCCCCGTCTGAATAAACACAAAACCAAAAGTTGCAAAATAAATTCTCAAACACATCACAAGCACCTACAGCCACGGTAAATGTGGTGCTTACTGTGTAGCTGTATGGGTGTTGCATATAACTGCAGCTGTTGACTTCAACATAGTTACAGAATGAAACAGGCACCTCACATTTAAAACAAGATTTTCTAAACAACAAATGCACAAAGCCACCTGCTATTACTTGTGGAAGGCAGTGCTGCAGCTACAATTGTTCCATTAGTAAGGCTACATTTGGGTTTGCAGTTAAGCAATGTTGTTTTCCTTCAGAAATTATTAGGGGCAGACAGCAGCAATCCATTCATACAGTCTCTCTAAAAGATAGTTTTACTCCATATGTATTTCTTTCCAAATCTTGTTTAAATTGCCCCATACTTTCCGTGTTCATGGTTTGCTGAGGCAGTGACAACTTGGGAGTAAGGTATAGCAGCAAACTTTACGTCCACCTCTCCGGGTCAAGCTGGACAATTTATGGCCAAAGTAGTTTGCTTTACTCCACTGCAGCAGCTTGGGAGAAAGCATACACCAAATTTCCTCACAATACTTGGCTAATACTTAACTTGAACTAGAAGATTGAGCACTTGAAAAGATCTCTGCTCCAAAAAGCAGCTGCTTTATTCTAACAAAAATAGAATGTAGCTCAAAAAAGGCTTTCTTTCAAGCACACAATCTTCAGATATTATGCATCAGCATGCAGAGTGTGTCTGTCAGATGTTGGAACAAAGCTTTAAATTGTACCATCTAACTTAATTCTCAAGACAGGGTCAGCACATTCATAGCGTTCTTTTTTTCCCCTTTGAGAAGTCCTTTAAGTAATATTTATTTAGCTCCTCGTATCTTCATCAGCACTGATTCTTGCTTTTCAACTCCTTGAAGTCCAGATTTTCCCAACATAATGCAAAACAGAGTGATATTAGAATGTGTGATCACCAAAAGCATCACAAAATCGTCAAAGGCTACTTATTAAATCAAGACTGGTTTTCATCTCTCCCCACTTCCAGAATTTTTTTCCAGTAACAAGATGAAATAAAGAACGGGATTGCACAGTACATAATTTTTTGCAGTCTAAGTTTATTATGCAAGTTTTATAGCTCCCTAAACTTCCCTAATACAGCACCCACTTATCTGCCTGTGCTTCAGAGGTTTTCTATAAACACTCTGCCCTGCTCTGGCAGAAGGCTCTGCGTGCCCTCCACATCCTTCTTTACATTTTGCTATTCTTAATTCACCCCATTCTCCCCTAGAAGGGTTTCTGTGTATTTTTCCAAGCAGAATTTTCTCATTCTTATGAATGTGTGTGCGCTCACATTTCCCCTTCTATGCCAAGGGTGCTTCTTGCACTCCCATTATTTTTTCCCATCCTGCTTTTCTCTCTGTCTCTTTCTCTCCCTCCCACTCTGTAAAAAGTACCATCATTTATTTTCAACTGATAGAGCAGAAAAATAAAACATTAATTCAAGCCTATAAAAATATTTTTAAAGAATGAATCTGTCTATAGAAAAGCTTTCTATAAAAATGTTTCTTACATCCTCCTTTTCAAATCTCTCTAACATCGGAATGTGCCAAAATAAAAAAATCCCTTGGATGTGCTTTAAGAGGCTTCACACAAATCTTAGGAACACTATTTCGTGGGTGCCCCGACATACATTCACGCTAGTCACTGGAGTAATCAAAGAGAATTTCCATATAACTTTATACTACTAAATAGAGATACACACTCTAACTAATATAGAGTAGCCAGCTAGAACACAAGCTGAGGTGTCAAACTGAGGTACATTGACAATGGGCTGTTTACTAAAAAGGGATTGAACAGTCCAGCTGACACAGTTTAAGATGTGACATTAATCAGCCATCTTTTGCTGAGCCCACAGGAACTGAAAGGTCACAACTCGTGCCGCTGCTTTTAAGTGTCCTCAGAAAGGCCCGGAAATTCCTCATTCTTCCCTAATTAAGAATGCTGTAAATGATACATGGAACGATGAGGCTAAATTCACTCCAAATGTCAACATTACTGTCTTGTTTTAGGAGGCATGAATATTTTCCCTGTAGGTTTTTTTTTAAAAGATTACACCTACCAAACAAAATTAATGTTTATGTTTCTCATCTGTAGTAGAAAACACACACCAAGTCCCTTACTCTTAAATATAGCTGCTTAGTAACATTATAGACCAGATTCTTTCAGTTAAAAGATATGCATACAGTGCTTATACAGACATAGAAATGATAAAGTTTAATACCGTAGCAGTATATATCCATGTATTAATTTTTAGGCTTTTGACCTTGAGACTACTGATATGTGAACTCCACAAATTCTTTTATCAAAATAGGAATGAAATAACTTCTGCAGTCAATGAAACCAAAACACAAATACACCTTTGAGACAGCAAACGTAAGAGTGGTTTTAATAGTCACTCCATACCAGTAACTATTGCGGTGCGACAGGAACAGCTCTGTAGAGCAAAGCAGTTGGTGTTGAGGATCAGCCAGACGTGCTATACGTTTCAAAGATATGACCAGTTTGGTCACAGAGACGGATGCCCATTAGCAGTCAGAATACATCCTCAGCTTTAGTGTCCCTTGACAGGAAGCCAGTTTGCACTCTTGAGACCACTCCGTAATGAGAACCAAAGCACAGCAATTGGTGGCAACTGGGCGATTCCTTTCAAAAATGCATTCCCAATCTTAACCAAAATGCTAACATAAATACACACTAAAATACCTCAGATTAAGATCCATGAAAATGAGCACAGCAGAAGGTAGAACCATTTAAGATAATCAACAGGAAATGTTAAAAATAACAGGGTATTTTAAATAGCAGCTTTATTCAGAATTCAGTAGTGTTACCCTGGATTATCAACAGTTCCTCTCCTCCGAGATTCACTGCACTGAAAGCTCTCTGGGGTCTAACAACTCTCCCTCCCTCTTCCCAACACCCTCCCCGCCGTCCCCACCCCCCACCCCCCAATTATAAAAAGAAAAAAAGAGAGACAGACACACAGAATGCCTTACGTTTAGACAATGGTTTGACTGCTGCCCTCAGTTAATTGGGGAACACATTCAACCATCCTAGGGAAGATCCTGGTTCACTTCCCTCTTCCCCTTCTTAAGAGGGTTCAAAATTGTATTTCCCAAGGGATTGCTTAAGCCGTCTTACTATTCTTTAGCTGAAGCAGGTTGCTTTGCATGGCAGAATGAGTCAGTGAGTAAAATGGTTCATTGTATATTAACCAGGGTACCTGAGAAAGGGTACAAATTGTCTTCTGAATATTATACTATTTTATATCAAGGAGCTTTTCGGTCTCTGTCTATGCTGTACCCAGAAAGTGCATAAACAATAGGTCTGCAGGTCATTCCAGTGAGAGAATTAATAACAGATTAATAAATCACAGCTCCCAAATCTCAAACGTTTTGTATTTTCTCATAATTACCTTTTAAATCTAAGATTCTTGAAGCATTCCTTACGTGAATACAGACATCTTATAATAAGTTTCAGAAAGTTCCTTACCCCCAGCAATGGAAAAAAAAGTATTTAGAATATCATTTTGCTCTGAAGTTCCTCTGCCTTCTGCAATACTTTCAACCTAAACAAGCAGTGGAGATACGCACTAGAAGAAAAGGGTAGGTCAAACTGCATATTCATTTAATACATAATACACTTGCAAATGTCAGTACCTGATACGTATCTTTATTTATTGCACAGGACTGGTTACACATTTAATATTCATTATGTCAATGACTGTATCAATCTGCTGATGCCCTTCTATTTCCAAAAATAAATACATGATGTGATTAACCCACTCTAAGTACACTTGTGTGTACCTTCCATAAATACTGAGTTATCTTGCTATTTCCTTTTTGACACCTCTTTTCTTTGGCTATTTATACCACATCTGAAAGGATACCATCTGCCCTTCAGTCTTCGTGAGATTAGTAGCTAGAAGAAATCTTGCTATCTACAGATTCTGAGGTTTTCCACATATGAAAGCTTTTGGTACTGTTTGACACAGCTGAAATACACCTAAGACTTTTAAACATGCCCAAAGGCGTTTCAAACCACTGAACCAGATAATAATTTTCAACTGTTACCAAAGACACATTTACTTAAAAAAATCTAAGATAAACTTAATTGCTACCAGAATTTAACACTGCGCTATACATTTTAAAGGTTTTGTGAAAATCTTTTCAAACGCCATCTTAAAATTCCAAATAGTATTTGTGCCTTTCCTTGGTAGAGCTGACTGTAGTGCTCTTACAGTTATATTCCCACACAAGCTATTTACTGACCCAATTTTAAGAAGAGGGAACTTTTCTGCTACAGTATGCTAAAATCCAAGCGATGAGACACTCCTTTGCACGGAAAGTGGCTGACACAGCACAAATCGGCAATGCCCAGCTGTCTTCTGCAAAATGTGATTAAATGTGGCTGGCACTAAGAGAATCTCTGTTTGAGAATGGCGACTAAACCTCACTACCACTATCTAACACGATGACGAAAAGCAAATCTTGAAGCTGCTAAAATTCATTACTTGCTTAGCACTTCATCAAATGGCACTTTTGTGGTTTCTTCCCCCCTCTCCTTTCTCTCTCCTGGTTCAGTATGATTAGATTTTGCCCAGGCGGCATTAGTAATTTTTACTGATGAGTGACACATTACTTAAAGTGACATATATGGCTGCATTTCTTTGAAAGACTTCAAAGTAAAATCAACCTTGAGAGTAAACATGAGCAGGTAATTAGGCAACTATGATAACGCCTTTAGATCTTATCCAGACACTAAAAATTAAATATCTAATTCTTCTTCCATCATACAGAATACGATTACAGGTGATGTGCTAAGATAATCTGTGGGGTAATAAAAGTCAGACTAGTGAGGAACTGAGATATATAACTCTTCTTTAATTACAGACCTTCTAGTTCCATATAAAACATACGCACGAAATATATTTCTAGGCAAAGAAATTTATCTCGGGAATTTGGTAGCAACAGAACACTACATTGCAAAATTAGGGTGGAATGGGATGCCACCAGCCTCCAGGCATACCTTTGCACCTCTCAGGATTCCCTTTGTTTATGTCACTGCAAAGCACGCACCTTTTGCTATATTCTGTTGAGTCTTCAATTCTTCATGAATATTCAAATTCGAAAAGATTATGCACAATGGATATGTTTTTTAATACTGCCCTCCTGGCAGCTTATACCACCTAAAGCAAGAATTTAATCAAGGCTCAAAAGGTTAAAAAATTCAAAAGTCAGTTACAAGCTTTCCATCTGCACTTTTTTCAGACGCTTTCAAAATCAACATGTGTTCTGCTAATGAAGTAAATAACAATCAGAATTTCCAATAGGGAAGTTAATGGAAAGTAGTAATGATCAATTACAATTTATTGGTAAATTTTCTTATGGTTCCACTGTCAGCATGAAGCCCCTAATTATCAATATTCCAAAGGCTCATTATTTTAGGAACTCTAGAAGTAGGAAGACAACTGGATCGATGAAGTAGATCTGAACGTGTATCGGTGTAAGCTATGATGCTTTGACAGCTAGAATTTGGTGACTCTCACATGCGTGTATCTTCCTTTTGTGACTTCACTTAAAAAGGAATGTAGAACAGAGAAAACTTGGGTTAAAACGACTATCTTCATGCCTTTTACATTTGAATAAAGCACCTTCAATATGTAAAATTCACTGTCACAATGCTGCTCAGTATTGTAAATACCTAGAAATTGATTTTCGAAAGCAAGAAAGAGAAAGCCTCCAGTTCTTTAAGGAGCAAGCATTCCCCCTGCCCTTCCTAGACATTAGTCCTCTATCAGCCTTCTCACATCCTTTGGGAGCACACACAGCTGCATACCAAAGGGGAGGTATAAAATCTTCCTGTTGCAGGGTGCTGCTCAGGGCTGAAAAAGCGCTCTCATTTTTTATTCTCTCACGCTGCATTAGCATAAAACCAGGTTTAGCGGCTTTACTTCGAGCACGATGGTAGCTGCTTTTTGGGTTTTTCCCAATTGCAGACAGGTCCCAGCAGAGATTACTTGACACTCATCACTACAGCAGCAGGCAACGTAGGCTGTAAATTCATTTTGTCATGGCTTAGGAAGTGTAAGTCATAACTCAGTAGAAGAGCTATTTCCCAGATAAACCATAACTGTAAGCAGATTTTGTTAGAAGCATCACCTCAAGAAGGTAAGGAGTAGCAGTGGTGTTTCTAAAAGCTGCCCACAAAGAGATTTTGCTTCTTTAACCACTACCTCAGAGTAGGTAATAGTTGTCCTATCAAAACTAAACCACATCTAAACTAGAGGTTTAGTCATTTAAATACTAGATTGTGTACATTCAGATCAGATGCATTAAAAATGTATAATCACTACACTGTGTTTGTGATTTATATTTTTTTAAGTCTAGTACTTCACTGATGAGGTACCTCTTAAATGTTCCAATGGAAATTAGACCTGGGTGTGGATTTTAAGCAAAGCAATAATTAATGACCAAGCTTGTTTCTAATTTCAGCCATCCTCGTTTGGTTTTACTTCAGTAACATATTTTTAGTTGCAAAAAAGCAAAACTGTCACGACAACTTATGAAAAACAGGACTACCTCAGTAATAATTTGATTCATAAGACACTCGCAAAGACTCTTGAAAAAATAGTTCCCTTCATTTTAAAGGTAGTATAAGGTGTGCATGTATAATGACGTCAGAATGAGTCAGCCCTTTTCAGTAGTACTCGAAACATTTTTTCCTCCTGCTTTTGTCATAAAATATCCGGTACTATGGAAGGCATTAAGTGATACTACTGCTCTCCCATTAAGAAAAAGAACTTATAATAGTGTGCAACATTTCAGCTTTGGAAAAGATTCTGTGTTGTTGGGTTGTTTGTGAAAAAGAATGAAATTAAGCAGCAAGTGATTTTTTCGGTCTTCTGGATAAGAAAAAATATGGGGAAGAAGAAAATTAATCTTGGAAAACAAACAATTTTTTGACCAAGTACCATTGAGATGAGGCTTTTTTGACAGAAATACTCATTTAAAACTGCTGTGCATCGTTTAAATCTTAATTTTCTAAGAACATACCACTGGGAAAGCAGACTCATCAGGTTTATTGTAACTGCTGGCTTTTGACAAAGTTTAATGCAAGAAAAAATTATGTATTTCACTTTTAAGTCCTAATTGTTACTTCATTTTTAAAAACATTTTAATTAATACTTTTTGATCTATCCCAGTGTTATGCTTCAAAATCAGAAACCTCTTTTTGCATTTGGAACAATAGTTCGTTAAGAGAAAGAACGCTGTATTCCAATTGCTTTACATTTCTGGCTGGTAGTAGATGTACTATCATCTGTGTAACCAGATAGACTTGTTCAGACAAGGTTATGGGAAAGACACTGCTGTACTGTATTGCCTGTTTTTTACTACATTTTTTTATACAGTTAAGCTGCACCTAAGAAGAAGTACAAGCACCAGTGATGATGGGGGTCTGGCAGTTAGTTACATGGGGTATTGGAACTGGTAGAATTGATTTTGATACGGGGAAGAATTAAAATATTTAAAATAAGCATCCATTCCAGAAACATTTTTCAGTGCTTAACCTTTTTTTTTTTAAAAAAAACCCTAAGCTTCCCATTTACACTATGGGAATGTTCTTCTGCCAACTAAGTGTATCTGATTATTTGGATTAATTTGGGGATTTAATACCAACTAACTTTATGCTGAGTTTATCCGCTATTCATAAATCAAGTCCCATCTTAAGTTAATTTCAAGGCTGATTATTTTTGGAACATTTTATGGTATAAATTATTCATTACATAGATCTATTATACCTGTTTGCCAGAAAATAACAGAGGCTGTGCCAACTCTTTTTTAAAAAATATGATACCTGGGGAGCAAATATTAAAACACAGTTGGCAACATTTCAGCCAACTGATTAGAATTACTGTACACTGCAATTTCACCCTCATTTTTTTTTACTATCTTGATAGTGAAATGCATTTCTGTGCCAAGGCTTGGCGTGACTGAAGTTCTTAAAACTAGGCAGTGTAAGGACTTGTGTTAAATCCTCACACAGCCTTACAGATTTGGGTAATTTTCTCATTCTCAGTTTTAAGGAAAACAATCCAGTGCCAGTCTTTGCTCCTCACAAACCTAAGAAAACAACAAGGGTTTAAAATTAACCACGTATTTTCCAGTTGCTATATAAAAAACATCTTTTGTTCCACGTCACGCAAGAAACCAAAGTCCTAATCTGATTTATGTAGCATAATTCAACTCTCTTCAAGTACCGCAAGTACTAGCCACACCTAATAAAAGTGAAGACAGCTTCTAACTTTACAAACGCAGTCAGTGAATTACACTATGCAATTTTTTATTCTGTAAACCACTTTGAAATGCTCAACTTCTTTCTGGCTGAAAAATATTGCATAAAAATGGAACTTTTTTCCCATTATATTATGTTCTGCTTGTATCAGCAAGCAGATTTATTAGCAGTATTCTTTTATCATTTCTCAGCTGCAAAGCTGTTTGCCATGGTGGCAGTACATTTGCCTGCATGTTGTGTCCTCAGAAGAAGGCGCTTTGATGCAACAGCCTCTCTGATGGAAGCTGACTAAATTAGGGGTACGGTTTCTTTACAAGCATTGCAGTGACCCTTTATCAGAATATGCAACCAAAACAAGTCTGAATTAATACAAAGAACCTTTATGGATAAGGAAATTTTTTGTTTATTTTTGGAAAGATGTATTTTAAATGTAACTACTTCAAATCACATTGTATTGTATGATACCTACAAAAGCACTGTAAAACGTATTTAAGTCATGATGAAGTACGCGCATATACTACCACTGTGTGCCAACCTCATATATTACATTCAAATAGGGTCTTCTTGTATATATAAAATGCGAAAGATATTGGCTATATTGAAAATGTGGTGTTCCGAACGCTTAGTAAATGCCCAGATAAAGTCTGTCCATGCAACGCTGATTCAATCATCTTCTGCGTGTACTCAAGCAAGGAGAATCCCACCTAAACTATAACCCTTGCTAATCTAAACTAACTGTCTCGGCTCCCTCCTATAGTCAGTGGAAAGGAAAAGGCAGCTCCAGAGAACAATTAATCCAAATCTAAGGAAAATGTCTAAAATAAGGGAGCAATACCAACATTCAGAAGCCAAGACACAGGGAAAGTAAGAATTTATATTTCTATTAAATTAGTTACTCAATTTGCAATAGTCCAGACCCCATCGTTATGGACACCTAGTACTTTCAAAACACAGCTTACACTATCACCCACCGCAGCTCTGGAAATTCAGCCTTTTTCCATGATGGGCCAAGGGATCCAAGCTGGGCAACAGCAAGCAAGGAGAAAAAAATTACCGAACATTTGAAAATTTTAATTTGTGTAGCATTCACAGGAGCTCTAGGGTGAGACAAAGGTAAAATTCAAATTTCTGGTCAGAACTCAACTACTTCAAACATATGGTCAAGATTCCTTTTTTTTCTGTTCCTGAAATCATCACTTCAGTTTTAATGCCTTGCAAAACCTAAAGACAGTATCTTCTCCCAATACTCAACCCACCTTAAACCCTTTCAGTGACCCCCGACAGCTAAATCAGAGAAGGCAGGGGTCCTATAGAAAAAAATAAAATAAATAAAAAAAAAAAAATCACAGCATGAAGTGATTAAAGGCTGCAAATTCACTCATAGCCACAGACGGACTTAAAGCACTTCGTGCCACCTTAATTTTGATATTTCCTGAGTTTTGAGAGCTTGACATCAGGATTTTTTTGTTTCATTGTTTATTTTTTAATATACTTGTGTGAAACTACACATGTGTGAGGAAATGCTTCCTGAGTTTGAAAAAAAAGACGTAAAGAAGAAAATTAAATTAGATAAACCATAATGAGATTGTCACCTGCACAACTCAGGAGTAGATCAGGAACCTACACTACTCATAGGCCTTCTTAACCACCCACTTTATTTTTTACTGAAATAAAATTCCATGGCCTACAGGAATTAAATTGAATTGCTCACTTTTTTCTTTTTATCTGACCAAATTAAAGAGGCTTGAAATAAACTGTACATTTAGAAAATTATTTTTAATTTTAGACATTATTTCAAACACTATATTCAATATTTTAGTATTACAGTGTCCGATTACATTGGCTTATTCACCATGTGAAAGTGAAATATACCCAAAGAAATGCTTCTACTTGGCTAATATGTAAAAACATCTATGATTGCTTTCCAGCACAGAAAGTGTACAAAAAAATATTACTTGCCAGGGTTGGTGTGTCATGCATTTGTAGTTCCAGAAAGTATTTCCTGAGGGGTTTCGATGAGAATTCTATGCATATATACTAACAATTTATTTCCAATGAAAAAATGCAATACGGTAAAAAGATGAAATAAAACCAAACCAAACCGAAGTCTAGAGACAAGGCAGCTGATCTTGCAGCACTCAAATAATGACCTGACATATACACTCTGCAGCATTTTGCAAAATGGATTGTACGCAAAGATGAGCAGATAGAAACCTAACCAGCACGGTCACTGTAACCACCATGATATATGTCTGAACTCCTTGCTGCCTTCGTCCTTTGCAAAATTTTTAAATTGGAGGAGATACTTTAAACAGTACTTTTTAAATGGAAGGCAACAGAAAGGAATCCACATCTAATAATAAAGAGACCTCATAATGAAAGCCTTATCGCACATAATGAACAAATGGAGAGGCCGCATATATTCCCACTGAATATTACTACATCATAATATTGAATAATTGAGTTTATATTGTATTTCATTTTTATTAAATTGAACTAAAATAAGGTTCTATATTCCTTCTGAATATCACTACTTGAAACTATCAGCAAATTTATGATTTAGAGTGCTGTTTGGCAATCCTGAAAGCGCACTGTAATCCTTTCGCAGGGTAGATGGATAATGTTATAGAAATGGAGAGCTTATAGGTTTACTTCAGCTTTCATGTGATGTAACAAAATCTACAATGTTTTTGAGATGAGAGAGCTTGTCAGACCTTAGTAGTGAGCATCACCCATTCCATAAAAGTGACAGCGAGTATTACCAGCAGAGAAGCTGTTGCCCTCATGCCCTACAGCAAAGTCACTGTCTGTCTATTATTTGACAGGCAGGGTAATATGGGAATATGTTACGCTGGTGGAAAAATTGACACAATTGCTGGAGAGCCCTGTGACTAGGATGAGCAAAATGGAAGTAGCATGTCCAACGCTTGTGAGAGATAACAATTTAAAGCACATGTTTAATACCGCTAAATTACATCCCTTATATTGCTGACACTCACAAGTGTTTAGCAAAATCTGAAAATAAAATCACATTTTTCGTTGTCAGCAGTATGCAACTTTTCCTGAACATCTAAAACTGAAATTCATAATTAGAAATATAAACTAACTGAACCATTATATGCTATGCACTATAATCTTTCTTGTCACTGAAATAGTGTCATTTACCTACCAATTATTTTCAAGGCCCAGTTCTACTACAGAAGACATTGTTGGGGAATTTAAAATGTATACTGTAACAGTGATTTAATTCGGATCAAAAGAGATGAATGAAGTTAAGGAATGAAAGCTAAACAATAGCCTCCTTGGCCAAAGCTGGAAATTCAATACCATTTTGCTGCTATAATCCGTACAAGAAACTTCACTGTGACACACAAAAATTGGATTTAGTGAGTGACTGAGAGATGGAAATTGCTGGTAGCTCAGGCTTCCAATTTATCCACAGGTCAGGCAGAGTGCAGCCACCAACGCAACTTTCTCTACAGTTTTCTTCTTCCCGGCTCTAAGTACACATTTGAGAGACTACCCCCTCTAGTGCGGGGTAGAAAAAGCGTTTATCATATCAGCTCCTCCTGGCTGTCAAAGGCTGTGCAAAATCGTGGATATATAATCCTAAAGCCATACAGAATACTGAATTTGAAAATGATGAAGTACATAAACAAGCCCCAATCCTTTCAATGATATGTTCACATGAAGGAAGGTCTGTAAACCTTGTTGTTTGAATTTGTTATGCACTATAGAATAGAACAAAACCCCACTACATTAAAAAAAAACTTTTTAAAAAATAGGCAGCAATATAGCTTTTTCAGAGAAATTTCTCTGCACAGCTCTTTGGAAAAGCTATGGGCAAGTGACTAAGCAAAACCACAAGGAGTCCCCATAAGACAATTTTTCAGCTTCTTTCATATTCATTACATCTTCACTCGTATACAATTCAAATTGCCTGTGCTTGAAAGTGCAAAAGACTTTATTTAAATTTACTCATTATAAATATCTACGAATGAAAAAGAAAATTAGACACAATAACAAGCATTTTTTTTATTTGTAATAATCACTAAGATAACACAATATATATCAACATTCTAATGATAAACTTTGTTTACTCTTCAGAACATTGTATTTTTCAACACACACCTTAAAACTGACATACGTCCTGCACTAAGTGAAGTCAATCAAACTTAATTTACATGATAAAGTATTTTTAAAATTTCATCTGGTACAGAGTGTGCTAATCTCCTGGAAAACACATTTAGAAATTACAAACCCTGGTGTTTTTTTTTTGTTTACCCAGAAAAAAAAGCCAAGAGAACAGGAGACAGAAGATTTAAACTAACATTATCAAGAACCCCGTTTAGTTTAAGCAGGTGACAGAAATTCAATAACAATTTTAATTCACTCTTGGAACCTCCGTTGCATGTAAGTGGCGTTCAAGAAAGATTGCTTCATGTCCAAACTGTAGTGGACAGCTAATTTCCGATGTCTGTCTTCGTATCACCTTACAGCAGAACAATTTGATTAACCCCCACCCAGGGTGAAATTGAATACCATATTTCTCCAGTTGGAAAGGGACAGTGGCAAGCCAAAAAACTATACCTCTCTCTGAACGTTTTGTGTCTTCCATTCTTAAGAGTAACATCATGAAAGAGTTTAAGTATCCAAGTATGCTAATGGATAATTTATGACATCTCTGCATGGCTGCGTCCCTGTGTATCCAAATACTGAGTCACTTCCTTACTGGTTAAAAAATTCTGCGAAATACAAAGAATAGCCTGTAAAATTTTAAAGACTCTCAGAATGCTCTGTTATTTTAACACTGAGGTGTCAGGTGCATTTATAAATCCAATTATGAAAATCAATTGGAAAGTGTCTCTTCAGAGGTTGTGGTGATAGAAAAGAATGCTAGTACTAAAGAAGCTTCTGTGCAGACAGAAAAAGAATCAAAATCTTTAGTTTTTGAAAAGTCAGTACTACAGAAGCATATTATTACTGTCAATATTATTACAGAGAGTTAATCCATGTCAAAAATTTCTTTCTGGTTTTAAAATGTTGTATTTGATCAAGGCATGCCAATCATTATAAAGTATTAACAACCTTCATACGATTTTCCAGTGAAAAAAACAGGTTTAGTAATTCAAATCAGCTTCATTTATTTAAAAAAGCATGTTTTTTTCTAAACCTCTAACACGTCCTTAGAGGTTTGTATTCTGTACTACTCCTGAAATACTTTCACTTGTCAATAATGTTACCAACCCTGATATAGTCCCCAAACTCACTCCTTTCTCAGAGAGAACATAATGTGAAAAGAAAGCATTTAACTAGGATAATAAAATTCTCTTTATTAAGAATATTTCCATTCTGCATACATTCTGTTTTTTACTTGATTTACAGAGAATCTGAAATCGTTATTTTATGACCTTCTACTGTATTTCAGAGCAGACCTATGTACAGCATTTCAACAAAAACTTCAGGCGCTAAGACTGCTAAAACCAGAATACTTCAACTATTTCACAGGATGAATTAACTTACTTTGGAGGATGTAGAGTCACATTCTTGACAAATCCATCCATAGCCAGTCTGTTTAGGAGACTTTTTCAAGGGAGGGTCTAGACAGCCAAAATGGTAGCAGAGCTTACATTCATCACACCTGCAACAGACAGAAAAATCATACATAAATGGTACTTCCATACTACTTTAGATTGAGCTTTCCTGCAATTCTCAGCACAAGATTTCCTGATCCATTATCATGACAGAGAAAATCCATTTTCTGTAAGGGGTATTTTCGAACACAATCACTTCCAGTAGGTTCTGCCTAATTTGGAATATTCTGATGCAGACACTCATACATCACCTTTGCCTACTTCTTATATAAATGACAGTAATTCTGAGACTTGCAAATGAAAGAAAAAGGTACAACCAGCTCAATTTTTTAGATACTTCAATGTCATTCATTGCCATTTATTTTCAGAAATTTGGAGTTTTCCTGACACTGACAATATCGATTTTTCATACTATTTTACACATCTGCTTTTTGAAGAAAAACTGAAATGTTTTCTCACATATTCAACAACTCAAGTATAATTACAGCTATGAATTTTTATTTTTTACACAGGATTATGTGGTTGATAAATGCACAAAATATTTTCTCATTCACTTTGAATTTTTCTGAAAGGGGCATTGATTTCAAAGGACTTCACTGTGATCTTTCACTTATAAAACTGTGCTACTGTGCTATGTACACATAAAAATCTTTTTAAAATAAACCTTTCATTAGTATTTTGTACTACGCACGGTCCACATAAAATGCTTAAAATATATAGCATAGCTATTGTTCACCCAGTCTCAGTGTACCAGCATTGAAGAAATGTGACAACGTAACAAGTGCTTCATGAAAGGATTTTTAAATCAGTACAATACCGTGCTCAAATTGAGAAAAATATTTTAAAAGCAAATAATAGATATTTTCATATACCCTACTGAACTTCACTTTATTTGCATAACCCCCTGTATTCTTTTGTGTGAAAAAGAAAGCTTTTTTCAAATTCACTTTGCAAGATTCTCTTCATTAAATACCCATACACTCTGAATTAAAGCCAATATAAATAATCCAAAAATAGGAAATAGAGTAAATGTTTAAAAATCAAATTTTCTACAAAATCCCCTACACTTTCTTTCTCTGCTTCCCTGGCCAGTCATTTTCCCATCTACAAAACACACAAAGACAAAAATCTCCAAAAACTGCAATAATAGCATGGCACAGGCATCATCAGATCAAAGACAGATGGATATAATTTCTCAACGAAACGCACAGTGCATCTCAGAAAGAGGATTCATCTAACAGAACACACTGCTGCATTAGCAGAAGAAAATGTTCATGTGACTCTTCTCTAGGGATTCGTCTCCAAATAAGAAGTAACCATTTTCTCATTATGATTGTTTAACCTAAGTAAATACTTTTTTCCTTGCTGACGAGGCTGTGCTTGCTAGGGAAGCCTTCGGTTTTTAGCAGTTATATGTAAGATGTGAGCACTGCTAAGGTTAGCGCACGTCCTGTCTTCTGCTAGGTAGAAATTAAAAGCGATAATCTACCTATCCACAGTATGCAACACTGGACTGACACGGTTTTGGTATTTATGCGATAATGGGATATACAATATTACAATCAGTATTCTTAGGATTGATTAGTAATAACATGATCTAATTCCAGGACAAAGAAAACAAAAAAGGAAAGCATTTTCAGTTTTTAAAGACACAGGAGTTCTAATGTAGAAATATACTATTTACAATCACAGTTCTATTTCTTGGGAAAGGCATATTAAAATAATAAAAAGGTTGAGAGTGGGAGACGAGGTAGGTTACACTACTACATCCCAACAGCTTATATGACCTTCAGCAGAAGATTAAGCCTCCTTTGAGCCTTAATATTCTCATCTGTAAAGGAATATATTTTTACTAACCTATTTCTGTATCTAAAATCTTATTCACGTAACTGCTTGCATTTGAGCAGTGCTTATCAGAACTCCACTCTTGTAAATTGTTTGGGATCCACTAAGTAACACAAAATAAAGCATCACACTATTTCTGACTGATTTACTGTATTTTCACAGCTTAGTCCTAAAATCTACATCTGACTTCAAACAGTATTAATTTAGATTGTTTCTGAAGTGATTGTCTATAAACACAAGTGTTTATACATTCCCCCCAAAAATGTTCCCCCTTTAAAATTACACTTTGCCATCTCTTACATCTTTTCCATTTTGTATCTAGAGCATGGTATCTCCTGACTGCACACCTTCAGCCACGTTTCAAGGCACGGTGAGGGAGTTAGCAACGCTGCGTTGAAATAACCAGAACATTATAAAATTAAATACAGATCTAAAGGCACCATTCTGATGCTGAATGTTTTTAGTATTTATTGTCATTAATTTTTAGCGCTTCAAAGCTGTTTAGTTTGGCAGAAGAAAAACTGCATTCTCCTAGAATGAGTTAAAAATATCTATATGAAAGTTTTCAGATACTAATAGCTTCTATCTGCATCTGCACAGATCAGAAAATGTAAATAACAAAAGCATGTTTTGATGTATCAAAACATAAGTTGCATAGTGATAAAAATGAAACTCTACTAAACATTTTTAAACACTTCCTTCATGCTGCATTTTATTGGAATATAAACTCTGGATTGTGGAACAAAAATCCACCGATTCTGAAGTTCCCGGAGCATGACGCTGGGAAAATGGACAAATATACACTGTACCTTGGTTAAAGATGATGCCTTAGCTGTCTGGCAACAATCTTGTCTGCTGAGACTGACTTGGGACAAAATGTGAAGCTTACACACAACACAGTACAGAAAACAAAACCGGCATTCTTAATTCCTAATTCCGAAAGAAAACCTGATACTGAGGTTAAAATGGAACTAGTAAAATGAGAGTAAGCCCTCAAGTGCATACTATTACTTGTGTTCTTTTGTCTAGCAACATAAAATGACAGAAAATCCACTGTCAGATTGAGAAAATAAGAAAGTGACACAAAATAAGGAGTACTTTCAACTCAACTAGAGAATGAAATTGTTTGGTCACAAAGGGTGTCATGCTGACAGACGCGCGGCCTTTCAGTAAATGCACTTACAGAACAATCACAATACGGACTTTGACAGAGCGAAGGATCCACACGGCACTGTCATTTACAAATATCATCCACTTCCATCCTGATGACGGCTTAACTGTACAAGTTAAACTATTGGGCTGGGCAGAGGGGGAGGGAAAGAAACCACCTCCTCCATTTTAAAGATTCAGTTAAAATTGGTACCTTTGTTGATTCAAGGTCACAACTTCAAAACAGTCCTTAAACTAGCAAATATTTTATCTTGCTATTATCTGTGGATAACTTTATTTTTGTAGTTAAGTACACGATTTACAAATGCAATGAAGCGCGCAGCCATCGTCAGTGGCCTGGCTAGCAGTTGTACTGAAAACTTTTGTGAAAATAAAAACAGAGCTCCAACAAAGATAAGCTAACCTAACCTCCTAAATTACCTCTAACTGACAGGTAATTGCTTACTCTCTGTTTTAACAAGCCTAAAATTACTTTATGCATCAAAATTAGAAACCGCTGTGTTCCTCATTCCAGCAATTAATGAGGACAGATATATGCCCACTATATACAGAGAAAATGGGGTGTGAAAAGAAAGGTGAATTCTGAAGGAGGTAGGTTAATAAATCAAAAAATAATAAAAGTAAACATTTTTCACTTATAAAAATATAGAATGCAAGGCAGCTACATCTTCACAGCAAGAAGGCTTGATTAGACATTTCCATACCTGAAATATGTCTGCTTTGTTCTCTAATAAAGTGATCTCCATCTGCTCATGCCCTTGGATTGTTTTTATTAGTTTTTTAGCAGTACAGCTGGCTGTGCTCAAACCCTACATAACTCTGCATTTTCCTGTTCATAATTTACTAATTATGCTCTAATCAATAGTGTAGATACTGATTTTACAATGTAAATGAGATAAATGAGATAATGGCTGGGGTTAATCTCATTTTATTTACAAAGCCCAGCACAGACATCCAATTTCATTACATTGCATCTACCTGCACAGGAGGGAGTCTTATCAGTTGGCCTGCAGAAGTCTTCCTACGAGCACTGGGGAAAAAGACCTGTGCTTTTACAGAGGAACAGTGAATGCAAAAGCTGCCCATCACTGGCACATTTGTAAGTCACCGGTTAATATCATTGAAAACCACAAAGAGCTGATTCAGCCAGAGTGAAGAAACCTATTTTGCATTCACAAGACAGCATCACCCATCTATAGCTGTAAAAGTAATTACCTACATGTCCCTGAAACACAACATTAATAAGCTAATCTTTAAATACAACTTTCCAAATATGCTTCAGAGACTACAGAAAATCTCTCACTTATGTACACATCATTGCACATCATCTGCAGTGTCATGCCAAAAGGTACAAAATTGCAAAATATATATACTACTCCCTATTCATCACAACAGCTTAGAAAGATTTACTTCAATGGCAAAAAGATATAAAACGTTGATAGACTATTGACAAACCATCATCACCATTCAAACTTGTCATATAAGTCTGGCAAGCTCAAAATTAATTAGAACTAAATTAGAAGCAATCTGATCCAGAATTTTTAAACTCTCAGAGAATGGCGGCGAGACAGGTGTGCATTCACCCACCCATTAGCTGGGGGGATGCAACAGGATGGCTGTTCCAGCACCTGTGTGGATTTGACTTTAACTACTGATAGGAATCTTCCCTTGTTGGCTTGGTCTGGACCCCAGTTGTGACTAAAGGCTTTTAACCCCTGAGGGAGTGATGCTTCTTCTCAGGCACTGGTCTCTCTCTCCCCTCTAATCCCTCAGTGTCCAACTGCTGGGCTCCTCTGAAACTGCAGACAGCCAGAGACACGCACAAGTGGGTTCATTTTAGATTGCAGCACATTCCTGGGTTCCGATGAACAACCTAAAACCAGCTATGACATTTTAAGGCACTGTCGTTTCTTGTTCGTGGCTGTATGATAGATCCGATGGAATGGAGCAAGTAAGCATTCCCCAAAAAAGAGAGTAAGCTGGTATAGCTCAAGTGAATTCAAACAGCAGAATGCAAATTGACTGACTTTGGACTGGAGCAGGTGAGGAGTGCTCTTGTGATACCTTAACTGCAACCAGACCATGGAAGAGATGAATTCTAGTTACAGGACTGAATACTATGGGGTGGGTTATAACAGCAACTCTTACACGTAATGTCAAAGAAGGTGCCTTCCTGTGCCATTATTTAAAGGATAAAATTAATTAAAGATCTCATGGTGGAGTAACTGTATAATCATACACTTACTGCATTGTTATTAATGCTGTCCAAGAGTACATTTATTCTACTTACTGAGGGAAGACCCAAAATAATAGTACTTTTACATTATAGAATATGTGGAAAACATTCTTTTTAGTTATCTATTCTGACATCTCTCGAAACAAAGCGAAGAGAAGCGGAGATAAGTCTTCAGATCTTACCCTGCCGTTCTACACCAAAACTCTTTGATTCAGCCTCATGGATTCCAACTAAAACTGCTTTAATTTTGCTGTGATATGTCATTGGTCAGGCACAAAACAAGTGTGATGTAGTGCTGTATTTAGACTCTAATTTAAAATATAAGGTCTAGGTCCTTAGCAACTCTTTTGTTTTTAGGAAGAATATTATCAAAAGAGAAAACCATATTAAGTATTAAATGGAAGAAGCTGGGTTTCCTCTTCCTGATTTCTACACTTTTTCCCTTGCCTGTAAGTGGCATATCAGCTAAAAATGGATGGTCAAGTCACCTTGCAGTTTCTGGTCTACAGAACAGTTTTATGAATTAGCACCAGGATAATTTAGAAGTCTTCTCACATAGGCCAGCCAAGCTAAAGGTGACTTCAGCATCAGAGTGTGACAGATTCCAGCACTAAAATTCTTATGTGAAGGCACATGCATACAATACTGACTATAAACCAGGATATAGCCCTATTATAGAGCCTGTTCAAACACAGGTACTGGCTATTCTGAAAGGCTCTGTGTCTCCAAAGATGCTCACAATTCAGCTGGATGTAACTGAGAAACTTAATCTAATTTCGAAGTTAGATCTAACTGCTTTGAGTGAGCAGCTGGAACAGATGTCCTCCAGAGGCTCATTCCAACCTAAATCTTTCTGGATTCTAATAGTTTCAAAATTCTCAGTTAAAGTAAATGAAATACGCTTTCTGGGTAGGATAATGTTTCTGGTATTACACAAAGGAATTAAAAGCCACATTCAAATTTCTGTTATGCCAGGTACAATGTAAGCATACAAAAGGAAGTCCCTGACTTCCACAGTTCATAATGTTAGATGAGCCAGTATGCTCACCTGTTATGCCTGGAAGAGAGAGGGGCATGGCTATTGCTGAATGGTGAGAGAATGTACCAGACGGAAGATGATTACTACATTCTGGTTTTCCTGTCTACCTAATACTACTGATGAAGGCTGAATGGGCAAGATGGACACACGGCCTGACAGAACAGGATGAGCTTTCTGATTGTCAGCTAATAGTAATTTCAGGATAAAGTACCTATATGGTTTTGGATGTGGGAAACTGTATGGTCTGTAACTTCCTCAAATTTCTGTCCAAACTCAAGGGCGTTAATAAAATGACCAGTTTTTTCTCTTTAGCGTACAATAATCATGTGGATAAACCTTCATTCACTTAGAGTATCTGTTACACTTTTCAGCATCTGCTACATGAAGTAAGTTTTTAAAAATCATGTATTTAACACTATTTATAACACATACCAGCGTGAACTGCTATGGTTGTGACCTTTAGGAAATTCTACTTTAAAGCAAAAAAGGTAAACAAAACATTTTACCGATAAATTCAAAAGGAAAAAAACATTTTATGTAGCTTCAATTCCCATTCCCCCCATATACTTATCCTCATGTATCCTGAACATCAACTACTTCACTCTAACAGAACGGACGAATAGTGTCAATCATTGATACCACAAATCAGCAAAAGAAAATAAGCATTCATCTGCCAGACATTTGTGTTGCTAAATTTATTATGCTAAACCCAAAACTGCCACCTCTCCTACATGATTTTATTAATGCTTTTTATAACTAAAAATTTTTAGTCTTAAATTCAGTTTAATACTAAAACAAACAACCCCCCAAAAGCTTAACACTAATTATTTACGGGTAAGGAAGAATCTGAAATGGCTATCGTTATGTGACATTTATACGTAATCCTGATTTTTTCCACTGTTTGGTCCACAATTCATCTCTTCAAAAGAATTTAGTCTGCATGTACACAATGAATTATACGAATGCTATACAGAAACTTTATTTACTATACCTGTACGTGAACAGCTTCCTTTCAGCAAGAAGTGTTCACTTCTCTCTCTCTCATAGTACTTCAAAACTATAAAACACATGGCTTTGATAAATTCTTTTGTAAAATTCATTAAGGGCCCACATGTACAAGGGGAATGTATTGACATAAACCCTATGCCAAATGTGTTTGAGTTTGTTAATATTATACAGCTACTGTATAAAACTTAGATTTGCAGTATTTTTAAGTTTTAATTAAGTATTTCTGTGAAGACAATGCCTCTAAGACATATATTAAGATAATTCTAGACAAATTATGGCTCCCAAAAAAGTCCCAAGTATTTTATTTCTTAAGGAAGACAGGAAATTCTGAAAGAACCAGGAGAGCCCCCCCTTGACAAACTGCAGAGTGTAAAATTTAAGAAAGCTATTAGAAAAAGCTGCATTAGTTTTTCTGAAGTACATTCTAGTCATAATACATGACTGCATCTATAGTGCCATTCTCAGGTATTCAGACTAGTATACTTAGCTATACTGAACAGTGTATTGTTTGTGAACTACTAGAGAAGTCCATTACAGATTTGAAGAATGAAAAACTTCTTTCAAAAGTTCAAATATTGAGCCTTAACATGTCATTTTCAACAAAAAGAGGCAAGAGATCTAATGAATCATATGAAAAAGAGAGAGAGAGAGAGTATAAACTAATCTAATACCTAATGTCAAAAGAAAGTGCCAAGGAAGGAACAAAATCCTACAAAGACGCTGTACAGGGGCACAAACATACAAAATACAGCAGATCACCTTCAAGCATACCCAAAGGTGTATCAACAATACTCGAACAGTTTTTAACACACATTAGTCAGTCCATAAAAGCCTCCAATAACAGGTATTACTCAACTTCTCTAACAAACTCCTCTAGTGCAATTATTATTATTGCTAGAAAAAAAAACCCTTTTTATTGCCAAATCATCTTGCTACAGCTTCAGAGTTAATTTTGGTCTGACCATATTTGAAGAGCAACTTCTTTTTCCCTTCTTTGCAGCTACTTTTCTCTTCATCGTCTTTGTATTAATTTAGGCTGTTTGAAGACACATTCCCCAACCTTCTCTAAATTAAAGAAATCCAACTATTTTAAGCTTTTTTATTCATTTGTGTCTCCTGTAGTCTTCTCATCATTCAATTCAGTTTGCTTTGGACTTTCTCTACATGTTTCTTGCCAAAATGGAAAGACTATGCTAGCTGAAGCTTTTCCAAGGCTGAGACACCAGTCTTCTGAATAATCAGGAGGAGTACTTTGATGTGTTAAATATAACACCTCTCTTTGTACATCTCAGGTATGATCAGTTTGATTCATGATCAGTTTTTGATCCAGAGTCCCCCATACCTTTTTTGAAGACACACCTAACTAGTTACTCTTTGTATCATAATCATGCACTAAGAAGTGATTTTCCTCTTCCTTTACTGCACTGCATACTGGATAGTTTCTTAAAATTTCATTTTTAATTCTAACCCTGTAACCCCTTACATCACACTGACATCACCTGCAGATACAGTTCCTTGCCTTCTAAAATTGGTCTTTGCCAGCACGTCCGCTGTAATTAAATAGCTCTATTTTCCCAAACTCTATCCCAGCACCTAACACACTGAAGCAAAAATAATCAAAAATATAATATACTGAATCCAGGACAGTCCTGAGTGGAACCCAGTGAGTGGAATATCATTTGACAGTGAGTTCATGGTAGCTAGCCTGCTTCTCTAATCAGCTACATATTTTCTTGTAGCTTAATTAACAGAGAAATTCTCTAGCTTATTTAGCAGAATGTCACACACATAGGTATTTTAAGTGTTACTAAAGCCAAGACATGCTACATTTATCATTCTCTCCTACTCATGATACCTATACTGTGTTAATTTAGTAACTGATCATAAATCACAGTAAACATTACTTTCTATTTTTTTCCTAAACTCAGCATGACATATGGGCAAACACCTTTTTTCTTTCTCCCCTCGTTAGCACAGCATTTCTATATAACTTTTTACCATACTTCAAAATTCTAGACAACTAAAATTGGTCTTTTCTTCCTAAAATGGATTCATTTATTCCTAAAGATTGAACTCCTGCATTAACGTCTATTTCCTAGTGTAAATTTCTTTATTTTAAAGGCGTCTTTGTGTGCCTTGCCAACACAGAACAGTAAGCATTCCTGACAGTTCAGACAAAAATCTTACTCTGACATCATCCCACCCCCTTTTTAAAACAAAACGACGTGTTAGACATCAGGTTAATTTTATTTAATATAATATCCAAACATGAAATGCCCTGGTAAGATATGACTTGTAGATAAGTATACATAAATTTGTATATTTCTCCTATTACTTATTACAGGATTTAATTTAAGTTTAAAAAATATTTTCAAATGTAAATGTGCCTTGATAGATGACAAAATCCACCATATCTCAAGAAATTCAAATATTATATGTCATAAAGTTACAAGTGTGATTGCATTTATGCAGAATTTTTCCGAGCAAGTTCAAGATGAAAACGATGAAGATGTCAACACACTGCTACTGTAGATTTAAGAACTGGACTGGTACCATTTGTAGATCAAAGTACTATATCTGCATCTACCAGGATATATATGGACGAAGACGAAGATCTCAGCTGTCACGCTGTGTGATCAGTTCTTCATTCCTTCCCCAACTTACATAACAATTTCATATTTGTAATGTGAGGATATAAGCTTGTCCTGAATACCGCCAGAGAAGTAAGCCAAGTAAAACAAATTTCTGCATATACTCAAATTTTGCTTTTCCTTAAAAATTTTTCAGAAAGCAATATAGGTATAGTTCTATTCACTCGAGTGTTTGAAGTCAGAAACAATCAGTTCATACTAATAAGCATAAAATCAGTTTTTTCATGGCAAATCTATTCCTTCAGAATAGTATGTCTCAAGTGTTTTACAGGTCTCATTATCACTGAACATTTGTGGGTTTTTTTTAGGAAACAATCCTTTTTACAATAAGGTCTATGTATAACATGGTGTTCTATATAGAAAAGTTCTCATTAAACTGCATATAAGTAGACTGGCAGGCGGATGGCAAACCGTTGCTTATTTCATTCGGTATCACCATAGAGGAACACACAATATTTAAGTCCCACAGGCTTCTGTCACTCTTCAGTGAATCCAAGCATTGTATAACAACATTTGCCAACGAAGCACAGGGGAAAAAGACATTACTTAATAGGACAATTCTGACAAGACATTTATCCGGGATTTTTCAACAATGCACATACGAAATGTTCCTGATTAGTGCAAAAAAAATGCAGGCAAATTAACTACCTCGTCAGTCCGAATAACAAACCAATCAGTTACATTCTATCCAAGCCTGACAAGCAAACTCAACTTTTTGTCATAATATGCTTATAGTAGAGACAAGGTAGCTGTTCTCCTTTACTTTAGGTACTCTATTGAGAGCTTTATCCACATTTAAAAATCACATTATAAAAGGTTTCCACGATTGCCTCCGAGGATGAGTTGTGGCAGAGTTGTGTCTCATGAAGGGAATCTACACAGTAAAGTGATAAGAAAAAAATATTAACATTGAAAGATCATAGCAACTCTGCTCTGTCTTATGAAACATTTTAACATCACACTAAATTCAAGCAATGTGTATGCTCAGATCCAGATACTTTAAGGCACTCATACCAAACTTCCAAGAGTCTCTGTAAGTGTCAAAGCATTAAACTGAGTGAAGTACAGCATCCTTTTAATTTTTTCTCAGTACAGCTCAAAGAGCAAAGGCAGTCCACCATAAGACAGAGAAGATAATTTTCTTTGTTCTTTTTTTTTTTTTTCTTTCTTTTTAAATCATAAAAGCAACAGTTTAATACAAATAGGCTTGATTGGGAAGGTGGCATTTTCCTCAGATTTGAAACCCACACAAATGCAGCTATGGGATTGACTAAATGACAAGCACAAACTACGTGGGTACTGTGTCACAGCCTTAAAAAAAATGCTTGTTTTATAGAATAGCATTTGAAAGGGAAATAAGTCTTAAGATTTAGGAAGCATTAGGTAAGGGAGGATTACTTTCATAATGTGATGTAATAGTTCAGTACACAGAAAGCTTTAGTCACTTCTGAAACAATGTCTTTACGGAAATAATTCAAAAGCCTTCACAGCTTTTTTTTTTTCCTACTTGTACTTCCTGTCTCTTGACACTCTTATGACACAAGTACTTTTCAAGGATGCTTTTCTTTTTTTGAAGTAAATACAATTTTAAAGTAATCTCTACATTTAAACTCTAAAGCTCACTGCAATACCACAAACTGATGTAACTGATAGCACTGTGGATTTTAAGTAGGAAAAAAAATCCATGCTGTGTTTAAGCTGTGCTGGCGTGTCAAATATGCATCAGTTTTCAAAGAAAGACCTATATAGTCTCCACTGCATTTGTTTTGTTTTCTACTTTGAACTATATTACAGCAGAATTGTAAATAAAAAGGAATTCTAAACTGCTGTCATACTTTCATAAAATAAAAAATAATCTGATGAACAGGAACCATAGTGTCACCACATGTTCCAACAACAGTTCTTTGCAAACTAATTATAATTTTTGAGTGTAAGGATTTTGAGTCTAAGAATCAGAGGGACAGCAAGGAAGTAGTATATGTAAATTCATTTCAATTCTCAATTCATCTCTTACTCGGGACATGATCAGAATTTTAAAACAGGTGTCCTGAACCGCACTACTACAGTCTGTTTTTGAACTTTTTAAGAAAACTGAAGAAAAGCTGAGCTGCAGAAATAGAAATACTTTTTATAGTCATCGTATTACGATTACCTTCCCTCAGCAAGTGCAACTGGCTTTGTTCTCATCACCTCAGAGTGGGTGAGGTTCACACAGGTGCACATGCAAGTACAGAGACATGACGGGTAGCATCAGCAAAAAATCTGAGATGAGCTCAAGGTCTTTGTGCCACCCCCATCCTCTCAGCAACAGTACGAGTAGCTGCGACTGCACCATCAGAGTGAGGTCATCAGCATGTGACGGGCTATGCCCTATCTGGGCTGGCAAGGTTTGGGCATGAATACAACGATCCACACTCTTAATACAAGTTTTTATTTCTGTTTCCCAAAATGAGTGTGTATGTATAGACATACACATATATATGTTTATGTACTTATAATGGTACTTTATATAAAAACTTACTTATATTTATAAAATATTTTACCTAAAACCGTGTTTATGTAAAATATACTTTTATATATGAAACAAACTTCATAGTTGAACTAATAAAATAAGTTAAATTTTAAAAATAAGTTCACAAATCGAAGTAATAAAATACAAACAAGGCTCCCTGAGGAAACTTGTAACTATAGAGCAAAGCCAAGATCCTAATTTATTGTAGTACGTTAGGTAAGGCTGTAAGAACACAGGCATCAAGTAGGAAGTGTAAGTAACCTATACCTGGACTACTCCTATTCCTATAATATTTCATGGTATTGTATTTTTATTGACAATAATATATCAATACATTTTAAGGAATATTTTAATATGTACTGATACATCAAAGGAAATTTTCTTTTTAAATGGTTGGACAATTTTTCCATTTCTACTGTTTTTAAAATCCGACTTGACATAATTTATTTTACATGATTGAGGGTTATCTTCAACCCTCTCATCTCCAAAGTATTTAGTTAAGGAATCACTATTGACTTTGTTTAAACACCGTTCTAACCAGCAACATATTGGTAAAAGACAAAGAATATAAACAGATAAATACAATAGCTCTTTTTTAAGCTTGTAACCCACAAAATCATCTGATAACTGACTACTGATTTTGGAGGACTACTTACTAAAAACTTTTCCTGGGACCTCCCACACTGGTATTGCCCCCGTTCTATTCTCTGCTTTCCCCACCATCCCTCATCCAAAGAACTGCACCCATTCCTATAAATGGTTAACAACCTCCTGGCACTTACTCAAATGTGATGAAATGCACTATAGAGGTTTTATGCTGAATTGAGGTACTTATACATCCACCCTAATTTCTACTGACTGCAGTACCCAGAGCTGCCTGCAATATCTGAGCTTGCATTTTCTGCCTTAGATGGGAAAAGGTTTTACAGAACGCAAAAATCTAAAATAATGGCAGTGAGCAAAACTGAACAGCCTTCCTTTCTCACCAGTAAATGGAACAAACATCAGATAGAAAAAAGGCATCACAGGTAATGCAGTAACAGATGCTTTCAACAGAGAGGTTCTCAACTGCTTATTTTGTCCTTCAGAAGAGTTGTTCTCTCCCAGTTCTTCATTCCAGGACAAAAACAACTATGAAAGCAGTTCCCTTCAAGTTTCGGTACAAAGGGAGAGAAACGCATCAGTCTCTCTCACTCTGTGCCCTAACCACGCATGGCTGTAATCTGCTTCCTCAGTCAAGTAAATATTATGTAATGGGGGGGCAAATTTCCTTTTCAAAGGAACTGACAGGACAAAAAACCCCAACACTTTCTACTGGAATTGCCAAAGGCCCTCTTCATTTGCTTAACAGTTACTGAAAAGTGCAAATTGCAGACAAATGTAATGCTTATGTTAGTAGTTTTGACCCTTGTTCTTTTCCACCCACTTTAGTACTTGCTTTCATCAGGTTAAATACCCTTTGTGAGAAAAATGTTTTTTGTTTGCTAACTGGGCACAAGTAAAATATATTTGCAACGATAATGTAAGCTCTGTGTATCTTCAAAGGTCTCAGGGTAGGAAACTGCTTCAGCATACCTTACCAATTCTGCAATATTAGGACTCTCTCACTGGGTAAGTCTGTCAAGCCTAAAGAGGTATTTGGGAAAAACTTTAACGAGGTAAGATGGTAATGAAAGGGAGGTAAACCAGAATATTTGTAGAGGAAGTGCTGACAAAGACCGATTTTAGAAGACAAGGAACCGTATCTCCAATAAACACCAAACCATCTGAAGGTGATATAAGTAATATGCATTTTTAAAATTCAGGCTGCACAAGGTATACCTCTTGATCCCAGGAACTAAGGTGTACCCACAACTCCATTTAGTGGATTACTTCAATTCTTCTTAGTATTGATCAAGTTATAAATATTAATAAATGCTTCCCAAATGATTACAGATTTCTATTTGCTAATACACACACTGATCAGTCTGTAAAAAATTAGTCTGCAGGACAAAACATCGCATCATCTGAGGTACCACTGGAATAAAAAAAGCTTTGCTTCATTCTAGTAACTGGCACACTGGAACATAAACAGTGACATTTAGAGCTGGTCACTGCGTAAACACGTTGACGGAGGTAAACAAGTAAGACTAACAGTTGTCCTGATTTACAGAATTCTATTCTCCAAGTACTACTGTGCCCACTTCAAAACGAGAACACATTTTCAAACTATTTCAAAGCCTAGAAGAAATGACATATCCTATACAAAAGATTAAATAAAATCTGTATCACATATGTGAAATGGTTTAATTCGGTAATAAAAGTGTCATTTTCCTTCATTTTGCACTGTCTTCACGAATACAAGCTTCTGAGAACACATGAAAAAAAATTCAGTCAATACACTCAATAATCTACATGAAACCCAGCTTTCTCTTCTAAGAGACTGCATTTACAGACCTTGTCACAACAAGGTCCTTGATGTTATCGAAGCAATTTCAAGATACTTTAATCATTGCCAGAACTCAGTAACCTGACAAGAGAAATTTGGGCCAAGAAGATTTCAGCAACTTGAAGGGAAGGTTATTGACTAATGTAATTTCATTTGGATGTGACTGAATCCAATTGATCTGGTTTTTGCAATGCATATCTTCCCTCTGCAGCTGTCTCTATCTGATTCAGTGTGCAAGTGCGAGGAATGGCTATCCCTTTCTACTTAAAGCAGAACTCTTCCTTCTTCCTGCTATTATTTTGAATGAGCACGAGGAGAGCATTGACAAGTTTAATCTCTGTATCCACTGTAAGAAAATAAATACTCAACTGAATGCCAACCCCCAAATTCAACCGAATCTTGTGACTGCTAGCATATTCATTATGTAGTTAGAAAAACAGGTCATAGAACATTATCTTTATCAGTATTATTATTAACCAAAATTCTGAGTTAGGGCTTGTGTTACACAAGGTCATATGACAATACAAAACTAATTCTCAATCCCAACTGCACAACATCATCTAATCTACACTGTAACAGAGGATACATATTTTGAGTACTTAGATGCATTCAAAAGAAAAAAAAATAGCATAACTACTTATAAACATGGCTATGATATGCATGAAATCATATCTTCCCATACAAATTTGGTTTAGAACAGTTTTAACAGAAAAGAGGTGTACCAGTAGGAACTTCACAATTAAATTTAAGTTTAAACAGCATAAATCTTAAAGAAAAAGAGTTGTGGTCTAGATGGGGAGTTAACAAAGCCTTGAGGGGGAGTGGGCCACTATCCACAGATCCTGTTCCCGTAGGTTGCTGCACTGCTAAACATCAGACATCTTGGTTTTATTTCATCAGAAATAAGGGGAGCACAGACTGACACTGACACCCACCTCAGACTCCGAGTAATTTACATATATCAGTCCATTCATTAACAAAGATATTTTCTCCAAAATTCAGTACAACTTTTTCACCTGGAGCCATTTTGTCTCTCATTCAGGAAGTGACCTTTTTCAGATACTTGGATAACTGAATATTGAGGAATAATGTAATCATCATTATGTGATAATGAATCTACCAGGATGTGGCAATAGATGTTGCCAGCAATATGTAGCTGGCAGGTCAAATTTTTTAAGATTACAAAACAGAATTTCATGAAAGGTCTCTCAGTTTAATTAATAATTTACTAGTAACTGGAATATAAATTCTAAATGTTAGGCCTAACTGCTGCCTGAAAAAAAGGTGTTGCTTCAAAAACAAGCCTTTTGTGGGGATTAAGAAAAAGAAATCGAGGCTTCAGTTTTAATATAAAACAGAATTTTATATTTAAAAAAATACTTTAACATACTAAACTGCTTTTTACTTTCCTGTTCAAATGACTAAGAGTCATTTTCCTTAACATACTGTGATGCAGGGCAAATTTATCAATGGAACATTAGTACAAGTAAGCCAAAAGTAACCATGTTACAAAGCCTGTGAGTTAAAATACAACTGAAATTGACCTGAAACAGTGGAGCTCAGCAGCTTAATGCACCATCTCCAACATAATGCCTTTACCACATGCCTAGTTCTTGTCAGTTTGTATGCTGTCTTGCTTTTGAAAGCGAACAGATGGGAAGTCTTATTAAATGCATACCAATCCTGACAGCAAAGTTAAGTATTATGTTCAATTATTTCACCCAACAAGACGGATTTACCATGCAAAAATGCCAAAGCAACAAAAGAAAAAGGGAAAGGCAATATAAGCACAGAAATGAAAAAAAAAAAAGCTATTTTATCTACAGAAGTACACACCAATTTGGCAGAATGTATTTTGAATTATGTCAAAGTTGGTCTTTTAAATCAAAACTTTGTACTTCTTAAACAACTGAAATGTCATTTTCAAAATACTTCTGATCTCCTACAGAAGTACACATATGATTTGAAAAAATAAAACTTTGCCTTACAAGAATGCCATTGGGTATTTTGTCACATAGACAGGGGTTTATTTCCTTCTTGTTTTTGTTTTATCTCATTAAGGCGGGATGAAGCAAAACAAAAAATTAGGAAAACATTTCCACTGCAGAACTAAGTTTGGCTTTACTCACTCAGCCTTGGTTTTAGGCTGCCTGCGCACACAAAACATGCTTGACCAACTAAACGTGACTAGCTGGCTTAAAGACAAAACTGAGCTTTCCTCTGATAACCTAACTAGCAATGAAAATGGAGCTAAAAATCAACTGACAGTTGTTCCATGCCTTCCCAACTTTTTGTATAACAGAAGATTATGAGTTCTGCTGTAATTAAAATTTTTATGTCTAATGTATATAAAAGTTTTAAGAGCTTTGAGGTATCCATAGCAGCAGGAACATTCAGGCTGCTCTGAAGCAGCATGCACCCCAGACACGCCCGTAGAAACACTTGCACACAGAACCTAGAATCCAACCCTCAGCATCAACCACTCTGCCTGCCTGATCCCAAAGCAGGCTAGAATGGCTTTGGATTCTACTGACGATAACAGTCAGAGTATCTTCCCAGCAAAATTCTCTCTTGCATAAACTGCGTGTAATTAAGACTTAATCTATCACTAAAGTCAGTCAACAGCATAAACTCAATAAAAATGTTTGTATTTTATATAATACATGATTTCTTTTTATAAGTACTGTCACTCAGTGTACTGTAAGAACAGTGTACTCTTTCTTAAGTACTACATAAACGCACTAGCACACCAGTAATATTTTAGGTAATACTAATACTTCAGATTTTATTGTTGTTTATATTTTTATAGAAAAGTAGATGAAGTAATTTTTGCGGGTTGGCTGTTTATCACTGGGGAGAGATGACTTCTGAAAAGAAAAATCTAGATTTCATTGCAATGTTTAAGTTTTCGCACTTGGCAGTCACCATCACATGAGCCAACTGCAGAGCCACCGGACTCCATGGTTTTCATACGGCTGTTAAAGAAAATGCAGGCCCAAGCCTCTCAGTTAGCGTCAGTTATTGATGGTTTATTGACATCTGTGAAGCATTTCGAACCTCCTCTGTAATTTCAATATGTTAATATTGAAGCATGACTATCAGAGTGCCACAAAACAAACCGAAGTAGGAATTCTGGTTTCCCACTCAGCCGCTTTATCAAGCATGTGTCCAATAATAAATGTGAGCTGTCCCGCTGTAGGTAACAGGCTTCATGAACTATATTAGTCTGCTCAGCATAAAACACAGATTCAGGGCTAACAGATGGGTATTTTTTCTTCCTTTTTAAAGTAACTTCTTCTTCAAGACACTTGCAGGTTTTTCCTCCAAAAACTCCCACTCCTAGAAACCTTAAGAGTTCTACTGTGAGTCATTCAAGTCTCTACAGCATCACGTGGAACCTCTTTACCAAACTGCTGTTATGTCATAGCCCAGGTCAAAATCTGTGATGTGCTTGCTGCTATGACTGAGAAACGCAGAAATCAATTAAGATCACGATTCATTTCTAATTTAGCCTGAGAAGATTAATGACACTACTGAAACTTAATTGCTTATTGGAACATTGTGTCCAGAGAACAAAGGGAGGTGTAAGTATAGTCTCTTATCACTGTTACCACTTAAAAGTTACAGAAGAATTTACTACTCCTTCATCACAAAAGCTACAAAAAGCTGTATCGTGGCTTTCGATGAGGAAACCTTGACTTGGCACAGGAACTGCTAAGGCAGAATCCTGCAGGTTGCTGTGATGAAAGGGAAGGTTACCAAGTGAGAGAGGGATGATTTTTAAAATAATTTACTTGGAGCTCAGGGAAACTCCCATTGTATCAGAGATGAGGAAAAACAGTAGAAAGACTGTTTGCTTAAGCAAGAAGCTTCTTACTCAACTAGATATGCAAAATGAGTGGTGGCAACACATAAGACAAGGAAACCAAGTACAAATTACACAGGAGTAGTATTCAAAGGTTGCTTGAGCACTTAAGGGCAAAATTCAGAAGGCAAACCCCCAGAGGGATCCAATGAGAAATGGAAAATAGTTCTACAAGAATGTTGGCACTGAAAGGAAGTTCAGAGAAAATAGACTGGATTTCAACCGATAACACAGAAGGGGCTGATACACTCGCCTTTGCGCTCAAAGCCTCAATCTGCACGGTGAAAACTTACTTGCAGACTTCTGTGCCTACCAGTGTGACTTGGGAAAGAGAAGGACAGCCAACAGCAGCACAGCAACATGTCAAGGACTACTCCGTCTGAATATATTCAAATCCATGGGGATTATCCAATGGTTCTGAAGGGGATGCTTATTACCTCTGTCAGGCTCCTGTGTAAGATCTAAGAAACATCATGACAATCATGTCAGGCCTCCAACAACTGAAAAACACTAAGATAAGCCCATCTTGAAGAGTTAAGACATACCCATTAAGAAAAGGCAGTAAGTAGGACGTAGGAAATCACAGGCTGGTCAGCCTCACCTCTGTCCTGGGAAAGATCAAGGAGCACGTCATGTCCTCTTGGGATTCATTTTCGAACACGTGAAGGACGAGAAAGTAACCCAGGGCATTCAGCAAAGATTTAACAAGGGTAGACAAGCTGGTCATGTTTGAAATGACCATGATGAAATGACAGGCTATGAGGAAGAGGATAGAGCAGGGGTGGCAACACAAAGTGTATTCAGCATAAGGCTTTTCAAAGAGTCTCCCACAGCATTTTCCTTACCAAGTTAGGTACAAGGCTGCATGAATGGGTTCAAAGCCAGTTGCACTGCTGGACTTGAAGAGCAACAGACAGTAGCTTGAGATCTAGATGGTATCCAATAACAGATAACCTATCACAGTGGGTGCTTTTGGGGCTAACACAGTTCATAAAAAAAAATCATCATAATGATACAAAATTCACCCTCTGCAACTTCAAGAACGACATTAAGTTAGGAAGGGTGGCCAACACATTGAACAGTAAAGCTTCAATCCAAAATTTGTTTGAGAAACTTGAGGACTGGACCAGCAGATAATCTTGGAGTTCATCAAGAAGTAGTATGAAATTTTGCATGGGGGGGGATAACTCCATGCATCAGTGCAGACTGAGTTGCTCTCAGCCCTGCTAAAAGGACCTGGAGGTTAAAATCAATGTCAAACTCAGTACAATTCAATTAAAGCAGAACCAGCAAATCAACAGAGGTTATTATTCCTCTCTACTCAGAGCTAATGAGACTGTGCTTAAAATGCCATTACCAGTTTCAGGCCAACCCATTCAACAGAGATGAAAAAACAGAATCCACTTAAAAGCTACCAAGATGGCAAGGGACCTGCAGTATACAACCTCTGAGGCGAGGCTGAGGGAGCTGGCCTTAATCAGTCTGGGAAAGAGGACACTAAGGGGCCAAGCAGCAGGATTGAGCTGCAACTCACAACCACCTGAAGGGCAGTTACACAGCACTTCAGACAGCGCAGCCAAACACTTCTCTCTTGCCACCAACGACATCACATGGGCTCACAGCCACAACCTGCAGCTTGGGAGGTTCAGAGTGGACATTAGCAGATATTTTTTTCTTTACAAGGAGTAGTGCAGTGAACTCAGGGGGTACACAGGACTCAGCGGTATGGCGACAGTCAAAGAGTCAAGCAAGAAGTTATGATAGTTTGTTCTTGATATTCTAAAAGCTTTCATTTCAGGTATTAGACGAGTAATCCCTACTTCAGCCACTATTTTTAAGTATTGCTGATTCTTATGATTAGGATGGGAAGCAGCTATGTTGAAAAAACCTGCGATGTCCAGTGCCTGGGTCAGTACTGCCTTTCCATCAGCTACAAGGAATAAGAAATTTGCTTCCCAGCCCTCTTACAGACAGCATCTGACTGTCCACATGCCAATACTAGACTTCTAAGTGGTGTCCAAGACCAATTTATAAGCTGTCTTGTGCCCCTGATGCCATCTTAAAATTCAATGGTATTTGTCACAATAAAGACCCTTTTTTTTTTTTTATTGAAAGGTGATTTTATATAAACATTTCACCAAGTAAAAGCCAGGAAATGCTATGTGGGTAAGTTTTATAACTATGAGCATATCTAAAGCATATTTGTAGCCATCAAAATAAAAAAAAAACCAAACCAAAACAGAAAACTAGTATTATTCGTGTATATTTACAACTCCACAATAAAAGACTTTGCACATGAAATGGCCTAAGTAAAAAGTTCCCAGATGTGTTTACAAACAAAATATAAAGTCAGTCAAAAAAGGAAAATGTGACACATTCACTTGCACAGTACCCACAAACCCTGTATTATAAAATACACCTCTTAACACTGGACCATTTTTTTTTTCTGAAGGCCAGAGAGTTTTTCACACTGATTGATAAACACAGAAAGGCTGGAAAGCTGTGTTTCAAAATGTATTTGCTCAACTTACAAGGCAAACATTTAATATATTCCATTATAATTTTATAATTAATTTTCAGTCTTCATTTTTAAAACTTTCTAAAACAAAAGTGATAGGTCTCTAAGTGGAAAAGGTTTAAGAATAGAATAAATCTGAAATACACAAAAGCAGGAATTACTTTTTTTTCAAACTAGTTCTGGAGCATGCACTACTTAGTTTTTTCAAACAAAGCCAGAAGCTAACCAATATGTATAAACAGATATTTACATTTATATCATAATCAAGGTATATAACAAAAAGCATCACACAGCACTTCTGAAAATAACTCTTTAGACAGAGTATTTGTTATGACATGGTTGTTCTATGCCGTGGCTGAAAGCATGCGTGCAAATAAAATTCAGTTATACATCTTAAAAGCAATGACAAAGACTAGTTGTATTATATAGACAAATCTGTTAATTAATATCATTTAAGACAATGCCAGAAGTTTGATAAAAGCATAAGATAAGATGCTCTGTTTGTAGAACTCTGTGCTAAATATTATACAAATCATTTCCAAGAGAACTAAAACAATCATTGAAATACCATGATGATGTATCATGTTTACTTAACAGTTTTCTCAAGTAATATAAAAAAGGGCCCTCAACAAAATTATTTCATTATGACAAAAATGGATGTCAAGCAACAGAGTTGTTGCAGATTTATCGCAATGTCATTACCAAGTAAGTGTATTCTTGAATATTAATTTCAGCAGGTAGATCAATAACATAGCATAGATGAAGCATGAAGTCTGGTTTGTTTCAACTGAATCAAAACATGCAGTAACTTTTTAATATAGGAAAATAATATTTTATTTGTAATATATATATTCTCATGATATTACATCTTGGCAGTAAAATCTACATTAAATAAACCTAAAGCAAAACAAACCAGAAGGGTGAACTGACACCTCACCCTATGCCATGCTGGTTGTGAGTTGAATCAAATTATTTTTCAATTTTACCAGTTTCCCAAACCTTTGTTACTGCTGCTGTTGGGTACTTTCTGCCAGATCTGTTCCACCATACAATCTGCTTTGCAACACAACAATTCCAGGCAGAAATGAAACTGCTTTTAAAAGCAATTAGCAACAGGCTTAAATGAATTTCTCACAATGCACCTATATAATTTTCTGCCTTGAGAAGATGAATTTGGGGAGAAAAATATGAAGTAAAAGACGACTGTATATCACTCTGCATGACGTTGGAACTACAGATAGTAGATTTGGCCTTTTTGCCTTATTAATGGACATCATCGTTTTGAATGCCCTTGCATCCCCTCTACTCCTTTTCACTATTTTTTTCCTCTCAAAAAGAAAACAACAGAAAGTGTGATGTATCGACCCATTGCAATGATGGACATACAAAAGATAAAAATGATGGATACAAAGAAATTAAAGAATTTGATTTAAAAAAAATTGCTAAGTGCTTGAACCTGTGACTGCGATTAACTTCTTTCTGAAATCTCTTTTTCCACTTATTTTTGGAGAACAGAGGAAAACAAAAATATTCCAAATGAAGCCTTGACTATTTTATGTATTTTTTACATAATTTTTTTACATAAATAGATTAAAGACACTATGTAACATCAAAGACAACATATAAAAACTTAAAACACAAATTTTGGCAAAACAACTTGTTTATGGAGGATTACTAATCAACATATATTTGACTAGTTAAGTCATATACCCAACATTTTCCTGCATTTAAAATAAAGTGTTTCCAAGTATGGAAACTGCATACATTGTAACTGTAATTATATAAGCAATGCTAATTATGGTTTAACACTGTTTTTCATTAATGCTTGCTGTTCATATTCTTTTTTTAAAATAAATATTTTTTGTTTAGTTAGGAGCTTTATTAATATTTTGATTAATCAGTTGTACTCATGTTAAGAGATTTCTGTATATCATAGAGTGATGTATATGAGCATAAACTAACACCTTAGAGGCACCTTTGTCTACCTTGTGTTCTGTGCCTCTCAACTTGTAAGCAATTTCAACAGAAGCTGTTCTAAAGAAGTTGATCTCCTATGACACAGCACATGCTGATGCTCAAATGTACCACCAGGAAGCTACCAGAAAGGAAAAAAACCCAAAACACCTTGAGGGAGAACTGGGGATGACAGGGGTATTCTATCCATGCATCTTCAATATTTTCAAAATAACGTATCAGTATGAAAGAGAACTTCCATGATCATAGCAAATATCCTCTGCCACCTCCTCTGCCACCTGCACTAATAAAGTGGCTGAAATTTTCCAAAGATGCCATTTTCCAGTCACCCACTCCCCATCTCAGATTCATTGACTTGAGTTGACCATAGCAAACTTCCTTCCACACAGACTTCCTACCCACAACTCCCTCTCCCCAGCTCTTTAAACGGTTTCAGTATCCCTCCTCCTCCGACTACCATCCACATGGTTTTCTTGTTCCAGTGTCTTTCCCTAACCAGCCCAACCTCCCTTCTTTCAAGTCCTGGAACCTAAAAAGTCTGGATTTTGCTGCCTCTCTACATGAGCTTACCACTGTCTCTTAATTCTATTTCTGCACATTTACCATACAAACTCAGGTCCTCTCAGGAGGGAGCCAACCAGTCTCAATCCCACCATGATGTCCATACGTGGCCACAAGTACCAATCTTTTTGCCCAGACAACCACAGCTCAAAGGTTTGTCTGTCTGTAACCAAGGCCCTCTTTCATCTGCATGACTTCGGCTTAGCTTAATAAAGGATCAAGTTAAGGTGTAATAGTACAAAAGCAAACTTTGCTACATAAGAAAGGACTTTAATGGTGTCTGTTAATTTTAAATGGCATATGGCAGTGACTCAAGGGGAAAAAAACCAAACAAAAACAAAAAAAACCCAAACAAAAAAACACCCATAAAACCCCTGAGAATACAGTGGAGAATCTGAAGATAGCAATTCAGCAAGGTCAGAATCAGCCTGGTCCGAAGAATAGAGGCTATAGGGAGACCTTATCGCTCTCTACAGCTACCTGAAAGGAGGTGGGTGTTGGTCTCTTCTCCCAGGTCACTAGCAATAGAATGAGAGGAAAAGGCTTCAAGCTGCATCAGGGGAGGTTTAGACTGGGTATTAGGAAAAAATTCTTTACTGAAAGAGTGGTCAGGTGTTGGAACAGGCTGCCCAGAGAGGTGGTAGAGTCACCATCCCTGAAGGTATTTAAAAGATGCGTAGACATGGTACTTCAGGGCATGGTTTAGGACACATGGTGGTGTTTGATTGACAGTTGGACTTGGGGATCCTAGAGGTCTTTTCCAACCTTAATGATTCTATGATTCTACAGTTCTACAGTTCTGTGATCTTCACCTTACCAATGACTGCCTGACCAGCAAGGATTCACGAGACATCTTGCATTGGGCATAGTATTCATACTAAAGCTTAGCCCAGCGACCTGCTAGACCTCACCATAGGTGAATATGTGACTGCTTGCATATTCTTGAGTTATATATATCCTGCTCTCAGCTCTCTACGCATGACAAAAGATGACTGAAATGACACAGAAGAGGGAGAGTTACACGCCTGCCCTCGTTCACTGCCCCATTTTATTCTTCTTATCTAGTGCAGCACTTGCCCACTCTGCATCTGACTCGCACTTCAAATTACCAGCCACTGACACCAACGTTGAGCAATTTGTTCTCAGTCCACATTTCTTTTCTTTGCATGTCTTGTAGCAATTTAGTGCTGCAATTGCAGGGATAAGCATGCTCAGCTGGCTCACTGCAGGCTCAAAGCACAGATGACAAAAGGTCTAAAAACTGCTGTAACAGGAGGAAACTATTCCTCTCACAATACTCTTAAAGCCTTCCAGATTTCATCAAATTGACATGGATACATTTCTTCACTAACATTGGGAAAGAAAGAGAGGTCTTTGCCAAAATTCAATTTACAGATCAAAGACTTCAACTCACTTTTCTCCTCAAAGGCCTGTGTGTGTATGTGCTGGGATGGTGGGGACCTGGGCAAGACAATACACTTGCCCAAATCTCAGATTAAAAATTTTGCCTGAAAACATCCAGCCTAATAAAGATACACAAGAGAGATAGAGAATTTTGAGTCCAAGTGATTAAAGTTTTACAGGTAATAGGAAACTGAAAGTGGGGTCTGGTACTGCAGTTATTACTACTGTCCAGCATACCTAACTTTCATCTGTCCCAATGCCAGTTAAAATTCTTTGCTAAGTTGCAGTCATGGACAATTTGTTTTGAGCATTTTACCATTTCTCCTCTCACTGCCTGCAAGTCAGCACTTCATAATACAATCATGGTATAGAATATGCATCATTCATGATTCTTGATGAAATGGAGTGGCTAGCTTTCACTATTTCAGAAACAAAACCAGTAATATAGATTTTAAATAAATGAATTGAAACTAACATCCTAGAAGAACCAAACTTTCATAAGAAAATGCTTCTGAAAAAAAATATGTAATCAAACATTGACTTTTAGCTCATTCAGCAACCACTTCTCTAATGACTTCCATGAAATTTTTTTCCCTTGTTGACAATAACAGACACACAGAAAGCCTCAAATACAATGACCAACAGAAGCTGGTGCACTATTTTTGCCAGAGCTCTGGTGACCAAGACAGAAGGAATTCTTTTGTCTGTTTGAACAATGAAAATGTTACATACATCTTATGAAATAGTAAAATGAAAAATAACGTTCTAAAAACATTCCGATTTCTGGGGCTGGCAGAGGCAATTAAATACACTCAAGCTACTGAAAAAGGCAACTGCAGCAATATCTAACTGGAAACAGAGTTCTTCCTTTTCTTCAAGTAACTTGTTAAATATATGCATTAAACTAATTTCAATTGAGAAATTTTGCTTAAGGCGACAAGAGTTACATTTTGAACCTTATAATTTTAACCTATAAAACCCACCAGCTTCACATAAACATTTCTACATATATTTGTCAGAGAAAATGTACTTCAAAAATTTATAATATGGACTAATACTGAAAATACTGTGCTGCTTAATTTCAGAATTTTATCAATTTCATTCATGAAGGGAGCATGGGAATTTTTATAAAGCACCTCATGGAACAGTGAAACTAGCTTTGAATGAAATATTAAGGTATTTTCACAATTGGCATGAAACAATAAGATATTTAAGTAGAACTAAGTACATACACTATTAACTGAAGTTTCAAAATAAAGGTCTCAGGTCTTCTAAAAATATAATCTTGTCTTCTATGGTAAGAAAGACCAACTGAAAACAGGAAAAATATTTAGGTACCAAGTATTACATCCTGTAAACTTAATCCACATTTCCTTCTCCATAAGATGCAAAACATACACTGTTACAAATACCCAGCAATCAAATGGGCCAGCATAGGCTAATGAATTTTTTTTAAGGTGTCATTTTCTTTCAGAGAAGAATCTGGAGCAAATGACAGCAAACAGGAACACAGGGCGTATCTAAGTGTTTGTTATCACTTATGTTGACCACTCCACATATGCACACACAGGTGTGCGCAGAGATATACTTATCCACAGACTACATACAGATATGAGCTACCTCCTACAAGGTGAAAAAGAAGCCACAATGGCTTTGGTATAGCTTAGAAATTAATGCCTAACTAGCAAAAACTGTTCAGATCAAGTCTTCAAGGAACTAGGATCTGTATTAGGAAAAAACCTTACTGTTAGTTCTCTTCTGTCACTCCACAGAAAGCCAGCTCACTTAGTCCCACTTTTCTTTGGAATGAAGAGGGGGGCCTTAACATCTGTAAAAACTGCAGCCAATATCCCACTTTGTGGGGTACCCCACTACCCACCAGAAGATGCAAAGGATAACTTCCAGGCTGACAATCTTCTTGACTTCATGTCCTCTGCCCCTCAGGAAAGGGACATTATCCCTCTAGTATAATGCCACTCTAGTGAAGCCACTGCCTCTCTCCTAGTACTTTGTCGTTAAGATAAAATGTGGAGTTTCAGCTATGATGTTCTTCGTTATTTTTTGGAGTTGAAAGGAATTAGCAAACGGCCATTCACAGTTGATCTTTGGGAGGTTTTGCGTCTCACTGTCCACTGCCAGTTCAGATGATACAGCTCTTTTAATGCAATTTGACAAGCGCCCATGGAAAGCTATCGTTAGGTAGGATGATACTGTAATGCACTGGATTTGGAAATGCACTTGGAAAAGGCACTTTTCCGAGAAAGCAGAGGAAGGGGTTGGAACTGTGGCTGTCTTACCGTAACTTACAGAGAGGTGACTGATGGGGAAGGGCGGAGCCCTTGACTAAGTGATAAAACTTTCAATGGAAAACTAAGAGCATTAGCACTGGCAGTTCTCCAGTATGTTGCTCAATGAAGTAACCCTTTAAACTACCGCTAGAACAGTCTTCCTAAGACAAGGATTTAATAAGCATGAAATAAGCATGAAATACTCTCATCCTTAAGTAGTATCCTTAATGGCTCAGTATATTGACCATAGGAAGATGTTTCTTTTATAACAAGCTAAGTTTTGCCTGTTATACACAATAGAAGACTTTTTTTTATTTTTAATTGTTTACCTTTATGGACAATGAATATGCTTTTTCCCTTCACTCAGCCCCAGAGAAAACACAGCTGGAACACTGAAGTACTGTGCCCAATTCTGGGCTCCTCAGTACAAAAGAGATAATGGAATTACTGGAGCAAGTCCAGCACAGGGATCATGAAGATGATTAAGGGACTGTATATCTGCAATAAAAGGAGAGGCTGTGAGGGCTGGGATTCTTTTGTCTGGAGAAGGCTCAGTGGGAATACTCTCAGTGTGTATAAATACCTGATGGGGGGAGAAAACAGAGCCAGACTTCTCAGTGGTGCCCAGTGAAAGGACAAGAAGCAGCAAGGCACAAACTGAAGAAAATTTTGTTTAAACATAAGAAGAATCTTTTTGGTTTTTTTTTTTTTTTTTTTTACTGTGAGGAGGGACAAACAACAGAACAAGCTGCCCAGAAAGGTTGGAGAGACTCCATCCTTGGAAACATTCAAAACCCAACTATGCCCTGCCCTGAATAACATGTTCTACCTGACCTTGTTTTGAGCAAGGGGGCTGGGGACTAGATCAGCTCTGTTCTCTTTCAATCTCAACTATTCTGTGATTCTGCTTTTAATAAAAGCTGCAAAACCTACAATAGTTTAGACAAGCCTTTCAGAATTCAAGAAAATTAAAGGCCTGCAGTTTACTTATTGTTCTTTAATGTGAAAAACTAAGATTACCACTGGAGTTTTAAAAGCCCACTGATTTTCTTATCTCCTTTTCACAGCAAGTGTTATTAAAAGAACTGTCAGTAGGTACCAGCAGATGACAGGCTGTTTTCATGTAAATTTAAATAATTTTTACTAAGACTGGTTACTATACTATAGTGTAACTTTTTTTTTCTTTTCATCTGTTCTGTATTTTAAGATATTAAACTGCTGCTTTACCACTTTTTATATACCAGTACTTGCACAGTCTGTCCACAATGTAGAAAAACTTCAATTAAATATTACTGGATTGATCCACATCACACAGCTGGACTACTAAAACTAGCACTATTGATTTTACCCATGCAAACCTAAAATCTTATCAGATGCTACAACTGCTTTCAAAAACGGACATTTTAAGTACTTTTTCATCAAGTGCTTTTCTTAACATCCCTCCACAGTCTCATCTATTTGGCAGTTACACAGTCCTCAGGCAAGCCAGAAAAATCTCAAAGTTAACTCTCTTTTCTTGTAATTTATTATGAAATGGTCTTCAATGTTAAAGCAAACAGCTTTATTAATACGGTTATCCCTGCAACAATTTCTCATCCTGTTACTGAATCCCATTTGTTATTCTTTCTGAACATCTTCAAAAATCGACTCTTCTTTTCCAGTGCTGATTTTTTGGTCACATTTTGTACTGTCCTCAAATCTTTCCTCTTCTCAATTTCAGCATCATCAAATGGTAATGCAAAATATACGCTGTCAGGAAGTTATGTCAACAACAGCTTCTGGACTGGATTCCTTCTTGCCTCCATGTGAAATCTCAGATCTTTGTTCACTACTTCGAGGTTTACAGAACTAGAAATTTGATTTCTCTTCTATTCATTACTCATTTTCATTCCTCTCTGCCTACTTAGCCCTTCTTTTATCTCTTTTTCTTTTCTCTGTTTCCCAGAAACTCCCTCTTGAGCAGCATTTCCATATTTTCTTTTTCTCAAAATATTTTTAAAAATATGATTTAAATAGAAATACAAATATCCGAAATGTCTCAAAAACACTTGATGTTCTGAAATACAAATTGCTCTGCACCTGCACGGATTCATGACAATTAAACCAGATATGTATTCTGTTGCACCTACTTAATGTCTAGTTCAATAGACATTTATAATAAAACACATCACTTCCAGAAAAATCTTCTACCCAGACTTTCTATACACAAGTTAAAGGACAGCCAATTCAGAAACGCATGTAGACTCCATTACCTCAAAAATGGCCCTACAAAGGAAACAACAGTCAAATTCACAATTTCCATGGACTTCACAATTTCATAAAGACAGAGTTCAAAGATAAATTTTTATTTTAATTGCCTTTTACCAGGCGTAAACCACAAGTCTGTGCTCCCACTTGGCTGTGCTAATCAGCATGCTCTCCGTTAGATGCAAAAATGTAGGCAGCAGTCTCATCCATTCTCTTTTATGTTTTATTTGCCTAGATTGCTGAGCAGAGATGGGAATAGTTAAATAAGCAGTCCATAACACAAGATCCAAAGAGACTTCTAGGAAGGCTTAATACAGGCATACTTATAGAATAGAAGATTTAACTCCTCTCCTCTATTTCCCTAGGTAGTGACATCAGCACCTGGCATAATTTGTCTCTGACTTTTAGTAACAAGAACACTTAGAAAGCTCTTCAAATTTATGAGATTTTTAAACCCAAGGATAAACCTTGGCTGCAGTTTACACTGAAGTGTGCACTTTTATTCATACAATATTTTCTTACCAAATTATAATCAAGTTTCTGCTATGCAATGTTGGTGCTGCTATTGCTAGCTTTTATTGCTGTATTAAATTGTTAGCAGACAGCTAAAGCCTGCCAAAACAATTTCATCACATCTATTTCATTTTTAATAACCTTTTGTAAGAAACAGCTCTAAAATTATTGTTTACATATTATGGTCAAATAAATGTCAACAAATTGTACCATTTAGGTTACCACCATTAGGATTTTTACAATTATTTCAACCTTTATTAGAACATTGTTTTTTTAGAATTTACTAAGTTAGCTATCAGTCCACTGCTATCACTGAGTTATGCCTGTATTTACTTCTGTCTACTCAAGCTAAAACTGAGGGATACTTCAACTTTAAAGTATCAGTACTGTATTCTCCTTTGGCTATCATTACTATTTTAGCTTCCTCTCAAAAACACAAACTACTCATCAAAACTGGTTTAGCATATGTGGGATGCTGAAGCTTTCATAAAGTCCTGAAGGTGCTATCACAATTTTCATAACACACCCTAGGAAAAGTAGGGAGTTAGTTGTCTGTGTTCACTTTAAGCTACAAATATATAAATTAGAATGTGATCTTAGTTTTAGATTTCAGTTGAACAAACCGAGGTTCTCTGCCCAGAACTTAAGATTATTCTGAATTTGTCAAAGTCAGCATGCCTTCTTGGCCAACCAAAGAATAATGTGACAGCAAACATGTTCCAACGTATGTATTTTTTCTCTCAAGTAAGTTACTGTACAACTGAAACTCTATGTTTATTTCCAGCGGCACCAAACTAAAATATATTATTCATATTTAGATGCCCCCTACGGGAAACAGAATGACTTACAATGACAGCAACCATCATCCAACACATTAAAACTGGATGGGAGAAGGATAAAATAAATGAGGTGCCAAGAAAGCTTCATACATCCTTAAGAAAACAAAAGCAAAAGCTGTGGTTTTCAAAGATAAAATTATATACTGTGCTATAAACAAGCAAGGCTTTTCATCAGTTCTGAAACAGGAGATCGAAAGCTGCCAAAGGATGCATGAACCACACTTTAGACAAGTAATTTTTCTGTCCAAGCATTCTTACATTTATTACTTCAGATGCAGACAAGCTCCTGCATGACATCAATGGGTAGCTGCTTTCTGTCTCCTCATTCCGTAAAAATTTATCCTTTTCCAAGTGACAAGTGCTGACCTTTCAGTGTACTATGTCTGCTCATGCTTTGCTCCCTTCTACAATCGTTTCTGGTAATATACATCAAAAATGACAAGCAGAAATAAGCGTACTGTGTGTGCTGTGCTGTATAGCTGATGGGTAGGTCTCTGTGATTGCTAATTAGAAAGGATGCTTTACTGGATTATCATACTTGGTATGCAATTACTGCAAAGCGACAACGTAAATTTACCTTAGAGAACAAGGTGTTCAGTATTGATGCTGGAGATGCGTGCGTTTCCCTTCCCCCAAAACCAGTAAAATCCAATGTAGGAAACAATGTACATCTAGAATGGCTTTGTTTTTGTCTTTTAAAGAGAACAAAGATTTCTGTAATAGAATTCAAATGCTTGGCCACCCTTCCTCTACTTTCCTAACCTAACTTTTGTTTCTTTTTAATAAGAAAAGGGAAAGTCAGCAAAACAAAATGTCACCATTAAATCATTTCACAGCATTTTGTGTCAGAAATGTAATGGAAAATGTGCACATCATGGGAAAGGTTACTGTTCTTCCAGAACATCTTTTCACTTGGTTCAGGGCTCATCCCTCTACATAACTGTGCAGACACTACTGATGGTTGTTCTCCCTGGGCTTAATTTGGCAGTTGAAGGATTGTGGCATTTACAGGAAACCACAGTGCAGTGATTTTAGTGGTTACCCAGCTGAAAGTGATGCTATGATTTAGAATAATTACTCTGTTTATGTGCAATGGTAAAAGTCAGTTACTACACCGCATTCCAATGTCAGTCTACACTTCACTGCATATTTCCCTAACATGGAATCACATCAGATCTCAAAGTCAGAATTATAGGGATTTATTGGTCCTGTTCCTCAACCATCAGCACACATGTGATACAACAGCATTACTATGCTTAGTTTAACTCGCAACTGGGGTGGGGGGGAGGTAGGGACACACACATGAACGACAGAGACAGACTGAAAATAAGAAGAATCATTTCAGTCAGTTAATCAAAGAACTGCAAATTAATTTATGCTCGACCTTTGCATTGTTACAGCCAGTGATATGAAAGAGGGAGCAGAACCATATTAGCCTCTGCTAGAAGCTCTTAGATACTCTTGAAGAAAATATAAGCATGTCTTTTTTCTTGCATAACCGTTCCACAGCCTTTCTTCTCAAAAGTAAGTGAAGTTACTAGGCCTTCCTCAAGATGAAGTCATAGAAAGGCTTAAAAATTTAGCTGCAACCTTATTCAAGACAGCAAGGCAAAATTCTTAAATTGTGTTTTTCTCATGTCTTCAAGACAACAATATCCAAAGAACATTTATCCAAATGACAAGATTTAAAAAAAAAAAAAAAGGCACTTTAAAGAGCAAGTATTAAAAAAATCCATTCCAAGGTAAATGTTTAGAAAAAAAAAAAATGAAGAAGGAGGAAGTTGTTATAAACTAATGAAGTGCTACCTGAAACAGTAATATACTGAATTTCTATCTTAATACAGAGTCTTGCCTTCGGCACTGTAAATTGTATTAAGCATAAGCAAATCAGATACAAAAATTTAATTTAACTTAACTGAGATGAGAATGTAAAGGAATCACATGAACTATAAGTAAGAATAACAATCTCAACTGTTCTAAAGGAGAGGCCAGTTTTATTAATTGTAAGGCAAAGCAAAATCTGAATGTAGCCTCGGATATGGTACAAATGACAAACACTTTAAAACAAAAATTAATGAAAATAAAATAAAAACAAACAACAATTTTAAAATAATGTAAAAGAAAACATTAATGGTAATGCAGAAAATAAACGAAACACAATCCTATTTCACAAATTCCTACGATTTGCTTACAGAAAAGAAATTACTTTAGTCTAGATTATTCAATCTGTAATTTAAATGGCCACACCAATACAGAACTAAAGGAAGACAAGCGACAGTAGACAAAATGAAAATAGAGTGGACATCAAATTATGCTGAAATACAGGACCAACAAATAAAACTTACAACTCTATTCCTTTCCCCAAAAAACAAAGACAGTCCACAAAGATTAATAACTTTCTTAATTCTCAAATTATCTATTTAGATGTTATTATATGCAAATTATTTCAGCTACCTCCAAAGTTCAATAATAAAACTTAATTTCTCCCGTAACATACGCTGCATAAAAAGAATCTTCACCAAATGTACCGTAACGTTGAAGAGGCATTATAACAAGAGGGTTTTTTTTTTTTTCCATTTTTCATTATTTATGTTTTCTGAAATATGTTCTCCAGTAAGTAGCTCTGAAATATTTTAAGCTATAGAATTATTAAGCTAAAAATAGTAATAGTATCCCCTATACATGTAGATTGTCTACAGCCCCTCAGATAATAATACCATATGGAAAATTCTTGATTTAGATCCAAATTAGCAACCAACTGCATGCAACGTTGCTCCATTGATTTATTAAAGAAAACTTGTGCTAGATGCATTTTTAATCATGTGAGGAATATTACTATGTTCAATGCTGAAAAAAAGTGACTCAAAAATCTTTAAGCTTTCTGTACCTCTAACTGCTTTTCACGTATGGGCTTCTCTGGTAATGTAAAACATACTCTCGCGTTACTCCAACACAAAATTTGTTTTGAATAGTGTAGATGAAGTTGTGCCCCCAAATATCAGGCCTCCTACTACCAAAACCCCACACAGATTAACTAACTACAGATCAAAGACTTGTCAAAATATTGGGCAACAGTTACAGAAGTGAGAAAAAAGAAGTGTGTAACAGTAACAATCACTATTTTGCATATTAAGATTTCTTACTCAAATAGTCCATAATTTACCATTACGGTTCTATGGACAGACCTTTACTTCAGAAAACTGACTGCACAGATGCTCATTTGGCACTAATTTAGACAAGTTAAAACTGATGCTGCAGCACAGCATTTAAATGGTTATTGTCTCCCCCTGTCTTCTACCACATTGTTTTAACACCTCAACACGAACATTCTCAGGTTATAACTTTCGTAAGTGTAAATTTCAGTTTCATGGCTTCTGTAGCAATGGCTCAGCTTAACAATGCAAAACAACTGAATTGATAAAGAATTTGACATTTGTTTTCTGAGCAGCCTATACTACAAAATGCTCTGACAGGATAACCTTGCTGCACTGAAAGTGACTGAAGCAGTTTGGCCAGAATATGGAGTACATCGCTGTGTCAATCACCGATGTCATTGAATGATGCCGTTACCACCAATGTGATGGACGCATTCAGATGCCAAACGAATTAAATTATGTGATGCAAGTTTGATGCTGTAAAAAAAATTCTTAACAATACCCACAAAAAGAAGAAGCTACCGACCCCATCTGGATAGATATTTTTGCAGCCATAACCTATTACTGGTAACCAGACTGGGAAATAATTTGGTATGTCATCAGCCTCCCCTCTGCCGTCGCAGGTTATGCAATGTCATATTGTCTGTGTCTTGTTTTATTAAAATAATTTTAATCTTCTGAAGAGGCACCTCACTCAATGACCGCTTTATCTAAAGAACTCACTCCGTACTTATAGCAAAGATAATTATGACACCCTCAGCACTGTGTTTGTTTTACGAATTCTTCTGAATCCTAGGCATTACAGAAGAGAAAAAGGTGCAAAGGTCTCTGATGCATGTATTTCCTAAGATAACCAGAAAAATAATACATAAATCCTGAAACACATAGGTGTTTTGGGAACAGATGACAACTGCCAAACATAGTTTCAAGCTGTGATGTACAAATCCATTATTGCAGCACAGACTTGATCAAGAAGCTGTAACTGAAGGAGAGAAAAGAATAACTATATTTTTAAAAGTTCACTGATTGAAAAAAGGTAAAATACTGCTTGGTAGTAGAAAACAAAGTAACCCTGTAGAAAGAATTGCCTGACACTTGTTTACAAGTGGTTATCTTGTTATATACTTCTAAAGTTTATGACACTGGTACACAAGCTTTTCAGATCAGCAGGTTTTAGATATCACTACTAAGAACTTCTGACAATTAATCACCTGAACCAAATATGTACCTGAAGAGTTCATAAAATTCTACTGTTCACAAGGGCTCTACAGATTAAAGCCAATCAAGAGCTTGGGAGTCACTGGTCTACAACTGTAAAAAGATCTAACGTTAAACTCCAAGGAGGTTTGACTGATAGATCACTAAACAGTCCAGGAAATAACAAAGAAAAACATTTGGGGATGCACATATCGCTCCCCCACCTCCAATCACCTGCTAAGAGGAACACTAATAAATCTTGCCAAATATTACAATAATACTCCAGCAGGGTTTCAGAAATTTCATAACACTGAAGAGAGACAAAAGTGTATTTTTTCCTCTATTCTAGTAAACAGTCACACTTCTTCACAATGTTTTAACAGGAAATGCCACTAAATAAAAAAAAAAAAAGGAAATTCACAGAAATCCTACCTTTTTCCTGGAAATTTTTTTTTTTTAAAAAAAAGGTATCATCCTTTGCTGTATATGCACTTAATCAGAAGCACAAAGTAGGCAGAATAACCCTTTCATGCAGTTTCACTCTCTTTTTCAAAATGAAGGATCACTGCTAAGCTTTACACAAAATTAACATTAGGTAGTCCTGTGCATATTTCCCAGCCTTGCTTTCCAACTCTGATAATACAGAATTTAATGGGAACAAATCTTTTCATCATGGCAATATCTCCAAAATTTCTCTTTTGGGTCAATCCTCCACAGACTAGCAGATAATTCCTTCACAGATAAGTCCTTCAAGATCATACAGTATCAAGAATCAAACCAGAAGTGGAACACAAAATCAGTATCCAAAGACCTGAGCTTCTATTATTTAAGTCGCTTGAATTTCCTTAAGAGTTAACCAGGAAAACACTCATGGGAAAAAAAAAAATAATCCGGGCTTCAATTCAGATTCTCCTCCCTCATTCTAGGAAAGTAACAGACAAATGTACCAAAGAAATCCTTTAGGTACCAGGTAAGTAGACTGGTTCCCAATTAACGGAAAATTCAAGAGTCTGCCATGGACTTTTTGAAGTACAGCTTCAATGTTCCAGGCATGTGTACCTTCAGGTACCCGGGTAGTCCAAATGCACACATGCAGAAATAAACTGCACAACTGAACGTTAAGTTTCCTTTCATTCAAGTAGTTCATTCCAATAAAATAAGGCATTTGTAATCTGCTGTATAACATAAGATTGTTGCAAACTGGCTGAATTACCTAACATTTTCCTTGTGATTAATCTCTAGATTAGCAGCCTTAAACTTCTAAAACTACTGTAAATCATAGGCTTTCAGTTACTATGATGGATTGTTAGTTCTGTTGCAGTGCATTTAAAGTAATTAATAATTACTGTCCTTGTTCTGGAATAAACTTGGGCTCATCCAGAACTTCAAATCTAGCCCCTAACAGATAAGGAAGAAGTCCTTAACTTGAAGGCTGGCTTGCCCTTCTGAATGGAAATGGAAGAAACAAAAACACAAAGATGAACCTGTACAAGGCAAACACAATTAAGGAAATACGGCAAATAGCAAGTTCAGGGAGAAAACTTCCAGAGGATTCAGAAGAGCCTGTCTAGAACATACTTGCTGTCAAAACCAGAATTAAAGTAGATCACTTTGTGCAGCTAACGACTCAATCCTTTACACAGTATAAATTATTATCCTAAATTTGATGCATACATTTGTAGCACCAGAACTACAGATGTTGCATACATTTTAAAGATTTTCAGCTATAGTATGATTTGATGACTCAAAGTTATAACAAATCTTACAATTTTACTCGAGAGCTTTTTTCTTTAGTAAATACGACACTGCATATGTTTTCTTCTTTCTCCCTTCCTACTCACCTTCCCCTTTCAGGCTTGCCTTGATACACTGACTGCACATGCAAAACATGACACTTGCTTGAAATATGAGACTTAGTATATTGGGACAAATAAATACTTTCACAATTACTTACTTCCTAGTGAACACCTGCATTAAAAATAAATACTACATACACAATAATTTGCTTTGCAGTTTTACTCTTTTTGAATACTTTACAACCAGTGTTCAAATCTAGGTTTTCAAAAAATTCTATATTCTTTCAAATGCATGACCTTATTCTATTGTATCCTCTCTGTAATGCTGAAGTAATAATTTTCCCTCAGCTGCTGCAAATCAAACTAAATGGAACATTCTAACTTAATTGACAATAAAGCACAAAAATTCAATACACAAAACTATGAAAGAATGTATTCCTATATGCTTGCTCTAAATTGAGTGATGAAGAAGTCTAATGCTTTTTCAGAGATTTCTTTAACTGGTCAAATACATTTTTGCCCCAGACATAAACGATATTTTAATTTTACTCTGCTTTTCTCAAATCTAGTATTGAGATATCCATTTTAGCTAATGCATTATATTCCTACATATTACCAAGCACATCTTAAAGCCAACAACTGAAGCTATATTTTTTTTTTAATAGTGGCTGTTGAGAGCTGAATTATTTTTTGAGAAGCCACTTCTTTAGAAGTGAAGTCATTTAGAAGTCTTCCCTTGGAAGATTTTGAACCAGATTAGCCTGTGGATTCTTCTTTAAAAAACTGTTCTACATATTAAAATAAAAAGCAGAATTCATCTTAATTTTTCTTTTACCACAATGGAATAGACAGTAATAATGTGCCAGAAAGATTTTGTGTGTACAGTGGTACAATCACTCAGTCTGGAATACGGTGCAAGATGGAGGGCAAGCTTTGCCTATTATATACTGAGCCACCTGAAATATACTTCCTCATCATGTTTCTACTAAACATGGTTAAGTTCTAAAGGGAGCTACCAGGGAGCTATTTTAAAAGACCTGCATTAGTGAGTTACACCCTCACACACACACAAAAAAAACCAAAACCAAAACCCAAACAAAAAAACAAACCCAAACCCCTCAAAAAAAACCCCAAACCAAAACACCTCAGGAGGCACGTATGAATCAAGCAATTCCTTTGCAAGATCTATCATTCTAAGTGATTCATGCAAGACTGTAATAAAGCTCTCAGGAAACCTATTAAATGTCTAAACTATATACAGCTTTAAAAGATTCACAGAATGAAACAAAAGCATCATTACATAAATGTTTTCTAAACCAAAGAGCAGAGGTCACCTCTACAAAGAAATATATGCTTGAAAATTATTCTCTGAGTTTGTTAGACAACATATCTTTCACATCAAGCTTTACCAACTACCATATTTCAAAATATGTCTTCAATTTCAAGCAAATATTATCAATATCTGATTACTCTTTAAGATTGAGTAATATATTGTTATAGGTACCCTCTGGTTTCACAATACTTCAGTTTGAAGCTCACATTATAACTCCTTTCACTAAATTCTTATCTCTTTTAAGAAGTGCTGTTTCTCCATGCCTTAAATGAAACTTATCTGCGTCAAATATAAAATATTAAAACCCCTCCATATTTTACTGCTATTCCTCTCAAAACTCAGTTATTTTGTGTCAAAGGATATTAAAAATCCACACTTTTCTCTAATTACAAATATAGCTTCTCTACTGTCATCGATGATGTTACAGATCAGACTTTGCTTCATTTTAGTAAATGTTTTCAATTAACTTTTTGATGTTCGACTAATTTGTAAATCTTGACTGTGCCACTCACTAATCTTGTAAAAAGCAAAAAATTGCAGAAGTGTTTAGTCAATAAAACTGACACAGATGTACAAAAAAGAATTTATAGAACAAATACACTGTAAATTTTTAAAAAAAGTGTACCAAAAAAAAAAAAAGATCACAAGATCCCTTTCTATGGCCAAAATCACAAAACCTAAACTTTCAGCTTCAGTGCATGCTACTGTACTGAAACAGTCAATCTATATAATCTGACATGAGTGACTAAAAAAAAAAGCCCTGTCTTGATATGTCTATATTTTATCTATAAATATAAAAATATTAATGATCATTTAAGTAATATATGCATATGGCAACTATTAGCACATATAAAAGTAGGAAACATGTCGATAAGTTTTAGCCAAAAGCTAGTAATTAAAGATACTCTAATTTTAATCACTTTTTTTGGGTACAAAACTATAGTCATTAATGGTTCATTAATTGGCTGAACTTTGCCTTATAATTTATCAGAATGAAACATACTTTTTAGGAAGCATTTAAAATCCTTTCACAGGCAATTATTTAAAGATTTTAAACTATATGAACAGCAAGTTAACTAAAGACACTGCACCTATAATAAATAATCCCTCAGCCATTCAACGCTACACACAAGCACCTAAAATGGAGATTAAAAAAATGAATCTCCATTAGTCAAACAGTAATAACTAAACGATTTAATATTTTTCATTCCAGATTCATTACTAAATACTCTGCTGCATTATTTGAAATAAGAAATAATTGCTTATCTTCCTCTAATCCTTATTCAGCAACCCCCAAAGTGAGAATGTCACACGAATCTTAAGAAAAACCTACAAGAGGCATGTAACCAGCCCTGTCTAAGGTAACACACAGCAGGGAAAGCAAGAAGGCCCACCAAGATAATTCCCTAAATCTGCAGTTTCAGTAGTTGAATATTTCCATTTATCTTAGTGTTCAACTCTGACATTCAGAAAAAACCCTCTGTAACATCCCCACAAATGTCCCTTTTCCTAGTTACAGATGGGTAGGAAAAGGTAAAATTAAAATCCAGTAATTACAAAACATCTGTTGAGTGAAGAGCAAAGATGATGACAAAGATGACTAGTTTTCTGATAAAGTTTTGGCTTTAATAGCAGACAGTACTAAACAAAATGGATATTGAAAAAATACTTTTCCCTCCTAAACTTCTCTTGCTTACAAGGAGCCCTACCAAATTGCCTTTAAAGTAACACTTTATTTCTACTACCACAGAGTCTTGCATGATGGTACAGGCAGGAGAAAGCAGCAGTGTAGGCAGAAGGTTGCTTCTCTTTGTAACAGAAGAGAAAGAAAAATTCTGAAAACTTTCTCTGTCACAGCAATGCTCTGTGGATCACACCCCTACACAGCTTTGGCTGTATATCAGAAAGCCTACCTGGTAGCTAGGATCTTATCACAGTCCCCGAATTTACTCACATCAAAAGAAATACAGCTTTAAGAACAAAAAAAAAAATTTATACGATCATTTAGTAATTATCAAAAATAATCGTCCACAGCACTTTTAGAAGCAGTGGTCACCTAACTTGGATAAAATTGCAGCTATTTATAAGAAAAGCCAAGTTCTAAATTCATTGTCTCTTTTAAAACTAATACGGAAAAAAAGGCAGAATATTTAAGAAAATATTTTTCAGAGGATTATGAACAAAGGATTGGAACATAAGAATCTCCTTTTCTCCCCCTATGCATGATTACTATTTTGTTTCCAAGCCTAATTATAAGGATGGTTTATGAGAGAATTTCTTGGGTTTTGGCATGTATCATGCTTATTTTTGGCCCATCTAAATTACTACTAAAATCTTTTCATGTGGTAAACAAGACATACCACTAATTTTCTGCTCTATTTTTTAATGGCAACTTAAATATACAGTTTTTCATGGCATTTTCTCATCTTATCATTTATGTCCTCAAATGTGATATTTAACACTTCGAGAAACAGTCTGAAGAAGTAAACTAATTCACTGCCTTTTTCACCCTAAAGCATAGTACATATTGTTCCCAGGATTCCTTCCCCCAAAAAATGGACTTCCTGCATCTTTTATTTCTCATCAACAACAGGACTGAAGAAAGTCCTTTATCTTGTTGTGGACAGTTAAAAGCTGCTGCATCAGTTCTCATCAGTATAACCATATCAGCAATCACTGCAACATCCTGCCTCCATTTCACAGTTTGGTACCAAGGAGGATCTAGGAGTACCTAGCAGTAGTAGCTTGTCCATGTAAGGGAGAGTCACACAGTTACTGATGTGCTCGTACAGGCACTCTGCCTCCAATTTGGAAATAAAAATACTCTCTGGCACACAACCCTTGAAATTGTATCAACTTCTACAGCAATTCCTATGCTGGAATTGATAATAAAATCAGCTATTCTGAGTACGAGACATCTGTACGTGGGACACGTCCTGATTCTAAAGCTATGTGCTGCTTCATATATCATTTATTCTGACTTTTCTCCTAACTCTGATTCCTTGAAATAAATTAGAAGATATATTAATACTTCCCGTTAAAAACAAACATTATATCTGAGCTACAGAGAAGATCTTGTCCAGAACAATCTAGTTGAAGCATACAGGACCTAAATGTAATACTGTTTTTTACATGAACTTATGAGATCATTTCAATGAAAGCTCAGTAGATTCAATTAAAATCTGCCTTCTGGTTGCTAAGCTCCATTAGCATTCTTTCAAGAACTGTGAGCAGTTTCTACAGATTCACAAAGAGGCCACAATGCCAGCTCTGAAGTCAAATCAGCAGAAGTTGTGGTCAACTGTAGCTATTCAACAGCAGCTATGCTACACTTTAATTAGATTTCTGCACCTACTAAAACACCATTCAGAAGATTTTTTTTTTCACTTCTGTTTCAGATGAGAAATATGATTATCAACCCCTTTCATGTTCTGCGTTAATGGAGGTAGCATTAATACATTTTTAAAAATATAAATTCCTCATAATCCACATTTCAGCTCATAAAATTGTTAATGATGCTAATTTAATTACTTTTAGGATGCTCCTGTAGCTTTAATGTCATTAAATTGCTGGTTTGTTTATCTTTCTGACCTGCTCTAAAATATTGACAATTCACCCTAACAAGAGAAAATTAATTCTCTTGTGTTAGAAAAACAGATTATCTTAGTTATTTACATCTTAATCCACAGCGCAAATATGTTTGGCAGGTCAATAAGTAAATCAAGTCAGTATTTCTGATATAATGTTTCCCCTAAGTAAGTTTTTGTTTGTTCTTTTAAAAAGCACGTTCTCTTCATTATAATCACGATGACAAAGTGATGAAGGTGGAACTTTAATTCCTCTTAAGGTCTGAGCATCAAACCTACCTGACTAGATTTTCATTGTCTCCAGTCCCTTTGCAGGTAGCACATTCAGTCCTTAAATCCTCCGACTTCGGCTTCTTTTGTAGAACAGACTGCCTTTGTCTTCTTTCTCTGGGAATCCGTTCCTGTCATAGCAGAAGGCAAAAGAAAGGAATGGGGGGGGAAAGGAGGGAGGGAAAGCAAATATTTTCAATTATAGCACTGAAAGTAACACTTCAGCCCAAAGTTTTAATTTTTTTGTGAAACTGTTAAAAAAACAAACAAACAAAACACTATATTCCAACCTCAGCTTTTTCTTCTTCAGGCACAAAGCTTCGTTTTCGTCCTCTAGTTCTCTAGAAAAAAATATATTTAAAATTTAATATTAGGTAACAATGTTTTTGCTACTTATCTATTATTCGTAACAACAAAAACATACCACAGCAGAAAATTTAAAGCATTAACTACAGAACCACTGCAAGACTACTTGTCAGATGTCAGAACAACAGCTTCAGATCCTGGATATAAATCTACAGAACTAGCAAAAACAAAAAAAAATTCAAATACATTTGTTGACCTGAGCATGTGGAGCCTTATGCCAAAAAAGACGGCTACCAGAACTACAAATCTCTTACAGACTTTGCACTAACTTCCCAATACTAAAAAGCATAATTTGAAAATTGATATGGACAGTATATTACAGTAGATTCCTTGAACACTTACAAGTGCTCTACCTGTAAGCCAGACTGTCAGATTCAAAAATACCAAAATTTAAAAACTTCATCAAAACAGAAACAGAAAATAGTCAAGAATTAAAGCTTTCAAACTGAAGCTTCGTATAATGACTATATGGCAAATACTCATACAGCTGTAGCGTATACCAACATATAATGGATAAAACCAGATGAAATGGGTAATATAAAAAGTTGAAACTATTTCAGTATTGTAGTTGGCCAAAAAACTGGGTGGCCAACAAATACCAACAGTGCCGAGGAAAAGAAGTTTCCAGGAAAAGCAAACACCAAAGGTTTACGATCAGCTCTAAATAACTACATGCAAGTCCAGTTTCAGTCAATATATATTTATCTCTGAAATAGCAGCCACAAGCTGACAATATCATGCCCTTTCCTCCTTGTTTAACAAGGAAAGAAAATTACAAAGGATACGGAAGGAAAGGCAAAACGTCAGAGACTATTCCACTAACCCACAATGTCTGATACTTTGACACAAATAAAATAAATGAATAAATAAACAAACAAACTTTAAAATGCTTGTTTTTCTCTGAGGAAATCATCACTTAGGAAGTAATTTGTCATATGATAAAAAACACTGCCTACTTTATGATTTCTTAAAATTTGTTTTGAAGCAGCTAGTGTTCATCTCAGAACAAGTAAAAACCAGCTGATCAAAAAGAAAAAAAATCATTAAAAAAAGATCAGTTGAGAATAACAAGCAGCCATAAATCCAATTCTGAAGAAGCAACTAACACCATGTTTCTTCTGTTTGGGGTCCTCTTTGAAGGTGATTTATATTAGTTTCAAATTAATACTGTTCACTATTTTAAACTATTTTATACATTTAAATATAGTTATACTGTAAACCTGCCACTTCAACACATCTATACCTTTCTACCTATACAGATTTTGATATGCGCATGTTAATCGGATACCATTTGGGAGGGTTTTTTTTTTGTTTTAGCCAAGACTTCACTCTGTAGTAGAAAGGAATGTAGTAGAATGGAACAGCGGTCTATTTTGTGCATCTTTAGAATACATTAATAATTCCCTTTCACATTTCCCTAAAGACAATTTATAAAAAATTGTAAAACCTCATCTATCCAAATAGATAGTTCATCCAAATCTGGAAGAACCAATTTATTACACATAACTGATTTTATCAACGCAATATTAGAGGTATTAATGTAACATGGGCTATATGTCAACTACACATTATACAACCCAAGGTCACTCTAACTTAAAACTAGAGAAAAGAAAGTTTGATCCGACATCAGCACATTAACTGCCAATTTTACTACTTTCAGTCTCTGGCATTAGTCCTAAGAACACTTAAAACTTTGACAATTTTAGGCCATGTAGGCCCTGCTGAATGTAGCTGTGTAAAGATTAAAAAGAAGTAGGTGTAAAAGTGTAAGCCAACATATGCAGTGTTATGGTCCTCACTCTCCATGTTTAAGCAGCAAGAGACAATAATGCATGCTTCGTACAGTCAGAGTAATGCCATTTTGAAAACTAATATATAATTTGGACATACAGGTAACAATGAAATTATTTTTTACCCTAAGTGGAAAAGATTACAAGTTAATAACTATATTTTAAGAAGTGATGAATCATGTTTAAACTTTATCTAAAAAATGGAGAGACAAGATTTATAAATAATTTAGGCACCTTTGTCAAGAAAATCCTGGTTTTCATCTGTCTATAATGTGTGATGTATATGACAAGGAATGTCACATTAAGTTATGCCTTCATTACATTTCCATTACATTAGACCTACATTAGATTTCTAAACCTTCAAGCATACATGAATCTTTTTGACAATCGCTAGAAAACAACATTAAAATCAACATATTTGACATACACATTTGTAGGATATTTTATATGCTTTTAAAGTAACAGAATTTTACATTAATGTTTTTGCAATTTCCACACTTAAACATATTTGCAATACTAGCTTCTGCTCAGAATCATCTTACTATTGTCAGCATTCACAATGGAAAATAACACTAAACTCACAACTTAAAATTGAATATTCTGTGATTTTCAACAACAGCCTTCCAGTAATTAGGCATTTGTAATTTTACATATGTTTTCACTGAAGTTACCTTACAGATTCACAGAAAAGAATTAGATAAACCTGGATTACTTTTTCCAGTATTTTTCATTGCTGTTTGCCTCAAAGTACTGTATTTGCATTTTAAAATGCTTTGAATAATTTCTGTCATTAGTGGGCTCAGAATCAGAACATATTTTAAGTATCAAATATTAGAGCTGCATGGACTTGCCATAAACAATTCCAAATTTAAGATTTCTTACAAAAGAAAAGCTTAAAGGAACAGTTTTATTATATATGTCCTTTATTATATATGTCCAATGGTAAATACAACTGAAATAAACTTGTGCATATTCAGAATTTACTTGGAAACAGATATGTTAATCCAGTATAAGAAGCACATAAAGGCAGTGATTTTTTTAATCAAAACACTTGGCAATTCAATACTATAGAGATATCTTCAATTTACAACTTCTCTATATCATAAAACAGAGCAAGTCAGTTTTGTGAAATTTGTCCCTGCATTTCCAAAGTGCTCAAACAGTAAGTTAGGAAAGCAAAGCAAAAAGTCATGTGATCAGCACACAGGCAAAATCCCCATTAATGCCAGTGCAATCCCAGCAGGTTTTTTGTTTCACTGCAAAAGGTAGATATGCTTTAAAATATCGACCACGTGGAGTAGACAACTTAGTCCGGAAAAATCACAGCTAGATCTGGATTAGACAAATGCAACAGATACACCGCAACTGCCTCAAGATATCACTTTAGGGCAGGAATCAAAAACAAAGTACTGAACAATGGAATGTGGTTCATAATATGTAACTATATATTTTCTGTATATGGAAGTAAAAGGTTTCTGTAAAAATTATTTCAAATGTTGACATTTAATGACGGATGATTGGCAAGTCTTTGGCTGTGTCTCACTTACTTGCACAACTCTGGAATTCATTCAATGTGCACTCAAGCAAGAGATAAGCATGCTATGTGTTCAGACACTTCCTCGCTATTAACAGGATTCCAGCCACTGAGCTTTAGATTCCACAGCATCAATGGAATCACCATGCAGGCATCTACATTCTGGTTACTACACAGGCAACTTAAGATTCCAGTTGGCAGATAAATTACATGCCTATAGCCAAGGGCTAATTAAGTACTGATCCTATATAACCTTAACTACCCCAGAAAATCAAACTTATGCCAAGGCCGTGAAAGGAGGTTGTAGCGAGGTGGGGGTCGGTCTCTTCTCACTAGTAACAAGCGATAGGACGAGAGGAAACGGCCTCAAGCTGCTCCCGGGGAGGTTTAGGTTGGATATTAGGAAAAGCTTCTTCACCGAAAGGGCTGTCAAACATTGGAACAGGCTGCCCAGGGAGGTGGTTGAGTCTCCATCCCTGGAGGTATTTAAAAGAAGGGTAGATGTGGTGCTTGAGGATATGGTTCAGTGGTGGAGTTGGCAGTGATAGGCTAGCGGTTGGACTCGATGATCTTAAGGGTCTTTTCCAACCTTAACGATTCTATGATTCTGTGACACACAAGGCAGATATTATTTTAAATTTGATATCCTTACACAACTGGGGCCCTTAAAAAATAAAATTAAAAATAATAATAATAAAAAGAACAAATGTTAAAACCAGCCAAACTAGTCAAATTTTACTTCCTAATACTATACCATAACACTCCTATTCCCCCCCTTCTCTGGTGACTTCTTAACCTGTCCTTCTATATTACATTCAAACTATGTCTCCCACCATATTTCCCAAGTTCTCCCTATGTTCCCAAACTAAAGGGAGGACACAGTAGGACAGGTTCCAAACTACAAGTGTTCTACACCAGACACTGAGAGACCAAACACAAAGGATAACTGAGCTCGTAACTAAAACCTCTTCCTTACCCAGCACTTTTCCTTCCCACCCAACTGCTCTAAAAAGACCCAAGAACTTTATTACCTTAGGCATACATACAGCTCTATCAAATTTTGCCATAATGGGCCAACAGGTTTCTAGAGGCAATGCTACCAGAACAGTAGGCAACTGCATAACTTGCTTTTTTTAGGAAACCAAATTTAAAGCTATTCTTTTCTGAAAAAAAGAAACAGTCAAAAGATCTAGCTGCTGTCTCAAGAAGAATGTTCCTTACACTGAACAGAAATTAAAGAGAAAAATAGTGTCTTATTTCATTAGCAGTACATCCCAAAATAATCTAAACAGACCAAGAAAGATCAATTAAAATTAAGATGCAAGCATAAAATGAAAGTATTTTTAAACCAGAAAAAAAATCAATTAAAAGGTAAAAATAAAAGGTAAAAATAGATTACATTTTTTGTATAATATTTGGGGGGGGGGGGGGGGGAACCACCTCTATACATCAGCAAACTGACTGCTAATTAAACTCTAAAATTACACAAGATGATGTTCCCTCAGGTATACAGACTGAGCCATTTGGTTCAATGAAATCATCGAGGTGAAAGCAAGCCACCTTTAGCAAGAATACTGTACTAAGGTTTAGCTTTCACAGCAATCTTAATGCCCTCCCTCAGAAAAGAGTAATGCTCTGGGTAAATGAAGCCTAAATAATAAAAATGTCCCTTTTGGTCTTTTACTTCAAAGCTTGTCATCTACGGAAGCTGGAGAACCATCCCACAGTATTAAAGCATACACCATTCCTCTAAGATATTTCACGAACTTCTGACTTCACATACAAAATCTGGGAAAAAGAAAAAAAAAGAAAAAAAAAAAAGAAAAACCTGCTTCTTGCCTCTCCAACGTTTTAAAAATTTATACAAGACATTACAAGACTAACCTACGGAGAAACAGTGATGGACACGACATGCAAATAGCTATCAAACCTGAAAAGAAAGAGAAGTAGAAAAAGAACAGCATTTGCTTGCCCCTCTCTAATTTATTTGGTAATTATCTAAGCTGACAGTTACTAAAATATTCCATAAAATATATAGTATTTTACAATATATAAGTAATAAACCACAATTAAGAATGTTAGGGAATGCCTCTAAAAACAGGAAGAAATTAGGAGAACTAGGGCAAGGGAAAGAAACCAAAAACGGGTTTCTTTCAGCCATCATGTTTTGTGACGCTAAAGTAAGCATCTGTTGTGTGCAGCATTCTACTGCTGTGGTATGGAAACTTGCATAACAGCTTAAGGAATTAAGAAGAATTAGGAAATAAATGGCTGAAAAATAGAATACTAACATAAGAAATGAATAATTCATGGCAAAAGAACAAATGATACAACATGATGTGGATCAAATGCATGAGTGATTTGGAACTAGGGTGACATTTTCAGAGGATATATGGACAAGATATCAGTAGAGGTTTGGGGATAACGTGATTCCAGCTCATGGAAGGAAGTACTGTACTCAAGACCGCTGGAAAACCAGACAGTTAAAAAAAACTATCCAAAATGGAATGACAAATGTTGAGGGAAAAACGTGATCAGCAATGGGATCAAACTGCCAATCCAAAGGTGGGAGAAGAAAGACTGAAGTGGGAGTCTCCATTTTGGACTTGGAAAAACTAGAAGTGAATACTTAAATTTTACATTTCAGTTGCTCATAAGCAACTCACTCACAACAGGGCAACAATACAAAACATATGCAAAATGAAAAAGATTAGACAATGCATTGACTGTAAGATATTGAATATTCTCAGAAAGATAAATTCTGTACATGAGACGAATGAAAGATATCTGTAAGGAACAAACAAAATCTTAGGATGAGTCCAGAACTCTCTGAAAGGAAGCAGACTGTTTGCAAAACAGCAAAGGAAACAAAGCAGCAAATCAAAGCTGAAAGGAAAGAGACTGACTGCTGTCGCTCACAGAGACAACAAGTTGGTATGTTGGTTTCAAAAGATGAAAGCAGAATGGTGAACATGACCCAAAACCACCATGGCTATCAGCAAACCACATCGTTATGCCTCTCTCTGTTGTCCATAAGACACATGCTTTAAATCAGTTCATCCACAGACAGCAACAGAAGGTAGAATGCTCTCTTGGAGCAGTTTTGGTTTGCCAACTCAAAGAAACGGAAAACCAAGAATTCATCAACTGACCAAAATGGAGGTGGCAATTCCCAACAGTCATAAATGCTCTTCTTAAATATAGCGCATTGCCTGAAGTGCTCCTGGAGGATAAAAATTCATACTGGCACCTGTTTAACTTCTGCTTCTACTCCAGAAGCGATACATCAGTTATTAGTATTATAAAGACATGGAAAAGAATATGAAATACTGAACACAGCTGTGGTCAGCAACAATGCTTCAAGTCTACTTCGCATAAGGTGAACTAGCATGGTTCTGGATTTGATCTGCTCAGTCACTTTGTTTTTCAGTAACCCAATGGTGATTTCTGCAAGGCAATTCCAAAAAGTTATTTGAGAAAGCTAATTTAAACCCAAGAGGGATTAAAGCACAATGATACTTAACAGAATTTAAGAGATTACCAGTCATTCTCAGAAGTCATACTCATTCTGCCAACTATTTCAAACATCACAGTAGACAGCACTGTACCCAGTTTCTCCTTTGCTTACTATGTTACTTGATTAGAATTTATTTTAATTGTTTGCACACACACACACAAAGGCAGCAGAGGCCCAGCACATCTGCTTATGCCGTTGCACCTGTGCAAATTCAGGGGTTTCATTCCATTGGCGTGTACTGCTTCTGCTAGTAGGCAGGAAAGATGACCTGTTTTATGCTGGTGCTTCTATACCTCTTGGATGTCACAGAAACAATATTGGCAGATACACAGGGCTCTTCTTTTCAGCACTGAGTTTCTGATACCACTAATAGTGCTGGCACGGTGAGGTAAGTATTATCTTCATAAAGGTGAGCACAGGAAGTTCAGTCAGTACTCCAAATGCTCCTGGAGTTTGGGGTCACATGATATCATTAGGAAGGTGTGCATTTTCATCTAAATAATTCAAAACTAGTCACAGATTTCACACTAATAAATTTATTAAATTACTGCAGACACACCTCACTTAAAACTATTGGTATTATGAAAATTTCTTTATTGTGTAAAAAGTTCACAGATTTTTTTTGTGTTGTAATTATTAGAGGGCCAAATGTGAAGAACTTAAGATGCTTTGATTTTTGTAGGTCTGCAAATCTCACATTTCTCTGAAACACCACACATTTGATTTTTGTTTCTCTGCCTGTCTGGCAGCTACAGTGACTGCTCTACAAAGACGTACAGCTACATGAAATACACAGCAAAGAGGGCCAGCATAAGATTACAACTGTGTTTTAATCCTGCTTCCTATCTAAAAGCTTCAGTCATTTTTTATCTTTTGTTACCTTATAGTTGACACACTAATATTAATGAGAAACTTCCACAGTTTTACCTCGTGCCAAACTATGGTTCATTGATACATATCACACCTATCAAAAACTTTCTAACCCTAACCCTCTCACTCACACAGCATTTAACATATACTTGTTAATGACCATCTAAAGACAAAAAATAAAAATATAGAAGAAATCAGTATATATCAGAATGCTGAGAGTGTTCTGCTCTGCTTTTCTTTCATATCAGAGTCATTTTCAGTTCTGTAGCAATGAAATGACTTCTTGCCATGACCTCTTTCTTTGGAATGATTCCATAGCAAACAGAACTGGGAAAACACGCGCTACTACCAAAAAAGTAACCTAATGACATCACTGTGCTAACTATCGAAAGCATGTATAAAGCAAGCTATAGATTTTTCAGAAGCCTGAGAAAAAAAAACACAGGTTGAAACTGCACAGATAATGTGATCATTACCGTTACCATTTTGCTAAAATAGCAATTAATTGATCATTACACGCAATCCTTATTAAGAGTTTAATGTTATAAACATGCTTTGCCAATGAAAAAGTTACATTCAAGCCAGCTGCAGAAAAATCCCTTTGACATCCTTTGCTTTGTTAAACGACAGAAAAAATATTCTATTGATGGTACCAGACATAAAATTATTTTAAATAAAGGACAGCTATATAGACACCAGATGGCACACTCGCTCAAGACAGATCAAAGTGAATACCTTAAATGGTACGTATCACTAGTATTCAAAATATATCTCTGAAATAATTATTTAATTTTCTGGAAAGCTGGCAGTAATAAAAAGGGAACTGTCAGTTAAAAATAAACAGCAGTGAATCAAAATATCATTACAAAGAGAAACAAGTCAACCATGAAGCGTAATTAAACAGAATTACAATTCCCCCTATTTTTTTTTTATGTTTCCATTCTCTTGAGAACCTTTATTTTCTAGAACAGCAAAAATTTTGCAGTATCCCTGCTGTCAAACTATACTATCACTGAATCTGGATATTAACTTGAAACTACTGTTTCTAAGACAAAAATTTAACAGAATTTGAGAACTCGCAGGATTGCTTTACATCCTTTTTAACACTAATAACCTCCAAAGCACACCGTTTGGAGAACCGAAACAGAAGTGGGAGAGCAAAAAGGCCAGAAAAAGTCAGTTCGCAGATGTTGCTAAAAGAAGTGACCCTTTTCTAGAAAACTGGACTTAAATGCACGTATTTGCAGAAGTGATAGATATGCTAGTTACCCTTACTTACAGAGGTATTGATACCTACACCATCAGAATACCATTTGGAATATGTCCATCTCTTCCTGCCTTTGCTACATCAAAAAGAAGCGATCTTTCATGTATGGGTTTTTTTTCCTCCCCACTGTCTTAAAAAAAACAAAGTGAAACAAAAAAACCCCAACAACGAAACCAAACAAACAAAACAACCCCCAAACAAACAAATCCAAACGCAAAACTCTGGTATACTCCATTCACTTCAAGCATTGTGGAAGAGCTGCATCAATTTATCTTATTTTCCTCCTTTCTAAATTTGATCTCTGTCAAAGAGTGTCCTATACTATCATGTGTCCATGCATTTGGCAGGCTGATTGATCTAGCTTTTATATGTTTTTATTGACATGTCATAGACTCAGTTGAGCTTTTACGTTCAGCGTGGAAAAACCTTATGTTTCAGAAAGCTGAGTATTTTGTCCTAGAACATTAATGTTCACGGGACAGCAATTTCTTTTAAGTTGAATATGGCAAAAACATTACTATTAGATAGTTGCTTTAAAAGGTCTTCCATGTATTTATTTAGAAGTCATATTTAAATGGCTGACTAGTTATTGACAATATTAATTAAATGATGACAAGTATAGATAAGTGTTTTAAAATTATTTGCTGTTTTTATGAAGCACTGATACTTATACTCAAATTGGAATTTATGTTCTGTTTTTCTCCTGCAGCCATATTTTATTCAAGCTTTGTATCTATGACATCACATAATTATATTACCCAATAGATGTTTGTAAAGCATTTTGGTGGAAATAGTTCAGTTAAAAATAACATAACAGTCCTGTTTATCTTTTAATATACTCTAAGAAAAACAAAAAATCACTTCTCTACTATTTTTTCTTATTTGAAAAAAAAAAAAGAAAAAATTATTCTAAATAATAGGCTTTATTTGTAAAACAAAAGCAGTGTACACAACAACTCCCTGTGCTAAAAACAGTTTGTAGGTGCTTTGCCAATATTTTTTATTATTGTTATTTTTTAAAACTAATCTACATAGACCATTCAAAACCTAAACCTCTGCTAAGAGTATCCTGACACAGATGTAAGGCTAAGTACCTCAGAGACTTAAGATGAGAAAAACCTAAAAAAAAAAAACAAACAAAACCAAACCTGTTAAGTTCATAAAGGAAAAGGAGGAGGAGAAATAGTACAGGTTGCAGAAGGTAAAATTAGATGTCCTTCTTATTTTTTGCAATAATCCAATCCAAAAGGAATCTGTAAGATTACATTTAAAGTGGGAAAAAACCCCACCACTATTTTCTTTAAAAACCAATTTAGCTCTGGAAAAAGGAAATCCACAATATCAATGAATTCAGGTGTTCCGAAGGATTAAAAAAAAATTGCAGGACTTAAGTGCACATCCATAATTAGACTGGATGAGAAACAATGGTAAAATTCTGAACACTTCTAAAAGGGTCTTTTATTCTTCATAGTACAACCCAAGCAGAAAGAAATTAGAAAAAAATACTACAAATACGGAAAAAAGCAACTTTTCATGAAAGATTGTATCCTTTACCATCTCTGAGATCAGTGTTACCAAAGAGGAGCTGCAGAACAAGCTGACAGCAAAATATCAATTCTGAAAATACAATTTATCATTAAATATTTTTAGCATATAGGCTTAATCATATGTATTTGTATAAAGTGTCTTAAAAATACTAGCTATTATTGTCATCAGTAACACCTAATGCAACTTTATGAAAATAAAATATTAGGGCTTAGCCACAATTTGTGTGAAGAAAGTAATGAAGTGTTAACTAGGATAAACCACTACAATGAAATCCAAACATGTAAGATGTATTCTGTTCCCTTAGGTATGTGGCAAAAAAAAAAAGAATTAAAAAATAAAATTTAAAAATCCCCAAAACCAAAAAACCACAAAACCAACTTCTTTCAATTATATCAATTCAAGATAAATTTATGCAAAACAAATGGAAAAGAGCAACAGATACACAATTCAACAGCTTTATAATTGCACTTGTTCATCGTAACCGTAAGCAAGGCTGATTACACACTGTTAGCTAAGCAGGCTTGCCAATTCCTTCCAAAATAAAACTAGATCAAATAAAACATGGCCTGAGATGCAAAATACACTGAGAAGAGAGGACTCTGAAGTAGGAAGTATATTTTCAAATTGTTAATTTTTTCTTCTTTATTTTTTCTTCTTTATTTTAAACTATTTTAAAAGGATTTGAGCAGCGAGTATACAAAGGACAGAAGAAGTTTCTGGTCACAGTTGTAGAAGTGCACCACACATGTTCCCTGTGTAGTCAGACTCAAGTAAACTTCATATGAGAAAGTGTTCAAAGGTCAGGGTTTCTTCCCCTCAAATATACAGACAGCTCCAGACCTAACGAATTAAAAAGTATTCTCTTCCTAAAAAGAAACAGAACAAAACAAACAAGCAAGAAAAACTATCACCAATTTCTCTGGGTTCATAGCAAAGGTGAATGGGAAGCCCATACTGCCAGGAAGTTATCTAGTAAGTCTTCAGAGGTCTGTTATCTTCATTTCGTTATACAGCCTAAGTGCACCAAGACCATGAAACAGTTGAAACAAAGGAATTCAGCCTAGTTCAGAGAAAGAAATCCAGTAGGAGTCAAGGGTGTGAACCTTCCCTTTCAGAGTTAAGTAGAAGACAGAAATGAATAAATAAATATATACTAAATATATAATTGAATAGATAAATAACCCGTCAGCTATGCTATGGGAAAGCTAAAAGCATGGAGATAACTTTGACCAAGGAGCCCTATCCACAGGTCAGCAAAGATGTTATCTTGTCAATCTGTATGTTGGAGAAAAGGAAAAACCTGGAGAACTGAAAAAGAGAGCCTAAAAATTCAAGGAGAGGAACAAAGTTTTTCTTAGACTGGTAGCTGTAATTCCTCCACAGTACAATTCTGTACTGTGCCAACATACTAGTCCACTCGAAGTAAATTTCATGTCTGTATTACATACCACATTTGTAGACATACTCTCTAACACATGAGGTGCAAAATCATCACTGTAGCACATCAGTGTCACAGCATGAGGGGAACACTTCAGAGCAGACTTACTTCCATTTAGCACAGAAGGAGGTGGGCAGTTATTACATGGGCATTAGAACAAACCAATCTGTCTTCCAAAAGATTTCTGCACAATGTTTCGTATCACTCTTTTGTCTATTATTACTACGAATGTCCTTCCTGTGATACTTTTAGTCCTCTTCAGTCCCATAATCATGATTCCTCACCCCCAATACCACTATATTAGGTATAAAAAGAGGAAAGAGAGAGAAAGAAAAATTACCAAGGAGATGCAAAAGGTTCAGTAGGCAGAAACACCAGATAAGTTTTCTTTCTGTATGAACAGCATGACAACGGTCATTTCAACTTACCCATACAGCTGTAAGAACCTTCATGTTCTTACACGTACAGACGAAGGGAACTTTCCCTCAGTGACAAAAAGAAAGAAAAAAGAGTTTCTTTCCTACAGAGGTTCTCAATTATTCACAAAATTTAATTTTGGATTACTCACACTCCTAATAGTTTGAGCCAAATTAATCATTTTGGCTTGAGTTGGTCTTGAAGTTCTTCTTGGTCATAAGCCAGGAAAAGGAAACCGTTAGGTAAATCAAAGCTGCGGCCCAAACGTTCCAAATATTTTGAAATGTAATTAAAGCAAACATTCAAGGTTAGGTCAGGAAAACACTTATTTAATCCTATCAGTGTACACTCAGAAGAGTTAAGTATGGTATCTGCTAGTACAAGCATAAAAAGTCTGAAAAGCCCTGTGAGGAAAATGAAGTTGTGTTGCATGAGAGATGAAGTACATCTAAAACAGGTTTAAGTATTTCCTAATATTAAGAAGTATATTGGAAGATGAAACACCACTTTATTTGTAATTACTACTCACGTCCAAAGGGTCATGGGAACACTACTCACTCCCCAAACTGGACCTAAAAGCCCTTTGATACTTTTATGTACATTTTATAGGTGATGTGACACATCACACATGAAAAACCTTGTTTTATGAGCAAGCAGGAGAGCAAAATTTTAAGGATTAGAGCACCAGAGAAACACAATGGAATACAGTGATTAATAAAACAGCTCTACTTTCAAATGAAAGATAGATACTAAATATTTCTTCAGTACAGGAAGCAAGAGTTTTTGTTTCTCTTCTCCAAAAAACTTTCCACAAGGAAAGTCTGAGGAAACATATAATGACTTGTAGGACTAGAAAGCTAAACAAACTGAAAGAACAGGATTTTGTGACAGTCACAAAATACGCAGTCAGTCAGTAGGTTGCCTGTACACAAGGAAATGACTCATTACTTTACAGTTGTAATTGGCAATTGGATATATTGAAATCTTAGCATACAAGAACAAAGTGTCCTTTTCTAAGGACTTTACTAAGGCAAAGAACAGCTGTAAAGGATAACTTTAAGTGCAAAAGGAATTCTCCCTTTTTCTGCAACTAACAGCAGACTTCGTGACCCACATAAAAGGAGAAGCTTGTACAGCTCTTCAGTTCAGTACCAGGTTTCCCAGCTTTTTACAGTAGCAAAACTATGTATTTTACACAAGTAATAAAGCATTAAACAGAGGAAAGGGAATTTATAACAAAAATAGACCATCAATCAAATTGAAATCCCGCAATTCAAAATGTCCAAAACATATCATCTTAAACAAAATTATTATGAACATGAGCTTCCTAACAACAACTCAACTATCATTTACCGTGTTTCTGATTGGAATTTTCTTCGGTTCTGGTGGCACATCCTGGGGAACAAATTTCACTGGTTCCTTAATCTGCCTTCTTGATCGTTTGGTCCCATCTGGCAAGGTTTCCATGGCAATATCAGCCTCCATGTCACTGCTACCTGCCTGGTCACACTCTGAGCATTGCCTGCAAAGTGGAAGATTTTCTATGTAAAACTACAGTCACAAAAGTAGAAATAGCGACATACTGGAGTGTTTGGGTTTAAAATAAATTCAAAAGTCAAGAAACCCAATGGACACCGAAAGGAGTCCCTCAAATTTACATATTAAACATATGATAGTTTAAGCAACTAAGCAAAAACAAGCAAGACTTTCTTATTACTGGTTTCTTTTCCTGAGAGTACTTAAACTTAGAAAACCAAGATTTTGAAAGTAGGATTTAATCTTCAAGGAAGACGCACTCTATTTCACCATTTGCATCCTACCATATCCCCATTTTTAACGGTGTCCACTGATCTGAATCTATTCCATCATTGTAACTGCTGCTGCAGTTTAATCTTTACAATGACACGCTGCTGAACTCATTCTGATGAGAGCACTCTTTAGTGGCAGGAATTGAGAAGAAATGTCAGTTATGAAAATCAATTTTAGTATGTATTTTCTATGGAAGTGAGTTTTAAATCTGGAAAAAAAATAGTTAAGAGACAATTAAAGATATAGAAGCTGGAGACATATAAACAAACTTTGAACACCGAGTTGAAAAAAATGCCTGTTGAGTTTTTGAAAAAGTACAAAATCACAATCACAACTTCAAAAGTGAACAGATGCTAAGGTAATACCATTAAAAAGCTCCATGACAGAATTAACAAGATAAGAAGTCATCAAGTTTTGTTCTCATTTGCAGAAAATACTCATCTTATGCAAAGACATAAATGTGGATGTTAATTAAAACTATGTTAATGAAAACCCAAAAATTATACCCACTGATAAGAGCCATTTTTTTAACTCCTTCTGACATTACACTTCCAGTTCAAAAAACTATAAATCCTTGCAAACAAATTCCAATTCATTACTGTTCTCATGTTAAAAATGTTCTTTTATAATACCAACTAAAAAAAAAAAAATCAACATTATGTTCTGGTATTAACTGGCATTAACTGGCAGGGATACACACATTAAAATTATGTAAACAAAGGAGCAAATCTGCTTTGGAAGGAGACAAACAAAAACATGCATTTAATTATTTGAAGGTAAATGTCAATACACAATTGTGACAAGCGGGCATACTCATCCCATATCTAAACAAAAGCATAAAGTCAGGTATCTATGTTGTGTCTGAGCTGAGTTCTTCATATATACACGTTCAACAGGAATCGTTTTTCTCCTGTGAACTTCAGTAAGGGCCAACATGATATCACCTCCATCAACTTTCCATGTTTGCTGATTCTTTCAAATTAATCCAAGCAGTATGATCTCAGATCTCTCCTGGCTATATACCAGAAGACAACAGCAGTCATCATGGGCCGCTAGACAGACCAGTGGCTACCAAGTCAAAATAGATAGGGTCTAATCCTGGATTGGGTAACCGTTATCAGCGTAACCTTGGCTAAGTCAACACCTTTCTCCATCAATTTATCCATATGTATAATTCAGATAATTGTGGCTACATTATAATGTTATGAAGATTAATCATTTCTTCTCACTAGAACACTTGAGACCACCAGAAATAGGACACATGCCAGTGCTAGAAGTAGTTGCTAGTCTAGAAAAGCAGAAGTAGATTGCAGGAAAGATAACAGTCTTTCCCTCATATCACAGAATCAAAGGTTGGAAGGGACCTCAGGGATCATCTAGTCCAACCTTTCTAGGAAGAGCACAGTCTAGGCAAGATGGCCCAGCACCCTGTCCAGATGACCCTTGAAGGTGTCCAACATGGCCAAGTCAACCACTTCCCTGGGGAGATTATTCCAATGGTATAGAGACTGTATTAGTAGCCAAAACACAAGGAAATCAGTTTATGGAGTTTTTATACTTTACGGACAGTTTTGGGCCAGCATGCAAGTATGTAATATTCTATTCTTACTCCTCTCTACAAACCTCAGTTTGCTACAGACACAGTACCTGTAACATTTCTAGGCCTCTTTAGGACACTAAAATAGAAAAATAATTATAATAATAATAAAAAATATAAGGTATAACAACTTTTACAAAATGCTACTTTTTACAGTTACATGTTTACATAAACTTGTGAACAAACACACACATAAAGATCTATACACATGCACTCAAGTAAATAAACAAAAGCACACAGACCAAACTACTCTTAGCATAAGATTTTATGAAGGCAGGCTTTCCAATGATGTAAGGAGAGAGAGAAGCTTCAGAGATAACAGCATTCCGTCAAACTTTTGTATGCCTACTTAGCTAAAGATTACTTTGGGTTCTTTACTTCTATATGATGCATTTTCTTCAAGCTGTCCAACTCAAAATTCCAAGGAGATTTTCTGTCTGGTAAGCATCAGAAAGCACAGCACTTCATAATGCTGCAGCATCAGTCATGTCATTAATTTATGTAATAGAAAGCAAATATATGTAATGGAAAGTACTATGATCTGCTTATGCAGATGTAAGCAACAGCTATGAAAGCATTCAAAAATCCTGTGATGAGCAATTCTTACAAAAAGTTTATGTTCCCCATTTATTATGGTAGAAAATGTGTACTATCTATAAATTAAAAAATAAGCATTCTACAACTAAAGACCTGCATTAAATAAAACCGAAGTTTTTATAAGACAAAATACATAGTAGTATGGTTTTTCAGCAACATTTGGAGTTGGGAACCCAGTCTCTTGGATCTACCACACTGCACCTATGATTTAAATAATTCCTGTTCTTTAGCTCTGCACTGCTAAAAGAGAAAGACACTGTTTTTCCGCTACATAAAGCTCAGACAGTAGTACAGAAACTAACTATGCAGATCAGTATTTAGTTTCATTAGGGCCCTATTTAAATATAAATAAACTAAGTACGTTAATTTTTATGTTAGTGAGGAAGACAAGAAACATCTCTGGCAATAGATGAGCTACTACATGCAAGTTCCTGAAATTCCAGCTTGCTCTGAAACAGGTGGTGCAAGTGTCACAGCAATCAAAATTAGAAAAAAGCTAGACCTACAAAAAGAAAGCTTCAAAACGATAGTATGGGGGTGGGTAGGGGTGGGTCGGTGTGAACCACAGAACAAAACTTCAGAAATACACCGAAGGTGAGGGAAAAAAGGAAAGTTACAAACATGAACTTACAAGCAACCTCCTGATTTACTGGAATAGCATCTACTATCACAGGCAACCACATCTTATCAACCCTATTATAAAGCAGTCAAGCTTCAACTATAAAGTAGTTTGGCTGTTAGCTCCCATAGGGCCCACAGAAAAGCTATTACAGACACACTCCTGTGACTTGGAAACAATCTCCTAACTTTTCAACCCCTATTATGGTTTATTTCAACATGGTTCTCGAATTTAAAGAACTCTCTTCCCATTCTGCTGTTCAATCCCAATATATTAATAGAAAGCAGCCGTATGACTCTTCCTTTTGGCTATGCTGAAGTCATGCTCATTTAATTTCACCTCTTCAAGGACAATCAGTACATAGAGAACCTACCACAACTGGTCACCTTTCCAACTGTTCCATCAATCTTCAACTACCTCTAAATTAGCAAGCATTGTCATGTAGCACAAGCAAATTAATAGGAGAAATGGTGCCAAAGATTCAACTTCTGTACACAGGTTTTATTTTGCTTCTAGTCTGGACTTGCCTAATCTAGACCCTCAGAGAAAATCAGTAGTAGGCAATAATGTGCCTCCTACTAAAATGTGCCTCCCACTAAAAATTACTGGAAATTTTTGATCCATCAAGAAATCTCAGTGACGATTTGAAAACTTTTAATCATACCAAAAGTTTTTAAGTGCTTACAACCTACAGAAGGAAAAAAGCTGCATTGTTTTGTTGTGTTTTCAGACTGATTTGGTACAAGAACCAATGACACCAGAAGTACCTTCCTACGTCACAAAGCAAAAGGATCTTACCTCACTAGCAAAAGACAAGAAGGAGCAAGTGAAAGGGAACATACGTTTTTAATTATCAAAAATTATTAATGGTCCAAGCTAACACTGAAACACTGTTTCTCTGTAACTGCATCATGCAAATGTTTCTGGTACCTGGTGGTGAATAGATTTTTGAGCATGGGCAGCTTCAAGAAACATGTGAACCTGTAACAGGGCTTTACTTCAGGGCTTTAGTAAGTACTCAAAGACCAAAGAGTGCTTTCTGTTTATAAAGTTTTAGAAACTGGTAGCACAAGGCCTTTAACCTAGACATTTACTAGGTGAAAAACTGAACATCTACATCACTGAGAAAGATGGAGGGGAGGGATAGTTTGAAGATGGGGTGGTGTTTTGGTCAAGTGGCAATGAAAACCACCGAGATAAAACCCTGTTACTTCCCCAAAAAATCAGTGCAAACAATGACATTATGCTACTTCCTTATGCTGCAGCTTTACACACCAAAAAATGTAAATGCACTTTAACTGATGGGTCTGGCACACGGAAATTAGCGAAATGATGGTGAGAAAAGCTGAACACACACTGAACACCATTCCTTTATAGATGAAAGGTCATAAAGTTGAAGATCTCACAAACGGGGCTCAAAGCCAACATACTGGTAAACTTAACACAAATCTGGTTTTATTTTTGAAATTTTAATAACAAAGCAAACAACACCTTTGCTTTATATGAGACAGAAAACCAGATAGAAAACATAAAAATACTTTATTGAAAAGGTAATACTACAAAAATTAGAAACAAAAATTGAGGTTTTGTTCACTTATATTACAGATGAAGTAGACTGCCTTAACTGTGTTATGGTACACAATTTCAGAATGGCTTGTGTGATGAAAATACAACGGACTCAGTCTGAACAAGACAGTCATTCTTATAATCACAACTGGGCATTAGACCGGAAGAGGATCTGGAAGAAACCAGCATCCTCTGTACACAGTGCTTACTGCAAAGAGTAAATTTAAATCTTCTGTTCTGAGTAAACACCACTACGGTGCTTCCAGAAAACAGTTCTGCTCTCAGTGTTTAAAAATGAAAACTGTACATTTATTAGTTAGATATTGGCTTGTTTTTAATTAGGAGGAAACAAGTCTTGTAGATATACTCTGTGATAAATCACTTCATGCAATGTTAGCGAAGAATTAAACCATTTTGAACTTGAAAAATGTGGACCATAGCTTTAAGAGGACACCTATGCTTTGGTAACTTCAATAAATCACAAATGTTGAATGATGTAGTGGAAGTGGAAAAAAGGAGGACTGCTCTTATTCTGGAGCTAAAAGACGGTGTACATGAACGAAGAATAGTTTGTCAAAGAGCATCTTTCAGACAGTAAAGGTACTGAAAATTTGCCATTTGCAACAACCCAAGCATCCTTCTACTAGGACAAGTGGCAAATACATTAAAATTTATGTTATATGCAATGTTATACTGCACTCACACTTACATAAGTTAATAATTTTATAGCATTATTCAGTGATTCAGAATGGAAAAAAACAAACAAGATGTGCTGGATCAGTACTGAATGAGTGGGGTCAGGAATGTGAATCAATGTCCAGATACTTACTGAATGTTCATGGGACTACTGGTCAGGAACTCCACAGCTTATTCTGCCCTGTGGTCAATACTCCCCACAACAGAGTTACCACTAAAATAACCTGGCCTTCCAGAACAAAAATAAAAACCACCAAACCTAATTATTACCATTAGTCCTTGGTTTGGTTCATCTCAGTCCCCAACATTTCATATGCTACAAGAAGTTGCCACTGTTTTTCAGCAATCTCATTTCATAGAAAAGGCTAGTCCCTGTTGGTAGCTGCCACGTATTTTCTTCATGAACATGTCAATACTTTACAATCAGATTTTGATTCATTGTATTGTCTGTCACCACTCTGCCTTGCTTTTTTATCAGTTCAGATCATTCTCTAACAGGAAAATACACAGTTCACAGTCCATCCACAATGTGCAGGATCATAAAAGCACACAAGTTGTCAGAGAGAATGACAAGACTTAATTTTATGGTAACATGTGAATCAAAAGACTATTCTAGTGTTTAATCAAAAGGATTTCTAAAAAACTGAAAATTTCCAAATTTTTAAATAAAAGTATGCCACAGCATTTTACTTTATGATTAAAACTGCTGGTCTACTTTGAAAGCACTATATCAAAACAGATGGAAGTTAATGCTTTCTAAATGCTTTCTAAAATATTCAAGATGTATAACAGTTACCTTGGACAAAACTGTCAGGCCTCTGAATAAGGGAAATTCTTAGTGTTAAGTGCTTGAAACCAGTTTCTAATAAGCTGTGAGCCACTGGTGCTCACCAGGTCTAAACTCTTACTAAGATTTCACTACAACTGAAATCATCACCTCCTTTTACTGTTTACAAATATTTGTGATAACTAATTACAATTTGTGCCATAACAGGTTAGCTTTAACATGTGAAAAAGATTTAACTTATTTTTCTTACCATCACATGTAATAGTGTATTTAGTTAAATGATTTCAAAATCCTTTTTTGTATACTGCAATTTAAATTTCTATTAAATGCTGAGCATGAAATGGACAAAAAGTGTAACTATTACCCAATCTACGTAGCATCACACACATAAGCTGAGTCACTTAGCATCCTCAAACAGTGTAAAATACGAAGCACCTGGAATAAACCTATGCTAAACTAGCCAATGTTTAAATAAACATGTATTTGTAAAATGTATTACTCTAATCGTCAAACCTTTTGCAAAGGCTCAGGTTAGCAATTATGAGTAAATGATGAGCAGTGATAATGGAATAGAAAGTTAAAATTAAGACACAATTATTTTTACACTGTTTCCTGCTTACTATTTTAAAAGACGACTAAAGTCAATATTATTAACCACTTCAAATAAAGTCTTTCAACCTACCTAATGTTTCAAGGAATTTACCAACTATACCCTTTTTCTTACTGTATCTTTTTGCATAAGTTCCCATTATATTCTATACAGATATCTGAAAAGTACATGGCCCCCAGATAAAAAATTGCACTTTTCTTCATAGCTTAATCAAAAGACTAAAACTGTATTCAAAACAGCAGGGGGGAGAAAACCTGCTGAACTCCAGCTTAGATTAAGGATCCGTTCTATATGCTTTCCACTGATCCTGAAAAGAATACATAAAGGCATGTCCAATGATGAAAAGAATGCAATCAATACGGCTCAATTTGTCTGCTATAATCTCACACTTCAGAATATGCCTTAGCTAATTAGAAGTAAAAGCTAAGTTTGTGATCTGAGATATAACTGAAGCATTAAATTCACAACAAAGATAAGTTATAGCTTTGAAATAAACTCTTTTTACCACCTAACCTGACCGATTCTGCCTTTAACACCTACTGAGAATTGTAGTCTTACATCTTTTGGACTGATGGCTTTTAGTGAGCCTTTTCAAGTTGGTTAAAAAGCAGAATAAAAAAATCAAGAACCTCCTGTGCAAACGCAGAGGCTAATAATAAAAAAAAATGCTCCCATGTAACATAACTACTTTGTAGATTTGACCAAAGACCTCAGAATGCCCTTGAAATAATGGAAAATCCAAAATCACAGACTACATTAAATAATTAAAGAAAATTAAGTTCAGAAAAATATTAGTGATGGTGAAAGCCTTTCTGAGACTTTCCGCTTTTAAAGGAAATCACTATTAATTTATTTCCTGGGATAAATCCAGGTTTTGGCATGTTAAGATATAAAAACAGAGCTCCCATTTCATATTCCAGCACACAATCTCTGCACACAATCATCAAAACCAAAAAGATGACTTAACTAAATGTTTTACGGAAGTTTAAAAAAAAAAAACTAAAAAAATATTAAGAGACACAAAAAAAACCAGAAACCAAGTCTTCGCCATTAAAATAGTTTTAGAAGGAATTCTTAAACTATTCTGGTTTGGTACTTTAATGTTCAGACAAGGTGATTCCTGGAGATGCTGTACACTATCTTGTGCCAGATAAAAACTGCTTCTGAATAACTACTTCTAACACATTTCAGAAGAGTTCAGAAACATGCAGAACGCTAACACAACACAGCAGCACACTAATTTTATTGCAGTTTGGATACCATGTTATCAGTTCTCCATTGTACCACTTAGCTTTTGTTCTGCTCCACTGGCACAAAAAGAATTTTAATTCATGGAAATGTAGCTGCAGTAAGTATGGTTATGCATATGCTTCTGCCATTGCAGATTTGAGTCATAAGAAAGAAGTAAATCCAATTGATTTCCCATACTGCAGTAAACTGATGTACAAGTTTTAAGTATTTACAAGTATTTTCCTAAAGATATGGATAGAGAGTTGCATATTTGGGTCCTAAGATAAACAGACCAAGTCTTTCATTTCCTGAAGGCAGCCTACAGTTTCCTACTATTATTATATAGCAGCATTAATAATCACAAATGAACTCAAAAGCTAAGAAAATTGAGGATAAAATCTATTTGTACACAGTGGCTAATAATGAGAAAATCTTTACACTTTTTTTTTTTTTTACCTCAAAATATCACTGCTGGATAACTTAACTCAGTTCAGACTGCATTACGGTAATGGCTAATACATGTAGAATTTGCAGGTCTATTCATGTTTATGTCCTGCTTGAAGTACAGAGATAGCACAAGAATCAACTGCATTCTTACCAGTAACTGTTCTTGGTCTTCCTTGGCATCCTCGTAAGAGGTGGATCCAGGCAACCGAGATGATAATGGAGTTTACAAGTATCACACAGTAGCAGTAGGTGTTGATCATGGTTCTTCTTGCAAATTCCACAACTTTTAATGTAGGTAGCAGAAAAGTATTAGAATTACATTTGAAATCATAAAGAATAAACGATACATCCCAGCACATTCCCCAGTTTCAATACAAATATGTGGCAACTTCAATTTGAATTCATCACTTAAGTGCATAATTACTTTCTAAGGAGCTTCTACCTTTATACAGTAAAGCATAGAAGGTGCCTAATATAGTTAATAAAATGGCTTTCAATCTAATTTTTTGAGGACTTCTAACAAGTAATCAATCACTTGATACTTCAAAAAAATGTACCAGTGGCAAATGGAAAAAAATACTACCTGTGCCATCCAAACACTTAAACAGAAAATTATGCTGTTCTTATCAGTCTTAACAATCATATGCTTATTTTAATAATGCAAGAACCTTGAAATGGGTCTGTGCTGCTATTACGTTAGGCAATGTATCAACTCATAAGAAATTACATTTCCTTTTTATTATTATTATTTTACTGGAAATTGAAATTTTAGTTATTTCGAAAAGCTCAGGTGTTCATTGATGCCATTATAAACTGGGAGGAACTAAATGACTAGATTTGAATGAAACAATTAGTAAAGCATGACTCTATTATTTGTTTGTGTTTATGTCTAAACTGCCAAATCCTCAGCCCACAGCCATGTTCTCAATTTCCACCTCTCACAGCACTAGAATTAACTTTTGTTGATGTGACCCATGTTCTTCATTCAGCCTGCTAGCTGCCCACTTGCTGCGGCTGCAGGCCCGGCTGCTGCTCTCCAGATAAGTGACAGACTGCCACTTCTCAGCTGGTGGCAAAAAAAAGAAGATCCAAGATGATACATATACTTTGCAGAGTCATGCTCTGAGATCCTAGTGTATGTTCCACTGTTTGGCTTAGTTAAAACCCAGTCAGTATCTTCACAACTTACAGAAGAGGGGAAAAGGTGGAACAATGGTAGAGTAAGCAAACACATTCTATTTTCTTGTGAATTAATAGAAGTACAGAAATTTAAAACAGAACATAGCCCAAAGCATTTGACAACCCATGAGCAAAAAGTAAACATTCTTATATGGCAAGTGTTTTATGCACCCAGCCACTGTGACTAAACAGCAGCAGCACTGTTTGCAAAATCATCCACACAAGACGATTGCGTTCAAAAGACAAGATGAACAGTCAAAAATTTTCACATCACAGGGACAAAGGACCCTTCTACTTCAGCTGTAAAATGTTACTTTTGTCCTTAAAGCACTGCTGTCAAATTAGCAAAATAGCCCCAGACCTTACTGATATATGGCTAAGGTGAAGAATTGACTACTATTCAACGTAGCCTTCAGAAGTAAGTAAAATGTATGGACGACTCTGAAGTATCGTGTTAATCAAAAGCAAAGCAAATAGTCTTCTCTAGCACTTTTGTGAAACTATAACTTACTAGATATTGTATCTATTTTGTCAAGACTTCATTACTTGCCTATAAAGTACAGCCGGAAGTGTAGATGTCTTTTGCGTTCCTCCTTCCTTTTTACTTGGCTTCCTTTCCTTAGGAGCACGTAAAATTGCTGGTATGTTCAATTTCTGTTGGATTTGAACAAATGCAGTATACATGAGTCTTGAGACTTTCAGAGAATACCACTCCAATCTCAGTGCGTGAAGAACAAGACTCACATTATGAGTGGCAAATGGCTTAGCTAGCTATTTTGCAGCCAAGAGCAACTACAGATGTTTGTATTACAAAATCATACTGGGATAAAGTAACATTATACACATTTTTTCAATTCAATAAATAAAGACCACATTGAAATACTAGCTTTTAAAATTTTTCTTCAAGCTTCAAATAGAGGGATGGACTAGGATGCATTTGTCTAGGCAGCTGAAACAAGCAAAGGCAAATCCACAAAACTGATAGAACAATACTGAGGCAGTTTATTTTCTCCAACATCCCTGTTATGCTGGTGCTCAATAGGTTAATTAGAAAAATTATCTTATTGGACCAAGCCCTCCACAAAGCAGACGAGATTCTCTTCGGGTTTCTACTAATCCGCAGTACGCTAGCTTCTCAGACAGCAACCATCTATCAAAGTCATTTCTCAGCAGCCCCGTGGGTCTGCATCTGTTCAACCAACTGGAAAAAAAATGTCATACAAGCTGTGCAAATGAATTCTACTTAACTTTTCTTATTCTTTTTGTAATTTATTAACATTTGCACCAGGAAATACACTTGTGAATACTTACTCAAAGCCATCTTAAAAAGGAGGCAAAAAAAAAAAAAAATCTTGATTCAAGAGAATCCCTCTTCACAAGCAGAAAAGATAGGTGGACAAATAGAACTAGAAAAGGCTAGCATACCTTAAGACCTACTACTGCATAAAGAAAGGGTAAGCTTCATTTTCTGAATGAAGCAACACAAATTCAGCAGTACCAAAGGGCATGACAAAATTGTGACCTAATTGTATGTCAGCATTTTCACAATGAACAGTTTCTTCAATTTTCCTTAAAATCATTATTGGAAATCATTTCAATCTCTCTCTGACATCTAACATGTCCATAACCCTTCAACATTACCCTTTGACATAAAACATATATTAAAACAGGGCAAGAATCTATGTTCTCATTGATATATCCAGAGAAAAGAGCGCAGTAAAGATAACTGCTGGCAACAGAAAGTAATCCAAATCTTCTCTTCTCCTAGATATTTATATTCATTTGACCAAAATATTCCAGTTAAGAACCATCACATACATACTGCAGTTTCAAAGATTTATATCATATAAAAGCCATAAAGAGTTACCATATCATTTGAAGCCTACAGTAACTAAAGACCATGGGGAGACAAAAATGGTAGGATTAACTAATGCTTCAGTTAAGGTTCATCACAAATGACAAGTCAATCAGTTATACCAAATGGAAGAATTTTGCAAACAAGATTGCTATTACAACAACAAAATTAAGCTACAGGTTCCCACAGTAGGTGGTTCGCAGAAGTCTATGTATTTCAATCAGGAAACATTATCCCCAGAGTAATGCCTGGGTCTGGTCAAATCAATTTATTCAGCCATAGAAGTGACAGAAACAAAAAGGCCTATTCTTGGAAAACCAAGTCTGCCTATGAACTATAAAGAGGGGGGGTGGGGGAGGAACAACCAACCTGTCCAATGATTCTACCCAGCAGAGCCCAAATGCCTTGCCCTTCATTTCGTAGTTTTCCATTCATATTTTGTAGCTCTTCCAAGGACTCACACAGCTGAAAAGATAAAGAAAAAAATCAATAGGAATGAAAATCCATTAAGAATTACTTAATAAAATTCATTTGACCTCTTACCTATCTAGGGTGCATTACTTTACTGTGCGATTAAAAAGCAATGGAACTCATGTCAATATAGCAGAGACCAGTGCAATCATTCAGCAATTTAATGGAACTTAGATGAAAACCTGAGCAGCCACCTGTTTTATAAAGAAGATCTGAAGCATTTCAGCATGGAAATAAGGTTTCATGAAGTCAGTTAGAAAGCAAAACTAAAATACAGCAACATCTTGTATGTGTTTTCCATACTACTTAAGCAGTAAGATTGTAACAAGTAACCACATAAATGAATTAAAGCTCTGTATCGCATTGCCAAAGAACATTCACTCACTCTCATAGAAAGATATAGAATTTATTAAAGGATGTAAGCAGGAAGAAAGGGTTTTTTTTCTTCTGGAAGTAACAGTTACCACACATCATATACAACCAACAATTTGGTTAAAGGCCCCACGCACAATCTCCTTCCTCTTTGTTATCTTTGGGCAGGTTACAAGGACCTGCTGCTTCCTTTCCATATGTTCTCATTTAAAACACACACCCAACAGTTTAAGAATTAATAGGTGACATTATTTTTGTCATTGCCAACCATCACTTGATAGGTTGTTGAATTCAGCAACAATAGCAGTATGCCATCTATCGCAAAAGATGATGTATTTCTGTGTTCCATTTCAAAATTTTTGAAGATTAAAACAACGAAATAATTATTTAATAAAAATACAATTAAAACACAAAAAGCTTTTTCAACAATGACGATGAGTTAATGAAAAATTACATTAGCAACATTTGGGGGGAACAATGCCATCGTTTATGGGCCCCAAATTTTTTATATGCAAACAAAATACTCAGAGGACACTATGGACATGTGAATACTGATTATTTCAGCCTGAAAAATTAGCTAAGTCATTAAATCTAGGATGAACAAGTGCCGTAGGAGTTGACATAAATAAATAAATAACACTCCAACAATCCTAGACTCCCAATTATCAAATAGGGTTCCAAGCAAAGAACCAAACAGTTTCAAAAAGAGCCTAGAACTACACACAATCAAAACAAAACAGAACAAAAAACCGCAGAGAGAGAGAGAGGAGCCAAACTCTGTTGTCTCAAAGTCTCATGCGAAATGCAAAGAATGAAAAAAAGAAGGACCTTAAGGCCCAGATCGCTCATGAGACAGAACTGTCTGTCCATGTGCAACTTGTTACTGGAGCTCTCAGTGGAGTCAGTTAAAGAACTGATGCCCAGCCAACATATGACATTTTAGAAATTTATTCTGCTTGCATGGGGGAATGGACCACAGGATATTTTTTTTAAAGAAGAAATACATTTTTTTGTATGACTTCTAAAGAAACAATGGTATGTATCTTTATTTCTAAGTCATTTTGTTTGGAAAGCAAAATGCTATCAAAGTTATCAGCTGCAACACTAAAACAGTACAATGGTTTACTATCCCTTTTTCTTCACCTTATTGTACTCCACATGAAGCTTTTCTTGCTCGTTTTCTAATTTATCCTTGATATTCTTCTGTTCAGCCATATTCTCCTGGATTTGAATCATGCGCATATTTCTCTCTATTTAAAAGAAAATTGCATTATTTCTTATCCTTGGCTATATTTTCAAGGTTTAGGCACTTCAAAAAAAACCATAACACAAAAACACGAAACTACAGCCTACAGGTTCATTAGACAGAATGTACAGTCATAACATTTACTTTCTGCTGCAAAACTAATATAGTTATTTAAATATCGAGCTTTGGTCAACCATCTAGGGAACAGTCCCAAAGACAAAATCACACTATTCCACACAGGGAGGAAAACAGAAGAAAAATACAAAAGTTACACAAAAGCTATCTAACCTTCTACTCCCTTCTTAGCAAAGACACTGCCTCCTGTTCATATTTAATGATTTTCTTCATTTCTGAAATGTATTTTTTTTTAAAAAAAATCACTAACTCTCTGTGCAAATACAGATACCAAGCAATAAGACATATGACCTAAAATGAAGTCATAATTCATATTTATCTATTAATAAGAAAGTAAAATAAAAAAGCCAATGGATCAGCACAGTACAGGTACAGCAAAGTGACAATTTTTCATTCAGACAAATGTTCAGTTTTCACTCTTACCAAGATAATAATTCACAAAATCAGCAGTGAGAGCTGGCTGCTTATGTTTTCTTCTTCCATCAACACTGGAACTAGTATCTGAAGTATCCACTGGAAAAATGTCTGTACTAATTCCCATCAGTTCGGCTTTACGCATAAGCTTACGTATGGCTGAAGCACTGCTAGTAAGCGGTCGCGGTAGCTTCTCCCTGGGAACCCAGGCCTGAGGCCTGGTGGTGCGGGCCAGCTCCGCCTTGGCACGATACTGCTGTAGCCTGGCATTGATTCGAGCCTGCAATAAAGAATTCCATAAATTAAAAATGTAAGAGAATAATTCAAAATTGGTTTTGAGTTATATCCTTTTGGAACACATCTGCAATTTATTTGTATTTTAAAAGTTGCACAACCTCATCGATGCTATTTTCATTACAGAACTCTATGACTCAAGAAACAGCCACTGACAGACATTCGATTTTACTTCAGAACGTGCACACAAATAGCATTATCCTTTCACTAGGTTTTGGAGGTTTTCACAGGTTTCTTGATTAAATTTCCCCACCAATGAAAGTAACACAAATGACTGCTGGCTTTCAGACAACCCCTTCTAACAATGATAATTTGATGGGACTGCGAAAACTCACTACTGGGAAAAGTCTTGGCTGTTCTATCAAACATACATTTAGATACGCTTTAAATTGGTATCTGTCTAACAATAAAAGTTGATGAATAGCATTTTTGCTATATTTGACATCCTTTCATAGGAACTCCTTTCTCAATGCCATGCCTCCTTATAAACGTTAAACTAGCTGATTATAACATGCCAAAACCACAACCTAAACAGAAGTGAAGCAGGCAAGAAAAAGCTCACAATATATATTGTTGATGACATCTATATATTTGTGACCATCTGGGATATCAACCCCAGAAGATCAAGTTGTTACTGACAGTTGGAAAACACTGTCTTGTGGGAACTCTATGCAGTGGCAATTCTAACAGAAAATGACATCAACATACAAACCTTCAGAGGCAAAAATCCAGCTGACTATCAGTTAGAAGTTGTTTACTTGCCTGCAGAAAGGAGAAACTAAACTAATCCAACTGCCCCACCATATGGTATGAGATAGTCCTGAGACAAAAGCAAAAAAGTGTGCGTTTATATACACGCTATGATTAAGGAACATCTCTGATTACAAACAGGATCGCTGAAGGTTACCTTACTAGATCTTGAACATTAATGACCAAGAAACATGGCAAATGTGGCTTGCAGGCCAGCGCTGACCCCAAGGTCTCTTTTTTTGAGCAAACAGCAGCAAGCAGCAGATCTACCTAAAGCCACCGCCTCACTTTATTCTGCACTGGAAGGACCAAGGACGGTTTATAGCTTCCTCAGCTAAGACGCTGCTTTACTGATTCTGAAATCAGTTCTGAAACTTCTGGGGTCATTTAAGATATACAACTGTATACCCAGAGCTTTATTCCAGAAATAGATGACAGATTAAAACAACTAATGACTAAATGGAATCCTGAACTCAAGTTACTTGGATTTAAGCAATTTTTAAGTATGTGCATTGCTCAAGGGATGTACAGTTCCTTTATTGATATGAAAAAAGTATTTTTATGTAGAATATCTTCCAGCAATCCATACAAGTCCTAGCCAGCTATATATACTACATTCCTCAGAAGGATTTACTTTCTTGGGCCACAGGACTTGCCAGACCATTGGCTCAGTTATTCCTGCCTGGGCTACAAAGCACCAAATATCCATTCTTCCCCTTTCAAAAGTGTGCCTCAAAAATCCACTTTCACAATGCCAGATAAATTATTTGCACAACTGCATCCTTATGTTAGCTCAGTGCTTACTTAAGCCTACACACTCCCCCAGAAGTGAGCTTTTGTATATACATACATATATACACACTATATATTTTTACTTCTTAATCTTTTTTTTCCAGACTAAGCTGTCTCAAGATTCTTATTTCTCAGACAAATACCGAATTTAACAGAGACGGTTGAATTTACTGGTGGGATTTTAACTACTTCATGCAGACAGCATATGGTAAGGTAAGGGATAAATTTATATGCACTTTGCATCAACTCCCCTGTCAGACATTTCTAGTGCGTACTAACAACCCCTTACAGTTGTGCATTTCAGAAAGGCACAGAAACCACTCAAAGAACTACTTCATAAAATCCTAATAAATACAACTGGACATGGAAATGCATTTTTCAGGCATCCAATCTGTTTCCATCCATGTAAACTCAGACACACACACACACAATACTAATGCAAACTCATACAACACCAGAAGCATCAATAGTGAAATTGAGTGGTTTTACAAAATATGTTACCAAATTCATATCAAGATGCCTATAACACCATGTCAAGTAACTCCTCCTGCAGTTTTCAGCATTCATTCTTTCAGTTTCTAAATATTTAATTCAAATAATTTAGATTTTAAAATTTGCAGGGTCTTGGTTTGGGGGAAAGAGGAGGAAGAGAGGGAAAAACTGGGAACTTACCAGCATTATCAGCACTGTATAACAAATGCCTGAAAACAGAGCTAATAAGTCCTGTTGGACCCAAACTGATTTTGCACAAGCAGCACTTACCATTATGTTGGGTAGTGTTCATATTACTGTGATTCCTCCACTATATAGTGCATTTCACATAATTGAGAACTGAGTGTGTTCAACAAGAATTATGAAACCAGTTTTAAATCAAGCTACAAAGCTCATTACATACACCATACAAATATTTTATTCAAAATTCTTCTATGATAGAGTTTACTCATATTCATTCTCAAATGCACAGGTCATTTTAAATTAATATTATCTTCTCCTATGCAAAGATCTTTGAAGAACTAGAAACTATGGGTTTTTATTTAAAAAGTTTGATGATATGAAGAGATACTTTCTGATCATTACACTACAGTTCTCCCTTCAGGGGAAAGGTAAAAAAAAAAAAAGCAGTTTTTCCTCTTCCATAACTGCCTTCCATTATTTACAGCATCTGCTACTTTCTGCAACAAATTAGGCAGCATCCATTCAGATGAGCTGCTTTTCTATGTAGGTATGATTTTTCCACAAAATGCTGTTCAGCCTAAGCAGTGAAAGCGAAGCACGGTACAAATTCCTCAGAACCAGAAAAAAAAATAATAAAGCACACATTAACACAGAATCATAGAATGACAGATTCCCTCAGAAGGGCTGAAACCTTTGTATCAACAGGACATTTATCAGTTGAGTTTATGCAGTAACTAATAGTTTTACATGGATTCGCCACTAGACAGGGATAGAGACTTTGCCTACGATTTTCAGACAACTGCCACTGAGCAGCACAGACTTAGTTTCTGCCCCTATATAATTTTTTTTCCTAGGAAATCTTTAGTATGAAAAAACCTAGCACACAGAATTCTACTTAAGCCTATAAAAAGTGAAAAAAGGAACTAACAAGAAAAAACTTCAGGCAAGCTAAACTCTTCTGCCAAGTTCAAGATATTACTAAGGGAGAAAGTAGATTTTTACTGAACTTGGCTGTAGAACTATACCACACTTCTGGTCTGGCTGTCTTTTTTTTGTTAAGAATCTTGAAGAAAATGTTAACCAAAATCTATGAATTACAATGAAAATGTAATTACCAACTTTTTGCCACAAAACCAAAACAAAATAAGATTTTTCAATCCAGACAAGCACAGCTATCACTATTTAATAACTAGTTTATTGAGAATTGTTCTTAGAGACCAAAACCTACAAGTAATTCACTGCTTTGTTAAATGACCATGCACTATCAATATATTTCACATTTCATTTCTTTGTATAATAACAGTTTCCCATCCTCTTCATTTCTTTCTTGTTTAACACGGATGATTAATACAGATGCATTTGTGTCATGAATACAATACCTGAGCTTCTGGCGAGAGCTGTTTTTCCCTTTCCTGCAAGGACATTTTACAGTAAGATTGTAATGCCAAGTAGTTCTTCCGCTTCCATTTTCTGTCTAACCTGTCCGCATGCTGTTTACAATAAGCAAAAAAAGGGTCAGCTATATCCTGTTTCAGAGAAAACACAGGGGAAGGAACGAAAATAAAGTAAGACATACAAGGCCAAAAGGCTCTGAACAGCACAAACATTCTGGCAATCAGTTCACATTCAAATACACATTTTTTAAAACATCTAATATGTATGTTTCTAAACCAATTTTGTCATGTTGATCTAATTTACCATATAAAGTGTTTTTCCATTGTTTTCATTGCATGACCAAAAACATTTTTAAACGCATTAACTACTTAACTCCCTACTGCACCCTCTCTATATTTTCATTCACAGAAGAAACAGCAGAAAAAATTCCTAAGTACAAATCCATTTAATATATAACATGTATTGTTAATTTCCTGTTGCTTCACTGTGTCATCTTTTGCATTATATCCTACAAGGGATTAACAATTCTGAATAATACAAAAGGCAATGTATTTGGTTTTCTCAAATGATTTTCTAAATGTTTTGGTGGCTATACCCCCATGTGATTGATCATATCTCAGATGATTCTTTTTTTCTATTTTTCATTCTTCGCTCCATCAGATCTGCACTTATCATGGCTGTAAGATCATAGCAACTTCTAGCACTTGTAAACCTTGCAAGCAAACTACAGATTTCTGAGCCATGAGGAGATACAGTTTGAGAATTATATTTCACTGACAGTATATTTTCAAAAGCATAGAAACATCATCATCAACCTATAGACAAGAAGAACTTAAACCAGTCTTCCTTCATAACGTAATAAAAATATTAATAAAAAATTTGCCTATCAAATTTTCCTTTATTCCACCCATAAACACGGACCAATAAAATCTATGCACGCTCTCCTTACAAACATATTTTATTTTGATTTAGGTTTTTGGAGTGTGTGACAACTTACTTCCAAAACTTAGCAGCACCCTAAAATTAGATTCTGTGAGGCCTTGACTAAAAATACTTTGGTTACAGAAAACACTTAAGAAAATCTTAAGGTGGAAAGGCAAGTAAATGCATATGCCTAGACAGAATTCACACAGAGTGTTTGAAGAATCAATATTACACATGATTTATTAGGGACAACAACAATGAGGTAATTGCACTATCTTCCTATTTATCAATCTCACAGAAGAAAGTATTTTGTGATTTCTTTAAGAACCACTTAGTGGCCCACTGTTTTCAGAAACAGAAGTGTCTATGTCAATAGTGTAAGTAACACTTGTGTGTTACCTGTGGTACTTCCTAAAGCAACAAGAAGTTAAATTGTGCAGCTATGAACGGCAGGCTTAATCCAACTGATACATATCAGGATGAAATTTGGCAACCTTAAAGTACTTATACTGTAAAAAGGAATGCAGAAGTAGGAGCTTCAAATCTAAACTGCTTTAATCATATTACAGGAAGAAAACTGGTTAGAACCGATATTAAAATGTTATCAGTAGATTATAAATGTTTATTTTTCATTCTGATTCCTAAGATTGATGTTACCACAAGGCACATCATATGCTTGCATTGCAATTTGAAGAAAATATTGGAAAACATGCATAAAGAAATGCAGTTAATTTCTCAAGACAGTCCTATTTGGTATGAAACAGAGATTACGATACTACATAAACAGCTATATAAGTATGTCAGCCTAGGTCAAGGTCAAGAATTAAGGTTAGAATTCACATCTGTATTGACTGATAGTCTATTAAGCCAACCTTCTCTATCCCTTTTTCCAGGCCATTTCAAAAGGTGCTCTGAGTTGGGCAATTTGATGAACAAAGAGCCCTCCCTGGACAGTACCTCTACTTGGCCTATGACAAAAACTTTGCTGAGTGTTAGTGAGCCAAAAAGGCACAATTTCAGGTCATCTTCACAAGCTTTCAAAACAACTCTTTTGTTCTATCCTTTCCATAGCTACCTCTTCTGCTGCTGCTTCTGAGAGGAGGCCTTCCTTCTGAGCGCAGGTCACATGGAAATAAGCTCTGCACATCCCAGCATCACAACTAATGCATACACCAGTTCTGGCAAAACGAGGATCTTCACAAAAACTGCATTCCTTTATAAAGAAGAATGGAAAATGCCACAGTAAATATTTCAGGTGTGTTTTGCCTAATATTTGGTAATTTTCATCTTACATATAAAAGTATGGCATCATAAAATAACATTACTTCTCAAATGTTCAATAGTTTAACAAGTTCATAGGACAAACAAAAAAAGAGCAGTGCTCTGGATGACTGAAAACTATAGTTAACTACATAGATGTCCCTTGATAAGCAACAACTGAGATCAAATGTGTGACAGTGCAAGAAATATTCAAGAATCGTAAATATTAGTAAAAAATGTTGTGATTCACCTCCACACTGCACTAGGGCTTCAGCTACATGCACTCTAGGCACAGCCGTTTGCACCACAGCAAACTGACACCCCTTAACGTGACCTGGAAAAAAACCCAAACTTATTTTTCAGTCAGATCAATTCCTCAGTCTGTTTCACCACAAATTCATACCAAACAGCTGTGCCAGCAAACTAGAGTGATGAGCATATATGCAGGAACAAGCAAATGGGCTGCTTAAGCAGTGCTGCTATCCAGGGCATAAAGATGATCTAAAATTATACAGGTGTGCATTTCTTAATCTCTCACGACACACTGAATACAGAGGAAAGCTGTGCATCACCTACAGAAAATAATTCAGAAAGTTAAACAACAGAAAGGACTGGCAAAGAAAACTCCGTGATTGAAGAATCTCAAAACCTGCTTACGCTACACAAAAAGGGCACCCTTTAGCTGTGCAACAGCAACACGTAACAGGTAAGAAATTAAGTGAAAAAGAATATTATATTAAGCTGGTTTTGCAGGGGGAAATTTAGCTAAGCTGTAACTTCCACACTTGATACAGCAAACAGCATTTGTTTACAGCTCTGTGAGAGTACTGAGTCCTCATCTGTGCAGTTCATTTTCATCTTACAGTAATAAGCCCAAATTCTTAGCCCTGCTCTTATACATCACTCATGCTAGAAAAAAAAAAATGGATGACTCATTTCAACAACAGTTTATAGGGTTCTGGAAACTTACTCTGACTTTTTTTTTTTCCACAAACATTTCTAAATAATGCTAAGTGCCTTGGCAGGCCCATTCTGAACATGCTCCTGACACAGGAATGCTGTACACACGCAATCCAAAGTGCTTTAATTTATTTTCTATATTATATGTATTTTTAAAAATGTATTATATATTTTCATTTAGTATTCAACTTGATAAATTAACATTCCAGAAAATGAAACCGACTATGCACAAATGAAGCATTAGAGCAGCAGTACAACCACCTTCCTTCACATTAGCCTGATAAATATGGCTCCTCCACACTGTCCCCATCAGCTGCAGAAACAGCATTTAGCAAATTATTGAGTGTTGTCCTCTGCCCATTGCAATGGTTTTCTGTATGGTTTGTGCATGATCACTTCTGATGTGGACTGAAACATTTACATGTAAATGTAAATTGGAACAGGCTGCCCAGAGAGGTGGTGGAGTCACCATCCCTGGAGGTGTTCAAAAACATGTAGCTGTGGCACTTCAGGGCGTGGTTTAGGAGGCATGGTGGTGTTGGGTTGACAATTGGACTTGGTCCTAGAGGTCTTTTCTAACCCTAATGGTTCTATAACCCTGTGTAAAACCATTTTAATTTTAATTTTAGAGCCGTTTTTCTGGGGCCTCAAGTTGAGGGTCCCATGTTGTTGTGGCTATTTTCTTTAAATACTGCTTTGCAGCAACCTTTTTGCATACATTCTAACTTATAATTCATATAGACTCTAAAGTAATTCTTACTGAATGTACTTCTGTCACTTTCTTAGTCAACCTAACCTTCCATTTTGCATCCCAAAAATCCTCTTCACATTCCATCCACATTTTGGCAATCTGCCACTAACTGACTTTAAAAGAAAGTAATTAGCACCTGTGTAAAAAATAAGGGAAATTACGGGGAAAAGAAAGACAGAAATTATGGATAACAGTTGTAAGGAGGGTAGAAAGAAAGAGGGAGGGAGGGAAGAGCAATGGTATAACAACCATGAACAAACTTCATCTTATTTTTAGTCCTGAACCTCACTGCTATTGCTGTGAACAAGAAAAATAAAGTTGGGATGATGTATGTTATTCTATTCTATGTAAAAATGTAAAATAAAGCTGCTTGTTGGCAGTACATCTCTCTTAAACTTACCTTGGCACCATACTTCGAATAATTCATTTCTGTAAGCGTTACTGGCCGCAGTTTATCAATATCTCCAAAAGCCACTCCTGGAACATAGAGGGCACAAACAATATGGACCCACCTAAAACAGCAGATAAAATCAGGTTACTGTTATCAACATTTTATTCCTATATTATACTCACCATTTGCTGATTTCAAAGTGCTTTGTAAACGGTACAGATGCCAGAAGAAATGTATCTGAAGTATATGAGAAACAGGGAGAGAATGCATGTTTGGAGGTCAGCAGCTGAAACACTGAACGACAAGTAAGGCTTTTCAAAGCCACTGGGATTGCTCTGCTTGGCTGGCTCAAGAGCTGGGCTACCATCATCTTTCTGTTCTGATGGCTCTTATGTGGGACTCCACACTGCTTTTTGTGCAACGTGAAACATATATGAGTTTGGTATTATAAAGCTAAGGCAGAGATACCTTCATGATGGGGCAGGCGGTGGGAAAAGGAGGAACAAAATTATGCATGTAGTCACAGCAACACTGAGCTTTAGGCGTATAGCTATGAAGTACCTCCAACATGGCATCAGTCAGACCTTGCAGTTACAGTTACACCTGTTAGTATCACCAAAACTAACTAGTTTTAAGCAACACGGAGAGGAGCTGCATTCAGTTATAACCATACCTGAGCTGTATTACAGAAACACCTGTCTGAAACTCAGACGAACAGACTGTACTTAGCTGTACTGGCCATAAACAAACTGGAGGGTAATAGGTCTTAATCTTCAGCCGTATGGAGCATAAAATAAGACAGCATGAATCTGGACCTCAGTGCCTACTAATTAAATACAACACAATGGTAACGAGCACCTCAAGTCTGCCTTTGACAGACATCTTCATAATCTCCTGAAACTCTCAGTTGCCAAAAGACGGCCTTGCAGCAGAAGACAATTTTCTTCTTACATAATGAACACTTCTAAAAGATCCAACTCTCATTGTCACAAATCATCAGTTAGTGACAAACTCAAAATCTGTTCTACACAGCATGCACAAGTCAACTGAGACAAGCTACTCCAAAAACCAAAATGTTCCTCCTGTGTGAGGGAATTTAGATGATGGTCCACGTAGGGCCATGACAGAAAAATTACAAGCTGAACACAGCTGTGAGAACGTGACCTTGAAGAAGGGAACTGGGAGGATTGTTACTGAACAATATGTTGTTGCAATCCGGGAACCGCTGTTAGCCGGCAGAGCATGTACTTGGCAGACCTTGTTGCATGCGCCGGCCATGCGTGCAGCAACGCCTAGTCAGTACTTTTGCACCGAATCTGCCAAGGGTATAAAAAGGGGCGGCTCAAAGCAGAGAGAGGACACAGACCACACTCTACGACGCCCTGAAGGTACCGTGCCTACCTCCTTTCTCCGAAAAGACCCCACTAATGGTCACCCTCCTGCTCAGCAGTGTCTCGGGCGTAGTCGGTGAATTTTGTCAATAGGAATCCTGTGAACCTGCTACACCTCCCCAGAAAAATCTTTCTGTTTTATCAAAATTCCAGAAATTGTTTGCTACCCCTACGTGGGAAGAAACTGTCATAGACAGAAGGTCAGGACTGCTGCTTTCTGTTATCTTAAAACATTCAAGAAAACAGCCTTAGAGTTGCAGAGGTATGTGGCTACCACTTTCAGCCTACAAGCTCCCAGATGACATGGAATGTGACTAGAGACTTTGGAGATAATTGAGCTGAAATATCCTGTGTTCGACCCTTATGAAGTACGTTAATTCAGGACTTTATGATCTTCCCAGTCATTAATGTTTAACAGTAAATAGATGACTAGTGAAGACTAAAACTTCTGTTCTAACAGAATCATAGAATCTACTCCCTGTATTCAAGACGACTCATGATGCTGCCAGAAACACTTCTTCCCTTGGCTCCTTCATTACCCACATACTGCTGTTTTCTAACCAGGGGTTCAGCACAGACCTGTTGCCACCTACTTAAATCTGCAACAATGCTGCTGTACTCTTTTATTCCAATCTTCTACCACTGTTTAGCCTCTCTCTTCTCCTTCCTCTTTGTTTCATGTGTCAATCAAAAAATTCAGTTGGACCAGAGCAATAAGATCCTAGGTTTAGCTGCACTTAAACAGCATTTTTATTAACCTGTTATAAACTGGCTGCCTACAGATCAGAGAAATACTCAAGCTGATGGTTATACTAATCAGGAGCTACATGTAAACCTGATTTCCCATGTTTCCCAAATCAGCATGTTTCTCATCAGTGGTCCTTAGACCTACAATGCTGGAATTTATCATATTCAGAATTACATATAATTAACATGAAACTTAATGACTCATATATCCAAACAGAAATTCCAAAAAAGCAAGATATGAAAGGTTCAGTAGCAAGCTCAAAAATACATATAAAGTCTTTACAAAAGAAAACAATGATCTTACAATGTACAAAATTGGTGGACAGACTATTTAGCATTTTTCCCCAAAATAGTCCATGGTAATAACCAGATAACAGAAAACTCCCAGTAACAGTAAGAAACTACTTAGAAGGTATTAACTGACTTTACTCTGTAAGAAATTTCTCAGTAAATCTAACATAAGCCCCAAGACTGAGTGATCCATGGTGTCAGATCTGACAAGACTCTTTTTATCTGTGTATCTGAAAACAAGTTTTTACCCTACTGTTAAATCACTCAGGTTTGAGATGCAAATTGGTAAATTGCCTTTAAAACATGAAAATTTAAAATGATGCTAAGAATATATATCCTAAATACACATTTACATCCAACAACTGCATTGCTTTGTCTTTACTGATTTTACTAGGGTTCTCCACATCCACAAAATGGTTTGGTCACAGCACTGTAACTACTGGAAGACTCAAAGAAGATTGAGTTTAAAGATGAGTTACAACCTTGCCTTTAAATAACATGGTACAAATATGACAGCATGCTAGCTGCCAGAGAACAAGCTGAGATACTCAAGTGTTATGCCAAACTTCTTGCTGCTCAGACAGGGAGTAAAGCTCATTGCTGTTTTTACCACAGCATAAACACTCCAGCATGCCAGCACAACCTCCTAACTTAATACAATGTTATATGCAAAAATATAGGATTCTTCTCATTGCTATATGAAAAGTCCATCTTCTGTCTGCCTTCCCACCAAAGCAATGGAGGCACAAGATATTCCTGCAGGGGGCAATGGAGCACCTGGTACCATCTCTGCCCTTCCGTGCTGTATCCAACTGGCTATAGTTTGGCCTAAATCACTACCATACCTTTATGAAATATTCTTCTACAAAAAAGCATATGTGTGCACATACCTGTGTAATTTGGTATATACTATGCATTTACTAAAATAAATACCTCTATTAAATGAGCATACTCTACTTATTTTCAAAAGGAATCAAAATACTTTTTTTAAAAGCAAAATACCACATATAGAATGAGACCTGTAGCTTTGAGATAAAGGGACTGCTTCTTTGTAAATAAAAACCATCTGAATTCTGTAGGGCTTATTTTCTACACCCTTCCATTGATTTAAGATGTGTTTCATAGAACAAATATGTATAAACAGAAGTTACACATCTCCACAATTACTATTCTTCACAAAAATCCAAGGTTCTGGTTGGAGATTTTTGATAGTAGGTTTTAATTCAGCCTCCTAAATGTACTCTCCAAAGTTCAATATAAAGATACACATCTTCTACAAGCAGCTGCTTCTCAATTTAATTTGCACAGTTTTTTCATGCTCCACTGATGTATTAAATGCTGCTGTACTCTGTAGGAGTTTATCTATGATAAACCCAACAGCTGGCTGCTTGCTTCATACTGACCTTCTCAAAATGTTTTAGTACATGTCACCCAAGTATTACAGTATCACAGATTTAGAGCTGCCATTTCAGTGTGATTGGCACACAACTGCCTCATTTCTTTAAGCACCTATATGTGAACTCAGACCTGAATCTTTATTAAAAAACATACACAAGTCAGTCAAGTTCACAGCTGAAGCAATTTCAGCTGCTTTTAATACCAGTTCTGAATATTTTCCTGCTCATTTGTTTAGCTGCACATGTTTTAGAAGCTTGTAATTAAGACAAATTGGGTAATCAAAGAAGAATAATCTTCCTTGTTACTTTACCATCCATTTAGCTTGGAGCGATGATGACAGATGTTGATTAGGGAAGGAAAACTCCATACCGAAACAAGGACAGAATTCGTATTCTTGGATAATAGCATTTTGAGAAATAAAATTTCATAAATTCACATTTATGCTTGTGAAACTGAGAGGTTAATGTGCAAAGGCTTCTGTTCAGAAATTAAGCACCTCATTATTCTAATGATTCACCTTTCACATAGGAACAGAGAAATTATTCCAACTTGATTATGAAGAGAAATTGAAGAGGTTTGGTCTCGCCGTTGCATAATTTCCAGCACAGATGCATTTGAAGAATTTCTTTTAAAAAGGTGGTAAGAGGATGGAGAGCAATGGTGAGTTATTCTGTTATTCAGTAGTCTGTCTCTACTAGTATTTCAAGAAAAGAACTGAATTTGGTTGCAGTTTACTGAGTACAATGAAAACATAATGGACATTGCCTGCCCCAAGACCCTACCCTTAGAATTCAAATTTCTAAATAAATGACAGAAAGAAAAAGAGCACAGGAACTTTCACATGGTAGTTACTATTTGGTTTTTATAGTACATAAGCTCTATTCATCTGGGAGAATAAACTTATACTTATTTACAATAGCCACATCGCATTATCTAGTGAGTACAAACACAATAGTAACAATAATAAATTGATGTGTTAATGCCCACAATCACCAAAGCAGGCATTAGCTTCTGCACAACCAGTGTCACAGAGAAAACAGTTCCACATTAAACAAAAGCATACTACCATTTTACAAGAAGGAATTTAAGCAATTTTTAAAATGTTGACTGTGGTTTCTGTTATGGTTATATGGGAAATTACATATATAGCAGTTAAACTGCCTGACAGAACACAGGAATAAAAAGGTTGAAATAAAATTTGCCACATTATATTGATTCTCACATTTCCGACCAGTCGGACAATTTACTTTAGTCTTTCAAGACATTTTTGCCATATAGCAGTATCATTTTTATAATAGGAAACAGAACTGAGACATACAATTTGTTTAATTGTGTAACGGCTTTGTAAGGAAGAGGCACAGACACTGTTGAACCTAAGACAGACCAGAAACTGACCATGTGAACCCCAGAAGCATTTAAAAAGAAGCACAACCACTTCTATGGGGTCAAAATTATTCACTACAAATCCTGACTCACTTGTGTAACTTTTTTTTTTTTTAAGTAGCACAGTATTTTCTTCTACTTTCATTGTTTCCCCTTTAAAAGAACCATGTAGAAGACATGAAGGAAAAAAAGATTTATTTTACGTGCTCTATGTATATCTTTAAAATGCATCTCAGCTACAAATTGAGAAGCTGAGCTCAATGAATATTTAGTGGAGAAAGGTAGATGCCTCCAAAGGTTATTGCTAGCATCTGCATCCAATGGTCAAAGTTCAGTGTTATGAATACCCTCGTTATCTCTTTATTCCCAACACAAATTGGTTTTGCTATCAGGAAAAAAATACAAACCAAGGGAGAAATGCAAGGGCATGTACAATTCAATCCACAAAACCTGAATCAACTTACGACATTTTAATCCTGTATTTACTTTTCTGAAGACAGACAACACAGTATGTCAAAAAAGTGTTCCAAAACATCATCCTGAGCTCTGCTGAGCTTTTAATGATGGCAGGACCAGATTGTTACAATATTAGCAACAGTAAAGTCTGTGTAAGACCAGAAAGCAACAAAAACCAAAAAAACCCACAAACCCTAAAACGAAGCAAAGAACCAGCAAACACCAAAGAACTGGCAAAAAAAAAAAAAAATAGGGGGGGAGGGAATATGGATATGCTTATGGCACACATTATAAAAACTTTTTACTTCATTTTAACTCACTTCCTAGCGTTTGCAAGTCTAACCAGGGAACTCTTCAGAATAAGTAGGAAAAACCATGAAGACCACTATAAACCAGTGGGTCGAGCAAGAACATGGTTACATTTTACGATTTGCTAGTACAAAAAAATATTGTTCTACAACATACAGCTAAGTGTAAATAATGTGTCTATGAATTAATATTAAAAAACACAAAAGGTTTTACAGTAACACCTCCTGATATTTCTGAATTTAGAGTACTTAAAGTATTTGTACTAATACTGAATATTTAACTGGATTCCTTCCAGTTCATCTATCATCATCAGTAAGATATGTCTGCAGACTTCTATATCCCTACATCTTAAACAGGTATGTTCAGACAGGATTAGGAAAGCTTCTCTTCTGAACAGCCTGAACAACTACTTATTGCCTTCCCATGTTAACATGATCAATGAAAAGCCTGTGACAGGCCCATCATCTGAAAGCTTTGTATACTACCTGCCATTTACATAACTGGAAAAGGTATGGGAGAACTGCTTAACTGTTATGGTTTTAAAAAACAAACAAACAAAAAAGAAAAAACACACCCCCAATAAATAATAACACTAGCTCAGACATCACTGGTAATCCTGCTCTCTCCTTTATTATAGCAAAGTAGTTACCACTAATATCTAGATCTTAATTTATTTTCCAAATGTGACAGGAATGGAAGACATCACATGAGAATTAATCTGCTTACTCTCAAAGTAGATCTGAAGTCCTCCCTAAAACACCATTCTCTGGCCAGAAATTAAGTGAAGCATACTCTCAAAAATGAAGAGTATAATTAATTTTCATCATTCAAAATAATTATAATATACTAGGTCTGACTACCTTTAGCACAACTTCAAGACAATTTTTTTACTTTTTTCCATTGCCTGACATCAGCAACACCCAGTCCTTAGCTCTCCTGAAAAGCACAGAGCTGTCCTCCCACTTCCATCATAGCTAAACTTGAGCAGTTTGTACAAGGTTGCAGTGACATTACCTTGCACAAAGCAGAATACTACAGAAAGGATGAAGTGTACTTTTCCTTCCTTGAAATGGAGCACATGCTTTGATTTCCCCAATGGCCACATACTTCTCCCAGTCCAGCATGACACCAAGTCTGGAAGGTATCGTCACCCTTTGCGGCAGACTTCTTCATTCTTTTTGTGCACAGGGGGGCAGTTGTGGCTCGGGGACTGGCAGCGCCGTGTCGGCGGGTGGTGAGCGGCTGCATCATGTGCTGTTGGTTTCGGTTGTTCATTCCCCCTTCCCTCCCCCAGGTTTCGCCTCTCTCTCATTATTTTCCTTTGCATTATTATTGTTGTTGTTATTATTGTTTGATCTGAATTATTAAACTGCTATCATCTCAACCCACGAGCTTTCTCACTTTCCCCTTCTGATTCTCTCCTCCACACTGCCGGTGGGGGAGCTAGCGAGCAGCTGTGTGGGGCTGAGTTGCAGGCTGGGGCTAAACCACAACAAATTGGCATGAAGAATATTAGCAGCACACAAAAAATTAGGTGACTGACTATCCAAAGAGCACCCAACTCAAAAGTGAGGCAAGAGAGAGAGGACACATCAACAGCAAAGTTTAATTTATGACACTGACTCCTATAGGAATAGACTAAGGCAAAATGCAATCTGTTAAATAAAAGATGATATCAAAGTCAAAACATCACTCTTCAGTCTTACCTTCCCGCATCAGTCTCCTTGAAGATTCCATCCTGGTTAGGACACAATTCACAACTAGGTGTGACACCACATTTGCATGCATCACAAAACCAAGGTTCCGTGGAATTTTCTGAAGCTGAGCTCATGATAGAGTCACTCTCTCCATCAACACCATAACAACCTACACACACGAAAAATGGAAGACCAATATAAGACAACTAAAAGTATACAGGGGTCAGTTATGATTTCAGCAGGAAACATACAAACACATACATTCAGAGGAATGATACTGCAAGTCCCAAGAAAGCTTCCAATATTTTTGCAGAGATCAAAATGTAAATTTTGCACTAGAGAGACCCTAATTCTGAGAAGTGATATGTTTTATGTAACTGTCTTTGATTGCAACTGAAAAACAAGAAGGAAAAGGCTGTTTTACTTTATTTTTTTTAGCAATGCTTGGTGTTCTTCCAGACTATCCATTAAGGAAAGTAAGAAAACAAGACTTAAAGCAACCAACAAAAACTGAGAAAAACTCAGAGCATTTTTTCAAATAATGAAATATATTTCGAGTTAAATACAATAAGCTAAGGATAGTTTTTAAAAATCCCAGTAAAACACTGATCAATTACACTATTTTACTGAGATATCTACAAGAACAGTTCTTCATTCCTGCATTATTATCCTGTAAGATCCTGTATACCATACCCCGCTACTCTCCAGTGTGGCAGCATAGTGCTTATGTTGAGCTACTGATCTTCCCATGCAACCTGTGAAGTCTGCTTTCAGTTGGATCAACACTCTAAACCAAATTATAATATGGTTTCTTGAATACTAGCATCAAGTGAAGAATCCACATGTATCATGGGTTAGACTGCAGACTTGTGAGCACCTACAGACTTCTCTCGGATATTCCCATCTTTCTCTTTCTCCCTCATCTGAAAAGAAACATTACTTGGGGGGTTGCTTTTTTTTTTTTTTCAAGGGTTGCTTATGCCAGTAGCATCCAGCCCTCCAGTTTTCCACTTTGCATTCAGCATCCAAATCAACTAAAAGAGAATATACACATGCAGTAAAAAACACTATTTGCATACTTTGTGTTATAGGACTGAGCTTAAAAGACCTTTTATAACTTCAAAACCGAAGTATAGTTTGCAGAGCACCAATGGACAATTTTGAAACACCAGACTGATTAAAAAAAAAATTAATATACTTCATCAATCACCCTTCTCATTTTTACCCAGTTTTAAATTATGGCTAAACTCAGTCATTCAGTTTCTCCATTCTTCTCTGGTATATCCACTGCATTCTTTATGATTGTTAAAGTGTCTATGCATGCTTAATCACCACAAATTCAAGAAAACATTATATTTAAAGTGATTTGGAAGCATGTTATTTAAATTTTGCACAAAAATGAGAGTAGTGGTATTACTACTGCAAATGAGAAAAAGGAAAATCTTAAAGCTTATCACCACAACACTGTATTTCTGCATATGCCACATTTTGAGCATTTATCTGTTATTCAATAAGAGAAAAACATTATTTTATTGTCAACACTTAAAACAGTAGAGACTTTACTAAAAGATTAAATTCGGCTATCTGTCACGAACAGTGATCAAGTCAATATCTGTGCTTGCAGAACAGTTAAATTATTGAATTCTGCAATTAAGTAGCAACATGATTTGTTACATTGGTTCATTACCCAGTAACTGTTATAAAATAGCAACAGTGCTCTAAAACTCCCCTTGTGACAGAAACAGAGCTCTGCATAATAGACTAAAACTACACTAAGGAACTAAGCGATAACACTGTAGGAACTGTTTAAGAAATGTAGTCTTCCATTACATACTGAGATTCATCAGTAAGAATTAAAATAAGAAGCCAGAATGTTTCTTTTCATTATAAAAGTATTCTAGAATCAAAGGACAAGTAATGTGCAGAAGTACATTCACAGACAAGTTTCATTAGATGTAGAAGATGTCACATACCTCACACATAAGGTAACTCCATTTTCTTTATAATGTGGTACCAGCTTTAAGTAGAACTCCAGAAAGTAATTTTTAAGTTCTAATAACACAATCTTCCCTGCACAGCAGAAAAGCTACTTTTAAGCTATTACGTTAACGTACAAACACGCAGCCCACTGATATCATAGAGCTGATGCATAATTAAGCCTTCTACAATTCCTACAGACTTCTTAACACATTAACATCTTCCTAAATGTACTTACTAAAAATTACCTAACACTATAGAGGCAGTAATACTTCAATAATTTTTACCCAAGTCTTGGGACCCAACAGCCGAAGTTTAAATTTGATCTAATAATACTTAACAAAATGATATGCTGAGTCCCATAATTAATTAGAAACCACTCGCTAAGCTGTATTTTCTGCTAAGGGTACACAAGTATTTTAACTAAGAATTTTTCTTATGTTTGCTAAAAAGAGTCATTTGCTTGTTTTGGGTTGTTAAGTGAAAACAGGAACCAAAGGACAGATCAGATTTTGTCAATGTAACATCCATATGGATAATACAAATCTGTTGGAACAGTTGCATTCATTAAATGTCTGTAAAGTTACAATCTATAAGTAAGGTGACAAACCTTGCGTGTGGTTTTGACACCAAAAATCAATATGTATATGAAGAGACTTAAATTCCTTTAAAAAAACCTAGCAATGAAAGTTCCTTGCAGGCCAAAAATATATAGTGAAGCAAAAAATTACTAGTAGCTCAATTTTTAAATAATGAAAGTTCAAAACCAGCAAAATAACTCAGAACAAAAAATAAACAATGACGAAATACACTTGTCCTTATTCAAAGAACAACGGATAATACAATGATGATGTTTGACATCAAGATGCCAGATGTGTTCAGGAGCAGATGTAATGTTTGGTTTTGAAATGTGCAAGGAACAAAAAACCCCCTTTATTTCACTTAGTTGAAATATGAAGGCAAAAGCAGTTTCACGACAAAACCCTATTGTAGAAATATGTCATTTTTGCTAAAACTTTGAATTTCAGTCCAAGTAGGTTTTCATTGTCCTAAATACACTTAAGATCATTATAGCATTCACCTGGGATATGAAAGAGTGTGAAGTCTCCGCCCAGTCCAAACCAGAGCAAGGATATTAAACTATTCTCCCATAACCAGTGCTCTGACCACAGCTGGTAGTTATTCCACAAGAAATACCTCAGTCTCTTCTGTGAGTTGCTCCCCTTCTATATGTACACATTAGAGTATTTATTGTACTAGAGGTTTACTAATTCTGCAGCCTAACTGCAGCAGGTCAAAATTGTTCCAACATACTGTGAAACAAAAAAAACTTCAGTAGATTACAGTTTTTCAAGAAATTGAAATCTACTTTCCCGTTATTAACTAGCAACCATAATGAAAACCCCGGCAAAGCTGAGGAATGCTGCTCACCCAGTAAGCATTTTTTTCAAATTTTTTGAATTTTTTTCAAAATTCCTCAATATACTGACTTTATTTTTTCCACTTGTTATCACAAGTTGCAATACTAACCACCAGCAGAAAAGCTAATTTGATCAGATTAACACCAGGTTTTTAAACAACAGAATGCTATACACACCTTGGCAAAATTTAGAATTGTGGATAAACAGATTATCAAATACATTCAAGCAAGCAGATACAATTAATTAAAACTAACTAAAAAGATAAACTTGCAGTTCTAGCCCACACTTTCAGCAGCTTTCACTTTCCAGTTTCAAGTAACTTTAAGATAGTGATGCTATTTTAAGAAGATTTTTATGACTCTTTAAGATGCATAGACAAGGAGATTCGAAGCTGCTGCTTGATAAATCTTTCCATTCTAGTATAAAACAGTTAAGCTGATGAGCAAGAAAAATCCAACTTTCCGGTATGAATAGTTGGGAATTGCCAGTGTTGGAACAGAAAGCAATGTTAAGGGCTCACTACAAGTAAATCTCCCAAGCAACATCAGGATGTGATCTTTAGGTTCTTTCTAAAAGCACCACAGTTGTGTAGATGGTGTGACTACCTAAGGATTGAAAGGACAGAGAAAAGCATACACATCTGGTAAACAGCATGTTTTGTTTCAGTTGTTATCACTGCACCTGTGACCTATTCAGCATTAAGTCAGCCACCTGAGCCATCGACTGGAAAATACGTTGAAGAAAATAAAACAACTTTCAAACACTGCTTAAAATTCATGATGCCTTTCCTTAATGTTCACAAAAATTCTGAATTTTGGATCTTTAGAATACCCAAGAGCCCCTTTCAACTAAAAACTCATTAAATCCTCATGTTTGTATATTCTTAGATTACTTTACCACAACTCCGTGTCAGCCGCTTCTATGAATACCTTACACTAAACGATAACCTTGGTTTAGTATAATATTAATCTATGACTGTAAACACATGAAAGTTAAAACTCTCACATTTACTGTTCCACAAACTGCACCCACCTATTACGTTACAGCCAAGTTGTCTGTTGAATGTATGTAATTTTATACAGAAAACACACTTTATTATTCCGTTTTTAAAGTCATTGTACTCTGCCAATAGATTATTTTTTATGTGATTATCATTAAAATGAAATTGCAAACACTTTAAAATGCTACCATTAAAGCAATTGTTCTGAAATATATACCACTGAGGGAAACAGGAAGAGAGACTGACTTCTTGCCTTGGCTGCATCTGTTTCTCCCTGTCTCTGGGAGGGTAATTTTTTGCCAGTCAAAAAGAAAACCTGCATATACTAACTACATATACTCTGAAACATGATCTTATAAAGATCACAAAAACATGACCTTTAAGGGAAACTGAAGGTTTGCAAAAATAAATGCTGTGAGATCACAGTATTTTAAATGGTATCTTCAATCCTGAATTGGACCTACGCTTTAGAATAAAGACATTAATCAATTCACGCATCACGAATTCAGAGCAGTATTTTTGTTTAGTAAATGCAGAGTACTAAAGTACATGATTTCACAAAATGAATTTTTATACCAGAAAGCAGCAGACCGGGGTAAGCAGCAAAATTAAAATACAGAAACGTTTTACGACATAAACATATATATGGTGACTACACTACTGCTTTTAGCAAGAGAAATTTTATTCCCTTCCATACGCATCACAGTAAAGGAAGAATCAAAGACAGGGGATGGAAAAGAAACAGCTGGAAAAATTTAGAACTTCTCTCTCAATTCACAGCAACTAACCCAAAGGCAAGGGCTGGGAAGTGTACTACCTGCAGTTATGGTACATGCTATGATGTGCACCAGACATTTTCTTCAGACACGCTGCAATCAATATGTCAAAAAACCTGACACCACAGTTGGGGGTGTCCTGCTATTACAAGGTCTCACAACAAAAGCGTTTAACCAAAATGACAGATTAGTGCCTAAAGAAGAATTTTATAAAAAGAAATGAGAATTATCTCCACACAGAAGTAAAAACTCTGAAAAACGGTACTACTACAAATTCAACAAGAAAGATTTTTTTCCTTAGCAATGTAAACATTTTTCCTTTTTTTTTTTAATAAAAAAAAGAATAGGTTGACATGTGAAACGAGAACAATTCTTTAATTGATGAACTTCTTAATTAAATACAGGCTGTTTAGACACAAAAGATGAATGCAAAGTATAAAAGTGAATATTAAATTAGCATTACATGTAGGCTTCTTACACAGTTTTAGAGGCAGTTACAGGTTTCTGTCATTTTGAACCAGTTATTTGCTCCACAAAGTTTATAGATTTTTGGACATGTGTCTGAGAAGCAAAGATAGCTTTTGGACACGTGATGTAGGCCACGCAGGTGATATGAACATCACGCAGCTAACAGCTGCACTGGAGAGGAAACTGAATTTATACCGATCTCAAACTTGTTGGTAAGACAAGTAAAAGCGTTTAAGGGTCCACAACACTAGGTCTGAATCAGAATCCCTCTCTAACTCTTGGCCATGTTGCTGTGTTCCACGTGAGTGCTGGCAGAGTTGCTCCCAAAAGAGTTATCACCCCTCCTTTCCCACGGAAGACCTCATTTAATAGTTGATTCACAGAAGTAAGCAAATCAAAAGGAATACAAATCATGACTGAACAGGCAGCCACTGCACCAGGTGCTCAAATGGAAAAGGTGCTAGTACCAAGTACCCAGGTGCGCGAGTAATGGAGCATTATGCAGAGAGATAAGCTACCTTGTGCTCGAAAAGCCAAACTTACCAGAGCAAGAGAGAATGGAGATCTACACGCTGCCTGACTTGAAACACAAGACAGCATTAGCTTACCCTCTGAAAGAGGGTAATGGACTCTTGCCAGCAACCGTGCTGGCATGCAGCCACTTAGGGATTGCAATGGGAAGGCTCACCTTCACATGACAAGGACAGACTATCGCATGGGACCTGCCCTTAATGAGTAAAGCAAGAGCCCCACTTAAGGAAGGAAGGGAGCCCTGGCGTCCAGAAGAAGTAGGCTCGACTCAAGGGCAGCATTTTCATGGCTCGTGAATAACTTCATCTTAAATACAGAGGTGGCCACCATAGAAAAACCTTTTTGAATCACCTGAAAGGTTCTGTGATAGAAACTTCCATATCAGCAGTGCACAAAGGCCCCTCCCTGTGGAGTAAAACAGCCTCTGTAACAGCCAACAAGAAGAGAGAAAATAAAGCTTTCAGGGAAAGAATAATCAAATCAACAATGTCTTCATTATGTGAGTCCCTGGGTGGGACACCGGTAAGGTGTGAAAGGAGTGCATTTCCTTCCAAATAAATATCTACAGTGTTATACAAAAGTAGAGAAGACATATCAATTTATAATACAACTTGAAACTGCATACAGAAGTTATGAAGAAAAACCCTGGGGTATTCCAGCAGCTTTGTCTGGGCATTTCAGGATAACACGCATCTTGGGTTTGAGATTCTAGGGAAAAGACAACTGCTAAGCATCAAAATCAGTTCACAGAAAATGAGCATATTATTTTTCCCAATTGCAGGCAAACACGGGTAAACATCACTGCATCGATTTCTATCCGGTTCATAAATAGGAGCCTCTACATTCGATACTGTTCTAGAAACTGCATTTTCTGAAAAACTCAAAAACTCAAATATTACAACAAATTTCAGCACACAGCATAGTGTCTGCAGCCACAGCAATCTACCTACTAAAGGAAACCTGCAAAAATAAGAACAAATTCTTGGTTCCCCATGTGTTACCAAAATAGACTAACTTGTTACTGGAACACATTTTTCAAACTCCAAAGCAGCTGTCTACAGGAGTACAAACGACTTCTTATAATCCAGCCTATGTCCATGATCTGGGCATCCATATGAGATACAAATTAAAGTCAATATTAAGAGTAAACCTTGCCTCTACTAACAAAAAAAAAATACTCAAGGTTGCAAGCAATGTTTATATGATTAGATAGTAATTACTTCTTCAACTACTTCTTAATTTACAGTTGGAAATCACGAGTCGAATGATTAAGGTAATAGGAACAAAAAGTAATTGCTGCATTGCATTTTGGTTTTGACTGTAACTTCTTTATGATAGTATGTGTCTTCAATTATTACTCATGCATTCAGAATTAATACAATGAGCCAATGACCAGTGGGCAGGAGTGCAGAAATGTCCAAGTTATTGAACATACGTATGTGTAAGATCACCGAATAAAACTAAAGCTTCAAAGGTTCCAAATTTTTCAATAAAATTTTTGTTTGCTGCAAGCAATTATTTAAACTAATTATTGAAAAAGTTTCAATTTAAAATAGTGCCTGCTATTACTTATAAAATATCAAAGTACAGAGAAAATATACCGAAATAAATGTTCATTTCCACTTAAAACTATATTACTGTATTTACAGATCGATATACCTATCCAGCAATGAAACATACACGTAAAATGTCAAGTAAACGTCCTAACTACATTTACCATAGATTTGAAGTTCAGCTTGTGGCTGGGGAAATATAAACTTTTATCACAGTCAACAATTACTTTCACCTACACAGCTTCCTCTTTTCTTCCTAAGACTTCACTTATTCAAGCAGAACTTCACAACTGCTTTACACACGGTTTTAAGTATTTATTATTAAGATAAATCGAAAACAGCTAAACTTTCAACCGTGTGAAAAATTAACCAACATCCTTAGTCAATTAGCTTGTATAGACTGTAAAACTTATCAGAATAAACTAGCAATTTAAATCATCCAAATTATCTATTTTACTTTGTTGCAATAACAACCAAAGGAACATGTACACATTGTACTCTTTATATCAGTGGGACTATAGGAAATCTCTGCCTATAACACTTTGAAAAGAAAAATGGCAGCAATTACTTTTAAGACAGATTTTGAACTACTAAAATTCAAGTGCCTTTTGAACTATGGAACTATTTTCCTGTGGAGGAGAGTCAGGTATAATCTTACCTTTTCCAAGGACAAAGGTTTAGTAAACTAAACAAAATGAGGAAGTGATCTTTTGGGGATTTTTAAGGCACTCCTCTGGAATAAAAAAAAAAAGTGCCATCATTTTATTCTCTAAAGGCAGAAGATAATTTTTCTACCACAATCACTCTGCACTTTAACATGACTAACTGTACAATCATTAAGCAAATCTTACAGAAGAATTTTCAGGAAGCTCCACAGCTTAAGGGGGTAGATGTATTGACTGTATATATTGTTCAGGGTATTCTCAAATAGGCATTCATGACTATCATCAAAAGATGCTTTCATTCAATTTTTCTTTTCTCATGAGTTTATATTAGGCTGTGCTGGGGGGGGGGGGTAAGCTATCAAGATTCTGTAAAACTAACTTCTAGTTGCTTACTGCATCTCAAATCAAATATATTCTGCACATTACTTTCCAAAAACTTCACGGACAGAGGAAGGAATTCTGCAAACATACCAAGACACCTAAATTTAGGAGTCTAACACTAGTTATAGTCAACGAAGACCTGACTAACGCCCTGAAAGACATCTAGAGTGTGATTCAGCTCAATTGTAAATTACATCAACTAAATTGCTCTCTAAGCTCCACTGACAGTACTGATTAGCTCTTCAAAGGACTGCAACAGGAGTTCAGGAGTTAAGAGTACACATTGACACTTAACGTAAGGCACCTGAACCTGAGGACAGAAATTCCATCCTCAGTTTCCTAAGTGATATTAAGCAAAGAACTGAACTACAGGTCAATGCATGAAAAATACTGTTTTGAAACCATTTTCAATCCAGTGTGTGAAAACAAAAGGGGAGCAGGGGATCAAGAAAAGCACTTCCTACCTGAAAAGGCATATTAAACAGATCCAAAGAATTTTAAAATTATTGGAGTTACATAAATTAAATAAATGCCTTTTATGCTTTTGAAGAATAAAAGTCTACCTTCTTTCAATGTCAAGGATTGAAGTAGCCCATCTTATTTTCCTGGGAAATCTTAAAAAAAAAAGTGAAGCCCCCAAACGGTACAGGATATGAGAAATGCTAAAAACAAAAAGCACGAAACCTTATTAATGAAGAAAAAAACAGGTTTTGTTTTTCAGCAAAATAGGTATGCCTCACTATATCTACCCGACCTTCCATCTCAAGAGAAAGAACAACACCACAAAATACAGCCTCACCTTCCACGTAAGGCTGTTAAAATTCCACACGCTCACCTCAAAATTATTCTGGAAGTGTTTCTTTTTTAATGAGACCTCCTGCATTTATAATACACACATAGACTAGATTTTGAGACAATTAGAAAAACAATTATTTGAGTATGTTTTAACTTTAAAATTTCCCTGTCTCAAATTGTCAGTGAAAATAATGAGGAAGTTCAAGGCTCGCTGTTTTCACTTGTAAAGAAATGCCATGGACAGTTCCTTTCTCCTCCTCCTTCCTGTGTCTCTGCCTTTTTGGTACAGCAAAACTATATGTGAAAAACCCTCCCCTTTTAGAAGGACTCCTATTCTCATGATCTTATATGACAGTTATGCAATCAAATTCATATCCTGAAATAGGTAAGACAAAAATATGTCTAATATCCTTACGCCCTGAAAATACAATCTATAGCTCCAGTATTTGCACACCATGATTCATTGTACAGGTACCTGTAGACTGTGTCCTGTCCCACAGTTTTATATAGTTTTTAGTTGCTTCACTGAAGTAAGAGATGGATGTTTCACCACTAAAAAGGATCCATGTAGTATTACAAAAAAACTACCTGCCAGAGTTCAAAGGCTCCTTTTTTTTTTTAAAAAAAGCAAGCCAACATTTTATTAAAAGTAAAGCATATGCTTTCCTCCTGCAATGAGAATGAAGGGTTGTGTTACCTTCATGCACCGTTATTCCACAGTTGTCACACTGGATTATTTCATCAGCATCTTCACTGTTATCTCCAAGACAAACGCAACAAATCAAAATATGGTCCATTTTCTGGGAGCTCCAATTTTGAGACTTCTCAAGGATCAATGAATCCTAATATTAAAAAAATGAAGACGCATGGATTATGCCAGGAACTTCAATTTTATTTAAAACAAACAAAAGATCTGTTATTTGATCAATTTTGAACAACAAACAAAAAGATGGAATATTATTTTCACAAGAAAAACAGCTTCTTTGTTCTCAAAACCTTTAAATACTTCATCCACAAATATAACAGCTGGAAGAAAGGATGGATACAATCTGATCTCAATATACCTATAGGTCTGTTAAGATCCAAAGGCCAAAGTAGGGTCTTATTTCCTCAGACAGAAACATATTCGTCTTTAAATCATTTATGTTCTACAAAAAGGAACAAATACACACACCTAAGAAATGATTTAAAAGCAAATAAAAATGCACCAAGGCCAAAGGTGACCTTCAATTATCCCAGTATTCAGAAAAGTTGCTTCATTTTGTCAAAATTTGCACCTTCCCAAAAAAAAGGTCACATGGATCTGAAAAATCTGAAAATAACACAAGCCTGCCAAGTCTTCACTTACATAAAATATAACAAATTATCAACTCAGTTGTACTTTGTTGTAATGCAAATGTATGTCTCTATGCAAAACCAAATGATTTATTAAAGCTAGAACAACTTATTTTCTTCTGATCATGTTCTGCAAATCCTTATTCCTGTATAAGTACATTGTTCTGTTTTGCAACCTTCAATGTGAACTACACCACTTAAAAAGAATGTGGCTTCTAATAGGGAATTTCTCTAAGGAAACATAGAGAAGTGTTTCACAAACCAAATAGAGCTGTATGTAATTTTTTTTCATAAACACCATCTAGGCTTATTTCATTGTGAGGTACAGCCACTGTCTTCTGCAAAGTTTCATGGCTTCCATACATTTTCTTTTACTTTTATACTAAAACTAAATATTGAGTTTGAACTACCTTCATTGGTGATATGAAGGCATAAAAGGAAGTGCGAAGTTAGGCACACTAGTAAAAAATAATCATAGCAGGATAAAGAAATAGTAATAGCTTCATAGCAGAGGCTATGCTACAGAACTTTAGGTTCAAGCCTAAATGGCATCCATTCAAAACACCAGAGATCTGAAACAATTCCAAAACTGCTGTGGTATCCTACCGGGGGCGAGGGGTGGGGCCGGGTGTTGTGGAAGATGCCCTCTCAAGCATCTTTTTCTCATTCCAGCCCCTCCCAATTTATGACATAAACATAGCATCAATCCTGTGCCTGTGCAGCTTAAGCAGATAAAAAGTGTCATGAATGCTACCTGAAGTAGCATTCTTCCTTAAGGATCTTAAATTAAACACTCACACAAATCTATCCAATTATTTCATTATAGCCTCTCAGTCTGACACAGTAAGTCTCCACACAAAATTTTCAATGCATCATTAATAAAGTTTCTTTGTCCCTTAGTTTTAGCTGGACAGATATTTGGGGGCAAGAGGGGGGGGAATCTTTGCTTGATGCTGAGTTGCTGTTGCTTAAAGCAACATAAAGGGGTGAAATCATCTTACCACCCAAAGCTGGGCTCAAATATTTCATCTCAAGTAATAAAGGTGGCTTGTCATAATGTTTTTAACCTAGAAAAGATCACACACATTCTTCCACAGCAGTTAGGAAAAGCTTCTGGATCTCCCATCTATTTTCTCTAAACCACATAAGGAAACATAACCTATAAAAAAGAAAAAAAACTCATCTAGAGGTAAAAATGAAAGATTATACAACCATTCACACAGTCATGCTTGCTTACAGGAAGGCCGCTAATTGTGAAAACCATAAGATTCTTCCCTACAGAGTTCAGACTTATGGAGCATTTCTTCCAACATCCTTGTAGGACAAAGTTGCAAAGCATTTTGAGGAAAGCAAGAAATTTGTACTGATTTTTTAAAAAAGCCTGTGGCCCGTCATTACTCAGAATACCCACATTTAGCTTACCATTCACATTACAGGTAGGAAAATGGCAGTAGATACTCCCTAACTTTGGCAAATTAATTGTGCAATGGCACAGGCTTCTCAGATGCATCTTGCAACTGTACAGAAATCTACTGTATTTTTTTATTACTGCTATTTCTGACAGTACCTTCAACTTAAAAATGTTATGTGGCTTCGCTAACACAAGTTTAAAAGAAATCTGAGATCTCTACTGTTACAGAAGCCCACGGTCTGGTAATTAGAAACAAAAAAAAAAAACCCACACACCCCACAAACAAATAAAAAACCCTATAACTTTAAATTAAATGAACAGAATTGCACTGTAAAAACACTAAAATAACAATAGCTGCTCAGGCAGTGAGAACATATGCAAACATGGGTGAAAAAAAAAAGAAA